>NC_142111.1:21402500-22717500 GCF_056152115.1 Neolamprologus brichardi | reverse complement strand
TCTCTTCCACAGCGTGTCTTTGTCCTGTCTTCCTCCCCTCACCACCAACCAGTCACGGCTCTCGGCTCCCCCTCCCTGAGCCTGATATTGCCGGATGTTTCTTTCTCTTAAAAGGGAGTTTTTCCTTCCCACTGTTGCCAAGAGCCGGCTCAAAGTCGTCTGATTGTTGGAGTTTTCTATTACTACCTTAGAATATAACGTGCCTTGTGGCAAATGTTGTTGGGTTTTAGTGCTATATAAATACAAGTTGAATCAAACTGTTGCAGCTTTCACATGAGATACAATTGCTCTAATCCTTTCTTGTAAATGGCACTCATGTTTGAATCCTATGACAGATTTTCCTTGATCGCTGTCTCTAAATATTTGTATTCATTTACAACCTCAGTGCTGTCACCACTAACAGCTACCTGTTGGTGTGTCTTCCCACAAGCTTTTAAAATGATTATAAAAAAGGTTCATTTATTTTCTTGTTGATTAACTAAAAAATAAATAGCATGAAACCAAGTGGATCTGAATATTAGCCTCGCAGTTTTCACAAGAAAATTATTATCATTTGAAAAACAACAATAAAATTTAACCGACCACTTTAAAACACTGGACAGAGATTACTGGGATAACTGGATTAGGTAAAGTGTCTCAGCTGCTGTCAGTGTGCTGATCCTACAGTGTCTGTTATTATTGACGATTAGTGTATAAAAGCCCACCTGCTCACTCTTCTCAGATTAACACCCCACTACCGTCCTGCTGGGGTGAAAAGAACAAGCTTACCTTCCACTTGTGCTTCAGGGTGTGCTCCCACTTGCTCTCACCTGATGCTGAAGTTGAAATTCACGTGAGATTCACTCCCTGCACCTGATGTTAAAGCTGCTCTTCCACACCTTAGACTGCAGCTGGAGGCCACATTGTGGTCTCCCTGTTTAACTGATGCTGTCTAAATCAGACATTCACAGATCCATCCATCCATCCATCCTTATCTGGGTTGGCTCATGGGGGTAACAGTCCAGGCGCATAAGCCCCTCCCTCTTCTTAGCCACCTCTTCCAGCTTATCCAGGAGGACCCTGAGGTGTTCTCGAACCAGTGTCTCCATCATTTCATGGGTTACCCTTGGACAGGGGTGGGCAATTCCAGGCTTCGAGGGCCGGTGTCCTGCAGGTTTTAGATCTCACCTTGGGTCAACACACTTGAATCACATGATTAGTTCGTCACCAGGCCTCTGGAGAACTTCAGGACATGTTGAGGAGCTAATTTAGCCATTTAAATCAGCTGTGTTGGTTCAAGGACACATCTAAAACCTGCAGGGACACCGGCCCTCGAGGCCTGGAGTTTTACCCAGAACCCCTCGTCCAGAAAGCAACCAAGAAGCATCATAGTCAGATACCTAAACCACACCACCTGGATCCTGTCAATGTGGTGGAACATCAGTAATATCAGTTCTCAGAGCTCCCGGCCATAGGTAGAAGTGTACAATGACGGGTAAATCGACAGCTTTGCTTTCGCAGTCAGCTCTCTTTTCAGCACAACAGAGGACTACAGTGTCCACATCACTGCTGATGCCATACAATCAGTCTGTCAGTCTTCTCAAGTCAAATTTATTTATATAGCAAAGTTCAAGACAGACGATGCTGCACAAAGTGCTTAACAATATAAAAATGCCATTAAAAAGAAACAATGTAAAACAATAGTAACAATATAAAACAATGATAGGACAATAAAAGAATTAAAACAGTAACTAAGACTATTAAATAAGACAAATGTTTGGGTCATAGTGTGTTAAAAATGTGTCTTTAGTAGTGATTTAAATTGATCAAGTGTTTGTGCAGATCTAATATTTAGGGGAAGACTATTCCAAAGTCTGGCACCGCCACAGAGAAGGCTCTATCACCACGAGATTTGAGATAAGTTTGTGTGATGGACAGCATTAATTTTGAGCTAGACCTCATGGTTTTTCTTGGAGCATAAACAGAAGGGAGCTCAGACAGGTAAGAAGTGGCTCAGACGTTAAGTGGCTTAAAAACAAAAAGTAAAATTTTAAATTGGATCCTGTAGGAGAGAGGAAGCCAGTGTAGAGAAGCTAAAACTGGGGTTATATGCTCGCTCCATTTGGTACCAGTTAGCAGGCGAGCAGCTGCATTTTGGACCATCTGAAGACGATGAATGGAGGCCAGGTCGAGACCAAAATACTGCTACTCTCTACCTCGACCCGGCTGCAGTGTTGTTTTACCAAATGTGTTGATGCCACTCAGTTGCACTGACTGGAATTTGCTGTATTAACTGAAGCAAAATTCTGTGAAATGTGTGTGTGGAAGATCTGCAAGGATTTAAAAATGCAGAAATAAAAATTCACCTATGCATTTGTGGCTTGTTTTTGTTGTTGGCACCTGCGTTGTGAGTCCTGGGGGATATGTTTTACAGCCTCTTTGGAGAAGAGCAGTGTGTAGACTGTGTCCACACATGCATTTACCTCTGTCTGTATTTCTGCAGGTACTCAGTGGTGGGTTTTATTGATAAGAACAAAGACACTCTGTTCCAGGATTTCAAGAGACTGCTGTACAACAGGTAACACAACACACAGTAATACACACTGCTTCAATTTTCCATCACCTCCACACACACTCTTCAAAGTGTCTCTTTCACTTTCTGGCACGCTGATTACATGACAGCTCTCTGAAAAGAAGGACTAGTACAATGAATCCTCTCCCAGCTTGCTCTTATCCTCCTCCTCCTCTTCTTCACCAGTCCTCTTCAGCTTCTGTTGTGCTGAATATAAATGTGATCAACTAATTGCTTACCTGTCTAATGGCATAAATCAGAATCATGACATTTTTGAAAGCAGATCAGTTAATTTTGGCTGGAAGAGTATGTGCTAAGTGTTGTAGCCATATGGAGCTGTTATCCTTATGAGAATGCCCCCAATATGCATCCAGGCTGGGGCCAAGCATTGCTGGAGGCATTATAATTTCATGCTGTCCGTCTGTACTTCACTTGAATGTGATATTTCCTAAACAGAAACAGCAGCTCTTGGATTCAAGGGTGAATTGATTGGATTTAAGTAATCAGAGGTTAAGGTCATCCAGAAGGCTGAACACAAAAAGATGTTTTTAGCCATGACCCAAGAATTCAGATGCTAATTATGACATAAATTCACACAAATTAGAGAAGATGATGATGTGATGTCCCTTTTTCCCCCCAGAAGGTCAACTTCACTGTGACAATAGATGGATGTGTCCTATTACGACAACTCAGGGACAACGCAGTCTTCTATAATTGTATTATATGAGTCTTAACAGATATGGATATAAATTTGAATAATCTAGTTTTATTTATCATGCATATGGACAGGGATGCACAAGCATCCAGTGATGCAGTGTGCAGTCTTGACCATAATAGGTCTCATTAAATGTCATGTTTGGATTTGATTAGAAAATCTTGTTGAAATGTTACACACATGTCACATTTAACATGGACGAATATTAAATTCTGCTGCTTCTCTTTTTGCTCAGTAGTCTTGTAAATGTTGATCTTTTCTCTTTACTTTTTCTCTGTCCAGTTCCAACCCAGTACTTAAGGCCATGTGGCCCGAGGGCAAACTGAGGATCACAGAGGTCACCAAGCGACCGCTGACGGCTGCAACACTCTTCAAAAATTCAATGATCTCATTGGTGGAGAACCTCGCCTCCAAGGTGAACCTTTCATAAGTGCTGCATCAGATAATATTCATATTGAGCCAGTGGATTATAACCCTATACGTGTTTCTAAGAAGGAATTAAAGTGAAGAGAAAGATTCTGACTACAAATCCTGTTAAATGACACGACCTCTGTACACTTGCTGATATGCAATACTGCTAGTTTTATTTTTTAAACTGTTCAACCTTACTTTACATATTACTCTCAAGTGCATGAAGTAAATGATCAGACTTAAAGAAAATGTTCATGTTTAGGGGCAAATAAAGATTGTATTAAAGGAATCATCTTCATCAGAGATGCTAAATATTAATAAGAACTACTTGCCCAAACTACGTCCTGTTATCTTCCTGATGATTTGGAAGAAATCATTGCGCAAAACTGTGTTTTGTTTGTCAGTTGTGTATCTGAAAGTTATGCAAAAGATGACATAAAAGACAGTCTGAATGTTACGGGCATTCGTTTTATTCCCCACATGCAAATACCTGAAAAATATGAATAATATCTAACAGCATTCATGAGGTGAAGCCTTAATGTGCGAGACCAACTTCCCAGCCCCCCTTTATTTGCTTATCCTGGTGTCCGTGCGAATACACGCCTGTTACAGAAGAGCACTGTACTGTATATCTGTATATCACCACTGCAGTTTGAACTACCGTAGAAAACATTGGCTGGTGTGTAAATCCACCTTGTGTTGCTCTGTACAGGAACCCTACTACGTTCGCTGCATCAAGCCCAACGATGTCAAGTCCCCTCTGCTCTTTGAGCACGAGCGCTGCCGTCATCAGGTGGAATACCTCGGGCTGCTGGAGAACGTCAGAGTGCGTCGCGCTGGATTCGCCAACAGACAGACGTACCCTCGCTTCCTACAAAGGTGCGCCAAAACACAGTCTTTCAAAGCACCTGTGCCCTATGATTAAAGATGTTTGAGTGAATTATATATGGACACTTTAAAAGGCTGAAACCACCTATGTCGATTGATCCTTCATTTATGTTTTTGATTCATCTTTTTGCCTATAAAATGTTAGAAAACAGTAAAAAATGGCACCTATCTATCACACTAGCCCATCACAAACTGTGTGGAAAAAAGCAGCAATTTCTTGCATGTGAGAAGTTGAATTTGCCAATATTTTGACATTTCTGGCTTGTAAAAGTATTAAATACTTTGCATCAGATTTACCTGAATATGAGCTACAAAATAGTCATTTAAATCTGTGTCACCCACACATATGAATATTCACCCAGAAGTCAAACTCTTAAGATTTAGACTCTTTCGTGAGAGTGTCCTGGGGTATTATCATGGCAGAGTAAACATGATGTTATGTATTTACAGACTCTGTCATTTCCACACACCCTTTGCTACTTTTAAGACTCCACAGTCTTCTTTAAAGTGACAGTTGTTGGTGTAAAATGAGCAGCTGCATGAATTTGGAGCCTATTTCTTTGCCCTAAATGTCCTCATAAACACATACAGAAATTTTTTCACATAGCCAAAATGCTGGGGTCAGTTTGAGCATGCAGTCCTACATGCAGATGGTTGACTCTTTGCAATATCGCAGGCGGTTGGAGAGGGAGAGCACCCCTCAATCATCCGTCCTGACCATGTCCACGGGACATCAAATATTCAGTGCTGGGAAACACTTAACCTTACCAACACTGCATCCCAGATGGTTTACAACTTGTATGCATAAGAAGGAATCAAAACCATCACAGTATTTCCATGTGTGTGTCGCACATTTACACAACATCCATAAGAAAACAATCAAATGTGACAAATTTAATACAATATTTCAAAATAAACACACACATGAATATAAATTTTAGGCCTTTGAAGCGTGAGTATTGTCCAAGTAGAAGAAAAATAACCTACTTTCAATTACTCATTTATTCACAAGGGGTCGCCACAGTGGGTAGCTCCACATATTTATTTTTTTACAAATCTAAAACTGGTTGGATTCCTAATTCTTTTAGTCCCCAAGGGGCTGAGTGTGAATGCAGCAAATCTTGCTTTCTAACAGCAGCACATGTCAACAAAGCATTAGAACAACAACAGACCGGATCATTTCATTAAAGATCAAGTGGTCCTGATCTAATTGCACCTTGAAGTTTTTTTTCCTCAGTGAGCAGTAAATTAATTTGGTTCAGTCAATTAAGCAAGACCATTGAGAAAAATTACCACAATTATGAATCATAGTTTGATGTATTTTTCATGCTAGATGAAAGTATGGTAGATTGAAGGTTTGTGATGCACGATTCATTTTTTTAAAAACATTTTCTTCTCAGATTAGCTTTAAAATGTTTGTGCAATAAGAGACTGAGCTTCCCTCACCTGAAACACTATTATTAAAATGTTATTGAACCCTTGAAGCTGTGCATCGGTCAGGCATCAAGGATATTGCACAAAAAGTCTTGACTGTGGGGTGTAAATATTGTGTTGTGTAACCTAATCAGCATCCAATCAACTAATCAGCTGCATCTCTTGCAGCTACTCTAAAATAATCCCTTCAGTGTCTTCTTTTTTAAACAGTAATTTAGCGTAATGTTTTGTCCTTTTGATTAAAAGCAATTCTAAAACACCCACATTTGATTATAATTACTGAAGAGGGATGCTGATAGGGCATCTTAATTTGTTGAAGAATTACCCAGTTTTAATGTGGCGCAATAACAAACAAACAGCAAGTACTAGTCAGTGACCTGTGTTAAAAACTCATGGTTTATTCATAGGCAAAAGCTTCGACATGTTGCAAACCTGTTTACATTCTAATTAGTTCTAAATTGCCTGCAACTGGAGGTGCAATAACTGGCCTCTGAGGCTTAAATCAATACAGGAGTTTAGTCAAGAAATCTAACATACTTGACCAAGTTGAAAATCGTTCATTAAAACACTTTTTTGATCATGAAACATGAAACAAAAGTTATTAGCAAGAAAAAAAAACCATAATGTTACCATAACTATTATAAATAATAAAATAATTAATATTGCAAGTTTTAGTTAAAAGATTGAATTTAAAGACTTTAGTGGATTCAAACAGAGCTTTAAGAAACTTATTAGCAACCGCTACATGTAAGGCAGAATAGAAAATCACCGTAGCTGATTCTGACATAAACTTGCTGCTTCCACTAATAATAATCATCCAATAACAGTACATTAAGGATCCTGCATGCCTTTACTTTTTATCCTTCAAGTATATTTTGTTCTCTGTGGTTATTTTAACATGACACAGACACCTGGGGAGTTTCAGAGGGACACCATTTAGTCTGCAAGGCAGGGGTCTTTATTTTTAAATGTAATTGGATTCTCTGTGCATTACCTGTGTCTGACTTCCTGCCGCCTTTGTCACGGTGCTTCAGTGCATTGTTTTGTTGGTGCAGTCCATCGTGATGCCCCCAGTGGGACTTGGGTAACTCACAAGAGCTCGTTTAGTTCTTGTTTGTTCTGTTGACTCTGCGCTACTGTTAACTATCCTGTGACAGGCGGGTAGTATAGGCTGTATACAACAGTATGACGTATGCATGTACTGCAAGTAGTGATGTATGGTGCATTTCTTTCACCCGTTGACCAACACATCTGCTAAATTTGTGAAATGTAGCATGTTTTTGACAATAGGCTGCAAAACCAGCTGATTCTGGCTTTTCATGTGTCCTGTTCTTTTAATCTGTTGGTGTTTCAACACAAAAGAGATATCCACAGACATTACTTAGGGTCTTAGAACTTATCAACATATTAACAATGGGCATATTAACATTTCACTGGATGCTAAATTAATAATACAAATCTGCAATCAAAGAGATCCATAATCTCGACAGTTTAAAGTCTTGCACGCAGCAGTGTTCATAAGAATGTTCTGCTTTGGCCTCGTTACAGAAATGTAATGAGGCCAAAGCAGAACAAAAGATCAGGGTTAAACTTTAAAGACTAGTACAGGACAGATGTGGATTCTTAGAGTCCTCCGATAGCACTCGTCCTCTAACATTTTAAGCTTCACGTTCTTTTTTTAATTAAAAATACAAGTCAAATATCACTTACTGGGAACTGATCACTGCTGATAGAAGATATAATAATTGTAAGATTGTTTTGTTCTAATGGAACATAATGCGATCAATTCCATACGTACACAGTGTACAGTGTATTAACTGACACTCCAAACTAGTACACATACTTGTGCCTCACCCTTATTCCCCAGCTGTCACATTCACCCACTGCCCTCCTAGAAATCCTGCTGGATTGAGGATTAAATAATGAGACTTTTGCATAACATGCTAACAAGGCATCCAACTCCATTACTCCAGTCCTCCTCAGTGATGGCATTATATCACAGCCTTACCAGTGGATCAGCTGTGGAATGACTCAGATCGCAGCTGTTACGTGACAAAGTTTGGAAAACTGTTGATTTGATCTGGCAGCAGTGATGGCCTCCTAAACTCCAGCAACCACCCCTAAAGTCTGCAATTAAATAGGAAGTAACAGAAGATGAGGATGCGATGTTTGCTTTGAGAGTGTCGATGGAGAAGTATAGAGAAGATTAGAAGGAGTTTAACGGTTTGTTTTTGAACCCAGGACTTGCTATGTAATCTGATGTTGAAAATATATCCAGATGTTCTCTGACTTTAACTATAGCATTGCTAATATGTTGATGTTTAGCAGGTATAAAGTACCATCTTGATTTGACATATTGGCATCGTAAACAAATGCAATGTACAGCTGGGGCTGATGGGAGATTCATTAGTTGCTGGTGTTTGTTCTAAAAACAAAAACAAGTCCTCAGCAAAGTGAAATATATATATAGAATTATCCAGATCCTATTTAATTCCTCACGGTTACACGGTGCACATTTCTTCATGCAAACACTTTGTCCTTCCTCCAGATATAAGATGATCTCCGAGTTTACCTGGCCAAACCACGACTTGCCATCAGACAAAGATGCAGTCAAGAGGCTCTTGCAGGGCTGTGGGTTCGACCACGACGTGGCCTACGGCAAAACAAAGGTCTTCATCCGCACGCCGCGGACGCTCTTCAGCCTGGAGGAGCAGCGAGCTGAAATGGTTCAGAGAATCGTCCTCTTCCTCCAGAAAGTAAGAGTCTGACTGAATCTCAGTAGATTATGAATCAGATGTGTCAGTATTACACTGATATCATGGGAAATGTATTGGTGATTTAGTGGTGCCAAACTAATGAAAAGCTCCCCTGTTGTCACTGATTTTATATTTTCCTTCTCTTTTAGTCGTCCTTTTACATCCTCTAAAACTTGTCCTGAATTCATGCAAATATCCTTTTATGGTATTCATTGACAGTAAAACGGTTCCTAATTGCAAACATCTGTTATTGTAAATACCTCCGATTTCCAGTCATCAACAGCTATTATCTGATTACGGCCCTTGAAACAAGATCATGAGGTTCTTCTTGTTTCCAGACCCAAGTCGTGCTCTCGTTGATATTCACCAGTTTTTGTTCTGCATATGAATAACCTGTGAGACTAGAAAAGCTCAGCCTGTACTCCAAGTTATACAAGCGCCGAGGTATTTTTGGACCTGATATAATCTTGTACTATTAGCATTATTCTCTATCTCTTAGGGTGAATATCTTTCTTTTTTGTCTGAGTTTTCACCCACGCAACTCTCGCACAGTTACCAGATAAGATAAGTAGATCTCTAATTTAGAATTAAAGGTGAGTCTGGGTTTTGGGGCATGTTAAATTAAATTAAAAGCACCACAATAATGCAGATGTGTCCTCATGTAATTGAGCCATGTCTTTGATGTTTTTGCTTTGCAGGCTTTGAAGTTAATCACACCTTTAACTGTGAGGTCTCTGCAGGTGTCAGTGGACTGTAAATATGAAGTGAATTAGTTGTACCTAGATTGTTCAGCTAGATGTTAAGATTGGCTTGGACTAAGCTTAGACTTTCCTTACATATTGGAATAATTCAGACTGTACATGAATGATGCAAGTAGCCATATTGAGGGCTCATGGTCAGCGTTTTAGCCATCGCTTGGTTTTTATAAACCAGGCATCAAAGGAGCAGGTAGACACGCCCCAAAGCATACCCATCTTTATCGTATAGTCAGTTGAGACTATAACCTCATATGGAAAGTGACTCACTGCTGGTCATGAAAAGGAATGCACATTTAAAGCACCGTGCATTGATTTCACTTGACTTTTCATGCTTAAAGGTTGTGTTTATTTTTTATACAGTCTGTGGATCAAGCATCTGATACTGGGAGACGTAAACACTAGGGGTGCAACGATACACAAAATTCACGGTTCGGTTCGGTTTGATACTTTGGTGTCACGGTTTGATATTTTTTCGATACAAAAAAATTTGTCATTTATTAAAATTATAAATATATATTTTAACTCAAAAGTACAGTTTTTAAATTTAATGTTGCTGAAACAACAAAGTAATAAAAAAAACATCTCTCTGATTGAGAAATCACTCATCTTTGGAAAAGAGAGTTTATTACAGAGAAATGGCTCTTTCCAAAATAAAAGCTATACTATACGCTTCTTCTGGGCTATATTCTCAGCAGCATATTAAACATATCAGGTCCCCATAAGGAGAATCATGTGCTAACGGCTGTCTAAATGACTCGGGTAAAGTTTGTAGCATGCGTGCTTGTTGTTTTTGTCTGCTTCCACTTGTCTTTGCACTAGGATGATGTCGGAGTAAATGTGCAGTCATATTCGTTGTGTTCCCACTAGTGCTGTCAGCGTTAATCTGAAATGACGTTAACGCCACAACACGGCAAATCTCCGTTAACGAGCTACCACGGATCGCCCGTGCGTGGGGCTGGACGGCGTCAACACGTTAACGAGCTAACTGCGCTAACGCACTAGTTCCCACCCATGTAATTGAGCATTGCTGGCACATCCAACATACTGTTTTACTTTTGTCCATGACGCGCTTACCTTCAGGGTCATACGTCACATGAAAACCAAAATAGTTCCAAAGGCCAGATCTGAATGAGGGTGGGGGAGGTTCAATTTGCCATGTTGCAACAAGCTTAGCTTCTTCTGTCTTGCTAGCTTGCGCTGCGCTCAGTGGATCTGCGCTCGACAGTGCAGCCTAGGCGGAGTAGTCGAACGCAGATCCACTGAGCTCTCAACACAGACAGCATCGTCAGAAGAAAAGTTGATAAAATAAATTAAAGATTTTGTGTTGTTCGATACATATGCGTACCGAACCGAAAGCACTGTATCGAACGGTTCAATATCGATACGAGTATCGTTGCACCCCTAGCGAGATAGCGAGAAGGAGTTAACTGTTCTTCAATATTTCTTGATCAAGTGATTTGGATTCTTTTGTATGTTTACCTTCTTCCGTGTCACACATTTAAACATTTCACAGTCTGACATGTGTGTTAATTGAAATGAAAAGTGAACTGAAATGAAAAAAACGGAACCAATTGTTTATTTATTTATTTATTTTTATTTTCATTTCTTTTCTGCGCTTCTTGTTTTGGCTCGCCTGCAAGCTTTGCCTCCTGGTGCTGTATCAATTAGTTGACTAATATATTGTTGATTAACAGCAATAATTTGTCATTTGTCAAGCTAACGCCAAATGCATGTTCCAGCTCCTCAAATGCGATGCCTTTTCTCTAGTTTGTACAATTACAGTTAAACAACTTCAGATTTTAGATTGTTGATAGGACAAAAGAAACACATTAAATCAGCATTTATTGCTTTTTCTTCCAGCTATATACGCTGCAAATGATCTGTTATGAATATTGATTGCTGGTGTGTGTTTCTCTGCATTCATGCGTCAGCGGTTTGATGACACCTCCTTCAGGCGAGAATGTCAGTGTCTTGTTGCGATTACGTCGCATTCGCTGACACGTGTCGGCTTAGCGTGCAGAGTACAACTTGTTATTTTTTTCATTTACTTTGATAGATAAAGACATGAGTCTGAGACCGTGGACTGTGGCTGTTTCTGCGTATCAAATTGAGGACACGAAATGCAAATCGCCCGGATGCTTCAAAATGCTTCTTTTGATTGACAGCCAAACGGCAATACTGTCAGTCTGTCAGCAGTTTGTGGGCGTGCAGTGTGTACACACTCTACACACATCTTACAGACTATATCCTACATTTGGAGTCATGTGATTGGCGCTCACGCGCTTTTTCCCAGCCTGTCTTTACATTACCGTCACGTGGGCAGATTCCTTTGCACCATGTTGCTTTCATCCCTACCTTTCTCAAACATTCTCTCCAACCTCTCAGACATGAAAGGGTTATCCAAGCCATATTAACTTTTGTACAGGATTGATTGGCTGACCTTATCGATCCGTGTGAC
The DNA here is from genome assembly GCF_056152115.1 of Neolamprologus brichardi. Classification (NCBI taxonomy): domain Eukaryota; kingdom Metazoa; phylum Chordata; class Actinopteri; order Cichliformes; family Cichlidae; genus Neolamprologus; species Neolamprologus brichardi. The sequence continues at coordinate 22,705,529 of NC_142111.1, read as the reverse complement.
CCTTTGCAGGCTTTTCCCACAAGCTCGCAGGACGGGTATTGCTTCAACCGCTCCCTCAGGAGAATCTTATCTTGTATCTCACAGGATAAGCAGGCTTTGATAATGAAGGGAAAGCCCAGAGGATTTGAAGCTTCCCCACCTAAGCAAACAATCACAGCATTGCTGAGGTGGAAGAGGGCTATTTAATCTTGCCCTCTGTCAGCATTAAAGCTAGGCGTGCAGTTTGCGCTTAACACACAGTCGCATGCCCATTCGCTCATGCGATATGCATGCAGTGACACACAAAATCAAATAGTGGTGTGACAGCAGAATTGACTCCTGTATGTGCCACGCTGTTACTCAAACAAACATCCCAGACGGAGCATGATCTGCTGTGCCAAGCAATCCCCTTATCAGCACCTGGCACACCAGACTGCCTTATGCCAGTCGAGACCACAGTGCCAGGGCTGTCATTGTATGACTGCGGCTCAGACACACTTCTTGTTTCTCCGTTTGCTCTGTGGATTTATTATAAAACCACTCAGTTTGCTCCATCAAACAACAAAAAAATCCCCCTACAATCTGTGAATCTGCACAGTCTCCTAAACACAGGTTGAGTGGCCGCTCATAGTGCCGATGCTGCTGGTCGGAATCGGGAGATCATTGTATTTTCTGTGTCTGTGCTGTTGCTTTATTCCTTTAAATTACCATAATGTACAATAAACCTGGTGTAGCTAGAGGAATGGACTGGTGCAGGGGGAGGGGCAAGAAGCCCTCTACTGCTTCATTTAATCCTCTACCCTTCAGCCCCTGTATTCACGTGCTCGCCTCATCTTCCTGCTTGTGTTGTGCTACTGAGTGCAATACCAGTGATTGCTCTGCATCCATGTCTGTGCAGTCCTGCACGGACAACACTGAAGCCTGCCACATTAAAAGCAATCTGATTATTACCACTTTGAGAAATGAAAGCATGAAGATTCCCCAAAAAAAGCACATGACATCTCAACATAAATACAGATGTTATAAATTATACATGGGCCACCCCCACCTTCACTCTGTGTTAAAATGAATATTTCATAAATTCAAGCTCAGCCATCCACATCACAGTACCTGTCAGCGTTTGTCAGAGCAGGGACGATGACGAGAAGAGACACCCCCCTCTCGTGTATTCTGAGCTGCCGCTTTAATTGCTTTCCAAAGCTTTACATACTCTCCATAGCAGTGGGTTTATCAGACGTGGCGAGCGTTGTGTCTTGGGCAGTCAGCTTTCACAGCGCAGCCACAGGGGGCTTGTCTGGGCTGGAGCTAAATGAAAATGTCTTTAAAGGATAAAGAGCTTTATTTTATTATTTTGTACTGTTTCCCGTTGGGTGAGTCGTGTCTTCAGGCAATAAGAAGTGCAGCAATAATTTAAATCTTTTTGGGGAGGACTCTGACATGGAAAGCCTTCCTTTATAGCCCTCTTGTGAATAGTGGGCTACTTAGTGCAAGGCTAACGCTGCCTCCTCTCTGTTTAACTGCCCAGAACTGATCTGTCTTCTTCTAGACATCAGCAGCTACATGATCTGTAATCCTTTGATCCTATCTGAACCTGCAAAGTGTTTTAGCTATCATCGAAAGCTATCACCTCCACAAAACTCAGTGCAGCTCTCTGTAACTGATCAAAGGAAAGTTTAACTTTTTTGTAACAATCCCACCGCTGGGTTTGAAAGAAATGTGCCTCCTTTGTTCTCAGAGAAACCTGTGATGATGAAACTCTTCATGTGTCTTTTTTTATATGACACTGATTCTATGGCAAAAAGTCTTTATTTTATATTGTAGTATATTCATTATTTAGTACCTAAGTTTCTGATCTTTAAACCTCCTTAAACTATGAAGCTGACTTTTAAAGAAATGCCAGATTTTAAAAAAAATAAATGGATAAAATTCAAGGCTGTGAGATTGATTGTAGCCTATAAATATCTTACAGCCCACAATGCTTTTGGATAATGTGAAAACTTTCTCCATGGCAACTGAAGTGTGGCTCGCAGGCAGATTCATTTTCCACTTGGCTGTATCCTCACTAATTCTCACTAATTTCATTTCACTTGAATGAAATTGAAAATGTTATAAATTAGAGGTGCGACAGACATGGCCGCCCTGTAGCCTTGTTGTCGTTGTCGTCTTTAAAACATGGCAAATTACAAACCACAGGTCCTTGATAGTGGAAAGAATTTAAGAGGTTAATGAGGGAAAATCAAACACAAAATCACATTTTCAGAGATCGAAAGTGATCGACTTTCAAAATAACTGCCAATTAAAGGTGCAGTATGGACTGTTTTCATTTATATCCTGCCGCGAGAACTTGAAAGAAACACAGGGATACTTTTATTTTTATTCATGATTATTAATAATTGGTTGTTGTACACATTTAGTCAACCAGGAAACAGGTTTGAAATAGTGCATGTGTGTCCCAGGCTAACACGCTAAGGGGTTCTTCACACTATAGTTTAATGTGGTCCGAATCAGTTGGCAAGTTTGTAAATTTGTAGCTTTTTCCTGTTGTTGTTTGGGTGAAAAAAAAACTACTGAATTGTCACGGCGGGGTGCGCCGGTGTGAGGAGGAGGTAGACCCAGATGCTGACACGGTGGAGACAAAACGTAGTTTCAAAAACAAAGCGAGCCTTTATTGGCTGATAGCAAAAGAAAAACAAGGAACTAGGGAAACTAAGGAGGCTATGAACACTGTGTTAACAAAAAGGCTGTGACACTCAGTGACAAACTATGACAAACTATGAACACTGAGTAAACTAGAAAACACAAAAACAATGGAGTAAACCTATGAAAACTGTGATGAGGTTAACAGACGATCTGACACTGACTGAGTGGAAACACACAGACTAAATACACATAAGGAATGATCAAAGGAAGTAGAATCACATTGCGAAAACAGCTGACAACAATTAACAAAATGACAGGACACGTGAAACTAAACATAACACAAAACTCTTTCAAAATAAAACAGGAAACATAAGGAGATCCAGACATAACTTGAACTTGACAAACAAAGAAAACTTGGACATGAAACATGGCAGAATGTAATTAGATAAACTGAAATGAAACTAGACTAAAAAGAATAACAAAACACCAAGAAACTCAGAATACTGGGTCACATGACCCAGGGCCATGACATGAATAAGCTAAATGTTGCATACTGGATAAGACAAAAGATGTCAAACCTTCCAGAATCAGAATCAGAAACTTTATTGTCATTGTCACAGGTACAACGAAATTAAGAATGTTCCCCGATCATTGCATCATCCCTAGCAATATCAAAATATAAATAAAACAATAAAATTCAATAAATAAAATAGATAGAATACTTAAAATACTAATAAGACGTAACAGTAAAACATTCACATACATGCTTCAGACCGTGCATAGATTAACACAAGAGTGGCATGATGGACATTTTTTTGTAGCATTCAGATGTGTTATTGCAGTTGGATAACAACTGTGTTTGAGTCTATTAGTCCTTGCGCTGATTGCCCTGTACCGCCTGCCTGAGGGCAACAGTTCAAACAGGGAGTGGCCAGGATGTGAGGTGTCTTTTATGATGTTTTGGGCCTCTGTGCAGCTAGTGTACCAAATACATATGCAGTAGGTTAGAACACTCTCAATGGTGGCTCTGTAGAAGGACACCAGCAGTCTCTGTGTGATGTTATTCCTCCTGAGAATTCTCAGGAAGTACAGTCTCTGTTGGGCCTTTTTCAGCAGCTCGGAGGTGTTCACACTCCATGAAAGGTTTTCCTCTATACTTCCAATACTAACAATAAAACATGTAGTGAAAGAAAAACTATTTTTGAAGTATATGTAAAAGTTTTGGATAGTTCAGAAAATCAGGAGAGTCAGAAAGTGTGAATATATTTTGGTATTTCTTTTTTTGTTGTTGTTTTTTTGGCTCCATTGTCAGTTGTAGAAATTTGATAAACATTTTCATTTGTATGAGATCTGCATTAATGCTCTGTAGATTAGCTTTGAGGCCTTTTTATTACCTTGTGGTTTCAGTAGATGAATCAATTAGCTGGTTTTATTGCGTGTCCTTCAAACATGTTTGACTAATGTGTGTTCCTTTGAGTCCATCTGAATGATGGATCAGCTTTGCAGAGCTATTCAATTTACTCTTCAGTCCTGTCTCTCTCAGTGAGATTGTAATGTTTAAACTGAGTTTGAAAACATTTGTTTCACATCATTAGTGTACATTAGCCAGAGGTAAAATTTAAAATGACAGCGTGCCGTGGATTGAAAGAATGAGGAATCGGTGTCTGGATTGTGCCGTTGATCTTTACCGAGCAGTGAGCTGCTCACTCGAGCACTTTATTGATTTATGATAATTGCTGCTGACCTGAGCTTCAGCCTAATGTTTTCCCGTGACAGCCTCTGGACAGTGCGTGTTTGAAGCTTCACTAAATTCTGTCACACACTCTTGATTTCACCCCCTCCCCCTCCAACCCAACATGCGTATCGAGCATGTCACTGGAAAACCAGCTCAATATCCCCGGAGGATGTGGAAACTCAGGCATTCGTCAGTGCAGTGAAGTGTGGCGCACCGGCCTATCTGTCTTTCCATGTCGGAATTTTGTCACGCTTTGTGTTTAGGTGACAACAAGGGGAATGGTTGTTTTTTTTCCTGCTTTGACTTAGACCTTTTAAATTGCCAACGCTGCAGTCCAATTCCGTTAGTAGGCCTTTTATTGGCACTACAGAATACTTTCAGATTAAAGGCATTCAGTATTTCCAGCTAATAATGTGCCCTGTCTGTGTTCTACTAAACATTTCAACAGCAGCCTTCCTGCTCTCACCGGTCGCCCTTGCACATGTGATATGTAAATGCTTTTACTCAGCCTTCATTTCCATAAAGTCAACCCCTCAAATAAAACCCCAGCTTTCTGTCCCGCTTTGTTGCAACCAAAGATCCCCAATCTGGCTTTGATGAGCTCGTAAATCCAAACCTCCAAAGCGTGGTGAAAGCAGTCTTGGAAAGGATGATCAGATGGCTTTATTGGCCGGGAGAGTAAGGGGGCAGACCGTCAGGGGCCTTGTTATTGGCCTGATTTATCCACAATCCCCAGAGTGTCATCTTCATCAGACTGCCACAATCATTGCAGCCAGCCTGCTACACTGTTTAAGGGGCAGAAAATGTGTTCATGGGGTGTGTTTGTGCATGTACAGGTAGCTAGATGGCCTCATCGTAACTTTAAGATCTGTTTACCTGCCATGCACTTTAATGAGGCCCCAGTGAGGAGATGGTAATGCCTTTTGTCTGATTCTTGGTTAGTTTATTAATTTATTTCTCTTGCTTTGCCTTTCACCTCCAACCCCAGTATTTTACAATGTAATTAGTGACTTGTAGCTTAGATAAACACAGCTGTTGATCTGGCGTAGGCCCGTGCACCATGTGGATATGAGGCAGGCAACATCTTAACTCGGCTTACACCGAAGCTCTAATTTGGCCACTTTTTGCTTTGTTACTTAGTGTATGATGTGAGCACATATGGGCCGGGACTGTGTGGGGTGTCAGATATCACAACGTGTCATAGACAAGACAGAAAGGGAAGCAGCAGGAGGAGCACATCACGCTGCTAATGAATGAGGTCTGTTGTGTATTTATTTATTTTTTAAAAAACAAAGATTTAGCAGTTCTAAAAACAGGTTCATAAAACATCCAGAGAATGAGACAAACATAATTGAAACATATAAAGTAGCATATTCAAGAAGCAGCTGTTATATAGAAGGAAAAAAACCTAAATAAATATGCTATAGAAGTCTCCTTGTAAATATTAACACACAGTGAATTTAAGCATGGATCTACTTTGGCTTTGGTGTGCATAAAAAAATAAATAAAATGGGGAAAAAACATACTGAGTGCACTCCTTCAACACATACAACTGGAAAATCTTGCACTGCACACTACATTTAGTTGCCATTTAATCTGCAAGCCACTTTACAACCCACCTGCATATGATCCTTTTCATGCTGTCTGACTTAAATGCTCAGTATACCAACTGCACTGGTCATTTAGAAAGTTTCATCTTTTTCTTCTCCTTTTGCGTAATCTATGAATCAGTGAGCATCTGTGCTGATAGATCATTAAAATGGAGGTTAACCCTTTAAGACCTACCATAGAACCAAGTCCACCAGAGCTTATATTATATTTTTACATGCTGTAGCGCCACTTTTGGGAGCATTTCAAGTTGCTATACATCAATACAACCATTATAGCACACATTGTAATAATATGTCTGCATTAAGTGCATAGTAATTATATAAATTGCAAAAAAGTGCAATAAACTACAAAAAAATTGAAAATCGTTTTTGTTTTTTTAACATATATTTCTAGTTAGAGAAATTTAAGAGGCTTATCCCTCAAAACTGTAAATACAAAAAAGTTGCAAAAAATAGTTTCTAACAACAGGAAATTTATTTTGAGTGTCTTCATAGTTTTATTTTTGAAATACACCAATTTTTATATACTGCAGGAAAAACGAAAATGAATATTATAATGCAAATTTGCAAAAAACCCAGCACATGCATCAAAATAAACTATTTCCAGCAGTGCAATATGAGTCCTAAGCATCCCAGAAACGACACAGAAAGTCATGAAGTCAAACATAACTTTTAAAAACACCAGTATAGGCTCATGAGGCCCTGATGGTAAAAAACTACATTTCCGCGAAAATTACGTCACTTCCGGTTTCGGGCAGGTCATGGCGGACATGCGATAATTTGTCTATTCCAACGTAGGAAGTGTTACGAACAGCTGATCGGATCGGCAAAGGAATATTATGTTTTTGTTGCTGCAAGTGCTTTTTATGCAGTTTTTGCAAAGCTATATGTGGAAGGAAACTGTGACCGAGGACAAGCTGATGGGATAAGATGTAAGTACAACTCCTCCGGTTTCATATGCAAAAACAATTATTGCGCTAGCTCACGTGGTTCCAGTGCTACCGGGATTTAAAAGTAGTTACGCAAAACGGAGCATGCCCGCTCTGACTGGTTTTAAAGGGTTAAAGAAACAACACAATCATACACTCATGCCTTTAATCTGGTCGTGGCTCTAGTGACACAGGTTACAAAACTCAAGAGGTGGAGGAGAATAGCGACAGTAATGGCCCACTTCTGTTGCTTTCACAACCTTGGGCCTTAAATAAGGCGAGTGGAGAGCCTATGCATGGCTTTGAAGGCGGTTGTGGCTGTTTTCTGTCACCAGAGTGACAGTTTAGTAGACCAAATAGCTGCAGAGAAACTCTAAGTTTTATACAAAGAGCTAAAGTGTTAAAAACAATGTTAAGTCTCCACTTATAGGTCTGACTGAGCTCTTCCTTCTACATGGTGAACTGTGCACTCTTTCCTTTCCTGTTTCGACACACATTTCAGCCAACTGCACACAAACATCTATGTAGGTTGTAAACCCATGGCACCATAAATCCCATGGAACAGAGCCATAATGCAATAAATGAATTATTGCAAATGGAAACAACAGAATTCTCTTGAGTAATGTTATCTAGAGTGAATTAGTATTTAATATAATGTTGAACTGTAATTATAATCCTGCACTAATAGATTACAACATAAATAAGAAGTCTTGCCATACAGCGGCTACAGATGACAGTAAACAAAGAATATAAAGATGATGTTTTAAGCTGTTGACTGCTGTTATAAAGTGTAAACATAATTACAGCGGAGGATACTGTGTAACTATTCAGTATTTATTTTTCATTTTTGCTATGCACGACAAGACAAACCTCATCTCACATAAAGACAAACCTCATCTCACATAAAGACAAACCAGTACAAGCAAATGTAGTTCTAACAAAAGTTGTAAATTAGTTAATAATTAATTGCTTTTGTTCAAATTAAATCTTTGCAATAGTCAAAAAGTAGCACACAACTGAAGTGGAAATGAGCCAATCCTGGCATCCATGAAAAATGAGTTTCAACATGAAAAGCTGTTTTCTAGCCTCTTGTTGGTGAAGAAATAAACATTATATAAAGAGGGTAAGATCTTGTCGTCAGGTGGTAATTCTGATTTAAATACACATAGTTTGGTTTGCATTCACACCAGGGACGTTTTGACAGTAATGTCTGACCCAGTGCCCACTCCTGAAACTTTGCCTAATTCACCGTAACACTCTGAGCCCCTTCAGAATTCAGACGAAAGCAACTGTTAACCTCATTCACAGAGAAGCGAGGAAGCCGCCGTCACTGAAGCCCATTCATTCCTCCCACCGCCGTCACCCCGAGCACGTGGGCGAGTCCTCTCAGGGGTCGATTAGTGATGACTATGTAGCTGCCCTCCTTTTCTCACTCTCATGCATTATGTATTAAAGACAGTGCAGCATGGAGAAAACAGAGGATACGGTTTTAAGGCGTAAAATGACACGGCATTAGAGGAAAACTGTTTGCTCTTATCGTTTGACGTTTATGTAACACAAGTGTCAAAAGATAAAGACTGCTATTTTTCCCCCTTTTGGATCAATTTTCTTGAGCTGTTTTGGAAAAGTAATCCAGTTTTGCAGCTTTAAGACGATGTTGTGTTTCTCTTTAACGACATCTGTGGATGGCAATTTGAATTTCAACAGCAGAGACATAAAACCTACAAACTTTGCATCACAATAGTTTGGACTAAGAATAGCTTTGATATGGGGCATAGCATTTATCAAAGCTACACTGTAATAATTAACACAGCCATATAATGAATCACATCTACTCTGGACAGGAACCAGCTCGGTATACTTGAACAAACATCATTTACAGTAACATCTGGGGAGCTGATTATTCCGTTCTTTCTAGCTAACTACGGCTGATCTCAGCTTAATTGGGATAATGTACAACTGCATAAACTTTGGAGGATTAAAAATACAAATTAAACCCCCTTTTTTAACAAAGAGCGTGATCAAGCCAGTGTGGTCATTACATAACAGGCTAGCTTTCCCTCATTGATCCAAATGTGATTCAGCTTCTGCTCATAACTACCCTCTTACCACTTTGTAAGTAATGACGTGGTTAAGTCAGCACTCTAAACTAGACCATTCTCTACATGCTTTAGTTAAAAAGTGAAAATGTTTCACTAGATATAAAACAATTTTCAGCTGGTGCGATTAATTATTCTGCTGCAGTCCAGCAGTGTATGACTTATCTTCCTCTCTGGCGTTTGTTAGTCTCATCAGGTGAAAACTACCACCTCCACAGTTTTAATATGCAAATGCAAGAAATCCTTTTCTTTGCCACCGGCCTCCCCCACACTTTGAATCCATTAAATATTCATGATATCTATGATTACTGCGCATTACACTCAGATGCCTCCAGTGCAGTCTGCAGTGTTGCCTTAAATTTGTAGGTCTGTGACACTGGATTACCGGCGATGAAAGATTATTTAGACACAATGTAGAGACTTAGATCTGCAATAAACTGAGAGGCTTCATGCATGCCTGTGTATGTGTCTATGAGAGGGAGGGAATACAGCGAAAGGAGGACATATGGTGGCGATTTTAGTGAGGCCGAGTTTGGAGTTATGGTTCTCTGGGGTCCCACTTACATCTATTATTCATGTTCTCGAGTGTCTAATAGCCACTCAGTCTATGTTTGGTTACAGGCAGGTCCTTATTTTAGCTTCTTTAGACTGAATAAAGGCTGTTTAAACATTGCAGTAAGAAATGCATAACAAATGGGAGATTTATTGAGTTGTAATGGTAAGTCACAACAAAATTATTCATTTGAAAACATGGCGCTTGACACTTTGAAATATGTGCTTATATATTAGCTACTATAGCGGTATTTAAGTGAATTTAATGCTGCTATGAAGACCTCATGATTCATATTTAAGTGCAGGGGGTTGCACGTGTTTACGGTTCATTTTTATCATAGATTCATGAGCTGGGCAACCTGCTGCAATCCATAAAAGGGCAAAATGTTGGAAGTTGTTTCTTCACATGAAGGCCATTTCGGGTCATTTGAAGTTGAAGCTTTGGACATTGTTTTAAATTATTGATAATGTGTGTCAGTGTTTGTCTGAGGGTACAGCAGGATCCCTGATGTGGTCTCTGATACTCGTCACAAGAAGGTTTAAAGTAACTGCAGTGAAACTGCAGGTCTGCTGATCGAAAAGGTGGGGAGGCTGTTTTCCTTATTCTTTCTGACAGTTCCCTGCTTGTTTTTCATTTTACTTTATTGTTATTAAATTATTAATATTGGTTTCAGGTACATTTTTGACACAATTGCTTGTTTCTGCTTAGGGCTGTTCGATATAACGATATATATTGGATGACGATGTAAAAACATCTATCGTTTCATTTTACGCTATCGTTTGTTTCGTGGTGTCGCAAAATAAACTGTTTACGGCAATATTTTTTCATCGTTTTGATGGTCACTGTAGTGGCTATATTAATATTTTAAAGTTCTCTGTTTCTCTTATATTTAATATAACCACACTACGGACGGACAAGCGCCTGTTTTTATGCGTTGTGGTTAGCAACAACGACGGTAACAGCGTCACGTGTCCGCTTGTTTATGTTCCACATAAACCTTTCACAATAAAGCTCAAGATCCTGTTGAGACTTTTCAAAATAAACTGAATCACGTGAAAGAGCAGATTATTTACGGATGAGAAGTAAAAAAGAGCCGTCAGGTGCTAAAAAATAGACGTTAGACTCAAACGTTAGAACAGGCTTTTCTCCGCAGCACGCCGTGTAATAAATACTCACAAAGAAAACGGCGGCCGTTACAACTTATGTCTAAAAATGTGTAGTTTCATGCATCGGTTAAAACACTCGACTGCAGGAACACGACGCGCAGCTGGAAACACTTCACGCAAGTCGAGCTGCCCGAGATTCACAGAATTTACAGAAAATGTTACATTTTTGTGATTTATATCGTTATCGGGATATGAGATTTTGGTCATATCGCACAGCCCTAGTTCTGCTCTATAATTTAAAAATGTTTTGTTTCTGTGGTTCTGGTGAAGCAACATCACTGCTGTCTGAGTCTCTTTGTTCTGTGTAGTACTAAACTATAAGAAAACCAACGCTGATTTAAAGTATTGTTCAGTTTGAGTTGTCATTTGACAGAATATAGAGTATATACACTACTGTCAGTCATAGGTTTGTTTGTTTTTTGTTGTTTTTTTAATTTTAAATATATAACCAGTATACAGTCAGTAAAAAGTCATTTAGGAAAAATTGAAAAGAGAACCTGGATATATGAGGGCAATCCCAAAAGTAAGCTCTTCTATTTTTTTTAGAAATGCAAAAACTGTTTATTTTCTATAATATTTACATCATTTTAAAGGTTGAAGAATTTTTTCTTTTTCTACATAATCGTCATGTCAGTTGATGCATATTTGTAGACGCTGTTCCAGTTTTACAATGCCCATGTCATACCAGCTCGCCACCATGTCCTTCGGGAAGCGTTGAACCTCATCTTTTACCTCTACGTACTGCTGTAAACTCTCTACACCACTTACAAACCAGTTTAACGCCTTTTGCGTTCAAAAATCGAATAACTGCGCACATTTCGCTCTTGAAAGCGGGAGCTCCATTTTCAACGTCTGCCAAGCCCAAACAAGCATCCAAGTGAAGCCGAGCATGCTTGTTTGAGAGTGGAGGAAGCACCAATCACAACAGTGTGACGAACAGCCGTATGAACAGTTTCTCTACGTCCCCACCGCTTTGGAGACCTTACTTTTGGGACTGCACTCACACTATACAGAAATAAATCAAAATACATCACAGTATTACTTTAAAAACAGTGTGAAAAAGTGTGGCTTAAAGTGTGGTTGGTAATGCAGAGTAATTTCAGTGTTTGCGCAGTAGTCTCCATAAACAGTTTATCACTTTAAAATGTGCAGCTACAGCCACGCATCCTGAATTCAGGTTCTTGTTTATCTAGAAGTTAAATTTGTCCCTGTATCATTACTCCTTTAAACCATGGTTACAAAAATGCTGCTGTATTGAACATTTTAACAAGTACTCTGCAGATAAGCTGTGGCTACACCTGGTTAATCAATGCTGGAGTGTCTGGCCCATTGCTAGTTAAACCTTTACACTGTTCTCAGCCAAACACAGGAATCCACACCACTCAGCCATAAAAACAGCCCACTGTTACACTACTGTGAAGAATTCCTTCATTCAGCCAGACTATGTTTGTAACATACAGTATGTAGTTTTAAATCAGATGTGAAGGTTTTTATTAGCTCACTATAGAGATGGATTGGATTTTCTATGAAAGGCAAACTTGGCCTGTCATCCCAAATGATGGAGTTGCTTTGCAAAGTTATCAAAATATCATTTTGCATTATGAGCAGAAAGAGAGGCAATAATAAGCCATAAAACCCAGAGTGAGGATTGCCATAAAGCATTTAAAAGTACTTTCTATGTGGAGATCTGTACTGTAATTGCAATAAAATTATATCTATGTATTCTTTATGCGAACCCTTGTCTTCAGGTGTGGAGAGGAACTATAGCCAGGATGCGGTACAGACGCATGCGAGCTGCCCTCACCATCCTGCAGGCCTACCGACGCTACAAGGTCAAGTCCTACATCCGTGAGGTCAACCGTCGCTTCAAAAACGTGCGATCCATGAAGGATCATGGCAGGCACGTGAAGTGGCCCACGCCCCCCAAGGTTCTGCGCAGGTTTGAAGAGGCGCTCAAGAGCATCCATAGCAGGTACTCCACAAGAAAACATCTGCCGAGATTTTTAAACAGGCCCATCATGTATGTAAGTGTGTTTCTACTCCTGTAATTGGTTTATGCTAGTCTGGAATAATTGATTAGACTGTAGAGTTGTAACTTTTCCCTGTTGTTTTGTTTTCGCAAAGAACAAACTACAAGCAAACCAGAATCTATCTTTGTAAACCATGTGAGAGCGTTTAACCTGCTTGTTGGCCAAATGTGTCTAGGGCTGGGTTTATAAGTAGAAGATATCAGGTGAGCGCTTGGTTAATTTTATAGCTAGTTGGTACAGTTTGTTTAATCTGCACAGCTAACATTTATTTTAGAGTTTGTGTACTCCCAGAATTCAAAGCATACGTGGCTATAGAGAGATCTTTAGCTCAGACTTGCAGCGTCCATGTGGCAGATCGAGGTGGGATCACATTCTCACCATAAACAAATATGAATGTTAGGAGTAAATTCTCCTTGTTATCCACTATTTAAGAATACAGCACCTTCTTCCTGTATTGACTTTTGTTGCTCCTGCCCCGAACACATCTAGTCAACAGGCAGACAGAACATTCTTATAAGGCTTATGGTTCACTTTAAGTTTGCTTTCTTTGTTTTCTCTGTGAAAAGAAACAAACCACAGGACGAAACTACAAGTTTAAAAGAGTAAATGAACAAACTTGTAGAAGCAAGTATCAGTTTTTAATGATCACCAACTGTTGTCGTATTATACGTTCAGAACAGAAACAGAAGCTGAACCTTTTTCAAACAAAATGTTTTTAAATTGTTCTCTTTTGAAGAAAATCGCTTTCCTAAATTGGCTCAACTAAAAGTAAATCTGACTCCAACCACAGGAGACAACACATGCCCTCCAGTGTTATTTTACATCCAGATGAGTCTTTTTGAAGCAACTTACACATGTTTCCTTCTGCCTTGGGCTCACACTGGGCATTGATTTTTCTCTCTCCATCAAAGGCTCATCACTCCCTTTCATCCCATTGTCTGTTTGTTTGCCTTTCTTCTATTTGAAGCCGGACACAGTGAGAAAATAACCCTCCTAGAGAATTATGTTGGCTGTCAGTAAATACAGTACAGTGAAGACGGGGTCGACTGCAGTCCTGCTGCAACACCCCACTGACCCGACTACAGTAACAAGGCTCTGTGCAGCATCCTTTATATAGAAAGTTCGATTTTCCTCCGTTCTAAGTTTGCTCTGTGTGTGTGTGTGTGTTTTTGGATGCGTTTACCTCCAGGTGGTGGGCATGGACACTGATCAAAGACTTATCTCCAGAGGAGACCCTGCAGGTGAGGGCCAAGGTAGCCGGCCTGGAGGCCCTGAAGGGCCAGAGGGCTGATTTGGGGCTGCAACGGGCCTGGGAAGGAAACTATCTGGTGAGTAGGAGAAGTAGCATGAGTCCAGTTATGAAAAAGACATATTTTACTGAGTGAAATTGGCCATGCTAGCTTTGTTCATGCAGGCTTTGTCTCCTGCAGCTTGCATCAGCTGCTGTTTCTCTGTGGCTGAAATCCAGATCAGATGTAGTTATTGAACCTCAATGCTGCAGTTTGTAGCATGAAATGCTGAAAAATAGAGTACCCTGCTGGTATTAACCCTTTAAGACCTACCATAGAACCAAGTCCGCCATAGCTTATATTATATTTTTACATGCTGTAGCGCCATTTTTGGGAGCATTTCAAGTTGCTATACATCAATACAACCATTACAGCCTAAATTTTAATAATATGTATGCATTAAGTGTATAGTAATTACATAAATTGCAAAAAAGTGCAATAAACTACAAAAAAATTTTGTTTTTTGTTTTTTTAACATATATTTCTAGTTAGAGAAATTTAAGAGGCTTATCCCTCAAAACTGTAAATACAAAAAAGTTGCACAAAATAGTTTCCCACCACAGGAAATTTATTTTGAGTGTCTTCATAGTTTTATTTTTGAAATACACCAATTTCTATACACTGCAGGAAAAACTAAAATAAATATTACAGTGCAAATTTGCAAAAATAAAAACAGCATATGCATCAAAATAAACTATTTCCAGCAGTGCAATATGAGTCCTAAGCATCCCAGAAACGACACAGAAAGTCATAAAGTCAAACATAACTTTTAAAAACACCAGTATAGGCTCATGAGGCCTTGATGATAAAAAACTACATTTCCGTGAAAATGACATCACTTCCGGTTTCGGGCAGGTCATGGCGGACATGCGATAGATCGTGCTGATAGACGTAGGAAGTGTTATGAACAGCTGATCGGATCGGCAAAGCGTGTTTCTGGAATATTATGTTTTTGTTCCTGCAAGTGGTTTTTATGCAGTTTTTGCAAAGCTATATGTGGAAGGAAACTGTGACCGAGGACAAACTGATGGCATAAGATGTAAGTACAACTCCTCCGGTTTCATATGCAAAAAAATTATTGCGCTAGCTCACGTGGTTGCAGTGCTACCGGATTTAAAAATAGTTACGCAAAACGGAGCGTGCGTCATTCATTGTTTGCTGACTCTTCAATCAGACAATGTCTAATAATACTGCCTGCATCCAAACTTAAAACCCTGATTTATTTCCTTTTGGATTCAGGTATTAATCAGTCTGATCATCGCTCATGACATCCTATTTCATTTCAAAGTTTCAAAGTTGTAGACCACAAACCAATAAGTAATGATATGGTGGCCTTGTCTAACTTTTATATACACTCTATGGAGAAACCTTCCAGTTAAAAACAAAGGAAAAGTGTTTAGTCTCATTCTTTGAGCAGATTTATTAAAGAAAGTATCAAGCAAGACAAGAAACAAACAGTGTGATATGAATGGAAAATAAGCCTAAAAAGAAGGGAAGCAGGTTTACACCTCGCATTTATTTTACAGACCTCAATTACACCCGGTGGACATTAGAAGACATAAGATGATAAGCATCTTAACAATGTAATATTGGCTCAGCTGTTTTCCCGGTAAATAGTAATTACTATAGAGTGTGAATACTGGACTGAAGGAAGGTAGCCAGGGTTTTTTGTCAGTGGATGTCTTTAGGTTAATTGTATATGATTCAAACAATTTATTAATTTAAAACTCCTGCAATGAAAACATTTTCATTGTGAGGTAATACATTCATTAAACCAATAAAATGTATGCATAAATAGGATATTTATAAGCTCGTCTTAACTCGGGCAGGTTGTGAATTAATTCGAGTTAAACTGGAATGTTTTGATAAGTTTCTTGTGGTGTGTGTGTCTGACAGAAGCGAGACAGCCCTGACACGGCAGCATCGTTCACACTGGTCTCAAGCGATCTGCAGCGGAAAGACAAATTCATGAGAGTCCTGTTCTCCTGCAACGTACGCAAGGTACAAGCTTTTCAGAGCAGATATCCACGACTTTACCACATGTGCACACACTCACAACACGTGTCTGTGTGTACAAAGACATAAACCCAGCTGCTGTTGGCTCACAACATTTCCCTGCAGGGTGTGTAAATGTCACCGTGTTTGTGTGCACCTAATGTATCCCGTGGTGTCACTAATGAGGAGCTTTGTGTTTCCCAGATCAACCGTTTCCACAAGTCGGAGAACCGGGCTGTGCTCATCACTGACCGCCACCTGTACAAGATGGACCCCCTGAAGCAGTACAAACCCATGAAGAGCATCCCCCTCTACAACGTATGACACTCTTTGTTTGCTTCTTTTACTGTAAACAGACAAAGTCAGCTCTATAGATACTGCTGTAACAGACCCTGTAGTTCAGGGGTTACATGCTGTTTATCTGTTTAGTGGAGATATCATCTTAATTTCAGGAGCGGGACCACTCCTCCTTCACGTGCCCTCCGGACTCAGGCTATAACAGCCCCCCTTCACCAATACCTGCTGTTCTCATTTTCATCCCCCAATTTTCCCTCTCTTCTCCTCTTCTCCTCTCTTCCTTTCCTTCATTCACTTCTCATTAGTACATGGGGATCTGCCCGGCCCGGGAGCCGTTGCCAGTCCCCTTCGAGGCCTTCCCCCAAACCACAGCACCAGTTCTCATTTCCTCATCCCCTCATCACCCATCGTTACCAAGGATGTGGTCCCAGCTAGTGAAATGTAACATAAAGTGTTCTCGATGTAAATTCATATTTACATCGAATTCGTTGTTAGTGTCGCAGATGTGGGTCCGAATGAGACACTTGAGTCATCTCTACCTGAAACATCATAAATTATGTAGAAATTCATAGAATATGCATAAATAAGTTTGTTGATTTAAACTTTAAAGTTTTGTAATTAAAAACGGTAACAGTAAAACAAATAACATTTCACATAGAAATAGTTAGCTTTGAGTAGCAGCTATGTATTCTTACACAAATGCAAAGTAAGGGGTTTTATCATAGTGGTGAAATAAATATAAAAAACTGATTTTAAGCTAAGCCTTTTCCTTTTAAAATACTGCTTCAGGCCTTTCAGAATTCCCCTCGTAAAACTGTCCATTTACTTTCCAACCAGCCAATTTGTCCACTGGAATTACTCGAAACTCTTTGTAGACATTTGCAACCAATGCTCAGAATCCTTTACGTTTTATCTTATTTAACCCTCTCCAGGCAGACGTTGCAGATTTGCAACAGTTAAGAACTAACAACCTGATTACCCCACATACATATTTTATGATTTTTTTACTCAGAAGTACCACTGCAGGACTTGGTTGTGCATTAGCAACAAAAAACTTAATTTGGGCCTGAGAGGGTTAAGAAATGTTCATAAAACACTAAAAAAGATTAAAGAAAATAAATGAGTGGCACTCGAGAAAAGGAGGTTATCGTGTCTTATACTTGTGGTATATGAATTGTTATTGTTATTGTTTGTTCAGAAACTATCCTGAACCTGAGCCCTGCTAAGGTACAAAGCCACAGCATCCAGGCTATGCTGCAGTTTGTTGAGATTTTATGCAACACTGTTCACTGTTGTGCTAATGTGTTTTTCCATATGAGTGTTTATAAGTTTTACATACTCCATCCATTGTTTTCTTCTAGCTCTACTGTACTTTGGATAGTAATGACTAAACTTGCTGATCTGAGTCATAGCTTTCTGTAGCTTTGTGATACCAGCTCCAGACGATAGATAGGTGGATCTAAATATCCTTTCTCTGATCAATATCAACCTGATATTAGACCGAATGACAGTGAGTGCGTGAGGGTTCATATGATAATTTATTTATTGCTGAACCCCAGCCATGTATCTGTATAGCACCAATTTAAACTCCCAATTTACTGCAGAATTTAATGACCTACTTATGGCCAAGTTAAATTGTTTACTACATTTAACTGAAATCATATATTGGAAATTAAGAACCTGCTCCTGTGGAATAAGAAGTATGAATTGCCTGGTGTAATTATGCGTAGAGTGAAAGCAGGAATTTGAATCATTCTTCTCATGCTGTACATTAGTTTTAAACTTTATGTTTAGTATTTAGTAATGGAGTGCTGCTCGAAAGGTTTCCTGTAATTAAAGAGTCTTAGATATTTTTTTCAGTTGATTAACTGCTTGGTCTGTCAACATGCTGCACAATGGTACAAATATTAGAAACATTTGCTCAGACTAATTGGCTTAAAATGATCATTTAAATGAGTTTAAATGATATATTTTTAACTATTGGGCAAGCAAATTCCATCAGTTGTACGTGCAAAAATCCCATTCTTTTAAACTTTCGGTCATGTCTTTAGGGAATTTCTTTAAGTTCATCTGAATCTGCAAAAACACATCTCCTCACATAAATCAGAATCTTATCTGAGAAACAGGAGGTGAGATTGTGACCATGTTTCATCTGTGGTTGTGTATTGAATTGGTGTTATGAGTCTAGCATCCCCACTTTGAAGTGGTGATTGTTATATCGATCTACTGGGTTGCCAAGTTGAAGATGTGTGTCAATAATCCAAGTTTTACAAATCATTGTAGCAACATCCCCGAGTTTATCTTCTGAAAGTAGATATTTCTTGGCAAAACATTTTATTTGATTCTTTTTTTAATTAATTTCCTTTTAAAGTTTCACATGAGTGCGGACAAACATGAATATAAAATTGGTGGCTGGTCAACAGAGATGTAATCTGATTACTTTTTTCAAGTAACGAGTAAAGTAAGGGATTACTATTGCAAAAAAGGTAATTGGATTACTGTTACTTTCCCGTAAGCACGCTGCGTTACTGCGTTACTAAAACCGTGATTTTTTTTTTTTGCGAGAATGTCTCATGACAGTGACGTAAGCGAGTGCGACGTTCGTGCCAACAGCTGTGTGCAGATCAACAATGGATCATATATCGAGTGCAGGAGAGAGTATGAGCGTGCAGCGTTTAAAGCGTGGAAGTACTGACCTTACTTTGAGTTTGATTCCATAAAAAGTGACAAAAACATTAGTGTCCGTTGTGCGTGGGAAGAAAACTTCTTTTTACAGCGAAAAAACCCCTAAACTTCCGAGCAAGCGCTGAGTGCGCTACCAGGGACGTTCACAGACAAACTCGTGGATTCTTCCACTGACCGCTGCGGCACACCTGCACCAGGGTAAACCTCCGCCTACCCCACTCCTGCTTTACAGGTGAAAATAGAGCAACAGGACCGCTGAGTCTTTGATTTTATTTATTTTCTGCTGTGTTTTACTTGCATCTATTTGAAAGACTGAGTGTAAACACACACAAAAAAATTATTTTATGTGCTGGAATGCGCAGAAAATAGGTTTAAATGTTAAACAAATTTCTTCCAGTCAGAGAATGTTGCATATAATTTAATGTTTGCTTGATGCATAAAGTTAAAAGATTAAAACTGATAAAACAAGTTTTAAAAAGAGACTTTTCCATTTGATTACATTTTGTATGATGGATTATGTAGAAAAAGTAGAATTGGGCTGAAAGATCTATCGCTTTATCACCTATTCAGGTTGTAAATCATGTTTTTAAAAAGTAACTAAGTAATTAATTACTTTTGAAAATAAGTAATCAGTAAAGTAACAGGATTACTTTTTGGGGGGAAGTAATCAGTAATTAGTTACTGATTACTTTTTTCAAGTAACTTGACCAACACTGCTGGTAAAGCATCCACCACGAACCCTCCTAACTGATGTCCTGCTGTATGATAGAACCAGCAAACAACAAACAGAAAGAGGAAGCCGTGTGAGTGGCTTCCTGAATCTGTAGCAAAGGTGACAGTATTGATTTCCCACCAGCCTGTTATCCTCTGGCAATGTGTCAATATGCAAAAAATCTCATTCAGCTTTGCAGTTGGCTGGTTTTAATTCACGTTCTCACTGTGATAGGTCCATTAATGCTGCTGCATGCACATAGCACAGGAGGCTGTTTCCATGGTAAATGTGTCCTGTATGATTCATGCTGCCATTTATTACAGCCAAAACTAGCATCATTTAAGGTTAACTGCTGCTATTGTTATAACAGCTTATTATTATTATAAGGTCAGTAGATGATTGATCCTGTTTCAGTTTGTCCTTGTAAGCTTCTAAACTGATGATTATACTACCCCTCGTCTCTGCCCGTAACTGGCATGCTCGAAAGTTGGCGTATTTGCTTTCTTGCTGCAAGTTAGATTAGCCGTGTGCATTTTTGCATTTGGGGTTCTTGACAAGCTGTGCATTAACTTGGTGTTTATGATGACCCTAGTAGTTTCTAAGCTGCACACTTCTCATTTTAACATCTCTCACTGTTTCGTCTTCATGTTTAAAATCTGTCATTTAATGCAATCTTTAATGCATCTAATACAAGCATGCTCCAAAATAACTGCTTGACTATCCCTGAGATAAATTTAAGCTCTGGGTGCCATCGCAGTCCTAGAAAAATAGTCTGACCACTTGGCCGCAGCATCTCTGGCCAGTTACGCTGGGCTTACAACACCAGTCTTTATTTAAACGAATGAACAGAGAGCCAAAGCTTTATATCACTGCTCATGTGGGTGTAAATTATACTTGCACAGTAGTTCATGTGTTTTTACTACGATAACAGGCTGACAACCACTCAGGTGAAACTCTTGAGATATAAAAGTTCAATCTCACAGAGCATGTATAAACTAGTTTATATATTTGAAAGTAGAATTTCTTTCTTTTAAACTTTAATGAACATGTTCCACAAACTTTTGGCATTTCCGTTTTGGCCATCAAGTTCTCTGCTGCGGTAAAATGGCACAAACCTTGCTTGTGCTCTGCTTTTGCACCTCTGACCTTCGAGGCGAGGCAGAAATGAGATAGGAAGTGAAGGTGTAACGCATTAATCTCCGGGGCACATACGCCCCTGTCGTGTGGAAGAAATGAGTGAGATATGAGGCTGCTGTGCACTGACAGCTATGACAAGAAACCCCAGCATTGAATCTGACAAAGTGACAAGTGGGAATTAGAGAGCTTGTAGATGGACACCCAAATCCGGCATCGCTGCATCTGGAAGTGAAATTGGGAGATTGAGTTGAGACAGATGGTGGCAGACAGAGAGAGCAGCATGAGTTAAGGGGATTTTTAGTTATTGTTCATTCAGAGAGAGTGACACACACACACAGATATGCATATGCATATGCACATCCTGAATTGATGTACGAGGCATACAGAGAGCCATCAGTGCACAGGGAATGGTTTGTAGCATTCAAACATTGACAGTAACACAATGGGAGTAGTTCAGTATACACAGAGCTCTACATGGAGGGAAACGTGAGGACAGAGACATTCTGACAGCTCGTCTTTTTCAGATTTGATCTAAAATATAAAAAAATTAGTGGTGTTCTGAAATCGTGCATTCAGTAATATTGTGCATTTTTGTTATTAGGTTGGGCTCTTTTGTAAATACTCCCAACAGACGTCTGTTTACTGGAAATGATTACAGTGCAAAGCTTTTTAATGAAGTCATCGGCATTCACAAATTAGTGTCTGTACAATAGGAGCTACGCTTTTATTGTAAAAGATCCACAACTGTGCTTATAAAAAGTCCAGACTTCATTTAAATTCGTCTGAACACCTGTTCAAAATCATCTCTTTCCTGCAGACGCGTTACGAGTGCTTGTACGTACACCGCATCAATTTCTTCATTGACTTTAAATTTCCCTGAGAGCAAACATCATCTTCTGAATCACTGCTGATGAGCGATGGGTTATCAGGCAACAACACGGGGACCACACAGCAATTTTCAGGGGAGGAGAGTGCAGAGTTTATGGTGATGCAACCAGACGCATGGTTCTCATTTATTTTTCCAACATTTGCAGCTTTGTGCTGCCTGAATTCCCAGCCCAGGGTCACACTGAAAAAACAGGAGATTTTTCTTCACCACCTGCAACTGGCTTCCTGTAATTTCGTCCTCTTCAAACTGAAATTGAAGTTGCAGGATGGACATTTTTGCACAGAATAGGAGATTTATCACATCACTGATGCACAAATGCAAGTGATCAGAACAGAATTTCCATGGTGTGATCTAAAAATGGCAGCAACTGAAGGTCCACATGTGCACAAAGAAAAAGTAAAAACTTGCTCTAAACCAATAAATGCACAAAAACATAACACGGTCTTTAGGTGTCGAACTTTCATTCATCTTTTTTTTTAATCGTTACATCACTGTCCCAGTGTGTACATAACACAAGACCTTTATGTAATAAATGTCAGACTGCAAGGGTGAGTGAATTGGTGAAGGTGAAAAAGTGCAAGAGCTGAAGGAAAGGTGGGTGAGGAGGAGCGGATAGAGATGTGGGCAGACAGCCACAGCAGCGTGACTTGGTGCTATTGATCGGACAAGGTCAAACAGAGGGGAGAGCAGTTAGCTCGTTGTTGATTAGCAGTGATAGGCTAACACCACAGCATCCCCTTGGCTGCCCTATTCTGTGTATTTACTGCTGCTCCTGCAGGGCAGCTAAAAGGAAAGACTGGGCTGATAGATGGCTAAAACTGTAGTGAAGAGCCAACAACTGTCTGCCAGAGGATTTATATGCCAATTAATGCTGGGGTTTCACAAGTGAGATCATTGGCTTGTTATCGTTCATTGAAATTAAACAAAATAACGTTGAAGAAAGGGGTGGAATACTGATTCTGAATCGGTGGCTCGCGTCGCTTCTGTTCGCAATCGGTTTTTTGTCTTTATTCTTTTTTACCTCGTCTTCTTCCTCCCCCCTATTTCCTATCTAGTGCTGACTTTCCCCTCTCTCTTCTCTCTCTCGCCGTTGTTGTCATGCCAACTTCCCAGGAGACGGTGTTGTCATGGATACCGAGCGGCAGGGCAGATCAGCTGATGTCTGGTGTCATTCAGGCATGTGCACAAATCGGCCTCCTGTATGTGCGCTCGTTCCCTCCCTTCTTTGCAGTGAGCTCCCGCTCTCCTCATACCTCTCAACCAAACACAAACTAGACCTGCAGTGTGACCACATATACTCTATTTACACACTCAGTTCAATAGTCTACATGCAGCTGTGTAGTGCGTGGTGTTTTTCTTGACCAGTTGACTCCAATAACTCAAAGCATTGAACACAAGAAGTGCCAGCTTATGCACTCCCAAGATCAGGATATGATGAAAAATAAATTGTAATAATGCTGTAAATTTGTGCATCTGCAGTTTGAATGCCCTTGCGTTTTTGCAACATGGATGGCTATGGAGCTTAAGTTATTATATTCATTTAATCACAGAGCACCCACCCTTTCCATCATAATTGGGCTTCTGGGATGTGTTATATAACCAATTATACGATCCCCAAAGAATAAACTGGGAAAACCTGCTGTTCACATTTTGTCCTCTTGACATCCGTGGACCAATGAATGTCAGACCTGAGGGCACACAATTAAGACCTTTGTGATTTTGTCCAGGGGTTTGCTCAGAAGATACATCCAGTCATATTTGGCAAATGGGGAAAAACGTTCCTTGCAAAGCAAGCAATTCTTTTTAATTTGTTAATTGTGTATTTCTGGGGGTTTTTTGTTGTTTTTTTAAAGCATATTAACAAGAATCCTGATTTGGCTTTTTATATTAATGTCTGATAGTAATGTTTGATAGAGAAAGTCATTTTCCAAAATGTTGTTTTGGTTATATATATATATATATATATATATATGTTAGTCGTTTGGTTTAGAATGATTGGTCGGTTAAACAAACTAGTGAGCGTCTAGTGCTAAAATTCTCATCCCTTGTCGAAATGTTCTGCACATTCATTTGCAGATATGTTTTAAAAGAAGTTAAAAAAGAACACAGATAGTGCCAGGTCATTACGACACTCAAACTACAGCTTTTACTTCATTAAGGATGTTGTAAGGCGTCATTGGTGCCGACCCCAACCCTAGCAACTAGGGGTGCAACGATACACAAAATTCACGCTTCGGTTCGATACTTTGGTGTCACGGTTCGATATTTTTTCAATACAAAAAAAATGTTCATGCCTTTTTAATTTGTCATTTATTAAAATTATAAATATATATTTTAACTCAAAAGTACAGTTTTTACATTTAATGTTGCTGAAACAACAAAGTAATAAAAACATAAATATATCTGATTAAGAAATCACTCATCTTTGGAAAAGAGAGTATTTTACAGAGAAATGGCTCTTTCCAAAATAAAAGCTATACTATACGCTTCTTCTGGGCTATATTCTCAGCAGCATATTAAACATATCAGGTCCCCATAAGGAGAATCATGTGCTAACGGCTGTCTAAATGACTCGGGTAAAGTTTGTAGCATGCGTGCTTGTTTTTATCTGCTTCCACTTGTCTTTGCACTAGGATGATGTCGGCGTAAATGTGCAGTCATATTCGTTGTATTCCCACTAGTGCTGTCAGCGTTAATCTGAAATGACGTTAACGCCACAACACGGCAAATCTCCGTTAACGAGCTACCGCGGATAGCCCCGTGCGTGGGGCTGGACGGCCAACATGTTAACGAGCTAACTGCGCTAACGCAGTAGTTCCCACCAATGTAATTAAGCATTGCGTGGCACATCCGACATACTGTTTTACTTTAGTCCATGACACGCTTACCTTCAGGGTCATATGTCACATGAAGACCAAAATAGTTCCAGACGCCAGATCTGAATGAGGGTGGGGGAGGTTCAATTTGCCATGTTGCAACAAGCTTAGCTTCTGTCTTGCTAGCTTGCGCTGCGCTCAGTGGATCTGCGCTCGACAGTGCAGCCTAGGCGGAATAGTCGAACGCAGATTCACTGAGCTCTCAACACAGACAGCATCGTCAGAAGAAAAGTTGATAAAAAAAGTTTGTATTCATACATACATACATATGCGTACCGAACTGAAAGCACTGTATCGAACGGTTCAATACGAGTATCGTTGCACACCTACTAGCAACCAAACCCCAAGCCCATTTTTTTTAAATGGTGGTTTGTTTGTTTTTTAAATGTACTTTTTACCATTCAATCGTAAAAGGCTGATGGCATATTGCTGTCACCCTGTTGGGCAGACGGGCAGTGTGGACACAGAAGTTTGTGAATGTACTAACATTATAAAAACATTATGAAACTGATTCTATAGGTAAAAACCTCGGACGAGTTTGAACTCATTGCCCTCAAACGTAAGGTCAAAGTCAAGTTTTCAGAAAATTTCTGGAAGATAATAAATCTAGAAAGGTGTTTATATTTACTTTTAATTGATTAACTATTGAAACATCTATAACATGAAGTGTAAGAGTGAACGTTCCACTCACAGTTTCACATTTCTTGCAATATTCCATATCCTAAAGATAATCGGTTATTATTAACAAACAAGACAACAAAGAGGAGAACATGAAATATTGTTATGAAATAACTGGGATTCATCACATCTTTAAAAAGGCTCAAGTTGTACAGTTGTGTAGTCTCCATAACAACTACACTGAAAATCCTACAGTGTAATCGTCAATGCAGATCCAGAGCGTGTAGCGCCCAAATTGGAGGGCAGGACTAAAATATGTCAACATCTCCAAGTTTTGTTAAATATGTAACGGGATGACAGACGAGTCATTGAGCAGATGGCGGGGCAGATGAATGGCTCTAACAGATTCCATACTCTGGTTAAACTGATTTGGGGGAATCAAGACAGAGAAGAAAATGAGACAAGGAAGCGAATCTGAATGTATCATTACCCAACTCATTAGAACACCGACTGTCGTTCCAATCAATTAGGCCTTTAATATAAATGTAAATGTAATCGGCTCTTTGTAATTAACTGTGGGTGGATTGCTATACAGAGAGGCATGGCTTTAGGCTTTAATTCACGGTGATTACGTGAAGTGTTTGTTTCTGAAATCACGGGCATCGTGTTGAGGCTAAATAAGCTAGCTGGTTGATTTGCCGCCGGTCGAAACCTGTCTCTGCTTGTCTGCCTGTGATGGGGAGTTTGTCTCGGCATTGCTCTCTGGTGATGGTTATTAGTGTAGCTGACTGGCTGCCCTCTAGCTATTTCCTCAACATTCACTGCCTTCAGTTCAACTTGGAAAGACAAAGAAAAATGGCTAAAACCCTAGGGGAGATGACAAAGGAGACAAAGGAAAGTGAGGCTAAATAGAGGGTGGATATAGGATAAAGGGAAATGTAATGGGAAGTTAATGAGAAATGAAGCTCAGGTCTTCTTTTTTCTCCTGAAAAGTGTTTATCTGTAAATATATTGGATTCTTCCTGCAGCTTTGTAGACCTGTGAAGCAGACAATCCAGCTGAAAAACAGAGTCTCCTTTTAACCCAGCTGCTTTAGTTTGGGGGCTCTAATTGGAAAAATTAGACTGGCCCTTTGGGAGGCTAATCTATAAAGCATTACTCCAGATGCCGATGACGTTCTCCACCAGAAGAAATCCCGCACACCAGTTGACACCAGAGACGGATACTGACTGATATTTGTCCGAGTAATTCATCACATCTTGTCGATGAATCACCAATTTGCCTTAGTGTAATAGTAATGATCTTTTCTTA
Source organism: Neolamprologus brichardi (assembly GCF_056152115.1). Taxonomy (NCBI): domain Eukaryota; kingdom Metazoa; phylum Chordata; class Actinopteri; order Cichliformes; family Cichlidae; genus Neolamprologus; species Neolamprologus brichardi. The sequence continues at coordinate 22,678,979 of NC_142111.1, read as the reverse complement.
TTTATTCTGAGAAAATTCTCAGTGTTTTTCATGATTCAAACAGAGTATTTCTTTTCTTCCATATACCATATACCCTGTATAGGCATCCTTTTCGGTGACACATAAAAACAGGAACAAGCAGCAATATTTTGTACAATCCTATCATAAATGAAAAGTAAGGGGGGAAAGTATGTTTAGCCTACACAATTTCTGCTAGAAGATCGAGCGCCTAATAGTTTCCTTTAAAATGAAGAAAACACAATGTTTAAAGAATAAAACTACATGCCCAGCCTCGTCCCACTGTTGAAATTAACAGTACAATGCATATTGGAAAAAGACAAGACTAATGGAAGAAGATCATTAACATATACTGGCCTCTTCCTCAGACAGTTTGCTTCATATTGATAAGATGGCATCACACAGTTTCTGCAGATTTGTTGGCGAAACATCCACCATGCACATCTCCCATTCAAACACTCTCTGGAACTGAGATCTGGTGACTGATGGGCAGATTTGAGTGGGTTAAACTTGCTGTTCAAGAAACCAGTTTTAGATCATGGATGGAAGCAGCCATCAAAGTAGGGCTGCCACAAATTATTATTTTGATAGTCGACTAGCCACCGATTATTTTTGCGATTAGTCAACTAATCATTTCAAGCATCCACTGGACGTAAAACGTACAGCTTATTGCACCAGCAGCATCTGCTCTTATATAACTATCATTAGCTTACAGCTTTAAGTGTTTAAGGTATGTGCTAACTAAAAATAAAGACAAGATGATAGTTTATTAAATTTTAATGGAATTTGCAGATTGTTTCAGTGAAGTTTAATAAACTCAGCCATCTGCTCCTTGCTATCTAAAATATAACAGCCAAACAATAACATTTTTAAGTTATCTAAGTGACTTATATATCATGTTTAACCTGAGTAGCGAAAGACGGCGGTGGGTTTGAAAACGATTTGCCAGGAGTCCGGTGTTCTCACGGGCTCTAGCGAGCCTTGCTCCCGGTTAGCTATCGAGCTAGTGGGTAACAGACGTCTCCGAAAACGTCGGAGCGCTTTTGAAAATATGTGGTGTCTTGATAAACTGAGCAGATATTTGAGGTTTACACAGCTACATTCTCGCCTGAAAATATGTTAAACGTTTATTTTGTGACCCAAAAAGAATAATAAGAGTAATATTAAAACTAACTAGCTGCCGCCATTGTTGGAAACTGAGCTGGGCCGCGCTATGAATTCTGGGACAAAGCTTCTTCTTCAGGGTTTAACAGCCGCTGGCATCCTTGTACATGCAGTGCTGCCATCTTCTGTTTTAGTCCGTTATTACACTCTCTTTTTTTTTTTTCATTTTTCTTTTTTGGTGTCCCGTTTGGATCTTTAGCCATCAGAATTGTCGTCTTAAGGCCAAGAAAGGTGCCAAGCGGATTTATTTTACCAAGTGGATCATCATGGCCTTGCCATATTGGTCCATTTGATTGACCTTTATTATAATTATGAATTTATTTTATTTTCGGTTGCTACAAACGGGACAGACATGACTGGGGGATAGGACAGGGAGAAAGAATGAAAGAAAGAGAGGGAGAGAAAGAAAACCAAAGGGGAGAAGAGACAGTGAGAAAGGGGGGAAGAAAGAAAGAAAAACAAACAAAACACCTGGATCACCTGTATGGAGAGAAAAAAAAAACAGAAGAGAAAGCAAACAAATCAAAAGAGCAACATAATGAAAAACACCACCATCACAATAAACTAGCTAACAGTAGATAACAGTAGATACTAAATATTAAACGATATTGTGCAGCACGCAAGATAGACAGCGCACAATGTGCTTTGAGGCAGCAGCCAAGAAAGGTTATTACACTCTTAAATCCTGCGTCTTTGGGGATCTTACAAAGCTTCAAACGACGCGTCGACTATTAAATTAATCGTCGACTATTTTGATAGTCGATGTAATCGTGACTAGTGACTAATTGTGGCAGCCCTACATCAAAGGATGGGTACACAGTGGTCATAACACAATAGATATGGTCGTTAACAATACTCAGACTGTGGCGTTTAATTAATGCTAAGGGGCACAAAATGTACCGAGGAAATATCCCCCACACCATTACACCTCCACCACCATCCTGAACTGTTGATAAAAGGGAAGATATTTTCAGTTTCTTACACAAAATGAGGCAGAAATTGAGACCCTTCGTTCTGCCTTTCTGTCAGCTCAAAGCAGTCCAGCCATTTTTTTCTGGCATCAGTAGGACATTTTCTGGACCATTCTCTGCAAACCCTGGAGATGGTTGTGTGGGGAAATCCCTGCCCATCTGGCATCAACGATCATGATAAAACATCTTTCTTTCCATTCTGATGATCAATTTGAACTTCAACAGGTCATCCTGAAATGCCTAAACACGTTCAGCTGCTGCTGTGTGATTGGCTGACTACATTAATGTGTTATGAGCCATTAAACAGGTGTACCTAGTAAAGTAATTATTGTACTGACCAGTCCAAATCCTTCCGCTCTCTTCACTTTACTTCCTGGTGAAGCAAGCTGTGGTGAAACCAAATTACTCCACTGATTTTCACATGCAACTGCAACACTGTAACAATGCAGAGTGCTTGTTTGTGTATTTCTCTGTCTGTTTTATGTACATGTTTATCTGTGTTTAACTGCGTGTGTCCTTTCTCTCTCTATTTGTGTATCTCAGGTGACAGGGCTGAGCGTGTCCCCCGGGAAGGACCAGCTGGTTGTGTTCCACACCAAGGACAGCAGGGATCTCGTGGTGTGCCTGCAGGGTATGGTGCCTGCCAATGAGAGCCGCATCGGGGAGCTAGTTGGCACCCTGCTTAGCCATTTCAAGAGGTAAGCAGTGAGGGAAACAAGTAGTAGTCAGAGGAAGGGCAACAGGCACTGGTGAAAGCAGACTCACCTGTTAATGTGCCTAAATACGATATGTTAAAATGTCCTCAAAAATGTTCGCTGTTCTGATTTAAAGACTTGTGGGTGACACGAGGTGAAGGTAGCTCATTTCTTCTATTTACTGTGTAGAGAAAACTGTTTCCAGTTAATAATCAGCATATTGTCCCCACTTAAACCTTGTGCGGCTCTCATTTGAGGTAATTTCCCGCATAGCTGCAGGAGCAACGTGCTTCCTAAATTGAGAAAATAATAAAATTGTCTCAATTGAATTTCTAGAACATTATGTCAAATCCAGTCACACTGGCTCATATGTGTGGTACTGGCTGATGTGACCTGTGGTTGCGGGATTATGAGGCAGTTAGATGACGCAGCAGCAGCTGTCCCCACTTAAACCCTAATGTTCACTTAATAAGGACTCGGAGCGCTCTTCGGGACAGGATATTAATTCGTACATCATTTGTTGTTTTCCTGTTCAGCTGAGAAAGGCAGATGGATAATTGGGATAAAATGTTTGTTAATTCTTTCTAAAGCTATTGTTTCGTTTCTACGTGGTTTTCTGGCCGCTTTAGGTCAAAAATGTGAAATGAACAAAAGTCAGTATGGATGTGCCGATCAGATGTTTTGATAGGACATCAGGCTAATCCTGATTAAAAAGCTGGATTGGTTCTTGGTGACAGCTGTCCAGTCTGTTCAGTTTAATTCTCGGTTGGTCTCTGTTCACTACGCCACGCGTCAGCATCATTGCATTGCTGAGGGAGATGTACGTAGCACGGAGGAATCCTATCAGCAGAGAGTCTGCAAAGTGATATTTCACTTTTTTTGTAAATCTTCAGTTTTTTAACTTCAATCTCTGATCCAGTGAGCTGACATTACTGAGGAAAAACTATGCTATTTTAGATTTATGTCGCCATTTCAATGTTATTTCGCTTCACCTGTCTCTTGTATGCAAGGATGTTCATTCACAGTGAGACTAGGAGCAGGGAAAAGACAAACGCAGTAAAGATCGACACACTAATGTGAAATGAAACTACCGTGCAAATGCAAACCCTGTTCTGAAAAAGTTGGGTTCTTTAAAATGGAAATAAAAATAGAATGTTCATCTAATAAATCAAATTTTCTTCACATCAGAGGACATAGAAAACATGTCAGATGTTTAAAATGAAGAAAAATATGTTTATCACTGTAGTATCTTCTCTTCTTTAATAATAACCTGCAAACATCTGGGAACTGAGGGGACCAGCTGAAGGATTTTTGGAGAGGATTGTGGACTGCAGACAGGGCAGTTAAGCGCCCACACTCTTCTACTGTGAAGCCATGCTGCTGTAATAGATGCAGTTTGCTTAAATGCAGGCTTTGCTTAAATATGCAAAGCCTTTCCTGAACAAGTCATCGTCAGGATGGGAGCTCACGTTCCTCTAAAACCTGTAGATAATGTACCCCCATACCATCAGACATGTTGGCTTTTTAGTGAGCTTTGATAGAAACCTGCTGCTCTTTAATCCAAAGGTTGCATGTCCATGTTTTTGAAAAAGACTTTTACTTTTCCTCAGTTAATTTAAATGAGCTTTGGCCCAGAGAAGATGTGTTTTTGGATCGTGTTCACTTGTGGCTTCTTCTTCTTTAATACAGCTTTAACCTGCATTTTTGGATGATTCTCTGAACTGTGAGTTCTGGAAGTGTTCCTGAGCCCACGCAGTGGTTTTTCTTTGAATACTCATGCATATTTTTAATGCAGTGCCACCTGAGGGCCGAAAGATCTCAGGCATCAGAGATCTTCAGGCCCTTTCAAACTAAAAATCTAAAGCTTTTGAAGATATTGTGTACTGTAGATAAAATTGGGGCCAAATTAAATATGTGGATCTATCCACTGTGGGGACCCCTTGCAAATAATCGAGCAGCCGAATGAGGTTATAAAACTTTCTTTAGTTCAGTAAATCTATATTTATTTGTTACAATTTTTTGATAAAGTTACATCTGTTCTTCACAGTGATATGTGAAATATAGCTTGTTTTAGAAGCAGGCACCAAGTTAAGTCTGGGCAGCTTTATTATTCAATCTTTTCAATTTGTGTCACCAGAAAGAAAGTTTTTTTTTACCTTCTAAACTTAAAACAGTTTAAATTCAGTTGACTGGTAATCATAGATTTTTATTTTTATTTGTTTTTTTTAGCCCAGTAGTGTCACCAAAGTCTACAGCTGTGGACATCAGACATGCAGGTGATCAGTCCATCTTTTATTGACGGCATAAAAAAGTTTGAACCCAGTGCATTTTATTTGACTTATTAGATTGGTTGTGTCATTAGATTAAACAGGGTTACCAATAGGGCTGGGCTATATCATACCGTTCCCGGTAATACCGGTGTAATTTTGGGCAACGATAGGAAAATGAAATATCACAATAGAATATGGGTAAAACGCGCATGCGCAGTGCCTTTGTTTACATACGCACATGGCGGCGACGCAGAATGAGAAGAGCGAAAGCGGATCGTTAAATGAAACGGATGAACCAGAACTGGTTTGTAAAAATGCTGCAACTTCAGTGGTGTGGAACTGGTTCAGCTTTCGTCCGCCAGATACACAACAAAGCACTATTTTTGCTAGAGCATGCTAGCGGGCCGTCGTTATTACCGTGTTGTTTGGAAAATACTGCACTTAAAATCAATCCTTTGATTTTTCTGAAAATTGACAGTGCCCCTTATAATCTCGTGTGCTTTATGTATGAATTCTGGTTGTGTTTACTGACCTCGAAACGATTTTATGTGGTACACGCTGGAAAATCTGTCAAATGCTTTAGTACGACTTTGCTGAGCTACCGCTTGATGGATTGTCGGAGCATTACGGCTATCGTAGGCAGGAGCCTCGCGGAGTGATACGTACTGTGCTTCAACATAATATTACCGTATTGTGTGTGTATAACCTCTTTTTAAGTTTTGTAGATATTATACATGGTTATGCTGAGGATATGTCGGCTAATTTCCACTGGAAATGCCTTTTGGTTAAACTGTCAGCGAGGAATTTGCACTATTACATTTTTATATAACTTTAATGCACATAAAAAAGCTGCTTGTTTAAGTGAAAATACATTGATGGGGTTTTTTGCACTAATAAAGTTGTGGAGTTGTCTAGTGTCAATTATATCGTCAGTTATATCTTTATCGCAAATTTTCAAATGTATATCGTGATAAATATTTTTGGTCATATCGCCCTGCTCTAGTTACCACCTACGTGTGCGACACGTGGTGCGGATCACAAAAACAGACAGAGTGTGTCTAAACGTGCAGTTCTTCTATAATTGCTGTTTTGTGCTCCACCTGCAGTATTACGTATTGAAGTCAGGGAAAATTTCATCATGTCTTCAAATATAAATAAAACATTTTATCCACATCCAGTTGTCAGTCCAACAACTGGCGTATTCATTGAGAGGAGGTGTGTGAACAGCCCTCTTTCATCCAAGCAGCACACACTCACTGGTTATGGAAAAGATTACAAAGACATCTATATGGGATTATTTTTTAAACGGACAAAACCAGCTGCCCAGGGACTTGGCTGCAGCATTCAGATAAAAGATGCATCAAGCAAAGAAAACCACTAAGGAGATTGCTAAAACGGCCTCTTCTTCTATATCTTCTTTTGCTTCTTTTGACTCCTCCCTTTAGGGGTTACCACAATGGATCATTTGCCTCCATCTCTTCCTACCCTAGCAACCTCTTCTGTCAGACCAGCCCTCTGCATGTCCTCTTTCACGTCATCTATCCTTCTCTGTCATCTTCCTCTTTTCCTCCTGCCTGGCAGCTCCTTCGCCAACATCCTTTGTCCAGTCTAGTCACTATTCCTCCTCTGCACATGTCCAAACCTCAGCCACCAGCCTTGCCCCTCTAACTTTGTCTCTAAACTGCTCAACCTGAGCTGTCCCTCTGCTATACTCATTAATAATCTTGTCCATTCTGGTCACTCTGAACAAAACTCCTAGCCTCTTCACCTCTGCCACCTCCAGCTCCACCTCCTGTCTTTTTGTCAGTACTATAGTTTCCAAACCATACATCATAACGGGTCTCACTATCATCTTGTGATGTCACACATCACTCCTGATGCTCATCTCATACTACAATACATACTGTCTTTACCCGGCTTCTACAACTCCCTATGAGCTTTTTCCTCTGCCTTTGCAACCTCTCTGTCTGCTGTATGCTTTGCTTCCCAGTGCTCCTATTTACCTAGAAAACAGAAGCTTTTTTTCTTCTTCTCGTGTTTGCTAGTGCGCACAAAGATTGGACACTGAAGCACCGGCTAAAGGTCATGTGGTCTGAGTCTAGATTTCAATTATTCCACAGTGGTGCAGAAAAGAGGCACATCAGTCATCCACGTCATCGTAGTTTGAGGATCTTGGAAAGAAAAGCTTCTGGACTTCTTTAATTCAGATGGTAAGGTGGGGCTAGGCTTCACAGTGGGTTCACCTGAAACCTTGGCTGATTGTGACCCACACCCATTTTCACACCTTGGATCGTGTGAATAGGTAGAGGATCCATAGGGGGTCCATTACTCTCTTGGGGACACTTGCATAGGGCTTAAAATCTGTGACTCTCCACCAATTGCTCTTAGAATTGATGAAGCTTCTCGGATAAAAGGTGAAACGTCTTCAAGGAAACTTAAAGAGTCCAGACGCTTTTCTTTCCAAGCTCCTTAGACCACATGAAGCGATGCACCCATCGTGTCTAGTACTGTCTGTACAAACATATCTGATCTGCTCAAGATTCAGTTGGGACACAACAAGATTCAGCAATGTTGTGTCCCCAAAACTGTGGTCAGCTGACTACCCGAATGTACGTAATGAGCTGGAATTGACATGGAAATATTCCCGGATTCAGTGAAAGCGTGTTGAGTTTGAGAAATCATCTTGACGCTCGCCGCAAACCTCAACTTCAATCAGCGTCTGTGGGATGTGTGCCGCTTTATGCAGCGGTTTGACTTTCCCATCATCGATACAAGATCTCAGTGAAAAATTTATCCAACTCTGTTGGCATAAGCTTATTGAAACAATGAATGTGTTCCATCATCGGAGCTAAAGAGGGTTGAGTGAACTATTACACTGTTTTTTTTTAACCTTTTTTTAAGTTGCTTGGCAGTGTGTTTAGTATATTCACATGAGTTGAACTTTGCGTTTTCATGGTAGAAGAAGATGTCAATGTCTAAGCCAGTGGTTCTTAACCTGGGTTCGATCGAACCCTAGGGGTTCGGCGAGTCGGTCTCAGGGGTTCGGCAGAGCCTCCACCGTGACATGCACGGCTCATTTTTTGCACCAATATCCCATCTCTATGTCTTGAATTTGAAAAAAATCATGTTTTATTTTTCACTAAAGAGGGGTTCAGTGAATGCGCATATGAAACTGGTGGGGTTCGGTACCTCCAACAAGGTTAAGAACCACTGGTCTAAGCTATGCAAATCCAAAATAAATGACTGAGTCTTAAAATAAACTCAGTAAGCTGCTAAATGACTGCTTAAGATCAAATCAATGACACAATGTAGTTTGATAGCTGACCTTTTCGTTAATTCGATGTACCCATACATTAATGTTTTGATAAGGCGTGTTTTTAAGTCACTGACACTGATTATTATTATTTCTGACTCGTCTTCAGTATAGTCTGCTACATGCATCGAGTTCTCTGTTCATGTTTGTGTCTCATTGTGTCTGTGGTTGTAAGAGAGAGACAGTGTGGTTCATATAGCATTGCTTGCAGACAGATGTGCCTGCATCTGCTCATCTTGGTGTTTAATGTGTTTGCAGCGTTGCCTGCGTGTGCGTCCTTCATCATTGCCGTTTGGTGGTGTTACCTTGTTTCGTTGTGGAGCCCATTTCCCCGTAGGTGTCGGGCTGTTAAGAACCTCCAGTGGGCCTCGCGTAATGACCCTGTATGTGCTTCACATTCAGGCTCATCCATCATTGTGAAACAGTGACAGAACAAAGGGAACACCAGCATGTGCAAATAATGTGTACGTGTTCGTGATTGTGCCTTTGTTCTTAGTAGATTTCTGTGTTTGTGCATGTGGAGGATTTCCCGAGAAGCAGTCTACATGTGATTGCGCTCATGCTTGTGTACTGTAGGATCTTCTGCATCCAGCGTCCTGCTGCTGCAGCTCCCTGTAGATGTGGCTTTAACCTTTATCTCTCCTTCAGCATGCTGCACAGTGTCCATAACAGCATACTGGAAGAAGGGCAGCTTAAATCAGCAACAAAGCAACACTTTATCCTCCTCAAAGTCACATCGAGGCCAAAACAGAATGACACCGCCAAAGGGAATAAATCCTCTTCTGTCATGGCTGTAGTCGGATACTTGAGTTTCCGTGTGGTGCCATTTCTTTTTGACAGTTTGCAAATCTGCTTGACATTAATCTGTTTGATATTTTCCGTTATTATTTATTTCTTTATTTTGCTGAGAAATGAAAGTATTTTTCATAGTGTCAAGCACAAACTTATCAATACCAAGTTCCTTCAAGCTGGAGTGATTCAGAGATTTCGACTCCGCATACATAAGAAGATAACCCTCTTCCTCTTATCGGCCGTGATGCACCACTTGTCTGAAGAAATTCCAAAATATTTCAGTCTTATTTTGCATAAAAAGGAGGAGGAGGGATTAGATTCCCTTGCCTCCAGCCTTTCTTCTTTCTTTCTTCCTCTGCGTATCCTTTTTCTTCTTCCTATTTTTGACTATCCCTATTGTCCTGATCTCCGTCTCTCCTGAACCCCTTAGGCCCCCCCCCCACTTGCTCATCTCTCTCTCTTTCTCTCTCTGCCTCTTTCTCAATCTTTCCTTTTTCCTCCTCTGGCTCCCCCCCTTCTTCATTTCTGGAGAAGAGGCAATGAAATATTTAAGGCTGTGCTGCTGTTGAGGCCTATATTTAGACAAGACAGAGCCACCCCCTTTTTTCTCTGTCTTTCCCTTGTGTGTGTGTGTGTGCTCCTGTGTGTGTGTGTTGACATGCGCACCATGCAGCAGTGACTGCAGCACACCCACAAATCCTCTGCTAGGATAGGAGTAGACACGCTGCATCTGTCACACATTAAAATCAAGGACAGAGTCGAAGAACCCAAAAGAACTCATATATGTTCCAGCCTCTCTCACTGATTACTATACATCCTCTAATAGTAAGAGGGTGGAATCAGGTCTATATCATAAACTGTATATACCATAACACAGTACATTAGTTTGTGAAGTCTTATTTCTTGTTCACCCCACAAAGAATATATCAAAGGACCAGCTATCAATAATGCAAAGAGAAACTATGGTTTCATTAGGACCAGTCTGCAGTGTGGTGTCAATAGACGCATATCAGAAATGCTCTGCTGGCAATAAATGCCAAAGGTAAAGATTATCTGGCTTTACAAGAAACGGCTGAATGTTTGCAAGTGTCTTTTTACCCTAAAAATGTCTTTAAAGAGGACTTATTTTGCTTGTCCTTATTTTTTATCTCATATATTGTGTCAGTGTTTATATTAAACACGGTAGAAGTTTCAAATTATGAGGTCATAGTGTCTACAAATAATCTGTGTAAGCTAAAAACCTATCAGATATAAATGCTTTCAGTTTTGTTTTGTTTTTCTGCTTTTGGCTCGGTGTGATAATGAAAGTAAATAACCTGAATATGGTCAAGTCAGGTACTTGGCTCTGACTGTGAGCAGAGAAGCCCCACCCACCTACTAAGCAAATATTCTATTTGAGATTAACAGCCAATCAGAAACTGAATTTAAGGGAGTGGAAAGGAAGCTAAAAAGCATGTTTCAGACAGTCTGTGAACTACTGCCCCAAGGAGCAGTATAAGATGATAAGGGATTATTTTGAACTGTGATTCATGCAAAGCTACTCTACTAGAGTCTAAGAATAAGTATGTGGAGTATACGGTAAAGCATTAACCAGCACAGAGAAAAAGATGGCAGAGGTATGGCAGTAATTCTCGTTTTCTCACTAGTGTTGCTTAAGACCTCAGTCACACAAGTTTAAAGACCAATCAGCAACCATCTGGTAACCACCAGTCACTGGAAATAAATGTGTATTCCATGATTGGCTGATGAGTGGTTGGTGGGAGCTGCTAGTGGTTGTAAAGAGGTATAAGGACCTGCAAGCCTCCTTATGATTGCTTTGGTTGCTAGCAGGTTGGCGAGGTCATCAGTAGATTGCACAAAAGACGGCAACTCTGCTGGAAACAGTCACAGGCTGCTCGCTGAGCTTTAGTGAAACTGGCATAAACCAGTTTTGCAATGTGCCAGCAGCACTGGTAAAGCACAACTTTTTCTTTGAAGTCAAACCCTTGTTTTTGGCACCATTTGCCAACACCATTTGTCCTAACAGGGTGAGGTCTCTGTTAACTCTGTTACATCATGAACAAGAGACTTGCACACTTTTAAAATGTGCACAATAAACCGTGACTTGATAATAAATATGAGATTTACTTCCATTTAAATGTGATGCAGTTTATATCTCGCTCAGTGCCACGTCTCAGGCTTCCATGTTGACTCGCACTTTTCCTCACTGAGAGACAAAATGTAAAAATAACTTTGTAATGAATTATTCATCCTCGTCTTCAATTCTCATAGGTGATAAGCTCCAGGTGGTAGATAAATAAAATTCAATATATATACATATGCCAAAAAAGGGTTGGGATTTTTTTTTTTGACATTTGAAAGTGGCACTCGGTGGGTTTTACGCCATGTTGATGTTGTTCTGAACGTATTATTAGAAACTTTTTGGCACGTCTTCCCCTCCTAACTCACCGCTGATTCTTTTAAATCCTCGGTTCACATAATCTCTGCTGTTTTCTGTCGTTGTAGTTGCTGCGCCGTGTAAGCAGCTGGAATTGGTTTCTTAGATAAAGACTCTGGGAAGTCAAGCTGTTGCTACAATGTCCACACTGACTAATGAAAATGCCTGTGCAGTGGATGGATTGTGTGTGGATGTGTGGGGGGTTAAGGACATTTATAGCATCCTTGCCTGCTGTCCTCTGTGTGAATTTGGCTGCAACAAGAGATTAATGGTTTTATTATTAAAAAATTAGCCAATTAGTCAAGGAGAAGAACATCGGGACTGAATGTAGTGCCAATACAATAACCGATTACATCCTAGTAATAAAACAGTTTGTTTGTTTTGTTTAACAAACCTCTGTATTGACTATTAACTTATTATATATTGATTACATAATAACTACAGACTGTAAATAAACAATGGGCATAGTCACCTTGATGTTGACTGTTGTTTTGAGGCTAAAATTTAGGGGTTTAGGCTTTAGCTTTAGCCTGAAGTGATCAGGTTGTAGCTTGGATAACACGGTGCTTTCTCAGCCTGAACAGTTGTATCGCATCACACAGACAGCCTACTATTTATTGTACAAATGTACAAATGAAATATTAGAATTTCAGCCACCAAAACGTGAGCAAAGGCTTCTTGGACAGGCTGTATGTATTGTTAGTGCCATTATCCACACAGCAGATCGTATTACTTTGTCAGTATGAACAAGACATAAACATGGTTAAGAGGTCCAGTTTAGCTACTTAAATTAGCAGAGGTGAAGCAAACAGCTAGTGGCTACATCTGCCTGTGGTAGCAAAGCAGATATTTTCCTAAGTATAAGCCTAAGTAGAATTTAAATGGATAAATTATACAACAATTTATACCAACTGCAGCGGTCACAAAGGCACTAAAACAAGTTTATTTGCAGTTTAATGTTAAAGTGTTTAGATAGTTAACAGTGCAGATTCCATTTGCACTTGCTCTTCGTTCTTTTAATGAGAAAAATCAGGCTGAAAAGCATTTATTTCACCTGGAAAAAGCTTATTTTTCAATATTTGCCTTCTTTTTATAGACTGATTAAAATAGGACTTTTTATATGATAATTAAAGTATTTGGTGTTAAATTAACAACACAGATTTTGTTGTGCACCCGTGTAGTTTAGCTTGTTAGCCTTCAATGATATGTAGGTACAAACCAAAGGAGTAGCTGATGTTTTCAGTGTCTGAAATCATAATACTGCAGCTTAATAAAAAGTTTTGGTATCATCAGAGTTGGTTAAATTAAATCAGAGGAGAACATCTACCTTCCTCGACAGTCCATCTGATAATTGAGACATTTTACAGAAATAAATCAAAAAATAAAGGTCAGAGTAGTGCAAGACAAACAGTCAGGAAATGATGCTGAGTCATTGTTTGTTTTAATGACAAATGAAAAAAAACGAGAGAGAAGAAATCATTTCAGTTAACTGGAAAATGTAAAAGTTGTTCTGGTAAAAGAAAATAAAGCAGCAGTTTGGTGAGTATAACATGACGTCTGACAGATGAAATTAACTGAGCATCACAGCGTGCTTCACATTTATTTTTATTATTTTGTGCTACTTATTTAATTTAAAGTGGTTTTTAATTTGAAAATATTTCACTCAAAACTAGGGATGGGTATTGATAAGATTTTCACGATTTCAATTCCATTTTCGATTCTGTTTAACGATTCGATTCTTTATCGATTCTTTTTAAAAAAGAAGAACACTAAGGTCGAATAGCTTAGAACTTTGTTTTATATCTTCTCTTTGAACAACATAGAAATTTAGGAGTAACATGGCCTTACAAACCCAACAGTGAGATCTTAAGAGATCCAGCCTACGGCTCTTCAATGGGGTGTCACAGGGTCCCCAGGATAAAAAATTGTGAATGTAAAATAATAAAATTAATATTCTTCTGTAGCAATAACAAAGTATAACATAAATTATTCTGTAGAAATTACACAAGAATATCCAGTAATGTCCCTGCCTACAATTAAACACATGCGCTTACCGAAAATCGGGGCATCTGCTGTGGCAAATAGGTGCAAGGCTTTTACCACAAACTTAGTCACTGCTCGGTGACATTCGTCTATCCTGGCCTGAAAGGAGACGCTACCGGTAGACTGCAGCGAGAACTGCCAGCATCTCAGCCAGACTCTGTCTCTCTCTCTCATCATGGTCACCTAAATGCACAGTAATGGCAGGTTTTGTAATAAGGCAGATCGCGCTAACATAATATGCACTGTTAGTTGATCATTTACCTGCCGCATTAACGGGAGAGGACGTGCAAACGTTACCGCTGCTGCTGGGTTGAGATTCACGAGTCCAGAGCGGAATTAAAAACACGACATTCATTTAAGGTTATCATGTGTTTTGTGAGCAAATGCTTTTGCATATTCGTAGTGTTTCCTCCCTTAAATAAATATCTACTTAGCAAGTATTGCAAGTTGCCCTGTTGTCATCCGTTCTCGTAAAGTATAACAAAGTTTTGAGGCGCCGTGTTTCCTGCCAGGTAAATGACGCTCCGCAACGTGGTGACGTCATTCGGGGGGCGACTGGAATCGATAAGAGAATCGTCTGCAAAAATGGCAAACAATTCCAAGGAATTGAAACAGTGGGAACCGGTTCTCAACAAGAACCGGTTTTCGATACCCATCCCTACTCAAAACTAAGACTTTGTCCAGATGTCATAGAGTACACTCGCTCTGGTTACCGACTGTAGAAATCAAAAGAAAAATCAAAATAATTTGCAGGTTTTTGTGGCTCTTGCTCAAACCAGCCATAACTGATTCCCCTGCACTCATCCTACTAGAAGTCTGAGGTCCTCTCAGTTTGAAGACTAGTGGAGTTAAAGCAGTATTTTTATGTATGTACTGATTTTGTTACAACTGTGAATGTTTTTACCAAAAGCTTACCTCCTACATAAGAGCATCCTAGCTTACTTTCTCCTTCCCTGCCTTGTTCTGTCCCTATAAACTGTCCAGGTTTGTCTTTGTGACAGATACGTCTTGGTTATATCGTTTGTTTCTCTTACTCTCCTGTAACCTCTACCCCACCCTTTGTCCTTCTGTCTCACTCCCACTTGCTTATATTATTCATCCTCTTCTCCCTCCACCCTGTCCGACAGTATGAGTCAGCAGTAGTGTGCAGTACACAACGCTTCATTGATCAGAGTTATGTGGTCGGATTCTCTTTCTGCTTCCTGCCTCCTTTCCTAAAGACTTCAACATTTAGCCTCTCCCTGTCTGCTTCTGACACCCCGGAGGGGTGTTAAATCATAATGCTTGCAGAGTTTAAGAACAGAGGGGGGGAAATGAACACAGTATTAGTAAGAGTGTTAGGAACAGGGAGAGAACAGCAAGGAAGGTGAGGAAGAGACTGCAAGCAATGCAAGAAATGGATCAAATTAGAGATAACAGAAAAGGAAGGAGAAAATTTAGATGTTGGTTATGGAAAAGTTGTATTTATCTGATTAAAGTCTGACTGATTTGTGTGTTCTTGGTTTAGGTTGCGTATCAGGGATCACATTAGTTTCCAGTAGTAAGATGATGTCGTCAGACATGCTGGCGTCACTCTTCCTTAATTTCCTTTCTGTTTGTGTTTGAGTAAGATCGTTATTTTAGTCATAGACGCGTAAAGCCTGTCCTTCTCTATTATGACAGTAGCCTTTCTTTGTATGTGTGTATTGAGCTTTTTCAAGGACTGCGGCAGGGTTTTTATGTGAGTCTCCAATGGTTAGAGCTGCGTTCATCCTTTGAGACCCTTTTTCATATTTTATTATTCCGCAGTGGATATTTGAACATGGTTACGTACATATGGAAATAAAAATACTTAAAACATAAATTGTATAGACATCAGCCTTTGTTGGCAAAGCAAAAATAGTAGGCGTGAATCTCTTATGTTATGGCCTTTAAATCAAGTCCAGTCAGTGTCTGCAGCAGCAGCAGTGCTCTCGTTTTACCACAGTTAAGACCTGTATGCTTACTGGAATCTGTTTTTCAAAGTCACATGAGACCAAGAGTTGCTGTGTCACTGAAAGTTGACTATACAATCCACCAAAGGTCCATCAGAGGTTGTAACTGATAGGGGAAACACAACAAAACGACTGTTATTTTGTCCTTAACGTCAGGTTATTAGATCGAATCTCATCCCAGGGCATCAAGTACTACTGTTCAACGTCACTAGTGTCACAGTGGGTGCACACAAGGCGTTCTTTGGCGTCTCCTGAGTCTGTGAGGAAGCCACAGGGTTGGCAGTGACTTAAGTCACAGGCAGGTGTCCCACTCTGGAAACCAGAGTTCATGTTCCTGTTTAAGATGTTTCTGTTTTCTTGTTAGTTTAACTTTCACTGGTCAGTTTTGTATCGACTCGAGCTTTCACCCAAGACTTGGTTTGGTTTAGGTACCAGCAGCTGCTAAAATTAGATTTTATAGGAAAAGCTGGAAAAGCTTTTTATGGACAGGATTTCTAGGCGCAGCCAAGTGGCGGAGGGCTTTCGCTTTGGTGGCCTCAGGATCTCATCTCTGATCTTTGCGGATGATGTGGTTCTGTTGGCTTCATCGGGTGAGGGCCTCCAGCTCGCACTGGAGCGGTTCGCAGCCGAGTGTGAAGCAGCGGGAATGAGGATCAGCACCTCCAAATCTGAGGCCATGGTTCTCAGCCGGAAAAGGGTGGAGTGCCCACTCCGGGTCGGGGATGAGTTCCTGCCCCAAGTGGAGGAGTTCAAGTATCTCGGGGTCTTGTTCGCGAGTGATGGGAGAAGGGAGCCGGAGATCGACAGACGGATTGGGGCTGCAGCTGCAGTAATGCAGACGCTGCACCGGTCCGTCGTGGTGAAGAGAGAGCTGAGTGTAAAAGCGAAGCTCTCAATTTACCGGTTGATCTACGTCCCTACCCTCACCTATGGCCACGAGCTGTGGGTAGTGACCGAAAGAACGAGATCGCGGATACAAGCGGCGGAAATGAGCTTCCTCCGAAGGGTGGCTGGCCTCTCCCTTAGAGATAGGGTGAGAAGTTCGGCCATCCGGGAGGGGCTCAGAGTAGAGCCGCTGCTGCTCCACATCAAAAGGAGCCAGCTGAGGTGGTTTGGGCATCTGACAAGGATGCCTCCTGGGTGAGGTGTTCCAGGCATGTCCCACCGGGAGGAGGCCCCGGGGCAGACCCAGGACACGCTGAAGAGATTATATCTCTCGGCTGGCCTGGGAACGCCTTGGTGTTCCCCCGGATGAGCTGGAGGAGGTGGCTGGGGAGAGGGAGGTCTGGGCCTCTTTGCTTAGGCTGCTGCCCCCGCGACCCGGCCCCGGATAAAGCAGATGAAGATGGATGGATGGAGGAAAAGCTGGGTTGTAATATATGCCAGCTCAATGTTAAACCTGCCTGTAGAAAAATGGTACTTGAGGCTATCCAGTAGGGGTGCAACGATACTCGTATCGATATCGAACCGTTCGATACAGTGCTTTCGGTTCGGTACGCATATGTATCGAACGATACAACATTTTTAATTTATTTTATCAACTTTCCTTCTGACGATGCTGTCTGTGTTGAGCGCTCAGTGGATCTGCGCTCGACAGTGCAGCCTAGGCGGAGTAGTCGAACACAGATTCACTGAGCGCAGGGCAAGCTAGCTAGACAGAAGTTAAGCTCGTTGCAACATGGCAAATTGAACCTCCCCCACCCTCATTCAGATCTGGCGTTTGGAACTATTTTGGTTTTCATGTGACGTATGACCCTGAAGGTAAGCACGTCATGGACAAAAGTAAAACAGTATGTTGGATGTGCCAGCAATGCTCAATTGGTGGGAACTAGTGTGTTAGCGCAGTTAGCTCGTTAATATGTTGACGTCTTCCAGCCCCACTCATGAGGCGATCCGCGGTAGCTCGTTAACGGAGATTTGCCGTGTTGTGACCTTAACGTCATTTCAGATTAACGCTGACAGCACTAGTGGGAACACAACCAATATGACTGCACATTTACTCCGACATCATCCTAGTGCAAAGACAAGTGGAAGCAGACAAAAACAAGCACGCATGCTACAAACTTTACCTGAGTCATTTAGACAGCCGTTAGCACATGATTCTCCTTATGGGGACCTGATATGTTTAATATGCTGCTGAGAATATAGCCCAGAAGAAGCGTATAGTATAGCTTTTATTTTGGAAAGAGACATTTCTCCATAATAAACTCTCTTTTCCAAAGATGAGTGATTCCTCAATCAGATACAGGGCTCGCAAAATCGCTAGCCCGACGTCCTGGGGCTTTTTTCCAGTCGGGCTACCAAAATCTATCTCTGCCCTGCCCGTCGGCCTATCGTAGGAAGGAAAAATATATGTCAATGCTTTTGCATTCTTTCGGAAATGTAGCTGGGTAATTATGTCATTGGCATCGGCCACTGTCAATATGTGACATACTGAAATCGCGTTTGAATTTGCGCTTGTTTTTTGCTTTCACTTTGCAATCGCGTGAACTGTGTATAGAAAGCGACAGTACTGATTGGTGAGTGATGATAATTTGCGCACCAATTCCTCTGACATCGTCTTATCAATCGTTAGCTTACTATGCAAACATGACAAGTGAAATCTCCTGCAGCTTAAACATGTGAGAGGTTGATCGCGCAGAGAATCGCTGAGCGTTATGTTAGTGCGTGTGTAAAAGCAGCAGGATATATATTTTAGTTCTGCTGAGCCAAATAAGACAGGTCAGGGTGAAGAAGTGACAAAACGGAAAGGTTATGACAAATCAGACTATAAGGCAAAAAGAAAGTGCAGCTTTATGGTTTCATGGACAAAAGAATTTCTGTGGCTGCAATATGAGGAGCTAAATAACCAGGGCTGCACATAAGTGGTCCGCAGGTGCGCATTCGCTGTCAAAATAAAAACCCGCACAAGATAAGAAGTTGCAATGCGTGTTTGCGTACATAAGATTTTCAGGAAGAGGACAGACATTTGTTTAGAACTCTTAAAGATGTCGAAGAAGCTCCTTTAAGCAATTACTGTGATGTTCCTCCACCTCCAAAGAAATGTCAGAAGGAGTCCGAACCACAAAAGAAGCGCGTATTCTCGGAAAAGTGGTTGCAGGAGGTGAGCTGGCTTCAAACAAATGATGAACGCACAGAGATGTGGTGCAGAATGTGCCGTGAAAATTTAATAAATGACAAATTAATAAAAAGGCATGAACATTTTTTTTGTATCGAAAAAATATCGAACCGTGACACCAAAGTATCGAACCGAACCGAACCGTGAATTTTGTGTATCGTTGCACGCCTACTATCCAGTGCATTTAATGTGACCACCCAACGGATCCTGAACAAGGGTGACAAGACCAGCTGTATTATTGTACTATTGTATATGCTTTTAACATGACCTGATATGTCACAGTAAGCCACATATCTCTGAGATGCCACCAGCTTTATTTGGCACCCAACAGACTCGCACA
The DNA here is from genome assembly GCF_056152115.1 of Neolamprologus brichardi. NCBI lineage: Eukaryota > Metazoa > Chordata > Actinopteri > Cichliformes > Cichlidae > Neolamprologus > Neolamprologus brichardi. The sequence continues at coordinate 22,659,866 of NC_142111.1, read as the reverse complement.
TTCCTACCTGGAATTTTTGCTAAACTTTATCCAAATAACTAAAACACAGCATTAGGCTTCTCAGGATTGTTATCTAAAAGCTGGGAGAACATTATGTTTGCAGTAAATGGGACAACGTGCTAACACATTTGGTGCTTTGAATAAATCAAGGCCATCCATTCATGCAGTTTTTTCTTTTTATAGGAATCCGGTCTGTTTGCTGAGACTAATTAATATTTAAGAACAAAAACTGCTGTTCAATAAATGTGCCAACGTGATTTTTCTGTTATATGTGAAGATGGCACTAATATCTTTTATAAAAGGAGGGGGAGGGTGGAGGAGAGGAGTGATAAGAAAAACAAAGGGAGAGAATGAGAGAGAAAGCCGACCTGCTTTTGTCTTCCTCTCCAAGGTCACCCTTTCTGCTGAATCAAATATTTCAGACTGATAGAAGTGGGCTTCTCTCTTCTCCTCTTTCGCTCCATCCCTCCTTCTCCATTTCCTCTTTCTCCATCCATCACCCGCCCCACTGCTGCTCCTCATCCCCCTCCCCCTCTTGTTTTTCACTTAACATTCCTCATCCTCCTCCCGCTCTCCCTCTCTCCGCCCCCCCTTTCTGGGGCGCTGCGGATGCAGTTCCCATAGCAACCATCGGATCCATGTTTGTCTGATACGCATGCGATCCATTAATAACCCTGCTGTCTGCAGATAATAACAGCAAATCTCATAGCGCAGACAGAGAAATGAGGGGAAAAGAAACATACTAACAAAACTGTGGAACAACAAATTGTAAATAATAGAAAAAATCACACAAAGAAGAAGGAGATGGATATGTTGTGTAATAGAAAATCAGCACAAGCTGGTGTATTAGCTTTTAGCTGTCTAGATACTCAATCCTCTGTGGATTTTTCCACGCTATAGGGTATATACATGCTATATTGAACCAATATGACCTTGACTAGTCTTTGATTAAATAGCTGAGGGTGTTTCTTGAACAGCATCTTAGATGTGAATAAAGATTTTTATAGGCAATAATTATAGTCAATTATTTATACTTAAATTAGGTATCAAAAACTATTTGTAATAACAAGTATGCATTGAAAATAATATCAAATATATAGAGATAAACAATTTTCTTACTTTTCTTGTGCATTATTTAAGCTATTGGGGAGTCATACTCTTTATTTCAAATGTTTTCCTTTTTTTCCTCATATCTTTATATTTATTTATTCATTGAGGAGACTCACAGTAATCCACTCCCTGCGTAGTCAGGTATTCCAATAATCACATGTGGAATATGCCAACATGTGTGATATTATATTAATTTAGTCTCTACATCATTTAATATTGTTTGCATATATTTTGTTTTACTAAATCATTTATGTTTGATTATGGTAGTTATGGTCTTCCATAGTAATGCATGTGACAACATGTGCCTTCAAACCTTTTATATTTTCTAATCTGCAAGTTCACAAATTTCTGCACACACATAAAAGAGACTCACACACACTCGGAGTCATTGTTATGTGGGCCAGTGGGTAGTCCTACTCGTCTCATTGGCACCGTGCTGCAGCCTGGGGGAGGAGGCTGGCCGGGTGGAGTGATGGATGGCGAGTAGCCAAGCCCGAGTGCTTGTGTTGTTGTGACTGTGAGGATTGTGTGTTTAGGTGTGCCGACTGGGTAAGCATACATTAGAGATAATACTTAGAAGTGTGAAAATGTGCAGTGTATGAATGAAAAAAATGTGTGTGAATGTGCAAGTCAACGTGACCTACTTTTCCACTGCAGAGAGCTCCAAACACCGCTGAACCGTCTGCCTCGCCACATTTCTCGCTCCTTTTCTGTAACGCACAAGGACGAAAGAGGCGCCGGATTAAATAAAATAGAATATAATCCAATATATAAAGGGTAATATTCATTTTACTTGTATAGCAAACTGAATCTGCATATGTGGATAAAATTTCACTTTAAATCGCCTTCGCATACCATGTTGTATTATTACACAGTGCAGCTACCTTCAAGGCTGACTTGGTTTTGCATTTTCACATGTTTAAATGACTACTTGAGGATACTTCCAAGAGTAAATCTGTACCCACGACTGATGTTAAAATGCAAGCCTTTCCAGCAGAAATAAACATGTTTGCAGCCTGATCCAAAAATGCTTTTGATCATTTCCTTCTCCATCTTATTGGGGTAAATTTTTAAAAGAATTTCCCCACTGAAGTTTTATTAAAGTTATTAACACTTTGACTGACCAGTTATTGCTGACACATGTTGTGCAACATCTGTCACAACTTAAAGAGATGAAGAGAGAGACCACACATGGCTGAAAGACAGTTCAACCAAACCCAAATGACCTGGAGGAAAGAGAGAGAGGCTCACATAAATGCAAATATACATATATATGTGAGCAGTCAACCTGGATACAAACTTTACTCCAAGCAAGCGACTCCTCTGATCCAAGTAGTTACAAAGTGTGGGTAATTATGCCTCGAATACTTTGAACTGCTGAACTCACCTCTCAAGCATGTTTGTGGTGTTGGTCCTTTTTAGAACATCATTATGGTATATCTCACAAATAACATGATTTTCTAGTTAATTGTACTAACAGAAGATGTATGTAGAGAGATTTGGTAAGAGGTTTGAATATTGTATTCATATGATACTAATTAACAGGTGTCTGTGTGGCACACCCATCCGGGTATGGATCCATTTTTCTAGCATTAGCTGATAGCTTAGCACCCTAGTCTAGTCTAATATGATTACTTCAATATCAACATAATAATACTAATAATAACAATCAGCACTTTGAAATGGGACTTTACAAGTTAATGGCTAGAACTGGTGGTGATGCATTTAATGTATTTATCAGCTAACAGAAGAAAAGCCTTTTGCATTGATAGCTTTAGCTGTTTTGGTGCATTGAGCATCAATAATTCCACAGTGACGAGCTGAATAGATCATATGTCTTCAAGCAGATTAAAATTAAAATCACCATGAGTGCATCTAAAATTTCAGAGACTCAGTAATTAGTGATACGACTTTGAGTCCTTGTGTGGATGTTAACAGAATAGTGTTTACGGCGTGTGTTTGCCGTACTACTTGTGAACAGAACTGCACAGATGTAATTAGTGACCTTCTGACAGATACAGCAGTCTGGGACAGATTTATTAAGCATCATTTCAGCTGCGCTCTAATGGGCTGAGATAAGTGTGGCTGGATTTAGGAAAGTTCAAGCTACTTGTAAGAATCAGTTTTTCATGGGAAATTCTCTGAAGTTTAATTGCACCCTCAGTAAATTATTTTAAACCTTGTGGCTTCTCATTATGGAGCGTTGCTGTTTAATTCATATCTGAGCTCTCTGACAAATCTCAACTCTGAACTTTGCCTTTTTAAACTACCCTTCAAATGCCACAGTCCCTGTGGTTCAATGTAGCAGATCAACAAATGATTACAAAGAGGTGACGACTGCAAATTGAACGAGAGGCTCAGCACAAGTGTAACTACAGGGGTCCAACAACGAGTGACCACGGATCATACTGATGTCTTCAAACATTTATTTTCCCTCTCTCGCTCTCTTACTGTCTTCAGACACAGTGTAAACTGAAGAAAACACAAAGTTTACAACATAAATGTCTTATCAGAGTCTCTCGTGTTAGTGTCCATAAACAGTCTTGAGCAAGCAGAACAGAAAAAATGCAAAATAATAGATATTACTGAAAATATCTTCATATTCCCATGTATGCAACATTATATAAACAATATACATGAAAACCATACCTCGTGCGCCTCTTGGACCACATGCAGAATAACATTAATGGTTGTGGCTGTAGCCATTAAAACAAGTTTTGTCTGTGTTTATGTGGCATAAATTTGCCACCCTATGTTTTTGTAGGACTTCATTTAGTATTCTTTTGGATGATTTTACATTTAATTTAAACTTTATTCAACATAAATATTCACATTTGGTATGCAAACAGTTTTGCAACAATGTAATTAATCAAGTAAATGTGCAATAAATGCATTTGCACTGAATTGTTTAAGCTTTAATTGCACTTCTTCTTTTGGTGCTTGATGAATGTATTAGTAAACTACGGCTGTTAATCCAGTCTGTCTTTTATGGACCAGTACTCACCAGTTTGCATCTGTTTTTATGCACTATATTTCTTCTGCTACATGACCACTCGCTAGCAAAGTAGCTGGCTCTGCATTCCCACAGGAGCTCTGCATGTATGGATATAATGTTCGCTCGTACTGTAGTCTAGTATCTTACTCTCCATGTGGATAAAAGCACAACACAACAAGTGCTGTTAGGCTGAGATGAAGTAGTAGGAATGGATTAAGAGCCTTGACATTTCATGGACTCCATTTCTTCACTGACCTTTACATTTACCCCGTACTCCTCCCCCACCCCCAAACACACACACGTTTCGCCCAGCAACAGCACCATACCATCTCCCAGTGTCAGGCCAATTATGATTAGCCACAGCACAGTTTCTCCTCCGCCTCCTCCTCCCTTGGACTCTTCTTCTTTTCTCCTGTTATCCTTTCTATTATCTCTCCTCCCATTTCAGATTGAGGCCTCATTTGTTTTCTTCTTCTTGTTCCCGTCCCTGCTTTCCTGTCTTCATTTCCAAATTGCCATTTAAATCCCCATCATTTGCTGTCTCACCACGCTTCGCTTGTGCCTTCATATTTTCCTTCCCATTTTCATTGCCTTACTTTATTCATTATCCCTCCATCTGTGCTTTCTCACACTAATATCAAAAGTACCACAGCATATCTGTCAATTTGATCTAGTCTTTTCTGCCTTTTATCCGAGTTTATGTAATATCCAGCCCTGATAAACTTGGGGCTGCTTGCCTGCAGAAATACTTTGACTACTGATTTCATCTGAAAATGTCAAAATAGAGGCATTAGACCCGTCTTAATGTTTCTCATGGATATTATTATTATTAGTTAGAGTAATTCAGAGAAATAAGGACATATTTACACCATCGTTGTTTGTTCTGTAAAGTAAAGAGTATTGAGTCTTGTCAAATAACAAATTCTAATGCAGGTTTGCAGTGCATTGAAATTTTATGAAGCACAAAGTTTCCAACACTTCTTACTGTCACTGTAGTTTTCTCCATAGGAAAAAGATGAGTGCTGGATTCTGCTAGTAAAATATACTTGTAACTGTTGAATTCTTTTAAAATATTTTCTAATAAGGCAAACAGATGCTGTCACTCAGTCTACCATTTCTCTTCTTTCAAACATGTAATTTATAGGGGTGGGGGAAAAAATCGATACTGTGTAGTATCGTGATATTTTGTTTGCTAATAATGTATCGATACATTGACAGCAGAAATCGATATTTTGTTACAAAAAAAGTTTTTGTGGACTGGAACATGCTCTGACTTCAGAGCATGTTGATCAGCTCCTTTTTCTGAGCAATAAACATGACAGTTTACTTATTTTAATTCAGTTTAAAACTTTTTTATTTAATGTAAAATTATATTTTGTTTTAATTTACTTTCAAATTCTTCAGTTGCTGAAGGGGCTGCATAGTTTTCATAAACTGCATAGTTCAGAATAGCTATAATTGTACCAGATGGTTGCATTCAGTTAAGTTGGACTAGACTGTAATACAAACCGTTCAGTTTGTCAACAATAAAACTGAAATGAGAGAAAGACTGAGTGTGAGACTTTGTTATTAGATAAAATTAATATTGATAGTTTACCTTTATGTACAGAATCTGAATATCGCAAAATATTTTTAAAAAATTGCAATAATATCGTATCGTGCGTTAAGTATTGTGATAATATCGTATCGTGGGATGTATGGTGATTCCCACCTCTAGTAATTTACTCAGAATTTATGACTAAACTGCTTTGTACAACAGATCTTTTTAGTTTCTCCGACCTCTAGTTAGTGTCTAACTTAATGAAACTGGCCTCTGGTTTTCTTGCCTTTAATATTTTTAATACTTTGCTCATTCTGGTTAAAAATACCTTCATAAGCTTTTTAAACTACAGGGGGAAAAAACTATTGGTTCAAAGTTCTCAATACTGTTTACTCCAGCTGAGCACTCAGGAAAAGTCACATCCTGAAGGACTTTTGCTGGACTGATTCATTGAGTTCGCAAGTTATAGAAAGTGGGGAAAAAATGTTCTTTGAATTAAGTCTTTCAAACTTTTTCTGTTGCCTGCTCTGTGCATATTTTTCTCTTGATTATTTGCTCTGAGGATGTGGTATCTGACCATCTGTGCTCCCAAAATGATGTTTTTACCTTTTAAATAACTTAAATTTGAAAAACGAGCTCCTCCGTGAATCGCAACCTTATCGTGGTGGAGGGGTTTGTGTGTCCCAGGGATCCCAGGGGCTATGTTGTCTGGGGTCTTTTGCCCCCTGGTAGGGTCTCCCATGGCAAATTGGTCCTGGGTGAGGGACCAGACAAAGAGCGATTCAGAAGACCCCTATGAAAAAAACACAGAGGGAACAGTTTACCCTGCCCGGGATAGGGTTACCGGGGCCCCGCCCTGGAGCCAGGCCCGGGGAGGGTGCCCGAGGGCGAGCGTCTGGTGGCCGGGCCTTAGTCCATGGGGCCCGGCCGGGCACAGCCCGAAGAGGAGACATGGGCCCATCCTCCCGCAGGCCCACCACCCGCAGGAGGCGCCATAGGGGTCGGGTGCATTGTGTGCCGGGTGGCGGCCAGGAGCGGAGGCCCTGGCGGACTGACCCCCGGCTGCCAAGACTGGCAATAGGGACATGGAATGTCACCTCTCTGGTGGGGAAGGAGCCTGAGTTAGTGCGTGAGGTTGAGAGGTACCGGCTAGATATAGTTGGGCTCACCTCTACGCACGGCTTGGGCTCTGGAACCAGTCTCCTGGAGAGGGGCTGGACTCTGTCTCAGTCTGGAGTTGCCCCTGGTGAGAGGCGGCGGGCTGGGGTGGGTATTCTAATATCCCCTCGGCTTGCTGCCGGTACGTTGGGGTTTTTCCCGGTGGACGAGAGGGTTTGTTCCCTGCGCCTTAGGGTCGGGGAACGGGTCCTGACTGTCATCTGCGCTTATGCGCCGAGTGGCAGTTCGGAGTACCCAGCCTTCTTAGAGTCCCTGGGGTGGGTGCTGGAAGGTGCTCCACCTGGAGACTCTGTTGTCCTGCTGGGAGACTTCAATGCTCACGTGGGTAACGACAGCGAGACCTGGAGGGGCGTGATTGGGATGAACGGCCTCCCTGATCTGAACCCGAGCGGTGCTTTGTTATTGGACTTCTGTGCTAATCACAGTTTGGCCATAACGAACACCTTGTTCGAACATAAGAGTGTCCATAAGTGCACGTGGCACCAGGACGCTCTAGGCCGTAGGTCGATGATCGATTTTGTAATCGTATCACCAGACCTGCGACCATATGTTCTGGACACTCGGGTAAAGAGAGGGGCTGAGCTGTCAACTGATCACCACCTGGTGGTGAGTTGGATCAGGTGGCGGGGGAGGACGCTGGACAGACCTGGTGCACCTAAACGCGTAGTGAGGGTGTGCTGGGAACGACTAGCAGAGGCCCCAGTCCGCGAGATCTTCAACGCACACCTCCGGCAGAGCTTCAACAGCATTCCGAGGGAGGCGGGGGACATTGAGTCCGAATGGACCATGTTCAGCGCCTCCATTGCCGAAGCTGCTGCATTGAGCTGCGGCCGCAAGGTGGTTGGTGCCTGCCGTGGTGGTAATCCCCGAACCAAATGGTGGACACCAGAGGTGAAGGGAGCCACCAGGCTGAAGAAGGAGTCCTATCGGGCTTGGTTAGCCTGTGGGACTCCGGAGGCAGCCGACAGGTATCGACAGGCCAAGCGGAATGCGGCTCGGGCAGTGGCTGAAGCAAAAACTCGGGTGTGGGAGGAGTTCGGAGAGGCCATGGAAAAAGACTTTCGGACTGCCTCGAAGAGGTTCTGGCAAACCGTCAGGCGTCTCAGGAGGGGAAAGCGGTGCTCTACCTGCACTGTGTATAGTGCTGGCGGAGCGCTGCTGACGTCGACTGAGAAAATTGTCAGGCGGTGGAAGGAATACTTCGAGGACCTCCTTAATCCCACTGACGCGTCTTCCAAGGAGGAAGCAGAGTCTGGGGATGAGGGGAATGACCCGCCAATTTCTGGGGGCGAGGTCACTGAGGCAGTTAAACAACTCCTTGGTGGCAGAGCCCCTGGTGTTGATGAGGTCCGCCCCGAGTTCCTGAAGGCTCTGGACGTTGTAGGGCTGTCCTGGCTGACACGCCTCTGCAATGTTGCGTGGAGATCAGGGGCAGTACCCGTGGATTGGCAGACCGGGGTGGTGGTCCCCATCTTTAAGAAGGGGGACCGGAGGGTGTGTTCCAACTACAGGGGGATCACACTCCTCAGCCTCCCCGGGAAAGTCTATGCCAGGGTGCTGGAAAGGAGAGTTCGTCCGCTAGTCGAACCTCTGATGCAGGAGGAACAATGCGGTTTTCGTCCTGGTCGCGGAACACTGGACCAGCTCTTCATCCTCTCGAGGATACTTGAGGGTGCATGGGAGTTTGCCCAACCAGTCTACATGTGTTTTGTGGACTTGGAGAAGGCATTCGACCGTGTCCCTCGGGGTGTCCTGTGGGAGGTGTTGCGGGAGTATGGGGTGTCTGGCCCATTGCTACGGGCCATTCGATCCCTATACAACCGTTGCAAGAGCTTGGTTCGCATTGCCGGCAATAAGTCGGACTCGTTCCCGGTGGGTGATGGGCTCCGCCAGGGCTGCCCTTTGTCACCGGTTCTGTTCATAATTTTTATGGACAGGATTTCTAGGCGCAGCCAAGTGGCGGAGGGCTTTCGCTTTGGTGGCCTCAGGATCTCATCTCTGATTTTTGCGGATGATGTGGTTCTGTTGGCTTCATCGGGTGAGGGCCTCCAGCTCGCACTGGAGCGGTTCGCAGCCGAGTGTGAAGCAGCGGGAATGAGGATCAGCACCTCCAAATCTGAGGCCATGGTTCTCAGCCGGAAAAGGGTGGAGTGCCCACTCCGGGTCGGGGATGAGGTCCTGCCCCAAGTGGAGGAGTTCAAGTATCTCGGGGTCTTGTTCGCGAGTGATGGGAGAAGGGAGCCGGAGATCGACAGACGGATTGGGGCTGCAGCTGCAGTAATGCAGACGCTGCACCGGTCCGTCGTGGTGAAGAGGGAGCTGAGTGTAAAAGCGAAGCTCTCAATTTACCGGTCGATCTACCTCCCTACCCTCACCTATGGCCACGAGCTGTGGGTAGTGACCGAAAGGACGAGATCGCGGATACAAGCGGCGGAAATGAGCTTCCTCCGAAGGGTGGCTGGCATCTCCCTTAGAGATAGGGTGAGAAGTTCGGCCATCCGGGAGGGGCTCAGAGTAGAGCCGCTGCTTCTCCACATCGAAAGGAGCCAGCTGAGGTGGTTTGGGCATCTGGTAAGGATGCCCCCTGGGCGCCTCCTGGGTGAGGTGTTCCAGGCATGTCCCACCGGGAGGAGGCCCCGGGGCAGACCCAGGACACGCTGGAGAGATTATATCTCTCGGCTGGCCTGGGAACGCCTTGGTGTTCCCCCGGATGAGCTGGAGGAGGTGGCTGGGGAGAGGGAGGTCTGGGCCTCTTTGCTTAGGCTGCTGCCCCCGCGACCCGGCCCCGGATAAAGCGGATGAAGATGGATGGATGGATGGATTGAAAAACGAGTTTAACCCGTCGATACATTTCTTGTGCTAGAATTAACGACGAGTCTTGTCTTTCTCAGACAATTAGCATGACTGTTAATGTGATTTACTGTGCACATGTCAGCTTTCCTACCACTGCAAAGAGAAGAGTCTTGTGGCAGTATATGGAAATGGATGAACCTTTGATTGATACGTTGATTGAATTTAATGAACACAAGTGGAGGCGTAACCACTTGACAAGTGAGCAGTCACGCTTTGGTAATGAGCAGCTAATTGAGGCTGACTCTATTTGTTATCTGCTCTGACTCAGTGTGTACCGATGTACTGACTGACCTAATGTGTTTAAAGTAAACTCTACTGAGCCTTGAGATGCGATCAGTGAAACGCCAAAGGCACAGGTGATTGGTGAGTAAGGTTTAACTCGCTGGTTTCACGGTATAAAGAGAAGAACAAAGAGAGTGACAGGATCCGACACAGAGCTGACCTCCTCCACAGGCTTGTTTAAGCCTCCTGCTGTGTGGCTATAATGACTCTGCAGTGTTTCATAGCCTCCACCATCTGTGGAGCAGCGACAGTGTCCCCCCGGAGAACGAGGCTTTTGCTTTGCACATTTCCGGTTCTTTTTCATCTCACACTGATCTCTTAAACAATGAAATGTAGAGGTGAGAAGTCTGTCCTTTTGTTTAACTGGGGCATCTGTGAACAGCTTGTGCAAGTAGATGTTATTGATGGCAGTCATTCACCTGCTGTCCTCAGGGAATAAGGATGTCATGTGGCAATCCTACCAGTAGTCAACACACATTTTTGGTCCTTTTGTTCTAAATGGTATTGGTGCTTAATTTAGTCTTATCAGAGCAGCATAAGTTTAAATTATATAAAACTGTGGTGCATATTGACACAGAAAAAGCTTTGTTCTGCTTTTTCACCCATAAAATAACTTAAAAATCACACCACAACACCTCTAAATGACTACTGGAATAGGTTTTCAAACCACTGGGTGCCACGAGGGAGGCTAAATCCATCCTTCATATACAATCTAATATATAAATGTGATTCAGTGATCTTCTCCTTCCAAAGCTTTAAACGTAATTGTCCAATCACACATGTCTCAGACTTCCACAGACTCATTCACAGGATAATGGCAGCAGTTCTGTGCTGAATCAGAGCAGCAAGAACAACAGATGAAAACTGAGACGCGCAGCTGCTGAGTTTTTGATCACTTTTCATCAGAAAACACAGCAGCTGTTAAATTGTTGTTTTTTAAGCTCTTGTATTTGATTTCAGCCCGAACTGGGAAACACATGCTTGAAATTCTCAAATTTTACACTTATGGATCACAAAAAGGCACTTTATTCAGTCACTACAGGGACCCTCGACGGCCCTTGATAGTCAGCATCTCTATTCCCCGACTGCAGCGCTCCAGATCTCGCTTACTGTGCATAAAGAAGCAGAAACACTCGCTTAGAATATTAACAAGAAGAGGCCTTTTTAGCTCGTGTTTACTGTTCATGTATCATCAAACTTCATGCAGCTTCTCCTGGGAGTTTTGGAGTCTAGTTCTCACAATATTGTGAAGTCTAATTTGTCTTATGGGAGTTCAATGCATCAGAACGAGAATAATATACCATCTTACATGTTTGGGAGTGTGTGAACAAAGTGGTTTACGGTGTTATCCATAGCTTGTAACATTCCTCTTCTTTGTCTTGTCCAAAGGCCTGGAGCAGGACTGAATCTCAGCCGCTGCATAGATCGCTTTGATGTGAGCCTCACTTGCGCAGCTTCACCTCTGAACTCCACTTCTCCATGTGCACTGAAAACCAACTTCTCTTTCCTTCCTTCCTCCCCACACCAGATTTAATCGATCGCATTTTTCGCTGTCAGTGCATTTTTACCCTGTTTTCAAAATGACCTACTTTGTGATCTTTCCCGCTGTGAGAACAGCTCTTCTCTTTTCGTAGCAGGGAGAATAGATAACAACGGGAAAAGGGAAAGCACGGTGAGGGTGAGGCAAAAAAAAAAAGACATGAAAGGAGATATGCCTGCTTGGATTTGCTGCATTTTCACAGCTTAGTGAACACTGCAAGCAAAGGCTGTCTTATAGCAAAATCTCATTCTTCACCAACCAGGGCAGTTGCTGCAAATGGTTTTCAGTGTTGCATTTGATCTTGTCTTTGAGGCTTTTCTTTGCTTCTACAACAGTTAATAGGACACTTTTTGCCAGCCCAGAGGTACAACGGGAAGGATGGAGACGTAGAGTAAAAATGTGCTGTAGATCCAGATGAAAGGAAATTATCTAACTGGTTCTGACTTGTTAGCGTTGACTTTTAGGAATCTAATATCTGCAATTGGAATATCTCCACCAGCATTCATTTTTCACTGAACTAAAGTGTCCTGCTGCAAACATTTCAGACCCATCAACACACTTAGCACGCCATCAGAATCGCTTCTTCCCTCTGCATTTCTCTATTATTAATACACCAAGCCTGCAGTTGCAGTTCTACCAAAACTTTTCTACATGGGCTCACTAATGCTAATTATAGAACTGAACTCAAAAGCCTCTCAGGCAGTTTTCACACTTTGAACCAGTCCAGACCTCAGTCACTTTAAACTGGGGCACTTTAAATCACTGTGTGTGGTTTGTTTTTGTTCCAGATGGACATCACTAACCTCTACCTGTAGTATGTATGCATTCCTTATACCTGGAACAAATGATTTTAAGTCTGATGCAGGTATTTGTAATGATCGTTTGTGCTGCCTCATGGCCCGTGCATCTTTCCATTTCCTCTGCAGCAGTGTGAATATAGCACACGGGGGCACGTGAGACATGCGATGCAGCCATGTGAGACACAAAAACGGTGCGACAGTGAGAGGAAGAGAGATGCTGTATCAGGTCTGCTGTTAAATATAAGCCTATTTAGCAAATAAGGAAGAGGAAATGTAAAGAAAATGAAAAGAAAAGTGGAACAGGATGCAAAAATGCAGATTCTGTGTTCTCTCTACTTTTTAATATGCCGTTTTTAAATGTGTAAGTCTCAGAGCAGAGATGAGAAGCTTAAATGTGACATGCAAATTTAAAAAAGTAAGCCTGTAATCTGGAGGAAGGCTATGTAGCATGATTGAGAAGGGTAGCACAATTATCAGCGGCTAGCTGTCCCTCAAAGTAACTTATACAGGACTAAACACCTTAAAGCTTTATTTTTTCAGTGTATTTATGTTTATTAACACCATCTCAACTTTTCACTGTTAAGCTGAAATAAAACGAATCTCCTTGTAAATGTACCTGCATCTCGTGGATATGAAACAAGAGTGATTTATTCACTCGATGATGACATGTAAGCCCCTTGATTAGTCTATGGCTAATGACCCGGTGAAACTAAATGTAATATGTAATGGGCTTTGCTGTTTTTATAGCTCTATAGAGTTGAAATGTGTTTTGAAAAATGAAAACAAACTAACATCAAAAACATAAAAACACAAAAGAACATGAAAGCAAAATATGTAAGTATAAAGAAGACATTATAAAAGGTTTTTAAAACTGAGTAATCGATTAAGCTGTTATAAAAGTTCCCAATCACACTTGTTTCATTTCTGTAACGTAGAACATTGTAACAGCAACCAATCTGAAGGGTAAATGGCTGACATCATTGTTTAGATGTAAACAAAAGACTATAAATCTTGTTTTGTTGGTGAAGGCAGGCATTCCTGTAAACTTTCTTTATGGGCACAAAAAATTCACAGTGCCTGCCTGTAGTGCAGTGCGATTACATTTCTTTATCTTTTGTTATCCTTGTGGTAACAATCATTGCTTACTTCCTTGTTTATTCTGATTCACAGCTGTAATATTTTTTGCTGATATGCAGCATCTCAAAAAGCTGAATTTGTAGAAAACAAAGTAGCCATACTGAGCAATTAGGTGAGTTTCACATATTATGCTACATACCTTTAACTAATTGCTGTGCCTCATTGATTTGTGGAAAACTAGTTGTGCGTTGCTTAGCATGAAGTGAATAAATAAATAAATAGATAATGAATGATATCTTTATTAAAACAGTTCTTGTTCAGCTGTACTGTAAACACATATATCAGTAGCTGCTGGAAAGCTACCCGCACATACAAAGGGTGTCAAAACTACAACACAACAAATGCCCAGCCTCACATAAATAATTGAACCATTTTGTATGGAAAAGCCACTCTGGTGTGCAGCACGTCCATCTTTTCAAGAGAGAATTGGCCTCGTTTGTTTGGTGTGTGTAGAAATCTTTTTTACCCAGAAAACACACAAAATCAATAAGGCATGCACACCATACAATTTTATTGTTATTACTGAGTGTATGTTAGTGAATCTCAAGCATTTAAAATTACTGTGTGTAGCAGGCACACTGCTACTTTCACTTTTCTTCACCCAAAGTGGTGAGGTTGTCTAAAGGGAGAAGATGAAACCAGTAAAGGCTGAAACTAAGAAATAAGAGTTATAATAATATGTATACTTTATTAATTCCCTGCATTTAACCCTTTCACTCAGTGAAGCAGTGGGCAGCCAACAATCCAGCGCCCGGGGAGCAGTGCTCAGGCGTACCTCAGGGTAGCCGTTCAGTGGATTCGAAACCCCGACCTTCCGATCATGGGGCGACCGCTTTACCTACAGTAGCAGTTTAGTACAGTAGCTATTAGAGAGTTTAAGTTATAACGAGCAAGAATGGAAGCTTTTGTCATGAATTTGACACGTTAAGCATTTAAAACTGTGGATGTCATCATTGTGCATTAAATGTTTGTCGTACCTTCATCGTCTGCGCTCATGCACGGCCGGTGGCATTTCTAAATTTGTTTGCACAAAGCCGGGAGGAAAATGACTGATTAAATATTTGTGTGTAGTTACTGTTAGTGAACGATGCCCTGTGCCTGTACTGTAAAGGGAATGCTTTTAAAGTGTGTAAAGTCATGGCTGTATAGTTGTAGCTTTAACGTGCACAAGAAATCCTGAAATCCATCAGTCAAGTTGGCCTGCGGTGCCTGAACTTCATGCTCACTGTCAGGAACAAACGTATGGCATTTGTGCATGCCTTCCCTTCGTGAGGTTCCTCTCTTGAGCTCTGTGATCTCCCAGCTGAAATATTGATGTAAGGACACTGTTCTTTTTTTTCTTTTTATATATAGAAGGTGGCCTCACTTTTTCAGGACTGTCTGTAAGGAGGAGATCTGTGCTGAGGCTTTGACAGATCTCCAGTGTAGACCCAACTTTTGTTCTCGTGTGTCAGCCTGAGGGAGTTTCGGTTTCTTTAAGTGTGCGTCTACCGTGCTTTTTTCTGTTTTTGTTCAGATCTATACCTTTCTCTATCCCTCAGCACACTTTCCCAGCTTGATTCTTTCTCTTTGCTCTTTATTTTTTGTTCTTTTAAAGACGCCTTGTTTCGTACCGCTGCAGAGATTCCTGCACCGCATTATTTTCTCCTTGATAACCTGTTAAATAAGATTAGGACCAGAGTATAGAGAGAGGTTGGATGCTGAGCTGCAGTTTATCCTTAAAGCGAATATAGCTAAATAGGATATGTCACTGGAAGCTCTTCAACCACATGTTAATATGATTGAGATTATTATCCAGATATTTCTTTTCTTCTCCGATTTTGCTATTCGAGTCATCGTAAAACTCCAAAACCATCGCTGCCTCTGATTAAGCTCCTGCAGTAGTTTGTGTTCTGTGCTCCAACTTTGATCCTGTCCTCAAAGTCTTACGTCTTTAGAGCAAGCCTAGCTTTGCAAAGTAGCCCTCCCCACTTCCCCACCTGCAGAGCTCATATATTTTTCAGCAGCAGCAAGCTTGGGGGACAGCCAGGTACACTATTAGAGGGATGACTCAGAAGTGGGACTGGATGGCTTAACAGACTGGAGGTAATCCTGCCTTCTCGACCTGAAAATAGTCTTTCCAACATCTCTTCCCCCCTTTTTCATTTTGCAACACTTTTCCTTTCAGATACCATTCTGCACAGGACTTTCTACATATTTTATATTTGTCTTTCCTTTTCATCACACTTAAACTTGTCCTCTACCCTCCACAGTTTTATTTTTACTCCCATTTCATCTAATCACTCATTTCAGTTCACCTTCTCTTTATTTTTCCCTTTCTCCTCCTGTTCTGCATCCTTCTTAGTGAAAGGGAATTACTTTAGGAAGCAAGTGAGGCTGGGCTCACATGGCATGAAGGGCAAAGATGCACAAAGGGAGCGAGGTTGGAGTAAAGGAAAGAATTGATTTTCCAGTCGGAGAGGCCATGCAATGAAGGACCAAGTCTACCCTCGGGGCTCTGGCTCGTTATGGGAAAGGCCAGCCAGTGACCTTAAGACTCAACTGATCACATTTTTCTATTCACAGATAAAGGCTTCTATTGGTTTTTATTGGAGTATTTATTCAGAGGAAAGGTTTGGAGCTGACAGATCAGAAAGGTGTCTGGGATCATTTTGGCTTTGTGAGAGTGTGTTACAGGGTATTATGTGTGTGTATACATGTGGGTACGTTGCTGTTTATGTGAGCCTAACCCTGTTTGCCCTTCACACGGAGCACAGCACAGCATCCCCTCTGGCAATTCAGCAGCGCGGTAGAGATGGGAGAGGTAGAGATGGACGGAGAGAGAGGCATGTCTAAACATACTCACACCAACAGTCCCATTGCCTGGCTGGCAGCCATGACAGATGGGGGAGTTCAGCTCACGGGGGTTGCCATGGAAACCAGCATCAGTGGTAGTCTGAGCTTTTCCACTCTAAGCGGAGATGGAGAGCTGCACACACACTCTGCAGAGGAGTGCAGCGTGGGCAGCAGAAGCCTTTCGCTTGTTGTTTATGACTTCTTCTGCTTGTTGTTGTTGTGCAACAAGTCGGCGTTATCGGTTTACATTTCAGGGACAGAGATGGGAGGCAGTAATTGCGGATAATGAATTTGTTTATGCCACGATCGGTAATTGTGCCACTGAAGAAAGTGTGACAAGACAAGCACTTGACTGAACAGAGAGATGCATATTTATTTAACACACTTTCAGCTTCCTGTCGCCAGCCCTCCTGTCTACATTTCCATCTTCCCCTCTACCAGAGAGCAATTATCACTCTCATCTTCTCGTTCCCCTCCTCACATTTGCATCACCTCGGATTTCTCTCTCGCTTTCTGCTAACAGCAACCACACGATTTATGCCGTTTTCTTCTCACTCTTTGATTCCCGTCATCGATCCTGTTTAAGAGCAAACGAGGCAGAGCACCCGCTCACCCAGAAAGGGTCTAACTAGATGTGACAGGCACTAAAAGCCAATCCACTGCTGTGCTCCAACCCAGCACCACCATATGGATCATTCCTTCAACAGCAGAGCTGCATGAATTCTTCTCTGTTATTCATCTTAATTTTCTCAGTCTGTGAGCTGAAACATGCTCGTACATACGTCTCCACTGTGTTGAAGGTTATTAAGATGCACAGCACCGTAATCATACACATTTCTCTCCCACATACACTCGTATACACCCACATAGCATAATCACGATTTATTTCCATAGCACGTTAGCATCTCATACATATATTCTTGCTTTAAAAACACATTCACACACACACAGATATTAAATTCTGTCATGGCGATCGCCAGGGCTTTATTCAGTTGCTCCCTGTAGCTTCATTTTCTATCGTTAAAGAGTTAGGAACTGAGAAATTTAGCTGCCTACTTATTTCTCCATTTAAAGGAATATTTCTACTCTGTTTTTTTGGGCGGGGGGACTTGCAATATTTGTTTGTCCAACAGCAAAATTATAATCACGAATATAAGTCTGCATCTGCCAGCCTCTTAGCTTAGCTTAGCTAGCTAAGAGCTTAGCTTAGCTGCTTAGCTTAGCTAGCTAAGAGCTTAGCTGCTTAGCTTAGCTAGCTAAGAGCTTAGCTTAGCTTAGCTAAGCTGTTAGCTAAGCTAAGAGGGGTGATCGTGGCTCAAGAGTTGGGAGTTCGCCTTGTAATCGGAAGGTTGCCGGTTCGAGCCCCGGCTTGGACAGTCTCGGTCGTTGTGTCCTTGGGCAAGATACTTCACCCGTTGCCTACTGTTGGTGGTCAGAGGGCCCGGTGGCACCAGTGTCCGGCAGCCTCGCCTCTGTCAGTGCGCCCCAGGGTGGCTGTGGCTACAATGTAGCTGCCATCACCAGTGTGTGAATGTGTGTGTGAATGGGTGGATGACTGGTTGTGTAAAGCGCTTTGGGGTCCTTAGGGACTAGAAAAGCGCTATACAAATACAGGCCATTTACCATTTAGCTTAGCAACACAGTCCTGTCAACTATTAAACTACTGACTATACTCAATATTTAGAAGCAAAGTGAATACATTTAGCTCAAATGAAATTGCAAGTTTTACACTTACATCTAGTTATATTCAGAAATGAATGAGTCATTGCAACATTTTGGCTGCTGTTAGCCTGCCAGCTGCCCAGTATTGCAAACATTTACACCTTGCCAACCGTTTGACCACACGTAATACTAAAGCCTTGTACACTGTGATGACTAGAAATCTTAAAGACTGCACTCTGTCAGCAATACATACAGCTTGTAACTAGTGACTGACACCATAAAATCATCAGGAAAGTGTTTACTTAGTTTTTTATGCACTTTTTTTAGCAAGAGAAGTTGCTTGCTGTTTTCCATTAGAAGGAAACCAGTTTTAATGCAATGTCCATAATAACTTTACTTTTCAGACCCAGAGGCTACACCTATATTTTATATACTACATCGTGTGATTGTTATTGGATGAGAATGAGTGCAGGCAGGCTGCAGCTATCATGTTAAGGTTGTATTTAATTGACATTTCCAGCAAATAGCTTCACATCACGGTCCGCCTACACACCAGTTTTTATTTTTGTTGTTAGAGTGAATAGCTGTCGTCTAAGGGTTCAGGTGACAAAAACAGACATGCTTTGATTGACAGTTACTTTACTCGCCTGGATCATCGAGCACGTTCCAGGACCAAACCAGCACGGTGCCAGTTTGTACTCGTCGAGTATTCATTTCAAATTGGTACACAAATACTGGCCATTTACTACCTTTAATGATCCATCTGAGCAGCATGTAAACAAAATACTATGTGTGCCCTTTTATATAAATATATTTCAGATGGTTTTCAGTGGCTGATTCCGAGTAGAAAAGGCTGTGCAAGTTTCTGCAAAAACGTAGTTAACTGCAGCCAATACTACTATCTGCTGCTGTCTAATAATGCTGGCATACTTTATACACCACTAGCAGTCACACTTCTAGGTTTAGACTGATTTGACACGAGATCACATGACACAGACATTAGAGTAGGTCTGTAACGTTTACAGCCACAGTAATTTAAAGCGTTTCTACTGTACCCGTGTATTTTCATGCTGTGGCTTTGAACAGGGTGCAGCTGCAGTGTTTCTGCTTTCTTGACCATACAGGTCATATCTTAAAAGATTCAGCTTACAAACATATCCAGTGTGAGGTGTGCTCGAATCTTTGCTGCAAAAAACACATTTTGGCCGATCTCCCCTTGGAGGTTTCCCTCCTTGTGCAGTTCTGGCTGTTTCCAGCACAGCTGTCACTCCATGGAGGTCCCCTCAACACTTGGATGTGCACTATGTAATTTCACCATGGATCAGTTTTCATGTTGAGAATTCTTTCCTCAGGGTTAAACACTTATTTGAGTCTTGGGTCATCACTAAACCTGCTCGTCACATTTGACTATCTGCAGCTTCATCCTCGTTCAGCAAATTTAATCCCAGTTTCTGTTTTGACACACTGAATGCACATCACGGAGGCACATGTGCAAGGCGACAGGATGAAGCAATCTAAAAAAAAAGCATAATCAGCTAGATTTAATCAGATAATGTTGTTGAATTTTACAGCTGAAGTCATTAAATTTAAAGATACATTTTGTACACTACTGCCTGCAGAAATGGAAAAGTTAGTGCATGCTTTTTTTTCTTTAGTAGACTGGATTTCTCCTCCTCAGTCCAAATTTAAAATCTCCACATGAACCGGCTGACGGGGTTTTTGTTGTCCCTTTCTGGCCTTGTAATAAGTCTGTGGTTGCTTGAGTGCACAGTGGGGGATTGTTAGATTTCTCTCTATAAGACTTTCTATGTAAAGTGACCCAGAGTGACAACTGTTAGTTGGTGTTACGTGAATAAAATTCCAAAGGATCTCTTTGATCTTCTGCCACAATCCTTTAAGCTGATTCCTGAGTTCAAAACTAAAAGGCAAGTTAGCCGCCGCTAATAATTCCCCAAAACTCTTTAATAATCTGACCTCAAGTTTAAGCAACTCGAGGTCTTTCAACTGTTTTTAATTTAATACACTTTATAATTTAATTTGATTTTGTATTTCACTTCATACATCTTAATTTAATCTGACTTTTATTTTAAGCTTTACACAGAATTATTATGTTGTAATTTTGTTTGTAGAGAATCGGAAGGTTGCCAGTTCGAGCCCCGGCTCGGATAGTCTCGGTCGTTGTGTCCTTGGGCAAGACACTTCACCCACCACCTACTGGTGTTGGCCAGAAGGGCCGATGGCAGCCTCGCTTCTGTCAGTGCGCCCCAGGGCAGCTGTGGGTACAACTGTAGCTTGCCTCCACCAGTGTGTGAATGGGTGGATGCCTGGATGTGTAAAGTGCTTTGGGGTCCCTAGGCGGGACTAGTAAAAGTGCTATACAAATACAGGCCATTTACCATTTACCGTGGATGTAAAAGCCCAACAATGGACATGAGTTCGAAATTAGCAATAGCTATAGACTGTATGTGCAGCACATCAGTTTCATGCTCCATATGAGGACTATGTTAGATTGCATTGTCCCTTTTTAAATAAATATGAATTTAAAAATTGTATTTTTATGGTATATTTGGATCACTTCCCTCTGATATTTTTTTCCATCTCACTTAAAAGCAGTTTTTCTGTCTTATATGCTCTGTCATTGTTGTGCACAACAGTACCTGGTCCCATAAAAGTGTGTCTGTGTGTACATATGAGAGTCTGACAGTGTGCATGACTGAGGAGGATTTTGTTTTTATGAAAGGAGAGTTTATTCTGAGCAAGATTTGTGGCTCCAAGATTTATTATCACTGTGCGAGTGTGACTGTGCATATACAGTAAGAGCGTTTACTGTGTGTGTGTGTGTGTGTTGGAATGACTGTGGTGTATTTCCAAGATTATGATGCTGCGTTTTTGGAGTAAACATGATTAATGGCTTGTACCTGTGCTCTCCCTCGTACACACATTCTGGTTACTTATTTTTTATCTCTGTGCATTAAACAGTGAAACCAGTGAGGCTGCAAATATTTTCTGATTGTAACGACCAGACTAATAATCCGAGGTTATGTTTGCAGATATTTTCATTAAGAACGTCTAATCAGTGTTCAGTAATTTGTCTGAACTCTAACAGTTATTTCTGTCTTTGTATTCTCCTTCCACAGTGAGAAGAGGAAGCTGCAGGTGAACATTGCGAGTCCCATCCAGTGCAGCATGAATGGCAGAAAGTGCACGGTCATCGTTGAGGCCAAGATCAACCAGTCGCAGCCGGACTTCACCAAGAGCCGGTCTGGGTACATCCTGGCTGTTCCTGGCAACTAAAGTGGGCCGAGACAGAAAAAGCAGCTGATTTTGAAGCCGTCTTGAATAATAATGATGATGATTCACTTGTTGTGTTGTTTTGCAGAGCTGCTAATAATGTGACAGAGCAGCTCGGTCCTCAGTTTGGAAAGCAATGCCAAATTTGAATTTTTAGTTGAATTCTAGGCGTTTTGTTTTTTTAAATATGCACTATATGATTATGCACCAAAGAGGTGTTCGTTCTTTTTTTAGAATCAAAAATTGAAATGATTTGCTTTGTGCAATATTTTTTTTTTATTGTGCATTGATTATTTTGAGTGGAGGTGAGAGGAGATTATGCAGCAACTGTTCTCAGAACCACTGATGTTGCATAAGAGACAAAAAAAAATAAAATCCAAAGGCTTTGCAGCAATTCATAATCCCTGCAGCTCCGTGTGTAGGAGCCACATCAAAAGTGAAACCATAAAGAGAAAATTCGCGTATGACTTTGATTCATCTAAATTGCTTTAAACAGTAGAAACCTGTTTTTGTTTTCTAAATAACTTTAATTATAATTACTTTAGTTGCAGACTTGCCTGCGTAAGCGGTGAGTGGAAGGTTGTCCACTTATAGTTTGTTTTAATAGTTACAATCACATAAAAGGACAGTGAGCGAGAATCAAACAGCACATTTTTTCTTTTAGTTTTAGTCACAGGGTGTTGAGCTGGATGTGTTGAGCACATCCTGAACTTTGCAGCCAGCACCATGGAAAAAATCTACTAATTTTAATCTTGTAATCTTATAGTTTCTGTGCGATGTCTGCAGTTTTATAATAAACACGCTAACGCTGCTTATGTGAGGTTAGAACGTGCTGTTTGTGAACAGCAGTGCAAATATGTGTACATGCAGAACTTACACTGCGTTTGGTGTAAACAGGGATTCTGTAACTCGTTAACAAAAGTCAAATAAGTGGATGATGACATAAGCGTTACTTTGTTCCCTACAAGTGTTTTCAGTCCATATTTTCTCCAAACGTGAGACTTCGTGTTCTTACTGGCCAGTACTGTATAATCCCATGTGAACTCCAGCTCCTAAATGCACTCTCATTTGCTGTCTTTGTGTCCAGTGAATAGCCTGATGACTTGTAGTGGCCCTTAGTCCTTTGGAATAGGCTTCCACTTGACAAATATCCCCTTCATCAAAGGAGAGTGAGTGTGTGTGTGAGTGCGATTGAGGGAGTCTGTGTGTGTTGATTAGCTCTTTTCGCTCTTCACTTCTTGGCTCAGAGAGGCTGGCTGGTAGCCACCAAGAAGGAGCGAGGACAGAAGGGTGTGACGTCTTTAGTCAGACTGCTGTCCCCATGACTTTTCGTATATTTTGTGGTCTATTCAGAGACTTCATTTGCATCTTATCTCACTAAAAAAAATTAATCACACTTCTCAAAGTGTGAAAAGCCAAATTTTACTAATCTAATCATCAGCGCGTGAAAGTGGCTCTAATGTTCTTACAAGCTGTTGGGTGAGTGTCCATTGTTAGCACATTCCAATATGCTGTTGTTGTGTTTTTTTTAGAATAATTACAACAAACTGTGGCAGCATAAAAATTGCAATATGTGTCTTTATGTGCATTGGATGGTGATATTCAAATTTCGGTGGTTTTCAGCAGTGCACATACAAACAAAACCAGGAAGCTTCCTGCAGAGTAGATCTTGAATTGTAAACACAGATGGCTGTGAAACTACAGTCGATGGAAGCCTGATGCTCATCTTCAGACGGCAACAACGCTCTTTGCTTTTCTTGTGTAAATACAGTTTTGCTACCATGCAACAAATATGAGGATTGTGAGCTTAAAAGTAAAAACTCTTGACTCTGGCAGTTTTAAAATCATTCACACATAATAGTTGGTTTTTCAGGGTCTTTGGATAAAAGTGCATAATTTTGATCAGCAGATGGCATTTCTACTTAACAAAAAATGCTTGACAACATTTTTATAGCTAGAAAGCTGCATTCAAGAACTTCACAGACGCAGGCATTGAGCTAAATGCAGCACTTAACATACTAATAAAATTAAAATGAAAATGGGTTCTTTCTGATTTGTCATTTGTTACCAAAAACATCTGCTAATGAAAGTCAGGTTGGTTCTAAAATAGGGAAGGAACAGTTATGCTGTCGGATGCTTTTGTTGAGTCCAAAGATTATCGGAAACTTTTAGTACTATATAATTATTCTGCCCACAGTCACAGGGCTGCATTGTCTCTGTGCAAAGACACAGGAAAGAATCTGGGTTAAGGAACAACAGCCCAAGGTTAGCAATGTAGTTCCCTCTGTGTCTGCCCTAGTTGAAGAGGCAGGCTTCGTCACAACTGAGAGGAAAACTTGTTAGCAGTCGTTTTAGCCACAGTAGCTGAGTTCTCTGACTGTGTCTGAGTGTTGTATGAACAAGTCATTTATCTAAATTAGCTTGTGAGTGCCTCTCTCCCCCATTTTTACCTCAGAGCTTTTCTGCTGGATGACCTTGTCCTGTTGCTTGATAAGACACAGAGTTGTTTGGGGAAATTGGTGCATTCGTGGTGTGGATTAAGGAAGTGACATTGGCAGCGCTAATAGGTGGTTTTCAGAGGAGCTCAGCAAAGTGTGTGTGTGTGTTAGCTATAACACTGCAGCTCTCCATATCCTCCAACATGCAGTAATCTCCCACAGGGCTTGTCCTCTCCTCTCCTCCTCTCTGCGCGGCTATTCACCGCTCATCATTAGGATGGACTCGGTGTCACTTCTCACTTCAGCGCTTCTCTCGTTGCTTTCTTAAGTTAAAGGGGGTTGGTGAACAAAGCCCTGCCCGGGCTCCTCTCCTGTACTTGCTCTGCTTCTTTTCTCCTCTCTCCCTGCCCCCATTCCTCCCTCCTTCTCTGTTTTTGCTTCCTCGGTCAAATCACTTGGCTGCCTGCCCAGCTAGGCTGGCTGTACCATCCTGCAAGGCGATGAAGATCCTTCAGGTTTATACAATTCTTCAGTCATCCTGGAGTCGAGAGGTGTGGCAATAAAGAGGGAGAGTACACCTGCAACAAGACAAGGCAGGAAATATAAACGATCAGAAACAAAGCTTCTTTAAATACAGAGACAAAGATCTTAATATATATGAAGGAAAGGAGAAGATCTCTTTGTCTTGGAGCCGGTGAAAAGCTTTGTCACATCTTTATAGGAACACTCACCTTACCTGTGCTCTCTGACAGGCGTCTTTACCAGCTTTGATTTTACACATTTCCAGATAGTTATTAAATCTGATGTGAATTATAGTCTCTGAATTAAGAGCAGTGGCCAAATCAAACCTTCAGCACCTTCATCTTCACAGCCAGCCTGTCAATATTGGGCGATTTCATTGATTCAAGTTGGAAACCTATCCAGAATAGCTCTGCCTCGTCTTTACTGTCTGTAAATACTGACACCTACTTACTCACCTTGACTTTGACAGACTTTCATGCCCTCAGCTCCAGATGGAAGCATTATAGAACCTAAAAAGCATATATATAAAACATAACTAACCCTCCAATAGCTTACATTTCATTCACCTGTTTTTTGGGTTTTTTTATACGTTGAGGTTATTTAAACATACGTGTTTTGAAACTAATGGAAAATTAGTGCTGCAGGTCTGCAGTGGATCAAGGGTGTTTTAGGCTCCACAGCTCTGCACCGGGAACATGACTGAAAACTATATCTGATGTCATGTAGTGTAGATTTCATTTTCACAATAATCTTCAGTACTTTCATAAAACACCTGGGCTTTGTAGATTTAGCAAAGGTTACTGAAGCACACATACAGTCGTTGTGGATGTAACCACTGCATCAGAAATGCATTGGTGCACAGTTAGTGTAATAAATGTTATACAGCACAAAATAGTCTGTGCATTCGTTTTAATGGAGGGACATGTCGCCCGGTAATACAGTGATCTGGATGGCACATGTACACAGTGTGTGGTTGGCTGTGGGGTTTTCATGGGATTTATTAATATGGAAAAATCACAAAATTTATTCTTTAATGATTTTTATTACATTTTTTGATGTGCGAGTCTAATCAAAGATAATTCCTTTTCCTTTATGCTGATTAGTAGCTTTACCATAAGAGTAAAAATCAAAGGCAAGATCAAATATGAATGTTAACGTTTATGGACTTGTGCCATTCTTCACTTTATTGTGGCGTGCAGTGAGATGTAGTCTCTAGTTTCTGTTATCAAGCCCATCCATGTTAGCCAAAGTGAAACAAATTCCCTTTTCTTTAATGTAATTTATTCTGTCGTCTGTAGCTTTAAGCTAAATCTGTATGTATGCAGCATTCGTTCAGCAAGTGCCTAATTTTATATTAAGTTTGTATTTTGCATATTTGTGTAAGATGTCATTAGTACCATAAATATACTGTAATATATTTATGGTACGTCTAAAGGGAAATGCTGTAATATTCTGTATGAATGCTAGTTATATTTCTTAATGAAAGCAATTTCAATAATTGATTTATTAATAAATTTATTTGCTTCACTAAGTGATTCCCATTGTGCTTTTGTTGCATGTGTGTGCCGTCATGTGCTACAGGCATGCTCAGATAAGAGGTCATTAATCTGTAAATGATGTTAAAGCTAATGTTTTGTTTCCCAGTCATAGTCTCTAACACATGATGCGGTAATAGCTGGGCAGCGCGCAGTGTTAATCCACCCACTAACAGCTGTTTCTCCGGTTGACGTCGAGACGGCTAAAACCTCTGCAGTTGGCATGACAACACCACTTCCCACCGCCAATGTGTCACAAGCCATCATCAGCTATCTCAGCAGGGGTTTATAATCCACTGGCTGATGGATGACTATCTGCTGCAAAGAGTGGGATGAGTCTACTTTTCTTCAAGGCCAGTGACTAACTGAGGCCGGACTGACTGATCTGTTGGGTAAATGAATGAGCAGAGCTCAAACTAACCCAGAAACGTCTGTCTCGGTTTGGGAGGTTTCCAGTACATGTGGAGTAATGCACGGATTTACATTTCTGAGGTCTGTTCTGCAAAGATAGACTCTGACTATCACTCAGAGGTGTTAAACATACAGCCATACATTAAAAACATAGACTGTATACTAAAAAAAGACCAAGCCACAATAATGTTACCAGTTGGTTTTTGACTTGAACTTTGAAGCCTTGGTGTTGACATTTTGGTCAGTGCCAGGTTTGCTTATTGGAGCCAGACGGTGGAATTAGGAGTTACTTATAGCGAGAAGCATCTATAAACTGTACAGGTGCAAAGCTCAGGTGTAAACACCTTCAAGATGCCTACCAAGCAACAAACTAATAAAATACCAGAATTTTAATTTCTAGAATATGGAATTATTGGATGTCTTGCCAGCAAAGTAAGTTATATTATTTGTAAAATGGCTCTATAAACAGTGACACAGTGGTTAGCATTGGTGTCTCGCAGCAAGAAGGTCCTGGGTTCAAATCTACTGGCTACCTCTTCTCCCTGATTACTCTAGCTTTTACCCACAGTCCAAAAACAGGCTCATTAGGCTAATCAATGATTTGTGTTGCCACCCATAAGACTGGCAACAGCTGCGCTAGGCTCCAGAGCACCCATGACCCCGAACTGGATAAGTGGAAGAAGATGGATGGCAGCCTAGCAGACAGCTGTCTGTGTCGGCACACCTGTTCAAAATGGGCACACGCCTAATTCCAGCTATTAAAAATTTCAGGCGGAAGCTTTCCATAAAGGGCAACCCCATTTTTAGTACCAGGCTTCAAACATGCTTTTTAATGCTGCCAAGAGAGCGATTATCAACCACGTGGAGCCACCAGTTACAAAAGAAATGTATATATTTTCTGACCAGTTGCAAGTTGTTAAGAACTTAATAAGTAAAGGTTTCAAATTGTTAATTGCGCTGAGGTGTTTTTGTTCTTGACAATGACAATTATTGCTGATTATTTTGGGGAAACTTTTAAAAAACACAAAACATAGCTGACTGAGCTTTTCTTTAACAACCTGAGAAAATATTTCTGCTTGTGATTGTTGAATAAAAGATTTGCAGTAATGTAAAGCATAAATCACTGAGGCTCAGGATGATCTCAGTGGACTGATGACAGCCTCACTCCACTACATTTCTATTTCTAGGCAAGGCAAGTTTATTTGTATAGTACAATTCAACAACAAGGTGATTCAAAGTGCTTTACAGAGACATTAGAAACAAAAACAAATAAAAAGCATGATTTAAAATTGATTAAAACAAGCAAACAAACTAACTAATTAACAAACAAACAAACAAACAAAACAGTATATAAAATCAAATCAGATAAAATCAGAACAGTAGATAAAATCAGTAGTTAAAATGTAAATTTTGAAATTTAAGCTTAAAAGTGTGGATTTGGTGCTTTATTCAAATGCAGCTGAGAACAGGTGAGTCTTCAACCTGGATTTAAATAAACTGAGTGTTTCAGCTGATCTGAGGCTTTCTGGGAGTTTGTTCCAGATATAAGGAGCTTAAAAGCTGAATGCAGCTTCTCCGTGTCTGGTTCTGACTCTGGGAACTGATAAAAAACCGGATCCAGATGACCTGAGGGATCTGGAAGGTTCATACTGGGTCAGGAGGTCACTGATGTATTTTGGTCCTAAACCATTCAGAGCTTTAAAGTCTACTACAGTCTCTAAAAAAGCTTGTAGTTGCTGACTATTTCCATCAGCACACAACAGAATATGATACTATTTATCTTTTAACACCACTGGTGAGCTAAGGAAACATGGCTCTTAATTAAGTAGCCTTAATTTGACCGGTCTTGCCCCTAAGCCATCACCGGTAATGTGCAGACCATCTGGTTACACATATTAACACCTACAATCAGAGAGGCTACTCTAATCTGGGAAATCAAATCAGGTCTTTCAAAACCCCACACATCTAGAAAAAAAAGATGTGTGGATGACAAAGTTGCACTCTGTATATTTACAGCTGTCACCAACAGTTTTATAGCACGTATGTCTCTGTCCCGCATGTGGGGGTTTCAAGGTCATTGCTCAAGAACATTAGTTGTGGATGTGGAGGCTAGGATCAGTTTTGCCAACACAGTAAAAG
This sequence comes from Neolamprologus brichardi, assembly GCF_056152115.1. Lineage (NCBI taxonomy): Eukaryota > Metazoa > Chordata > Actinopteri > Cichliformes > Cichlidae > Neolamprologus > Neolamprologus brichardi. The sequence goes on along the minus strand of NC_142111.1, from coordinate 22,631,597 downwards.
AGAGCCGAACAGAGCATGAACTGCCAGTTCAGATATAAACGCAGGTGTGGAAATTAAAAGTTATATTTTCCTGTGGCTCAGTAACACTGAACCTAGTGCAGAGGGCAATTCCACTTCCTATTAATATTGTTCTGACAATGGCTGCAATTCACCTAGAGGGCACTCATGAGATAGTCCTCCATGAACTGAACTGAAATACAATATACAGCTTAAACAAACCATCTCCTGTTATGACTTTAAATTTATACAGTAGGCTCCTACTATTGTTTTCTAAGTCTTACAAAAAAGCAGATTTCCTCCCTTTATGGCACGTGTTTTCATAGGTAATGTTAGGAGTGTTGTTATGAGCCAGTGGTGTCTAAATAGTGCTGGCATAAAAGTCCACTTTGTCCCATTGGACACAAACTGGCTGCAAATCGAGAAGGTTTACAGCAGAAAATGTTCATGAAATGGTTCAGAATGGGCACGACTGAATAAAGCTGAACTAAATTATGATTGATCTATGATCCGAGACAAAAAGGGAAGACAGTGAAGACAATTTTGCTGTAACACACTAGCATTGAGCTCATTCATATTGACTGATCACTTTCAGGATCATTGATAGTACAAGACTCCATTAGCAGTGATAGCACAGAGTCTAACTATATGTTAGAAGAGTAGTCAAACCACAACAGAAGCACATGTGCCTATAAGAAGCAGCTGGTTGTGGTGGGTAAAAGTACGGTGGCCCTGAGAGGCCAAACGGACTGCAACTTCAGAAAAAAGTGACTGCCAAAGTTATAACAGTTAAGCAGACGGTGTATGTGTTTTACAGAAATTGTGCTGCGATTGTAAGACATATGTTCACTAAGCCTTTAGGTGTACCCAATAAAATGGCTCAGCACAGTTATCCTTAATTAAGTGGCCAGCTATCTTAAATTTCACAACAATAAGGCATCATGGCAAGATCTAATAAATGACTGGGGGTTTTATTTTGAAAAAACAAACAAACAGAATCCTAAGAATTTAATGAATCCTGTTTCCCCAGAGCCTTTATTCTGAAAATCAGACATGGCTGTGCTCAACAGAATAGCTTCTTGTGTAAAAATGAGGGTTTTAAAGTATATTGGTCTTCTGTTAAGAAACTGAGGATGATGGAGCTTAGATAAATGACTCAATAATAGACAGTGTTGGGAAGGTTACTTTTAAAATGTATTCCATTACAGAATACAGAATACATGCCCCAAAATGTATTCTGTAACGTATTCCGTTACGTTACTCAATGAGAGTAACGTATTCTGAATACTTTGGATTACTTAATATATTATCATGCTGTTTACAACTACATGAATGTACTATTGCTGTGATTTATTACTGTTACTGAAGGTCCGCGGCTCCGAACCGTAGTAAAGGGACCTCTGACTCTGGTTCCGTGTTGGGCTCATAGCCGAAAAATAGCTTTACTTTGTTGTCTGGGTCAACTTTGCTAGCGAGAGACAGAGAGAGGCGTTGAAAGGCTGCTCCAACGGAACTTATTGTTTTTGGAGGAAAACACGAACACGGTGTACAGTCGAGTCTTAATAGCTTACTTACAACTGGGCTCGTCAGGCACTCTTCTTGGCTGCAGTGGTTATTATTATATTTACATGCTTCCAGCTCCCGTTTCTGCTCGATGACAGCTCGTACTTTTCTTTTTTCTCCCTCCCTCGCTCACAGACACATAACGTGTATGGCAGTCCATTCTCCCTGCAGCACGGACTACACTGCCTATGATGCTACATTCTTTAGAGCTATACCTGTAGCATTCTGCCTATTAGCTTAGCACAACAACAACAAAAAGGCCTCTCTCACCCAGGAAACACGCAGAGAGAGAGCGTCGCCCTGTAACCATGGCAACCGCAACGCTGCCGCCTGGAACAACAGAACGTAGCTGTCAAACAAAACCCAAACAGTCCTGACCCGCCACAATATGAAACAGGGAAGTACCGCAGTGTAATCCATTTATTTCAACAAAGTAACTGTATTCTAAATACCACCTTTTTAAACGGTAACTGTAACGGAATACAGTTACTCATATTTTGTATTTTAAATACGTAACGGCGGTAGATGTATTCCGTTACTCCCCAACACTGATAATAGAGCCATGTTTGGTGTTTCCATACTTTACATCCACACTCACAAACAGTCGGTGACTGTGACAGAAGGATAAAAAAATTTAAGATGGGTTGAAGTTGTCTGCAGGACAAACATTTGATTGAGAAAGAGACAAGTCTTTGCTTCCACCAATCAGAAGAACGGACAGTTAAAGAAACAGAGAAAGGAGATTTAAATTAAACAATGTAAGGATTATATTCAAGTCAGTCAGCTTGTCAGTGTGTGCACCTGTGTAAGCGCCCCAGCAGTTAGTAATTCTTGTCATGTTGTTGTGTGTGCACAGAGACATCTGGGTGATATTTCACTCCAAAGAAAGTTAAAATTCATGAACCACAAGTCTCATTAAAATGATTTAAAAAAGAAAAAAGAAAAGAAACATAAACCCGAAAAAAGTTACTCTAAAGATCAGCAGTTGGGTGAATTTACCAGAAGAGGTTATTTCAGCTTTATTGCACCCTGTCACTCAAATGCCTCCACATTAAAACGTCTAGATCTGTTGGTTTTGAAGAATTGTTGCTCTAGAGTGAGAATTGTGGGCTCGCCATCATGTTGAAGAAAAACTTCTCTGCTCCTCCAGCTCTGACAGTTCATAAGCCCAATCTAGCCTTCTCATTCACCCGAATGCCCCCAATCTAGGAATCATCGATCCATCCATCTGTTTTCTTCCACTCATTTAATTCAGCTCTTATACCAGTTGAGGCAACCCCGGACAAATCACAGGATCTAGAAAGTAAACTGTATCTAATTGCTTGACAATTTGAAAATTGATAAAGATAAAAATACAAATAAAGATAGCCCTGCAACATTTCTGGGCTGCAGCTGCATCCTGCTCAACTGACTTCATACGTTTGAAATCTTGGAAGCATCACTTATTGATGTGGAAGTCCTGAGTATTTACCATAATTCTCCTCAAGGCTGGGAGACTTATTGATAACAGCTCTGGGCACTTACTTGGTAGTTATTTTGATGCATTGTTTAAATTAATTTTCAAATAAATGAACCATCTTTGCTGTTGCAGAATTCTTCCATAGACTGCAAGCCAGGCACGTACCGTACTGTGTCACCACCCATGAGCTAGCTGTCAAGCTACAGCGAAGCTATCGTTTTAGACCAGATTAGATTTTGGGTGTTTACTGGGCTGCTTCCACGGATAAATCCACACAAATCTAATAAAGCTCTTTCTCTAAGAAAAAAGGTGCTAATATCAGATTTCACACACATTAATCCACCGCCGGAGGCACAAAAAGACAAACGACGGCCTTGAACGATCAGTGCATTTTATTTTTTTCCATCACAGTACAAAAATAAATTAAAATAAGCAGAAACAAACTAAAAAAAAAAAAGTTTCAATTACAGCAACAGCTTTTTTGTCTTCGTCAGAAAAAAAAAGATTGTTTTTTTTACTGAATAGCATCAACGCCCCTCCCTCAGCCCATCATGGGAAAAACCGAGTCCAAGTATCAGTGTGGCTGGAGAAAAACATGTCACACATTCTTCTGTACAGTTAAAACGCTGTCATTCACACACACACACTAGCGCGCACGCACACCTTTTTTCATTCGCTCACGCGTGCAGCCTTCGACTTTTTTGATTTTAATCACCTTTTTTTATCTACAAAGTACGCAACGAGATACAGAAAAGAACTTGACAGAATTCGTTAACTATCACTTGAGGTTTTTTTTTTTTCATATTTTATAAGCTTTTGAAAGTATTTTTTCCAAACAACTACTTAATGATGCAAGTGAAAAAACATGGCACGTTTCAAGTGGGCATGTGGACAGAGAGAGAAAGAGGAAAAGATTCGGGAGGGGTGTCTGTTTTGAGGCCCTGTATCCCAAATGCCCTGCTTTTTTCCGCTAGAGCAGAAGCCCGTCCAAAGTGCGTGTCCCTCTGTTGTGCCAGAGCAAATCCCTCTAAATGAACTGTCTTCTCAGCCAGCGTGTGACTCCACATCCACAGCAGAAAAAGCCACAGGTCGTGACTGCCTGAGCTCCTCATTTTCTCTGATTCGCACAAACACAGCGGTGATCTTTCTGATCAGAGCTTTCTGTTGGCACTGCCAGCTTTTTAGACAGATTTTCAGAATACTGCAAGCACAAAATTTCTTTTAAGACACCAATTGTGAAGCTTATATAACCAAATACTGTAGCTCATGTAGTTATTGAAGTCATTAGGTTAAAGAATGATGAATATCTCAAGTATCCTGCATGCTTTCTGTTTGGTTATTCCATGTCTTTGTAACTTCTGATTAAAACTGTGATTAGTCTTCTGCAGCTTGCCTCATCTCTCTCATCAGAGGCCATGCTGATGGATTATCCTAAAGGGTGAGCTGTGCTTTTCTGCAGTCGAGATGCAGGAGTCACTGCGGTTTAATTGATTTATCCCACCGTAAAAATGGTTTGTGCTTTCTGTTACTGATATGTGGGGGACAGCAGGTTGGGATAGCTCCCGATTCAAGTCAGTCTCTCAGGACAAAAGATATTCTCGGGGTGATTCTCATAACTAACAGCTCAGCATGAGTCAAGGTGTCCTTCGGGATGCCACCTTGGTGATGGTCAGATTTAAGCATGGTTTTGATCTAACGGCTTGTCTTTTTAAATTAGATATCCACTGATAAATCCCTGCAGCATTCATTAGCATAAACCAGATCAATCTTCATTCCCACCAAAGATAAGCACACCGGCTTTAACCACCAAGCCCCCTTCACCTTTTCTTCGTGTCCTTCCCTTAAAGTCTCTCATCACAGTCTCTCATTTACATTAAATGTGCCTAAATAATACATAAGTGGCAATAAATTAGGTTTCCTTATATTAGTGTGGGATGAAAATCCACCCTTCATTCAACAGCTGGTCAACCAGCACAGAATTTTCTCAGACGTGTGGGATTTTCATCAAAGATATGGCACTGTTTTAACATTTTCTATGCTGAATCAGAAGCACAAAAACTCAAACATCATTCCAAAACGGTTGCAACACAACCTATAACGACGAAAAGTACAAAAAAGAATTTCCCTGGTAAACAAATAGCCTATTTTAGCAAGCATAGCTAAATAAACTAGTGTCACTTTGTTCACAGCATTCTCTAATGCAGATGCAGTTGGTTTACAAATCAAGTAAAAAGAAGAACTGCTCCTGCCCTCCTGGAGACTCTGTAAAATTGCATGGCACACATGCAAAAACGTTACATTTTTCTAAGTAAAAAAAGAAAAAAGGAGGAAAAAAAATCAAAGAAAACTTGTTCCAGAAAAGCAATAAATAAGCCTCCACAGGTGCAAGCCTCGGAGTAAAACATCCATTAACTTGTTTTATTTTTTTCTCGATGAAAATAAAGTAGGTCTTTCTGAACACACACAACATGACCACTTGTGACTGGCCACACGTCCACTGGCTGTTGTCTTTTCTTTTTTCTTTTTTTTTTTAATTATCAAAAGTTCCACAATGCAGTGCTTATTGTCCATCAGGTCGCTGCAGAGCCGTAAACAGAAACCCACGAAAATATGGATCCAGCACTGATGGCCCCCGCTGTCCTTTCCTTAGATGGCCAGATATGCATACAAAAACGTCCAGTCGTATCTGTTTTAATGGAGAGGACGTGGGTGTTGGCATTCCAGAGAGGCAGGGTTTGCAGCCGGGGGTGCCTGCTCATCCGTGAAGAAAGCCAGTCAGGCGATGGCCCTCACCCTCCTGCAGTAAGTAGGCAGTGCACATCACATCGTCAAACAGTCAGAAGGTCACTGCTGCAGCCTCAGTCCTGTCCACATTCATTGCTGTAGATGTAAGCTTCCTTTTCAAAACAACTTTTTTCCTTTTTTTTTAAGATTTTCAGTATTTTATATAGATATAACATATCTGCATGTTAGCAAAGGATTTACCCAAGTCTGGCATTTCTTTGTTTACATATAACTGTCAAAAAAAGAAGAACAAGCTTTCATTCTTGGGTGTATTCATAATCCATTCTTTGCTGGTTTGGAAATAGTTTTTTTTAAAACCCTAAGCCCCATTTTTTGGTGACCTTTGTGACCTCAAACACACACATATGAGATAAACACGATCCCTATCAATCCCCCGACTCCCCTCCTTCCATCAATCAGTCCTGCTAGATGCAAAGTTGGTGTGAATGTCAAACTGAATCAGTCTAGTTTCTCAGCAGTTTGGATGATTATAAATAAAAAGCATCACAAATATTCTAAATCCCAGACTGGAGGTTGCCCCCGCCTCCCCACACCTCTTCGCTCCCCCGCCCCAACCCCACCCCCAAGCATCCCCTCACCGGTCCAGGCCGATGAGCAGGCGGCTCCTCTCCTCCTCCTTCTGGCTCTCGTTCTTCAGGTCGGCGAACACTTGAGTGAAGTAGTGCGGGTCAGAGTTGATCTGCAGCATCTTGGCGCTCATCAGGTTGATAATGGACAGGCAGCGGTCCCAGAAGGTCTCCTTGGAGCTCTCAACCAAGAAGGGCTTGAGCGGGTAAGAGATTTCATTGCCCATGTAGGAGTAAGACAGGTAGAGGCAGGTGAGCAGCACGGCTTGCAGCTCGTGCTCCGTGGCCACTTCAGAGGAGACCACATCGCGGCACAGCATGTAGACAAAGACCACATTGGCGGGGGTGATGAATCCCTGGTCCTGCCAACCCTGGAGCAGCAGGGAGCGGTCAACACTGCGCAGCCACAGCACTGGGTCAGTGGGTGACAGGTGCTTCAGCCGGTAACAACGTCGGCACAGAAAGTCCCCAAGGCAGCGCAGCAGCTCACTGGTGGAGGCCTGGACAATCACTCTCTTAGGGGTGCCGGGGGCCACATTGGAGTTTGTCAGGGGGGCCTTCTTGACAGACGATGTCGTTGTGTTGGAGTTCTTGGTGAGAGCTGGTGTGCTCTGATCCTGGGTGAAGGTGGACAGGTTGGCGCATGACTGCGACTTCTTCAGGTTCTCGTTGTTCAGGTGGGTAACATTGTTCTGGTAGGTGCCGTTGGGCTGCACCTTCTTGGAGCCTTTCTTCTTTGCTGACACCGCTACGATCCGCTTCCAGGGGAGCACGTTGATGAGCGAGTGGCGCTTCAGGTTCTTGTCTTTGGCGTTCTTGCTGTTCTGGACAGCTGTGTAGTGGCCCACGGTGGCTGGTCCATCTTCAAACAGAGCCGACTTTCTGTAGCTAGGTGACAAAGATAGCACGGTTCCCATGGTGACTGCAGGGAGGCTTCCAGGGGCTTTAGCCGCACTGGTTCAGAAGAGGTTTGGAAGGGGTGGGGTGGGGGTGGGGGGGATCCTGAGGGTCTCAAAGCCTGGATGTTTCTGGGAGCCGAGAGTCCCAGGCTACAGGCTGCTGCTGGGCATCTAAAGCGCTGGAGGGGATTGTCCTGTAACGAGCTCTCTGAGGGGATTAGAACCACCTTGACTGTTCTATTTCAGCTCCCTGTCAGCGTCTCAGGATGGCCACTGCTGCTGGAAGCAGAAAAGATCAATAATCAGAAACATAATTAGTAAACGATCACTCCCGTTTAGATTATCAGTGATTTTTTTTTTTTCCATAGAAGCAAACATTTTTCTTTTTCATCAGATAACAGAACCATCATTCACCTTACATCAGATCATATCTGTGTACAATGTTTTCATACACTCTTGTCTGAGTGCTTTATCCGGCAATCAGGCTTATTAGCAATATTGATCCCACTCAGTAAGTGGTGGAATGGATCAGCCTATAGCTTAGGCTCATTAATAAAACGATATAGACCCCCGCTGCTGCAAATGATCGGCACAATAATCACCTTATAAACGCTTGAGAGTGAAAGCGGCGCTTTAGCGGATTTTTATGTGCAGTAGATTATAGAGCATGTAGAGTAATGCACGTGTGATTCAAATAGAATCGTGTGTCGTAAATATTTTATAAGAGCGATATTTTACGGTCAGTGGCGACGAGTAAGAGTGAAGCACGCGCCACCCTTCTCGCTAAAATGGAAGACCGGAACGTAAACACCGTAATAACAGGTGAAGGTCGCGTTTGATCAGCGTAAAAAACAAAAAAACAAACCCCAATGTCACGACAGTGATGTCCGTTAAAATTAGACGAACAAAAACGTAAAGGGATGTTCGCATTTTTTATTTGGACGTTGCTCACTGCAGCACCTTTGAACACGAGAGGCAGTCGGTGGATCGACCTCGCTCTCTTGCGCAGGATGCGAGCTGTTCGATCCATCATTCCAGCGCCCCTGTTATCAGCTATCATCAGCCTCGTGGCTCAGTTATTTGTTGCGAGAGAGATACCGAAGCATCCGGCGAATGTGCCTGCGCTGGATTGAAATGAAAGGATTTATTGGCCTGTTCGCCGTGTGCATCGGTTGCTCTCCGTGGTGCTGAAACTGAGCGTTTGCGTCGAAACGAGAACGCTGGTTGTGATAGGCGGTGGCTTTAAAAATGAATCAAATCCTCATCTTTTAAACCTCCCCCGTCCCCGAAAGTGTAACAATGCGTCGATGCATTGTCTGTCTTCACCTTCACAACCCTTTACTTTACATTTAAAATCATATTGTCTTAATTGGATGTCGCTGCGCATTGTTTACAATAAAATGAATCCACGAAAAGTTAAAAAAAAATGCCTGGCTTTCAAAACAAAAACAAAAGCAAAAAAAGAGAAAACAGTCCCCCAGATTCGAAGCAAACTTACCAAATCTCCAGCTCGGTGAGGAAATAACTGCGATATCGAGGTGATGCTCCGCGTATCGAGTCTCTTCTTCCCTATGAGGCGTGATAAAAACACGAAACCATCTCGCAGGATATGAATGCAACAAAGAACGTAATCCGAGCTGAGTTTAAAAATATATATTTGTGTATCGAGCAGCGCATCAACACGCGCCTGCTGTCGGCGGTGCGCAGACGACGGCAGGCAGTTGTGGAATGGATGCTTGGATGAAGATGTGCTTGCTCCTGGTCCTCTTGGCCGTGAGATGCGGATGCTGCGAGGGCTGATGTTGTGTTGTGTCACTGACTGTGTGAGGATGGTTGACGCAAAGGCGGTGGTGGGGCGCCGCTATGCGCTCTGTGCGCGGTGTTGTTTCTGCTGGGAAACCACTCCGCCTTTAGCCACACACACACACACACACACACACACACACACACACACACACAGGTGCTGAAAATGAACCCGATGAACTCTTATCATGTTTTTCTCGTGGCACCCTATAGCTCCTGCATAACCAAAGCAACAGCACTCATCTGGAAGTACCTCTCCGCCTATAATGTGAGCATAGCCCCGGGTTTGCAAGCCTGTTGGGAATATAGGTCCATTGTACAGCCTAATTGGCAGATTTTAATCTCCATACCGAGTTGTATATTTCAGAGGGCTATTTTTACAGTAACTTGCAGTAAAAACCCAACTGTATTGTATTTATTTATTACAAATATTTATATTGAAATAATTTATTCTTATATATTTATTTTTAGATAAAGATCGGGATAAAATATTTAATTTGCCATTTGTACATATGCACTTGATCTGGATAGCCAATCTTCTGTAAAGCCTATAGAGTCAGAGTCAAATAAATACAAAGATAAATTTAAGTATAAAACAAAGTGCAAACCGAGGTAAAGTAGTGTTTCTTTTTTAAATACATAAAGATGAGAAATAAAGTGTTAAGTAATTGTGTAGATTTTATACTTTTATGCATTATTTAACCTTTATTTAACCAGTAAGTCCTTTGAGATTAAAATCTCTTTCTTGAGAAAGATGTGACCAATGCACACATTTATAAGATTAAAATGGTCAGGTAACAAAAAAGAAAAAGAAACGAAAAACAAAGCAAATTTATCCATTTCCACTGCATGTTGAACAGAAATCAGTCATATTGTGACAAATGCAATATGATTAGAGCAATACAGAAGGGGAAAAGGCTTTGCAAGTTGTAGTCGAAAGTCCAAACATTATCCTGGCAAGTATTCTCTTTATCAAGCTTGGTGAGTGTGGATGTGGCCAGCAGCATCTAACATACTTCATCATTTTATTGTAGGATTGTAGGATATATTATATTTATTAGATGAAATTACCATAGCGTTTCTCCGTGTGTGGAAATAATCGTCTTTTCTGAAGTGATCACAGTAATAATCTGGGCAGATTTAAGGCTTTGTGTGTCACACGCGTCTCTCAAACATTTAAAAAACACAGTAAAAATGCAGTACATTAAAAAAAAATACAATAAAGCACGTTTATAGAGAGGGTGATATCATGGAAAACTCTCAAGAGGCAATGCAATCTAAAGTTTTTAATCGTGTACTGTGAAAAATAGAGTTAGTATCCATAGAATTCAGCTTAAATTGGTTCAGTTTTATATCTATAGCACCAACACACAACAAGAGTCACCTCAAGGCGCTTTACAATGCTAGATAATGAAAAGATCAGTATTAGAGTGCAAACCCCAACAATGATGAATCCCTGTTAGCACAATTTGGCAACAGCGGGAAGGAAGAACTTCCTTTTAACGGGAGAGCTCTGGCAGAACCAGGCTCAGGGAGAGGCACAGCTGCCACAGCTGGTTTTGGAGTGAGGAAAAAGATGGAGAACATGGAGAACATTGAGAGACAAGAACAAAACAAAAACTATGAGAGACAGAAGACAACAGTTATTGACATGCAGTAAATTTAATGACATTAGAATATGCTTCAGCAAGAGCACAGAATGAATATCAGCACACATTTAGGGACCTAAAGAGATATTATGACCTGGATACTAAGCCGGGGTAATTTTGCACTAAATAAAAGTATAGTTGCATGATTTTAATCCATAACAAACACACCAAATAGACCAAATTAATGTTTTATCAGTTTTTAGACTCTGTCTCCCAAACTGATCCCAGAATAGCACAGTTTAAGCCTGCGTGCATCATTTAGCATTGATGCTAAATGATGCGTCATTTAGCATCAATGCTAAATGACGTGGCATTTAGCCACGGAGCTCTCTGAAAGGGATCACCTTTTAAACTGAACTTTAAAACTTAATAGAAAATAAAACAGAAAAATAAACAGACCTCTAAAAAATTAATATGTCATCAAAATTAACACTCGGATTTCTCACAGCTGGTAGAAGTGAAGACGAAGTGGATCCAATATTCTCAGTTATTGTGGGGAGAAAATTGTCATGGGCAGAAATAAGAACTAGTTTTTATTTTTTTTTTTAATACTGCAACAAAGGAATTTGATGACTACATTTCCCATTATTCCTTTCAATCCCGACATGCAAGATGTACAGTGGCGTCACAGGCGTTTGGTAACGTAGTCCCCGCACGTATTTTTCATTCAGGCAGCATTTGAATAAGGAAGATGGCGGCTGCAGCGGTGGTTGAGTTTCAGAGAGCTCAGTCTCTCATTAGCACGGATCGCAACGCCTCTATCGACATCCTACATTCAATAGGTGAGTCTTAGGCTGGTGTTTTGAGGTGAATATCATCCCATTCACTGCTGTAATGAGTGATTTTACAGTTAGTGTGAGGCGGCGGGGTTAGCATGTAGCTAGTGGCTTTGAATAGCTGGAGCCGGTGGTGTGCCGTGCTGACTCACTGTAGAACGGTGGCTAACGGGAATTGCTAGCTGGTGGATGTTAGCTCGTTAGCACCGTTGCTAACTCTAGGCCTAGCCATGGAATGTGTCTGTTGGTGGTTGTCAGAATTGTGCATGAGTTCCACTGTGTGTGTGTTGGAGCTGTGACACTGAGCACAGTTCCCATTGACCCAACTAAAGACTGTCATGTTAGCATAGTTAGTGTTGAGGCTAACATCATTAGCCTGTTATCAAAAGCCTCTCATCAACACAGTGAAAAGCAGCTACCTTATAAAGCGAGAGGACCTATAACCTGTTTCATAATCAGCTGGACCTCTATAAATAACTAAATGATGGTGTAAACACACGAGTAGTGGTAAAGAGTTCTTACATTTCCCACAACAGACATGGCTGTCCCCAATCTGCCTTGTCACACCAGCCCTATTAGCTGGCAAGATGTCCTTTTCTCTTGTTTACCTCTAAGGAACTTATGTTCTTTCCACCTGTATATCTCTAGTATCAGTGCTGAAATTATTAAATGCTCAATTCCCCAGAAAATGCTCAAAGGGGCAAACTCATTTCTTAGTTATTAAGCCACAAATCGACTGTTTCCCTCAGGATTGTTTTCTTTAGTAAATTAGTTGGATTTTGGAGATGGTGATGGGACAAAGATATCTCCGTTTTGTCCTGCACAGCTTTGGCATTTCAAAAGTATTTCAAAAGATTTGGTTATTGAGGATTTTATAGAACCAAGAAAAATATTTAAATATATTTGATTAAACTGTTTATGTCACATCACAAATCACAAGATGGGACTGTGTATTGTTATAATAAAGTGTGGATCACTATGCATGTTTGTAAATTTACTTACCTCATAGTTATATTTTAATATTTTTTTTCTCATGTGAACTTGTTCTGTTTATCAGTGAGAAGAGATGTTCAAGAGAACGATGAGGAAGCGGTTAGAGTTAAAGAACAAAGCATCTTGGAGCTGGGCACACTGCTGGCAAAGACGGGACAAGCTGCAGGTAATGTTCAAAGACATTCTGTGTACGTTTTATGTTTGGCTAAAACCTGGGTCCTGTTCCAGAAAACCGTCTCAGTAAACTCTGAGTCTAGACTTAAACTCTGAATTGATTTACTCTAACATGAGAAAAGTTCAGCTTCCAGAAAAGCTCATCTGACAGGGGTGAAATTCAAGTTACATCAACTGAATATAAAAATATAAACCATACAGATAATGGTTACATCTAGTAAGAATATCTCACTGGGATTTCAGCATTTGTAGTGTGAACTTGTGCTGATCTGATAAGAGCTTTTATAACTGCTTTAGGTGCAGCAGGAGGTGCCAATCAGAGAGAAAACCTGCCAGTGAGCAAGTTAGGTTCACAATCTGTTTAGGTTATACATCTTTTTGCAACAAAAAACTCAGTTAACAAAATAAGTGTTCACTAAACCTGTTGCAGGGCGCTGCTCAGACTAAGAGATGTTGTCATATATATGTTTTTGCTCTTAAAGTTTTGAATAAGTTTTTTTTGTTTTTGTCCACAGAACTTGGTGGACTCCTGAAATTTGTGAGGCCTTTCCTGATGTCCATCAGTAAGGCCAAGGCGGCTCGGCTCGTCCGCTCTCTGTTAGATCTATTCCTTGACATGGAAGCAGCAACGGGGCAGGAGGTGGAGCTGTGTCTTGAATGCATTGAATGGGCCAAGGCTGAGAAGAGGACCTTCCTACGACAAGCCCTGGAGGTAAAAAGATGTCTAGCATAGGCTTGTAAAAAAAACCTAAAATGTGTAAGCCCATACATACTTTGTCCACACCACGTATGAGAGCAGAAAAGTGTTAAAACAGCGTCTTTTTCCTGAACTCTATCACTTTTCTACTGGCCTTTCTACTTTATAAAAGGAAGGGGAAAGATAACTGGATTAAGTGGGGGATTATTTTGGAAGTTTGATAGTAAAGACCTCCAGAGTAGTAAAAGCAACAAATTGCAGTACATGAACTGTGCCATTCTGATAGAAGAGGAGTATAAAGATGGTTATTGGATTTGTCATAAATGAAGTTATTGCTAGCTGATATATTTGTCCTCCCACCTGACCTCGCTTAGTGCTGACATGGAACACAGTTTATGAGTAATGATAGTGAAAACAAAGAAATATGATATCCCAAACATAAATAGCAGCTGTGGGAGAGATCAGATTTAATGCGTTCTGACTCATGGAGTGGGAGACGCTGTGATTTCAGACAGATAATGATGGAGCGATTGGTTGTGCAACACCACCACTGTGACTCTGAGATGAACCTGGATGAAAACAGGAAACCGCCTTTGCCTGAAGAGGATGACAGTTGTAGTTGTAATTTACAGCAATTATTGGAAAGCTAATAAAATGCTCACGGTGTGATTTCTTGATGCTCAGTGCGGAGCTCGATATGATACCTGCAAGAAACAGTTTGATACCAGTAACAACCAGATGTTTTCATCATCAAAATGCTGTAGAAGTTAAGATTACTCTGATGGAATTAATAAAGGGTACGATTCTGTCATTAGTTGTTTCTTATAACTGCTTCCATGTCACAGCTGTTGCTGCTGTTCTCTGCTCATCTAACAGCTTCTTGTTCTTTCAGGCACGACTGATCTCGCTCTATTTTGACACCAAAAGATACCAGGAGGCCTTGGCTCTCGGTGAGTGTTTACAGATCCTTTTTAACATTTTTATGTTTTGGGTGAATGGCAATGTCTGTTTTCTACCACCAAGATATTTGGCAAGAAATCTTTCATTCTTCTAGTGCTAAATTTAAAAAGTTAATGCTTGACTAAAATACTTCATAAATAAGGGGTTATGGGAGGAAATTGAGCAGCACATATCAGAACTATAATTCATCCCCAGGCAATTACATAATTTTGAACAAAGTTATTGCAGAAGCTGGTGTACACGATATTAACCCAGATTTGCCCTCTTACCCTCAGGCTCCCAGCTGCTCCAGGAGCTGAAAAAGATGGATGACAAAGCTCTTCTGGTTGAGGTGCAGCTGCTTGAAAGTAAGACATACCACGCCCTCAGTAACCTGCCCAAGGCCCGCGCAGCCCTCACTTCAGCCAGAACCACCGCCAACGCCATTTACTGTCCTCCAAAGCTCCAGGCAGCTCTGGACATGCAGTCAGGTAAGAGTTACCAAAGTCTTACCTGGATTAACTTTCTGTCTGGGCGAATTAACAAAAGGGGAGACTATTTTTTTCCTTCATTTTTTTATTCATAAAGATGCGGGATTGTAAAGGCCAGGTTCACACTTGACCAACTGATTACTGCTGAATGTTTCTTGCATGGGGCTGAAACGGTTAATAAGGCAGATGGATATAACAGCTAATGAATGGTGTGCTCATCCATTGTAGAAGGTAACTGAACAGACTACATAATATACCTCTGCCTGAAGGTACATCATCCATGCTCTGCTCAGTAGAAACGCAATGATCTGATACTGATTAAGAAAAAAGTAATAATCAGCCTAAACAGTCCCTCTGAATAACTAGTGAATAAAGAGGTGTCAGATTTAACACTGATGATGCTTGAAAAATGTTGCAAGGGTTAGTTTCACATTTTTACAGTAAAATGAACGACTTAGTTGTTCAGAGGAGGGGAAAGGACTGATGGCAGCAGATGCTATGACGATGTGAGATCGGCACAGTTTTCTGGCTTTTTAAAAATTCAAACTTTGTCATTGATAGAATCTTTTATGTCATTCGATTGCATAAGTTGGATATGTGGAAAATTAGTGCCTGATGTCTACTATGTTGTCCTCTTTTGGTTCAGTCATTGAGTGGCGCCAGGCATGCCATAAATCTTTGACGAGATGCCCTTTTTTAGAGTTTAATGTTGTTTGATAGGATCTCATAGTAAATCGTAATTTTCTGGCCTTTTTTCCTTTTTCTTAGTTTCAGCTTTATTTACAAAAAAGGCACATTTTTCTATTCTTGTTAAGTTGAATGAAGTTATGGTGGTTTAGAGTAATAAAATGTTGATGTAGACAGTGCTGCACCATCAAGAATTTTTACCCTTATTAATAATTATTTTGTGTTTTTAATAACATAAAGCAGGTCTTTTCTCGACAAGTGCATGACAAATTTAGATTTGATCTCCAGTGCCTCTAACGGTTATGAGTATCTGAAAACCACACCGTTTCTGATGTTGAAGCCAGAAGAGCTTAGAGGCACGATCTTATCGTATTTATTCATGGCTATAAATGGCGGAGTGGATTAATACAGTAGAGCTTTTCTAGTCTTATAAACAGTTTAAAGCAGTTTGCACCAGAAGCTGCATTCACGCAGCCCTTTTACGATTGCATACATGACACATCCGGGATGTTTTTGACTTTCAGTGTCTTGCCTACACGGCAAAATACAGACTTTGAGGTGCTTGGGATCAAACTGCTAAATTCCTGCTTACAGGATGGCTGACTAAATTCTTAGACTTAGCTGCATAGCACAATATGACCTGAAAAAATGACACAACATGATAATTTCCTTTGTACTTTCCAGTGTTATGATTAAGTTGTCCATGTCGGGCAACGCCCAGAGAAGCTCAGCACATGGTGGTTTTAATACTCTTTGGAGTCATGCAGTCATATGGCAGCCTCGGCGCTCTGAGTTTTTGTTGAAGCATCACATACTTCACTGTTGTGGGTTTTTGTTTTTGCCTGGAATGGTAACTGTCATGATGTGTCATCTCTGGTGCAGGGATCATCCATGCAGCAGAGGAGAAAGACTGGAAGACGGCCTACTCCTACTTCTTTGAGGCCTTCGAGGGTTACGACTCGATCGACAGCCCCAGAGCCATCACAGCACTCAAATACATGCTCCTGTGCAAAATTGTACTCAACTCGTAAGTAGTACTTATACTGTTTTACAGTAATACGTGGTACTAAACACTCTTTAAAGGTCTAATGAATGTATTTATTACTTGACTTTTTCAGGCCAGAGGAGGTACAAGCCCTGATCAGCGGTAAACTGGCCCTCAGATACGCAGGCAGACAGGCAAGTACAAGCTGTCACTGGATTTTTATCCAGACACTGAAAGAATCACAAATGCTGCAAACCACCTTTTGAACTAAATAAAATAGAAATATCAGTTGTGGATTATTCACAAAGCGGCAGCTTTAGTGTGTAAAGGTGTAATAAACGTGTTATTTAAGTGAAGCACACAGTTTTTGTGCGAGTGCTGCAGAATTTTACTCAAATCTTTGATGCTATTTGAATTTAAATAAATGTGTTGGTGTGTTTCAGAAGAAAATGACCTTCACTGTAACTACCAGATATTTCTTAGTTTTGTGTGGGTGCTTCATTAATTTTTTTTTTCTTTATAAAAACATTACTAATATTTTATTTTCTCATCTTTCTGTTTGTAGACAGAAGCATTGAAATGTGTAGCCCAGGCCAGCAAGAACAGATCATTAGCAGATTTTGAAAAGGTAAGAATGCTTTTAGCATTGTCAAATTTTGCCCGGTGGCTTTACATAAAGATGAAGAAACACACATTTTGTCATTTTGGTCTCTTTGGCCTCACATTTGTCAGCTGATGGTGAGGTGGCACACTCAGAAGTTAACATTAGGTCCTCGATTTTCATTTTGAAGGATTAAAACCTTGACGTTTTGTGTTTTAAGCCTCCTTGTTGTTTGACAATTTAAAGTTTTCCTAAGTCAGAGTTTGGCATGTTCCAGGCCCTCACAGAGTACAGAGCAGAGCTGCGGGACGACCCAATCATCAACACTCACCTGGCCAAGCTGTACGACAACCTGCTGGAACAAAACCTCATCCGAGTCATTGAACCATTTTCCAGAGTGCAGGTGAGAACATGCAAAGCTCAGGTGTATAGAGGAAACCCACCACTGTAATACAAAATGTGACAACTTTTACCGATCGGTCCTAAAACTTTACATTTGCCGAAAAGTAAAGTTGTATTTGTGTCTTTGAAGAAAAAACATCTCATAACATGGGATCATTGTAAATACAGCCGCTAGCAGACTTTGTTGCCCTGGCAGCCATATAAGCCACCCTCTGCTTTTCTGAGTTAATGCGATACCATCTCTTGGCCTGAAAGCTTGATTTTATAAGCAATAATGCTTCCCCTTCCCCTGCTGTTTGGTTTATTACACTTTCATTTTGGTGAAAACTTTGGGAGATACTGGCATGTTTGTCTCTAGAGTCACTGCATAACTGCGTGAATATATTTTAGATGCACCTTATTTCCCAAAGGTATATCAGTTTGAGTGATCCTGGAAAAACCCTGCAATATCCAGAAATGGCACACGGACACACTGTGGACTATTAGCATGATGAGGCAGCTACATTAAAAGCCTTTCTATTTGATTTAACTCTTGTGCTAATCATACAGTTTATACTGCGTGTTTCTATCAAACAATAGAAGCGGAAGTCTGCGTGACTGCAACAGGTCTATTACTTAACACTAGTACAGACTGATGTTATTGTTTGTTCTTCATCATTACAACTGAAAAATGTATAATTAAGACCTGTATTTAATTTGTATCCTTCGGTTTTCAGATAGAACACATATCAGGTCTAATCAAACTATCTAAGGTAAGTGTTGCTGCATTTTGGATTTATTATTTATTTAAAAAATTTTAAGCTAACATTCAGTCTTGTGTATCTGAGCTCATTTTAAATTCCTCATCTTTATCTCTTTAGGGCGATGTTGAGAGGAAATTATCACAAATGATTCTGGACAAAAAGTTTCACGGTAATTGTGTTGTTGTATTAAAAAAAAGTATTTTGCAAAGCTATACTCGGCAGTCTGCTGTAATACTTTTTTTTGCACGCCGCCTTAGGAATCCTCGACCAAGGTGAAGGTGTTTTGATCATATTTGAAGAACCCCCAGTGGACAAAACATACGAAGCAGCTTTGGAAACAATTCAGAACATGAGCAAAGTCGTGGATTCGCTTTACAACAAAGCCAAGAAGCTGACATAGGTGAGTAAAATTAAAGGATTCGCTTATATGTGCAGTCTTCTTTCTCTCGTCTAAATCTATTTTTCTTCTTCTTTTTTAAACCCCCTCAGAGCAGATCACTGCAGCAGTGAGATGGAGAAACTGTGTGTTTGACCAGCGTGTGCAACATTTTCAGAGGGGACAAGGGAGAGCAACAGGAAGTCCCACAAACTGCAACAAAACAGGATCCCCCACCATCAAACCCTCCCCCCTCTCTACCCCTCCTCCACGGACAATTTCATCACTTCTTCTTTTTTTTCCTTTTCTTTTTATTCTTTTTAATTTTGATATCTCTTCAGGATTCTGTATAACACTCAGCGGCCATATCAGGCCATCAGGGAATATTGTACAACCACAATAAAAAAAGATGGAAAGGTTTAAGAATATATATATGTTTATATCTGCTGTAAGGTTCGGCCTGCCAAGCCTTAAAGCTGACTCCACTGCAACCTCAAAGGTGCAACTTTGACCTCTGTGGCCTCGGGCTCTGCGAGGCTTTCTCTTCCTCCTCCATATCTTTCAGAAGCACACTGTTCAGTTTTTTGGAAGGTTGGGATGCTCCTTGGAGTGCTGATTTTTAGCCCAAGAGCTCCCTCTAGCTCTTTTTTCCCCCTCCTCCTCCTCGCCATATCAATGCCAACAGTTAGTCCCCTCTGTATTTCAGATATGTATTAAACACTTTCTTTGTTTTTGGTTTTTGTGTTTCTTTTTTTTTCTTTTAAAAAAAAAAAGGAAATCAGATGGTTGCCACGTCTGCCCCTTCTGCTATTATACGTTTCTAGAACAGACAGGATGCCATTTCACCACTAGTGCCATGTTTTCGGCGCTTCTGTTTGCCTCAGTGTTTGGATGCAATGAGATCGCAGGGTAGAGGTGGAGATCATCGCCTCTGAGCGTCTGTGAGTTAACCCGGGTGAACAGTTCTCCATTGTTAGTTCCTAGCACTAGTGTGGTATGCTAGCAACCAAACAATTTGTATGGTTTTGATTTGGTTTTTGATTTTTTTTTTTTTTCTCGTTTTGTTTTTCTCTTATAAAGACATTTTCGAAAATAAATATTTTGTATTTTAAGGATTTTGTCTTGTCTCTTGCAAAAAAGAAAAAAAAAGTTGATAATTTGGGCCGATGGAGCTAGTTTGTTAACCACTAAGCTGCATGAGGTGGTTAGTAGGCTGGTGTTTCATGTTGCAAAATTCTCTGACATGCATTTAATGATGGTAGAGTATCCCAGATGATGTATACGATAGCAAATGTCTTTCTTTTTTTTTTTTAAAGAAGAGGTGTTTACATTAAAAAAATTAAAATTACTCCCAAAATGGAGATGTTAACACCCTAAGAACAAGACTACACTTTTGTGTGCTGCTCTGTCAGTAACAACTTTACATCAAAGGGCATTAAATCCATTTTTTCTAATGGCTTTGATTTTCATTTTGCTTTTTTTCACTAAAAGTAATTTGTTTTATCACATTGAATTAACCTTTTCTATGATTCTAAGCAAGATTTATTTCTTTTCCTCAAAAAACAAGAAGCACAAGTCGTTACTGTAGCTGTCATGATAATTAAGAGTTCCAGATCAAATACTACATCATTATGAGAAAGTTTGGATCCCCTCGCAGCATTTCTATAGATTTTTTTTTATTTTATTTTATTTTTTACAGATTTTCCACATCTGAAATAAAGATTTCCATTTGCCTTTGAAATTTAAGCATCTTGTTTTCCAGCTTATATTTTCATAAATAGTTTTCTGCTGTCCACGTGATTTGAAGGCTGTTATATTTAAGTTTTTATAACTCATAGAACAAGACGTGGTTATCAAATTGCACATTTATAGTAGTTCTTTATTAGAAGTTTTTCATGTGGAAACGATATGATTCCCAGAGCAGATAGATCATACACTCACTGGACACTTCCATATGCATTTTCCCTTTAAAACAGCCTTATTGCTAAGTAGCACAGGTGGAACAAGCTGCTGGAAACAATCCTCAGATATTTTGGTCAATACTGACATAATATCAACAGTTCCTGCAGATTTCTTGGCTGCACGTCCGTGATGTAAATCTCTCCCCTCCACCACATCCGAACATTGCTCTACTGCACAGAGTTCTTCATCTACAGAAACTATTTTGAGAAAACAAAACAAAAACGTTTCACACATTATCTTCTTCACAGAATCCACAATCCATCTGACTTAGCACATTTACATTTTAGCCACATTTTTTGTTTATTTGTTCTTTTCTCCCATAATTCTTGGTGATAATAATGCCTATATGTGTTTTCACCTTTATATTACAAATTACAATGTTGTATCATCCACAAATTGACATTTTAATATCTGATTTCCTAAAACATTTATTTCTTCAACACCATTGTTTTATTATAGCTGGACTTAGGACCAGATAAGCCTGGTCCAAGGGCTACATAACATCCCAGTTTGAAATTTCTGAGGGTTTCTAATATGAAAGGAAAACAGGCATAATAAAAACTGAAGACTGTAATCTAAAACTAAGTCTAAACCCAGCCTAATGTTATTGTGGATCATTTTTCCCCATATAGAAAAGATTTTGTTTTATCTATTATCTGAAACAGCCTTTTTTTGTCACTTTGGAGCAATCCAACCTGGGAGAAAATCAGTTTTATGGGTGTCTATAAGGATTTCAGAAACAAGCTCCCGTCGCTTGCGTGATGACGTTACAGTACGTGTTGAAATCCCGCCTCCTTCGACGTCATTCTGTGCGTTTACCTCTGTCAGCGGAAGCTTGATGCAGAGTTTTACCAGAAGTAGGATAAAAAACAAAAACAGCCCACAGTGATGTCTTCACGGGTGAGTTTATTTGAAGCTCAGACTCAGAAGTACACTTGGAGCGGAAAATATTGAAGAATAAGCCGGAAGTACACTTAGAGGACTGCAGGGGGGTTTGTACTCGGAGAGTGAGCCAGCACAGCACTAGCTGTGTGGCAGATTCAGTTGTCATTCATAACTTCGTAGGCAGCCCGGAAGACAAATGGAGTATCTTATGACCAGTGTGAAACTCAGCATTCATGCAGCTGTTTTTGTTTCCCACCTGTGAATTATTATAAGTAACATTTGCCATATTTGGGCTGTTTAGCTGTGTTTTTAGCCTCGATATAAAAAACCTGCTGTTCAGGGTTGGATGTGTCTCTGAAGTGAAAGGAAGGAAGTGTAGCGGTGTTTAATGGGTAAAAGGGAACAAGAAAGGCACATAAAGAGAAACGTTTACTGTAAGCCCAAACTTACTTTTAACTCAGTGTTAAAAATTGCATTTTTACTAATACTTTAGCTACTTTTAATTAACCAGTAATTAAGTCTGAAAAGCCCTATGCCACTGTGTTTTGGCCCAGAGATATAGGGTATTTGGTGATTTTAAAAGTGTGATATTCTAATATATCATCCTATATATTAATTCACACACATTTTACCAGCATTTTTGTTATATGTAGTAATATATTTGCTTAGGTACTGGGGCCTGTAATTGAAAGCAAGGTTAGTATACCCAGGGTATGTTTCCTTTGTCTGGATTCACCCCTGACATGTCAATCAGACTAAGCAGTCACGTGAAGCTGGTCATCATCAAGTTAACCCAGGATTTCGCAATCTAGCTAGAAGTGTATTTGTAAGGGGAGGCGTTAACAGCACAGCTGCTGATTTTGCAAAATAAGATGCACCTTTAATAGCAATCCTGCTGCTGCAGACATATCATTGTAGGAGAAAAAACACTATACAATAGTTTAGCATTAAAATTACTGTATTAATGTGTGTGTATTCTAAATGTTTTGATCAGTAATACTGGAAAAGAACTACTAGGCTATATTAATAAAGTTTAGTCTATTTGAAGGCATCTCTGTCAAGACGTGAGAGAATCTGATGCATTATAGTCAAGTAGCTTTTTCCATTAAAGTTGTATTTAATACAGTTAATACTATAGCATAATTCATGCGCAAAATATTAGTAACCATAGCTTTAAAATTAATGTAGTGATCGTCGTTTAGATTCACCTCGGCATAGTACAGGTGTTACTGTCAAAAAGAGAAAGAATGGGCTGTTCTCAGCCAGTGCAACATGTAAACGTGCATTTTGTCTGCAAACACACAGCCTTAGTTTTTAGTCAGTTTTGCTGTAGCTGTGTAAAACAAAGTGGCGCTGGATGAGAGTAAGAAGAAAGATCAATTATCTTCTTGTTTAAGCTCGTTAAACAGATGGTTTGATAAAGGACTTTTATCAGATTTTCCCCAGTAAACGTCTTGAATGTTGATAACAAAATTGAGGGCCGCTGTGGACATGTTCTTTCATTCCCCCAGTTCAACATCGCGGTCACTGTTTGCTGTGTGGAGCTAAGTTACTAACTACACCCATATTGACAGTAAGCTTCACTGCTGTTCTGTCATCAAACTTATTGCTGAGAAAAACAGAGGCCTCTTGGGCTAAATCTTATAATAGATACTGAGTGTAGTTGCAAATGTGAGTCAAGTATGGTTTTACACGCCATGTCACCTTCCTGCTGTACAATAAAATTGAGTCTGTTCACCTGGACGTAGTGTTTTCAATGGGAGAAACATTTAATGATTCATCCAGGTGACTTCTTCAGTTTCAGAGGCTTTTTTAGGCTTTTTTTGGTACTTTAGTACTTTTTTTGTTCAGAGAGGAAGGGGAGGGGGCCTACTGAACATGGGTTGAGACACTTCCTGCTATTGTTTTCCCTTTTTCAATGAACAAACCTAAAACAGTTCTTATTATCACCAACAACTCGCCAAAAAAATAACAATTCTTAATACTTTTGACCTCGGATAGACTGACAATCTGAGATTATCAGGAGAGCTGAAAGGCACAAGAAAGCCTACTTCCTGAAATGCTCAAAGTAGGCCAAGATTAATGTTTTTAGATCTAGGTCAGCACTTAATCATCTTTTTCAATATTTGAGATGAAAGCAGGTTAAATCTTGGTCGCTTTCTAAGAAGGATGTAATGAGATGGGGGTTTTCTTGTAATTTTCAGTGTTTCTACAGTAATTTGGTTTAGTAATGTTTTTTTTTTGCTGCGCAGCCTGTATGTGTCAGTATAAAGACTTGTGTATGAATTTGCCTTGAGACATTTTCTGTTTTCATAGTTTCATAGTTATTTTTTTACACAACATCCTGATGTGGAGTCATAAAGATCACTGAGCTGCAAACCTAGTGTGCAATTACAGTACAAAATGATTCTTCAAGGCAAAGAGAGTAGTAAAAAAAGCATGCATGCATGTGACTCAGGTGTGCAGAAGGTTAATGTTCTGCTGTGGCTTTGACATCATTGCTTTGCATAGTGCAACTGACAGGAAAAAACCTACCAGCACTGAAAAAAAAGATTGTACAGGCCTGTGGTGCATTGGACTTCTAGTTTTAAACCTTTTTAAAGATTAGGGTGCACTAAACCAACATTTGAAGGCACACTTCATTAATACTAGCAATAAAAGGCTTCTTGGTTCAGCCATGACAGCACACGCGTGCTATGCTGTTAAATTCAGCTGGCTAAATCCAAAAAGGCAGGAAATAATACAAATTATCTTTCCCCATGATGCACTTCCCACCTGACAAATTTACCTTTAACTGGTAAAAGAAGTGAGGTAATGCACTAACAGTTTTAGCTTTCAAAAGTCTAAATTGGAGTTGCAAAATTAAATTAGTTAATTTACAATTATTCTGGCCAAGTGTGATGATCTGATTCTTTTTTGTATGACCATAGGCCGACCAAACCTTTTACCCTGAGGTTTTTCAACACAAAACAAACACAAGTGATGTAAAGACATAACTTGAAAAATGCTTTTATTTGTATTTTTTGTCTTTTGCAAAGTCACATTTTTTTTTCTCTCTGTTCAGGTTATGCAAACGGCTCGATGCCCGTCAGACGAATTGTCGCTCACCAACTGTGCTATCGTCAGTGACAAGGATCAACACTTTGAACTGTGAGTCAGATTTTTGGTGTGCATCTACACAGGCTGTGTGTCTAGTTTCGTCAAACCAGTGGGTTTATGTATCAGCTGATAGTGATGTCTGCATTGTCAGATTTTTGACGTTCTAGTAGATGGACAGACCCAGTTAAAGAGCCCATTATGGGATGGATGTTTGTATGTCCATGGCATTTGCTGAGTCATGGTCTGATTAATCCAGTAAGATACAATTTAAAGTAACATAGATACAAACTGTTGTTGTTATGCTGTTAAAAGGCCAAGAATGAGCTCAAATCATTCAGTTTATAATCATAAATTCATCAAAGACAATTAACGTAAACATGTTAGGTGCTTCTGTGAAGGACAGTCGAACATGTTACCATTACATTTATAATATATGACTTCATTCGTAACTCCAGCCAAGGTATCTCGTTTGAAAAAGTAATGGGAATTTGTTTGTTTCAAGTATTTGCTTCACGTTTGCTTTCCTTCTAATTCTTCGTCTCGATGCAGACACGTGATTGTGCGCAATTCAGCCCACAAGTATGTTTTCACCTTGAAGCCGCATTCCAGTGTGAACATCAACACCATCGCCTTCAGTCAGGCTCAGGTAGGCTCGAATGTTTGAGAGTTTCAGATGATCCTTGGCCGCATGTTGTCACTGATTACTCTGTTCCTTGATGTATTTCCTGCAAATATGATGTCTCGGTATTTTTACCGATACTTTTTTACCACGACAGTTTTCTGTAAGTACAGCGTCTTTAAATTCAAAGGTTGTAGATGTCAGCACCTTAGCAGGTCTTAAATTGGGTAAAAACAAACTCAGATAAACTATAAAACATGACTTAAATAAATGTGTCATAAATGAATAAAGTTAAAATGTAGAAGCAGTCTGTGCAAAATTAATTATCAGACCGTGCAATGCTCAAAGAAACAGCAAAATACCCCAACACATCTATCTCAGATTGTACAGGCCTCAGCTAGCATGTTAAATGTTAAGGTTCATGACAGCACCATTGGAGAAAGAGTGAACAAGTGTGACTTGTTTGGAAGTGCTGCCAAAAGAAAGCCTCTTCTCTCCAAAACGTAAACAGCAGCATGGCTGAAGTTTGCAAATTTATATGTGAACAAACCACGAGGATTCTGGAGCAATGTCCTTTGCACAGGTAAGACCAAAGCGGAGATGTTTACCCATGATGTACAGTGCTACTTTGGCAAAAACTAAATAGTGGATATCAGTAACAACACCTCATGAGGGGGGGCTTGTTTTTCAGCCAACCTGAGCACCTCGCAGTCATTGAGTTGACCATGAACTTCTTTACATACCAAAGTATTCAGGTGTTAAATGTGAGGCCATCTGTCCAACAGATACTAAATCATCAGGGGTAATTACACACGCTGCTTCTCCATTGTTTATTTTTTGTTAAATAATAATTACATAGTGTAATTTATGATGTGTTTCTGTTCATCTGAGGTTGCTTTTACCTAACTTTAAGACCTGCTGTAGAATAGATCGTTTATTATGTCCTGAAATGTAAAACCTTAGACTTGACAGTGTACTTTTTCTGTTTTATTGATGGTATATACTGTATTTTGAACAAAAGCAGCAGGTGAGCTGTTAGGTGTGCAGCAGTGATCAGAGTGATTGACTGGAAAATGTGACTTCCTAGCACGTATTTAAAAGCAGAGGTAACCTGCGTCAGGAGCTGCTGTAGTTTTCAGGAAACTTAAACACTTCAACATTTTTCCCTTTTGACCGATTAATGTTTTTAATCAGTAATAAATAGCTCAGCGTTTTGGATGAGAGGGTTCTATGAGTTCCTGAGCCACAGCTCATTACCTACAGTAGATTGCAGTAGTCACATGACCAAGCTGACCAGCATGGAAACTAAAACAATGCACTGTTTGGGACACAGTGAGCAGCAACAGACACAAATTTGTGTCATAGATAATTTCCACTTATTAAAAAAATGCATGAAAACACTTTGATGGTGTTCAACAAAGCATATTGTTGTGTATTGCTCTTTTAATCTTCATAGCAGTTTGCAATCTGATATTGTGACAAGTAAACTTAAAAACTGTGGTAGTTTGAGAGCTCTTTGCATGGACCTCTTTGTTTGTCTCAAACTGTCTGTTCCTGCTTTTTCCTCTTTTTGCCTTGCCTCTCTCTGCCTGCTCTTCTTCCATCTATAAACTTGGCAGCTACGACCGCACACAGGTACTACTGTAACCCCCTCAAAATGGTCTTATTTTACCACAAGAATTATACTTACTGAATGACTATTTAAAACATGGAAACGGAGTCTGCCTGCTGTCTCAAATAAAAATGGCTAATTGCCCATCACGAGTGATGTATTTCAGTGGAGTTTTGTGAAATAAGACCATCTCGCAGAGGACTGTTGCACTGTGAAACGTGCAGTGATGTTTTCTGTGTGGTAGCTTCGTAGGAAATGTTAGTGCCTTTTAGACTGCTAAATGTTAGCAAGGTTGTTGCCATAGTGCGTCACTTTTTAAGAACAAATGATAAGGCATGGAACTAAATCAGTCACTTCTCTTTGTTCACAGAGAAAATGGGCAGGCATAATAATTGGACAAGACATTGAAGGTGAGTTGAAGATTTAATCTTTTCAATGCATTTTTTATTTAAAGCTTTCCACATTTGACCACTTGGGGGCAGCAGAGCAAAAGGAATACAAAACATGAAGTTTTTTTTGCTTTTTGTTAATTTGTTTTCTCCCCATCTGACTTCTTCTGGAGAAAGAAGTCCCCTCTTCACTTTACACATACCTCGTAAATAAGTAATAAAGTGTTCACTTCATTTGAGGTTTTTCCTTGGTTCATATTGGGGATGAATTTGTGAGACACTACACAAGATTGGCAGAAATCTCTGCATTTTCATCCTTTTTTCATCCTGTTATTCTCGAGGCTTTAGAATGCAGTTATACTGATATAACTGATAATTAAGATAAATTCTGATAAAATATGGATAATTTCTGTTATGAGCAGCTCTCAGTAAAAGATTAGTTGTTTCTTACATATATGTACAGGCTGCATAGACTAATGATTGCTCTAGTAAATAGGTGTGGAACTCATTTTAGTTCACAAGCCACGTAGAGCCCATTAAAGAGAACCAAACTAACAAAACCAGTGCACCACCAGTCTAAAAACACCTCTAACTTTAGCCTGAGTTTTGTGTAAAGAGGTTTCAGTATATTCTGAAAGGTCTAACACAACCTTTTGTGATTGCTACTGTTACATGGTTGTGTATTTATCAACAGAGTTTCAGTATTTCTCTCATAGAAGTGAATACCTTTAGAGTCACTGGCAACCAGATAAGAAGCACTAGCAGGGACCATGAGGGCTCTTTGATGTAGCGTGCATACTTCTGACTGCACACTGCAGTCTTTCTCACTGTGCTAACTTCTGATGGTCTTATCATACAGATTTCCAATTGTGCGTGAGGTTAGAGGGTATAGCTATTATTCAAGTGTCAGGAGGGAATGAGGGGACATGATTTGCCCGGCAGATTGAAAGACAGTTTAACAATATGTGTAGGTGTTGCCTCTGCATATCTGTCACAGAGGCTAGCCGGCATCCAGTGAAAGAGGAAGACTTTCCTTTGATAGATATTTTTACTTAGCCCCTTCGGCTAAAGTGGTGCGTCTTACTTGATTTGGGGGGAAGAAAAGAATAAATGTCGTCATAGTTTTAAAATTTGATCCCCGTGAAAAACATGAAAGCCCTTACTCTTATTCTTCACGTATTCTTATTCATCAAATCACTGTTTTGGTATTTAAACCTACCATGTATTTAATCATTCAAATCATTTTCATAATGAATATAAATGTGGTAGCAGTGTCTTCTAGTGACTATGATTAATTTGGGCATATTGAATGTGGATATTTTCATTACCTGGCAGCAGTGGAAATATCAGCATGCTACTTGCAGACTATTTCATTTTGATAATGAGATAGCAGCAGTTTGAAGGCATTCAGTTTAGAGTGAAAGTGGATGATGGATCATATCTAATTCAGGAGCTGCCTGCTGGATTTCATATTTGGTTCTCACATTAAAGGCTGAAGGAGCTGCTGGCTGCTAACGAGGAGCTAGTGATGTGGTTATCCCTCCATATGCACTAATGAGCTCAGATTCAGCTATTTAGTTAGCATTTAACAAGAGATGAGAGGGATACTAGTAGATATAACAACACTCTCTTTAAATTCTAAAGTTATACATATCAGAATGTAATAAGTAACCTGGTGCTTAGCAGGTCTTAAAATTAGGTAAATAAAACCTCATATCAACTGCAAAAAAACTACATATTGCATTTGTTATTACTTATTTAATAAAAACTAAGCCAAATGCAGATGCAAAGTGCAAAAAACTAGGTATATTTTACTAGCAACATTTTATCAGTTTGCTGTTCTGGACAGTTTAGGTGGGTGTTAACAAAATGCAAAGGAGGAATGATGCCAGCAGTAATCAATTGTAACTGCTCATCAATCTGGGAGTGGTTACAAAAAGTCAATTTTCACATTCCGAAACATTTTGAAGTCCATCATTCTGCAGTGAGAAAGATTATTCACAAGTGGAAAACTCTAAACAGTTGCCAATGTTCCCAGGAAGAGACCGAGCACATTCTTCTTTGGAAGTGTTGCCTATTTACAAAGAACATGGCAGCAAGGCTCAGGTTTGCAAAATTGCATCTGAAACTTGTGGTTTTGCACATCAGTTTATTCTGCTTTTATTTACATTTTATGAGGCTTCATAGCCTTTTCAAACAGACAGTATAGTGCAGTTTTTTAAGTTGCATTCATTTTTTTTATTAGTATTGGGAAATAAAATTACATTAAAGCTACTAATGTCATAACAGACTGAAATGTTTGTAGGCGCTGGTGGTGATAAAAACAACTTTCATGATGTCTTTTTTGAAAGTTTCTCCTTTTTCGTTTACATCAGCAGGCATAATAAATCATTTGGGATCAGTGTTTAGAAAGAGTAGTATGTTAAATAACGAGATGGAACAAGAGAAGCGCTGACTTCTATCCAAATAACATGACTCCAGACAAATGTTAATGTAGCGCTTTACATGGTGGATATATGAATTGGCAACTGATAAGATAATACTTCACACTTGTCCACTATGAAGTATTATCTTGTGTTTTGAAAACTGCTATAAAAATAAAGTGATTTTTATTATTCGGACAGCTTTATTAGGTGATATAATAAACATTTTTACACATGCACTACAGTCCTGCACTTTTTCAAACATTACTTTAGCTGTTTGCAAAAATACAAACTGTCACATCCAGCGTTAAATAGTCTGCCAGCCCCCACTACAGTGCCCATGAGCAATGATTCAGGTTAACAAGAAATACTTTGTGCTTTCATTTTGTTCTTTTCTGCCATCACAGTGTCAAACTACACGTTTGACAAGTCCAAACAGTGTGTAAGCAGCATGACCGTGGAAATTGACTTCCTGCAGAAGAAGCATGCAGACAGCAAGGCCTACGACACAGACAAGATGGCTGCGGAGGTCCTCCAGAACTTCAACAACCAGGCCTTCAGTGTTGGCCAGCAGGTGCTTTTTGGCTTTAACACTTTAAATACTCATTCTAAAGCAAAACCGGAGACCAGTTTTAAAATGAAGCTTAGTAACACCTTTACACATAAATTTAAGAGTAAATGTGTGATCACTTAAACTTGTTTACTACTTAAATGTGTGTGCGCTTGTTAAACCGATTATCTATGTGTGTTTTTGTTCGTTTTGTCCTGTGCATGTATCTTCTTTTTTAAAACCAGCTCGTGTTGAGTTTCTGCGAAAAGCTGTTCATCTTGGTGGTTAAAGATATGGAGGCCATGGACCCCAGCATCCTGAGGGGAGGACACGGTTCTGGGAAGAAACAGAAGGTATCTGGAGAATATTTTTAATGCTGTCCCTTGATGTTCACTCACCTATATACCACGGTAGCTATTAATTTTAATCCATAGAGTTTATCTTAAACCTTCTCAGGTAGTTAAAGGGCCAGATGTTGTACCTGAATGTTGATTTCAAACAGGTTGATGCTGTTATTGAGGCAGTGGAAACAGGGCAGTGTCTCAAGCTAGTCATCATCTTACTTTTGCTTGTTTCTTTAGATCGACATTGGTTTGTTGATGCCAAACAGTCAGGTGATTTTTGAGAAAGCAGAGAACTCATCCGTAATCCTGGCCGGTGAGTGTCGGACTTTTACTTTTTCTCTCATTGTAAAAATAGATTCTCATATACCTACACTTAATACAAAGTGCAAATGTGACTGCTAAAACCACTACACCTGTTACACCTGCATTTACAGTAACTACATCTGAAGCAATTCTCTAAAGTACCACAAGGGGGCACACTTCACTCACTTAGCTTGGCCTTTGGGGTTTAAAGACATTGGGTGACTTATTAATGCAATATTTTAAATGCCGAAACCAAAACTGGCTCAAGGAGAGTTTAAAGTTACATTTTAAAATTTTAAATAACTTTGATGCACATCAAAATAAAGCTTGCGACGTGAAACGGAGGAAAAAGGAATTAAAAGTGTACTGTTGAGTGAATAATAAACATTTTAATGTTTTACCCTCCAGGGAAATCTAAGACTCGAGAGTCACGCCAGTCTATTATTAGCCCAGACTGGAACTTTGAGAGGATGGGCATTGGCGGCCTTGACAAGGAGTTCTCGGACATCTTCCGGAGAGCCTTCGCCTCCCGAGTGTTCCCTCCAGACATAGTTGAACAGATGGGTAAGCCCCCCTGGTTTTGCCATCACGTATTCATTTGTTTGTTTCTCTTTTTCCACTTTTTATACTGCCATGCTTAAAGTCTGATGATGATTTAAGACATCTGCGTGATGAGGCCATAACTGGCCAACAAAAAGAAGTCCGGTTGTGTCGAAATCGATGAAAAAATGACCCTATTTCTTACTTCATCTATGATCTCAGGAAACTGTTTCATGATGATGTTACTGTCTAAACTGTTTCTACTCTTATTGGCTCTAATATGGAGTTCATTTTTTAAATTATCATCCCATTCAGAGTGATAAAGCACTGATCCTCAGTATTCACTCGATATGAGTGCATTTGTCCATACTTGATGAACATTAACAACCAAAATGTGGAAAGAAAAAATCAATCCTAATAATCACTGTTTTTCTCTCTCTCAGTATTTCTTCCACTGTTCATCAGATTAAAGAGATTACTCATACTAAATATAATCAGTGTTTTCAGTTATTACATTCAGCTTGTGTTTAATCCTTTCGTCGACGTAACACAAACATAACGTCGAATAATTCCTCTGAGAAATGCAGCAGCATTACCTGAATCGGCAACCCCCACAGTGAGGGAACAATCAAAGCAGTGTCCTTTCTGGGTGCCTGGACCGTGACTAAAATCCCTGCTATCCCCTCTCATTAATAAATCTTTGACAGCAATCAGATTACAATGATGATTCATTTGCCAAAAGGACAGCAGCTCATTCTAATGAAAGCCATCAGGCGGTCTTTGTGACTAATACGCAAACTCTCGCTTCTCACACGCATTCACACACATCTGTCCTAATCCTTGCTAGCTAACAAGAAGCTAACAGTCTTGTGAAAACCTGCTATAAGAACCCCCATCGCATGGCAAATATACACTTTACATGAGTTTCCCAGACTCTCCATACCTGCAGAGCTAAGAACGGCAGTGTCCAGCAGTGTGCGAGCTGACCTTTAAACAGTTGGTTGTGTGCAGGGATTGGCCTTTGGCTGTGCCCAGCTGGATGTTCTAATGAGATGGCATGTCCTGATAGCGCACCCAGCAAAAGGTAAAGTGGTAATTGGCAGGCGTGGGGAGCAGGGGGTGCAGGTGCTGACAGAGCGGCAATATGCGTGCATACGTCACACATGATGTGTGTGTGCCTGAGATGCCGAGAGCTTCACCTTGCCTCCCCTTTGCTCCCAGAGAGGTGAAGCAGACAGAGAGAAGCTTCAGTGCTTGCTCTTCCAAACCCGACACAACCACATCACTTCTCCCCACCTTGCAAGAGAAGCCAACCCCCTCGTCTCTACGCGTTCACCTGTCAGACTGTGCCGCTTTTCCCTCAGCAGGCCAAATGGCAACTCAGATGGTTATCTGTGGCCTCTCAATTAGTCTGAGCTAAATGTCATTAACCAGGTGCAAAAGGCCATTTAAAAAAGCCACACTGTAAACATCACTGAGCGGAGAGCTCATGGATTCCACGCATGATCTTCTTGGAGAAGAAGCGAGTCTTTGAAGGAAATCTTAAGTGCTGGAATTATACGGCTTACACTTCTGCTCCTCGGTCTGATCATTAAGTTCATAATCTTAAAATGAACAGCAGCTCAAGATATTTTAAGGTGATATGAATGTGCATCAATGGAGGTGAGGTAGACAGTGTTGGGAAGGTTACTTTTAAAATGTATTCCATTACAGATTACAGAATACATGTCCCAAAATGTATTCTGTAACGTATTCCGTTACGTTACTCAATGAGAGTAACGTATTCTGAATACTTTGGATTACTTAATATATTATCATGCTGTTTACAACTACGTGAATGTACTATTGCTGTGATTTATTACTGTTACTGAAGGTCCGCGGCTCCGAACCGTAGTAAAGGGACCTCTGACTAATACGGTGGGTTCTGTGTCGGGCTTGTAGCTGAAAACTAGCTTTACTTTGTTGTCTGGGTCAACTTTGCTAGCAAGAGACAGAGAGAGGCGTTGAAAGGCTGCTCCAACGGAACTTATTGTTTTTGGAGGAAAACATGAACACGGTGTACAGTCGAGTCTTAATAGCTTACTTACAACTGGGCTCGTCAGGCTCTCTTCTTGGCTGCAGTGGTTGTTATTATTATATTTACATGCTTCCAGCTCCTGTTTTTTCCTTTTCCTCGTACTTTTCCTTTTTCTCCCTCCCTCGCTCACAGACACATAACGTGTATGGCAGTCCATTCTCCCTGCAGCACGGACTACACTGCCCATGATGCTACATTCTTTAGGGCTATGCCTGTAGCATTCTGCCTATTAGCTTAGCACAACAACAACAACAGGCGCTCTCTCACCCAGGAAACACGCAGCGAGAGAGCGTCACCCTGTAACCATGGCAACCGTAACGCTGCCGCCTGGAACAACAGAACGTAGCTGTCAAACAAAACCCAAACAGTCCTGACCCGCCACAATATGAAACAGGGAAGTACCGCAGTGTAATCCATTTATTTCAACAAAGTAACTGTATTCTAAATACCACCTTTTTAAACGGTAACTGTAACGGAATACAGTTACTCATATTTTGTATTTTAAATACGTAACGGCGGTACATGTATTCCGTTACTCCCCAACACTGGAGGTAGAGTAGGTATTGCAAAGAATGCCTACTCTACTCTGTTCATGTTCATCACACATTTACCCCCCAGTCAAAGGGGGAAAGGTCAAAAATGGCTGCATTTCTTAAGAAAACTAAATTCATATTTCAGCTTCTTGTTAATATCTGTAGACAAACTATAGAAACTTCATCACCTAACACTAACACCTTACTGGCTGACTAAAACTTTGCAGGGCGTCGCTGCAGTCCCTTCTCAGTCAACAAAAAATAATCCATTAAGATAATTTCTATAAAAGGCTAACATATAGGCAACTTCTTACGAAGGATTGAATATTAAGCTTGAGTATGACGACAGAGCGATAATACACCACAATACTAGGGTGTATGCCAACATTTTGCAGCTGCTACATTGTATAAAGCTAAATTATTGTCCTAAATCTTGGGTAATGATCCACACTTAAAGGAAATGCCTTCTCCTGTTGAATTACTATTTTCTTTTAACCGGAGAAGCCATTGGTCATCCTTCTTACGTAACCTCTGGGTTCTCCAGTGTAACTAGCAGATTTCCAGGCCAAGACTTCCTGTTCTTTTGTCTATGTTTACTAGTGCATATATGTTTAAACACAGCTAAAATAAAGCTAAAACATTAGTGGATGAGACAGAGTGGTTTTGAATGTGCATTTCAGCAACGTAGTTCTCCACGGACTGTTTACCTGTTTGCAGCCAGAGGCTACTCAAATGTGGCTGATCAATACAACCTGGACTGCAGACAGAAACCGGATAGCTTCTGGTATCAAATCCCTTATCCCTTTGTGAATAGATTTAGCACATT
This sequence comes from Neolamprologus brichardi, assembly GCF_056152115.1. NCBI lineage: Eukaryota > Metazoa > Chordata > Actinopteri > Cichliformes > Cichlidae > Neolamprologus > Neolamprologus brichardi. Next base: position 22,596,830 of record NC_142111.1, on the reverse strand, counting down.
CTTATGCAGACATCTGTTTAAATAGGTAACTGTTTTGGAAACATGTGATACAAATTATGCATTTTGCCACCGATTTCTACTCATTTTCTAGCTGTTAAAGTGAACCGTGGGTGCTCGGCTTAACATCAGCTCCTCTCCTCTGCTTGTCCATCTGTCTCCAGGCTGTAAACATGTGAAGGGAATCCTGCTGTACGGCCCCCCAGGCTGTGGTAAAACCCTGATGGCACGACAGATTGGCAAGATGCTGAAGGCCCGGGAGCCAAAGATCGTCAACGGCCCTGAGATTCTCAACAAGTATGTGGGAGAGTCTGAGGCGAACATCAGGAAGCTGTTTGCAGATGCAGAGGATGAACAGAAGAGGGTGAGAATGGGACACGATGTACATTTTGTATTGTTCTTCCACAACAGAGCCAGCTTACCAAAGCAGGGCAAACATAAAAGTCCTGTTTGTATTAATAAACGAGTCTGTTTTGTTGCAGCTTCCAAGTAATATTGGCTGTGTTGCTAGAACTTTCCTAAACTTCTCATCTAGAAGTCATCAAAAGTCTCTGTGTTTGTTCAGAGTATTTTCTCAGTAGCTATTAGTATTCTTCCAGCATCCCAGTGAAATACCGATAAGCACTGCAGAAAAAATCTAATTTCTCAAGAGTGGAGAGATCTGCCCTTTAGCCAGACATAGCTGTAATGACTTTTTAAAGTTTGTGCATGTGTGTGTGTGTGTTTGAAAGGGAAGAGGGGCCACTGAAACCCAGCAGTGATAGTTGGTTTGGATGGTGTGACATAAGCCTCACTCTGCACCACTTAATGAGGGGCTGGGTTCTCTTTGACCTCCTATAAGACCTCCCTACAAACCCCCACACACACACCGTGTATGTGTGTGACATTAACAGCTCTACACCTGTTTAAATGCTACGTCAGAGTCTGACAGGTCCGTCGATGGAGCGATAACCCCCCACCCGGCTGCTCCATCGCTTTTTTTCATTCATTCATATGAGGCTCAATACTTGTATTCAGCTCAGGATGAAAGAAAAGCAGTCACGGTTTCTTCTTGCTATGCTTCTGTGTCTCAGCTGAAAAAATAATTTGATTTTATATTTTACAAGGTTATTATAGTTTAATAGTATACTTTTTAGTAGTTTTATTTTAGTTTTATTTTAATGTAAATTTGCAATTTCCTTATATTTTCCTTATATGTTTGCTTTGGATTTTACTTTAAATTAGGTTTTTATTGTTAAAAATGTAATTTTTTGTATTAGTCTCACTCTTGGGTTGAGTATCTTTTCATATAATAGGGGCATTTTTAAAAAACAGTTTTTACAATATAAAAACTTGACTCACATATTCTACTTTCAGTAAAAAGTTTGCTTTCAAATTTTATTTTATTAATAAAAAAATGTATTTTTTTTGTAGTTTTTTATGTTATTATAGGAAGCTTCTTTTTTTTTATTCTTCTGCCTCTGCAGGGTGCTCGATGGAAAGCCATTTTATGGAGTTCCACATTAAATCACTGTAAATTGAATTGGATGTCAAGAAAATACAGGTCAGGCAAGGAGAGGCAGTACCCAGCTGTAACAACACTGCTGTGCTTACTTTTTGTTCCTTAAACTTTTAAATGAATGTCCAAACCAGAACTTCCTATGGTTTGCCAGCTTCAGATCTTACAAAAAAATGCCTGAGACTTTAGTTATTCCAGTTTCATTAACCAGATTTTCTTATTTTGAGAATTTTAGTAGCCAAAACAAAGTCAGTTTTCTGCACATCTTCCAATAAAATGCAGCTGTATCAGGTGCGTCTAAGCTCCAGGGCAGAAAACTTTGGGAGGACAGAAATGGACCGCAGCACACTGATGAATTTTCAGCCTTGAGTTGTGCAGGCAGACAAACTTTTCCACAGAATTCAATGGCCAGCACCAACATACTTTACCCGAGGACCCGAAAACTGACTCCCAGAACTAAGAGACAATTATAATATTGTAAGACTTTGAAAATAACAGAGAGCTCCTTAAAACCAACCCCCTGTTTATTTGGTAAAAAGCTAAACTTATGCATACACCTATATGTTTAGGAAAAGGAGCTACAAGGAAAAAAGTTTAAAATACACATTTGTGTTTGTCTATAGTTTATCTTTTAGACATTTTTGCAAATTGGTGCATGTTTAAAGGTGTTGATATCTCTTTTCTTCTATTCTGTGCATATACAGCGCTTATATCCTCCAGATGTTCCAGATGTACTCCTTTCAATATTGTGAAAGTTTTTACAGAGAGGGCTTTGTTCATTTATCATTCAGTGCATGATTTATTGCAAAAGATGGACTCGTTCTGGCTGTTGGAAGTAATTTCTGATTTATAGACAAATAAAAACTTTTATATGGCAATAAAATCAAACAAGAGCTATGTATCTATACTATCCAGTTCTGATTTCAGTTTGGGAAAAGTGTGTCAGGAAGGCCATATTTATCTAGATAAATCTTAATTTTTATATTTAAGCATGACCTTTTCTAAGGCTTCTAATATAAAGAGAGAATTTTCCTTAATTGATTTGTAAACAGGGAAAGTTTTTTTTTTTAACCTCCGTAGTTCATCTGTGTTGTCTCCCCTGTAGCAAATATGATAAACATGCATATCACTTTTGCGCTTTCAAGTAAGTAGGTGTAACTGTGTAACACCATCTCCTGCAAAATTACTTATATCCAGCATGACAGATGTAGAAAAACTGGATTTACTCAACATTATCGAGGCGATGTCCTCCCTGCTTGTGTGAACAGATGGTATAGGATAAAGGTGCAAAGCACGTATTTACAGTTTACACATTAATCTTCCTCCTCTGCGTCTGTCTCGGCGAACAGCTCGGTGCCAACAGCGGCCTTCACATCATCATATTTGATGAAATTGACGCCATCTGTAAGCAGCGTGGCAGCATGGCAGGCAGCACAGGAGTCCACGACACCGTGGTTAACCAGCTGCTATCCAAGATCGATGGAGTGGAGCAACTCAACAACATCCTGGTCATAGGTGCGAACATGCAGACATTTTCTCGCAGTATATGTAAACTAGCATAAACACTTTCACACTTAAATCCTGTCCTGTGTCACGCCTGAACAGCCAAACTCTGTCTCATTACTTTTGTTCTTCCCTTTCTTCTGGTTTCTTCTCTTTCTGCTGTCTGCCTCAGGTATGACCAACAGGCCTGACCTGATAGATGAGGCCTTGTTGAGGCCAGGAAGACTGGAGGTGAAGATGGAGATTGGTAAGAAGTAGCGAACACACAGAATTTCATTCAGTAGACTTAAAACAGCGTGTCCACAGCATGTCTTTTGTCCTTTCTTCCTTCTCTTACCCAAACCGGTCACGGCAGATGGCCCCGCCCCTCCCTGAGCCTGGTTCTGCTGGAGGTTTCTTCCTGTTAAAAGGGAGTTTTTCCTTCCCACTGTCGCCAAAGCGATTGCTCATAGGGGGTCATCTGATTGTTGGGGTCTTCTCTGTTGTATTATTGTAGGGTCTACCTTACAATAAAGTGCCTTGAGGCAACCTTTGTTGTGATTTGGTGCTGTATAAATAAAACTGAATTGAACTGGAAAAAAAAAGTTAAAATGATTATAAAGAACATACTTTTAAAACTAGGGATGCACGATACCGATACTGGTATCGGGGTCGATACTGTAAAATGTGTGTGTACTCATACTCGTAAAAGTTAACCGATACTAACTTATTTTATTAATCAGAGGGTGGCTGGTCATTTCTGTTGTAGTTTTTTAGATTGGCCACTAGGGGGCCAATTATAATTTTATTTATTATTTATTTTATAATTTTTTTATATTTTATTATTTATTTAATAATAATTATTTTGTGTGTTTGTTTACAATATGGACACTCTGCAATAATTTAAAATTTTATTTTATTCTCAAACAGAAGTGTTTATTTATTATTCTGAAAGCTCGAGACAATAGTTCAGTGGTATTTTGTAAAATTACAATGTGGAGACTTTGCAATAATTTAACAGAAGTGCTTATTTTTCACTTGAAATTTTTTTGTGGTCATTTTTATTAAGATTTTATTTTTTATCAGTAAAATAAAACCTGTCTTCCAATTCATTGTATTTGTGTGTGTGTGTGTGTGTGTGTGGTAGAAGTATCGTTTTTTGTACTCTGTATCGGCAAGTACTCAGATCCAAGTATGGGTATCGTATCGGTTTGAAAAAATTGGTATCGTTGCATCCCTATTTAAAACCTATGAAGTAATTAGTTAAAGTATTTGCTCAAATAATTAATAGAAAATCAGTGAAAATACTTCTACTGTGGGTCAGAAAGTCTTAAAAACAGTGTAAATAAGTAATACTCGTGCTATCAAATGAAGAAGTAATGCATCTTATGCAGATTTCTGCAAGTTAATACCAGCAGCCTTACTGGTAAAGCTCAATGGATGCAAGACTGTTATTATCAGCTGTGACTCTTTGACTGTGTGCACTACAGAACCAGTACACCACACGCGGTCACTGTCTCTATTTCCTTTTCCGCTTTATTCTTCAAGGCTTACCGGATGAAACGGGGCGAATTCAGATCCTCAACATCCACACAGCGAGGATGCGGGACAACAAACTGCTGGCCAGCGATGTCGACGTTAAAGAGCTGGCTGTGGAAACCAAGAACTACAGCGGTGCTGAACTGGAGGGTCTGGTCAGAGCTGCTCAGTCCACTGCCATGAACAGACACATCAAGGTCAGTCCAAGGAGCTTATTTACTGTCCAGTTATTAATGTGTATGCTTTGTGGGTTATAGAAAACAAGGAAATAATAGTAAAATGCCCTCAGAGCAATATATATATGAGTTAAAATATTGGCAAGCAAACCAGTATTTTCCACAAGCCAATGCGCACTATAAAAAGCAAATACAAAGAAAGAAGAAGGAGAAGGAAGAGAAGAAGGAAAGTAGAAGTAATGCAAAAAATGTATTCAACTTTTGCAAACCTGTTCTTTTTATATTAAATACATTATTTTCAAAAGCACTGACGGGAACAGTGTCATGTTCCTGGCTTAAGTAGCAGGCCACACACCTGGTGGGCATAATATATGTTATTATAGTGCCAGTTTAAGCAGCCACCCAGGTGTCGAAGGGTTGGGTAGGTATCCAGGTGTGTGTGCTTGTGTGTGTGCCCTCCCTTAAGTGTTTTATCAGGTGCATTGGCTCAAATCTATACTGCTCAGTAAGGCACAAAGATAAGGTGAAGTTCTCATCTGTTAAGCGTTCTGCCCCCGCAGAGCAGCAGATATTGGAGGGTGATGATAAATGACAGACACATGTCTGATGGCAGCGATGTTTCTCTTCACTCCTTTAGGCACTTATTCTTCCCTCCCTCCGTCTCTCTGTCTGACCTTTCTGCTCTGAGGGAGTACATTGTCTTCTGACACATTTTGCAATCTACATGTGCAGTACTTCATTTAATGGATTTCACGAGACAGGGTACGGAGTTCATCCGAAGCAATTTGCCGTCTCTGTACCTGTGCTGTTTGTCTGTTGCTCTGATGTAGGCCAGCAACACCGTGGAGGTAAACATGGAGACGGCGGAAAAACTGCAGGTCAGCAGGATAGACTTCATGGCCTCGCTGAATAACGACATCAAACCCGTAAGTTACTGTGCACATGTCTCTCTTAAGTTCTTAAACATGAAATGCAAAGTACAGTGAAATAAAAGTGACATTAATAATAGAATAGAATAGAATTCAACTTTATTGTCATTGCACATGCACAGGTACAGGGCAACGAAATGCAGTTTGCATCCATCCAGAAGTGCTTTAGTGATATAGATATATATAGATTGTATATAGATATATTACAATATATATTAGCAATAATATAGATGTGTAAATATATTACAGAAATGGGTCAAAATAACCTGAAGTTTAACTCAACCATTCCCACTTTCTCTGGCCTTTTCATTATTCCATAACATGATCCGTGAAACATCCTGAAATATTTGAGAGAAATGTTGTTTCTAAAATATAAAGGAAAACCTGAGTTTTGGATAAGTTTGTCGGTTTGTCTTATCGTACGCCATTCACCATTGTGTTTTAATCTAACGCCCACCACAGACAAGAAGACTAATAAACGTCAAAATTGGGCGCACTCTGACATCGAAATCCATGCATCATAAGTCTGAGTTTTAATCACAGACTTTGAGATTTTGCAGTCCAGTCATGCTGCTGGTGGATCTTTGCAAAGAGACAAACTTTGAATGATGGTGCAGAAACAGAAGCTGCATGTGACCTGCTTGAGAGAACTGAGTGCTCCTGTTGGTTGTTAATAATATTTATGTGATTGAACACTATTTGCATGAGTCAAGATTTTTTTAAAAAAGAAAGAAGCTAGGCTAGGATTTACCTTGTTTGTTTTTATCAGGCTCACTTGAGACACTTAGTTTAAAACCACCTTACGCTAAACGATCAGTTGTGCCACAACCTTTGCAAAAGTGTTTTGACTTGCAACACTTAAATCTCTTGAAATTTAGTGGCAGGCTGGAATCTGTGAAAGATGCCTCTAAATAATCTGGTCTTTTCTCCTCATTAGACTGTAACTAAAACCTGGGATGACAGTATTATGAAGTCAAGCTGATTTTTTGAAGTTTTGCATATAAATATAAACAGTTTTTTCCACTCTGGGCACGAGTTTTGTTTTTGATATGCTTCAGGGGCCTCTCAACACTATTTTACACCTGAATTGAACTTGTTCACCTGCTAAATGTTATAAGAAGCAGTCCAGGTATAAGCAGGAATTATATCCACAATACTTGTAAATTATATTTATTTGTGATTAAACTTCACTGGATTCAGATGAAGCACCTGTGCAGGTTATACAAGACTACAACACAGAGGAAATATCTTTTTTATAACTAATATTTCCGTTCTCGGTTGAGCTCGTGCAGGCAAACAAAATTAGAGTCTCACTTTCTGTTTTCCTCTCCTCGTACCACTTCTTCAGGCATTTGGAACCAACCAAGAGGACTACGCCAGCTACATCATGAACGGCATAATCCGGTGGGGTGACCCAGTGTCAGCAGCCCTGGAGGACGGGGAGCTGCTGGTGCAGCAGACAAAGAACAGTGACCGCACGCCACTAGTCTCTGTGCTGCTGGAAGGTAACTCTCACACGTGTCATGCAACCCAAACACATAAGGCAAATAAAATAAGGTGAGGACAGCGGCCTGCTTTACTAACAATTAAAATGGTTGATCACCGCCAGGCCCGCCTAACAGTGGGAAAACGGCACTGGCGGCTAAGATTTCTGAGGATTCCCAGTTTCCCTTCATCAAGATCTGTTCTCCTGACAAGATGATCGGACACTCTGAGATCGCCAAATGCCAAGCCATCAAAAAGGTAACTGCATATAAATACCGGATGTTTGGATTAAGATGCTAGTGTAGTAATGTCATTTTTAAAATACTTTTAGTTATTTTTAGTGTTTGCTGGTGTGTTTTTTCTTTGATGGCGATCAGGTTGTACCTTTTTGTTTCCCTTTGGCAGATATTTGAAGATGCTTACAAATCCCAGCTGAGCTGTGTGGTTGTGGACGACATCGAGCGCTTGTTGGGTAAGACGAGAGAGCCCAAAATATTTAGCGGTCTTCTACTCAGTTTACTTTTTATTTGAATCAGACGTGATGAGACCGAGGAAATGAAATAATAAAATTATGTGTCGTCAGATTACGTTCCTATTGGGCCTCGTTTCTCCAACATGGTGCTACAGGCTCTGCTGGTGCTGCTGAAGAAACCACCTCCAAAGGTAACCAGGGTTTATTTCTTGCTCACTGTCAGCGTTGCTAGTCCTGAGGTGGCAGAAAGAGGGCAGCAGATCTTATGGATGCCAACATAAAGTCTTGCGAGGAATTATTGGAGGTCTTTGCCTGCAACTGGCATGTGTGAACGCCTGTGTGTGAGTGTATGGTTATTAGCAAGTGTTTTGGTCCAGGCCTGTTGTGCTCGGAGTGAATGGTGGTGGTGGAGACCCATTTCTCATAGTTTCTTTAGTTGTAGTTTGTGTGTGTCTGTTGTTGATGGGTTTGTGAATGAGGGTATAGCTCACTATATGGCTGCATGTGCATGAGAAGTGGCGCGGGGCCTGGTGTTGAATGCCTGGCTGCAGTGCTCCTCTGGGGTTGTAAAGCGCTGGGCCCAGCGGGGTGCCTGGGGCCGGGGGAGGCCAGGGGGACACGGAGGAGAATGGGCTCTGTGAGAGAGCCAGGACCTGGCAGCACTGCCGCCTGTGTGGCACCTCATCTGCATGCAGCATCACAACCCCCCACGCCATGGGGGGGCAGGCGGCAGCCATAATCCCCCTGTCTGCTCGCCACTCCTCTGCCTCTCCTCCTTGGTCTTCTTCTGGTCGTCCTCCAACTCGTCGGCTTAGTGCAGCGACATTTCTTTTGCTTCCCCTCTTTCTTCCCCGCTCATGTTTGTCTTCTCTACTGTTGCCCTCTGCTCCATTATGCTGCATTATGCTGTCTTTTTTTCTCCTTTCTATTGTTTTCTATTTTTCAAACTCCTGTTGTGACTTCGAGCCCCTGCTCAATGTCGGCCTTCACCTGGGCAGCCAGAAATCTCCAGAATATGACGAAATCAGTCGCCCTGTATTCCAATGACCAATAAGAGCTTTGGCATCAAAGACTGCCTTCATCAAAATTTGGATAACATGAGAAATTAATTACAAAATGTTCACAATTCGACACTTCTGATTGGCTTGTTTGTAGTCGCGGGCAATGAGAACATAATCCGGTGTGATACAGACGTGCTGATGTTGCAGTGTAAGCCATTAAAGGAGCAACATGTTTAATAGGGTGGATATGAGTGAGAAAACAAAATGCAAAACAACCTTAATTTAAATTTTTATACAAATCTGCCATTAAACCAGCTTCTCATGGACTACATTTAATAACTGTTGTTTAGCTAATAATAAAATTACTGTTGTCTAAGCAGGTGCAGCTTGTTTTTACAGGCCTGTGGTCTCTCAGCATCAGATACATCACATACCAATGAAACATGTCAATAAAAGTAATACAAATGAGATAAAATGAAGATTTTCACCTTCATATCTGTCAAGCAGTAAAGTTGTTATATATGCTGCTTGTGTTGCTAGAACTTTGACTTTATCAAAGACTGTATTCTGAGGAAGTTAACACAGCTGTAGTAGCAGGGTTGGCATTGTGATTGCGTGTATAGACCAGGTGTATGTTACACCCATGCATCAGCTGACTTGCCTTAAACTATTGCTGTAAAACTATACAAATGATGGACAGGTTGTTGGTCAGAGAAAGAAAAATGCTGGAACTGGGGTGGCCAAAATGTTCGTTATTATAAGGCTTCATGGGGTGATCGTGGCTCAAGAGTTGGGAGTTCGCCTTGTAATCGGAAGGTTGCCGGTTCGAGCCCCGGCTTGGACAGTCTCGGTCGTTGTGTCCTTGGGCAAGATACTTCACCCGTTGCCTACTGGTGGTGGTCAGAGGGCCCGGTGGCACCAGTGTCCGGCAGCCTCGCCTCTGTCAGTGCGCCCCAGGGTGGCTGTGGCTACAATGTAGCTTGCCATCACCATTGTGTGAATGTGTGGATGACTGGTTGTGTAAAGCGCTTTGGGGTCCTTAGGGGCTAGTAAAGCGCTATACAAATACAGGCCATTTACTATTTACCATCCATATTATGGCTCAAAGACCATAGGTGACACATAGGTGTGCCCAGTTTTTGTATAGTCTGAGTTCTAGATAAGTGTTGAATCCATCCAGGACACGCAATCATGATGCTTGAACCTCTGTTAGAGCCATCACACACTTTCATCTGGACTTCTCCTGTGCTTTTCCTGTACATTATCAAATGGTTATACATCATTGGTCTCTCTTTTTCCTATGACCAATAGGAGGAGACCAGCTGATGAATGTGAGGGAACGGTTAAAGATCCAGACAAAATGACATCTGCTTCTCTTTCAGGGTCGTAAGCTGCTCATCATTGGCACCACAAGTCGTAAAGACGTCCTTCAGGAAATGGAGATGTTGGATGCTTTCAGCACCACCATCCACATCCCCAACATCTCAAAAGTAGAGCAGCTGATGGAGGCCTTTGAGGTAAACTACACAACTATGAAACTACAAATTTCTAATGTTTGTTTCAAAGAATTGCATCTATGATGCAAGATGCTTTTCTTCTGTGAATTTCTTCTTACCATCAGACTTGGCGACATTTTTTATGCTTACTTTTTTATCAGAATTCCTGAATGCAAAAAATGAATGACAGAATTTAAGTGTTTCTCTCTCGCGCTGATCGTTCCTGTGTCTCTTTCTGCTTTACACAGCTGCTGGGCAGTTTCAATGAGAAAGAACGGGCCATGATAGCTAAAGCTGTACAGGGCCAACGCTTAGGGATCGGCATTAAAAAGTTGCTGATGCTGATTGAAATGGCGGCACAGGTGAGAAACTATTATGGTCTTTATTTTGACTTTTTTCAACAGTTTAGTTAGTTTATGTTGTAGTTAGTATGAATTTTGCGGTAATGCAACTTTTTTTGTCTTCTTTTTAAAAAAATATAATATTTGTGGGTTTATGTAAAGTGGATGGTTTGACCCTGGGGGCACACTTTCATGTCTCCTGTCATTAACGATCATCATTGGTACACAGCAAACAGTTTTTAAACATCAGCCTGTGATGACTCATACCCATTGTGTGTAGTTTCGTACTTTAACATTGCATTGTCAGATGTGCTTTCATTCCCTTTTCCAAAAATAAGCATATCTTTGCTTTAAATCTATTCCAAAAGAGATTATTTTAAGTAGGTTGGTAAAATTGCATCACAAAAAGATGAGTTTTTGGCAGCTTTTTAAAAAAGATCATAAGATTCTGAAGCCACTGTAGCAAAATCTCGGTCTTCTTTTAGTTTTTAGCCGTGCATGCACAGCAAGCAGGCCCTGATCACATGACATCAGGCACCTGCTGGGGCTATATGGATGCATAAGTGCACTCTACTCTACTCTTTATGTTGGTGCTTGTCCATTCTAAAAGTCAAATCCAGAATCTTAAAGTCAGAAGTTAATGGGCAGTGACATGATAATATTTAGAAGACTTAGTCAGAAGCCTCGCAGCGGCTTTTATTGAATAGGCTGCAAATGTTCCAAGGAAGCTTTGTTAAGACAAGTAAACTGTGAATTACAATTATACAAGTGATGAAATAAATGCATTAATAACAATTTCCATCATGATACAGTGGAAACTGGCAATATTTCTTAAGTGAGATTTAACATGACCGTCCAAAGTGAAAGCTGAGTCAAAAATTATCCAAAGGTTGCTGATAGAAGATTTAGGAAATGTGGCAAGGAGACTTTCCATTACCTCAGACACAAATCTGTCAGGGGCACATCAGAAAATAGTTAGCCTCCAGCTTTTAACAGAGTCTAAGCACCTCTGAGAAATTTGTAACTTACAAACGTCTTGTGGTTTAAAAGAGAGATACAACTGAGTGTCATCTGCATAGCAATGATAATAAGTGCTCGAAATGTGCAGAAGGAGCAGATCTAACAGAAATATATCAGCGATCTCATATATCTCATAGACAAACCCAAACATCTTCTATGACTAGTTTTCAGTTCAGTACCGAACACAAATTAACTCATGAATCCTCAAGCCAAGAGAAAAAACACGAAACGGTGTGTGCACATTGTTGCTATGAGTACCGCGACCGACGGTGTGATGATGTTGACCGAGGCTGGGCTGTGGCATTCTGCACGTTGCCATATGTATCCGAGCCTCTCCTGCAGCTTTGCATGAGAGCGCCGCCTCAGATGTGATTGTTCTTGGTGGAAATCGGATCGGACAAAGGTAACAAGATGAAGTGCTCCAACCTGTACTTGTGCCATTCTTGTGACAGCACCCTTCCCTGCAGCTGTTTCAGCAGGACAATGCCAAACCCTGCACTGCCAGAGTAGCGCAGGCTTTTCTGGATATCAAAACCCTGGAACACAATGTGCATCGACCCAGCGTGTTGCAGGCTCCGCTCCTAGTTGAGCATAGCTGCAGACTATGCTCATCAAGGAATGGAAAACAGTTCCTCAAACAACACATCTGGACTGCTTGGATGTCATACCTTGTATTAAATGTCTTGTATAAGCAACTATTATAGTGTTTGTCTAAAAATCTATTTAAAATGTGACCTTTTTGACTATTTTTGGACATGCTGTTGCAGCTCCATGTGTACTAGTTGTGTTAGACAACAGAAAGGTCAAGTTATTTTGGGTGTACGAAACTTGTGAAGCACAAGAAAACTGTCTTTTCAATAACTCACTCATCACCTCCCATTTTATTCAAAACACAGATTTCATACTGGCACAGGCTTTGCGTTATTATTATTTTTTTCTCTCGGTGTGGCCTGAGCTTGAGCAGGCCGTCCCTCCTCTTCTTCGACATCTGGCCGGCATTCTCGACAGTCAACAGGATCCGTCTGTCAGGCACAAAAAACTGTCATCTATTAGCTGTAGTGAAAAACTGTGTGGCTTTGCTGATGATTTGTTGAGCAGAGTGATCCAGTACATTTCTAGTTCACAAACCACTCTCTCCAATACATTCATAGTTGTGAAACCGTGCTCTGCTCAGCTTTCCAAGTTATATTCACGTGTTACGAATAAGAAAAAGTCTGACGCTATTCATGGTCTGGTTTTACCTACGATTTAAGCAAAGATCAGCCACTGAAGGGGCAAATGTGAGGGGTAGGTTTAAAAAAAATAAATCAAGGAGACGTGTACAAAAATGAAAACATAGACCACCAAGTCATAGCAGATTTTTGGTCTCCTTTCAACCCACCCGTTATGTAGAGGGATACAGTGGGTACAGAGTCTTCTCACCTTCCTTACTTTGCCTAAAGGGATTTGTGGCTTGGCCTCCAAGTTTTGTTTTTGTGCATTTTTCTGTACAGTAGCAGGAGGTGTAGTTCTTTTCTGCCCTGTTCCCCTAAATGATTTACTTGCAAAGCCTGTAGGGACATTGATCCTGTCAGACAAGCATAATCAACCTGATTGATCATAAATCATTTACTGATCGGTCTTTGGACTGGTGGAGGCTTTAAAGAGGACTTTTGTTTTGGGTTTTTTTTCCCCATTACAGACAAAATATATGATTTTGCAGCAGTAAGAGTGAGTACAAGTAATCCCTGTGAGCCAAAAGCTTTAAACTGCTCTAAATGTGCGGTTTTCAGCGGTTCTATTTTCCTGCTCTTTGCCTTGTATGAACTTTATTTGTGAGCATAGAAGCTCCACCCACCTGCCTTTTAAGCCTTTTGTTTACAAAAGGCAGCCAATCAGGAAAAAATGATGATGCTTAAATTAAAGGGTGACAGAAGATAAACCGCTGCACGGCAGCCCAGTAGTTTTGAGTTATGCAAAACTGCTTGAGCCCTTTTCTATAAATATGCAGCTCAAAATGAAAAAAGATGTCCCGGTTAGTTTTTTAATGAATTTGTACAATTTCTTCCAAATAAGTAATAGTAATAAGTTTCATCCTTTAACTGTTTACCTCCACTGAAATAGATAAACAGTATCGAATTAGTCACTGTAGTAACCTGTGACATCATGTCCAGCTGTGGGGATTTTATTTTGTGAAAACAAAACAGAGAAGGAAAAATAAAATGTAACAGGTAGAACAACAGGAACTAAATATCCTGTTACTCGATTTGCAAAAATGATGATTTGTGTGTCCACAAGGGCGATCGTGGCTCAAGAGTTGGGAGTTCGCCTTGTAATCGGAAGGTTGCCGGTTCGAACCACGGCTTGGACAGTCTCGATCGTTGTGTCCTTGGGCAAGATACTTCACCCGTTGCCTACTGGTGGTGGTCAGAGGGCCCGGTGGCGCCAGTGTCCGGCAGCCTCGCCTCTGTCAGTGCGCCCCAGGGTGGCTGTGGCTACAATGTAGCTGCCATCACCATTGTGTGAATGTGTGGATGACTGGATATGTAAAGCACTTTGAGGTCCTTAGGGACTAGTAAAAGCGCTATACAAATACAGGCCATTTACCATTTACTCCTGTGACCTGTGAGGAGATCACAGATCACGCAGGATTTAATTAAGTCGCTGTCGTACGTCACAACAGGAAATCTACGATCCAGTGATCATCTCGTTCTTTGCTTCTCTCGTTTTTTCCCTTGTTTCTTACAAATTTCTCAGATATTTCTAAACTCCTGAAGTAAAGTTTTAAAACTTGAAATGTTTCACTCCAGCTAGTCGATGTCTGCTGCTCAAAGCCACGATGAATTTTCTTCGTCCATCTCAAAACCTCATATTTCAAGTAATATTTGTCTATCAAACCGATGACGGACATCCCACCAGCAGCATCAGACAAACCCAAATCACACCATTAGCTCCTTTCTTCTCCCGACGGTGTCTCTGTTATGTTGCCTATGTGTGCAGCCTGTTTGTTGGGGCTGTGTAATTGCTGTGGTATGCTCCAATGCAGCTATGCTCAGTGCCCCCCTCTCCTCACACACACCCCATTCTGAGCTTGAAGAAGTATGAACCTGTGTTTGCCGAGACATGCTGCAAACAGCCGCACTCACGTACACATTTGCGGTCTTTATCTTTTTTCCTCTCATTCCAACGTTTCTGACTGCTCTCATGTCTTAACTCTGGTTGCTACAGGCGATTCCAGACATACTGTAAGTTATTGCATAGGTTCCCATTAATTTTGCTTCCTTTTCCCTCCCCTTCTTTCCAATCCAAACTGAAACATGAACTCCAGGACCCGCCGCCGTTGATAGCATGCCGCTGTGATGTTTAACACCTGAAGAAACCCGTGCATGTTCACAAAGAACCTGCTAATAAAATATATAGTTATTCTATCGTATGACTGTTAGCACTAAGCATGCATATCTGTCTTTTCAGATGGATCCTGACTACAGAGTTAGGAAGTTCGTGAGTCTGCTGAAGGAAGAAGGAGCGTAAGTATTCCTTTCCTGTTTCTAACCACATCACCAGAGCAGGATTGACATTGAACACTCACGCCGCACACACGTCTGTCACTTTCACCAGCTGTCAGTTACAAATGTAGCAGAAAGGAAAAAGTTAGTCAGAAGCACAAAGTGTTTACATTTTGATCATCGTACCAAGTGTGATTTATAATACACATTTTGTCCATTTTCTCCCTCTGCAGACTGGTTTCTGATAAGTTTGTGGCAATCTAGACTCAGTGGAGCCACGCGGTGAAATAGAGGCATCCTTCAACGGTGAGGCCGCTTTAAGCTGAAACGTTACATTTTTTTACTCATCGTATCCTGTCGAGGGTTGAGGAGAGCTGATGTGCAAGTCTGTGACTCCACTCTTTGAAGAGTCACAGTCAAAGTTTCGAAATAACGTTATGCGAGTCCAGTCAAGCAGATGTAACCACAGAATAACAGAGAGTGTCGTTAAAATGCGCTGATTCAAAACTGAATTACCAAACTTACCTGTGACTAAGTAGTTTTACAGCTAATCTGTGCGTGCGTGGAATCGGAAGCATCACACGAAACAATTGTCACAATAAAAACACTTCCACGGGGCACCAAACACTACTGCAAACTGAATGATTCAGGTGTTTGAGGAGACGCCTTTAGCAGGAACAGTTTGAAGTAACCATTTTCTATATAACTTTATCAGTCCTTCATATTATTGTGGAGGAATTTTGACTCCCTTTGCAAAGTCACTTTAGTTCATTGAGGTTTGCGATCATTTTTTATGCACAGCTTTCTTTACAGAACTTTTTGCAACACCTTGATTCTTTCGAACGATCCAGTCTTGGCCGAGCTTCAGCTGTTGGGTAGATGGCCTCACATGTTACTCTAGAACAGCGAGTAACAACAACCCCCGGGCCGGTCCATGAGTCGTTTGGCACCGAGCCCCGAGAGTTGAGGCTTGGGTGTGAAATTGATGGTTTTCAGAGGTTTTATCTAAGTTTCCCTGGGTCTTTTTCTGTGTGTTATGAATAAATCTTCCTTTTTTTGGTACTGGTTTTATTTGTTGTATTTATCAGCGAGACCTTAAAGGCCGGTCTGTGAAAATATTGTCGGACATAAACCGGTCCGTGGCACAAAAACGGTTGGGCACCGCTGACCTAGAATACTTTGGTATGCATTGGAGTTCATGAGTACCCGAATGACTACAAGGGCCCAGATCTCGTGGCTGTAAAACATGCCATCACGGCGGTGTCGCCACGCGTGTAGCTGTGCTGCCAAGTTCTTTATGTGGAGAGAACAGACACGTCTCCTGGCAATGCTTCCAAACGAGCCACACTTGTTCAGTCTTTTTAGAATTTTACTGTCATGAGCATCAACATTTAATATGCTAACTGAGGCCTGTAGAGCATGAGAAGGAGCCCTTGGATCCACTCCTGGGAACACTGGTACCTATCTTGAATACTTTCTACTTCTTTCTGAAATTGTTTAAAAATGAAACCCTTCCCAGATTGATGGGGAGCAACAATTGCTTCTTTAATCTCATTGCTGATGTTTCCTTTGTGGCATTAACACACCTGAATGCTCCAGACCAGCAAACTGCCAAAACGTCTGCTTTTATTAAGGTCCTGAAACTTGGAATTAGTGAGGTTGTATTTACTCTGCATGCTGCTTCTGTGTTTTGACTTAATAAAAAAAATGACATGCTGTTATATGTCATGTTTTGCTCTAAATCTCCAGCATTTTAAGACCTGTTAAGGACCAGATTATCGTTATTATGTCCTGAGACATAAAACCTTAGAATTTAAAGAGGGCGTGCTTTCTTTTTACTTTGACTATGCATGCATCCGAATCATTAAAAAAACGCAGGGCAAAGTTTAAGAAAGTTATGTGTCTAAGTTGCTAACCTTGCCTTCTGAAATGAACCGCGGGAGGACGGTGCCCACGGTGATAAACAACAAGTCTTTCAACAAGTAGCGGGAGCTTTGCTTCTCATCTTGGCATCAGAGGCTTATGGTATAGCTGGTGCACAGCGTGCCTAAAAATAGGTCGACTAGACAGGCGCTCTCCTGTGGCAGCATGCCTCCTTTGCCCGCCTGCCTCATCTCACTTTTATTTCTCTCTCTTCACTCAGTTGCAGAGGATCAGAAGACTGATAAAGGATGGCAGGAGGAAGCAAACGAGATATAGATCCCATCTCTCTGCATCCTTCTCATCCCTGAAGCTCTGTGTGCTTCTCTGAGCTGCAGACACCAAGCAGGCAGTCTCCTCCTCTGCAGCATTATGTGATAATGTAAAATAAGAGATATGCGCAGTGCTTGTTGTATCTGGGTGTCTGCTTGTGCTGCAGTCTCTTTGTGATGCCTCTAGCACTCCATTGGGATTTTATATATATGTATACAAAAAGAGTCGGGGCAAAGTACATGTGCACAAACACTAATTATGATAATGTTTGTTTATATAGACTTTATTTGTAGGAAGAGATCATTCCGTGACTTCTTTTCTTATGTTGCACATTTCCTTGCCTCTGATCTTTTTATTGTATGAATAAAATAATATTACTAACAAAAAACATTGTAGTATCTGTAGTTAATGTTGTTTTTAAAGGGATGTTACAAAGGAACTTGTGCTGTGTGTTCCATTATTATAATTTTCAGTTGCTGTTTAGTTCAGATACTGTTCAGTGCGTCCAAAAAGCTGTCTGTTTTCCACAGTAGCATGTAAAAAATTGCTGCTCCCAAGAAAAACAAAAAAGTTAACTATTAAATGTTCTCATGGCTGTTGAAATCATAAGAATGTCATAACTATCACTTAGTGTAATTACCTCCTGATTATGAAATATTTGAGAAGAGATGAACCCATTCACACGTTTGAGGTTAACCTCCACGGCTTCTGGGTTGAGCAATGATTGTAGAGCCTGGCAAGAAAACACTCAGCCATTTATGGAGGAGCTACTGCTGCGTGTGTGCACGTTTCTTGATGCAGTCCTCCAGGATTGTAGTAAAAAAGCAGCAAATTGTTTTCTCTTTTTTGTATTTTCTGCAAGTGAGATTAAATTTGAGCTAAAACTTGTGAATTATGGGAAGCTGAATTCATGCACATACATATTTTTCTTTATAAAGAGATCACCTCATCCTAAGTAGTAGCCAGTGTATTATCAAGAACTCCAGGAGATCACTGGATTAGGCAGGTGCCATGGTGATAGTTCATTAGCTCGTTCTAACTGGATCAACAGCATTAGTTTTTAAGAGTCCTTTGAGACTCTTTTCAGCTTTAGATTCATATACATTTCATGCAGTATGTGGGTTTGAATCAGAATAACCTACCTACTTCCACAGAATGGCTCATGCATGTGTTTCTGCTCAGTGGTGGCAACGGATATGACACGTGCATGGAAGTGTCTGCAGTTCACTGAGTGACCACTAGAGGCTGCCTCTTAAAGTGAGTTAGTTCCCATGCACTCTTGTTAACATGCTCAAATTTAGAGCAGCTAAAGTGGGATTTATCCTTCTGGATTAAATCTGTATGTTGAGCAAAGAGTATGATGTAACTGCCAATCCTTCTGAAATCTTACACCATAACTTCCCTATATGAGTAACTACATGTCACGTCAGCACAGCCTGCAATGACTGGGATTCGCTCCTTCAGTATTATTGTTTCCTACTATACATTTCTAGTTGCTTCTTCTACCTTTAACCTACTTGAAGAGAGCAGATCGACCTGACGATAGAAATTCCATCGCAACCCAAAGCTTTGGATGTGAAATTGCAGAGCAATGCAGGGATACCACATATAAATGCTAGCAACAGCACTAGCCAGTCGAGTAGACAATATTGTGTATAAATCCAACAGAGAACAAAATTAAATCAGTGGCCTGTGTACTTTGTTTGAATTATGTTTGTTCTTTAGCATTTATTAGCCAGTATCTGGACCAAAGACTATAAAAGATGGACAAAGCTGTGCTTTAAACCTGCATTCTTTTTATGGCCACATGATGGCGATACCTGTAGTTACAAGAGGATTTGCAGTCCTATAAAAATCTTTGGAACAATTACTTTCTAACTTGACCTCCGTAAAGACTTTCCTTCTGTGTTTATAACCACTCGATGGCATCATAACGGCTACATCTATTATGCTAGCTAATAACCAAATGTGCAACCAAGCGATGTGATTGTGCAGCTGGAAAAAGTCACATACACGTCTACTCAAGTTGGAAAAGAAATATTTCGTTAATCATGAAAAAAGTTTAGCCTCTTGTCTTTATGAGGGAGATTGCATTGGATTTGTCGTTTAGCATTAGGCTGTAGCTCCTACTTGCCCCGCAATATAGAGTGACACAGATCAGGTAAAGTTAATAATTAGAAGTAATCTGGTATATTTTAAAAATTAAACAATAAGATGCAACATGTCACAAACCTGTTGTTTTCAAACTACAATGCAAGAGTACCCAACAAATGACTTCCCGACTTTGGAAATTTAACTGTTTAGCTCATAACCCCTGAAAGCCTACTAGGAATAACTTAAAGCTCTTTTCTGAACTGAACGATCTCTGTTGTATTTTAGGCCTGCTTATAGAAAAAATTGACTCGGTGTATATCAGCAGTTAGCTGGTCCCTGCCTATGCAGCTATCCTTACAAAAACTCAGAAATTAGTTTTAATGGTCATCAAACCGCGTCTTTATTGATATTTACTGGGGCGTCATTAAAGATAAAGGGAGGTGGTCAAATGTCGTCTTTTAGAGGCAGAGCGTGAAGGACTCTCTGCTCTCATCCAAATATGGCCTCTTCAAAAGCAACCAAGATGACCAACAGCCAAAACCCTCTAACTTCATAAACCAATGGGAGACTTTCATGTGGAGAAGCCCATCTTTTATATACAGTCACACAAAAAAACTCGATAGGAGTTTGTTTTTTCACGGGATTTTTCTACAGTACCGGAATAATAATAAAGTATAATTAAAATTCTCCTTTAAGTGGAATCAAGTTAAGTAAGTGAATACTGTATCAAAGGACGGAGTATCTAACAGACCTTTGTTTCAGCCTGCATTTCAACTTCCTTTAGAAAAGTGAGGCGTGTGTTTGAGTGTACCGTTGCAAGCGTAAAGAAACATGACACAGCTTTTTCTTCTTCAAATATATAATCTTAGTTCAGTCATACAGATATATACATTGTATAATAAATAATATTTATAAAAACATAACATTTACGATTATAAAATAAAAAGGGAATTATTCAACTTTAAAACATTTGTACAAAACTTTGGATATAGCGGGGAAAGATGAGGGGCCTTTGGGGGTCTCGGTAGGGTGGGGGACTGAACACAGAAAGGTAGGCCCAGGTAGGGAGGGCTGTGTAGAAGATGACGTGAACACTAAGCTATGTCCCAAAGAGAGGACAGCCTACACACTACTGGGTAACTTGTGTGTTTGCTCTTGAATATAATTAATAGGAAGCAGGTGGGACTGTCAGAACATGTTGTGTGAAACCTCTCTTGCTTTGCTCCACCATTGTGAAGAGCCAGCTCGCTGTCCGTCGGTCCATCCATCCTCTTCTGTAGTTGCTTGTCACGCACACACACGTACGCATCCCTTATAAATCATCCGTTCTACGTTTCATGTTCTCAGAATCAGACGGTTTTTTTGAAACTTCGTGAATTGGCAGTCTTTACAATCCACCCACAAATCATAGCAATTTTTGTTAGTGGTCTTTAAACCAGTTTCTTTTGTTGCAAGTTACAAAGTGCTGACACTGATGTCTATGAAAAGCATTCTTTTGATTAAACGGCAGTAATTTGTTTTTCCCAATATTCTAAAAATCAAAACAGGACGGCAGGAGTGTTTCGGGGTGTACTGACAAGAATACGAGTTCATAAATCAACCGTAAAAACCTCAACTGTCCAGCTGACTGAAAACACAGATGGAAGGATGTGACAGCCAATCAGATCTTTCTCAGCCCATGTTGTCTCCACGTGTCGTCACATATCCCCTTATTTTCGTTCCCTTTTGCTCCCAGAAGTAAAAGATTTTTGTTGAGACAAAAGTTTTTCTGCACCGAGAGTGATATAAAATAAAATAAAACAAAACACCAGAGTTAATATTGGACATAAGCTGGACTCAAGTTTGATGCACAAATTCATAACACAGCCATAATAGGTGACCTTCACACATATAATCAGAACTTTTCTGTGGTTAGTTTTTACCTCCAGACTCCGTAAGTTTGAATGGTGAAGTTGCATGACATTTGTAGAAACCATGAGCGATTTACAGGGTGAATGTGGTAACAGAGCCGTCATTCATAAGAACTGCTAGCTTGCAACCAAGAAGAATTTGCTCACATAAACAATGCTCAAATGTTTACCACCTGGAGTTATGAATAGTGCACATAAATGCACGTGCACGGGTTGTTAGTTAGCAGAACGAGCATGCCTCCTCCTGCATATCTCAAACCCCAGCTCAGTGGTAATATTTCAGAAATGTGGGTTTATTAAAAAATCAGACTGAAGCACATGTCTTCTAGTAGTCAGTCTGCAGGGAAGGAAGGGATCAGCTCAGTAGTTTAGAAAGGACAGGACTGCGACACTTCCAGTGCCTCAGTTCAGTTCAGTTCAGTAGTTACAAAGTGATGGTTTCCTGGGGCTGCTGACGTGTTCAGTATCACTTAAGAGTAAGTGATTGGGTAGAGAGGTTGGTTAAGTTAAAAAACAACAACAACAACAACAACAAAAAGGTAAACCAACCAGACTGGCTGGAGAAGTGAGGTGTTAGTTAGAAGATGCTTTTTACTCAAAAGCAAGGAGAGTCACTGTTTTTGTTTTTTTTTTTTTGTTTTTTTACTGCATTAATCTCACATGTAAAAGTGTTACTGTACATGCCGAAAACGCTGTGTTGGCATGAAGGGTGGGAAATAAATAAAGACAAAGGGGAAGGGAGGGGTAGTCGTGGCCCAATGCTGCAGGGTGAGGACGAACGAGGGGAGAGTGGCACAACTCTAGCTTCTTCCCGTGAGAGTGGACCAAGTTATCCGTCAGGTCAACACGGGACACATTCTGCTCAGATATTATGTAGTTATGGGGGTAGTGGTTTGGAAGATAGATTCTTGTGCATGGTTTGTACAAAAAATGGTACAGAAGTATCCATTACTGATGTGCCATTGCCCATTAGGGCTTGAATGTGTGTGGATGAATATGTTTTTGACTGCGCTTGTGTGTGTGTGGTGGGGGAATCAAGGAAGTCATGCAGGAGGTGGGGAGTTGAAGGTCCAGCTTGTCTGTCTCACTTACACGTGTGTACGTCGTAGACGCGCACACACTCCTGACAGCTGACGTAGCAGCACCAGTGGAAGATGCAGTGACACTTCTCTTTGCGTTTCTCAGTCCGGGTGTTGTGGCCGCGTCCGCAGCACAGCAGGTCGCAGCCCTCGATGCCGTGCGACGACACGTTGCAGACGCGATCGCGCGTCCCAAAGGAGCCCGTCTCTGGGTTGGGCTCGCAGAAATTGGGCGAGCCCTCGTAGTACACCAGGTCGCGCTCGGTGGGGTGCTTGAAGAAGGCGTACTTGACTCGCAGGGTCTCCACCCAGCCACGGGACTCGCGGTGCTTCTCCACCACCATCTCTGAGGCGCTGTCGTACTTGTCCTTCAGGTAGTCGCCCAGCATGCGGAAGTCCGGCTGCGCCCACCAGCACGTCTTCACCTCGCAGCTTCCGGAAAGGCCGTGACATTTGCAGCGCAGGTGCATGTGGTCCAGGATAGTCTGAGAACGAGGAAGGAAACCAGAATAAAAGTCTGTGCGTGGGAAAATGTTTTCTCCCTTTTTCAAATGTTGCAAAAAAATGATGTGGCAAATATTAAAACGCATATATTTAAATTTATATTTAATTTGTTATTTAAAAATGTGTCCGACAGTTCAAGAAACACATTTAAATGTTCTGGCAATTATTTCCCAGGGTTGAAAGGGTTAATATTAGTTTAGGTAGGCCACAGTGTCAACAGATCACCTAATTGCAACACGAGGCTGTACTCACACTTGCCCACCTATTGTGCATCTGCAAGCCACTTTGTAACCCTCCTCTACCTCAGTGCTTCCTTTTCATACCATTTCTCTGCTAATCTGTGTAATATCTGCTGTCAGTGTCTCTTCTGTCCTTTTAATAGGTCTTCTCACTACTTTCTTTGTCTTGGCTGCACACGGAGGCCCAGAAATGAACCATACGTCCAAATATGAATTGCTGCAGATGGAAATGACACCTTCTTTTGACTATAGTGACTGAAATAAAGTGAAAACCACATATTTGGCATCTCAGCATGCATCCAAGATTTTTAAGCTTTTGTAATAACACTTTTCCTCACTAAAGCGTCGTCTCTTAAGCGTCATGACTCTTGCCCAGAAAAGAAAATCTGCCTCATCCAGCTGGATTCAGAACAGATTTCACTGACAATCCTGAGTCACTGCATGAAGGGATGGCGCGCTTCTTAAACACACAGATCACTTTTTGTCTGTATATGTTCGGGGTGCTCCAAAAAATTTAAATAAGTTCTCACCTAGCCAATAAATCTTTAAGTACGCTTCTTTTGGCAGAACGTTGGAGCTGTGAGGTTGGTGAGATTTTAACTACAGCTGTTGTCCTCTGGGTAGAAACAAGTTATGATTTTTTTTTTTCTCTTTGTGCAACGCATTGCTCTGAAGTGTAAAATGTGCTGGTCTTAGTTTGATAACTGTTTTGGAAGCTGCCACAACGGAACAAGATCTGGTAAAGCTTTATGCTGAGAGATTTAGAGTGAATTCAGTAATGCAGACTAACAAAACCACTAAAGCCTTGCAAAGCAGGCCAAGAAAAACAATGTGCCAGTGGCTGCACTTTATTGAAGTGTCATGCAGCTGTGGAGTATGGAGGCTCTGCGCCGCTGCTAATTCTCTCTGAAGTTATTGGCTCACATTGTGAGTATGCTCCCGTGGGGCGTGTTTTTATGTTTTTGGTTTTTCATTGTGTTGTGCTTTAGCTCAACAGCTATATTTAGCTGCAGAAATCCCCCAGCTGGGGCGGAAGGCAGGTGGCTGTGGCACCTCTGGGTGAGTAGAGGGGAGAAAAGTGGACCAGTGACATCACACCGTGAGCTTGTCATGCCAACATCAAATCCAAGGCCCTCGGGGCTAAATAAGGAAGCGTGAGAGGGCCAGGTGGAGAGGACGGGTGACTCCTCTGACATTACCTCTGTTCGGTGAGCTCCTGTGGTCGCTCTGACTGCTGCTGTGCGCATCAAAGGGCTGTCTTGTTGCCGTGTGGTCCCCCTGTTTTGCCTCTCAGCGAGCAGCCTGTTTTCTCCCAGCAGTGACAGCAGCCAGTGATGTTTTAAGACTGAGCTGATTTGCTTCTTTTTTTTCCCCCCTCAGCTCACTTGGGTTATTTGACTGTCGGGGAATTTCTCATTGGGATGCAAGGCATGAAAGGCAAGGTGTGGGGGCATGGCGGGTAGATGAATGTTGCTTAGATCAGTAATTAACCAGTCATTCAAAGTCAAGTGCTCGTTTTCAGATGGAAACTTGGGATTGTGAGGACAAGTTAAGTACCATATTCATGCCTGTCACATGAGCAATCAGTAATCCAAAATAGTAATATCTTCACTCAGCTTTTTGTCCATTGTTTTTACATCATCGTGGTTTAAACGTTGACCAATAATTGTAACTAACTAACATGGCTTATCAGAGTGCTGTAAAGGTTTGTATTGCAATTTCTTCATCTGACAAGTACATTTAGTCTAAAAACACATAAAACATGTAAACTAATACTAAAACTGAGCTAAATATATAAAAATAATCATTATTTTTGAGATATTTTGTCATGTTTTCCTCCCTGAGTCTGAGGTTTCTTCCTGTATAAAGGGAGTTTTTCCTTCCCACTGTTACCAAGTGTTTGCTCATAGAGGTGTCGTCTGAATATTTGGTTTTTCTCTCTGTTATCATAGGGTCTTTACCTTACAATATAAAGCACCTTGAGGCAAATATTGTTGTGATTCGATACGATACAAATAAACTTAATTGAACTGAAAGATTAAAAAAGAAACATTGACTTTGATTACCTGTTCTATCTTTGTTTTTTATGCTCTCTAACTCTTATTTCCAAGTGATCTTTGGGTTTAAGTTGTGCAACAACTTTGAACTTTTCCCGCAGTGTCAGTGTTGAACCTCACTTTGTTGTTGTGACTGGGTGAAAGCCAGGTTCTAAAAACTGGGGCAAACTCTTCTGCACTTACAGCAGCAGGTTAATATCTGTGGTTTTAAAGGTTTTCATATGGATATTATGTTGAAGTACCCACATATTTTTGGCTGCTTAATGTTATTTTCCATGTGAAAAGTAGAAAAATAACAGTGCAGCTCTGCAGGTTCCTAATAGTAAATGCGTTTACCGTGCGTCCCGCCTCGTTGTTGTGCCGATTCATTGCTGAGCGAGCGTCTGGACGGTTCTCTCTGGCGTCTGCAAACTCCCTGGACACCAGCACCCCAAACTCTGCATCCTCGCTGCAGCCACCCCACTTCCAGCCCTCCCCTGGAGGGCCCTTGTGGTGGGAGTCGCACCCGCACATGGTCGACGTGCCCTCGGCGCATGAGCGTGTCACTGCAAATGCAACGCCCGCTGAAGCTATAGCATGGACGAATGCTGACTCTCTGGTTGCTGAAAGAGACGGACGAAGACAGACAGAAAGACAGAGAAAAGGAGAAGGAAAGGAAGTGTGTCAATCTGGTAAACGTAGACAAGGTGATCTTTACTACTGCCAACATCCAGACAGATGTATTGAAAGGGATACCTTCAGGCGGTAACCTTTTAACACAACATTTCATCTTTGAGAAGGCACATTAATGGACAGGTATTTGCCACTGTAATAAAACAAGAAGCCTATAGAAGAACACCTTAACATCTCCTATATACAATATAATATAAACAATGTTTAACTATGTTTACACAGTTCTGATCATCATCAGTGACGTGGAAGAACCACCAAGGAACCTAACAGCAGAGTCCCTGCAGTGACATCAGCCTATTGTAGTCGAACGCTCAGTGGGATCTAAGTGACCCCCTGTCACCCCTGAGGTGTGCTGCTTTGCATCTGGATAGTGTTTCAGGAATGTTGTTACCCCCCACCCACCCACCCATTCCTGTTTACAGCCTAAGGCCTTCTGGTGAAACCTAGCAGTGTGTCAGGCTGTTTCTTCTTCACTCTGACGGATGGAGTTACGCTGTCTTTGAAGACAACAGCTTATTATGTAACCAGACACCATTGTTTCACAATCACAGCACACTTACTGTGGCTCACCCATTACACTCCACCAGATATAGAAAAACACACACTATGGGTGTCCTGTGACATCGATTCCAAAAAAAGGTGAGGGGCTTTGTAAAATGAAAACACAAACAGAGCCAATGATTTCAGAGCGCTTAACCTATATTTAAATAAAAAGACATTTTTTAAAGTTTGATACCAGCAGTGTTGGGCAAGTTACTTTGAAAAAGTAATTAATTATAGTTACTAGTTACTGCTTCAAAAAAGTAACTGAGTTATAAGATTCTAAAAGTAATTAATTATTTGATTTGAACTCTACATTTCACCGTTTGCCTTTGCCTTGTTTGGTATCATTGTTTTCAGCACAACCTCACGTGTCTGAATTTACAGTTATGTTTTCATTTTGACTGTATTAACACAATTGATCTAAAATCAGACAAAAAACATAAAATCAGAGTAGAAAAAGTTACATTTTTTACTGTAACAACCACAAACATGTTTATTGAATCATATTTCATAACTTTAAATGCAAATATAAATTGTCAATTTTAAAATCATATTCACACGTTTTGCAAACAACAAAGTTATTTGCAGCCATTTACCTCTTACCCCCTTTTTAAATAACCATTTCAAACTATTTACAGAACAATCAGCTGTTCTGCGTTCAATAAGATGCCACACAAACTATTTGTGCCACTCCAAAAAAATCATTCCTGTCCACTATAAAGGAGAACATCACAGCCTGATACCTGCAGGTCTGACAGCAGCAGGTGTATCACTCCTTTTTCTACCTGGAGACAGCAGTCGCCTCATTGTTCTGACACACAACACAAAACTATCCACAACACTACACGCTAACTACACAAGACAACACATTAACTACACACTCCAAACACGCTAAACGTCACAAATCTCTCACATCTCAAAACTCGCTCTCTCTCTCTTTCTGCTGTCTTTCTTTCACACTCTCTCTCTCGCCATCACTCCTAAAACTTCCCCCTCTTCTTAAACAACCAAATGTCATGTTGCCATATCATTTTTTGATTGGTCAACATGGTACATTTTTCCACCAACACCAACGGGCTGTTTTTTGTTCTTGCTAGCGCTGTTCTTAGACAGTAATCCTGGCGAAACTATTCAGGAAAAATCGCCACGTGTATATTGTTTATATGTAGCGCCCAGATTACTTACAGCTACTTCCGTGCAACTGATATAAGATGCATTAAGATGAAGACAGCTTCAACCGTCTGTTTGATGAAAAATAGTAACACTATTTTCTTGCTAGTAACGGTAACCAGTGTTGGGGAGTAACGGAATACATGTACCGCCGATACGTATTTAAAATACAAAATATGAGTAACTGTATTCCGTTACAGTTACCGTTTAAAAAGGTGGTATTTAGAATACAGTTACTTTGTAGAAATAAATGGATTACACGGCGGTACTTCCCTGTTTCATATTGTGGCGGGTCAGGCCTGTTTGGGTTTTGTTTGACAGCTATGTTCTGTTGTTCCAGGCGGCAGCGTTACGGTTGCCATGGTTACAGGGTGACGCTCTCTCTCTCTGTGTTTCCTGGGTGAGAGAGGCCTTTTTGTTGTTGTTGTGCTAAGCTAATAGGCAGAATGCTACAGGTATAGCTCTAAAGAATGTAGCATCATAGGCAGTGTAGTCCGTGCTGCAGGGAGAATGGACTGCCATACACGTTATGTGTCTGTGAGCGAGGGAGGGAGAAAAAGGAAAAGTACGAGCTGTCATCGAGCAAAAACGGGAGCTGGAAGCATGTAAATATAATAATAACCACTGCAGCCAAGAAGAGTACCTGACGAGCCCAGTTGTAAGTAAGCTATTAAGACTCGACTGTACACCGTGTTCGTGTTTTCCTCCGAAACAATAAGTTCCGTTGGAGCAGCCTTTCAACGCCTCTCTCTGTCTCTCGTTAACAAAGTTGACCCAGACAACAAAGTAAAGCTAGTTTTCGGCTACGAGCCCAACACGTAACCCGAACCCAAACCGTAGTAAAGGGACCTCTGGCTGATCGTATTAGCCAGAGGTCCCTTTATTAATGGTGCCTTTACAGATCTCCAGATACCTATTCTATGTGCACTGACGCCTCACTGCATCATTATGGATGCTAACTTTTGAACTGTGTACTAATAATGTTGGATGTTCTTCACTTTACCCTGGAGGCCATGATTTTCCCATAATTTTCAAAAGCAATAAAACATTACTGATGGCCCGAACACAGGGACAGTTTTCCAATTTGCATAAATCTTAAATGAACTCAGGCACAAACAAGTTGGCAACATCGGGAACATTTCCAATGTTGCCTCTGGGTTATTAGAATCTTATAATAGTATTTTATAGTCCTTGTCCCACCTTTTTTTAAGCATGTTTCTAGTTTTGGCTTCAAAATAAAGAGATTTCTCTCTTAAAAAATCTTTAACACCATTAATCAATAGAATTGCAAATCATTGTGCAACATTTTTATTTACATTTTACCTAGCATCCCAGCTTTTCCCCCCTCTATGATAGTTATACAGAACAGACCTTCAGGCTTTCAACAGCTGGAATATCTGATCTACAGAATTGCACGACTTGAGTTTTGAAATTTGTATGAACACGACTGGAGAATTAAGCTCCTATTTTGCTGACCACACTGGCAACTAGAGCTAGAAATTCTTTGATGGATCCACTGCCAAAAACTCAATGAGACCACTTAACAAGCCACAGACAAAGTTTACAAATGTTTGTCTGGAGGCTAGCCATATTTTCCCCACCCACAATTCGACTGCAGTCAGTGTCCCAAAACCAAAACCCTTTTTTTATGTTGGCTGCTTTTGAGAAAATCTTGAGAAATACAGACAGTGAAATAACGTTAATCAAAACTATGTTTGTTAATTATTTTTGATTTCTTTTGTAAAACTGAAACAATAAGAAACTTTTTGTCTACACATTTCATGTTCATTGTTTATCCCTAATGAAAAGAGGTTTTCATCTAAATGTCCAATGAACGACACTGGATGACATACTGTCCTCATGTTGGGCATCCCTACTTGCCCTGGCAAGCCTAAGTGGGCCCTCCAAAACAGGGGCCTGTGAGCCCCGGGCCCCTGGAGCTCTGGCTGTTAGCCAAGGCTAGCGCTGCTCCTGCTACCTGCTGGGCCCATCAATCCGCCTTTGTTTCCCTTGTGTCACACCGTATTATCCACACAAAGGGTCCAGCGACTCGCGCCCCCACAGCCCAGCTCTGCCCGGAGCTGGCATTCCCTAAACTCCCCAAGTCCCCCTCCTCTCCCACCAGCCACCCCTCCGCCAACACCCTGATCCGAAATCCCATACACCACCACCCACTGCAGCACCTCAACCCCCCACTTCCTCCAGGCATCCACCAACAGCACCACGGCAGCCAACCCACAGCTTAAGGTGGCCAGGGTACCGGTTGGTAGCTCTCGCTTCCCTAGCATGAGCTTCTCCATTAATCACTCCCAAAGTGGCACACTCTTCATCCTTACATCCTTACCTCCTTCCCTCCATCCTATCCTTCCCTATCCCACTGTGCACACTCGGGCTAGGTTGGGAGAGATCCCCTTTCAGCCTGTTTTCATGACAGAGTCAAAAGGGCGTGTGAATGGGGTGTCCGTGGGAGCTGGACTGTGTGAGGCGCGCACTGGCCTTCATGCACAGTAGGGGTTGAGCGGAGCCCCCCGGCCCTTTTCTATTGCCTGTAATCTCATTTGGCCTCCCCTCTCCCTTTTATTTGACTGAGGAGCTTGGACTGCTCACACTGCCCATTTCTGCCCAGATTCCTTCGCCTCTG
This sequence comes from Neolamprologus brichardi, assembly GCF_056152115.1. Classification (NCBI taxonomy): domain Eukaryota; kingdom Metazoa; phylum Chordata; class Actinopteri; order Cichliformes; family Cichlidae; genus Neolamprologus; species Neolamprologus brichardi. The sequence continues at coordinate 22,566,807 of NC_142111.1, read as the reverse complement.
ACACACAGGCTAATTCATTTCCAATCAGCAACCTCACACGCAACACACAAGCGTCTGCCTTTATAATTAGGGACTGGAAGGCCTTAAGCAGGACACCTGTGTGCCTTGTTTCCCACTGTCAGGTCTGGTGGGACTGCCTAATTGACGCAGATAAGTGTAGGGATAGTTTACACTTAGCATTCTGCGTGTACAGCACCTGATGGATGCCTCCAGTACATCAGCTGTCAGGTTTCGTTGAGAGATTTACCGCACTGACCTTCTTTCATGTACGAGTGTGTAAACAAGGTTGGGAAAAACCAAAAAAAAAAAAAGCCCATGAGTTTGAAGATAAATGCAATATAGAAGATAAAGATGACTAATGTGTCAGTGCTTGTACCTGCACTCATTTCTCAGTGCAGCCAGGAAAGGTGGATATTATTGTAATTGCCCTAGTTAGTCGTTTGTCAGCAAAAGCCCAGGCAGCTCAGGCAGTGCTGAGCCTTAGGGTGGAAAGTGTTAAACACCAGTTTTGTAACAGCTTGCAGTAGCCTTACCTTCAAAGACTGCATTTTAAAGTTGGGTGTTGTTTGGAAGAGATTATTTAGATCCCTCTAGATCGTTTATTTTACTCAGTAAGCCAGTATGTCAGTGCAAAAACCATCAAGAAAGATATAGCAACCTAAAGAAATAGTCCTACCTTTATCTAGAACAGGGCCGAAAATGGCCAGGTTGTCCTTGATGGTGGTGCAGTTCCATCGGCGACCCCTAAACTGGTGCTGGCACTCTTGGATCCCCAGCTTGACACCTTCAGCGACACTGGGCATAATCTCAATGTAGTTGCGACAGAAACGCAGCTGTTTCGGTACGAGGCCGGGGATAGAGCCACACAGGATTGGTTGGGAGCCCAAAGATGAGTACTGCTGCCCCAGTGCCAGGGACCTGTGTCACAGAGAGAGGGAAAGCATCGTTAAGTGAGGTCAGCACCTCTGTGTTAAACACACAAGTGCAAAAAACACTTATTTATTATTTTTTCCTGAGGATTTGCATCAAACCTTAAGACATATTCAGCAAAAGCGCCTAAATAATTGTACCAATTGAATAAATTTGGTACTGCTATCTGTCTTTTAGGAACTTTGACATTTTTATTGTAGGTTTTATAAGCAAAAAAGAAATAAAACTAACCCGTACATTTCTCACATTAGTTTGGTATTCCTTCAAAAGCCCTTCCCTGTGCTTCCCTCACATCTTCTGTGCCCTCCGTGAACTCAGTTCCACAATAGCAAGAGTGGTAACCTGCCAGGGAGGCCTCACTGAAAGGCAACCTGCACTGTGAGTGGAGACTGCTTCTGTATTCATTAATCTCCCATTACACTATAAATGTAGCCCAGAGAGAGTACAATGATTCATACCTGAGTGTTTTATTGATTTATATTGTTTATACTAAGAGCTCCTCTTTATTTTGCTTCCTTTTTTCTCACCAGAGAGGGGAGGCTAATAAGCCCACTTCAGGGCAGGGATACAAGCTATTAGTACTGACTTCTCAAAGTGTTTCCACTTGTTAGCATGCACAGATCTGCTGATCTAACAGATAACACACACAAGAACCTGTCTGTTTAGTTTGGGGAAAAGCCCCCTCGTGTGATTTCGAATATATGAAAACACCTGCCCTTGCAGTACCGTCATTAATTTGCGGTTGTCCTCTGGAGGTGATGTGTTAAGAACGCTGACGGTGATGCACAAAGATGGCACGTCTGAGGCGATGCGCCACACCAGAGGACTCGTGCAGATGTGTCTAAGCAGGGATTAATCACTGCCAAACAGTCGAGCTCAGCATGTGTTGCCAGAAACCATTATAGTTTCACTCAGGTAATTAATTTTAATTGCTTTCTATTTCTCTTGAAATAAAAGACAGAGAGAAGACGTGTGTGTCATGCCCATGTTTTAACACGCTTTTCATGTTGACAGGCTCAAACAAAATTTTCTTCCAGAAGCTCTCTTAGATGCCAGACTTATATTTCTTGTTTATTTATTTCTGTGCACAGCCTTTATCACCCCATGAATAATATGTGTTTGAATTGTTGAACTGCTAATTGTTTTGCAATATATGCATGTGATTTGAGTGTGTACAGGGTAAGAGGTGTAAAGATGTGCTGGCAGTTCACAGGAGTCTGCAGACTCTGCAACACTTAGCTGAGTCTGACTGGACAACGTGGCGCTGGAGGCCCTTAGAGGATCACGCGGGAACAATTGATGCCGATCAGATCAGAGCGCCACTCGGGATGACCTCAGGACACCCGCAGGGCGCAACCCAATCATAGCAGGCACTGACTCTGACAGATGAGCGCAGTGCAGTGCCCCACCCGAACACACAAGTGAAGCCATTGAAGTTGGGAAGAAGAAAAAAAAATCGTCTCTTAGATACGTTCACAACTCGTGTGCACTTCTACATGAAGCTCCCACCAAACCCCCTGCACCCACATCTTCCTACTTTATACTGTTTTTCATCTAAGCATTGGTAGCCTTAGATGAATATTTTGCCAGGTATTAAGATTTACTAGCGGAGGTAGCATTCTGGCACATGAAACTGTTTTGCTTTTACAGACGACCTAATGTAATTTGATCGTCCCATAATCAGCTGAGCCAATTGCGTTGCTGCTGTGAGGTTTGTGACTGACACAGACGCACAATAAACAATTCTTGTGTTTCACGTGGAAGCTCATAACGAAACTTGATCTGACACTCAAAAATTATCCAATGCTGCTACGCACAAGGAAAAATACGCTTGCTGTCTATTAATAACTCAAAGTTAACATGCCATTTTCTCCGATTTCATGTTCCCATGCGGAGCTAGTAATTTGATAGTGCTCATCAATCTCCATTCATGTTCTTGTCTTGAGTTTACCCAAGCGAATGTAGCCACATTATCTCATCTGCCAGTCCCAATCCCACCAACATCAGAGTTCAAGTGTTGCTGACTTCACTCCGTCTGGTGACTGAGTGACTAAGGACCTTAATTACACTGTCTGCTAGATGGGTTGCTGCCCATTAATCTCTCAGTCATGGGATAGACCAGAGAGGATGATGAGCCACTAGATGAATGCTGGTGTCACATGCTCCCCAACAACATCAATGAGCTACCTCAAAGACAAATCTCTCTTGCTCAAGTCAGATATTTATGAATCAGACCACTGTGCCATTCAAAAGGATGAATCTGTTTGCTGTGGTGGGCAGGATTTCTGATGGAATCAATTAGCTAACCACATGGGACTTTGTGGTGGACATAGCGTGTTTAAACAACAGGCTGTGGATCTGCCAGGCTATTTGTCTTTGTTTGCAAAGCATGTGCCCCGCTTGATCCTTATGGATAGATAAGATGAAAGGGATAAGTTATTGGCTAGGTGTTAATGAGAGTTACAAGACTCATTGTGCAAACAGACACACACGAAGATGCATGCACAGAGACCGCATGTGTGCACTGCTGATCCTGCCCGCTTTGCCTCACTTCTCGGAAGCTACGCGCAACGTGTCTCAACCGAGTGAGGGAGCAGCAGACGCAGAGACCTCCAGAGAGGCAGAATGCCGGGGGAATCTGCTGCAGGGGATGAGACGAGCAGAAGAGCAGCAGCAAACGGCAGGGCTTGGCAGGTGCATGTCCGGGCACATCCGTGTGGGGCCTCTTCTGGCCTGGGGGTTTACAGCTTGGTTGGGGGTTTTCTCAGTATCTAAACCGGACTGATGTGAAAGTATGATGGGCCACTGGAAACCACAGAAATGAAGCAAAGGAAACAAAGGGATTCCACCACACACCTTGCTGAGAAATGGGAATTCACGCAATCAAGACTATAACACTGTCAACAAAAACTTTTGGCTCAGCCACTCCCAGTGCAATAAAATCACTACTGCAGTTTCTGCTGCTTGGGGAGGAAATTTAGGTGCAAGGCATGTCTTTATTGCACATTTTAGTTCTTGTTTTGTTTCTGAGCAAGCTCAACCTGAATGGAAGAGTCGACTCATGTGCTGTGTCGTGGGAGGTCTGCGTTACAGGGTTCAGTGTGTGACAGCTGTCTATATCCAGGGACACGAAACGTACCAGGTGACCTTCTGAACTTGTTGAAAACAACATGACATTTGACCTCATTGCCGTTAGCACGATGTGTCCACAGAAGTTCATGACCAGGGCCGATAAGCACAAATCTAAGCAGCTCGGGAGTGTTGCTCTCCAGCCTGTTTGCCTCGTTAAGCAAATAGAGGGTCATTACAGGTAAGTGCCCACAGGGATATGAAGGTGTAATCAAATGTGACTTCAAAATGGCTTGTCAGACTTTACCAGTGTTGAAATACACAAATTTACAGATTAGTGTGGACAAACCTGCCGCGGGCACCTTACGCTGTTTGAAGACTCGTTACATTGGTGTGATAATTCTAGACAGTAAAAGACAGCGTGACTTTACAGAGCATGCACCAACAGAGGTCGTACAGAAGAGCTGAAATTCAAATTTCATAACTATTGAAGTTTATCTGTCTAATTTGGCACAGATCGCTACACTGTCACTTTGTGTAATCATCAAAATATTATTCTTTGTGTTCATTATGTTAACGTTAGGGCTACTAATGTATCACTCAGCAATAATAGTGTCACTCATATTAATCTGTATGTTTGTTTATTGTGTTTTAAATCATTTTTGTAAATTTGTCAGGAAGAGCTAATCCCAGATTTTGTGTTTCTTAGTAATTAAGCAAAATTGTTTCATTTTAATATGTAAGGAAAATGTTATTTAGGTTATATTCTAAGTTTTATTTTTATTATTTATTTATTTACATATGGTGTAAAAAGATGTGCTTTGTCTTGACTAGAAGCATACGGAATAAAAAACTATTTTTTTGTACTTATATTTATTAATTATAACTATTTGACACAATCTGAACAGAGGAAATTAACCAAGCTGTTTCATCTAGCTTGTATGTTTTTAGCTTTAAGCTAACAGATAGCTCTGTGTATAGTCATCCCACTTTTAAAGTAAAAGCATTACAGTATCGCATACTACACTTTTAATTGTTCTGCTTTTGGCTTATAGCCACAGTGAAGCTTATTTTAACAACACGTTAAGTTTTCTTAGCGATCTCTACCATGTGTTGGCCTATTGTTGGTGTGCTAAAAGCTTCTCAGGGGGCAACAGTTAATTAACTACACGCTCAGTCACATTTTGCTGTTTTGCTAAAGCTGAAAAACTAAAACTTAACTGATTAGTACTAGAAGTACAATGACCCAATCATGTTGTAATTTTACATTGTTGATCAGTGTTTAAAGCTGATTGATGATTACAGGCTAGTGTATTTTATGTTTATTATATGTTTTGCTTGTAAAATTATATTACAAAAAAAAATATGTAAGGAAAATGTTATTTAGGTTATATTCTAAGTTTTATTTTTATTATTTATTTATTTACATATGGTGTAAAAAGATGTGCTTTGTCTTGACTTATATTTATTAATTATAACTATTTGACACAATCTGAACAGAGGAAGTTAACCAAGCTGTGTCATCTAGCTTGTATGTTTTTAGCTTTAAGCTAACAGATAGCTCTGTGTATAGGGCTTTGGAGTTGACGTCACGCCGCAGTGCATTGTGAGATCGCGGCGCCATGTCAGTAGGCCAGAAAGCAAAACAAGCGCACAGTGTTGGAATCGGGACTGGCAGAACCATGCTCAAAATCAGCGCAAAAGACAAAGGGCTGTATCGCGACCGATTGCGCCCAGACGCCAAGAGACGGTACTTTGAAAAAATTGCGTGCATCGGTAATGTGGACCCGTATGAAATAAAGAAGTGGAGTGGAAACCCAGACGACCACTGTGTCCTCGTCGTGTGGACACAGAGAGACCTTGCTGTGATACGCATCTTCCCTGATGTGGATTTCTGGGAACCGCGTTTAAAGTCATCCCACTTTTAAAGTAAAAGCATTACAGGTAACGTCCAAATAGAACAAACATCCTAAGCCATCAGTTATAAAATAAAGGTCCAGTTTAAAATCCATATGTAAAGTTAGCAAGTCTAACAAAACTACACACAATCATTGGATAGTGGAGTGGTGTGGGAACATTCCTCCTGTCTTCATGAGATCTCTATAGTAGGCAGATCCAAATTTAACACTCAAACCCTTAATCTTAAGACAATATTAGGAGACTATTGCTGGTATATCTTTTATATAATTTGCTTCTTTTGTGTTCACGGTTCCCGTAAATTTCTGTTTGGCTTATGCCTAGATAGCATAAAAGATGGATGTTGCTACTGTGAGTCAATTGCATTCTTTTTAATGGCCAGCAGGAGGCGACTCCTTTGGTTGTCAAAGACTATATAAGTCTATGGGAAACCTACCCTCAGTGCCCTTTCTCCGTGACCTCAGTAAAGATTTTCCTGTTCACTTTATGGGCTCCATCGCTAACTTGAGGGTATATCAAAGACAACATGAAGTTTATTTTGCAAATCATTGTCATTGTTGGAGACAGAAAGGAACGATTATGCTCACTGGGTAACATCTTGTAAATTATTAGCCAGTGAGCGTGTGACACTTCTATTTCACCCCTGCTTTTCACATTTGGTCTCAAAACACCAACATGTTGAAGGCAAAAACTCTCAGCTCGAGATAACATTTCCCTAACCACGTTGCTTTTATGGTGGGTATGGGTTACGGTTGAGGATTAGGCCAGAAAAAAGGGTCCAGTATGTAGCAGAAGACACCCACTCTCTACCAGTGCATTTCCCACATTATTAGCTGTGCTGTTTGCACGTCGATGCAAGCTGATTTCACATGGACTTCATATTAGGGAGCTGGAAAGTTAGACATTTGTTCTGATATGCACCTCGCTGACATGCTAGTACAGTTCAGGGCTGCAGTGGCTTTTCTCCATCAAATGTTTCTTTAACATCTGAGTTCATAACACTGGCTTTGAGTTGCAACATATGGCTTTCTGGTCCTCTTTCTCAGCTTTTGGGCTACATCTACATCCACCTGTTATTGTTATCAGTGCACCCTAATATTTCACTCTAAAACCAGCCCTGATGTGTTCCAATTGTTCTTAGCCGTGTCTGAATAAGTTAACTTATTTCCCATAGAGGAACTTTATAGATATTATAGTTGTTTTGTTAGCGTATGCTGGGTCTGTGCCTGAAGCATTGAGTCCCATGTGTGTTGTGTCACTTCTTCTGTGAGAGCGACGCTCCTCTGCAGTAACAAACTGCAAGACTGTTGTTTGCATTAAACTCTAATATATGCTATATGTTGATGCTGCGGCTCAGCTTGGCAGATTTGCCTGGAGGATGTCACATTGCTAAAGGAGGCCGTAGCAAAAGCAGGCGGCACAAAACACTGCCATCGGTATCTCATCTATGAATCCCCCCGACAGAATCCACAGAGAGATAAAGACACTCGAAAGAGAGTAAGTGGGCCAAGGAAAGTTGCCGGCTTTGCCCGAGGATGGGACTTTTCCTGGTGGAGGCTGGAATGCAAAGCTGCTGTCTGTGTTTTGTTGTCTTCTCTTTTTCTTCGGCACACTTTTGATTTGTAGTCCAACAGCTCCTGGCTGATCAGATAAAAAATGACAGGACCCCTGAAAAATGTTCGTACCTGTTCTGTCTTTCTACCTCCTTCTGCCTCCCCTCCTCTCCGAGTTCTCTCTGCAGACTGCTGCGGAGCATGCGGAGTTGGGACAAGGAGCCCCTGCAGTCACAAGTATGGAGACGTGCAGAGGGAAACTGAACATGGTGTAAACTTGTGAACCTCCCTGTCAGGAAGAGAATGAGAGCAGCAGTAGCTCTGCACTGAAGTGCTCTGGGGAGTATAAGGCACTGATAAATGAACGTCAGAGCGGGAACTTGGCATCTTTCTCTGCTGGTAGGTGGACACAACAGAGTCTGAGCTGTTGTCTTGAGAGGACAGAGCTTATTTGAGTCCTGAGGGAGTGTTTGAATGAACCGCAACTCAAACAGCGCATTGTCCCCGGCTTCTCTTCATGAAAGGCAGCTTGTTGGCACTCCTGCTCGAATTGTCAGCGGCAATGCATCTCATGCAAATCATAACTCACGCTGAACTGTTGCAAATCTCTTACTGTATTCCAGGAATTTCATTGTGGTTATTTCAGACACCACAAATTGTCTTTAAAAGTAATTTAAAAAAATTAATGACTTTAATTAAATAAAACGCGGTTAAGAAAGCCCGCCGGTTCACACACACTTCACTCAGAGGTGCTGCTGCAGTCTGAGACACTGCCCATTTCTTTGGACCTGCTGTTGCAAGACCATGCAATCTTTATGCAACTTTTCTCTGTCAGTCTGGCAACTCATTGGCTGGTCTGGTGGCTTAACCTCACTGGCAGTGTTTAATTTTTCAGGGCTGTTGTTGTGGTCAGAAAATCATAATAGCAAATAAAAAAATATAATAAAAAATACTAATAATAAACTGAATTATTGTCAGAAAATATCAGATGTTTTTTGCTGTGTATCTGCATGCAACCAGAAATGTTCAAATGTGACTGATTAGTAAAATTCTGGCAACAAAAGGAAAACAAAGCTTTTGGTTCTGAAAATCTTTCAATGAAACATTCCTGCGTGATTTACTTGGTTGTTTGTTGTTGTTGTTTGGAGAAATCTTTAAATTTTGTGGTTGCAAAGTAAAAAGATCTATTTGAAATAAGACCCTTTCTATTCTTCAATGATAGCCTCCTCCTTTTCTCGCTGCATCTGCCAGGCGTTCGGCTGACCTGGTCAGTGACCCGAGGGCTTTAACTGAACACAGGCTGCACAGGTGTGATCGGCACATCTTTGTCACTGACCCTGTCTGTCAAAGAAATTGCTCGCCACTAATAATTGACCTCTGTAACAAGCCACAGAGGTGAGATCAGCCAGGTAATGAAGACTTTAAATAATGCGTGCATGTGCGCCTCCACACGTGTCCTCTAATGATCTCTTCGCCCCTGGCCGTTGCTGTTTTCCCTTTGAGTTACTGCGCTGCCCTGTGGTTTAAAGCAGCTGATAGCCATGCACCAGGGGGACTTTGTCATTTCCTACAAGAGCACATCCCATGTCCTTTGGTGGTGGGAGAAGATTAGGACTCGCCTTCGCTGCTTTGAAATACCACACTCCTTTGAACCTCTTACCTAGCTCGGTTTTGCCTTGATAGTGTCATCCCACAGTCTTGTTGCGCTGGGTGAAGTGAAGTAATGGATCAGAAAATAAGGGTAGCAAATCTTTTAGTGAGTGACTGAATCAAGTTTCATCAAGTCAAATTTTTTTCAGTCAGTTTCAAAACCTCATCTTTGAAACACGGTTGCAAACATGCAAATTTTTTCGTCTGCTAGAAGAAAAAAACAAGAAAAAACAGAAACGTTAATGCTCATGTGACACCTTCTGCTTATGAGGGACGGCCAATCAGAAGGAAATAGGCTTAAATGGCTTGTTTTTAAGAGACAGTGTGTGAACCATGAGGCTCCGCTGAGGCCCAGCGTACGTCCAAGAATAACTCTGCGTAGCTGGAAGTGAGCATAATGGGTCCCTTCAATGCATATTTAGTCACATTACAGATGCTTTAGGATAAATGGAATCTTAACATTTGTTACATAATCATAACTTTTCTTTATTTTTTTTAGAAATGTATTATTGTTTTGTACCCAGTATCCCCGTGGATGTCAATTTCTGCTGAGACATTTCTCTTAAGCTTTAGCCCTAAATTGCCTTTGACCCCGGCCCTATGGCAGCCTTCAGCCGTTCATAATGGAACCCGAAAGTTTCTTATGAATTACATTCTTATGGATTTTCCTGCTCTTTTCTTCACCTTCAACTGCAGAATAATACCTAAACATCCTTGATCTTTTCAAACAAGACTTGCAGACGGGAGGATTTTCTCGTAGTAAGGATCATTTAAGTGGCCCCCTTTGCCAGCGGTAGGGGTTTTGGAGTTGCGGGGGGGTGTCACAGCCAGATAATGACATTCCTGAGACCAGGAGATGGACTCTAGAGCCCCATTTAAGCTGCTCAGGTTGAACCGGGAAGGAGATCCCGAGAGGTATGCCACAGATATTATTGAGGCCCCGGTGGTTTTCGAAACTTCCACAAGTAATGCAGATTAAACCAGGAAGTTGTTTGTATCCATAGCAAGCTCCAGATGTTAATTAAAGGGCATTTAATGTATTATCTGGCACTTGTAGGAAATGGAATTTGCTAGTTTTTTGTGTCAATGTTGCAGATTTATTTTTACTGCTTTATTGTGTCAATAATTCTTCACCTGAATGGACGTTAAACTAATAATGGTCACCCGCGGTTGCACTTACTGCGATTTTCAAAAACATTTAACAGACTCTTGCGTCATTCCTTCATCTCTTTCTCTGTCATTTCCCTCTTTCTTTCTCCCTGCCATTGTTCTCTATTTGATTTCGCCTCTCACAACGGCAGCTATGTAAATTTAAAGTAATCTTTTAATGACAAAGAGCACGGACAAAACTGACAAGAGGTGTACAACTTCTCTGCTTTCTCATGTGGATTTAGCAGCGGTGATGATAACAGAGGATCAGGAAAACAGCAGTTATTGGATTTAAACATCTTGTGGCCGAGTTAAAACCGATAATCACTGCCGGTGCTCGATGGCTGGAGTCAGTTCAGCTGAGGTAATTCATCGCTGAGAGTGGCTGTCATCGTTCACTTACAGCTATCGCTGTTTTATGCAAGGAAAACAAACACACTGCTGGCTGCTGTTCTGAAAATAGACGAGATCCTACGCAACACTAACTTACGATTAGGAGTATTAACAAAGCTGGCGTTTAATAAGAGAAACGTATTATGTCATCGTTCTCGGGTTAAAAGGTGAAACCAAACCGCAGCAGTAAGTCTAATAATAAGATCTTTATTTCATTTTTCCTTCACCACACAGAGAGCACGGTGTTGTCAGATAACTGGATAGAAACGCTGTGGAACCTGTGGATTATGTGAAGTCACATCTAAGCTTCGAGCTTTTATGACTTGATGTACAAACTCGCTGTTTTTCCAAACATTCTTGCATTTCAAGAAGGCAGTTTGCTGCTCTGTCTCTCCAAACCCTCCTCATTAGTTCGCTATGGCTTTTCTCTCCACCACACCTCATCCTCGTCCACGCATATCTGCATATCACTCGAGTTATTTATGCTCTGTTTTGTTTTCAACACCCCATCTTGTAAAAAAGCGCGGCTGCCAGGCATAAGGCAGTCAAAAACTCCTCTTCCACTCAAACCCGTCCCACCTTGGCTGGAGAATTTATGGCCAAGTCATCGCCCCTGAGACAGAAGCGAGGAAGAGGCTGCCTGAAACTCGGCACCCTCTTGTTTTTGATGCACCGGCTCATTTTGTCACCCTTTGGACATACTCTATACCGTGGGGAAGGTGCCACTGACGGTGCCCGTTCCTCAGCACCTGCCCGGTCACCTGAAGCTACCTGTTTCATCTCAACTTCCCCTCCAGTAACATCTACCCTAGCCTACACTTCAGAATTTGTTACCCAAATCAAAGGTAGCGCGCATCGTTAAGGTTCAAACATTACACCGGTGTCATGTAAGCTCCTTGAACAGAACAGCTGCAGGTAATTCACACAGAGAGAATCCCGAGCTCTTTGTCACCGTTGTCTTAGGGTTCTTGCTGAATCCAGGAGTGGGTGTAAAGTCCTCTTTGCCATTAACACTTCAGCCCTGTGGCCTGTGTGCTTGGCAGCTGCCTGCTCTGTAAATGAAACCAGAAGATGCTCGCGGTTTGGACAGCACCACGGTGGGACCACATGCTAGTTGGGCTACTAAAGTGCAGTAGCTCTGACAAGTATTGTGTCGGGTGCCAAAAGAGCTTTGTCATACGCCTACACAAATATCTCCAAAATAGAAGCTTTATGTTACAAAAGAAGACCAGGAGCTATGAGGTCAGCTGCATGTCGCTGAATCTGTAATGAGATAAACCTCTAAATTTCAGTTGCTGGTGCCAAAAGCGATCTGGGATAATTTAACAAAGAGTAAAACCCTGCGGCACCTAAACATATTGTCTCCTCACAAATCCGTAGTGGAGGGGGTGAAATGTATTGCAATTGAAGCAAAATGTCCAAAATGTACTGATTTAAGCGCAGCCTGCGCCCCGTGGTAAACCGCAAATTTGTAATATTTTCTTTTTTAATTGTACGGGACTTTGTCAGTCCCCAAAAATCTTTTAGATCCACTTCACGGCAGGTTTTTCAGGGGGGCCGGCGGCCCGAATGTAGAACAGTGACGCACAATAACAAACAAAACCAAAATGACGCTGATCTTATAAGCCATTATTGTTGTACTTCCTAAGGCACTCCTAAAATTACATGGTTGTATTTCAGAAAAGAAATTAATTATGGTTTATAAATAAGGGGGGGGGCTGTTTTTTGAGGCTTTGTTGAGTTTTCATGCGCAGCATCAGTCCTGTCATTGTCCCTGAGTGAAGACGCAATTTATGTATTTATGAATGACTTTAACTGTTATGTGCAAATACTCCAAAGTCCATCTTTTGCTGTTGACATCAGCATGGTGACCACTCGCTGAAGTATTTTTCCCCCCTTAAATTAAAAGAAGACACCCACGTTCGAATGATTTAAACTAAAAATTCACCCTTTTTTGCATCAAAACATTCTCCAACGTGATAAATAGACCTGAATGTGCAGGGGAAAAGAACGGCAAGCCTTTTCCGTTACACTAGTATTTGAGGTTAAGATTCTTTGGACTGGGCTGGAGAACATTTTTCCACGCAGTCTACTGAAAGTGCACATTCTGCCCTCTCAGAAATGATCATTTGACCAAAAAAAAAGTCTCTCTCTCTTTATGCAGCTATAGGGTCTGATGCTGAAACTGTGGATTCGTACTCACCACCAGATGGGATAGCCTCCAAGCACCCGTGAGCTGGACAACCACACACACATCAAATATCCAATCAGATACAAATCCATGAGGTAAGCCTTGTAGTGTGTGAGAGGGCAAGTAGATCAATACATAGAACTTCCAGTAGGCAATGAAGAAGAGTTTCCAGGAAGAGAAGCTTTAGGGCAGCTTGATTGTTGAATGAGGGGAAAATTAAAATGATATTGAAGCAAAAAAAAAAAATCTTCCTCCTCTTTTCCCCCCTTCTTTGAGTCGGGCCAGGAAAGTGTGTCTGTCTCCTAGTAGTTAAGAGAATAAGTGTCTCTTACACACATGCACACACGCTCCTACCCGTCCTCTCCTTCCCTCCCTCTCTCTGAGGTTCTTCCCTAAGGTAGATATATTTTTCTCTCTCTCTCTCTCTACTTTTTTCTCCCTCAGGATGCCTCATCCACAGGCCCAATATTAAGAGGGGGGGGGGCGGTGGGGGCAGCAGGGGGAGAATGAGGTTTGGAGATGTCAGCTGGCAAGCCAATCACAGAAGATGGCCTTAGGTTACGAAAAAAAAAATTATTATTCGTTCCCATCTGTCAATCACACGCCACCCCCTGGTAATGTGAAAAAGAAAGGAAAGAGTGAAAAGAGAGAGGGAGGGAGGGAAACGAGAGAAGGAGGGATAGGGAGGGACAGATGAAAAAGGTAGAGTTGAGTTGTTGCTCAACTTGCTTAATCCCGGGATCATCGGGAAAAAAAGGATCCCCCAAAGTGGTGTTGGAGGTAGGCGATGTAGCCCGGCTGCCCAGGAGGAGCCTCGCACACGCTGACATACATGTTGACACGTTGATTTTTTCAGGGGGGGTTGCGCTCTGACTAATCGATCCGGATACATGTGCGTACAGTGCGCACACACACACATGTCAACACACGCACGGGCACATATACAGTGAATTTTCTAAATTGTTGCCCGCCCTCCCCAACAGGGGAGGACATAAAAGGCAACACAATAAAGCCATAAACTGTGGCGGTAGCTGGGCCAGGCATGCAGGGGTTATATGCTTCAGCGGCCCAAAGGCGACACATTTTACATCAATACCATTGTCATTCTGATGGGCTGTGGGGCAAGCAGCCGTGGGACGGGGAGGAGGAGGGGGGAGTGGAGAGAGGGAGATAGGGGAGTGAAGGAGGAGGGTGGGATGCTTGTGATGGACTTAGCCTGAAGTAACCACGCATTTGATTCGCATACAAGGAAACTGATCAGCACCAATGCAAACAAGATAACCCAGCGGAGATCAAACAAACCCAGTTGTAGTGATGATAATCTAGTTAAAAGTTTCGTCTGAAGGCATTGTCAGGTGGCTATCACGGGAGGAATTACCATCAAAGGTGCGAGCACTTCAGAAGCGACTTATCCCTGTAAACATCTTACTTAACATCATGTTTTTTTAAGAATCCCCTTTTTCTTTAAAATCAGGATTATTTTACTTCTAACTAAAGCGCAGGAAACATCTTTTTACATTCTTGCCATGTGAATATTCAAACAGACAATTTCAGACCCGAGGAATTCTTGAATCAACATAATAGGAATGTGAGTGAACACTTATTAAAAATTAATATACAAGCCTGGATAGATTACCTGATGGGTTTCACAACAGATTGAGAATGCGGCGCCATATGGGAGCCAGCATTTCCTGGAAATCCTGTTTTCAAGTCAGAAAGTTCATCAACTGTCAGAATGACCTGTTTTATTGAGAATTTTGAGAATTCCCGATATTAATTACACAACTATGCACTGCGTTAATGCTTCTAATTATACCATAATCATGTACAGTAGACTTGTAGTTCATACTAGCTGTTACACAGTGCTCATCATAAACTAAATGAAATTGGCCTCTTTGAATCAATATGTACATAAAACAGCTGATAATTCTAATGTTCAGAAGAAACTTTACAGCACCACTAAAACTTTACAGAAATCAATATAGGTTCATTCACAATGTCAGTACGGCTTAAAAAGAAAAACGCATAAAAAACAATAATAAAAATGTTTAAACAAACACAACCTCAATACTGTCAGAGCAACATCAGACCTGCTGAGATGGCCAAAAGTAGATAGGTTAGGCTGTTACAAACACACACAAGAACGCAAGTCACAACATCCTGACTGAAATATCTAATAAAAAAACGATCCTCCAATATAAAACTGAAACACTGTAATCCAACGTTTTAACCAAGGCATGAAAAGGTAACTTTTTTTTTTCCCTTTAACTATCAGCGTAAATACTGTTACATTTAAATAAATGCAATGTGTTTGCACCGCACTTCTATATGTCTCGGATGGCTGTGGCTTGGGGGTGATGGCTTTCCTGGAGACCTCTAGGGCATGAGTGGGGTGGTGAGGTTGCTCAGCAGGGGCTGGGAGCGTGCACTCTGCATCGAGAAGGCTCAGTGCCCGCCGCATGAAGAGAGAGCCCAGTGACCAAAGTCTGGAGGTCAGCGGTGGAGTGCCCCCTTCACCCGCCCCTTCTGTGTTTTAGTCTTCCTTAACAATGAAGATGGGGAAACAACAGTGACTGAGCAGCACTCAACCTACCGCCCTGTTCGAGAGGGGCGTCGGGGTTCTGTGGGGGGTAAATATGACAATAACTGATAGATTGCCTGGTGAAAGTTGTATGAGGCCTGCTCTCCAGTTGGTTGTGGTGGGGAGTCTTCTGTGCGATCCCAATAAAGATGACTTTTCAATGCCTCAACTCAAGATGCGGTATGTCATAGCGGTGCTGACATCGAGGCAGGTCTGTTTTCGATTATGAACAATGTCATGTGTTACGGCATCGTCAGAAATGTGCCGAGCTCAGCGCTGCGATTTGGATGACAGTTGCTGTGCCGGAGCGATAGACGGTGCGCAGGGCCAGGGATGGATTATGGGAATGTGACAGCGGTCTAATTTATGAGTGCAGGCAAAGGAATCAGTCTGCGGTTTGCATCTGAACAACATTGAAACCACGTTTCCCAGGTTGAGGCCACAAGTGCAGCGCAAACTGCCCAGAAAGGCAACGCGATTACAGGCAAAAACATTGGAGACTCAACAACAATTGCGGTGGCATTTTGAGCGGTGGTGTTGTGGAAAGATTTCTGCAAAGGAAGACCTCGGTGTGCCTGTCCACATCAGGAGGGGGGAGACACACAGAGGTCCCCTACCGGGCTGGTTTCTACGGTGACCTGAGAAAGGCCGTAACCAGGTCCGGCTCTTTCTCAGGCCTAATCAGCGTATTACCACAAAGAAGGACATGTGTTCAGCCCCTCCACCCCCACTTCTTTGGCCTCCCTACTCAATCCGACCGGCATGGCTGGACACAGGCAGCCAATAAAACTAGGATTAGGAGGGTAACTACACACACTGGGCTGTAGCGAAAAAGTTTCTGAACACGCCCAATCCCGCCCTGCTCCCTTCACAAATTTCTTTTCTTCTCTGCATCTCATTGCTTCCATCTTTCACTTTATTTTACTTGCTGCCATGTTTGTATCCTTCCTTTCAGAGCCCTCGCCCTGTAAGCTCTTCACACAATGGGGTGTCCAGAAATTACTCATTTTGTTGGAGTAGTTCAGCAAATTCCCAATGCCTCTTGCCCACCTCCCTCTTTGCACTCTGGATCCCGTGCTTTATGCTGTTATGATAATGAAATAAGCTCCATCACAATGACAAAGCTGCACATGTGTTTGGCTGTGTACGTGGAAGAGAGAATTTATGTGAATTAGCGCTCCTTTGCATAATTTCGCGTGGGTTCACACTGACCTGTAATGCGTGCGAGATTGAAACCTTCCACTTTAATTTAATGTCCAGGAAACAGATTCTCGTTGGCCTCCATCTGCGAAGTGAGGGCCCGATTAATTAATACCTCATGATGATGACCTCAATAAGAGCTCAATGTGCAATATGTTCTGTCTGCACAGGAAGTAAACTGTGTGTACTGTCTTGATGTGTCTGTCTTTTGGCAGCCTTGTGCCACTCGGTGGCGGAGCGATTGCCTCGTCTAACAGACCTTGCTAATGCTTCCTGGAAATGGAACAGTGTTAAAGATAATATCAGGGCCATTGTGAGGACTTTTTAAGTCGGGGGCAATGAGAACCATACTCTTAAATAAATCTTTTTCATTAGAGCAGCAAACACTTATCCCTTGGCTGTGTGAAGGGCACTATTGGTGTGTTTGAGCTGCTCAGCAAGGTCCCACAGGGAAGAGCCTAAACCCTCAGCGGTCTTCAGCCGGACACTGAGGCGGCCTAATTAAAGGGCACTTAAGCCCCACAATGTGTGGCGGTGCAGGTTGGAGTTGGTGGGGGTCCCCGGCGAGAGGGACAGAATTCATGGCACTCGTAGACAAGGGTGTCCAGGACAGAGGGACAGAAGAGGGCTATGTGCCAGAGACTTTGTTCACACAAGATGAAGAGTCAACAGCCTCCCCATCCCTCACCCCTCTTTAGCCATCCCCCCTAATAACCACCTTCTTCAGAGAAGCTGCAAACACAATGCTGTCCCACTCCCCTCCTCTTGCTCTCAATCACTGCTGGGACAATGAGGGGAACTCCCCCCCCCAGCACCCTACCACCTTCACCATCCTTCTGCCTCTCCCCGACCCCCAAACAGACACTTCTTTTATTGAAATTCTTTGGTGTTCTAATCCTCCGCTTCCTCCAGGGGCAATAATGGACTCCCTGCGTCAGCCTTTTCCAGCGAGGCTATCATCCAAGCCTGCCTGGGTCACAAGTCCACCCCTCCTACTGGAGAAAATTACCCCGGCAGTGTCATTCCTGTCACAAGCAGCCCATCCGCAGGCCATAAAACCCGAACGCCACTGACCTTAAGAACATATCCGTGTTTGTGGGTAGATATTTCTGTATTTTCAGGTAACGTCGCTAAAGCATTGCTCCGATGCGCTAATTAAAGGTGCGACACTGATTTGCCAAAATCCTTTCTCTGCAGTACTTCCAGATTTTTATAATTCTTTTATTTATTGTGGCTGCAATTCATTGAGATTCTGAACTCACGAGTTGGTAGATGTCTAGAAAGTGCTGGAAATACAAGATACTGGATGAACTAAAATGTAAACCCACAAATTTTCTCGAAGAAGTGATGAGTACAGATTATACTTTATATGTTGTGTAAAGCTCATACGTGCATTGCCTAGCCTTATAGTCTTGTTAACTTAATTTACTAAAGTGGAAACTTGGTCCTATGACATGAGTGCATTTAGACAGGCACTGAGTTCATTATATATAACAACTTCATTTTAAACACCTAAGAAGAGGCTCATTACCTCCTAAGTTTCTTTGCTGCTTAGAATGACAGAAAAAAGCAGGACTTAATTATGATAATTAATAATTATACCTCATATTGTATCACTACGCCTCCACAGTTGTGTCTTTAAGAGTAGAAGCATCACAGTCCAGACTCCAGGATGGCAGCAACCAGTTCAAAGTGTGTTGATGGTGACATCTGCTGGTCTTCTACAATCAGACGCTGCTGTTTATCTGCATATTGCAGTCTGATGAGTGAAATATACAGGTGCAAAAAAATGACTTTTTCAAATGTTGTAGAAGCAGAATTCAAACTGTGAAAGTTAAACTTGGGAGTCTTTTTTTTAAACGGCCCAAACTGACTGTGTATTCTTTGACTCATTTAGCTAAAACTGTGATATTATAACATTATCTGGTGCAATATACTAAATAATGCTTTGAGTTTGATTTTTTGCCACATCACAGAATACATAACTGCTTACAAATTTTCATTCCTGATTTTATGACTAATGGAAGCTACACTAGTTTATTTTGAAAAGGTTATGATTTTTTTCAAATTACACAGCAATATTTGGATTTGAAACAATGTAGAAAAAACAAAGAAGATTTTCCTACATTGTAACAGATTTTTTTTAAGGCAGACAGCAACAAATATATATGGTGAAGTTCCTGGGTACACATTTTTTTTCCCTGTCCCATTTTTTTTGGGAATGTTCTTCCCAGAATACACGCATGGAGCTACAGTAATGTCTGTAAAACTATGGATGATAATTGGATACAGATTTATGCCTCGAAAAAAAACAATTCCTGGCTAAAACCATGCAAAGAATTTACACTTGACCCGCATCTTAAGGGAGACATGGAAATATGAAATACATCTCATCATTAAAAGCTCTTGTTACTGGCATGCATCCTATTAATGGAATCGCATTACATCTGAAAGACTTAGCTAAATGAGCCGTAGGCAAAACCCTAAGAGTAGAGAAGTGGAGTTTACAGAGGAATATGTCTAAACATCTGTTAGATTTATAGCTGTGGAGAAATGAATGCAACCGCACGACACCGAAGCTTTGATCTATCATCATCAGTGGTAACCAAAGTTGTAAGACAACTATTAAATGGTGCTCTGGACTAAACCAAAAGCTAATGATTTAAAATGGCATTTTAACATAGAACAAAACCCATTTTTCTTAATTATATTTTGTTATTTAGGTTTACCCACACCATCATTTGCACACTCATGGTGAAATCACTGAAATACTCATCTCTTGGTGTCATACGTGCCCACATGAGTACTTTCATTATCTCCCTCCTCCTTTAGTATTTTATCAGTGTCATGTACTTGGTCATTGTTCCATTGCCAGAGATGATCTCACAGCACTGACATCCATAGTTCTCATTTGAGCAGAGCTCTAGGTTTACATATCTGACACAACTATAACTCCCAAGGCTATGAGCACACGAGACAGTCCACTGTCAGATGGCTAAACCCGTTTGATGCCGCTCATCACAGGGGTACCCTTAGATACAGTAGGTGTCACATAACATTTCATGCAAGCAGAGGACTGATGACGCCCTTGGCTTCAGGCTACTGTGGGCCAAAGTTAGTATATGGGTTTATCTTAGGATCTAGAACATGACACTGTTGATCTTTTGATTTTGAAACCACAGTATGATCCACGTTAGACATTTACTGTTGCCTCTAGCAAGGTCTCCTCTCATCTTGGCTACATGAAGAATCGAGAGCTTTCTTTTATGTGTGTGTATAAAGATTTTGCTGCCCACCGTTTTGGAATTTATACCAGCTGTGAGAGCGTGGCTGAGACTGTTTTTGACTCTTTGTGTGTTACTGTGGCAAAATGCTAGCCTGTTGAAACCTAATGTAGTGTCTGTGGAGACTCACTGTCATTGGGATTTTATCAGAATATTCACTTTAATTCAGTTTTATTTATCTCGCACCAAATCATACCAACATTTACCTCAAGATTCTTTATATTGTAAGGTAAAGACCCTACAATAATACAGAAAAAACAGCGAAAACCCCAATATTAAGATGACCTGCTTTGGGGAAATGGGAGCAGCCATTTATTGTGACCAGCTGGGGGTGATGGGGAGGAAGACAGGACAAAGAAATGCTGTGGAAGAGAGCCAGAGATGAAATGTAACTAATAAGCAGCAGAGGATGAATGTATGGATTCATTGGTAACTTGTGATGTACAAATATATTTCAAGAATTGTCTAAAGACCAATTTCTGTAGCAACTGGAGTCCATTGCAGGATGATCTCTAGATTATTTTGTGTTTTAATCTCTCTGTTCCATCATATATTTATAAAATGTTTGTTTTTCTAAAAAACAAAAACAGCCCTTCAACAGCTTCTCCAAGTTAGGGCTGTGGGCAGCTAGAGCCTTACTCTGCTGACATGGGGGGAAAGTATGGTGACCAGGTGTCCCTGCAATATTTTTTGTCCTTTGTCACAACATCCTGTAACTGTGACAATGTGTAACATTTTGATTTAGTCTAGTTTTCAAAGGCACTGCTATCCAGTGGTTATGAACAAAGACCATCATCATGAATCATGTGCATGTTATTGTCACACTCTCTTGCTGCCTTGGTTACAGTATGCCAAACAGGGGAAAACAAACAGGGGAAGTCACCAAGTCTAAAGCTTTGCAGATTTCAGTGGAATTTGATGGAAAATACCTTAAAGACAAGCAAATGCAGCAACAATAAAGACTATGAAGCTACTTATAACAGGATGACACTGGTGGAATTTTTTTGCCTTTGTTATTGTAATTTTGATATTTCACATGGTGGTGAATAGCGACATGAAGTGAAACAGTGCATGTCAGTCTCGCAAAGCTCCTGGGGCTAAAAACAAGAAGTGAAATGCAAATCTCAGTAGCTAGCTGGCTCCTTTCAGCTTATTCACAAGGGGATGCCACTGCACGACACATCAAATATGGTGCCAGATTGACAGATTTTTACTGCAGATGACCTTCCGCCTTAACCCCTAGGGGATTTTTATCTTGTCACTGGCTCAAACTAGGCATACTTCCTTGTTAGGGGAATGTGGAAACAACTAAATTATGGAGCCAATGGCCAATCTAAGGTTGTGTTGCAACTGAAAGCCAATGATTATTACCAGACAGAACATTAACTTTTTACATTTATTGATAGAAGGTGTGTTAGAAGATGATGAAACAAACATTTTATGTTTATTGAATTTGCCTAAATTTACTCAGGGAACTGGGAAAATAGCATTTGACTAAAATGCCATATTATTTGTCCCTAATGTGCTAAATTCTAGGTCAATTCAGCACGAACGTCAATATCTGGGCACCTTAAAGGTGCTGCTATAAATGGATTTAGTATTATATACTTAACTGTAAGGCAATTATTTTATTAATAATACAATAATAAAATTATTTTACATATATTTTTTAGTTTTTTGTGATCAGAACCACAACGTTTTTATTTATTTATTTAGATAATTATTTTTGTTTGTTTAAAAATAAAAATAGAAGCAATTTAATCGTATAAACTATATCTCCTCGTTTTAAAAATCAGGATTCTTATTATTAAACGTAGCTTATAAGTGTCAATCACTTTTCCCTGAGCTCCTCCTCTGCCCTGACGTCAGGGAGACGTAGCTACGTGTTTTCAGCGCACTCCGCTGTGATTGGCCAGATTAGCTCACGTGACTCGAACATGACGTATCACAGAAAATTGCGAGGAGCAAAAAAACTCCGCCGAAACGTGTGCCGAGAGAGAGCGACGATGACGTAACACCGTGGACCGTGCTGTGTTGTCACCAGCTGTTGGCTAAAAGAAGACGAAAGAAAAGTGGACGCGTCTCGATGGATTGCGTGTTCACGAGTGGACCGTAGGGCTCAGAGCCACGTTCGGAACTGAAGGAGGGGAACCGGGCGACTAATGGAAGCCCCGCAGACTCATCAGCCGCGCAGGGATAGTATTAGTTACATAACTGAAGCCATCGATAACGGAAAAACTGTGATAACGGAGTAGTGCCCGTAAAGGTCGGAGTTGAAGCCATTTTTCTCTGCAGTAAGCACAATGATTTCATTAATTAACCCAACGCATTTGAACTTTTCTTGTTTTTTGCTGTGTTTGCTTCCATGCTTCACTTCAAGATCTTTTTAAGGATCAATTGTCTCCAGTGATGTTTCCAGACAACTTGCAAAAGAGCATGCTGGAATGATCAGCGCTTGCGACATTGTTTACTCTAGTCAATCAGTTGCTACTGAACCAGCAGACACCAGCTTTATTCACGCACAAGGCTACTTCTTAAAATCTCATTTGATCATATTTTAATGTTTTCTCCATTTATACCACGGCAAAGGCATCTGATTGGCTTGCAGATGTCAGGTTAAAGCCATCATATAACCTACTGTTGCTTTATTGCAATACATAATACATAAAGTAATTATTTTCCTTTATGCAGCTTCATTTAAGGGCAACCAAGCTACATGATTCATTTTCCTTTAGTTGAGTTCACTACAGGTGTCTGTATAACCCTTTAAATATGACTGCTTACCATTAGAGGTTGTAGATGGTCAGAAGGTAACATCTTTGGTTTTTGTTTCAGGAGACAGTTACACAGTCTTACCGCCGCCATCATGAACGTGGGAACAGCACACAGCGAGGTTAACCCCAACACCCGAGTGATGAACAGCCGGGGTATGTGGCTGTCTTACATCCTGGGCATCGGCCTCCTTCACATCATCCTGCTGAGCATCCCCTTTGCCAGTGTGCCCGTGGTCTGGACCCTCACCAACCTCATCCATAATCTGGTTAGTGGTGTAGTGGTGTCCCTCAAAGGACCAGCACTGCCACAGTTTGCCTTAACCTTTATTGACTAGGTCAAGTGAGGTCAAATCGAGTCGAGGGCACGTGCAGCACAGTGAAGAGGTTTAGGATGTGGTGAATGGGAGTAAGTTGAGAGCTGAGTCAGAGACACAGCTGCTTGCTGCTTCACTGCTCTTAGACATGCCTTTGGTTAATGAGGTGATTCTTTAACAAGCTTCTTGTTTTTTATTGTTGTTGTTTATTCATAGTTCCTTTTTTTTCTTTTCAACTCGGACAGGCCCACATTTCTTGAGAAGAGTGCAGTATTAACCACACCGTGATCCTGTTACACAAGTGAATTTGCTAGTTGAGGCATGGGCTGTTTCATCATGCAGCTTAAAAGTGTTCCTAATATTGAGAACACATCCGACTTTTACTTACGAGCTTTACAGTAGATTTAGATTTATTTTAAAAGAAGAAGAAGAGGAAGACCTTAACTTAGTAAGTTAACTTCCTGGAAGATTTTGTACTGAACGAAGTTTACTCTTGTATTCACATATCAATAATCCACTAGTGTGGCAATCATGTGGCAACAGTGTTCTGTTTTTCCCCTTCTCTGTAGTGCATGTACCTGCTTCTTCATACAGTCAAAGGGACACCTTTCGAGACCCCTGATCAAGGCAAAGCTCGCCTCCTTACACACTGGGAGCAGATGGACTACGGTGTGCAGTTTACGGCTTCACGGAAGTTCCTCACCATCACACCTATTGTCCTGTAAGTTGCATTCCTCTGCTTTTCTGTTTAATGCGGCTTTTTGAGGACCCCAAAAAACCATAGAGGACAATATAATGGGACAATACCTCTGACAAGGACACGTCTCACTACCTTGTCATCCATCAGCACTTTTGTGTGTGACAGGCCTAAAGCAAAAGCAGCTCTCTTTGAATGAACTTGTGTGTTTGTGGCTTAATCAGAATGCCAGTACCTTTTATTCAGAGTGAACTTGCACACACTTACACCTCAGTGGAAAAATGTATGCTGCATTATAAAATTCAGCGCTTATTTTCCTTTGGTGTGAGTGTGGATTGATTAGCATGCACGCTGCTCCCTTATTAGCCAAGCCTGCAAATTGAGAAGGGGCACAGTGTTTGCAGAAGTGCCGCTTGCTGCTTTCTTGGCCTTTTTCTGTCCTTATTAACCACCACAGTTCAGTTTACAGGAAGCACTCTGCTTCCCCAGGGTTTATTTGCCAGCTCAGCACGAACATTGTAGCGATAGCGCTTTTGCAGGTGTGGACTTTGTTTTTGCACTCATTTAAAGGGGCTCTTTGTCATTTTGTTTTGCAACCACTGCCAGCAGGAAGAAGTGAGCGGTCAGTCTTTAGACTCCAGATGTAAAGGCCACACATCTGCTGAACTCCTCTGGGAGTGTTTTTGTACATGTCCTTACTTGTTCCGCTGAGAGCAGGAGATGCAATTCATCATTCTCACTTAACAAAAATCCCTTACCGCCACACCTAAAAGTGCGACTCATATTAAATCAGCATAGTTTTATTTATTCCAGCATCTCACCAGGATTAACACAACTCTGCAAACATACAGCCAGCACACAAGCCGAGTTTATATACGTGTATGTGGTTCTTTTGTTTTTTTCACGGGGCCACAATAAAAATGATAAATAATCAATAAAACAAGTGTAGGACCACATGATGAAGAACTGTGAAATCAGATGCACACATTGCTGAATTCTGGTAAACTCTATAAGCAGCCGTTAGCATTTGTTTTTCTCATATTTTACTTTGGTTTCCTCTGAGGTTACAATAAAAAACTAGCTTACATCTTCCTCATATGCCCGACTGCTCTCATGAAAGATGTTGAATTATCTTTTAAATAGAGACTCTAGACTTTACAATCATTAGAATCTTAATATGTATTATGTATTATGTCTCCAACCTCAAACTTTTATACCTTTATTGTGCAGACCCACTACTTTTACTTTTTATGATGTCGCAGGCCGGGTTGAATTGTGGCCGAAGGTTCTATCCGGTTGTTAAGTGATGACGTGACGAATCCTACTTCCGGGCCTAAAGTAGTCTGCGTTTAATATGGCTTTTGTGTTGTTAACATGCTTAATGTTATGTATTTTCTTCTATTTAATCTCAAAAAGCTCCTAAAACAGTCAGTGATCACTGTTGACCTCCCTCGGCTTTTATTACCGCTAATCATTTATTTAAGCTCAGTTTTTAAAACCTTAGGATGTATCTACAGCCCAGCCCATGCAGCAGTATATGAATGACTAACCTCGTATTGTGGATGGATTATCTCCGTTGTTCTCCTGGCTGAAGTTTGGTCCTTTTACAGCATCCTGCCATGCGATTACATTTGTTCCTGACCACCGAGAACACTCGCGTTAACTTTTATCGAGTGGAAAAAAAGTTAGCTTGTTTATATTATGCTAACATAGCTGTGTCACTAGCGGTCACATAGCACATCATTATATACCAGCTAGCCAAACTTCAGTAACCCTACAAACGTCACTGCTGTTTAGTTTTCTGTCTTCATTTATGTTGGAAGTGACAACAGAGCTGTACGTTTTAATTTGTTTCCAAAACCCCGCAGTCAGGACATGCTATATTGTATTTAGATAGAAGCTAGCGAGCTAATGTCCTGCTAACTTCTAACTCCGTTAAATGTCATAAATTCCGTTTTCATGGATGCCTGGATGTTAAACTCAATTGTTACACCTGGTAGAGCAGAACGCTGATCATTTTATTAAAGATGAAAGACTTTAGACAGTTTTTCAACTCTCAGTAATGCCATAGTGATCGTTTGATATATGGACCTGCAGCGGAGTTTAGGCCCAGACACGGCTAGTGACGTCAGACTTAAAGACCGGATTATACAAATAATTTTTCAGATTGTTGCAAATTGAAAAATTTCTGTGATAAACGGAAGATTTATAGATATGTTGATTAGGTGTCATCACTGAATGTGATAGAATAGGTAATAGAATATTTACTATTTATGAACAAATATATTGTGTTATACATGAAATCTAGCCTTAGATCTTTAGACCATTCTAACCACCCCAAATGCAAATGAAAAAAATGTTTATTGATAACGAGACAGAGAGCTTGACCAGAGACTGCAGTGTGTGGAAGGCCTCTTGAGGCCTCTTGAGGATGGGCAGTGGCTCCTGAGCCAGTTAAGTCCCCTGAAACCTCTGAGAGAGGATGACAGACAGAGGAAGAGGGGAGGGAGAGCAAGTGGGTATCTGTAGATAAGCCTCAAAAGGGAACGTTTATGTGGTCCTGCTCCCGAACTTCAGATAAATCATCTCATATTCATAAACCACTTTTATCTACTTCTCATCCTCGTCAAAATTGGAATCATCAGTTAGCCTAACATGGGATTAAATTAGATGGACTTAGATTAGACTTTTTAGCTTGTTGGTGCTTGGAAGCCTAGTGTAGATTTAGGCTTACAGATTCTCATATCAACTCATTTGCTCATTACCAGTGTTGTAATTCTGTTGTTTGGCACGTTAAAATGGTCTCACAGAACAACTGCTGGCACAGCTTTTGTGAGTTAGGAAACATCTGGGTGTGATTGGCAGAATAAAACTAAGTGAAATGTTTTTTTTATACATAAAGTGACATTTTATAAAGACATTGTGGTTTTCTTCAGGCTTTTAACGGACTGCCTTGCTTTCACACCAGCAGAGAGAAATCTAGACATAAGCTTTATGCCCTTTGCTCATTGTAATCTTCTCCTTTTTTGTGCCTATTCTTGATTCAGGTATATATTAACCAGCTTCTACACCAAATACGATCGGGCCCATTTTGTTGTCAACACTGTCTCCTTGCTCACGGTACTCATTCCCAAGCTGCCCCAGCTGCACGGTGTGAGGATCTTTGGGATTAATAAGTACTGACACGGCAGAAGAGGACACCTCCTTCCTGCGTCCCTGTGGACTGCTGAGAGCACACAGAGTATCAAGCTTCTGATTTGGCTGCAGAACCATTGGGATCTGTGGTCGTTTGGCGCCTCACTCTGCAGAGCAGCACTCTAAATAAAGCCTATTGAGCATACTGCCATGGTACCAAACCCCAGGACGGAGAGACAAAACACTAGAGAGCACAAAAGGAAAGTGTTCGGTTGTGATTATTTGTGGAAAATCTTCTTTGAGCCTCGTGATTTTTCCAGAGACATTTTAAAAGGATTTCTCAAAGTATTGTGTACATTTCTGTAGACGTTCTCAAATGTGACACGTGCCGGGGGAACGGGACAATGTAGTTGTACAAATGTGGTGTGCCATTTTACACTACTGGCACACTGAGGCAGTAATCAAAGTTATTTTGTATGTAATGATACGCTGCTGTATTTATTCAGCTTCACTCTCGCGTGTAGCTTCGTCTTCCTTGAGGTTTCCGAGCTTGGAGGAGAGCAACAATAGTTTAATGAAATGGTAGGGAACCTGTGAAGTGCAGCGGAGGCGAGACACAAGAAACCACGAGATTTTATATTTAGCCCTCGCTGTTCTGCTCAGGGCCAAGATTGGGAAGTTAAGCAGCCTTTATTTTTATCTGACCATTTCCTTATTTGGACACCTCTTGTCCTGGTTTGTGCGCTGCAAACCTCCTGTGTGCAAAAGCACTCGACTGATCTGACTTATCCAAAGGTCCTGCAGTCTGGCTCTGGAGATGGGCAAAATATGTTCACACATGTTTGTTCCTGCTCTGTAAAAGTACTCAGGATCTGGTATGTTGAGCATGAGTCAGCTGTGTCTGCAGCTCAAACCAGTCAGCAGATTGCATACTGATTGCATCTATGTTTATTAGGTACGCTTTGTGCAGTCCGATGCACTGTAGCACTGATGCTTTCATTTACCTAAGAATTAAAAATCCTCCAGAATGATGAAAACAATGCAACAATAAAGCACTCAGGACAAAGATAGAAAAATAAACCCTTGCAAAGCGGGATTAATCACTTTGTCTGCCAGCTGTAGCTGCCATTTTTCTTTAATGCTTTCTTCATAAAGCATCCTGATCTGGATCTAGACCAGATATTTGGTATAAAAATGACTTTTCAAAGGTTTGAAAAATGAATTTAGCATCTTGCATTACATTGGGTGGAGTTGCAGGTGAGGATTGTTAGCAGGTTCCATAACATCAATTTTACTGACTTTTTTATGGCTGTACTTTATTCTCCAGTGTAAGATTTTGATTAGGTCGAAGTAAACTTGTTAATATGGGATAGAAATGTCCAAATCACCCTCTGGAATGTATTTCAAAATTCTCCTCAGAGAGCCGGTATTCGTTTACGTTTAAGCCTAGTTTTGATCCTGAATTCGGGGATTTATTTTTCTAGGTGGAAAAAATAGCCAAGCAGTAGTCAAACAGTGGCCTAGGGCTTACATTCAATATCACCTTAGGTAGTTTTTAATGGAGGATGCTTCTGGCTACTTGAAGTCTAGTTTTCACTCTTGATTTTTCTTTGTGTTGCTCTTCTGTAACTACCTGTCTCATGAACTGCTTTAGATGACACTTTTTTATCATGTTTTTAGCTTACTCCGTCTCCCGTTTGGTGCTGGGCAAGGAGGCTGCGATGAATTTGCTAGATTGTTTTCTGAAATTAGCTGGTGCTGGAAACGAGGCTAATGAGAACAGTTTGTGGACTGAAAGAAAAAGGATAGAAAAGGGAGACACTAAAGAAAATAGCTGCATAAGATTTTTAAAGTAGGTACGATCCAGATCTTTCAAGAATATCAAGTACTTCCTCGTCATCTGATTGAAATCTCCACTTCTATAAAGTCCGATGTGCTAAAAGAGGTCATTGCATTACAGTAAAAACGCTGGTTGCTGTTTTCGGAGAAATACAGTGAAAGTGCATCTTTTCAAATCCGACATGTTTCTTCGTTTTCATTGCGTTTGTCAGTGAAAGGCCAAAGTAGGCCTCATCGTAAACATTCAGGGTCTTTGAGTTACTGTGGGCTGTGTATCACGTGCACAACAGTGCTTTGATTCAGTTACACAAACAGTTGTCTCGGCCTGATTTGTCTTTAAGAAGACACAGTTCATATATGTTTGTCAAAATTATTGCCTGATCATCCCAGGTTTAATTTTTCCTGGAGCAAAAACCGCAGATGGCCAGAACTGGAAAATGAATACAGACTATGGTTTGAAGAATCATTTCATATTTGACCTCTGAAACTGATAAATGGTACTGATTAGTTGTGGACAGGCAGAGAGGGAATGAAACATGAGCTCAAACACGGATTTCGTTTAAAGGTGACTAAACTGTATAATAGTTCATCTTAATTCTCATTCGAGGTAAAATTATGTTTTACATTTCTTCTTTTGAACTCAATTTTACGATACCAGATGTTCAATCAGAGGGGAACGTCTATTCTGTGCTGGGATACGAGGATCCGTTCAAATCTGTTATGAATTGAAAAAATAAAAATGTATAGATTAATAGTTAAACCACTATTGTGCCCTTTAGCAGTAATAGAAGCAAGAGCAATTATAGATCTAATATTTAAAATGACTTAGAGTGGCAGCGGTAGTAAATGTAGCAGATTCATATTTTCTTTAGATTTGTGGTTCACGCTGTCACTGCAAAACATGAAAACATTCATTTTATTAAGTGTGTTAAATTGGAAAAAAGTAATAAATGAATCAAACATGGATCATAGAACCAAAGAGTTCACGTATGTGTACATAATAGTTGATGTGCCCGAGCCTTCATCATGTTTTCAGATGTATTCTTACTCTAAAGGGCTTCATTGTAAGACTTGCTACAGCACAAGATGACAATGCATTTACTTTTTTTTTTTTTTTTAATCAGACTGTTTGAGAACATCGGATAAACTGAATGTTGATTAAATGTGAAAAATTGCGCTTGTAGCTCCTGGTTTGATTTTCTTTTTTTAAAAAAAGTGTACTTGCTTTGTTTTTGAAGGACATTGCAAAGCCATTTTCTGTACGAGCGCTTGACTCTAAATACAATGTTTTTCAAGCATCATCTCAAAATCCTTCATTGTTGTTCTGCGTATTTGTGCCGCCGTGTCCTCGTTTTCTGGCGTTTAATTAAAATGCAGAAAATGTGTTGGATCTGTGAAGGAATTGGTGATACGAAGCATTGCGCTCATCATTTTTTGTGTGCTTTTCAGTGTGTACAACAGGCACAACATGGTGTGAGTCAGCCTCTCCTGTCTTGTTGTGGCTGTGTTTAACTTTTGTTTGCACATCCAGGACTCTCAAGAAGGTTGAGTGTTGACTCCAAACACAGATGTAAGCATCAGATGGATTACTGCTCATCAAAAAGAGAAAGGCTGTATTTAGGACACCTTTTCAGTGACTACAATGTACTGACATGCCTCCTCCATGACGTTTGCAGGAGTTTAGTTCAGACTTTTAGGTTGCTTAACATTATGACTAGTTAGTCCTTACAGTACAATAGAGTTTGCACAAAAGGAAGAATGAAAATTGTACTTAATAAAAGTAGGAAACACTTTCAGAATTGTGCATAGATGTGATATTTTGTGCTATATTCTGTACTTTGTCTTTGCAGGTACAAGGGTTTGCAGAAAATGCCTGAGAGTAGTAACTCTTGCAATGCACCTCCTGAATGCTATGCAGTAACAGCAGCTGTTATTTTTAGTGCAGTGCATCAGGTTATTCAATCTGAATGATTGTCCTAAACTCTGCAGCTTGAAACAGTACTTCTTTGTACTCTCTGTCAACTCTACCTGATAGTAAACCTATGCATCAAATCAAAAATTAAATCTATGGTCTTCATTTCCCCCGTTGCAAGCTGATACTGACGCTGTACAGTGCTCACCCTGTTAAACAACACCGGGGGCTGTTTAAACATTCAGTAAGCGAAAGTAACAGTGAGGTATTACGAGGCAGTAAATTAGTACATTATATGAAAGCAATCAAATGATTTAAGTCATAACAATATAAATCCTCGTTTTAGGGGCAAAATGAGCATTTTATTTGGTGTTAAGCAGATATGCAATGGCATCCCACCCATTTATGTTGAATAGATTTTGAAGTCTTCTTTAAACATGAGCTGAAATCATGATTTAAGTTATACCTGGGAGGCAAATGTTCCAAACATTTGTATTTTTTTGATAGAAATTGTTGAACGACTTGTTCTTTGTTGCTCATATCCTAGTACTACATCAGTAAAATCCAATATGTTGATCACATGCTTCTTTTTAATGATGACTACTACCCGATGTTCATGCAGAAGTGCCCCCCCAGTGGTGACATTTATCACAATTACCTGTATGTGTTTTAGCATAAATTTGCATAAAGGCCATCAGTGTTGTTATGCTACAAAAAATAAGAGGAACTTAAGATGAACAAAACTATATGAAAATTAGCATTATTTTAAAAGGTCAGTTACCTTAAAGCAAAAACAAAGCCGTATCGGCTCGTTTAAGACGACAGACGCAGTAAATGGCTTTTTAATTATTGTAAGGAGGACAAATGTCAGGCAAGAGGCAGAGGTTTAGGAAAATCAGTGCAAGTGTTACAATAAAAACAGTATTTTTTATAAGACTAAAACTACAGTGAGGGTAATTCCTCTACATTTTTTATTGCAGTTAGTTTTCTAGTTTCTAGGTCTAGTTTTTCTTTTAGTTAACTAAAATCTTTTTTTAGTTTTAGTGTTTAGTTTTAGTTAACTATAATAACTTTTCCTGAAGCTTGAAAACTTTCCACTTATCCAGTTCTGTATTGCAGGGAGCCTGTCCCAGCTGTCATAGGGAATGGGACAGCACACCACCATGCTTCCCATTCTGAAAGCTGAGACTCTCAAGTATTGCTTTACTTTTAAGGGCTTAATTATAATAATAAATCTATTCTAAAGTGTTTGTCTCAGGATGCTTTGGCTCATCTTGCTATTTTCTTATTCTTTTTACACTCCATTTGAGGCCAAAGAGACCAGTGCATACGGCAAATGTGAATGTGTGACCCAGAGTTTATGCAAAAAGAAATGTTATTATGTTCTGGGCTATGCAGTTAAAATCTGGACCATATATTATGTGCACAATGCACCAAATAACAAAATACGTATAGAGAATTCTGCAGTTAAAAAAACAAAACAAAAACAAATATGCTACAGTAAGTACACCTGAAAAAAGCCAGTCTGTATTTCTACAGTAGAGGGCAGCAAATAGCTGCCATTGACCTTAATATGAAGAGACGTTCTGCCTCTATAAATAGAAAAACCTCAAGGCGGAGATTATTGGTCTTTCTCTCTTTTTGTCAAGAGGTTTTCTCTTCTCTGTTCATTCACTTATTTACGCTGATTCACAGTGTCACAGAAATGTAACGACGTCTTTCTTCTCGTCGCTCTCCTTGAAAAGGTGTTAAATTTGTCTGACAGTTAACACTTAATCCAAGCTAACATTTGTCAATTTGTATGGACGCGTGAACGTAAATTGTAAAAAATATTTGTTAGCACAGGAAGTAAAGGATGTAGATATCTGCCATGTTAAACATACGCAGCGCGAAGTAAAAATATCGGAGCTGTTTATTTATAGTGTCAACATTTATTTGATCCTTTTGTTTCATGTTGGGAATTCAATACCTTGTAGTTCCAGTCAATGAATATCAGGGTTTGTCTTATTTTGGGATTTACTACACAACACTGTACTGCACTGTATATGCTCATAAAGTCAGAGGAGTCGTGTCTCACAGGGTGAAAGTTATCATACTGAATCACTGATTAAATCTGATAAAGATATGTTGTTACAGTTTGAACCTTTAATGCTCAACCAAGTCATAAAATTACTATATTGATATATAATTAGTTACTTGTCCAAGTTAGTTTGTTATAGTTATTTAACCACTCTAACCCTTTTAAGATTGTTTAATTGAAATAAAAACAATCATTCAACTTTGCAATATTTTTATTTGTAATATTTATTTACATAAATTCTATTTTTCCCCTACCATCTCAAAACTGGCCACTGTGATTTACCGAGGGCCGTAAATTAAAACTACTTCCGCCTCAACCAACTACAACAGAAAAGTGCTGCTCACATGTCAAGGTCAAGGTAACTTTATTTATACCCATAGGCAAGGTAAATTTGCTTTACAGAAAAAATGACAGCATTTGGCATCCCTTTAAAAACACACATACCTAGTAAAGATATAAACCTCACTGTGGCACATATATAGTATTTTTAATATTTCGAATCAAAAACAGTTCTTATTTAATTCAGTGACAGCAACGGGGACAAAGCTGTTTTTATAACGCTTTGTCCTGCATCTCGGAAATAGAAACCTCCGTCCTGAGGGAAGAAGCTGAAATTCACCCCTTAGCGGATGGGAACCATTTTTAAGGATTGATAAAGCCATCCTCTGTACCTGCTTGGAGTACAGGGAGGCTAAACAAGACTGTGGCTCACCTATCAGACGACTGGACCATCTCACTATCTGATTTAGAGTTTTTCTCTGTGACAGAGGTCTGACCAAACCATGCCACCAAACAAAAGGATAAAACAGACTCAATAAAAGAAGTCTGTGTAAATGTAACAATTTAGAATAACTCATTTGAAGCTTATTTAGTTAATGAATGTTGTTACCTTTAATATATGTTATGTTTTGATGACAGAAACCACATTTCTGCAGAATGAGAAATCTTACTTTTAACATATTTTATTGTTATTTTGAACATTTTATTTGTTTTTATTATTTTAGAAGTACCGCTAATTAACGTGAATTAAGATTTTTAATAACTGAATATATTTAGAGGATGCAAAACTAAAAGATATAATGTTAAGATTTGATGTAAAGTAAAAAAAAGTATTTTCAGTTGTGAAAAATGTGTAGAAAAACATATCTCTTATGAAAGTGCACTCATCCTCCTTAGCACCTCTGACTCCTAGAACCAACAGATTTGATATTTTCTGTAATATATTCTGAAACATGTTGTGTTTTGACAGCCTTTTACACAGAAAACACAAAACAGTTTTTATGTCTCGTTGCATTAGACATGAGCTAATATTTGTGGACCTGGTGGAAACATTATGTGTCTATTTAACATTTTCACAACCTCAAAAAAATTCGTATCAATTTTGTATCAAAACTAAACTTAAATATGTTTGTTTAATTTTTAAACAATAGCTACGTCTGATCTAGACGTATGATAAAGTTTTTCTTATTTACTGTAACCTGATTTTAGATTTGACAATATTTACTATCTAGAGATCTTTTAAACCTGCTATCATCAGAAAATTAAACATTCACTTTTCAAGCAGGTTGAAGGAGACATATTTTTAAAAACTGTGATTGGCTGACGAGATTTAGCCGAGAAAATGTGATCTGTGGATGTCAGGTGGTGGGCAGTGATTACCTTATGAATACTTATGTGTCTCATGCCTGTTTTCTCGCCCTGCTGCAGAAATGTAAATGAATATGTCTGAAACATCTATGAAACCCAATGACCCTCTGATCGTGTATGCATGTTTAATTTCCCCTAATTTTATGTTAACTCACAACTTCAAAAATAAGTTTGTGCTCATCCCACAGAGGCAGCACCTCTGCCTTTTTCTTTGGAGGAAAACAAAGTCACATGACTGCCAAACAACCAACAACCTCGTTAAGTATGGATGACCTCCCGACCAGAAATGCAGTGCGCCCATCAAGCCCTCTGCAACCGAGGGGGCACGTGTCTCCTCAAATTGAACATTTTGAAATATGTATGCTCCATGTTGTGAGGCTCCCACTGCGTGTGCTTGGTTTTCCTGTGGATGTGA
Source organism: Neolamprologus brichardi (assembly GCF_056152115.1). Classification (NCBI taxonomy): domain Eukaryota; kingdom Metazoa; phylum Chordata; class Actinopteri; order Cichliformes; family Cichlidae; genus Neolamprologus; species Neolamprologus brichardi. The sequence goes on along the minus strand of NC_142111.1, from coordinate 22,532,077 downwards.
CAGTGCTGGGTCTCATAAAACACAATGCACTCGAGATTCATTTCTCAGCTGCCGTGCTGTGACCTTGACAAGCTTCCACCAGATAATAATGTGTTGATCAAGGGTGTTGAGAGTTTCACGTCATAGGGAAGAAGGATGTCTTGATGCGCAGAAGTGGTTAACTATAAATAGAATCAAACAAGAACTGGATCAATTAATTATGAGCTCTGGATTCCCCCGCAGGGTCTTTGAGAAAGCCAAAGACGGGACGGACAACAGGAGACGACGTCCCTGTAAACACTGCCCTGCTACTGAAATGCACCATGGGGTTTCCAGAGTTTGCCCCTAGACTTTCTTAAGGTCTCTCTACAGTTTAATGACTGCTCTGTCAAACTCTATAAAGCGTCAAACTCAGCCTGAAGTAGACATAAATATGGTGTGAAGCAAAACAGGCCTTTACTATATGTTACTTTAAGCTTTAGTCCTATAACTAAAGCATAAAGTACTGTATGCCTAAAATTTACATAAAGTAGTTCAAACTTTAGTATATGTTGATTATATGTTTGTGCATGCAGTCAAGCACAAACATATAATCAGTATATGGATTTATATACCATATGTGCATTTCAGTCATCTCGAATTCCAACATCTAAATTACACACTAAAGTAAGCATCGCTGTTTGGCTTTTATTTTGTGCCTGAAATCATCGCTCCACATTCATAGTGAACAAAAACGATTTATGTTTATTTTCTCATACCTGAAAAAAGCGATTTGAATATGAAGTCCAGAAATGAGCTGGTGGGGTTAGTCGCCATTGTATTATATGAGAAAAATAGGAGTTTGGACGTTCTCCCTGCACCTCTGTGGGTTTTCTGCAGGTACTCCAGCTTGTTCACTTAGTCCAAAGAAATGCATGCTAGGTTAATTATAACCTGTGTTAACCTGTTAACCTGTGTTAGCACTGGGATGGACTGGCAGTCTCTCCATGGTGTACCACACCACTCTGCCTGTGTCAGCTGGAATAAGCTCCATGGGAACCTAGTATGATGAACCTAGACCCCATCCTTCTTAAAATATCTATGCACACATCCATTCTCTGGTGCTTATCTAGGTTCAGATCGTGGGCACAGCAGTTTAAGTAGTGACCCAGACTCTTTCAGGTCATTTTCCCAGCTCTTCAGGGGGGAATCTGAAGGTGTTCACAATCCAGTCTTTCCAGTTTACCAACAGAAAAAAAATTCTCAACCTATTGCTATGGGAGAGGCCTGCCACCCTTCAGTGGAAGCTCAGTTTCACCACCTGTATCTCATTCTTTCACGCGAAAGGATAAAAAACTGCAACTTCAGCGGTGGAGGCATTCCAGCATGAGTCAGAGTCTAGTCGTGATGTGGCTGTGGGCTGTCAGGAGACATTCTACGTCTCTACACTAAAAGTGGGATTGTTGTGACATTTGATTTTGCTGCAGGAAGCTTCGTTGTTTGAGTTTCAGCACCATCCAGTTTTGAAGCGAGTTGTTACTGGAAGCCTCTGTAGCATTAAAGCTGCTCGACACTTATTTGGATACGAGTACATGAAAGTTAAATAAAAAGTCAATGAATGATGTATTAATTTATCAATTATTACCTTTCTGATTGAATAACCAGGTGGTTCTTACTCCTATAATCCCATACTGTTAAAGCTGCTGGTATGTCAAGACGTCCTCCTGCTTTCACTCCCAAGTCATCGATCTTTAAGATGACCAAGCACCTTTGGGTAACTAAATGTAACCAGCAATTAAAAGCAAAACCCCCCAAAAAATCACTGGGAAAAAAGTGAAACGGAGTGCTATTGTCCCCTGGCTGATGATTATTTCTTGTGCGTGAAGGCAATGATGCAATGTCCATAATAGTGAGATGCATCTGAAAACACAGCATTATGTGAAGGCCCCCAAAAAGAATATGCTGGATAAGCACAAATCTGTGTATAACTATGATATAAATGTCAATAAACAACTAAGATGTCCAACTATCAGTGTTGGGAAGGTTACTTTTAAAATGTATTCCATTACAGATTACAGAATACATGCCCCAAAATGTATTCTGTAACGTATTCCGTTACGTTACTCAATGAGAGTAACGTATTCTGAATACTTTGGATTACTTAATATATTATCATGCTGTTTACAACTACATGAATGTACTATTGCTGTGATTTATTACTGTTACTGAAGGTCCGCGGCTCCGAACCGTAGTAAAGGGACCTCTGGCTAATACGGTGGGTTCTGTGTCGGGCTCGTAGCCGAAAACTAGCTTTACTTTGTTGTCTGGGTCAACTTTGCTAGCGAGAGACAGAGAGAGGCGTTGAAAGGCTGCTCCAACGGAACTTATTGTTTTTGGAGGAAAACACGAACACAGTGTACAGTCGAGTCTTAATAGCTTACTTACAACTGGGCTCGTCAGGCACTCTTCTTGGCTGCAGTGGTTATTATTATATTTACATGCTTCCAGCTCCCGTTTTTGCTTGATGACAGCTCGTACTTTTCCTTTTTCTCCCTCCCTCGCTCACAGACACATAACGTGTATGGCAGTCCATTCTCACTGCAGCACGGACTACACTGCCTATGATGCTACATTCTTTAGAGCTATACCGGTAGCATTCTGCCTGTTAGCTTAGCACAACAACAACAGGCGCTCTCTCACCCAGAACACACGCAGAGAGAGCGTCACCCTGTAACCATGGCAACCGTAACGCTGCCGCTGGAACAACAGAACGTAGTTGTCAAACAAAACCCAAACAGTCCTGACCCGCCACAATATGAAACAGGGAAGTACCGCCGTGTAATCCATTTATTTCAACAAAGTAACTGTATTCTAAATACCACCTTTTTAAACGGTAACTGTAACGGAATACAGTTACTCATATTTTGTATTTTAAATACGTAACGGCGGTACATGTATTCCGTTACTCCCCAACACTGCCAACTATTTATTTTTTATGCAACTAGATCATCATTTTTAAAGTACAATAATTAAAAAACAAACAAACAACTATTGCATATTTTAACAAAAAGCCCTTAAAAGTCTTAAATGTAAATCGGTGCAGGAACACTGGGGGATATGCTTAATCAGATGAGCCTGGATGAGCCCCATAAACAGGATATTTCTATCCACGTTAACACACTCACTAATCTAAATCTGACTCTTGGCTGGTTATAAATTCCTCTTGTCTGTCTTCCCGCTCATAACAAAAAAATGAAAATGAATAAACTTGTAATAAAGAACCTCAAAACAAAAGTGTTTAACTCAAGTCTGAAACCCACTTTTGTGCCTTTATAGACGAAGACGTCCGCAGTGACGCCTTCAGATAACGAATAGTTTTAGAGCATGAGCTGTCTGGCTTATGTGGCAACTCATAAAGCCTTACCCAGATCTATCACATGTACTATGAATATTCATAAACTGTTCTTGTTTTACATTATTAACATACTCATTCCACCCAATAATAAGATTTATGATGGCTTTGTGACACTCAGAGTTTAAAACCAGCAGTTGAAAATTTGCTGGTCACCATGGTAATGCCACATAAATTAAGAAAATGCTCCAGAAAAGCTGCAATAAATAAAACACATCGCGGCTTAAGAGACAGCTCTAATTAGATTTAACTTCACTGCAATTTAGCACTGCACTGCTGGGTATTAAGCCATGACTAAATCTGAACACCCCTAATTAATTACCTAGGGCTTACTGAGCATCTTGTGCTTGCTTTGTATTTTTGTTTTGTTTAGTTTTATTTTGCCTTTTCAAGGATGGTCAGCTGTATTGTTTTCCCTCAGTCCTTGTCTGCGGCTGTGTTCACTTCCATCGTGTTGTTATTCTCACATTTTGTGGAGTAAAGAGAAAACATGGAAGGGTGAGCTAAGTGAGGAGGAGACAGGAGGGGAGCAGTGTTTGTGGGTTACTCAAAACCGCGTGACTGAAGGCATTTTCAGGTCTGAGCAGAATTCATTAAGACCAACAAAAACAGAAAAAGCAACAAAAAAGTCTTTTTTAATAGTGGACATAAAAAACATAACTGTATAAAATAAAAATACAGATTGCAGGAATCCCTCCTCAGTGTCACGAGCTGTGTTATTGTGGATAACTGCTACACAAACACACAAGCCCGGTTGAGCAATTTAAGTTAATACTACCAAGCTGTGAAAGCTACAAAAAGGTGGATGTCTGCACCGGCAGATTACCAGCTACCGTGTTAACATAATGAGAAAACAAGATGCATTTGCGGTATTGTTTAATAGAAAAAATGTCCTTGCACTTGCACTGTATGGTGTTTTTAGGAGGCACCAAACCTTACTCTGCCCGTAGTTAAATAAACTACAGATTCCTGTTAGCAGCATGTAGAATAAATAACAATAAAAAGCAAAGAAATAGCAAACAATACAACCAAATCTAAAAATACCAACTATTCAAATGTACATGTTTTATACAGAAGTGCTCTCTTTGAAGACTACCACAGTGCTATTGTCCAAATACTTGTAAATCTAACCATATCCAAGCCTGATTATTACATCTCCAACTAAATATCTTCAAACATCTTTTCAGACAAATTTAGATTAAAGTAGCAGCAGGACTATAGAAATTCTCCCCCTAGAATTTCATTTCATTTCATTTCTGACTCAAGGACTACAAACTGGAACGTGTGTCATAAAAGCACTTGAGCCCACACCCTGCGCTCTCATCACGAGTACCTTCTGAAGGATAATTTCATCTGCTATACCACAATTACATTACTGAGCATGCGAAAAGCTGAAAGCTGCCTCTGAAGGCCTATGTTCAGGCTGAAAGCATTTCGAATGTATTAGTAAGACAAATCACACTTAGTTCGAACGTACTGTCTCTTTCAGGGACCTGTTTCCACTTGTCTATAGATTATTTTTAATCTTCCTAAGTGGTCCAGGTTGTGTCCCTGTAGGATCAGAACAAGAGAAAGAGAAAACTTGTTGTGCAGCTTTCGGATTACTCCGCTGCCCCGCTGCATGTACACATATTATTAAAGAACTGTAGTCAGTGTTGGGGAGTAACGGAATACATGTACCGCCGTTACGTATTTAAAATACAAAATATGAGTAACTGTATTCCGTTACAGTTACCGTTTAAAAAGGTGGTATTTAGAATACAGTTACTTTGTTGAAATAAATGGATTACTTTCCTGTTTCATATTGTGGCGGGTCAGGACTGTTTGGGTTTTGTTTGACAGCTACGTTCTGCCGTTCCAGCGGCAGCGTTACGGTTGCCATGGTTACAGGGTGCCGCTCTCTCTCTGCGTGTTTCCTGGGTGAGAGAGCACCTTTTTGTTGTTGTGCTAAGCTAATAGGCAGAATGCTACAGGTATAGCTCTAAAGAATGTAGCATCATAGGCAGTGTAGTCCGTGCTGCAGGGAGAATGGACTGCCATACCCGTTATGTGTCTGTGAGCGAGGGAGGGAGAAAAAGGAAAAGTACGAGCTGTCATCGAGCAAAAACGGGAGCTGGAAGCATGTAAATATAATAATAACCACTGCAGCCAAGAAGAGTGCCTGACGAGCCCAGTTGTAAGTAAGCTATTAAGACTCGACTGTACACCGTGTTCGTGTTTTCCTCCAAAAACAATAAGTTCTGTTGGAGCAGCCTTTCAACGCCTCTCTCTGTCTCTTGCAAGCAAAGTTGACCCAGACAACAAAGTAAAGCTAGTTTTCGGCTACGAGCCCGACACAGAACCCACCGTATTAGCCAGAGGTCCCTTTACTACGGTTCGGAGCCGCGGACCTTCAGTAACAGTAATAAATCACAGCAATAGTACATTCATGTAATTGTAAACAGCATGATAATATATTAAGTAATCCAAAGTATTCAGAATACGTTACTGTCATTGAGTAACGTAACGGAATACGTTACAGAATACATTTTGGGGCATGTATTCTGTATTCTGTAATGGAATACATTTTAAAAGTAACCTTCCCAACACTGACTGTAGTCTTATTTATCCTCAGGTTGTTGCTGTATTTTCAGATCAGATCACAAAGCTGTTCCCCAGCTAATGGCATTCAGCCATGTCAACATGCACCTGCCTAAATATGAATGCATGTGTAGTTCAAAGGGGAATGCAAAGATAAAAGCAGCATCTTGAACTCGGCCCACTTTGACGATTAGCATTAATGAACGACTAGCATTTTTATTATATAGAATCATGTTGCCTGCCTTTGATCACCACTCTGCACTGGATGATTTATACTTGAAAGGTTTTTGCTGCAGCTATCCCCTCGCAGCTTTATCATATCTTATCCCTGCACTGAATTTCAGTGCATAATCAGATGGGTGGAATATATGTTTTTGGAGACTAGACAAGACATGACTGTAAGTCACTTAACTTAAATCGTTGTTGATAATTTGCTATTAATCCGAGCAGTCATTTGGTGTGGAAGGATCATGTCTCTTTTGCTTTCAGTGATGACAAAAGTTTAAAGCTTCACCCTCTTCATTTAATGGTTATGCTGAATATTAATAATTTAATCTGTGCTGCTCCACACGAGCTTTCTGTCCATTCCTCGAATAGATGGATCCGGAAAAATCAGCAGCTTTATCTATAGAGTACGTTTTGTGCATCATTATCAAGTCCCATTGTTAGCTGCTGCCCGAGGGCATGCTAGCTGTCAAAAAATAATTAGATGGGATGGTTCTGTATGAACTATGGATAGTTGGTTTTCTTAAAAATACACATTTTAAAATGTTACTGAAACTTGAAATGCATATTATTTTGTAAAATATGTTTTGCTATATCAGGGATATTCAATTAAAATGTAAGGACGTCCAGTTATAGAACATTTCCTCCATCAAAGGTCCAGAATACATTATAATTCAATGCAATCTATTTTGAAGTGTCATCCTTCAGTGCATGAACCTCTTCTAAGGTCTTTCTTTTTTCCTCCTGCCTTCATTTTTTTTCTCTTTTGAGTGCGGCAGCTTCATTTACAACATCCTTTGTCCAGTATATCTACTATTCCTCCTCTGCACACGTACAAATCATCTCTAAAGCACTCAGCCTGTGCTGTTCCTCTGATATACTTCTAATCTAGTCCATCTAAATGGACTAGATTAAATGGGGCAGGGATAGCTCAGTAGGTAGAGTGGTTTCCCCATGGTCGGAAGGTCGGGGGTTCGACTCCACTGAACAGCTACCCTGAGATACCCCTGAGCAAGGTACCGTCCCTACACACTGCTCCCCGGGCGCTGCATTGGTGGCTGCCCACTGCTTCACTGGGTGAATGGGTTAAATGCAGAGGAGTAATTTCCCTACGGGGACTAACGCATACACATTTACATCCTGATGACTCCCAACCCATATCTCAGCATCTTCAGCTACGCCACTTCCACCTCCTGTCTTTTTGTCAGGGCCACAATTTCCAAACCATACATCATAGCAGGTTTCCTTTCACTTTTACTGCTATCCTGTTGTAAATCACTCAGGACACTCGTCTCCACCAGCTCCACTCTGCCTGTCCTCTCTCCTCCACCTCTCTTGTTGATTGTCTGCTGCTTTACAAGGTTGACCTCAGGTATTTAAACTCATATACCTTCACTTCCAGTCTTTGTATGTTCACCTTTTCTCTTGTCTCCTTCTCGTTTCCATACGTATTCTTTTCCTTATACTGACTTTCATTCCTCTTCTTTCCAGCTGGACCTGTGCCTGTCCAGACTCTCTTCCACCTGCACCCTGCTCTCACTATAGATGACAGTATCATCTGCAAACATCATAGAGACTCATGTGTCAGCCTGTCCATCCTCATCACAAGCAAGAAAGTGCCCAGAGCCTGTGCTTGAGGTAATCAAACCCCCACCTTGAACCCAGTGTCACCCCTACCACACAGCTCACCGACCTCCCATACTTCTCTGCCACTCCTGACTTCCTCGTGCAGTTCTGCAGTTCCTCTCTCTCCCCACCATATGCTTTTCTTGATCAACAAAGACACAGAGCAACTCCTTGTGGCCTTCTCCAAGCTTCTCCATCAACACTCTCAAAGCAAACATCACATCCGTAGTACTCTTTCTCAGCATGGATTCCCACTGCTGCTCCCTGGCTCTCTTCTCTCTTTAGCTTCAACAACATGAGGGATAAATCATGTTGAGCGCCAGTGTAGTTACTGAAAGATGGGGTCTTCTGAAAAGAATAAACTTTCACTTTACACGTGTGCAGTTTTTCTATAGAGCAGCCACAGTAAGAAGACTGGTGTCAAGAGGGAAACTGGAAGATGCAGAGAACACATTAGATCTGTGACCAGAATATTAAAATGAGCTTAGAATTACTCCCTTTACTCTGCCAAACCATCATGCTTTATAACACACTTTTATGTTTTACACCTGGATATAATTTACAATAAGGAGCTACGGTATAATCATACATTAAAGTGTACAGTCTATAAGCTATTACTGCCAATGCTTGAAGCTCTAAAATGCCTCAGGGACCACACGTGTGTGTGCAGCCCAAAACCTCCAGTATAAAAGATTCTTTCATCACATATATGTGGGCTATGAAACTGTTACCATTTCTGGATGTTCCCCAAGGTTTAGGTAGATGTTATGATTATATGTCACATGAATGATGAACTGCTGTGGTTTAGTAATGTGGTTCAAAGATTCAGTCTGTTGCTTATGTGGGTTCTTTAAATTAAGGTATTTTCTGTAGATTTGTAGAAACAAAGTGAGTTTTATGTGATGCTGTGACTGTTTGTTTTTATTTGGAATATGAGTAAATATTTTCCATTATGAAAAGATCCAGGTATGCAGTGCAAGATACAGACATTTCATCTGCTATACCACAGATGGTATAGCGTGGGTTAATCTTCATTGTTCAACCTAAACCAACAAGATGATTGCTGCAGATATTCAGCACCAGAGAAGCCAAAGGTTGCTTCCAGATTAGATACATTTAGCACTTTAGGTGTTTTAAGTTCTCTTCCTTATGCTGGATATATAGCGCTCCAGTTTTTGCAGATCAGCGCATAGTTTTTGCAGATGGGCTTCAGTCTATAACAAGTGTGTTGCTTGTGCATGATATGCTATGCAGAGATTTAATGCTGTTTTGCTGTAAAGCTTGTTTGAGCAGAAAAGAGAACAGCTACATCAGCATAAACACAAAAAAGAATGCAGGTTTTTCCCCATATTTCTAAAAGTGGCCTCAGCTGCAGCAGACAGCTACAGCGTGTAGACGTGCCTCTGCAGAGCTCTGTAGGGCATGAATACTGGACCATGTTTGAGCCATTTTCAGTGTGACACTTGATTGACACATGATTTCGGTTCAGCTACCTTTCATGTCTGATGCGCAGTGGCTCAGTCACACTAGAGTAAATATGGGATTGAAACTTCCTTGCGACTAGGAAGGTTGTTAAGCGGTGATTGCACTGAATTTTTCCACACTGGGTGGCTGATTGCAAGTTCTTGAAGGATGACGGTTTTGCAGACTCAACCATTAAGCAAGGTTGGGCATTTTTTGTTGGAAGGCAATTGCATAAGTCGCCTGGCAGGAGACTGCAATTGCTCTCAGACAGATTGGGAAAAGTTTGCCAGTAACTTCCGTCTAATTTATAAACACAGATTGTCACAATCAATCTGAGTGAGTCAGTGAAACAAACTCATCTGCAATGTGTCGCTTTGCAATAAGGGACTTGACTCAACTGGATGTCAGCTGGTTGTATTCTGGTCATATTCTGACTATTAAAGCAACGTCATTGTGCAGTTAAATTGCCATCTTGCAGCAACTATGTCACTTTAGGGGAATTTCCTTTGCAGTTATATGAATTTCTGGTTAAACTGAATGTAAGTAATGTAAGTTCATCTGGCCACAGATTTGCAGTTTTCTCTGATTCGTCACAGTCATTATCACAAACACATGTATTTGCCAACTTGAGCCTGCTGATAGCAGACTGACTTCATCTTGCCATTTTATTGCCGTTTTGAAGCCAGCAACTCACTGCCAAGCAACCACTTCAAAGTTCATTGCACACGGTCGCATACATTTTGGTCCTGCCATGGTCTCCAGCTGGTCACTAGTGTAACATCAACTTTATTAATGTCAGTGCTTTGCTCAAGACGTCTCTCTGCTCTTGTCTTTACACTGTAAATTGCTGTTATTCTGAATCTAGTTTAGCCATAGCTGCTTGTGACCAACCTCTAAGTCATTGTTTCCCCTCGGGGAGCCCACCCCATGCTTTATGGATCACCAAACTCACAACTCATTATTTAAATAATTCAGTAGTGATAGCATGTAAATGATGAGCTATGTAAGTCACCCTGGATGAATCTAGCTTTCCCATGAATAATGCAGACTGCAGCAGGATCCCAGGACTCTGGACACAGCACTGCCTCCATATCACCCCACCCCTTTATCATGCATGGCCCTTCTTTCATTCATCCCTCCTTTTTACTACAGTTTTATGTATTATTACATTACTCTTTGGTTATCCACTCTCTTTGTCTCGCTGCCATCCAGTAAACCTTCTACGTTTTTTCTATGCTTCACATCATCAAGCTTTTTTTTTGTCTGCCTGACCAGTTTCCTCTGTGAAAGCATTAAGAAATTATTCACAGTGATTATTTCCCTCTGCCTGGGCTTACATTGGGTTCTTGGCTGATACATGAGGAGCACCAAGGTCAGCCAAGTTGCTGCTGCTGTAACTCCCATATACATCAGTGAATATAAATATCCTGCTGCTTTGCCTGGAGAAAGCAAAAGTGTTACACATGAATCAGACTTCGAAGCCTCTACTAGTTAGTACTCGCATAACTTTAGTCCTCAGTTATGGGATAATTAGATAAAGCAATGTCAAAGCAAATCAAAATGTGTTTTAATTTTCTTTAAAATATAATTAAATCTTTTTAAAATTCTAACCCTAACTCCCAACATTACTACATTCCAGTCTAGACTCCTATGATTTTAATACAATGTTTGAGAAGATATTTGCAGGCTGCAGAGGTGCTCAGAATTTTTAATGAAAGAAAAGTCCAAACAATTACTGGAATAATCATTAAAGTTAACAATAAACCACAAAACTAAAGTTCAGGACCACTATAATCAAAGAAAAAAAAATTTTCTTTGTGCAATAATTTATGTTCAAAAATGGGGAAGTGGGTTGCAAAGCAGCTTGCAGTAGCACATGTAGGCAAGGTGAAGTAATTTAAAAACTGTGTACAGTGTATACGAGAATTTCCACATGGAATCTTGGAAAAGTATCAGCTGAGCCATAAATTAAAGTGGGCTGGCACATCCAGTTTGGAGACAGGAGGTGGAGCTGGAGGTAGCAGGGTTGAAGATGCTACGATTTAAATTGGAAGTGACCGGGATGGACAGGAGTGGAAAAAAATATACCAGAGGCACAGCTCTGGTTGAGTAGTGTGGAGACAAAGTTAGAGAGGCAAAGCTGAAATGGTTTGTACATGTCCAGAGGAGGGACAGTGGATATATTGGACAAAGATTATTAAAGATGGAGCTTCTAGACAGGAGTAAAAGATGATGGTGACAGAGAAGGATGGGTGAAATGGAGGCAGATATACAGACGGTTGGTGTAACACAGGAGGATGCAGATGATTTAAAACAATGAAAGGGATCCAGCAACAAAAGGGGGGCACAGCATAAAAATTAAAGGGTTGGTGCTTCACAGTAAATGACTCCTCTGGTTTCAGGTAATCACTGACTGAAACGGGTTTGCATCCAAGTATTAAAAATAATCCCCGTTGTAACTGTAATAATCAATTTACAGTACTTTCGTGAAAATGGGGGTTCTTGCTAAATGGTTGATGTAATATTTTTGTTGAACCCTTTGAATTATAGTGAAAAGTCTTCACTTCTATCAGTGTTTTTATTGCGTAATCTCAAATCCCTTTTGATGCTGCACTGAAAAACTGACTGTAAATTGTGAGCTACAAGGGAAATAAATTTGAGCTGCTTAATGGTAATTTTTTTTTTCAGTTAGTTAAATCCCATTTTATTACATTCATTTGATTTAATAAAGTTTAAGACATTAATATAGTTTCCCTGATTTGCTCCCTAGATGAACCAATATTGCATTTGTATACTGTAAAAAAATATTACCTGCCAAAATGATTGATTGGGCTGATCCTATCACTTACCTTTTCAATATTTTCATTATTTTCATTTTCATATTTTCATTTTCTTTGCTAAAAGATATCATCATTAGACTGATGGACTGGAACTTTTCTCTGTGATTACTTTTCATGTTTTACTTCAACAGAGTCGAATATTGCTTTGACTATTAAAGTCAGTAAATTTCAAAAGCCTGTCCAAATGCAGATGATCTATAGTTGTAGGAAGTGGGCTTGAATATAAATGGTGGAGCCTGAGACCAAAATGCCTGCTGCCTTACAAGAGGGACATAAGTGTGATTAAAAATGTACGTGCATCACCATAACTGCAACACTTAACCCTAACCACAGCTCTCGCCTCTTCCCCTATGGGAGTTTAGATTGAGGAGGACAGAGTAGAGAGGGGTGAGGAGGAATTATATGTGTATATGTCTAAGAGTGATGGGTGATGGTTAGGAGAGGAGAAGACACCGTCTGCCGACTGTTAGCCTTGACTTAGAAACAAGGCATGGCAGGCAGCCGATTAGCTGACAATGAGAAGATGAGTGGACTGTCCATCCACCTGGCATGTATCATGCAGACAGGCCATGGTCCTGCTGCTCCTATTTGCACTCCCATTAGGGAATCAGCTCTCAGTCATATTTCTTAGATCCCGGTGGAGCAGATCAATAAAACGAGATGGACTTGTTGCCAGCAGGCCCCTTGTGTCTGAGTGGGAACATCTCTCCTTATCGGATCTGGAGCAGACGTGGGGAGAGCCTTGCCTCAGCACTTTGCCAGAAGGATGAGGCGGGTGAATGCGCTGGTGATGAGTCACTTCCATATGTTGTTTATTGATCCGCCGTGGGATATTATACCTCAGTGCTCCTTAAGTGTGCTGTCTGCTCGTCCACTTTTCTTATTTGCATGGAAATGATGATCTCTGAGAGGGATGGAGTATTCCTGCTCTACAATCAGTTACTGCCGTGTCAAAATGAAAGAAATGAAGCGGATAACAAGGGATCAGAGGTTTTAGTGTCTGGCAATTGGGCAGGTGCATCGTTTATTCTCTACCAAATTGGTTTTGGTTTGCGGGAGATAACATTTTTTTCCCCTCTGGCTGATGTGGGAAAGTGAATTCATTGCAGGCAGAGCGCAGAGAGATTTTGTGCTGCCTATTAAAATTCCACATGAATGGTCACACACTGCACCATAATCACAGTCTGCTCAATTGTACTTTGTGACATTTACACACTTCCTTTGTGATTTAGCCATTTGTTAAAAAAAAAAAAAAAAGCTAATTTTTAAAGGAGAGTTTGCAAAGTCATAGAAAATTGAAAGGCTATCTTTGCAAACCGAATAACACCAAAGGAATGAAGAATGGCTAACTTGGTTCTGACTAGTCTTTAGCTCTCCTGTGCTTTAATTCATCCATCCCTCTGTCTGATCCATATCCCTTTTCACTTGCTTATCCAGATTCAGGGGCAGCAGTCTAACCAGAGCTGCCAAGACTTCCCTCTCCCCAGGCAGGGCTTTTTCCCTGAAGCCAGTTGGCACCCAGGCATCTATAACAAAGTGGACCCCTAAAGCACCTTCTGCAGGTGGTGGGATCCCAAAGAGGATGGATCCATTTGGCTCCTTCCCTCTGAGCTGGCTCAGTCCTGCAGGTAAAGGAACAGTCACCACGCACTCGCTGACAAGCCCATCCCCAAGACAAGAGTCAGTGCGTTCCATCTATATCGGTGAAATTTGTAGTCTTCAGTCATCGGCATCGGGGTGGAACATCTCAACACATGACCTCATTTCAGTGCTTCGGTTCCTGCTGATCTTTGCCTTCAGTCACTTCTGTAGACTTTGCTTAATGTGAGTTTTCCCAGAGGAACATATACAACGTGCCGAGCTATCCAATGTGACTGAGGTGACTGTGGCTTGACAGTGAATGTGTCCTGCAGCCTAATGACACTGCAGACATAAGTCACATGACACAAGAGTCATGTTTTCCTACATGAATACAGCAAAGGCTGTTGTAGCTCACATTGTCCAGAAGTGACATGAATATTAAAATCTATAAGTCTAAAAGTCTATACTTCAACTTAAACACTCTTTTAGTTGAATTCAGAACCATTTTTATCGTCATTTATTGGCATCCGAGGAGAAATCGAGTGACAAGAATAGAATCGGTTGATGTATTACAATATAGGCGGCCAAAACATTTCTGCTTTGCCAAGTGTTATTATCTTTACTACAGTATTAAATGTTTTATTGGCCATATAGTGTTGGTGGGAACAGAGTATTTCTAGGAAGGAATGAAAGCTTAGAAATATAGTGTTATGTTTTCTAGCTGAGGCTGATACATACACATAATGCACTCATGCTGATTAGCAGAGTAATTACTCGAATTGCTTTCTGTGATTCATTTTAGCGTAATGCACCATAACGGCCATAAAGCTTACATCATACACACTATAAAGTTCCAGCCAGATGAAATCAGTTTTAACACCAAAAGGCAGCAGGTAAAAGAAATAAGGCCAAAAGAGGGACAAAAATGTTATCTGCTGATTAAGACCTCAGGCACACATGTCTACAGACTGATTCCTTTGTAATCTCCAGTTGCTAGGCGGAGCTAAGGGAAGATCAACCCTAATGTTACTGAAGGTTGCTGGCTGTTGTTGAATGAAGATAAATCGGTCGGTGTCAAAGTGGGTGCTGCTTTTTTAAGACTTTTTTATTCAGGTAAGACGTCGGCTTGTCTGCAACAATAAAAAAGGTTTAACATAAACTACAAACAAACAGAGAACATTTAACTTTAAAGGAAAAGTTTTGTGAACTTCTCTGTTTCTGGTTTGCATCTCACTTTTCTGTTTCACTGCTACTTAGGGCAGGGGTGTCCAACTCCAGGCCTCAAGGCCCAGTGTCCCCAGGTTTTAGCCCAGCTCTCACCCTGGGTCAACACACCTGAATCAAAAGATTCAGGTGTTCATTACCAAGACAGTTGATGAGGTAATTTAGCCATTTAAATCAGCTGCAAAAAAGTTATTAATGTTATGAGGTGTGTAGGGGTTAGGGAGCGAGCTCTTCTGCTTTGAAAAGACTTTACCAGGCATTAATTAGATCGGTCTTTGATTATGGGTGTGTGGCATATGGTTCAGGAGCTCCTTCTGTGTTGAGATATTTGGATGTTCTGCAATTGGAAGCCCTTAGAGCATAGGTGTCAAACTCTGGCCCGCGGGCCAACTTTGGCCCGCAGCCTAATTACATTTGGCCCGCGAAGCCATACCAAATTACTATTAGAGCTGGTCTACTGGTATTATACAGCTAATATATATATATTGTTTAGTATTAAGCTTTGCTTGTTCCATATTCAGTTTTTCAGCAAAACTTGTTTGAGTCCATAAGAAAAGATTCATACAAGAGGGACCTGTTTGTATCACGATGGAAGAAATGGATGGACTACATTAAAAAACACAGGCCAGTTTTTGCTTTTGCTTTAGATTTTGACTTTGTTAACTACTAGAAGACTAGAGGAAATATTAGTTACATTAATGGAAACAAAAACACACTCCCTACATTCATTTGTTTATTTTTCTTTCCTTTTTCTTTTTCCTTATGTATTTTTATTTATTTTGTTTGTTGTTTCCTGTTTTGCTTCTTTTTCTTTCATTCTTATTGTATGGATATTTTGGTTGTTTAAATATAGAAAAAAAAGAAAAAAATATATGTACTGACAGATAGCTGAAGTTGATGGTATTGTATAGTGATTCTAAAATGTCAATTAAAAAAAAAGAAAAGATTCATTCTTATATCTGGAGGAATAAATATATTTCAATAAATATTAACGTTAGCCCGCGACTTTGTTCCAGTTTTGAATTTTGGCCCACTGTGTATTTGAGTTTGACACCCCTGCCTTAGAGTGTGCTGTGGAGCTTTTAAAACGTCTCCAGTCAGTGCCCTACAGGTGGAAATGGGAGAAATGCCCCTAGATCTTAGGAGGAAGCAAGTATCGGTGAATTACTGGGTTCATCTTGGTGGTCATGCGGACACACATCCCACAAAGGAGGTACTTTTGGAATGCTGGGAGTATGGAAGAAGTCAGAAGGATCATTTTGGAAAGGGGAGTGTCAAGTGTATGTCCTGCAGTAGTGTTCCCTGTGGTTCCTCCATGGTTATTGGAGACCCCTCCTGTGGACTGGTATTTGCTGGATCTGAAGAGAAAATTGAAAGGAAGAGTCGTTTCAGCATTTCATTTTCACAGCTTGAATGAATACCCTGAATGTATTCATGTGTTCACGGATGGTGCTAAAAGTCCAGATACTGGAATTACAGGTTTTGGAATAGCAGTTCCATCAAAAAATATTGAAATAAACAGATGCACTTCAGATGGACTGGCAGTGTACACGGTTGAAATGGTAGCAATTTTGGTAGCATTGAAATGGGTAGAGTGTTCAAAAATCAGGCAGGTGGTAGTATGTTCTGACTCAGCAGCTGTTCTTTCAAGTCTACAATCATTTTGTTCGAAGACAAGGCAGCGCATGCTGTATACTATGCTGGAGACTGTAAGCAGAAAATAATGTGTTGTGGTGGCAATATTCACTTTCTTTGGGTGCCAGCTCATGTAGGAATCAGTGGAAATGAAAAGGTGGATAGGTTGGCAAAAGGAGCGTTGACTAAAAATAGGACTGAGATGGAAATTAAAAGCGGCGAATCTGAAGCAAAAGGTATTGTTTGGAGGCAGGTTGTTCAGGAGTGGCAGACGCGGTGGGATTCAGGGAGTAAGGGCAGGCAATTGTATCATCTTAAGGAGGAGGTGGCAGGGTGTAGGTTGTATAGGGGTAATAGGAGAGACGAGGTGGTCATTACCAGGCTTAGACTGGGACATTGTGCATTCAATAAAACACTACAGATGATAGGAGAACATGAGACAGGGCTTTGTGGAGTGTGCCAGGAGGAGACGGTAGAGCATGTAATACTGCGGTGCAAGGGTTATGATGTGGAAAGGAAAGTTCTGCAGAATAGATTGAAGGAGCGGGGAATTGGGGAATTTAATCTGAAGAGTGTGTTGGAGGGTAGTAGGGCACAGGTGAGGGAACTGGTGGGGTTTCTGAAGGATATAGGTGTTTATGAAAGAGTGTAGGGTCTTTTTTTTTTCAGTTTTGTATTGTTTTTTGGATACAGATTGTAACCTCACTGTCTGACCCATACTCCGGAACAGTAGGAGGCAGTAATGCTCCTTTACGTTGGTTGCCAACCGCCGTTAAACACAAAGAAGAAGAACAAGAAGGACGCATCTAGAGCCTGCAGGATGTTGGGCCCTTGAGGCCTAGATTTGGACGCCCCTGACTTAGGGAGTAGTTGGTAAGTGTTTGCACAAAAATCAGTGTCTTTTTTACACACTACAGGTGACCACAGCAATCTATTAATGGCCAGTGCAATTGCAAGGATTTCAGAGCAGCACTGCATACTTCAACCAATTCAAACTGAGACACAGTGAGAATGTCTACAGCTATGCTAGAAGCTTTGAAAAGTTGTAATTGGTTATGAAAGGGCTCTCAGAGAAATCTGAATGTCAGGTTTATTACAGCACTAGTTTAAAGCTAAGAAACTAGAATCTTAAACTAGCTTAACAAATACTTTTAGCAAGTGAAATTAAAAACTAAACCCTGGTTCCTTTGGTTTCCTGGGAAAAAAAGTGTTCCTTGACCAGTTGGTGGTTGGTTAAAGACACAATATATTTAGCTTCTTTGAAAATCAGTTGCACCAGCCTTGCTGGGTTTAATAATAGTCTGAAAAAGATTATTGTACTTCTGAAACTTTTAATACAGTTGTTAAAGAAATCCAGCTGTAAGCAACAACACTGCCAAAACACCGAAGACTAAATATGATAGTCTTCTCTACTACCCTACAGAGAAGTACTACCTGGCTTTGCCCACAAGTGGAAAACTCTGGTGTGCGATTAGGCAAGAAGGCAGCACATCAGACAGCTTAATTAACAGATAACTGCAGAAGATCAGTCTCGGCATCAGCAGAGCAACTCTTGAATGCAAGCCTGCGAGGCAGTTTCAAAGAAAAGGTCTTTAAGAGACTGGCAAATAAGAAGGAAAATATTAAGATGAGCAAAAGAATAAATAGAAGACCTGTGGAGATGTTCCATTTAAAAATAGCTGATAGCTGAGTCTTTTCAATCTGATGCAACATTTGGGTTATTTTCTTTCAAGAAAAACCACATTTCCAACATTAGTTTATAAAAGACTAAGAAGTGTGCATGAGTGAGGGAGAAAGAGAGAAAAGAAATACTGATTGCGTGTCACGTATGTGAGTTGCAGACAAAGTCAGCAGTGGTACATGATGTGTGACAGTGTCAGCAACGGGTCCAGACACTGGTGACCCTCTCGTCTCTTTTTGAAATAGCTGGCAAGATTATTGTAACCCTGAAGTGATTTGTCAATTCTTTGGAGTCCTTTATTGAGGTAAAATAGTAACAATTTGCTGCTTCTACTGTGTAGCTTTTTTCTTCTATTTGAAATTGTGAAAATGTGACCCAAAGAAAATGCAATATTGTCACCTAACTATAAATGTCCAGAAATGTTACAGACTAAGTATTGTAGTTTAGCTGCCAGTAAGGCTGCCACGGAGTGTGTAATGTTCAGTCACCTGCTCTTTTTAATGCTCCACTTCCTCTGGACCTTTGTGTTCAGTATGTTCTGTACACATTGCTTAATGTGCAGTTTCCCCCAGGTACATATACAACACGTTGAGCAATGTAACCTGACTGAGGTGACAGGTGTCGGTGACCGTGGTTGTACAGTAAATACATCCTGCAGCTTAATGGTACCGAGATGTCTGTTGGCAGAATTCAGCCATATAACCCAAACGACATGCATTAAGTGTACTGTGCACAAAACTTGCAAGACACTAAAGTGAGGAAATGTGAGCCTTTGCCCCTTTTTCATTTGTCTTGTAATAGTCCCAAAACATAATGGAAGTGCAGGACTTAATTGCTGAAATATCCTTTAAATCAAACGGTAATCACCAGGATATTAAATGTTAATGAAACTAATCAGTAGTTGCAATTTTTTTTCTTTACATCCCATTCCCCTTGTGCTCTGTTCAGCGCCTTTTTATCTATTTCGGTCGTTCTCCATACAGTTTTTTTTTTTTTCTGTCATCCTGCTATTTTACTCCTGTGCTGTTATTTTTTTTGTGCCACTGTATTTTCCATTGTTCATATTAATAGCTTTTAACCTAAAGCACATACACTAACAGAGATGGACTCTGGCAGCTTAGTGGAGCCAAGCTGACACGCCTTAAGCTGCGCGTGTGTGTGTTCCAAATGGTTGACCATGTGTTAAGGAAACTATGCTTTTGTACAAATATCTGAACGTCTGCATGGGTGTGCTTTTATGTCAGGCAGGCAGCGTGTCTGGATGGGGTAAATGTGTGCTACATTGGAAAACCTACACTATGACATAACCTGTGCACACAGAAAACATCAAACGACATAAGTCATGCTCGTGTTCAAAAGCATGACATTGTTCTTTAAAGTGTCCGTGAGCATGGCCTTCAGCATGCACCAATAGATCTGAAATGTTTATAGGTGTGGAGTTGTAACTGCGCTACCCATGGCCTTCATCTGCAACTTTGAATCCAAATGCTAATTCTTGGATTCCTTCACTTTTTTTTTTTTTTTTTTAGCTTAACCTTTGTGCTTAGATTGCCAGCATGTTGGGTTTATTTGAGCCAGAAGTGACATTTCCATCACAAGAGACTGCTTAGTTAGGCCTCAGTCATATGGCCTGGAAAGCCATCTGCAATCAAAAGGGAGAAAAGAGTGTTCCCCAACTGGTTGTAAATGGTTGCTTGAGGTTGCTGGGAGTCACAAGCATGGTGCTACACCAAAAATCTGCCTTGCAAACTGTAAAAAGTGCAAACACAAATCAAAAAACATTTTACCTTTGCAAAAGTTGCATGTTTTGAAACATGTTGGCTGCAGTGGCAACCTTTTTATTTTGAAGGCAAACTTTCTGATTAGCATCACACTTTTTCAGGATTCACTATAATTCAGAGGGTAAATGGCAAGTGTTCACAATCAAGTTAACATATTAGATGGGTCAAATCAGCCAAGCCTTCTGCTGGATCATCTCAGAAGAGCATAAAAATATGGTGGACAATTTGTTTATTATTTATTACTGTCAAATTGTAGCTTCATATATCAAATACTTTTCAGGATGTTTTTTTTTTGTTTTTTTTTCCAATTTGTTTTGAATGAGCTCATGCAAACTTCGAGCAGCCCTGGTAATCTGCTAGCAACCGAAGCAATGACAAGTTTTTCACGTAGCACCATTTTTGTGATACACTGATATCACCTGGCAATGGCCAGCAACCTCTAAGGTGCACTTGCCAACCAGTCTGCACTCAGAAAAATTATGGTTCTTAAATGGTTCTTCAGATGTCTTCATGGTTCTTTAAAGAACCATCATACGTCAAAGAACCTTTTTATTTTGTGGATGGTTCTTCAGCTATTACAAATGGTTCTTTAAAGAACAAAAGGTTCTTCATCCTTAGCAATCGAAGTTTGATGGTGTAAATGGCATAAATATTTATTCACTATAACGAGGATGTGAATTATACCGTGTGTTTTCTGTGTGTGCGAAGGGGGAGGGTGGGTTACCTGGCAATTACCCTTTAAGAGAAGATGGTAGGAAACTGAATATTCAAATAAAAGTTAGAAATGTTTGCTTAAAAATATACTGGTGGCAGGGGTGGGGAGTTCTTTAAAGAACCATTTTTAAAAAGGTTCTTTGAAAAACCATTAAAGTTGCCATAAAGAACCATTTCTTGATGGTTCTTTGGGGCACCTTTAAAGGTTCTTCAATGAACCACTGAAAGAAATGGTTCTTCAAAGAACTATTGTTTGAAAGGTTCTTTGTGGCACCAAAAAAGGTTCTTCTATGGCATCAGTCTAAAGAACCACTTTTGGTTCCAGTTGGCACCTTTATTTTTCTGAGTGTGGGCATACGGTTTTCCCTGGTGACTGGTGGTGGCCAGATTGTTGCTGACAGGCCTGTAGACCTACATGACTGAGACCTCATCATGTTTAACCAGCAAACCCGGTTAGCAAGATGCATCCACAAACCGTATGGGTGTAATGCACACAGACAGATGTC
Source organism: Neolamprologus brichardi (assembly GCF_056152115.1). Classification (NCBI taxonomy): domain Eukaryota; kingdom Metazoa; phylum Chordata; class Actinopteri; order Cichliformes; family Cichlidae; genus Neolamprologus; species Neolamprologus brichardi. The sequence goes on along the minus strand of NC_142111.1, from coordinate 22,510,850 downwards.
TTTTCATTGGAAGCAGAGTAATATAACAGTTGGATGTTGGCTGTACCAACAGCAGGTCATAATATTTTTGAGACAAAGCCATCCTGAACTACAGACACATTAAAGAAGCTTAGTGATCCAAATAAGCAGAAATGACAGCTACCTAGTAAAGCTTTGTGTCAGCACACCTGTGAATTAAACCAGTCATACCCCTGTTGTAAGCTTTGCCAAATCCTACGTGGTGAGTTATGAAATATAGGGAAATTATCTCTGTTTGTGCTGGGATGTCATAATGTTATTTTTAATGGGTATTTTAAGACTGGGAAGGTTCAAACTAAAGATGTCTTTATGCTGTGTCTGCAGCCTGCAACATTGCCATTAACATTAGCTAAGTGTTTCTCCCACTGCCAGCATCCTCCTTTCTGCCTAGTCTACAGTACCTGTGGTGATTTCTCTCCAATTCAGTATATTTTAACTGCCTGCTTTGTTCTGCTCCCTGCTGAATTTTCACTCTACTTCACATGCAGCTCACAGCACCATACAGAGCCAAATGGCACCTGTGCCACTAAATTTAACTGTAACAGTTTGGATAATAATGGCACTGGCTTCACAGTGAGCATTTCTGACTGGAGTTAGATGTAAGGTTATTTTAGACCACCTGCCAAGCAGTCCATTACCCTGGTTTCATCACAACTCATGGCTACTTTTTTTTTTCCTCCCCCAAAATGGTGCTTTTGTAAATCCCCATTTTGATATTTTCCATTTGTGTTTCCTCTCCAGCCGTTTCCTGTTCGTTTTCATTGTGTCTGACCTTTGCACCTCTTCATGGCTTTTTTTTTCTTCTTTCATCTGTTCCTTATTTTATTGGGCCAGTTCTTACCTGTGCTTTAGATTTTTTTTTGATGTTTTTGGACCTTGCCTCTTCGGCAAAGATCTGCATCCATGTAGAATTGTGCAAAAGTCTTGAACACCTCTCATTTCTTTCAATTATTCATCCAAGGATTTGTTCTATTAAACGATATCCGACTGCTCTGATTATGATTAGTGCTGTGGCTGTAACCTTGGCTGTGACAATTATGGCTGTGACACATTTCAATCGATCTGGTGCTATTGCAGCCATTGTATGTGCACAGTGATTTGACATGATTGTGCTGGCAGTGCTTTGATGACTACATTGTTTAAAGCACAGCTGCTGTAAACATATCATAGCTTCAACCACAGATGTAGATGCACGGTTTTAACCTCCTGGGTGGCTGTATACTGCTGCAGCTTGGCTCTTTGAAAGGTGTAATATGCAATAAAATTTGCAAAGGAACATAAAACTACAAAAGTAGTACTTACAAAGAAACCCCTTGAAACCTGGCACTGTCCTAAACCTTGACAGAATTGTGCAAATAGACAGTTCTGGCTTTCAGAAGTTGAAATTTGTACGCAGCCATCCTGCCTTTCTTTCCCAAGTGGACTTTTACAGATGTTTGGCCGAATACTGGAAGTACAGTGAATTCAATATCATGCTGTGTGCTCTTCTTTGACGTAATATTAATTGGTTCCTGGAAGAGGAAACTGTATTAGTAAAAGTAGTAAAAGTGGTCACCCAAACTGATTTACTTTGTTGTGGCTTTTTGTTTTGATTGCTGTCCACCATTTTTTTTGTTGTATTTCTTGAATCTGGTCCATCTTTTGGTCCAAGTTTTAGTTGTGCCAGTTTTTTCCTGCCTGTGTTCTGGACTTCCTGATCAGGTAATCCTCAGGTGCCATATTTTTTGATTTTCCTAGTAGTCAAGCTATCCAGCCATTTCTTATTTAGCTTTTTGTAATGTATGACCTCTTGGAAAAGGTGAGATTGGACCTCTTGGATGTAACGTTTTCAGTGGGAGAAACGTTCTGTCACTTGTCCAAGTGACATCTTCAGTCTCAGCTGACTGCAGGTTTCCCCAACCTTATAAACAATACATTTGCACATTAACTGAACCTAGCTGACTGAATGAGCAATGGGCTGTGAGGTCAGTTCAATTAATACAATGAATGAGAGCCACAGACTTTTGCATGTGAGTTTCTTGTCTTTGTTTTTTTCCTCTTTTTGCCTGTGGTTTGTTTGTCAGTGAATTGACAGTGGCTGTGCTGGTTTTGGACCTTGCACTGATTTTGTCTTGTCTGATATTTGTCTGCTTGTTTTATTTGCCCCGCTGACTGCGTTCATGTGTATCAATGTAAGCTGATAGTTTAGAATTCACTTATTTTTAATTTTAACTTGTCTCCTGTATTATTGAGTCATTCTGCTGTCTGACATTATGTAGCTTATCTACATTCCAGTAATTGTCAAATATCCAATTATTATCTTTATCTTTCATATATTTGTCTATCTTTCAGTAATGAAAGATGATTTAAAAAAAATGACTTTTTATTATTATAAGGCTCCAGTTTTGTGTTGTGTGTAAATCGATAAACCTTGAAAGGGAACCTGTGGAAAGATCGTTAATTTTTACCTGGAATTGCTGAGGTTTGTTTTTGTTTTGTTTTTTTTTTACTCTGTAACACTTGGTCTGCTTTCAGAAATACGTGACCATGAAATGTTAGTTTGTTGTTGGCCTAGGCTGTCTCCATGGCGACTTTGCAAGTCTCCCAGGGTGGACAAGTCTCCTGCTGTGTGGAACTTTTTGTTAGCCCTATTCTCCATTACCAGTGATTCGAAAGACAAGGTTTATGGTCAAAAACACTGGCTGATGGCCAAGGGGGTGGGGCTGTAATGAATATGTTTTAATAGCTCAGTTTTTTTTTTTTTTAAAGAATAATTGTGTAAGAAAAAAAAATCAACTGTTTGTTGACTGAGTGGCACAACAAGGCAAAGCAGTGCGTGTGAACTGAGAGCTGCAACACAAAAAATGAAATTAAAAAATATTAAAGTTACATGGAAACATTCAAGTTACATAAATGTCATTTTAGTTTTACATAATTGTTTGGCACTTTTACTGAAAATAGGATTATTACTTCTAATAATGTTGCACCTTCAGAAAGACATGACTCCATTCTCCTTGTGGCAACTTTATTTTCCTCAGTTCAGGTTCGGAGTTTACAGGCAGCATAGCATATCATCAGCAAATAATGTTCTCACGTCTCACACACTGTTTTTCTTTTTTCTGCGCTTACTGATGACATCACACTTCTGTACTCTGACCTCCTGGAACTAATGAACTACAAAAATTAAGTTGAAACTACAATAATCAACTGGAAATATGTCCAAAAATAAAACACCATTAAGGAGGTATAACCTTTAGAGATTTTGCCAACGATTCAGAAAATGTAAGTTTTATAACTACTTAGGTCGCAACAATAACAATGCCCAGGCTGCAGTACTTGTGGTCAATGTTAAATGTGCTAAGATATGGTTAGAAATGTATTAAGAGTAGTATATGGCTTGCAGTCACCCTGCTGTATACATTAACAAACTAATTCATTATAATAGCTGACACATGCATTCAGAATTTAAATGATGATGAGAATTTATGAAGCTCATTTGAATGTCAAATTTCAGCACAAACACTTTGTTACTGCTCCATTTGTTCTAATTGAAGCAGCTCCAGAGAACGCACTTTTCCGACTGTGTTTTCCAAATTGTTTATGATGGGACGAACTGTTTGTGCTCGCAGATTACTTTCAGACATGGTAATAACAGCCCTTACTAGACTACAGTACATTGCAAAAAACTTTAGCAACCACTCATTTCTTTGTTTTGCTAGGAAAATTGGAAATAGATGCAGTAATGGATTGAAACAGGGAAGCAAAAACATAGTTTGTATAATTCTAGTGAGCTTGAAAATCTGCATTTAGCATGATGTCCTTTATACTGAACTTTCTTCTCCAAGCTTTCAGGTAATTTTTTTTGGAAGTGGTCTTCAGGAACAGTCCTCCAGACTCCTTGAAGGACATCCAAAGCTCTTCTTTAGATGTTGGCTGCCTTTTGTGCTTTTTTTAGTTTTTTTTTAACCTTTTTAAATTTTCCCTTTATCATTAACTTATTTGTATAATGATTCAGTAACTTCAAATTTAAAGAAACGGGTTTACATTTTTGGATATTGGTAGAAACAAAGACCAGAAAAAAGCTTAAAGGACGCCTCATTGTCATTGTTGCAATATGGGTAAACAGCATAACTAGCCACAAAGTTATCAACTAGTTTGAATCAAAAGCCGGCCTAAAATAAGTTTTAAGATGCAATTTAACAGACCGGATGGACTCGGAGGAACGAATGTAAGGAAGGACGTTATTCCAGAGTCTGGATGCTACGATAGCAAAGGCCGGATCACCTCTAGACTTCAGACGAGACCTCGGTTGCATCAGGAGCATCTGATTGGAAGATCTTAGTGCTCTATTAGGATTATACAAATGCAGGAGTTCAGATAGAAAGCTGGGAGCCAAATTGTTTAGAATTTTAAAGGTAAACAAAAGAATTTTGAAATTGATACGATATTCAACAAGGAGCCAATGTAGGTTGACTAAAACTGGTGTGATGTGATTTCTAGTACCAGTTAAGAGACGCGCAGCTGCGTTTTGAACTAACCGGAGCTGGTGAAGAGAAGGATATGGGAGGCCCGAGTAGAGGGAATTACAGTAGTCCAATTTGAAAGTGATAAAAGCATGAATAAGCTTTTTAGATTCAAGATAAAACTGTCTTTAAGACCAACGACATGTTGCAATCTTGAGATGAGAATGTTGTGGTCGACCGTGTCAAAGGCAGCAGTCAGATCTAGTAAAACTAAAACCACGGAATGGCCCGAGTCAACAGTTAGGATTTTTAATGATCTTCTAAGTAATGCTGTGATGCATTCAGTAAAAGCCTGATACAGGGACCAATAGTGGGCAAAGCTTACTTAAAAAGAAGAGAGGGAAGGGAATTTTGACAAGATCTCCAACAACGCTGGCTGAATTACAGCCTTAAACCATAATAGAGCCTCTACTGTGTTTTAGATTGCTGTAGAAACTCACTGAGCCACACATTTCACATTTGGGTCATCCACTGATTTTCATTTCAGTTCATGTACACTTTGCCATACCTCAGCCTTTTCTCCCCGTTTCCCATCCACGAGAATGACTTCTTAACAGCCACCTTTCCACTGAGATCATTTCTAATGAGGCTTCAGTGAACAGTAGATGGATCAGCTGGAGGGTGAGACACATCTCTCAGGTCCTGTGTCGGGTTTTGGCTGTCTTGAGCTGGATTTTTTCCTACTTCTTAAACGCATTACTTTCAGATGCTTTTCATCTGCTGCTCCTAACAAAGCGTCTAAAGAAACACTGGTCTGTTGCTAAGTTGTCTTTTATGTGTAGACACAACACTGGCTCATCTCTTGAGCTAGGTCTCTCTTTTATGTTTGAATGATTCATAAGTCAGTGTTAAGTGGCTTAACGAACAAACACAAAAACGTTCCTCTGAAAATGATCTGGTACAAGGACCATAAAAGACGTAATGCCTGAGGAAAAAAATTGAAAGACCTCCAGAAAACCTGGAGAAGTGTTGCTCAAGACCACTTAAAAAATGCAAGAACGTCTGGCTCCTTGGAAACAAAATATAAAGAAATCAGGAGTGGCTCAAGACTTTTCCACACCTCCTGTATATAATTTGGAGTTAAAGCTCTGTTCCACTAAGGTACAGCCTCAAAATAGATAACATTTAAAAGAAAAACTGAACTATTTGTGTTCTTTATTACAAGTTTTGTATCTGATTGGGGAAGATTATCATCTATACAGGAAATTAAATCTGCTACTGTGATGAATTGTTTAAGATGCAGCACAGAGATATCACCGAAAATGATCCAACAATTTACTCTTGGATAATAGACTACATTAGAACAGCAAACATGATGAGAACATGAAACCAAAACATGCTAATCCCCTCTCAGAGAACGATGCATTTCAACAATTTTTGCACGAATAGGAAGAGCCTCTAATAATCAAACCCCAGATTTTACATCAAGGTCATAAGAAAAGAATTTTTCCACAAGAAAATAAAAAAATAAAAGTCTGGGAGAAAGCCAGCTGTGTCTTCATATGGATTCAGAGTGAAGCTCTTTGAAGGGGTTTGCATTTTTAAAGATGTTCTCAATCACAAGGCTTCTGAACCCATCACGAGGTTTTAGTTTGCAGCTGTATAAAATATTATCCCAGAAGAGTTAGCCAGCTGAGTTTCACAAGAGAATTTCCTCTCAAGTTAAAGAGGGAGAGGGCAGGACAGTGCAGAGCTGTATGTGAAAATATACATGGAAACACACACACATCAGTTGATGGCAGGCTCCTCCTCTTTTAAGGAGATTGCATTTCTCATTCCCTTTTCTGTCGCTGTCCTCATGTGTCTCTGCCTGGCCTTTTCCTCCAGCTGCTGCTTTGATATTAGCTTCATGAAATCTGTGTGAACACCACAAACGCAGCTAATCTGCCCCGCTGCAAGGCCTCATTCAGATGGTCGCTCAGTCTCTTCTCATCTTCTCGAGTTTTCTCACAGTCTTTAATCCTCCCACTGTCAGTTGTCGCTCTTTTATTTCTTCTCTCCCTTTTTTTTAATAACATAAAGCAAGTTGGATGAAAGGATCGAGTGTTTTCCATCACTGTATGCAGACTCCTGACTGTGCGGCTTTGCTAAGGTTTCCTCCAGGTGTCCTGGGAGTGAGGTTCATTGATTAGTCCTCTACTCAACCATTTTTGTTACACAGTCAGATGAGGCATTATATTATAAGGAATCAATACAAAGAGTGTGTCATGGAAAAGAAATGCAAAATTGAGCAGCAACAAATGAGTGATGATAAAAACGTCATTTTAACTACAGCAATTACTCTGCTTAGCCTGAGGACACTGGTTCTCTAATGGTTAATACTCTTCTTTCTATTAATTTTAATGCCAGCCTTTTCTTGTATATTACATAGTTGTATACATTTTTCATTTTGACATTAATAATTAGATGGGCTGGGGAGATTGGTGCATATTTTGAACATTGAATGTCTGAATGGATTTGCTGTTTCTTTTTAGACAATTCGGTCATGGAAAAGCTTTTAAAGTTCTTGATTGGCTTCAACCAGCATTTAATTTTGTATGTTAATTTTTAAAATAAGCTTTTATGTTTTAGAAAAAATAAAGGTAATATTGTCTTAGGACACCTATATTTCTGCACTGCTGCTATCTGATATGTTGGTACCGTTAAACATTTTACACCGATTGATCACCCAAATATTTCTTAATATTTGCGTGAACTTCTCAAATCACATACTCCTGCTAGAACACTCAGATCTGCCACTCAACTACTTCTGACCCAACCCAGGTCTTGGCTGAAGTCCCGGGATGACCGTGCGTTTGCTCTGGCTGTCCCGGTACTGTGGAATAACCTTCCTCTTGTCCTCCACGCATCTGATTCCATTGCACCGTTCAAATCACGACTAAAAACCCACTTATTCAATCTTGCCTTTCCCTCTAGTTAATATTTCTTTTATGATTTTATATTATGCACTTTTATGCTCGTTTAAATTCTTGTTTGCTCTGTACCTGTTGCTTTCCTATGTATAAGTGACAGCTACCTGCTTGCATACTTAGTACTTGCTTTGGTCCTATTACTTGTTAAGCACCTTGGCATGCCCTTGGTTTTTAAGTGTGCTTTATAAATAAAGTTTATTATTATTGCACTTTAACTGATGCAGATGTGTCAAATCATGTATTTCACTACTTAAACTTGCCATTTTGAATACATGAATGATTTAAATGATTTGAGATGGCACTATCCTATCAGTAGTCACACACTATCCAAGTAGCTACATACCTTGTAGGTGAATGATTAGTTATCCTGGTTTGCATTGCATTCTTCACAGTTGCAGTACTGCTTAGTGAGTAGCAACTGTGGCAACCTGTTAGCAATCATAGCAATCACAAAGAGAATATGGATTTTTCTCTAGTGACCACTGGTTATCAGGGGATCACTGACTGGTCTCTAGGCCTGCATGACTGGGGCTTTATCAACTATACAACGGCTTTGAGCACCCAATGGCGTCCTGTGCATTGATACTCATATTTTCCCCTGGAGACTGATGGTTGTCAGGTGGTCACCAACCAGTCTGAAGGCTTTTGTGGCTGGGATTTTAGTCTTCTTAATTTGAAAAAATTACTAACACAATAAGTACTGATGAATTATGCACAAACAAAAATAAAATAAAATAATTAAAATGTAATTGTTGGCCAGTAAAGTGTCCAGTTTTTTCTATAAAGGTTTCTTGGTATTTCAGTAAATGGAAAAATTCAATGTAGATTTATTTTGGAGGTTTGTGTGACTGAGTCAAGCATGTTGTCTTTATCTATATTACATGTCTTGATTACTTTAATCTTAAATCAAGCAAATCGTGTTTGGAGCCACAGTATTGATTTAGTAGTAAACATAATAAATCTGGTATTAGCGCATCCTTTTTTTTTTCAGTGTTTAGATAAGAAACTCCTGGCTGATCAATACTTTTCTCAGCTGTGCCAAAATTGAAAACTGATGTCTTTGATTGGTTTCTTTCAATTTTGAGCACTCGATTGGACAATGAAGAGGATGCCTCAGACCTTATTTGGGTATTGAGCCCAGGTTTGGAGTCTATTTTCTCCTGTTGAAGTAGACACAATGAAGTGAAACCCAGGCAGGCTTTATTTAATACAGTGGAGCAGATAGAGCATGTGGTGATTGGTCTTCTTAATGCATACAATTGATTGCCCCTCACAAACACAAGGCAATAGATCACATATTTTTATTGATTTTATAAATCTAATTATATTTATGAGGAGTATTTCCAGATTTTCTATTTGCTTCTTAGACAGTGACTTAGTTGAAATCAAAGCTCTCTGAGACTGACTGTAAAAACACTTAGGATGAAAAGACCATTTGTTGCTTGGGAACCCACCTTACAGACAGTACATACAAATGTTGCCCAAGATTCAAAGATTTCTCATTAAAACGAATCGCATGCTCAGTGGTCAGAGCCAATACTTCCAGAAAAGACCTGATCAGTCAAGAGAGAAGAGTTATTTTCCTTCGAATATACTCAGTGAGTCTGTATGCTGCACTGCAACAAGACCAGCAAAATGATCATCTAGCTTTCAAGGCGCTGGACTATCTATCCGGCCAATTCTTAACAAAAGTGTTTTATTGAAGTAATTATGTTCTATAAAAAAGATATATTGTGCTATAATAATGGAATATTTATATGAGACCAAGAATGCAATAATATGTATATTTATGTACAATTATACAGTTCTATGACTATAAAAATAAAGATAAATATAATAAAAAGGAACTAGATGATGCTGATGAATGCTAGAATGATCCAGTTATATAATACAACCATTCAGTAGTTACAGCACTCTTGTTTGAGGAGCTTGTAATGGTAAAAATGACATAAAGCACATCCGTTATAATCATTGGCTGAAGATCACTTTTCTCTCAGACTTCAGGTGCACTCGTGCTTCATGGAGTTTCTAAAAGTAGAATGAGAGGCAGAGCCTTCAGCCATCAGGCCACTCTCGCAGTTTGGATTCGGGGAAACAAACACCTCAACTTTTAAGATTAGATTTACTTTCTGCTAAAGTAGGTGTTAGAAACATGGGCAGTTTTTAACATGTATTTAGTAATTCAGTAAACAAAGTATAAAGAAATGTAAACATAAAGAGGTTTACAGGTGGGTCAGAGCAGGACGAGACATTCCTCGAGGTATTAACAGGTCAAACTGTAGCATAAACTGTTATAAATCAGATGTTACTTTTTATGTGACTTTATGTGCTCATTTTGACTGTAGTGTTACTGTTTAGACTTACTGATGGCCACAAATGGACAGTGTGTATAATATAAGTGAAATAGAATATAAAAGGCTTTAAAGTGTAAATAATTTACTCTTGGAATTACTTGTGTTTATGTGATTGTCTCACCACCACCATTTGCTCATCTGTGAAATAGTGCGACACGATTATTTCCTTCACACAGCATGTTTCATTTATCTGAATTATAAAAACAGTTGTGTTTATAGACTGTACAGTACTTTGCTAAAGTCTGAAAATGAGCGATATTTCTCCAGAACGTCTTCAAAAAGCCTCAGATTTGGTCCCTGACTTAGAAGAGACCATTTTAATGAAAAGGAGACTCCAAGCTCTGTACACAAGGTTGCAGTTATTTGGTTGCAGAGCGGTCTCCAACCAGTGTTTTCTCTATTAAGACCTGATACATGATGCGTCTGGCCTTTCAATTGATGGGCGAGGTTGTTGGTTTGATATTTGGCTGCTCCAGTTTCCAGTCTGCATACCTAAGTATCCTTGGGCAAGGCATTCACTGGAGCATGAATTTGTGTGAAGAAAGCACTCTACAAAAAAAATGGGAGAAATCAGTGTAGATAAGGCAAATATAAAGTGTTTTAAGTGCTCAAATAGAGTATAAAAGCACTATATATCCACCAGTCCATTTGCCATTTAATTTCCACAGTAAACTAATTAGGAATCTGCTCACTGAGATCCCAAAGACCCCGAAGTTGTTGTTGTGGGTTTTTGTTTGTTTGTTTTTTAACATTTCCTTGGCAGCTAAAAGATTGATGCCCTGCTGGGTTTTTGAAACAATCCAGGTTTAAGGCACTACCATACTGGCTTCTCCTTTCAGGCCCAGAGTCTACAACTGTCTTTGGACGCCTCTAGAGATTGTGTATTAGTCAGGTCAGTGTATGGCACTATTTTTGGTAAATAAATGGTAAATAGATACCATTTAATGGGGATTTGGTATACAGTATGTTGGGATGTGAATAAAAAGAATGTGGCTCATTTTTATGCTCTTGCACGGTCTGATGCAGCACTACAGTTGTTGGCTCTGTTGCTTTTTATGCTAGCAATCTAATGAAAAGCTGATTTACACCTCAGATCTCAGCAAAATACTTATAATTAGCTGATTTACCATTCAGATGCAGCTAGTGTCAATTACTCAGTACTTAACCCTCTGTAGCAACTCGTCAGTTACTAAGATAAAAGACGTAATCGATTATTCGTGTTAATTAGGTGTAGATACACCTTTTAGTTTTGATGCTCTCTAGCTCCTGGCTGACACCTGATCATGCGCCCACCTGTCTCATTAAAACATATCAAACACTGCCTGAAATGTGTCCTCGTGTGCTCTGTATTATCTGGCACCGGATACTGAAGCAGAGTTGACCTTTTCCTGCTGCCATATGCTGCACTGTGATGTGACGCCAAGCTCTCCTACATGTCCAAGGTTCCCACTACACCGTGAAGGACACAGAATGAAGAACGTGTATAAATTACAGCAAACTTTTAAAGAAGACAGAATACCAGTGGCACGATAATACAATTGTCTGGTAAATTTTAAAACCTAGTTTATATAAGTACAGCTGTGAAAGAGGGTTTCTACCAGACTCTGTAGGATACAAACGCAGGACTCAAACATGGGAAGTTAACTGAAAACAGAAGCTTTATTACTGGACATAATTCTGCATTTATACAGAAAACAAAGAACTAGAAATAAAAATTAAGGAACTAGGAAACTAAGGAACTAAGCTGGGAAACGGAGGATTAGGACACTACTAAGAGTTCGGAAGAAACACACAGCAAAGAGGGTGTACGACGAGACAATTGACAGAGGAAAACACAGGGCTTAAATACACAAGGGAGTAACGAGGGAATGGGAAACACAGCTGGAACTAATCTGACATAACAAGACTGGGAGGAAGCAAAACTGAATCCACTGAACACAGGACAAGGAACTATCAAAATAAAACAGGAAACAGGAGACAGGTATGGAGACGTGGACTTGACAAGGAGACACGACTGGGGAGACACAGGAGATGGACGAACACAGAGACAGAAACAGGCTGAAATAAACATTAAGAGAGAACAAAGATCACTGAGAACTAAAGAAAAACAAAACATGAACAACAATAATCAAAAGATATAGTTCCAAAGTCTGAAACACAAATACTGGGTCACAAACACAGTACCATGACAGACTCTTTGCAGTCCTGTAAAAAACTAACTATACCACATGTTTCAGGAGCTTGTAAAACCACCTTTATCAGCAATAACTTGAAATAACGGTTTTCTGTATGACTTTAACAGTTTCACACATCATTGAGGAGGAATTTTAGCAAACTCTTCCTTAAAAACATTGCTTGAGTTTATTGAGGTTTGCAGGATTTTATTTTGCAGAGCTCTCTTAATGTCCTACCACAGCATTTCAAGAGGTCTAAACTTTGTCTGTACTTTTGCAACACCTTAATTTTTTTATCTTTTTATTATTATATTTTAATTATATTTAATTCCTATGGGAGGAGCACTTAGTTTTACATAAATTTTCTTTTTTGCTCAACTGTATATCTAATAAAAAAGGCTTTAGCATAAAATGACATCTTTTATCTTATTAAGACTCGTGTTTATTTAAAAACAAAGCAGCACATGACAAGATAAAAGCTTCAGCTATAAGCGTCACTTAACATTATTAAATTATAATGATATTAATTAACCTGAGGTTATAGGGAACCAAAATTCCCTTCACTGTTGTTATTTGTTGTTATACTCAGAAGACAGATTTCTCTGTCCAAGTGATTCCATCATCACTGCAGATCCTTCACAGCAAAGGAAACAAAGGTGCGAAGAAGCAATTAGGCGGCCACTGCTTAGCATCTGATCCAACATATTTCCCCCTCAGGGCTGCAGAGAATGAAGCAGAGGTGACAATGAATTAAAATGAGATATAGAACAAGCAAATTAAACAAAACTAAAACAGCAGTTATCTACTTTCTATTCCTCACGGTGTGGGACCCGAAACACAGAGGCATACTGTGTGATGCTCGTTAGTCTGTGACTCAAAGCTAATCAATAACAACCCCCGACCCGGTGTATACCTTTCATTAACAAACATCAGATTTTAATTAGCAAATAACACACAGTTGCAGCGTCCTTCACTGAGCCACTGAAGTTGGCTTCTTATCAAAGCTTAAATGTAATCTTAGAGTTTGTTTAAAATAAAGCAAAAAGCACAGATTTTAGTGAGGAAGCAGCTTTTGCTGTTACATTAAACTATGTTTCCACTTTATTACATTGAGGGAATACATTTTTGATAGCTAGTGATAAGAACATTATACTCGCAGAGCAATTTTTATGTGGAGTCATATCAATTTCGCAAGAAAGAAGCAGGATGAGACTCTCGACTGTTTGGGTTTTAAAGAATGGCTCATTTGACTTTTTGCTTATTCCTTACTTATCTGTTATTTATATGGATCTTATTTTGTTTATTTACAGTTTTCTAACTCTGATAACTGGTTAGGTCACCAGTAACAGTTGCTATCAAGCGTTTGTGTTACCTGACAATTAGTCTTTCACAGCATTGTGGAGGAATTTTGACCCACTCTTCTTTGCAGAATTATTTTTATTCTGCCACATTGAAGCATGAACCATGTTTTTAAGGTCATGCCACTCTAATCTACTCAAGTCTTCATATTGTTTTTCTTCATATTGATGTGCTGCTTTTAGAGATCTTTTAGCCTGCTTTACTTTGTCAGACAGGTTACATTTAAGTGATTTCTTAATTCAACATGTCTTCCCCCCCCAAAAATGCAGCTATTTGGTTAATTTATAACTTAAACCCTTAATCAATGAAATCTTAATTTAAAAACTGCATTGTGTATTTACTCATGTTATCTTCGTCTAATATTAAAATGTGTTTGATGATCTGAAACATATAGGTGTGATAAATATGCAAAACACAAGGAAATCAGGAAGGGCGCAAATATTTTTCACATCACTTGCCTGTGATTTGAGGCAGATCTCTGGCTATATTTAATTAATAGTGAACCGACCTGGAGCAAAGACATGGCCTGTATACCTCCCATTCCACCCCTTTTCATTACTGCCTGATGAGGGTTGGAACATCCCTTAAGGGCTTAGGCAGTGCACTAATAGTGGCTGTCTGGAGACTGAGAAGTCTTCAGAGTGCAGTCACCCATGACATACTGATCTCTATCCACTCATTCATTCAGCTAGAATGAGTCGACCCCACTAGCAGCAGCACCTCTTGTAAACACAAGTGGTCGTAATGCAAAAAATACTAAACTTTTATAATCATTTAGCACAAGAAATCGCACACTGGAGACATTTCAGAGCAATCGGAAACAGCAGGTGTTTAAGAGGCGTTCGTTTTCTGGGTAAAACCACAGCTCAGCCGATGAGTTGTGCACGCTATTGCAGCGAGTACATATTAGATAAAGATAAATCACATGGAGGGTTACAAAAGCATTAAAAATGGAAAAGAAGATGTGACAGCGCCACTGCTCCTCAGTAGTCATGGCTGCAGATCATGCTCTCGCTCAAACTCAGCCTGTCATTACTGCGTCTGTTTGTGGCATTATCGAGTTGTTAAAATCTGCCCACGGACGTTTAGGCAGACATGATCTTCTGGCATTGTTTCTACACATTCACATCCACAAACACACAGACACACAAACACATGTACAGACAAATGCTGGAAACAGTACAGGCCACTCGGTCGCAGCCAGTGATTTTGTTATCGCAGGCTGTGCATGTCTGCACAGGTGTTTGCAGTCATTCTGGCTGAAAAGACCACGGCTGGCATTGTCAGGGTTCAGTATTGCTTTTGATTCCTGCATTCTTGTTTATTCTTGTGAGATTTGAATTCTTGTTTTAATTCAGTTCTTCTTGTATTTTTGCGTTTGTTTGGGGGTTTTTGGCTCCTGTTTGGATTTCATTGCTATTTTGTTTTAGAAATGCGATTCATATTTTGGCTTCACGTCATCCAAGGCTACGTTCACACTGCAGGTAATGTGGTATTGAATATCTGATGTTTGACTGCTGTTTGAATGGTCACGTCGCATTAAATCCGTCTTTTACGTTACTCACACAAGGCAGACGCTAATTATCAGCGCAGGAAAAGCGTCCTAGAAGACATTGTGAAAGCTTCCTGGCCATCCAGTGAAGATGTTAGTGAAACTGTTGGGAAGACAACGTTGGGGAAATGGGAACATTTTATTTGTACTGTATAATCTGCAACTATCCTTTGAAGCACCGCTCCTCTCTAAAACAGCAATGAGGATCATTATTAGGCCATATGTAAATAACCAAATAACACTAACTTCAAGCAAAATTGGGAAACATAAAGTCCAAAACAGTCAAACACTACTGTCTGGTCTTCTTTTTCTGCATGCGGGCCGCTTTGAGCGTTCACACTAGAGCACGTTTGCTGTCACATTTTATTTGTAGTGTGAACGAGCAGACAAAAAAATCGGATTTGATCAAAAAATCGGAATTGAGCATTAAGACCTGCAGTGTGAACGTAGCCCAAGTGACATGCACTGGTTTTTTGTAATATTGTTGTATTTCAGTTCTTGCCTCCTTGTGCTTCTGCATCCTTGTTCTCTTCTTGTTTAGTCTTACCCTCTATGTCTTAGTGTTGGTTTTGTGTCCTTTTCCTGTTTTAATTTGAAAGGTTAGTGTCACCTGTAATTACTTTTCCCCTCCTGTGTTCTGCCGTCCTGTTTCCTATTTGTTATCTGTGAGAGCTTGGAGTCTGTATGAACTTGCTGAGTTCTGAGTACTTTTTTTATGCTTCCTGTGTCCTTCACACTGCAATGCTCCACACAGTTGGGTGTGTGGAGCATTGCAGTGTGCCTATTTATGAACAATAACATCCTATTTATAACATTTATAATGTTATTACTGAAGTGTCAAATGTAAATGTCAAAAGGAAAAAAGTTTACTCTGAGCGTGGGGAATGAGAATAAGAGAATGAGAATAAGAGAATGAGAGTGGGTGATTTAAACTTCATTTTATGGCTCCTCTTGTCCACATTTTGAATTGTCTTTGAGCGCAAACATCCAGTATATTCATCACCGGGCACACCAGCTCCTGGCATGGAGCTTCACACAGTTTCATGTGTATGTGTCAAAGAGGGACAAGTTGTAAAATGTTGTATAATTAACACATGAAGAAGCAGTAGAGAAAAAAACATGCAATTATGCAAATAACTATATTCATTCATTTATTATAAGAAGACCCAACATTCATCAGCATTTCAATAAAGATGTTAATTTTTCATTTGGCTACGATCAAGCTGCATTTCTTTGCCAGCATGTTCTGCAACAGTTTTTACTGAGATCATACTGAGGTTTAACTTCTTCATACTGCTGGAAATGATTAATTTTTAATCATCTTAGAGTTACTTAGACATACAGTATATGTGACAGGCGGAGGTTGTGCTATAATAAGAAGTTACAGGCCAAGAACTTTATAGCCAAATAAAAACCTCTGGTGAAACCAGCAGTATGTGCTTAACCTTGGGTTTTTTTGTAACTTGGGTGCAATGGGGCATGCTCTAAACACAATATTGACATAATCAGACCATCATTTACTTTTGGCACTCATTTTGTCAACTCATAAACTCAACTCATTGAGAGAATAGTTATTTGCTTTTGCAAAACGTCAGCAGATTTCAAAACTGATTATTAGAAGTTGAAGTAATTTCTGTGGGAAGAAAATAGCGGTAAATCCACTGACTACTAATCAGTGGTACATTTCTTGTGGCAATCCCTTCGGTAGCCACTGACAGTGTGGCTGTCGAAGTGGCATTAACTTTGGACCCAGCTGCTGTGGGTCCAACATTTTTTGTTAGCAAAAAGGTTAAGCTAAAGCGGGGTCTCCAATCCCAGTCCATGAGGGCCGGTGTCCCTGCAGGTTTTAGATCTCACCCTGGGTCAACACACCTGAATCACATGATTAGTTCATTACCAGGGCTATGTCCACACGTACACGGGTATTTTTGAAAACGGAGATTTTCCGTTTTCGTTTTAAAAAATAATCCCGTCCACACGTAAAGGCAGAAATGAAGGAAAACGCTGCTAGGAACATGCCAAAGCAGCAGGTGGCGCTATAGTCCTAACCGTGTAGAAATTTTGGCCAATCAGAAGTCTAGAGGCCTCGGTGGGAAATAGTAAACAAAGTTGGGGCATAGAAGCAGAACCGAGTAGTATGTGTGGAGGGACAGTAACCGTGTGTGTATATGTAAGCATTTAAACACTGCAGAGAGTACAATTAACAGTATTGTAGAAATTCATTTCACCGAAACAATAACGTGGCGCACAGTGTGACGTCAAAAAAGGCGCACACCTTTGACGCTGCGTTTTCTCCGTTTTTCTTTAGAAAATATCCACCCTGGCCGGAGTTTTTAGAAATCTCCATTTTCAGTGACCGAAAACGCCGTTTACGTGTGGACGAAAGGTGCAAACGCATAGAAAAATCTGCGTTTTCAAAAATACCCGGGTACGTGTGGACATAGCCCAGGCCTTTGGAGAACTTCAAGACATGTTGAGAAGGTAATTTATCCATTTAAATCAGCTGTGATGGATCAAGGACACATCTAAAACCTGCAGGGACACTGGCCCTCGTGGACTGGGATTGGGGACCCCTGAGCTAAAGGTTCAACAGGTTTATTGATTGGATTGGTACTTACAGAGCGCTTTTCTACTCCGACTGCTTTCTCACTACAAGCCTCATTTACACACACTTGTTCACCAATTCATACATGCTTTTTTCTATGCCGGAGCACTTTTAACCCAGCGTTCGCACACTCACACAGATGCAACCCAGTGTTCAGCATATTGGCTTTCAACATGCAAGTTGGAGGAGCCAGGGATTGAGCCATGGACCTCCCAATTAGTCGATCGCGCACTCTACAGGAGGTAGACCAGCTGTGGCTCATAACTACAGAGGTTTGTAAAAGTTGGCAATCTTCATCTTTTCCAGTCTTGAATTAATTAATTGTTTTCCATCTTAGGAACTAAGGTCTCCAGAGGCTTCAAGGCTTAGATTAACCAGTTATTCTTTATTTTTGGAGCTGTGTTTCATCCTGTAGGTGAACAACAAATGGCACATACATGCTGGTGAGGCAGAACAAGGGGGATTTGGCTATGTTTATATCTTTAGAAAAGGTAACAAGATACAAAACAGTCTGAGCAACTATAATGAGACTGGTGAGCTGGAGTTAAATGCTGAGGATAAATGATAATGAGACACAGGTGTGCCAGCCTGAGCCTGGAGAAGCCACGCCTATTTGGGGAGGAGCTGAACACAGATGACAAGTATTTAAAACGAAACAATGAGCTGAAAAAACTCAAATATCAGGCTTAACTGTATACCTCCCATGTTGTAGCCTTGGAACCGTAAATAAGGATTCAGCCACTACTGTGCAAATGTACAGACATTTCTCCGTTTGCACCTTTTCTTATCATATTTATTCAGTCACACAACAAGCCCAGAGCAAAGAGAACAGTTGCCAGGTTCCCACAATGCAACGTGTTGCCCTTTGTTTGTTGACATGGCAAATAAATGGTGCAATTATTTCGTGAGTTACTTTGCCTCTGTGAGAATTCAGCTGGCATTAGATTTACTGAGACTCTTTACTGTACCGTGTAATAACAATAGTGAGGAGCAGTTAGACAATGTTAGTGTTGGACATAAATGGAAGATTGCGTCTCCAGTTTTCTTTTCTCAGCTGCTTTCTTCCTTGTAGCTTTCTCTCTCTCGCTCTCTAATCTTTGGCTGCTCATCTGGAGAGCATTTGCAAAATTGTCTGTAATGGCAGTGAAGCTGTTTAATTTTGTGATCATGCAAGGAGACAAAGTGTAGGAGATGTCGCATAAGATTTTTAAGATGCTCAGATTAGCTGAGGCCCTTGGAAGGGGTCTAGATAAAGACAGTGTGTCCTGTGAAAGGAGATAGTATAGCATCCAAAAGAAAGTACTTATATAGACAGGCGGTTCAATCGAACAGACTGACCCACCTAAAAGTCCTCAAGGGCGAAAAAGAGTTAATACAAGAAAGAAAGTGGAAATAATTACATGATAGTGGAAAAGGGTATAGCTATTGAATAATAACATGAAAAATAAAGTTTTTAAAACATTTTTAGAGCCTTAAAGTTGTAGAAATCTTGTAAATCTTCCAAAAAAACAAGAGTCTTAATGATAAGATTGAATAATGAAAAGTGAATCAGCACAGCGCTTTGTTTGTTTCTCCATCCAATTTCAGCATTAGTGCTGAATATAGGCAGCACTTTATTGGAAACAGATGTAAGCCAACATGTACTGCTCTCCGTTGTAATCCACAATGATCCTCTAAGCAAAGCCCAACTGATTAAGATTGCTTAAGACTGATACACGTAGCGATGTTTGGTCATTTCAAAATCCATCATTTTGTTTATCTGCTGATGTTTTTTTCTTTCAGACACATGAAACTTAAACGGATTTCCCTGAAATTCGTTCAGTTATTTGTTTACTCATTTATGCCGACTGGTTGAAGGGTGTTTCTACTGTCTCTTTTTTATTGTTTTGTTGTTATAAATGCAGTTATGGCTCCATCTCCGTGTAGCTAATAATCACCCATTAATATGAGTCTGTGAATAAATCAGTCAGGCTCTACCTTTAACTCATTTACATGTAATGCATCATTTACACAAGTTATACGTAAGAAATCATCTATAAAAAACTTGAATTTGCTGGACACTATAATCAGATTCAACTACACATTAACACAAATATCTAATCAGCCAGAAACTCAGTGCATTCAGGCGTGCAGACATGTCAAGACGACCTGCTGAAGTTCAACCTGAGCAGCAAAATGGGGACAAAAGTTAATGAAAACGGCCTGGCGTTTCATTTCTGATCTACTGACATTTTCCCCCATGCAAATATGTCTGTTTTTCTTTTAAAATTAAATTAAATAATTGAAGATATGTTCTTTTAAAGATGATTTTACAATATTTAATGTTAAATATTTTCAATAGAATCAATATTTTTTGGTATTTAATCTCTTGTTTTCAGGAATTATCCAAGTGACCTTTACATGCAGATTTTCAGAGTCAGTAGGTGGACATAAATGATGCACTACATGAGTATAGATCAGCAGTCTAATCAATGCACACATGAGCACACTGAGCGACTGGATTTCATTCATTTTCATGTGATATTCACAAGAAACAAACAAATTAATTTAAAAAACTATGTCTACAAACTATAAGGGAACAGAAATGATACATGCTCCTGGTGTCATGAGTAGATACAGTTTACATGTAATATAAAATAAGCAGTTAATGTTATAGACACATCTCGCATAGAAGATGCGACTTTTGTTTCTACCTCAGTAAGCTGTTTATGTTAAAATCTTGTTGATGTTTATTTTTCTTCACAAGATGTTAATTCATATAAATGAGTCACTAAGCCATGTCTCAGTGGTTTACTTCTCCTTTACTTATTCCCTTCTTTTTTCTTTTTTAGGAATGACCTAGGTCACTGTGTTCCCAGCAATATTCACTCACCCATCCGGACCATTGAACTCAAGAGTTCCAGTTACTTCCATAACCACAGGTTATGTATAAAACTCAGCACTGGGCATGGAGACTGCTTCTACAGACATGAATGTGTCTCTCTCAGGAGCTCAGTGAATTCCAGCAAGGTATTGTGATAGGACGCCACCCATGCAACAAGTTCAGTCGTGAAATTACTACCAACTGTTCCACAGTCAATAGTTTGTGATATTATAACAAAGTGGAAGTAATTGGGAATGATAGCAACTCAGTCATGAAATAGAAACCCACATAAAAATGATGTATAATGTCCAACTTTCTCGAGTGCCGGTCACCACCGACCTTAGAACTTCATGTGGACTGCAAAGTGTCAAAGGTGCGTAAAGCACGCCATGACTGGACTTTAGAGCAGTGTAGATGCCAGACTTCTGTCTGGCAATCCGATGGACCGTTCTGGTGTTTGCCATGAGAACAGTAACAGTCTAACTGCGTTGTGCTAAGTGTAAAGCATGATGGCGGGGGGATTATGGTGCAGGAGTTGTGCTCAGCACCTCAGTCCCACTGAAAGGCACTCTTATTGCTTCAGCATGCTAAGACACTTTGGACAATTTCATGCTCCCATCTTTGTGGGAACAGTTTGAGGATGGCCCCTTCCTGTTCCAACATGACTGCACACCAACAAAGCAAAGTCCATAAAGACATGGATGAGGGAGTCTGGTGTGGAAGAACTTAACTGGCCTGCACAGAGTCCTGACCTCAACCCGAGAGAACACCTTTGGGATGGATTGGAGCAGAGACTAGGGCTTGCTGGGCCTTCTCATCCAGCGTCATTGTCTGACCTCACAAATGCACTTCTGGAACACACTCCAAGTCTTATGGAAAGCCTTCCCATAAGTCCTGAAACTGTTAGCTGCAAATAGCTGCAGAGGGTAGGCTGACATCAAATTAAACCCTTTGGATAAAGAACGTCACTAAATTCATTTCAATAAGGAAAGACGATTTGGAATAATTGGACATGATTTATTGAGGTAGCAGAACAGAATCCCAGCAGTGATCGGATTTAAGACAGGACCCCCCGGAGTGTAGACACTGGTGGAGGTGAAGATGAAGACTGAGGCTTGAATAGAGCTCCGTCTCAGGTGGAGATGGGGAGGAGGCGAGTTGCACGAACGAGAGTCTGAAAGGAAGAATGACAGAGAGCACAAATTTAAACCACATGAAGCGGAGCCTGATTGGCTCAAGGAAGGAGGCCAAGAACAGGATGGGACTGCAGTAATGATGTCAGTATTGAGATTGACAGCATGGGAAAGAGGTAATCATGTAAAGAACAGGAAAGCCGCCAAACACAATGCATGTGCAATGCAAGCACATGAGTGATTACAGATTTTCCTTACTGACCTTAGCAATGAGGTTCATATGTATGTGAACGGCTACCTAATCAGTCTTCATACAAACTGTGCTCAGGGCCAAGGTCACATTTGTTAATTTACCAGTTCGTCTCCAATTTCACTACATTGTATCATTTTCACCAAAATCTCTAATATATGCACATATTTTCATGCCTATGGTTACTATTGACCATGCAGTCATAATTCTGTTGAAAGAATTATGTATATATTTGCAATCACCTTATTGATAATACAAACAAAAAATATAGTATTGAGGACAGAAGTTAAAGGAAGGGAAAGACAAAATCAAAGAAACAGAGAGGTGAGAAGATAAAACTAGGCATGGAAATGGGCCAACATTCCCAGAAATCATCTATTAGATTTCACTATACAGGATCCAGCTTACAGTATATGCACACTCTGAGAATATGGACTTATCAGCTGTGATAACACTAAAGTTGGGTAACTTTGAGACTGTTGGCATTTCTCTTTGAGCACATTTGAGGACCATGATGAGCTAAAAATAGAAGCAGCACCGAAAGTGCGCCAGAGCTGTACAAAAACATAGCAATGAGCGGTGCACTGGCTAATTTAATAATAGGTGTGGCTTTTGGCCCAGAAATTTACAGTTTACCTTTTTTGTTTGTTTGTTTTTTGAAAATAGGTTTAGATGCCAGGGGTGGAGAGCTTTTAGATCTTTCATAGTGGATTGATGGACTCTATCAGTGTAAAACTGGCTCCCTGAGCTTTCGTCTGTTCCTGTAATTTAGCCACATTTTTTGCCTTCAGTTGACAATAATATGGATGGATGTTTAATATTTAATAAGTAGAAGGGGGGAATTATAGCCACTGGCCCCTGGAGCCAGGCCTCTTTCCTGTACTTTTGCTGATTTGGCAGGATGTACTCAGCCACTTAGCCACTCAATTACCACTAAACACTAAACAGCTACTGAGATCCTTTTTTCTTTTTTCCCCAAAGGACACGCACCAGCACAGTGGTGAAGTTCACATACATTACTTACATACCACTGGTACAAAATGGACAGATGGGAATAAAGACACTTGTAGTTTCTTGAGCTTACACCAGATGTTTGCTCTTAAGTGACATAAATCCAAATTGGCCTTTCATGGTGAGAACAGTTAATGGGCCGATGGTCACCAATGCAAAGTAGCTGGGAGTTGTTGCCACTTAAAGCCTGGACACATGAAGATGCTTTGCTGAACTATAGGAAATTAAGATGAGAGAATCTTTGCAATGACCTCGGTCGTTTTCCAGAGCAGGACATCATGTAAGGTGACATTTATAGCAGACATTATAGCACTACCATGATATGACCTCAGGAGCCACAAGTGTTCAGGCTTACAAAGAAAAAAAATGATTGTGGGTAATTTCACATTCATCAGACTCTGCAGGTGTGTGCTGCATTTTTAAAAATGTTAGTTTTTAAAGTCCATTTTGTTGCTGAAGAGTGACAGCTTAAGAATACAACACAGGCACCATATAATGCCTTATATCAATTAGCTTCTTTGTGTCCCATTTTAACGTACTTTGGTCTCTGATTGTACTCATTCAACACAGCATGGTTCACAGGTCGCATGTAGAGCTGTCTGCCATAAAAGACTGACAAACAAAACCAGATTTTTCACAATCAGAGCTGAAAGCCAGCCTGCAGGCATATATTTTTTATACACTGGTCCACACTGAGATATACTGTAGAGCTATTTTACAAAGCTTCACAGTCGTAGAAATGTAAAAAGCAAAGGAAAAGGTTTATATTATAAGAGAATGCTTGCATATGTTTTAAGTATTCAAAGACCATGATGATATCTGACTTTGAATACAAAGTCAAAAAAATCAATGGTTGCCTGGTAATTGCATTGAATTTTTTTTTCGCTGGTAGAAATCAATTGCAAGCAGTAGAGGAAACCAACAAGTCGTCCACAGGTTGACCCGCTGGTTGCTGCTTTTCTGTCCTTTGTCCTCTGACAAAGTTTACATGTAGCGTCTGCTCTTGAGCCAAAGTAAACTTTCTTTCTTTCTCTTTCTTTCTGTCTTTCTGTCTTTGTCATGCAAAGAACCAGTTTCATATCAGGATATCGTTTACTTTCATAGCATGCCTTCTTTCAGATTAGTCATATGAAAATGTCCAAAAAACCCATTTACAATTGTATTTTAATAATAATAATATTGTATACTTTATTGATCCCCGTGGGGAAATTCTTCTCTGCATTTAACCCAGGGGTGGGCAATTCCAGGCCTCGAAGGCCGGTGTCCTGCAGGTTTTTGATCTCACCTTGGGTCAACACACCTGAATCACATGATTAGTTCGTTACCAGGCCTCTGGAGAACTTCAGGACATGTTGAGGAGCTAATTTAGCCATTTAAATCAGCTGTGATGGATCAATGACACATCTAAAACCTGCAGGGACACCGGCCCTCGAGGCCTGGAGTTGCCCACCCCTGATTTAACCCGTTCACTCAGTGAAGCAGTGGGCAGCCATTGGGAACCCGGGGAGCAGTGTGTAGGGACGGTACCTTTCTCAGAGAGGCTGTTCGGTGGATTCTGACCTCCAATTATGGGGCCACCACTCTACCTACTGAGCTTTCTCTGTCCCCTTTTATCACACTGGGGGGATTATTGCACATTATCACCTCATTTTTATGTTAGGGATGTGTGTAGGGACATTACCTGCTCTTAAATTTATAACCTGAACTATTCATTTTTAGTAAAAATGTATGGGGTTTTGATAGATACTGCACAAAACATGAAATGTCCAGAAAACATCAACAAAAAATAATTCATTGAATATATGGTGTCAACTGGAGAAGTTTCGTTATGATGTCAACTGATCTCGTCTTTGTTGCCATGTAAAATATGCCCATTTTCCCCCTTTTTTCCTAAACTGTCTTCCAGTTTTTCTGTGATTCCTCCTCTCTGCTTTTATTCACATAAAAGTGTGTGCAATGGAGGAACATTAGTAGTCAAAAGCAGACAATGATGTCTGACATGTGTCACTTTGTGATATGCAATAAAAACACAAGGCTTCTGTGTGGGACTGCAGGTCAGTGAAGCTTTGAAGAATCAGCCATAAACCTCATAGTGCCAAGAAAACTAATATAAGCCAGCCGCAAATACCAGTGTGGGTTTTGTTCAAGAAACAACAGTTATTGAAGGTGAAGGATGAAGAGTGTGATGCTGTTTTTAATTAATGTGGAGCACCAGCACCATAGAAATATCATTTTGGAACGGCTGATATTAGATTTGTCTGTCCCAGTTTTGATAAACAACAAAAACTAAAAAAAAAAAAAAAGAAAACTCATAACTTCATCATTTTATAATGATATCCTTACACTAGGAAAACAGTGGTTGGAGACCTCAGCACAACAAAAATTACTGTGACCATTTGCAATGAACCTGCAGTCTTGTTGCCTTTTGAAATTGCTGCTTTGAAAATAGGGACCAACCATCTTCAAAGTCTAATTGTGATAATATGGTGATTGTTACTTTTGTGAAAATTGCTAATCTGTTTCTACACACAGAAATCCATAGTAAAAACTACTCACTTACAGAATCCAGGCAGAACCTCATTGATATATTGATGCTCATAATAGTGACATAGTTAGTTACTGTACGACATAGCAGATCAGATTATACATTTAGCAAAAAAAGGTGAGTAGAGTCTCAAAGAGGTGGATTAGAGATGATTTACAGTTCTTGGTGCAGACTGACTGCTGAGTGTTGACAATCTTTATGCATTCATAAATTAGATGGTAATTATTTGCAAACTGTGATCCCAGTCAGTTCTATTGCAGTTGTTTGGGAGCTGGTTGCTTCCCACTATGCAACCCAGCTGCCCAGAGGTTGAGGGTGCAACACTCTCAACTTCTGGATGAGCAGCTGGTTGCTGCTACTGCTTGCAATTGATTTCGACCAGCAATAAATTCAATAGAATTACCAGGCAACCATTGATTTTTAATTTTTTTTGCAAGGGGGTTTCCATCCTTTGTTTTTTACTCTGGTGTGACAGAGACACAAGGCTTTTATCCTTTGGGCTGTCAGTAACTACCTTTTTTGACATTAACTAATTAGTCATTTGTTCTATAAAACATACAAATACTGTGAAAAATTGCCGACATAGATCCTGTAGAGCAAAACATGTTTTATCTGATTAGCAGTCCAAAACTGACAAAAATATTCAGTTAACTATGATGTAATAAAAGGAATTATCTGACATTTCTACTAACACCCCATCCTCCAGTTTTGGTGCAATAAATTAATTTCATTTAGTCAATATCTGCAATTCTTTAAGCTTTAGTTCTACAGATAAGACATATTTGAAGTCTAATGGATCACCATTTGATTGTTACAAGCTTATCATTTGCTATTTAACATTTTATATATCGGTAGCATTGCTGAATGAAAACTGCGGCACCACAAGTCTCTGAACCCTACTTCAATATTTGATACTTTTTCCACACTAATCTAAAGTAGATAACTCTTTGTGACTGCTTCTACCATAACCACACGCTTTTATCCTTTCGTCTTTGTTTGACCCTCTCTCCTCCTTGTTTGTTTCTCTCTCTCACTATCTGTCTCTTCAAGATAATTTACAGTTGGACATTAGCCATCCTGGTACTCTCACTCACTCCCCTAATCACTTACTGGACCTGCTCCAGTGCATCAGTGCTAGCCTTCAAAATTGTCTGCATTGCAGGGGAGAGCTGCTGACAGAGAGGAATGGAAAGATGTGAGGGAGGTTAATTTACAGTATGTGTTAGGGGAGAATAAGGCTTGTTTTTGCCTTTGGCTGACTGACATTTCATTGGAGGTGTAGATGCAGTGGGATGCTGTAAGGTTACGTCTTAGAATAGAAGCTGCGCCGGCGTTTGAGATATCAGAAGCGTTTACGTCACACTGGATGTGCAGGTTTATCTTTAATGGAAACAGAGTTGGAAAATCTTGTTTAGGACTACTTAAATTGTTTGCACTTTCCTTTTTATTGTATTTTAAATCAGTGCATGTTTTTCAGTCATTAGACTTACTGGATTACCAAAAAGCAGACAAACCCAGGGTTTGCCCAGCCTGTCTTTGATAGACATTACACAGGATCTCAAGGTGTCTACTTTGGTGAACCTCATAGCGTCCCCCAAAAGCGTTCTTCTAAAAGAATAACCACTGAACACTGCTATATTACCCTCCAGCCGTGTATATTTTGTAGAGGTGGGAATCACCATACATCCCACGATACGATATTATCACAATACTTAATGCACGATACGATATTATTGCAATTTTTTAAAAATATTTTGCGATATTCAGATTCTGTACATAAAGGTAAAGTTTATCAATATTCATTTTCTCTAATATCAAAGTCTCACACTCAGTCTTTCTCTCATTTCAGTTTTATTGTTGACAAACTGAACGGTTTGTATTACAGTCTAGTCCAACTTAACTGAACGCAACCATCTGGTACAATTATAGCTATTCTGAACTATGCAGTTTATGAAAACTATGCAGCCCCTTCAGCAACTGAAGAATTTGAAAGTAAATTAAAACAAAATATAATTTTACATTAAATAAAGTTTTAAACTTAATTAAAATAAAACATGTCTTAAATCAAAATAAGTAAACTGTCATGTTTATTGCTGCCAAAAAAAAGTTAAACACATTTGGACAGTGAAGGAATGTCAGGATTCTTGCTCAGAAAAAGGATCAACATGCTCTGAAGTCAGAGCACAAAAACCTTTTTTGTAACAAAATATCGATTTCTGCTGTCCCTGTATCGATACATTATTAGCAAACAAAATATCACCATACTACACAGTATCGATTTTTTCCCCCACCCCTAATATTTTGACATACATCAAAATACATAGAGTATCATCCCAGTGAGTATGCTTCTGTGTTGCAGAGTTCTAGTATGTAGCTTGTTTTATGCCCCCCAAATCTCAAGGCACAGCCAGGGGAGGAAGGTGTTGGTTGTGGCACTCTCAGAGTTGCGTCTAATTTGTGCAGATGATGTGGTTCTGTTGGCTTCATTAAATGACATGACCTTTAATTCACACAGGGGCAGTTTGCAGTGTGAGACTGTAAAGAGTCAGCACCTCAAAGTCTGAGGCCTTTGTTTTCTACCGGATTGCTGACACTGGGTTTACAGGAAAATGTAACCATCTTTGTCCACAAGGAATGGGATTGATCGTGAGATTGATTTGACCTCAGAGCGTTGTACTGACTTTGCTGTTGAAGGGAAAGCTGAACTGAAAGGCAAAACCTTTGACTTACCTGTCATTTCCCATTCCAGCCCTCACCTATGATCATGAAATGGGCAGTGACCAAAAGAATGAGGTCACAGAGATAGCCCGTCACTTAGCAGAAGGTGGCTTGGCCAAACTTTGGAAGGAGCTTGAGTATAGTAGCTGCTTCATGGCTAAAGGTTCATGATGTGTCTTGATGCATGCTCAATCATCCAGGTAAGTAAATCCCAAAGCGTTGATTCTGTTCATATGGACGCATCGTTATCAGTGGGAGAAACGTTTCGTCACTCATCCAAGGGACTTCTTCAGCATTATATAAGGTTGGGGAAACCTGCAGTCAGGTGAGACTGAAGAAGTCCCTTGGATGAGTGACAAAACGTTTCTCCCACTAAAAAAGCTGCGTCCAGATGAACAGAATCAACCTTTTGGGGGTTCATGGTGTGGTTTGAGCATTGGATTAGGATGCCTCCTGGATTTCTCCATTGAGGTCATCCTGGCACAACCAGTTGGAGGAAAACGCAGAGTAGAATCTCAGTTCACTGGGGAGATTATACAGCTCATCTGCCGAGGAGCATTCAAGATCCTGTGGGAGGAACCAGAGACGATGCTGAGGAAAATGAACATCTTGCTTCTCTCTTGCCGCTGCCACCAGATTTTGTGGCAAAATGGAAATTCAGTCTATTTTCCCAACCATATTTTAGTATTTCTGAAGTTTTTGTTGTCATTCTACTATAATTCAATCAGAAATATTGTATTTTATTCTATATCGATTTACAGTGGAACACAATTTATCTTTTTGGAAAACAAAACTTTTTAGTCCAAGAAAAGGTGAAAAAGAGGACAGCATGGAGTAAGAAAAGAAAAAGACAAACGCATGAGCGAGCAAAAGAAGATTAGATGTGCACAACGGGGCCTGACTGCATCATACTGTGCACAGGCATGACCTGCTGGCACTCTGGGCTCCCTGTCTGCTTTGAATCTCTGATCTTTTTTATTTTCCTGGCAGTCTGCGGAGGCCAAATTGTCACATCAGTAAAGCCTGTATGTTCTCTACGCTGCTTTTATTTTCTTGTGTCTTACAGCCTGCACAGGCATGCAAGCAAACGAGGATTTCATGGGTGCAGCACTTTGATTAGTCCACTCACTCTGGTTTGTTAATAACCGATGCAAATAAGAATCGTGTGAAAATATGGACATAATCAGATTAGAAGCTGATACATCGCCCTCCAACTGTGCTGTAGAATTCCTGCTGTATGTTCCCCTGCCCCAAAGTGTGAATGGTGTATCTGATGGTAATAAATTAGCTCTCAGCTGGAACCACTGAGACCTAAACAAAGGAACACATCCCAACAACAAAGACATTTTGATTTGTCAGCAACACGCCTCAGAAATTAAAGCTCACATTTTACCTCTACAGTGTTTCCTCCGCTGCTTTTCGAGTCTTGTTTTCTCAAGCTTGAGTGCAATCAGAGGCATCTGTAGAGAAATGGGTGCACAGTAAACTTAATGATGGAGCAGAACAGCCTGTGTTTGTTTTGGCTTCAGGTCGTAGATGGGCTGCATGGCATCTGTGATTCAAAGTACGCAGCATGACAAGAAATCTAATAGCTTTAAGTTTGAATTTGTAACATAGTAGATGGTTTGTGTCTTTCTATAATAACGTAATAATAATAATAATAATAATAATAATAATAATAATAATAATAATAATAATAATAATATATTAAATAGTAATAATCTTAAAATGCGTAAAAATCCCAACAGTAAAATAAATTAGCATGCTAGTAAAATAAATGGCAAAATGTTTCAACTCTCCTTTACAGAAAAGATGGAAGCCTTTTATTCTAAAGCGCTCGTGTTTTTTTGTGAAATGAATGGATTTTGTGTGGAAATCGGTGCTGGTTTGATTGGGTCTCAAAAATCTGAAAGCAGAGAGTAGCTGGAAAAACTCTGAGGCACAAAACCTAAACTGAGATTGCTTTCGTTGAGTAGTTTTTAATTATACGTTAACTTAATATAAAGTCGAGTTAAAAGAACAACATTAAATCAAGTCTGTGTTTGGGCTGGCATCCCTCTGCCATTTAAATTTTTTTGGCATGATTTTATTATCTTGGGGTTCTTCCCAAAGTAGTTCTGAGGGTTAAATCTGTTTTATTGTTTTCTGTCTCTACATGTAATCCCTCACTGATGCCAGAAAGGTGTTTACATTTGTGTGACAGATTCTTAAAACATGTGTGCAAAACTTTATCTCTCTGGCTGCAAATTTTGGCCGTATCTGTATTTTTATTCCTGGAAAAGAAAATGTATTGGCCCCAAAAATTCAGCACGGGCCAGGTTCTGATTTGATCCTCTTCAGTGATTCCCAGATTGAAGGACTGATAGATGCATTATACTTTTTTACCTAATGAGGAGCAGAACTTTCAGCACCACAAAGATACCTTTAGATCCAATAAAGTCCACTTCAACATAAGCTCGTCTCACTCCTTAGACACTCATCGAGCCAGTAGCAGTTCCATTACCCTCAGCCTCTCAGCCTGAGGGCTCGCTGTGAGGTAGTAACAGCTTCATTGTTACTTACAGAAATCCACTTATGTTGCAGCATTCTTGCTGTGCTGGTTACTTGTGTTTTTGTGAAGAGAGAGTTTTAAAAGAAGTTTAATTTGATGCTGAGACGACACAACAGATGTTTTTGCAAAATCTCCTTCCACTTCTCAAAGGTTGAAGTATTTAAAATGATGGTAAGGAAAACACTAGAGGGTTTTGTCATGCTAGCACAAATGAAAATTGGTTTGGTGATGAACAGTGTTGGGAAGGTTACTTTTAAAATGTATTCCATTACAGATTACAGAATACATGCCCCAAAATGTATTCTGTAACGTATTCCTTTACGTTACTCAATGAGAGTAACGTATTCTGAATACTTTGGATTACTTAATAAATTATCATGCTGTTTACAACTACATGAATGTACTATTGCTGTGATTTATTACTGTTACTGAAGGTCCGCGGCTCCGAACCGTAGTAAAGGGACCTCTGGCTAATACGGTGGGTTCTGTGTCGGACTTGTAGCTGAAAACTAGCTTTACTTTGTTGTCTGAGTCAACTTTGAGACAGAGAGAGGCGTTGAAAGGCTGCTCCAACGGAGCTTATTGTTTCAGAGGAAAACAGAACACAGTGTACAGTCGAGTCTTAATAGCTTACTTACAACTGGGCTCGTCAGGCACTCTTCTTGGCTGCAGTGGTTATTATTATATTTACATGCTTCCAGCTCCCGTTTTTGCTCAATGACAGCTCGTACTTTTCCACTAACCCTCCCAGAGTGAGCAAGTCCCCAAATGAACTTTTCTCTACTGAAACGACTGCTAACGGTCAGCTTCAATGCGATGTGTGATGACCATATTCCTGTGTGGTGTATGAACAGTGAACTTCCGGTCACTGGGAAAAATGTGTATTCCGCAGGTGGTTTCTGGGTGCTGCTGGATGAAATCGGAGAGGTGTCCCATCAAAAACTTCTTTGTGATTTCTTTGGTCCCCTGCAGGTCATCTGTTGTCATCCATAGTTTGCATGAAAACCACTGATTTGTCTGCAAATAGACATTGGCTGTAGTGAAATTTGACATTTGTTTTTTTAAAGGAAAGTTATAGGAATTTGACATATTTTTCAAAATATTCTGTTATATTTCAGGAATATCTAAAGGCTTTTATATTCACTTTAGTTACCACATTTCTTGCCACAAGCACAGTTTTACTGCATTCCTTTTTTAAGGTCATTTAAAATTCATTATGCTAAGCTTGTAACCATTATTTAGCATGTTTTGGGTTTTTTTTTGTTTTTTGTATTGGTTTGTCAAGTTCTTGGCTATCCTCAGAAAAAAAATGTACTTTGCATAATGAGATTTGTGTTTCTTTGTCACACAGACAAAGATCTTAAGGATCCAAAGCCATTTCCTGCTGAGGTGAGCGGACTGACCCGTAGTGCATAAACATGAGCATCAGGCCAGCTTAGGACTAAAATGGGAGGATTTTTTATGACTAATTTCCAGGCTGCTGTGAACATGGATGCAGGAAGTCTTATTTGGAGGACACGTACTCATTTTGTTCTACTTCACTATGAATATCAGGGAGGACTTATCGGTCTCGTCTCTGTGGTAAATCCTCTGCACCTGCAGCGCCTTCCTCAAAGAGACGCTGATGGAGCAGCACTTTGATCCTCTGCTGTCAAATGAGAGCAGCCGGCGACCCTGTGTAAGGGAGTGTTAGTGTGAATAACGAGTGACGTAGACTGTGTGTATGTCTGTGCTGCCGTGTGTGCTATGAATACATAAACGCACCACAGGGAGTTTAAGACGTGCACTTATTATTCTGTGCTAGCAGCCGTAGACATCGCCTTT
Source organism: Neolamprologus brichardi (assembly GCF_056152115.1). Taxonomy (NCBI): domain Eukaryota; kingdom Metazoa; phylum Chordata; class Actinopteri; order Cichliformes; family Cichlidae; genus Neolamprologus; species Neolamprologus brichardi. The sequence continues at coordinate 22,478,479 of NC_142111.1, read as the reverse complement.
ACACAGCCATTTGTTTCTGTATTATAAGGAAGTCACAAAATATGTTATGCTGTGAAGTCATGGCATTTTGTTTAGCTTGTGCTACGATTGCAGTTATTCCGATTATAAAATCTCATGTCCAACATGATTGGACTTGTGAGCTTGTTGGTAATATTTCTATATAAAACCAAAGCTGCTGAGCACCTGTGCCATTTGGCAGCTAGATCGTCATCGTGCTGAAGCTACGTCACTATTTGTGGGGGAATTTTCTGTGTAAGATCTGTGAGTGCTTTGGCTGAGCACTGTAAATGTAGAAGGCAACAAAGTTATTACATTCAGTCATCACATTCTCACAAACAGATTGCATCTAATTGCCAGCTTGAACATATTTGTGGCAGGGCGTGGTCTGCGGTGCTGCTGCAGGGGAGGCGGACGCACCTGAGCGGCATCCGCAATCATACCTCAACGGCACAAAGAGCCTGCACGAGGTCCCGTCAGTTGTTGTTGGAGTGTTTGGCTGAGCTGAAAAGCTGCAGCTGTGTGATTGTGCACAGCAAACGTGAGTGTTAATAAAGATTATGCTGTAAAGCATGTAAATATCGTCGGGTTTGCCGTGGGTCATTTACACTATTCGATTTCAGCAACCATTGAAAAAGCAACAAGATCACAGTTCATTGCACATGGCCACAGTAATTTTGGTTGTGCTCCGGTCTCCACACACAGCTTTCTCCGGTGTGACTGTAGCGTTGCTGACACGGGCTGCATCCCAATTCAGGGTCTGCAGCCTTAAAGTACGCAGCCTCAACGATCCTCGAGGGCCGCGTAGTTAAAGACCGCTAAGGCCGGAAGTGCGAGGCTTGTGAAATGGGACGGTCTAGCCTCCGTCACGCTGCCCAGGTTGCCTAGCAACCATGATACTAACAGCTGGAAACGTTTCATACAGCTTTGTTTGACAGAAATGAAGGAGAAAATCTTTTGTTCATTTGTTTGTTTGTTTCTACATGAGCTTTGATCATTCTCTGTAAGATTAAGCTCAGCTATTGAACGGCGTATATTTTAAAGTAAAGGCTTTAAAACCAAGTTAGTACAAACGTCACTAATGTCACATAACTTTGCCGACATGTGGCCAACAGGAATGTTTTCATGTTCTTCGTTATTAAACATTTGCACTTAAATAAGTGACATAATATTCAGTACTTACTTAAAGTTTACTCTTCGGGCGCCCCTCGTCCACCGTTTTTTTTCAGCAAAATTATCCACACCCACCGCCGCGCTATGCATTCTGGGATATGCTGGGCCATGAAGTCTACACCGCCACGTCCTTAAAATTCAGGGAAATGAAGGACGCATTTGAGGGCCGCATTTCGAGCAGCCTTCGAATTGGGACAGCCTTCGTCGCGTCGCTGTGACGTAATCGGCCTTAAAATGCGGCCTTTAAGGCTGCAGACCCTGAATTGGGATACAGCCACTGTGTCTCAGCCTGTAGGTTGGTCACCATCTTTACTCTGGACTGAAGTATCTCAACAAAAATTAGATTGCCGTAGAGTTTGGGCAAACATTTTTGGTCCTCAGAAGCGATCATCCCATCCCCTTTCAGAAGTGTTTGAGCAAATCTACTGTTCCCAGAATTAATGTGGTTTCCATTAACTCTAATCATTGAACGCTGGGCTGTTATTCACTGGTGAACATCTAAACATAACTTTTAAATATCTCTATTTTAGCATGGCTGTGCATGTTGATATGAGTTTTTTTCTAGAACAAATGCATAAACCAGTACTTAACATTAAAGGGAAAATCCCTAATATTGTTTTTATGTCTCTTTGTGATGCCAAAACAGCTCTTAGTAGTTGGGACATGGAGAGGAGCTCTCTGGCAGTGTCCAGAGCCGTGATGTTGGCAGAGGATCCTTTGGGTGCGTGCTTTGGGCTGGGATTTCCCTGTATTGGATTGTCCCTGGCACAACAAACACATGCTGGATTGGATTTAGACTTGCTAGTTTGAAGGCTGGATCAGTGCTTTGGGGTCTGATGCCTTGAGCAGGTTGTTCTGCTATGGGAAACTGCTGCCATTGGGGGAGCTTTGTTGAAAAATAATGTTTAGGCTTGTTCTAAGTGTATACGTATAATACAAAGCAATAGTGCACAAAACTCCAAATGTATTTTCATAATTGTCATAATTACACTTGAGTAAATACCAACAAACAAGGTTTCCCAGCTGAACAATATAATGACCTGCCAGTGGTTTTAATGCTGAGGCTACCACACCACCTTCTAGCAGAGAAGACATCTGTTTGTGTTCCACGGCACAGATCTGTATATACATATATACTCATCACAGCTACAAAGTAAAGGGATTTGCCAATAGTGCACAATAACCCTCTCTGTCTCTCTTTAACACAAACACACACGCGCTTGCATGGGCAAAAATATTGTGAATTAGATTGTTGCCAGCTCCCAGGAACAGGGCTGCCATGTGTTTGAGGCACGATTTTGCAGAACATACAGGCCTTGTAAGTGCTGCCAGGAGCCGGGCTTGCGTGTGGGTTCCTGACGCATTGCAGAGGCAAACAAGTATTGAACATGCCTCTGTGCTCACACACAAACCTACACACAGACACACACATGGTGTAGATATACAGAAATTACACAAACATCCATACTCATGATTGTGTGTTATCATACTTTCTTCCCACTTGTCAGTCACATGCTCATGCACTGAGACCGTGCATTATACGACACTCGGGTTGGCAGAAGAAGGAAGGTGATGATAGTAAAAAAGTGGTAGGATACAACCCAAAATGTTCTCTGGGTTTCAAAGGCTGTTTGGTTGATGTGATATTTGTTGATTTTACTGTCACATGCATGCAGAATGAGCTTATTTTTTAAATTATTTTCCATGTATTTATTGTTTTTGATGATCACTCAGAGATGTCCGCATCTGACAATGGTAAATGGTAAATGGCCTGTATTTGTATAGCGCTTTTCTAGTCCCTAAGGACCCCAAAGCGCTTTACACATCCAGTCATCCACCCATTCACACACACATTCACACACTGGTGATGGCAAGCTACATTGTAGCCACAGCCACCCTGGGGCGCACTGACAGAGGCGAGGCTGCCGGACACTGGCGCCACCGGGCCCTCTGACCACCACCAGTAGGCAACGGGTGAAGTGTCTTGCCCAAGGACGCAACGACCAAGACTGTCCAAGCCGGGGCTCGAACCGGCAACCTTCCGATTACAAGGTGAACTCCCAACTCTTGAGCCACGATCGCCCCTCCAATAGAGGTGGATACAGTTTCATTTCACAAAATGAGGCTAAAAACAATAAAATCTCATATTAAGGGTAGAACAGAAAACATAAGGTAAAAGGAAATGGAAATGCCAGAATCAATACTAAATCAACAGATGGCTAAATTAGTACTTAGGGTTTGATGAAGAATAAAATGCATTTCTAATACAGTATTTGTATTACTATTATTGTAAATTGCCTTTTGACTGGAGTGGTACTGCAATCATTACATTCTTGTTTACATTAAAAATGTGTATATTGAGACTTTCCCCTTGTTACTCACAATAAAGGAATGAAGTGATCAATTAAAGGTATATGATATATAAAGCTTTACGATGGTATGAGATTTATTGCTAAGAAGTAATGTTACAACAAAGAAAGTTTTATATTCTTTCAATCACAGCGATACACTAAATAGATTCCCCAAATGTTTCTCTGACCATGGTCACCACTTCATGACGTGCCATGATGGCACTTGGCAAATAATCAAGGTAAAGTGCAAAGGTGGGGTGAACATCAGTCGACATCAGGCTTTGAAATCTTTGTTCCTGCTTCTGATTCACCGCATCGCTTTTTGTCTGTCCGGGGTTTTGATTACAGAGAGATGCTGACTGAAATATCGTCTCCAAAGCTGCTGGTACTTACTGTTAAACCAACAATCCCAATGGAAACAAGGGCAATATATACTGACAAGAGATTGGACCAAATATCATTATTGCATCATTTCCTCTCGCAATAACAGCATCAATACCCGGGCGCCAAATATTGATATTTTCTTAAAGCAGGCAGGTGCCCTAATCCGATTCCCAGACATTTTATCCTAGCAGAGTGACTCCTTTATGACTCCTCGTGGTTGTAGTAATCAAATAAATGCTTAGGAAGATTAAATTGAAGTTGTTGTGAAAAAGAAGGAATTGACTATGAGAAATACTGGATAGGAGGGGAACAAAAACGACTACTTTACTGAAATCAGTAATGAGTAATATTACACACAGACACCAATACTGCAGAGCTGTTAATACATAATTCCTTCTTTTTGCCCATTTTACAGTTGCACAGATATTGTGCAACTGTGCAGTTGTGCAATTGCACATCAGAGATGATTGGCTTGCAGGATATTGTAATAGCATCATAATGGGACTGTACTGCATTGAGTTACTCTTTGATTCTCAGCCCTACCGTGGACAATCCAGTGTAACCAAGACAATGTATAAAAATGTATTAACAGTATTAACAGCAGTGCAAATCAAATATATTCATCTCCACTGAACTAGCAGGGATCTGTCCTGTCTTCTATTATTGCCATGGATAAATGTTCTTCCTCTTTTTGAATTGCAGTGCTAATACAGCTGATAACTATTGCGTAAAGCCAAGGCTAAACATTACTGCTATAATAGGTGCACATGAATTCACACTGGTGCAGTGAGTCATAGCGAAGAGGCAATTTGTTGATGCTTCAGAAGTCTGATAAAAAAATGGCTCAATTTAAATTCAGTGCAATTTTGTGCCCTCGTACCCTCAGCACAATAACACAGCCCGCGGCGTTTGATTGTCTCTCGCTCTGTTTGCCATGAACTGTGTCGCCATGGACACATGAGCACACATTTACTGACGTACTCTATGGATGCCACCCCCTGTAGGCCATAACTCCCAGTTACATACAGAGTGTCTGATTACAGCAGGGCTGAAATGTGCAACACGCGGCATCGAACAGCACCGAGCGCTGTTGGATCACTTGGTCTTATGATTAAAAACACCACGCTGCATGGCGGTGCAAGACCTCAAGAATTTTAAACAGTTTAAAGCTTTGCTAAAAATGTTTAGTTTAATGGAAATATTAGAACATTTATTTTTGGATGAATTGTTGCGCTTGGATCAAACATTCCTTTGATTTGCTTAGAAAAGGGAAGAAATCATGTTGGCTTTAATGGTGACAATATATCAAAATAATCCAGCTGTCACAGACGGTGTGAACTCATCCATCAACTTTCAAAAACATTTACCCAAGTGATCTCTCTGTTCTACAAATCTGTAAATATCTCCATGCTTCTGCTGCTGATTTCCAAGGTTTTTTTGTTATTGTTTTGTTTTTTTGCCAAGAGGCATTCAGACCTTTTCGTGTTAGGTTATGCCTCAACTTCCTCAAAAACTTTATAAAGAAAATGCTAAAAGAAAAAAAGTGATTGATCTGAAGTGTTTACTGTACTCTCCAGAGCTCCAGCTGGTGCTTTAGACCTTTTCCCTGAAGCGTGCCGTCATGTTTACATCTTGCTGAGGTGAAGGTATTATCAAGTGATTGATTTTCCAAGAAAATTTGTGCTTTAAAGTGCTGTTTGTGCATTCTGACTCGCTCCTCAGCAGGATCGGCATAATTAACTGAGTAGCCATGAATGTCTTTATTTGTATGTGTAGCTTCACATGTGTGCGTCACAAGCTGTGCTGTACAATATGAAAATCACAAACAAACTGTACTGCTGGCTTCTCTATTGTCAGTCTCTGAAATGTTTGTTCCTGCTGTCGATTCAAAGTATCAATTTTTCTCTCAGATGGCGATCTTGATTATAGACAGATGCTGACTGAAATATTATCTCCAGAGCTGCAGTTCTTTACTGCTTTTCAGTTCTGTGGCAACACATGAATGACTGTAATTGCACTCCAAGACGTCATAGAAATGTGAAACATACATGTCCCTGTTTTGAGACGTTGAACGTACTTGCTCATCTTGCATTAGAGGTCAGGTTTGTGATTATGAAGCACAATTAATGCACTTCTGTTTTAAAATGTGCTGTGAAACTCAATATCTTACATGAAAGAGCTGCTAGTTCAAATGTGCGTCACAGACATCAGTCCCTTTAGTGAATACAAACAGAAAACTGTACTTAAAACATAGTTGTAGACACTGTTTTGGCACCCCTGTGTTTGTGAACTCACATTTTGTGTCATGGTTTTCTTTTGTTTTGTTGTAATCACTGGTTCTAGTTTTACTTTGGTAATTTTCACTAATTGTCACCTTCCTGATCAATAGAATCGTCTTTCACATCTGTTTCCTAGTCGTGGTTATGCTCCTGTGTTCAGTCAGTTAATCACCAACTAGCATGTTTCATTCTCCAGTTCTTTGTCAGATTTAGGGCTGCCACGATTAGTCGACTAGTCACGATTACGTCGACTATCAAAATCGTCGACTAATTTAATAGTCGAAGCATCGTTTGAAGCTTTGTAAGATCCCAAAAGACGCAGGAATAAGTAGTAGGATTTAAGAGTGTAATAACGGACTGAAACAGAAGATGGCAGCACTGCATGTACAAGGATGCCAGCTGCCGTTAAACCCCGAAGAAGAAGACTGTCTGCTCAGTTTCCAACAATGGCGGCAGCTAGTTAGTTTTAATGTTACTCTTATTATTCTTTCTGGGTCACAAAATAAACGTTTAACATATTTTCAGGCGGGAATGTAGCTGTGTAAACCTCAAATATCTGCTCAGTTTATCAAGACACCACATATTTTCAAAAGCGCTCCGACGTTTTTGGAGATGTCTGTTACCCACTAGCTCGATAGCTAGCCGGGGGCTAGGCTAACTAGAGCCCGTGAGAACACCGGACTCCCGGCAAATCGTTTTCAAACTTCAAGTCTTTCGCTACTCAGGTTAAACATGATATATAAGTCACTTAGATAACTTAAAAATGTTATTGTTTGGCTTTTTTTCAGTATTTTATTTGTTCCTGAGTAAATCGGTTTGGCTGAGATTAAAGTTATAGTTTTTACACAGCTGAATAAATGTCAAGCAGACAACTGATTATCAGAAGTGTGAGATGCTCGAGAATATACTCCGGTGTCCTGTTATATTTTAGATAGCAAGGAGTTTATTAAACTTCACTGAAACAATCTACAAATGTCATTAAAATTTAATAAACTATCATCTTGTCTTTATTTTTAGTTAGCACATACCTTAAACACTTAAAGCTGTAAGCTAATGATAGTTATATAAGAGCAGATGCTGCTGGTGCAATAAGCTGTACGTTTTACATTCAATGGATGCTTGAAATGATTAGTCGACTAATCGCAAAAATAATCGGTGACTAGTCGACTATCAAAATAATCATTTGTGGCAGCCCTAGTCAGATTGTCTTGTTTTTAATAGTCAATCATTTCAGCATTTCTTGATTTCCTGGTGTTCCTCCTGGTTTTTTTCCTTGAGTTATTGATTAAACTGTGTGTGACGTTTGGACTGTTCTCGGGTTTTCCCCTTTTTCCTGTGTCTTACTAGTTTGGATTGAAGATTAAGGTTAAGATTAACTGTTTAACTAATTCTACTGTTTTGTTGTGCTTTGTTTTATAATTACCATATTGCAAAAGTCATACCTAAGAAGGTAAATTATATATTACAGCATAAAAACAAAACAGCGATGAAGACATCCCAAATCCACAAAAGCTTTGAAAGACTGGTTTGATCCTAAATTTGACCAGATTGACAAAGATTAAAAACGATTGCTGCAATTTTTTTTAAATTTTAGTTTTATCTTTTGATCATACAATATCATGTGCCTTTTTTCCGTGATGTTTTACGGCCTAGTTTGAGTTTTTAGTTTAGTTTTGGTTCGTTACATTAACCTTGAATGGGACCGTGCTTTACAAAATGGTCATATTGCTTGTATGAAATTTGGAACCGGTAACTGAGACCATGAGCTCATTAGAAAAGTGTTTACTGAGGTCACAAATCAAGACGTAAGCAGATGTTGTGTTCCTGTACAAGTCCATACAACCCCACTTACTCAAAAACGACTACTTAATTAATTCATCTTGCAGCTGGTATAAAACCACTTTTTCTTATCATCACAGCAGCTACTTTATTGGTTTCATGTTTCTGTAGTTTATTATAATAATTACGGGTTTGTGCTGCCAGAAGTGATTAGACTGAAGTGATGGTGCATGTCTGTAACTCTCATTTAAACTCATTTTAAAAAATTAGGAATTTCCCATTTTTACAGAATTTTCCTAAAAAAAATATTTAAAAGCTGCAAAAAAATCATGTAAACATTGTAAAAGCAGGAAAATGACGTCATTCAAACACTTCATTTCAAAAGCTAAAGCTGTTGTAGTGTGTAACAATATTTTGCTTTGTAACTAAATGCCATTGTGGGGTTAATAATCAGCTGGTTTGGGGTCTGTACACACAGCAGCACACTGAATGAAAAACTGTGCAAACAAATGTATCCTTCCCTCAAAGGATCTCTTATTGTCAACACAAGCAAAGCTCGTCACTGTTTAGGAATATCAACTGACTGCACAGACACGCACTCCTTTAGTGCTTAAAAAAAGATTGTTTTTGAAAGTCTAGCGGAGAATCTTCTCAGCGTGCTTTCCGTCTTTTCATTCATTCGCTCTCGATTGTTTTCCCAAAAGCCTTCTCGACTCTGTTTAGACACGTTTCCTTTTGTCTCTTTTGTTTCTCCCCTGTATCTTCTTTTACATCCTCCTCTGCATTTAAAGTTGTTTTCTTGTCGGTGTTTTCAAAGTCAGCGTAATTATACAACCTCGGTACGTATGCTCGCTGAAAACCACCGCAAAGCCTTCTTGCAAATAATCTTGTCAAAACAAGGAAGATCAATCTCACTGGGGTTGTACTGAGACCAGGAACTACTGACTGTGTATTTGTTTACTGTGCCACAGACAGAAAAGGGATGTGTGACGCAAACACACGCTTATTTTCCATGTTTGTGGAAAATGCACACAGAGTGAGAACACAGGAATTGATATTCTGACAGGAGAGGGTTCAGAGAGCAGCAGGGAAACGTGTATAAAAATTCTTTTATTTTGCAGCCATTAGAGCTCGACTGCACTCTTTTTTTTTTAACCATCAACCCCGACCTCCGCTGAGTCCTCATCATTAAAACGGCAGCTCTGAATAAATGTTTGTTGTCCCTATTTTAGATCTCAGGACAAGCTGCGTGACTGCATCACCATATCTTGCAGCTGAGGCGCACTCTCTTCATGTTTACGCATCCTTACACTGCCTGATGTTCATGCATGGTGGATATACTTGGTAACTGGACAATAAACCCAGTGTGTATCTGTAAAATTACAGTGTATCTCTGCACTCGTTCATTGATTTAAATTTGACACATTCTGCGTAACTTTATTTCACTATAATCGATATAAATAGAATAAATCTACCAGTTATTCTAAGGATATCTCTTACTATAATGATGTGTATGTATATATGCACCCTCTCCTCCTTAAGGAGCAGGCCAATCAGAATGAAACCTTGCACAAACATTGCCACACACACAGCAGTTTTTCAAATATATATGTTTTTAAAAAGCTTTTAATATAAATCCCAATTCTTTTGATTTTCCTGTATATCAGGGGTGTCGAACTCCAGGCCTTGAGGGCCGGTGTCCCGCAGGTTTTAGATATCACCCTGTTTCAACACACCTGAATCAAATGATTAGTTCATTAACAGGCTTCTGGAGAACTTCAAGACATGTTGAGGTGATAATTTAGCCATTTAAATCAGCTGTGTTGGATCAAGGACACATCTAAAACATGCAGGACACCGGCCCTCGAGGCCTGGAGTTCGACACCTGTGCTGTATATCATTCAGGTCATCTCCAATTTGCATAAAAGTTTACGGCTCAAAGTTTAATTAACCTCAATTTCAGGTATTTAGCGGTTAGACCCCGACAGCCCAGGAGAGCAAAACTGAATCCCAGCGGTGATAGCGATTAGGACAGGACTCCCCGAAGTCTAGACCAGGGGTCCCCAATCGCAGTCCGCGAGGGCTGGTGTCCCTGCAGGTTTTAGATCTCACCCTGGGTCAACACACCTGAATCACATCATTAGTTCATTACCAGGCCTCTGGAGAACTTCAAGACATGTTGAAAAGGTAATTTATCCATTTAAATCAGCTGTGATGGATCAAGGACACATCTAAAACCTGCAGGGACACCGGCCCTCATGGACTGGGATTGGGGACCCCTGGTCTAGACGCTGGTGGTGGAGATGAAGGTGGAGGCTTGGGAGGAGGTGGGTTGCACAAAGGCGACTGCAAGGCAAAGTGACAGGTGCACAGTTGGATTTAAAGCATGCGGACTGAAAACCAAATGACCAGAAAAAGGCCGGCAGAAAGCTGATCAGACTAGACCCATGATGTCACAATCAGCTGGACAGCGTGGGAAAGTGGAAGCGATGTAAAACTTAGATTAGCCAAAACCTGGAAAGCAGACAGATGAGTGACAACAGATCTTCATCACTGAACATAATGAAGCTATTATGAAAAACCTGTTCACAAAGCTGCCAAAATCAACATTTAAATCCAGTAATATGCTTATTGGGGGTTTTCCCTCTCCTCCAGTTTATGGAGTAGCTTTAGTGTTCAGAGTGCACACTGAGGGAAGTTACTCACGGAAAGTACCAGAAACGAGCTGAATTCCCTGTTGCCAGTCCAAGCTTTTCACCTGTTTCTTATTTCTATCATATTTGCATAAATAACACCTCACATCTGTGTGGCTCCTCCTTAAACTAATAACAAAGAGCTGCCTCAGTCTGCAGCTTCCTCACTAGAGCGGCTTATGGTAACTAAAATGTCTCAGCCAGGAAAAAAGTTATATCTGTGGTTATTCCAGAGTCCTGATATGTTTGAATTTCAGTGGAGTTGGGCTTATTTTTGATTTCTTGTATTAACCTTGTACCCCTCAGTGCTCCTTATGTCATGTTCAGTGTGTGTGGTTCTTGGCTCTCAGTCAAAAATCCAAAACAACTGAAGTGAAACCCTTAAAGGGTTACTGTGCTTTCAAATCACCCATTATCTATTTTGCTGCCTAAAAAAGCAGCTTAATGCTACTCTCACAAAAGGGAAGTGTCTGGGCACGGCAGGATTACAAAGTAATGACCTTGCAGGCTTGTTGGCTTTGAAATGGTTGCTTTGAAGATTTGGATCAACCACTGACAGACCTGGTCTTCAGAATGCCTTTAGTGCGTCAAGACAATGCTAACACTTCAAAAAGATGGAATTACTCAATCACTTTGCAATTGCATGGAGTCAAGTTGGCAATTACCTGCAATTTGTTTGCAATAGATGGTGATTGACTGTTATATAATAGTGAAAATTACCAACCTGTTGCTTTCTGCATGCACAGAAATTTGCACTAACTACGTTAATGTCCAGCCAGAAACCCACAGATTTGACACGCAAATTTAGAAATTTCGAAAAATTAGAAATTTAACAGAAGAATGACCTGGGGGCTCAGCAACCTTGCTTTTATATTAGAAAATAACCAGTTGGCAACCAGCTGAGTGGAGTCCCCTATTGCAAAGAGATGTTTTAGATGAGTTGTGCTTACTCAGAGTGATTGCAGGCTATCGGCATTTATAAATTACGAATTGGTCTCTGAATGCACAAACATTTAATGCAACCACTGTCACATGTCCCAGTTGCAAGGAGACTGCCATCCTATTTTTACTGTAGTGAGCTATAAAACATGTTTCAAACCAAATGTGCATGATGCAAATATTTTCAAAAATGATCATGCAGATGTAGAAAAACATCTTCTATTGTGTAGCGTAGCTATTTCTGTAGGAGTCCATTTTTGTTCTGTTAATAGTTAGAAGCTACATCAATACTCTGCAGACCAGCTGACCAATAAGGCAGGTTATGGAGGTGGGGATGGTACCAACATGAATAGTTTTAAAAGAGTTTAATTTCATGTGTACAAAGAAAAGCATTTCTCTGTGCAATGAAATTCTTTCTCTGTCGTCCACACAGATGCCGGTTAATATGTACAAATAGAACTAGAACAGATAAAACACAAATAGTATAAATAAATAAATGGAGACAAAAATTTAAGTGTTAAATAGATTTGTTTGCAAAAGAGCTAAGAGATGACCTGATGTGCAAAAATTATTATTACTGTTAAAAATAGATCAGCTGTTCAAGAGTCTGATTGCAGTGGGGAAGAAGGAGTTGTTGAGTCGAGATGTTGTGGATTTCACACTTCTAAACCCTGAAGTGTGAACAGTCCGTGTTGGGGGTGTGTGGGGTCTTTGAGCATGGAGGCAGTTCTCCTCTGGACTCTGCGATGGTAGATGCTCTGCAGAGAGGGCAGCGGGGCTCTGGTGATCTTCTCCGCAGTTGTTATCATTCTCTGCAGTAGTGCTGCCGTACCATGCAGTGATGTAGCTGCTCAGTGTGCTCTCCACAATTGTGGAGAGCATAGAACCTGCTGAGGATCTTGGCCGACATACCAAATTTCCTCAGCCTCTTCAGGAAATACAGCTGCTGCTGCTGAGCCTTCTCGACCAGCTGTGGGGCGTTCAGTGTCGAGGTGAGGTCCTCACTGATGTAGACGCCCAGGTACCTAAAGCTGCTCACCCTCTCCACTTCAAGCCCCCGGATAAACAGCGGCTGGTGAGGCCTCCTCTTCTTCCTCGTGTCCACTATCATCTCTTTTGTCTTATCAGTGTTGAGGATGAAGTTGTTGTCCTCACACCATGACACCAGACCGGCCACCTCTCTATTCTGATCATTTGGGTTAAATAACAGCCCTTTTTTCTAATAACTGCAGTGCAGTGCGTGAGAAAATTAAGTATTTTTTAACGTTCAAATGATGCCATAATTCTAAACCTCACAACAAAACTGAAAATGAGATTAACACGGGGACTTTAAGTTGGTATGAAAAGGGAACTAGTGTGACCTCATTGTCAGAAAAATGTTTTTAAAAAAAATAATTATTACGTTAAAGAAGCATCAACAAAACTCACCTTTAATAGTAACTCTTAACATCTGTGCACACAATAATAATAATAATAATAATGGATTGGATTTATATAGCGCTTTACAATGCCACTATTCATTCACTCACTGGTGGAGGCAGCTACGGTTGTAGCCACAGCTGCCCTGGGGCAGACTGACAGAAGCGAGGCTGCCATATCGCGCCATCGGCCCCTCTGGCCATCACCAGTAGGCCGTAGGGTAAAGTGTCTTTCCCAAGGACACAACGACCAGGACAGAGAGCCCGGGAATCGAACCGGCGACCTTCCGGTTACAGATACGCTTCCCAACCCCCCTGAGGAACGGTCGCCCCAGAAACATAGTTCATTCATAAAAACTAGATTGTCCTCTATTGTCCACTATCTATCCACTGCCGTCATCTCACAAATGTTCCAGTGCAGGTTTTTGGTTTTTTAAATCATCAGTTTTGATGTTTACTAACAACACATGAATGATTTCTGTGTCTCTCACTGGCTCAGAAAAGTCGAAAATACTCCTAACATCCTGTAAAGAAGCTGATTTTAGAGCTAGTGTGACTTTGGATAGTTTGTTTCAATTTTGAATTATTATAAATTCTAAATTATGTATAAAAATATCCTCTTTATTAAATTAATGTTCACATTTCTAGATCACATCAACTGTTTTTTTCCTGTCAACACGGTGCAGCAGAAACATAATTCTGAAGGATTACCACCCGTCGTTATGGTGAACTTCTTATGAAGCTGTAGCCTGTTTTCATGTGTCTGACTGCACGTTTCGTCCTACTGATTATAACATCCACATTCACGTGCCACACTGGGCGTTTTGCTAATCACCGCTAACACCTCCACGATGGAATGACACGCTCGCTGCTGTGCGTTTCAAAGAGTTTCCCTCGTGACTGGCCATATCCATTTGGATTTTGCTCCACGGGGCTTTTGCCTCCCTCATTTTCTCCATGCTACTGCAGAACCAGAGGAAGTCAGTCTTCGCCTTTGCCGAGGCCCAGACGTAATAAGATTTGAGGGACATCAAAGTGCCTCTCCTTTGAGGAGGAAAAATAGATCGGATGAAAAATAGGCCCGAAATGCAAATGTCCCACTGCGCTGATGAACATGAGTCAGCTTCCTCGGGAGTGCTGCACAAAGACACGAAGACAAGCTTGGACAGTTCAGAAGTTTTGGAAAATGAGTTCATGGATACATTTCAAAGAAAAGCTGTTTGTGTTTAAAACAAGATATGAATCATGTTGTGATGAAAGGCTGCAGTGGGAAAATTGACACTCGGAGGTAATGATGTGAAGCTGTTGAAAAACAAGACAGAGACGAATGCACACAAAAGCAAATACGCTAAATAAGTGAGTCAACAAGGGAGGCACAATGGCATCTCAAGAAGTGTCATTTCTTCTTTTGAGGAGCGTGAATGGAGTTGGCTCGTGCTTTGAATACTGATCGCTGACCTCGCTGCAACGTGAAGCAGGATTAGAGGCTGTTTGCGTGCACAAACTTCGAGGTTAGGGCCGACTTTTCCGTCTCATTGACAAGTTAGATCTGAGCTCTGTCTCCGTGCTATTTAATTACTTGACACTGTAATAAGAGCGCGGTAGTGTAGTAAGCATATGAAAAACAAGAGTTTTCAAGATAACACAGTTTCATATCAGCCTGCGTTTCCTGTCTCTGTGCTTTATCTGCTGCCTTCCTCTTTCTCTGCAATTGGCAAGCTTGTTGTGTTTGTTTGCCTTTAACTATTTATTGACAATGCAACCAAGTGGAAGCTCGATTCGGCATTGATCCGCTCCCTACAGCTACAGATACTGTCAGGGGTTGGTTGAGTCATAGTTTCCTGTAAACATTAGGGCCCTGAGAATTCAAACAGATGCGTGGATTTGTGTATGCACAGGGATGTCGTTTTTTATGAAAGCTTGAGTGTTGCAGGAGATGTGCGCAAGTTTCATTTCAGCTTGTAAAGAAGAAGTGCATGTCTATAATTATGAATTGATTTGTTGACTTGGCGAACTGAAAATAACTTTCCACTGATGTGGACAATGAAGGTATTCTTTTCTAGTCTAGTCTAGTCTGCACACACAACCATTGCACACATTTGTGGTATTGGTTTTTGTTTTAGTCAGTTATCCTTGTTACAAAATGCCACTCTCATCTGTCTCTGGGCTTTTGGACATGATGTAGCTTGTTGCAGCGTTAGTCCATGAAGTCTTTCTCAAAACCCCCCAAGCATCAGATACCATCACTGTCAAACAATTCCTGGACTCCGCAGTAAAAAATACCCAACTTTACAGCAGAGAGCTTTCAGTTTCAGTATTCAGATGAGTTTCTATGGACCAATTTGTAACGTTTCTGCATCAGTACTGGGTGAAATTGGCTCTGTTTGTTCAAAGACAGAAATGAGGTGCCAAATAAGAATTCACCACATACTGGAGTATTATGCAGTGAGCCTGTTTAATTATTCTCAGTTCTCATCTTCTAGCAACCAGCGTTCATCACCATCATTTTTTGGTGCTGTCATTAGATTTGTGTAAATAGTATCATGCAAGCCACTTGCAAAAAAACTGCGTGGAGTGGGGTGGGCCCTAATCTGGGAGGTCAGGTCTAGAGCAGGGCGATATGACCAAAAATATTTATCATGATATACATTTGAAAATTTGCGATAACGATATAACTGACGATATAATTGACACGAGACAAAATACTTTACAACTCCACAACTTTATTAGTGCAAAAAAAATCAATGTATTTTCACTTAAACAAGCAGCTTTTTTTTATGTGCATTAAAGTTATATAAATATTTAACAGTGCAAATGTAAATTCCTTGCTGACAGTTTAACCAAAAGGCATTTCCAGTGGAAACTGGCCGACATATCCTCAGCATAACCATGTATAATATCCACAAAACTTAAAAAGAGGTTATACACACACACAATACGGTAATATTATGTTGAAGCACAGTACGTATCACTCCGCGAGGCTCCGCTTACGATAGCCGTAATGCTCCGACAATCCATCAAGTGGTGCGGCTTCGTAGCTTAGCAAAGTCGTACTAAAACATTTGACAGATTTTTGAGCGCCGTGTACATAAAATCGTTTCCAGGTCAGTAAACACAACCAGAACTCATACATAAGGCACACGGGATTATAAGGGGCTCTGTCGACTTTCAGAAAAATCAAAGGATTGATTTTAAGTGTGCCGTATTTTCCAAACAACACGGTAATAACGACGGCCCGCTAGCATGCTCTACCAAAAATAGTGCTTTGTTGTGTATCTGACGGACGAAAGCCAAACCAGTTCCACACCACTGAAGTTGCAGCATTTTTACAAACCAGTTCAGGTTCATCCGTTTCATTCAACGATCCGCTTTCGCTCTTCTCATTCTGTGTCGCTGCCGTATGCATATGCAAACAAAGGCACTGCGCATGCGCGTTTTACCCATATTCTATCGCCATATTTCATTTTCCTATCGTTGCCCAACATTACACCGGTATTACCGTGAACGGTATGCAGTGTTGGGGAGTAACGGAATACATGTACCGCCGTTACGTATTTAAAATACAAAATATGAGTAACTGTATTCCGTTACAGTTACCGTTTAAAAAGGTGGTATTTAGAATACAGTTACTTTGTTGAAATAAATGGATTACACGGCGGTACTTCCCTGTTTCATATGGCGGGTCAGGACTGTTTGGGTTTTGTTTGACAGCTACGTTCTGTAGTTCCAGGTGGCAGCGTTACGGTTGCCATGGTTACAGGGTGCCACTCTCTCTCTGCGTGTTTCCTGGGTGAGAGAGCGCCTGTTGTTGTTGTGCTAAGCTAATAGGCAGAATGCTACATGTATTAGCTCTAAAGAATGTAGCATCATAGGCAGTGTAGTCCGTGCTGCAGGGAGAATGGACTGCCATACCCGTTATGTGTCTGTGAGCGAGGGAGGGAGAAAAAGGAAAAGTATGAGCTGTCATCGAGCAAAAACGGGAGCTGGAAGCATGTAAATATAATAATAACCACTGCAGCCAAGAAGAGTGCCTGACGAGCCCAGTTGTAAGTAAGCTATTAAGACTCGACTGTACGCCGTGTTCGTGTTTTCCTCCGAAAACAATAAGTTCCGTTGGAGCAGCCTTTCAACGCCTCTCTCTGTCTCTCGCTAGCAAAGTTGACCCAGACAACAAAGTAAAGCTAGTTTTCAGCTACAAGCCCGACACGAACCCACCGTATTACCCAGAGGTCCCTTTACTACGGTTCGGAGCCGCGGACCTTCAGTAACAGTAATAAATCACAGCAATAGTACATTCATGTAGTTGTAAACAGCATGATAATATATTAAGTAATCCAAAGTATTCAGAATACGTTACTCTCATTGAGTAACGTAACGTAATACGTTACAGAATACATTTTGGGGCATGTATTCTGTAATCTGTAATGGAATACATTTTAAAAGTAACCTTCCCAACACTAACGGTATGATATAGCCCAGCCCTAGTCAGGTCTACTGGGACTCAAAGCAGGAGACATGTTGCCTCCCACCAGGCAACCTGTGCAATCATTCTGTGATTGAAAGTGGTCACCCAGATGTTGAGTTGTTTTGTCCTGTTTTTGTTCTTTTGTTTGATCACTGTTCTGAAGCGTGGACATAAATGCATTTTTATACACCTGGTAAGTCCTGCTGTCTCGTTCACGGACGTCCTCAGCTCTCCTCCTATTGGTTAGCTGTCTTGCTAACCAATAGGAGACAGTTTGTTTTGTAAAGAAAATTTTAAAGGAAATATTGTTGATATACTAATAGTGTCAATAGTGTCTTCAGCGTGCTGGGCTCCCGCTAGGGTTGCTTTTACAAATTTTCCACTAAATTTAACCAGATCTCAGTTTGTATTAAAGTTAAATTATCATCTTATTTACTCACATCATCTTATTTCTGCTGCTGTTTGCTTTATTGCTCTCACTTAATATGTTTCGCCTGTGCACACATTTACATTTCAGCAATGCAAATAACAGTGTGGAAGTTTGCGTCCCTGTGTGTGGGTAATGGGACATTTTTCCCGTAGTGATTTGGATGACGCTTGATTGTTTTTGCTTTTTATTACAAATGGAGCATTTAGAGGAGCATTACGAGAGCATTTGGGCCGTAAGTGCTGCTGGAAATGGACCGTTTAAATGCAGCCTTATGCTTTTTTTATTCACGTATTTAGATTTACGCTCCATTAGGAATTGTCACATAAATTAATATGAAAGTATAGTAGAGAAAAAGACATAAGATGAATGTTTAGAGAGCAGAGAGCGAGGAAATAATGCCTGGAGGCTCCAGGTGGATGTAGAGAAATGATCAGGGTTAAATCATTTGGCGTCCTTGGCCTACTGGGCGTCTGGACTTCTTTTCTTTTCTCTGGAAGATCATCCTTTTGTGAAGAAATGCTGGTAGGAATTTTTTGTAATGAAAGTCTCGAGGGGCTAGTAAAAGCAATGGTAATAATAAACAGTAATACAGCACAGCTAAATGAATTTCCCTTTTGCTTATTTCATCGCCACACAGCAAGGATAACTGCAGGGATGACAATGAAGTTAACAAATGAAACAAGTGAGTTTTGTCAAAGGAGGGAAAAACATTACAGTTTGTCATGTTCACTTAAATACAAAAGAAGTATCCTAGAATCAGTGTTGGTCAAGTTACTTGAAAAAAGTAATCAGTAACTAATTACTGATTACTTCCCCAAAAAAGTAATCCTGTTACTTTACTAATTACTTATTTTCAAAAGTAATTAATTACTTAGTTAGTTACTTTTTAAAAACACGATTTACAACCTAAATAGGTGATAAAGCGATAGATCTTTCAGCTCAATTCTACTTTTTCTACAATCCATCATACAAAATGTAATCAAATGGAAAAGTCTCTCTTTTTAAAACTTGTTTTATCAGTTTTAATCTTTTAACTTTATGCATCAAGTAAAAATTAAATTATATGCACCATTCTCTGATTTGAAGAAATTTGTTTAACCCTTTAAAACCGGTCGGAGCGGGCACGCTCTGTTTTGCATAACTATTTTTAAATCCGGTAGCTCTGCAACCACGTGAGCTAGCGCACTAATTTTTTTTGCATATGAAACCGGAGGAGTTGTACTTACATCTTATGCCATCAGCTTGTCCTCGGTCACAGTTTCCTTCCACATATAACTTTGCAAAAACTGCATAAAAAGCACTTGCAGCAACAAAAACATAATATTCCAGAAACACGCTTTGCCGATCCGATCAGCTGTTTGTAACACTTCCTACATTGGATTAGACGTCAGCGCGAACTATCGCATGTTCGCCATGACCTGCCCGAAACCGGAAGTGACGTCATTTCGTGGAAATGTAGTTTTTTACCATCCAGGCCTCAATGAGCCTATACTGGTGTTTTTAAAAGTTATCTTTGACTTTATAACTTTCTGTGTCGTTTCTGGGATGCTTAGGACTCATATTGCACTGCTGGAAATAGTTTATTTTGATGCATATGCTGTTTTTTTGCAAATTTGCATTATAATATTTATTTTCGTTTTTCCTGCAGTATATAGAAATTGGTGTATTTCAAAAATAAAACTATGAAGACACTCAAAATAAATTTCCTGTGGTGGGAAACTATTTTGTGCAACTTTTTTGTATTTACAGTTTTGAGGGATAAGCCTCTTAAATTTCTCTAACTAGAAATATATGTTAAAAAAACAAAAACGATTTTCAATTTTTTTGTAGTTTATTGCACTTTTTTGCAATTTATGTAATTACTATGCACTTAATGCAGACATATTATTAAAATATAGGCTGTAATGGTTGTATTGATGTATAGCAACTTGAAACGCTCCCAAAAATGGCTCTACAGCATGTAAAAATATAATATAAGCTCTGGCGGACTTGGTTCTATGGTAGGTCTTAAAGGGTTAACATTTAAACCTATTTTCTGCACATTCCAGCACATAAAGTAAAATATTTTTGTGTGTTTACACTCACTCTTTCAAATAGATGCAAGTATAACACAGCAGAAAATAAATAAAGTCAAAGACTCGCGGTCCTGTTGCTCTATTTTCACCTGTAAAGCAGGAGTTGGGTAGGCGGAGGTTTACCCTGGTGCAGGTGTGCCGCAGCGGTCAGTGGAAGAATCCGCGAGTTTCTCTGAGTTTCCCATTACGTCATAGCTACTCGGTGCTTGCTTGGAAGTTTAGGGGTTTTTTTTCGCTGTAAAAAGAAGTTTTCTTCCCACGCACAACGGACACTAATGTTTTTGTCACTTTTTATGGAATCAAACCCTATAGTAAGGTCAGTACTTCCACGCTTTAAACGCTGCACGCTCATACTCTCTCTGCACTTGATATATGATCCATTGTTGATCTGCACACAGCTGTTGTCACGAACGTCGCACTCGCTTACGTCACTGTCATGAGACATTCTCGCAAAAAAATCACGGTTTTAGTAACGCAGCGTTCCTACGGGAAAGTAACGGTAATCTAATTACTATTTTTGCAATAGCAATCCCTTACTTTACTCGTTACTCGAAAAAAGTAATCAGATTACAGTAACGCGTTACTGCCCATCTCTGCCTAGAATCTTCAATCACTGCTTTTACTAAGGAGTGTGATGTAGTAATATTCATGCAGATGGCTATAATATGTATAAATGTTTTTGCTTTAGTTTTGCTGATTTGTTTTTTTCAGCTCCAGGGTCCTTGGATCTCTGCTTCTTTGTGGGGATTTCGTTTCTTTCCTTTTGGGATGTAAGCCCTCTTTATCTGTTTTTTCGTAGCTTTAATTGTTGGTTTACCTCATTTGTTTATGAAGGGAAGTCCCCAGTTTGTGGCTTGCACATACTCCTTCCACTTTTCTTGCATTATTTTTTTCTTTACAGCGAGAACATTGGTTTATTTTCTGTTTTCTGGAGGTTTTTGGTGCAGCACCTGCTTTACATCTGACTTCAGGCAGGAATGGCAAGCAACCAAAAAAAGTGTTTTTGGGGAATACACAAGTTTGGCTGACCGCTCTTGGCTGTTTTTCCTGGTTGTGGCTCTTGCACAGTGAAAGCATTGCAGTTAACATCATCACCTCACAGCAAGAATGCTCTGGCCTCAGATCTGTTGCTTCCATAGGTGTGAATGTGAATGGTTGTCAGTCCGGTGATTAACTGCATGTGGTGCAAAACACATATCAGCAGTTGATTCTGCACACGCCTCAGGTAGTTTTCTTCCCACAGCGATGGGAGTTGGTAATCTTGCTGCAGAGTTAAAGACGTAAAGCCTGTCAGCTCGCCTGCTCCCTCTTATCCCATTACTCCCTGCAGTATTTGAAACTGAGATGCACATTGGATGAAAAACGTCAGCATTAACCTGCTTTTCTGCCACTCTTCCACAGTGAGTCTGTGGTCTTTTGCCGAGCAGAGACGTGGTTGCAAATGTGACAAAGTTAAAAGTATCTTTACATGCATGTAGCATGTTTTGAATTAAAGCGCATTTAGTCAATTATTCTGCATTTTTACCTTAACTAATAAATTAATCGTAATGCTTAGGAGCACCACACAACAAAAATCGAATTCTTCAGTTGACTCTGTTTTAACATAAGTGTGAGACGCCATCATCTTTCCCCCACTTTGAATTCCCAACTCAAAATAATATGTGCTGATCTATGAATCCTCGCTGATTTCAGCTTCTATTTAACCTCCTTTACATAATCGATACTTTTAACCTCAGTAGTTTGTGTGATTTTGACAGACAGATTAAAGACAGCTTAAAATTTCAGACAACCTTGTGTCCCATATTGTTGCTTGCAAAACACACTCTTTACACCACATTTAGTCTGTTGGGATCTGGTCACCCTAAAGCCAAAATTATGCTCGCTTGCAGATGTGGACAAGGACAGCTGCAAACATCACAGTTGAGTAGTTATTCCTATTATCCTTCTTTTTTCTAGTCCACTTGGATTCCGCCTCAAGGACAAATGCATAGTTGCTGCGTTATAGTACACATTGCAAAAACTGAAGACCACCCATTTGCATTTGCTCTTTGATTATGAAATGTCAGGAATTCGCTGCACCCATAGTGTCACAGCTTCATTAATTTAACAAAAAAGTAAATAAAACACAACCTGTGTTAGTTACTGTGTAACAATAATGAAACAAAGACATGTTATTTGTGACTAATTACAGCCAGCAACCTCCTGCAACCACTCTCCAATCAGCAAATACACATTTTTCCCTAGTGACCGGTGGATACCAGAGGAACACTCACTGACAGCATGCAGCAACCAATCAGGGTGGACTAATTTTTCCCTCGGTCAGTGGCTGCCGGGGGTCCCCAATTGGTCTGTAGGCCTGTGTGACTCGAGCCTTAGAAATGGACATTTGAAGTAGATCACACACAAATTATACTAGATGAAAAAAGTTTCTTTTAAAATTATCTTATTTATAAATGTATTTATTTTTATTTGCTTTAATCATTTATTTATGAATAAAAGTATAAGTAACCACGGTTGCTTGATCTCACATATTCTTAAAAAAATAAGACGAATGTCTGAGAATGTATTACACTCAATTTAAATGCAAATAAACAAAAACATAATTTTACTATCACGTAAACTGTGTGGAAATAATAAAGGACTCTCTTCAATTGTTTCCCCAACACAAGAAGTGAAACGTTTTAAAACCCAGCAGTCGATTGTATTGTACTGGCACATAACCTTGAGCACAGCAGGGCCTGTATTAAGCAAAGAACAATATGTTAACTTCAGTCAACAGAGATTGCTATCTTTACGGGCTAGATTAGGTACTTGTGCAATTAAGGCAGAGTACAAGCTGCGCATGGAGCGATCCATTATTCAGAGCAGAGCATCTCTAGTATCGAGCTCTGACAGCCATTTGTTAGATTAACTCTCACTCCCGTGCACCGGACAATTCATGTTGAAAAATGTATACTTTAATTGGAAAGTGTTGCTCCTTTACCTAAACACACTAAGCTTGTTTAAAGAGTTTGTCAGAATGGTGGATGCTGCTGGGGTTCTGTATTCATATTCAAAAAGGATTTGACTGCTCATTTGCAGTTGCAGAGGATCACCTTGCAAATGTCACAGGTGCAGCTTTCCATTAAAGTGGGGTTTTGTTGTTATACCAACAAAGGGACACACAATCAGCGACAGGGTCAAAAATACAAGTGCAAAGGGAAAGAAGGAAATGAGGTTAAATCGAGGGCATGGGCATGACTAATGCTCACTCTAAACCACTTGTTTTTTATTCCTTTGTCCTCTCAAGTGTGAAATATTGTGGTCTGAATAAGGGATTCAAGATGCAGCTACCTTTCGTTCATTTGATTTCAGCGGTCTAGCCGGCATAAATATATTTATTGTATTTTGTGTGGAAATTGCATTTTATGCATCGACTTTCTGGTGCTCAAAAACAAAGATTACCAAAGAGAAGCACTCCCAGTTAGATTGCTTAATAATTGAAAAATCATTTATACAGCTGGTTCTGACATTTGGTATCAGAGTCATATTTATATTGTTCTTCTCATTTTGACCGATAAGCATTTTTTTTTTATAACAAGCTATTTAAATCCTACACATTGTACCAATAACAATATGTAAAAATTAATTTATAAGCAGGGCGGGCAATCAGTGCTTCCATAGGATTAACACTGGAAGAAAATGGGGGTTTAATTCAGTCTGTGACCTACGCAGACTGTTTTTATTGCTTTTTTAAATCTCCAAAATCTCTTCAGCGTTGTAGCGTCAAGTGCAGAGAGACAATAAAATAGTGGGTTTAGTGTTAAAGCTCTAAATGCCATTTTTGCCCTTACTGTATGGAAATACGCAAGGCTGCTTTGGCAACATTTAGAGATGGGCTTGAACTGAAAAAGCATAATTTTACTTATTATATGTACAGCCAGGCGGGATAATTAACAGCTCAAGCAGTAAAGCAAATCTTTATTTATATAACACATTTCATTGCATGGGGAATACAGTGTGTTTCACAGAGAGCCAACGATCATTATAATATGCATATGCATGGGCACAGGTTTCACTCGCACGCTGGTGGGAAAGAGGACATATTAAGCGTGCCGCCTGGGGGTTTCCAATTAGAATTTTTTTTAGTGTCAGAAAATTAATTTCCTCCGTGGATTGTGGTGAATTTTTAAGCATCAACATGTGTCCTTTCTGCATCAAATAAAGCTGGACTTTATTTCTGTAAAGAAAACATAAAAACCCTTTCTTTTCTAAATAAAAGGTTCTGTTTTGTTTGGTTTTTAATTTTACTGAGAGGGGGGAAAGCTTAGGGGGAAAACATATAATTTCCCACATATATGCATGCTGTATGGATTGCTAAATGCAAAATCACAGTGACAAATTGCACAAAACCCAAGTGAAGCACTGCAAGTTATTTGTCTTTTTAACCGCAATAAGTGTCTCAAATACAATCCTGAGCTTTCAATTTCTAGAAAGAAAAAAAATCAAAGACTCTTTGCAGACATATTTGACTGTGCCAGTGTTCGCATTTGGCATTTTTTTGGTTTCGTGGCTTCGGTAATGTTGATAAATGGTGAATCCAAATCCAAGTCTCGAATTTCCCAGATGCTCTCTATGCGTTTCTCCACAGTCTGTGGTGGGAATAGATTCATATAGAAAGGCTATTATCCATCCAGCTGTCCATCTTCGCCCTCATTCACGTATTCATCCATCCATTCTCCAGACCAGATGTCCTCATGGCATCTTCCCCCAGCTCCTTTACAGCCAAATCTCTGCATAGAGCAAGTAATGCACTCCTAGTGGATTCTGTAGTGGTTTTATGCCAGTGCAGGAAGAAGGGCTGACATTTGCAAAGCATGTAGCCAAAGGTTAAGTTTAGGTAGTGCGGTGTGTAATTAAAGTGCTTGATTGGACACTTGGGGGCTTTAATATTCATCCTTGAAATTGATCTTGTTGTAAAGTAGTTGCTCATGAATAAACCCAGCACTGCATTTGTGTGTCAGTAGGTGGTTGTACTACTGGATGGATTGGCAAAAACTAAAACTGCTCTAAAGTTCACAGTTGATGCATTTCTCCACCATGCTGATCCTCCAGCTTCATTTCCACCAGCAGGTTGATTTTTGATCCAGAGTGAATGAGTCCTGCATCAACTGGCTGGAGCGCCGTGCAATTTGGCATCACAGCAGCCGCTGAAACTGATGACATCTGAACTAAAAACTCCAGATGCAGGCCTGTAAATCACGCGCCTATTCCACACCCTCTTTAAAGCAGAACAGAGAGGAATACATCATCATTATTATTAACTGGTGTTTTTCTGTGAGCAGCCGGTGGTTATTTGGTTGTTGGCGCTTTATTTTACAGAACGGGCTCTTCCTGAAAATAGAAGCGGAAATGAAACAAAGCAGCAAATGACACCAGCGCGACGCCAAACAGAAAGTCTCATATCAGGGTTCACATTTTAAAGCCCTGTGTGGGAATGCAAACACAAGAATCGTTCATGTGTGTGCTGCAGTGGCATTTGCACTTGAAATAAACCTTTATTCTTTACACATTTCCACTCCTGCAAAGCCATCAAATGTAAATGCCACACATTCTGGGTGTTCAATGTCAACAGAGTGTGTCGCTCTCGGAGCTGGCGACTGCCTGCATATTTGCGAGCAAGATTAGCTGGACAGAAATATCCGTATGGCTTTCAGGGGCTGTACATTCACCGAACACAGGATGTCTTTCAAGACTGGAGAGAGGAAGGAGGAAGCTTTTGAATCCCTGAAGCTTCACTTCATAAGATCTTCCGGCGCCATGTTCTTTTTAAGAAAAAAAAGTTGGACTTTATTCTAAAAAAGATGTGATGGTATTATTTATATATATAAAGCTTTTGCACTTTACCATCTGATGATAGAATCCTTGATGCCTTCGGGATCTCAGCGGGACGGCTTATTTGAAACAATTGTGGTAATTTTGCTGCAAGAAAGAAGATTATGTTTTTCCAGCTGTTATTTTGATCAAAATAAGTGGAGTCGATTATCTCTCAAGAGTAAATGTAATATTATATTTGATGATAACAAAGAATATTATCCGCTCTGTATCCACAGTTGATGTTAGCTATTAGATAAGTGGAATGACGCACAAGAAAGCGAGAATGAGATTGTAGTGAGAAGAAAACATGTTTTATTAAATATGATGCCTAATCTAGGGGTGACAAACATATGGCTCGCTGACCAGAAATGGCACGGCAAGGGGTGCAGTCTTGCTGGTTGCCTTTCTAACATCCAGTGAGTTAAAAATAAGGAATATATAAGATGCACCATATATTAGAGCCAAATGTTAAAAAAACAACAACATTTAGAGCCTGCTCTTTGTCTGATGTAGGTTTCTATCTGCTCCGCAGTGCTGCGTCTCCTTTGTTATATTTTTAACTTCCAGCGGGGCAAAGGTCTGAACTGCATGCAGGTCGCTTCAGCATCCCGACTCCTCTGCTATGAAGCCATGCTGCTCTAATAGCCACAGTAAGCTGTTTAGCATCATCATCATCATCATCCTGCTGAAATATATAAGCTTCTGTGAACAGGACATCATCTGGATGGAAGCATGTGTTCTTCTAAAACCTGTATATACCTTTATAGCACTGATGGTCCCTTTCCATATGTGAAAGCTGATAATTCCAGCGTCAAATCACAACAGTCGCCTCAAGGCACTTTTTTTTGCAAGGTAGACCCTACAAGGGTAGACCAAGGCGATCGTGGCTCAAGAGTTGGGTGTTCCTCTTGTAATCGGAAGGTTGCCGGTTCGAGCCCCGGCTCGGACAGTCTCGGTTGTTGTGTCCTTGGGCAAGACACTTCACCTACCGCCTACTGGTGTTGGCCAAAAGGGACGACGGCGCGATGTGGCAGCCTCGCTTCTGTCAGTGTGCCCCAGGGCAGCTGTGGCTACAACTGTAGCTGCCTCCACCAGTGTGTGAATGTGTGGATGACTGGGTGTGTAAAGCGCTTTGGGGGACTAGTAAAAGCGCTATGCAAATACAGGCCATTTACCATTTACAATAATACAACAGAGAACAACCCCCTATGAGCAAGCACTTTGGCGACAGTGGGAAGGAAAAACTCCCTTTTAACAGGAAGAAACCTCCGGCAGAACCAGGCTCAGGGAGGGGCGGCCTTCTGCTGTGATTGGTTGGGGTGAGAGAAGGAAGACAGGACAAAAGACATGCTGTGGAAGAGAGACAGAGATTAATAACAAGTATGACTGAATGCAGAGAGGTCAAAATGAGCTTTGATACTGAGAAGACGGCGGCGTTTTAGAATTATGTTGACATATGGCTTCTTCTTTGCATGATGGAGCTTTAACCTGAATTTGTTAATGGCACGGTGAACTTTCACACACAATGACTTCTGAAGTGTTCCTGAGCCCATACTGTGATTTCCATGACAGAATCACGCCCGTCTTTAATGCAGTGCCGCCTGGAATCATTTCATGGTGTTACGTACTGTAGATGATGAGACATTCTAAGTCTTTGCAATTTTACATTAAAGAAAATTATTCTGAGTTTGTTGTAATGCGCATTTTGGCATATTGATGAACTAATTCCTAGCTTCACTCATGAAAAACTACCCCTACTTAAGATGCACATTTTATGCTCACCTAAATAGTTGCAAAATGTTTCTCCATCATTTTTTAGGACCATTTTTCGAGACCCTTTTTGCCCCCGTCCTTAATTTCCACATTTTTGCTGGTGCTATCAAATTAAAAATAAGACAATATTTTCTTAGAATTGTAGATAATTTTATTTTATTTATAAAAAGATTTTATTGGAGTAGGTTTGGACATACATGTTTAAAAGATATGATAATTGATTAGGCTAACAGATGAATCAATAAAATCGAGTGCTTTATTGAATAAAAATATTTCATTGTCCACCTTTCTTTAAAAATCAATTGTAAAGGGATATTAATCAAACAAGACAATAAACTCGGAAGGACTATTAATTATTTTGGTGATTATTTCTAATCACTTCATGTGTAAAATGTCTGAAAAGCATGGGCATACTCCCATATAGTCAGTTTACGTTTGATTTTTTTAAGAATAATTATTGAATAATAATTAAAAAAATTGCTCAATTTTCTTCAATAGACCGAATCAATTATATTAAAAAATGCACGTCCAAACCGATTCCAATCAAAATATAGCTATTTGTGGAATCCTATTAATAAAATGTATCTGTATATATCTATATTAGTTATTTTATTATTAATATATATATTTCCCCGGCTCTTACATTGTTTCCTATTACAGTGTTTCACGCCTCTGTTACGTCCATTCATGACATCTGAATGTTCGTTAAGGTGAATGACTCCCAGATTCCCAGGGGGAGGGAGGGAAGGATGGGGAGGAAACGGGGATGGAGGGGGCCTCCGAGGGGGTGATGATGAAGTCAATAAATAAGGACAAGTGAGGCGAGTCAAAGAAGAGGATTGCGCCGCATTTCACGCGACACGAACGTCCCGACGTGTGTCCGTGAGTACAGTGCGTGCTTTACAGTGGAATTCCTGTAGAGAGCAGTAGATAGTTTTAATAAGTGCTCACACCGCCGAGCGCTCCCCTTACTGTACCGGGCATAAGCGGAGGGAGGAGCGAGCGTGTAGTATTTCTTTTTCGCTTCTTTCCCCCGATGTCGTTGCAGCCCATCCAAACGCTACTGGAAGGCAAGAAAAAGAGGAAACAAACGTCTTCAATCCGCGCTGAAGCTTTGCAGGAAGGAGCACTGAGGGTTGTTGTCCGAGCGGGGAGATAATTTGACGGTACGAGGAGCAGCAGCTTGGCCGAGGAATGGGCTCGGAGTGAGGGGACGGGGGAGCCATCCAGCGCTTCTCTACTGCTACACTTGTGCATGAACCCGGGGACTTTCTCACGCTTTATTTCCGCCTCGTATCCCAGCGGGAAGTTGTGTCCAAACCGCGTGGGGAGTAACTGAAGGTGAAGGTGAGTGTCGCGATCATGCCGAAACACGACGTTCACAGCGTGGTGGGCAGGCAGTTGTTTGGCGGCGCTAGCCTCAGTAGCCCGGGCTGGTTTGACAGATCGGATCAGCAGCGAAGGGTAACGCACGGAGTGGAGTCCAGCAGGGGCTGGGTAATCCTGCTCGTCACTCCGGCACCACCGTATCACTCCGGCTAGCAGTTGTCAGCATACCCAAAGTGATCGTCAGGGTACTGATAGAGCCTTTTTTTTTGTTTGCTTTTGTTGCGGACTGTGTGCAGCTTGGCATTTACGCCTGCTGCACACTGACGCGCACGGTCAAATCACGCATGCACACGTGCACACACGCATAGGGGCTGATAGCCTAACTGATAAAGATCAGCAGCTATGACAGGCGACACCTACAGTCCTCCTAAAGGGAACCTCAAGCGGCGGTTACCTGACCCTAATTTGGTTTCCAACTTTCTCTTCCCTCGGATGTTGCAGAAGTTGCAGTGCTGTCTGTAATCTTGTATCAGTAAGAGCACTGCAGATCAATACTTATTACTATGACTTAAGGCTCTAATAAATTAACTTTAAGTCAGGGGCGTTTCCAGGATTTTCTTTTCTTTTTTTTTTTACAATGGGGTGGTGAAGGGGAGGTCCACAGGAAGTCAGAATATTTGATCAGAAATAGGGGAAAAAACTGTTTATTGTATGATAAGGCTCCCGTGCAGCCCTGTGCACTAATGCAAGCAATATTAAATCAAAAGTAGTGTTGCACAAGAGTTTCAGCATCATTTTGTAGAGGGTGGGATTTCGACTCTTGAAGTAAAAGCTATGGCCATAATTTAGTAATAGTACTAATTTAGTAATAGTACTATCAACACAAGTGTCTACAGTGAAAATAGTTATTATACAGATTGCACTTATTGAGTCATTAATGTGTGATTCACTGCAGTCGTGCTGAGGCATATGATTCCACTTTCAATTCTGCTTTATCAATATCAATCTGCAAAAATAGCAATTGACTGTGCAAAGCTATAATATATGTGGTGGTTGAGCAAATCTACTGACTGTATGCAACTGCTGGTTATATCCATGCTCTCATTCATTGGTGGGAGGCCAGTAATATGTCACTGATGGGGGTTGTGTCACTCTGTTTCCCTCTCATGGACACCACAGCCCTGCTCAGGTGATGCAGAAGTAAGGTTTTAAAGCACTGGAAATGATCTTGCATTGCAAACAGTCCTATAGATCAAAACGAGTATGCACTTTTAAGTTTGCAAGATCCTACGTGTGCATGTATTTTGTGCATTCGTGTAAATGTAGCTGGTTACATAATAGTCCCTGTAATCCTTACAGGCTAGCATTTAGGACCTTTTCTCTTCCCGCTTCTGTCTATGCACGATTAACGCCCAGCACAGCTCTGATGATCGCTGTCGGATCTGATCACTTTATATTGCACATATCAGAGCATTGTTCCAGTTGATCAGCACATTAAAGCAATTGCAGCTGTTAAATGCGCTGCTATGCTGTGCATCCACTAATACAGCTTGTTTTAGATAAACAGCTGCAGAATAGAGTACAGTTCAATACAGCAGGGTGGTTAAAGCCAGCTTTGGCATGAATGCCAAACCAAATGCAAAGTGTTGCCAACTGAACTGCTTAATGATGCCAAGAAACACCTTAATAATGCTTGTTAATATGCAACAGCTTCGACTGACAGACGACAAGCAACGCTGACACCTTCATCGTCCCCACGGGGCCATGTGAGAATCCCTGCTGAAAACAACCACTGTGCACAATTGCAGATCGTTAGTAAATGCAACTGGGATTGTTCGCTGTGCGCACTCGCAGCTGTTTGCGTGCAAAAGCAGTCATCACCGCATTACAGCACTATAATAATGAAATCACTTGATGTAACCACTCTGCTTAACGCCTTTCCTGGGTCTGGATTCTCAGCGGCTTGTGCTGTGCAGATAGAAGGTGACAGTCTAAAAGCTGTAGGCTCTTGCAGTTGAATCCATCAAGCTTGCAACAGAAACAGTTTCTCTGGCTCAGTGCAGCATGTATCCGATAGCAGAGTATAAGGATTTTAAACATGCTAACCAGCTGCAAGTCTTAACGTGGAGAGTTTTTACATTTGGAAGCGCTTCAGAGATCGAGAGCAATTTGCACATCAAAAGGACCTGAAACCTAAAAGTGTATTAGTCATATTTTTGGACGAGGCTCTAAATAACCGTCCAGTCTTGGGGTTTAATACAAAAGCAGTCTAAAAGTGTTACTTTATGTCAGATGAGGTGATATGACCCCGGATGGCTGCGATTCATTAATCATTAGCTATCAGTTTAAATCTCAGGGTTCTGTCCCTGGGTTGATTATTAGCCTTGGACAAATCCACCATTGGAGTGTAGCCTCTTTAGAGGTCCATTTAGAGGCTGTGACTGTAAATGGACTGAAAATGAGGTGTGAGACAAATTTAAGTGATGTTTTTTTACACTCACACTTTTATTGGTGTAAATGTATTTATTTTTTCTATGCAAAGAAGAAAAGCAAATAAGAAATCCTGGCTCTGCTTGTTGACTGAGTGTGTGATGTAACAGGGTTGCCTGAAAGATCACAAGGATGGTGGATGCTCTCTTCTCTTCTCTTCTCTTCTCTGGGGCTCCTTAAGGGGGCCAAGGGTGACCTTCAGTCTCTCCCGGCAGCAAGCACCCCAGCGGGCCTCTCTTTTTCAGACGCTCTTTCTTTTCGTCTTTCTTCCTGGCCTCCTTGCTCTTTTTCCTTCTCCTTATTCCTCCCCCCCATCATCTACTCCCATCCCCTCCCTTTTCCCCATGGTGGGGCAGCAGAGCTGAATGCTAAGAAACGTAGAGAGTTCACTTATATAACCTCGACTGTGCAGCTGATGTCCTGGTCTGTATCTGCTGTATAATGATGTCAGAGCTGTCTAGAGAGGCAGAGGGCATGCTGGGTAGGCCAATATGTCAAGAGCTATTCCTGAACCTAGTATGGTGAATGGGTTCATTCCAAGTTTTCCTTCCTTTTTAGCCTCCTAGAGCGCATTTGGACCTAAATTCCAGGTACTGACTATAGAATTGACATTCTTGGTAAAGGATCATAGATTTTATTGAATCATGGATTTTATTAGCACAGGTTGACACAGTACTCATGCACTCTTTCCCCCATAAATGTACATTCTTGATTACCATAGGACATGTCAGTTATTCACTGGTCTTCACTGTCTCTTTGACTTTAGTTGCCCAACATCTGTGAGTTGACCTGCAGAGTTTTTGCCTTCCACTAATTAAACCACGAATCTAAATCGTGAATAGAGTTCATAGATGCTTTGAGCTTTATTCTGATGGATTTAGCAGTAAAACATCCTTATTCCTGTACAAGTGCTCATGATGTTTGATTCAGTTTGTATTTATTCAAGCGAAGAATTTGGCCTCTTTATGCACAAAGAGAGTGCTCAGATGACTAACCAAACATCCAGCATCTTTGACTGAGTGTGCCTATACACGATTATGCATACTAACTAATGAGTCCAAGCATGCAAGAAAACAAGAAATGATATTAACCTGCATATTTAGATGGACTTTAGGGCTATTGGAGAGTTTGCCAGCCCTGTATAATGCTTACAAATGTACAGGTTTAACGGTAGCTTGGAATAACATACAGAAAACTAGGGATTTGCTCTTTCTTTGTGACAGTGCTGCAAAGCATTTTTCAAATCACAGTTAGGTAGCTGATTAATTCTATTATGGCACCAAAATACAGAATTATGCTTATTTCTGTCACTTATAATTAATTAGATTAATTAGATACCTAAACAAAACCTGTGCATTTACAATAAATGCTGTGAATCTGTTACCCTTTTACAAGCACTATCTCCCATTTATTCTGTATAAAGGCAGTCTCGGCACCCCAAAAAGTAGCGTCATTGTTAAAACCTTTGTTTTTTGCTAAAGCTGAATGGACATATTTATTTATCAGATTGTTAGAAATACAGTAAATTCACTTATTTACTGAACACACCCAGACTCGCTGCCTTTAATATAAGCGAACCAATTGTTCTTACATTCGTAGTCACTCCCAAAGGCTGTTGGCTCCTAAGCCCTCGTATGAGTGTAGATTTGGTCTCAGTGTGGTTAGGGACACAGAAACCACAGTTTCCCTCCCTTTTACTGACTCAACATGTGACACAATTTTGATACACAGAACTATCAGTGTAGGATTGGTGTCCTCCTCAGTTACACTGTGTGCACATCTAGCTGACAGCCAGAGATGGGCAGTAACGTAATCCGATTACTTTTTTCAAGTAACGAGTAAAGTAAGGGATTACTATTGCAAAAACGGTAATTAGGATACCGTTACTTTTCTGTAGGAACGCTGCGTTACTGCGTTACTAAAACCGTGATTTTTTTTTTTTTTGCGAGAATGTCTCATGACAGTGACGTAAGCGAGTGCGACGTTCCTGACAACAGCTGTGTGCAGATCAACAATGGATCATATATCGAGTGCGGGAGAGAGTATGAGCGTGCAGCGTTTAAAGCGTGGAAGTACTGACCTTACTTTGAGTTTGATTCCATAAAAAGTGACAAAAACATTAGTGTCCGCTGTGCGTGGGAAGAAAACTTCTTTTTACAGCGAAAAAAACCCCTAAACTTCCAAACAAGCACCGAGTAGCTACCACGTAATGGGAAATTCACAGAGAAACTCGCGGATTCTTCAACTGACCGCTGCGGCACACCTGCACCAGGGTAAACCTCCGCCTACCCCACTCCTGCTTTACAGGTGAAAATAGAGCAACAGGACCGCTAGTCTTTGACTTTATTTATTTTCTGCTGTGTTTTACTTGCATCTATTTGAAAGACTGAGTGTAAACACACAAAAAATATATATATTTTATGTGCTGGAATGTGCAGAAAATAGGTTTAAATATTAAACAAATTTCTTCCAGTCAGAGAATGGTGCATATAATTAAATTTTTACTTGATGCATAAAGTTAAAATATTAAAACAAAAAAAACAAGTTTTAAAAAGAGACTTTTTCATTTGATTACATTTTGTATGCAGAAAAAGTAGAATTGGGCTGAAAGATCTATCTTTTTATCACCTATTCAGGTTGTAAATCGTGTTTTTAAAGTAACTAAGTAACTAAGTAATTAATTACTTTTGAAAATAAGTAATCAGTAATGTAACGGGATTACTTTTTTGGGGAAGTAATCAGTAATTAGTTACTGATTACTTTTTTCAAGTAACTTGACCAACACTGCTGACAGCCCAACACATTAGTGAGAAATGGCAACGCTAATCCTACTGTTAGTGATAGGTGAAAGTTATGCACCAAATACAAAAATGCATATGACGTTAGTATCAAATATGAAATTGCCAGAACAGTGGTAGGCGCATATCTTCAACATCCTTAGTATTAATTACACGCATTTCCTTATAGTTTGGTAATTTCATTAGACTTAAACCCCCAAATAACAAAATGTGTTGAAAAATCTAATAATCCACTGTGAAGAAGAGTAACACACAGAGTTTGTGTTCCAGAAATCAGTAAAGAACTGGATATTTTAATTACTGAATAATTTATTATTTTTAAATTGCTTGAATAACGCCAGACAAACCACTTTAGTTCAGTTTACCAGTTCCTAGGCCCCAATATCTTCGTGTCATGTGTTTAAGTTCTTGCTGTACAACGCAGAAAAGTGCAAATATATTAGTTTTGACATTTTTGTCCTGATGTTTCTCAAAAATGTATTCACATTATTTATTTCAATTACCAGATCGTTGGTTCGGCTGCAGTTTAATAGCAGGCCATCCTGCTGTAATGTTTTGGGCACACGGTAATGGTTCTAATGGAAAGTGGCAATTCAGACCTCATTAGCAGAGAAGAATGAGGCTAACCCTCCAGTGTGATGTCGTGGCTGGTTTGCGTGTTGCATTCAGAGGCCCGTGACGCTCCACCGCTGATAAGCATGCTGTGTTGGCGAGCACGACAAGAGATTATCACTCTGCTCTGCACCAGTCTTCACACAAACCTCTGGGGGTCCTGCTGTCTTTTAGATACTGCAGCATCTCATCCCTCTAGCACACAAACACACTAGTAGATGTATTACATCAGATGTCAGCCAGCAGCGGGTACCGAGTTCGTGGTTTTCTTTCTTTTTTTGCTTTTTCATAGTGTAGTATGTTTGGGCCCCTCCTTTTTGTCTTCTCTTTGTAGGTTAGGTTTCGTTTTAAAGCGTAGTTGGGTTTTTTTTTCAGTTGTTTCTGTTAAGCAGTGGTTTCAATGCAGATGGTTACCAGAGGCACCCCTGCTTTATCTTTTGTATTTCTCATTCCCATTGAACCGTCGTTGCTCTCTGCTGCCAGCTTTTGCTTCACCACCTTCCAAATCACCGGGGAAAATAATAACTTGTAAAATGGCCTTTATTGGCCAGAAAGAGCTGCAAGAGCGTTTTACACAGCCGCCCTTCTTTCTTATTAACGCCAGTCAGCTTGGCTCTGCCGGGGTACGACTGGGGCCACTCACAACTAGCTTTTCATCAACGGGAATACTTGGCACCAAGGGCTGTGAGGTTTATTTCTGCCAGGGTGAAGCGTAGCACTTTACGAGGTGGAGTTCATCCGACGTTTGCTGGCACTGCTTCCTCTCTCTCTTGTCTCTCTGTGAGAGCCGCCTAAGTTTATGCAGATTTGTTGACATGTTGAACAAGCAGTTCTCGTGATGCTAAAGTGGCTATTTACAAAAAAAAAAGTTATAAAGATTCAAAGATTAATCCAGACAGATTCCCTACATGAGCATCCAGGATTAAATGGGCAATAATGCTGTCATTATCTTCGCCCCTGGGGCAGAAGCTAATCAGCTCATAATCAGAGGTCCTTTGAGAACTCCTTGTGTGATTATAAGTTTGTATGTGAGTACAACAGCGGAGGACGCTGAAAATAAAAGTAATCAAAGATAAGTGTAAGTTTACTCTAATAATACTCTCGATTAAGCTTTTTCCTGCACAGAAATATTTGTGGTAGCTACTAAAGAGGTTTTAGCCAGAGCCTCAAGAACATCATCAGCACTGTAATTATGATCTGCTTTGGGTTAACCCTTTAAAACCGGTGGGAGTGGGCACGCTCTGTTTTGCGTAACTATTTTTAAATCCGGTAGCTCTGCAACCACGTGAGCTAGCACAATAATTTTTTTTGCATATGAAACCGGAGGAGTTGTACTTACATCTTATGTCATCAGATTGTCCTCGGTCACAGTTTCCTTCCACATATAGCTTTGCAAAAACTGCATAAAAAGCGCTTGCAGCAACAAAAACATAATATTCCAGAAACACACTTTGCCGATCCAATCAGCTGTTTGTAACACTTCCTATGTTGGAATAGACGTCAGCGCGAACTTTTGCATGTCCGCCATGACCTGCCCGAAACCGGAAGTGACGTCATTTTTGCGGAAATGTAGTTTTTTTTTTTTTTTTTTTACCATCAGGGCCTCATGAGCCTATACTGGTGTTTTTAAAAGTTATGTTTGACTTTATGACTTTCTGTGTGGTTTCTGGGATGCTTAGGACTCATATTGCACTGCTGGAAATAGTTTATTTTGATGCATATGCTGCTTTTTTGCAAATTTGCACTATAATATTTATTTTCGTTTTTCCTGCAGTGTATAAAAATTGGTGTATTTCAAAAATAAAACTATGAAGACACTCAAAATAAATTTCCTGTTGTGGGAAACTATTTTGTGCAACTTTTTTGTATTTACAGTTTTGAGGGATAAGCCTCTTAAATTTCTCTAACTAGAAATATATGTTAAAAAAGCAAAAACGATTTTCAATTTTTTTGTAGTTTATTGCACTTTTTTGCAATTTATGTAATTACTATGCACTTAATGCATACATATTATTAAAGTCTGGGCTATAATGGTTGTATTGATGTATAGCAACTTGAAATGCTCCCAAAAATGGCGCTACAGCATGTAAAAATATAATATAAGCTCTGGCGGACTTGGTTCTATGGTAGGTCTTAAAGGGTTAAGTAACACAGATTCGTTGCTTTTAGTGTGAGAGGAGCAGCTGGTACCTCAGACCTCAGGCACACAAGCCTGGAGACCAGTTGGCAAACCCCCTGGCAACCTCTGGTCGCTGGGATAAAAATGTGTACTCCGTAGCCGGTTGGTTGGTGAGTGGTTGCAGGCAACCAAAGCAATTGCACAGAGGTTTTCTGTGCAGAGCATGCCTTTCGGTGACAAATTTTACCAAGCGACAGCATGCAAACTTTATCAAGCTGTGACCTGTTACCAGTGTGCTGTGCATCAGTCTCTTACCCCAACTGCTCATTTTAACCCCGGAAAAACCCTGATGATAGCTTTTAAATGCTGTCTTAGATTATTTCTAATGTCCTGGATGTATCCCTGTACTAAGGATGTGCCAGTTGTCAGTTTCTTAATAAATACTAATTTTCAAAATGTTGATTTACTGACAGGCAGCATCAAAACTGATGTTTTTTGTTTTTTAAATATAAATATTTATTTTTACTTTGATTTCTGTTTTTGCCATTGAACCAGAGAAAGCTTCCTTAGGAAAAAAAAAAAAGTCCTTTGGCTCTTCGTCACACTATTCTTGCATGATTCGCTGGTGCATAATTGATATGACACAACAAATTAGTCACAGGCATCAGTCAATGTCTTTATTTACCATCAGGCAAACAGCAGCCGCACCATCGTGGCCAATATCAATATTAGGCCAGTGTATCGGTTAATCCCTAAACTGTGCATATGACACGTGTAAAATATCAGAAAATGGTTCAAAATAACTGTCAGAAATGAAACATTGCACCTTTGAAAAAGCTGTTGTGTAAAAAGAATAAAGATCACAATCACAGCTAAATACCTCGCAGCATATGGGAGCAGAGCGCAGCTGACAGGGCTGCAAAGCAGCGGAGCCAAACAAACAAATTCTGCTTCCACTGGGAAATTTTCCACTCTTCAACATATTATCTGCTGGAGTAATGAATAACTCTGAGCAAAGAGATGCTTATAACAAAAGTCCACAATTACAATTTTGGCTCAGACCCAAGCCTTGATATGGATACTCTGTCCTGCCAGCATTTACTGTACATCACTCAGCATTTCATTAGCGCAGAAAAGAAAAAGCCATGAGTACAGGACAGTTTGACCTCCTTTATCCTATCAGTGTGTGTTTAACGTGTTTGCCTTGCTGCTGCTGCTGCGCTGTATTGTTGAATAGAACTTAACCGGGATTACTTCTTTTGGGAAACCAGGATTTAATTCCTCTATGAAGCCAGTGCAGCTCGAATTCCGCTAAAACCCCCCTGATTTAGGAGCTGAATGAATGGTCAGCCGTAGAAGCAGGAGTTTTATTGCTCCCTTTTTTTCCTAATCTGTCACGCTTGAGGAAATTTAGATGGACTCGTTCCAGCACCTGATGGTTTGGCAAGATCTGAAACGCCGCCTCTTAATCTTTGTAATTTTATTTATTTATTTTGATTTGGAAGTGAGGATAAGGCCATTACTTATTCCGTGCAGTGCTGCAAAGTAGCTAAACTTACAGTTGGCCTTTGGGAGAATAGCATGCAGCACTTTAGATGGTGTGGAAATAGAAGTGTAGTAATGAGGCCGTGCTTTGCTTGTTCTACAGCACCAGCCTTGCTCGTCGGGTGCTCGTACAGTCTCTACTAAAGTACCCATTTCAGTGTGACCACTAGCCATCTTCTAGATGTTTTCCACTGATTTTATTTTAGTGGGATATTACTCAACAAATAAGAGTGTAAATTGTGCTTGCACAGAGGATGTTACAATTGCATTTTCAGTGCTTACATTTGCAGCTGTACTGCAGCACTTGCAGAAATAGAATAGAATACCCTTAGCTGTCATTGTATGGGTATAAGGCGAAATTTGGAAGTGGAAGCTATAAACAATCATCATTAATGTCTGCAAATTTGAATATTAATTTAACAATGCTGAAAGTTTAACTGTTTAGTTCTATGCACACATCCTCCTTGCACGCTGCTTTAAAGTTGAAGGTTGGTTGACCCAACCCTTTCAAGCTCTAGTTAGTTAACCCTTTTAAATATATTTCTGTCATATATAATTCAGTGGTACCTATACCATATCTGCCACTAGCAGCCACTTCAAGGTTGAGATGACTTGCCCACTTTGTGCTGCTAATAGTTATGTCGCTGACTTTTATTGTCACTTCTTGGTATCTGGCCACCACATCGCTGCTAATGAGTTGCTGTGGTCCCTAAATACTTCCACTTTAATGCAATGATACCACTAGTGCTGCCACAAACGATTATTTTGATAGTCGACTAGTCAGATCATCATCCATTGGACGTAAAACGTACAGCTTATTGCACCAGCAGCATCTGCTCTTATATAACTATCATTAGCTTACAGCTTTAAGTGTTTAAGGTATGTGCTAACTAAAAATAAAGACAAGATGATAGTTTATTAAATTTAAATTTTAATGAAATTTGCAGATTGTTTCGGTGAAGTTTAATAAACTCCTTGCTATCTAAAATATAACAGGACACCGGAGTATACTCTCGAGCATCTCACACTTCTGATAATCAGCTGTCTGCTTGACGTTTTATTCAGCTGTGTAAAAACTATAACTTTAATCTCAGCCAAACCGATTTACTCAGGAACAAATAAAACACTAAAAAAAGCCAAACAATGACATTTTTAAGTTATCTAAGTGACTTATATATGTTTAACCTGAGTAGCGAAAGATGGCGGTGGGTTTGAAAACGATTTGCCGGGAGTCCGGTGTTCTCACGGCTCTAGTTAGCCTAGCCCCCGGCTAGCTATCGAGCTAGTGGGTAACAGACGTCTCCGAAAACGTCGGAGCGCTTTTGAAAATATGTGGTGTCTTGATAAACTGAGCAGATATTTGAGGTTTACACAGCTACATTCTTGCCTGAAAATATGTTAAACGTTTATTTTGTGACCCAGAAAGAATAATAAGAGTAATATTAAAACTAAGTAGCTGCCACCATTGATGGAAACTGAGCTGGGCCGCGCTATGAATTCTGGGACAGCTTCTTCTTCTTCAGGGTTTAACGGCAGCTGGCATCCTTGTACATGCAGTGCTGCCATCTTCTGTTTCAGTCCGTTATTACACTCTTAAATCCTCAAAAGCATCAACTATTAAATCAGTCGTCAACGATTTTGATAGTCGACGTAATCGTGACTATTCGACTAATCGTGGCAGCCCTAGATACCACTGGTAGTTGATCAAGAAATATCTAGGAGGGACAAAAATTCACCAAATCACGTGTTGCAATAGTGACATCCTATTACGGTGCCATACTCTCATTCGGTGAACTCTATAGAATGAAGTAAGGCAGACTTTATGGCTGGGTGCTTAAAGATGAAGAAACTTTGTGGCCCATGGCACAAGCACCACTTTGTACCACTAATCCACCTACTACTGCTAGTTACTGTTAACTAAAAGTCCAATCAGTTGTTGAAATTGTTATTTCAATTATTCTGAATGAACCACTGACTCTGGTATCCCTGGTTGGGGATCAGTGTTGTGCAAACACTTCGAAGTAACATCTGCTAAGTATTTGTGAGATATTATTAGGTGTTTAAAAAAAGGTTTAGGACTCTGCTTTTAAGACTTATCGAGATTTGAATCAGCTTAGTTATGGCAGGTTGCTCTCGTTTCACTACTTTTTTAAAGCAACTGCTTCTTAAGCCAGAGAGTGACCTCTAGTTTGGCCATATGTGGGGTTTTCACAGTAGCAGTCCCAACTCCTGTCTGACTGATGCAAATATGAATGTGCATGCAAGATATTCCCCCGGGCTAAGGAACTAGACGTTGGTTTATGTTATGACTGTCTGTGAGGTTAAAAGATCACTTCAGAGTTTAGTTGAGCTCCTTTGAAGTGTGACCGACAGTTAGCCACACTAGGCTCTCTGTTATTGCGTGCCGTGCACTTTTCTGTTTGAGGAAACTTTTTTTTTCTGACATCACATTTCCAAACATTTCTGAAGACGTCATTTGTCCCCCCTCCTCCCGTCACGGCGAAGGCACCGCGTTTGACAGAAAGTGAAGCCGGCCACCGGCTGAGCGAGGTCAGCTCGAGCCCGAGTGTTTCTGCGAACATCGGTTTGTCAGCTGTGATCGAATGATGATTGTGGTCTGTCATTAAACACAGCTGCAGGTAGGCTCACTGTGGCTTGTGGAGAGGCTTACTGTTAACAGGAAATGTCAATCACCTTTACAGAAATTTGTTGATGGGTGCTATATCGGAAGCGGGGTTATTAGTCATCTCCTGTTGATTAATATCTCTCCTGCACGTTGGCACATTAGCACAGTTGTTTTTCACACTTGCGTTTTCTGCTTTTTCAAGCAACAATAATAATAATGAGGGAGGATTATTGTAATTAGCTTGCACATTTTAAGAATGTGTTTCAAAACATTTGCATTTGTTATAAATACATATTTATATGAAGGTAATGGTTGTGAAAACAGTGTGAGATCTGCCACTCGGTCCTGAAGGCTTAAAGTATTTTTCAGATGAGCACTTTAGAGGCTTGCTTCATGCTCGGAATATTTCTAAAACAAGGCGATGTGACCTTTGTGACCTTTTTGTTGTTTTTTTTTCATCCAAAGCAACCCTACAGGCTTCATTTGCTGATGCTCGCTGTCTGTATGGATTTAACCTTTTAAAGCTGTTATAGAAAACTCACGCTGTGCAGCCAAGCTGAGCAAAAAACGCCACATGCCGACTTTGATGCTCTTCTTTGTAACGCGGGATTGTAAACTCGATATCTGAAGGTAACGTTTTACAGATAACCAATGAATAAAGCTAATGACGGCATTTTAATCAGCAAAGAAAATCTAGTAATTAGTTACGGGCCTATCTTTCCTGTCAGACACTGTGAAATGAGATGATTTTTAGAGCATGTAATTAAAATAAGAATATAATTAATTTGTTTTTATATCAGGAATCAGGTTTGCCCATCAGTCTGTTTTGAATGAGTCAAAGGTGTAAACTGAAATGCTCAAAGGGAAATTTGTTCTACTCCACCTGTGAAAATTGCAAATAATAAAGTGAAAGATAGAAGAGCCAATCTTGTGCTTCCAGTCTTCCTTCAAAACTAAAAATTAATCCAGCGTATAGGAATGGTTGTTTCAGTCTTTCGGCCGATTAGGAGTATCCTGTAATTAAAAATGGAAAACTTCTTCAAGAATTACAGAAATTTGGAAGCAGTTTAAGTTTTGAAAAACCCATCGAGGTCCCTCAGTCTACGCACAGCCTTGCTAGCTTTGCTCAGTTGGAATTTGTGATTAATCCAGGGATCCGTGCAGCATTTTAACTAAATCTATGCTTCAGTTTTTTTTAAATACCTCCAAGGATGCTTTAATCCACTAAAATATAGATGACAAAAGAGCCCAGCTGATACTGGCTTTCTGGGGTGGATGTCATTACTCACTGATTGCTGCAGTGGTGTTTTTGCTGACAGCTCTCTCTCTCTGCTGTGCTTCACTGGGTGTGCGAACAGTGAGACTCGAGAAAGTCACAGAGAGCAGTGGCAGATAGTGTGAATGAAACTCACTCCTCTCACCCCTTTCTGAGCCTGGTTCTGCTGGAGGGAGCTTCCTGTTAAAAGGGAGTTTTTCCTTCCCACTGTCATCTAAGTGCTTGGTCATAAGGCGTCTGATTGTTGGGGTTTCCCTGTATCATTGTAGGTTCTTTATCTTACAGCATTGGGCGCCTTGAGGCGATCATTTTACCTGTTTTCAAAGCCAGCCTTTGTTTGTTTGTTAGTTTTTTTAAAACATTTTTTTTAGATGTGTGCTTCTTCTGAGCTTATTGTGCACAAAACATTTGTGTATGTTGTACAGTCTGGTCAGCCATGATGCTATTCTGCTACAGGTGCTGCAGAAAGTGAAGGACTGTAAACAGTGGAGTCTGAATGTTGCCGAATAAATAATTTCACAAAATCATTTGCATTTTGGTCAACGTATACGTCTATATCGGTATATGTATAGCAGTGGTCTGTCTCTGCATGACAGGATTCGCACGAGAGTCAAGGAGTGCTTTTCATCTCTACCTGTTAATTTTGCTAGCCAAGCAGGCATGGAGAGCTACACACTGGGAGGTCCAGAGTGCAAAGTTAATGCCAAGCACCCTGAGGCAGTGCATGTGCATGTGTGTATGCGTTTGTACAAGAACCAAGAGACTTTTGGATCTGGCAGCCTCGTACATTCCTCATCTGAATTGTTTCAACTGCAGCCAATCAACAAACGCTGGCACGTAGCAGAGATCGGTGTAGTCCAAGTTCATTCAGTTTCTCACTTGTACTGAAAGTAACAGAATTTATGTGTGGGCATGTAGTGAGAGCCGTGTTATATGTTAATGCGTGTTGGTTGGTGCTAATAGTATGCGTGGGAATATGTGCGTGCTTGTGTAATTCTGATTCTTAGAGCACTGTGTTTCTGCACCGTCTCCATGTGTTTGATGCCGACGACAGGCTCATGTTTCCCTCAACATAACTGGCCTTGCTAGAAGGAAACTTAATAGGCAAAGTGTGAGGCAACCACTCTGTGATTAGTTTGCACTACCGCTTTGAAGTAGCCTTAGCCTGGCAGCGC
This sequence comes from Neolamprologus brichardi, assembly GCF_056152115.1. Lineage (NCBI taxonomy): Eukaryota > Metazoa > Chordata > Actinopteri > Cichliformes > Cichlidae > Neolamprologus > Neolamprologus brichardi. The sequence goes on along the minus strand of NC_142111.1, from coordinate 22,434,897 downwards.
TGGACACAGAAATTCTGGCAAGCTGCACGCAAGCATTGCACACTTGCACAGCCTCTCAGACAAACGACACGCATGCGTGTACGCGCATGCTTTCAAACCAGCATGTAAAACCCGCACATGCATGTTCACAAACATGCAGACAGATGTTCTTAGTTACGACGTCGTCAGCTTCGAATTTTATAAATCACTGCCCTTTAATGAACACGTGTTCACATTCATTTGCCTTTACTACTGACGCTGGCCCTTTTTTATGTCTCATTTTTTTTTATTATGGGTTAGCGATCCACCTCATTGATCAGTTTGTGTTTTAAACATCTGCATTTCATAATCGGCGCGTCGCTAGTTTGCACAGATTTGCGTATATGCACAAAGGTGCATCCATTTCATTTTTCCGCTGGCCGACCAGCTGCCTGTTTGCACAGCTCTGTCCAAACTGTCTCCAGTGAGCGGCTAGTTCTGTGCCCAACAACAACTGTTCGGCTTTGTTTATTGCAAGATGACACTGGATGGCAAAAGCAGCTGCCAATAGCCCTGCATGACAGAAACAGCTTCTTGTATTGCTGCAACAAACAAACTGACAAAAAAATGTCAGTTTGTTTGTTTAGGATTACTTTGACATGGGTACCACTGCAAAATTCTCAAGCTGTTTTCTCAAACTTAGAAGAGAAGACGGTGAATACTGTCCAGTCCTGAGCATGCATAAAACACATAAAACGCACCAGAGAAACACCAACAAGAGCAAACTGAAAGTACACTTGTAGTAGGGCTGCTCAATTAATCGAGTTTTAATCACGATTACGATCTTTTTTTTTTTTTTTTTTTTTTTTTTTCATCATTTATTTAGACAATTGAACAACAAACATACATAGTAATGTAGAATATAGAAAGGGTATGAAAAATTCCACAGCTTGCAGTGTCTTGAACAAGTTACGTATACAAGTACGTAAACAAAAAGGTATACTTTAGAAGAAAACAGATAAACAAAATAACTGAAAAAAAGAAAAAGGGAAGTGCTCAAGGTATAAATAAACAACACGTAAGTCAAGTGAAATTATACATTTGACACAGCTCTAGTGTTTTACATGCTTTGGAGTTAGTACTGTTCTTAAGATTCTCCAGATAAATGGAAAACAAGGCTTTAAAGGCAAATATGTTTGGACGCTGTTGAGAAAATTTTGTACAATGTATGTGGAATTTGGCAAAAATAATCAGAAGATTAATAATATATTTTTTCCCTGGATTTATTTTATCGGTATGTGAGAGTCCAAATAGAATATGTTGAAACTTCAGTTTATATGAGGAATCAATTTTGGTGTTTATAAAATTATTTAGATCAATCCAAAATACATGTGTATAAGTGCATTCCCAAAATAAATGACATATTGTTTCCTCTGCATTGCTGCAAAAAGTACAAAGAGTATCAATATTTTTTTTAAATTTAACCAGATATGTCTTTACCGGATATCACGATTACGATCTGGGCTTTCAACGATCATTAAAAATGACTGAGCCGATTATTAGCCCCTCCCTCGTGCTTTACTCTCGCGCTGCTCCGTGTGGCAAATCGAGCGCACCTCTCTGCATTTCGAACACGTGTCACAACAATTAAGAGCAGCGGTCCCCAACCTTTTTTGAGCCATGGACCGGTTTATGCCCGACAATATTTTCATGGACCGGCCTGTCGCGGATAAATACAACAAAATAAAACTAGTACCGGTACCGAAAAAAAAGAAAATTTATTCATAACACACGTGAAAAGACCAAGGAAAACCGAGTAAACGATAAAAACGATAACAAAAATAACGCTGAAAACCGATAAAAACCCCTGAAAACTATACATTTCACACCTGAGCCTCAACTCTCGCGGCCCGGTACCAAACAACTCACGGACCGGTACCGCTCCGAGGCCCGGGGGTTGGGGACAGCTGATTAAGAGGACCCGCGGGAAGCTCGGAAAGCTAAGCAGAAGTTATTTGGAGAGGAGAGTGACTGCTGTTGGTTGAAAAGAGGTAAAAAAAACTTCAGTGGTGTGGAAACATTATGGGTTCGCGGAGTCAGACGTGGATCAAGTAGACACAGTGTGTAAACTTTGCAACAGTGTCGTAGCTGCACCACAGAGCAACACTGCAAAGTTCACTAAACATAGATGTTTACATTTTCCATTTATTTTTTATATTGCAAACATTTGCACTGTTATCAGTATTTGCACATTATTTTATATTATTTTTTGAAGTCATTATTCAATACATTGTTATTGTTAAATAAATATCGTCAAATAATCGAGATCTCAATTTCAGTGAAAATAATCGTGATTATCATTTTTGCCATAATCGAGCAGCCCTGACTTGTAGCCCCATGCAGCACATGGATTTTAAGTAAAGCTGTTTTCACGACTAAACTGATGATTGAAACAACGGACGAGGTGTGAAAGTGAACTGTGAAAATAATCAAACGAGTCCACGGATGATTTATAGATTTGTTTTTAGGGTGGTCCAGGGTGACTGAAGAAGGTGACAAGCCGGCAGGCCCCTGAGAAGAAGCTCCGATTGCTGCTTGTGTTCTCTCACTCGTGTCCCTGACCCTTGTCCAGGTTGGACAGGCTCCAGCTGGTCCTCGGAGCGAGAGCGAGCGAGCTCTCCGTGCTTTCACATCTGTAGCCCTGTTTTTGTGCCAAGGCAGGCAGCGCTAACCCCTCTGACCTTCCATTCGGGTTTGTGTGTGAGAGGGAGCGAGAACTATAAACAGATGACATTACAGCGAGGAACTGGCATAAAGGGAGAAATGGTGCCAAGATCGTGTGTTTGTATTATGAGTTTGTTTATTCTCTCCGTGCTCATATCAGGTGTCACGTCAAAATACATTGTTAACAGTCTATTGCTTCCCCTTGTTATTGCTTGTGTGCGCGTGTGTGTATGAGTGTGTCAGACCTTATCTGACACGAGGGATTAGCAGACTGAAGCCAGCCTCTGGTGTTCTTCACCCTCCCTGCCTGCAGAGATCCATCTGATTCTTGTTGCATTGCTGTTTTGGGTTTATTACCAAAAACGACACGATTGTCAGGTATTCCTTTTGAAGCAGTCAGCATCTGGGACATGATATCCCCCACTGTATCAGCACGGTGAACTATAAACTTGAATTTTATTATGGAATTAAGGACAAAGTCAAAGGGAGCCAAATTTGGCGTGTAGGGCGGCCAACATTTACGTGCATCCAGCTGCCTTTGTGCTATAATTACACTGTCGAGCGTTCTCCTTCAGATGCTGAAGAACGTCGGCATCTGAATGAAAGTCTTGCTGTTGCAGTCTGACCCTGGGGGGGTGGATTTAAGCTGCACCACCCTGTTAATGTCAAAGAAAATGTTGTGTATTTTTTTAGTCTCGTGCCCGTGATAGCCTTTTTCAGTCCTTTAGACTGCAGCCTCTTCTACTGCAAACTTTGCATCCTGTTTTCATCACCGGTGATGATCCTCAAGGCAGGTTTGCTGTCAGAGAGCCCTGCAGAGAAGGTTATTAGACAGGATACTGACTACCAAAGTTACTGCTAGCACCTGTTGTGTGGTTGTGCATTTCTCCTTCTCACCAGGCGTTTTTACAATGATTTGCAAGCGTCGTTTTAAATGTGCAGTTTTTAAATAGCAGCCAAATTCCTAAACAAAAACATCAGGCTACGCACTTTTATTTTATTTAGCCTCTTTCGTCATTAGCGGAAGAATCTGTTTTGCTTGCACAGGATTCAGATTAACTTCACGTAAACAAGGGGTTCACAGGAAATGATGCAGCATGCAGCCCATCCTTTGTTAGTGTTTGCGATCTTATCTTGATCATGACAGTCTCACTCTGCTCTTACCGTCTATCAGACTTCAGCCACAAACAATGGCGGGTTAATGAAATGTAGTAACTGTAACCTCTGATAAATGTTTTCTCGAAAAACTCAAATACAGAAACCACTAAATAACGTGTAATATGCATTAAAACAACTGGTGGGAGGGCACCATTGTGTTTTATTACTGCCATACTGTATGTTCATCGTTTTGGCCTAATGTGAGTCGATTGTATGCTTCAGAAATGCAATAAATATGTATTTTGTTTTTGCATCCAACTGTTGTGCCAACAGATTTTATTATTAGAAATGAGCACCAGTGTATTTCCAGCGAGTGAATAATTGATTATTGAACCGTTTCTTTGGGAACAAAGGCCTCTCGCCATGCATACTGATGAGCTCATACAGTACATGTGCCTGCCGTGCATAGGGTGCACACATCCCCATAAAAGGCCACTCAAAGGATATAAAACTGTCAGCAGTTGAGCACGGTCTGGTGCTATACTCGAGATCACGTATACGTGTTTGTCTGTGCAGGCTTTGGTCCTGCGGCACACTGCTGCTTCAGTAAATCAGAGTCCCAGAGCTTCTTTACTCTAGATTAGAGAAAGGAAGGAAATTAGAGAGAAAGAGAGAGCGAAAGCTGAAAATGGGTCAGACATCTAAGAGCCAGGCATTTCTTTTTCTAAGATGGGTGTCAAGACTTTATCCAATTGCTTCTCTTTCCTCCTTTAGCTTACTTTGTCTTTCTGTCTCGCATGCTTCCCTCCCCAACTCTCCCACTATTCCTGCCAAAGAAAAGTGCAAAGGGAGGAGTTTGTTATTATGCCTGGCATGGCTGCAGAGGACTGCCTTTAATTTGGACGCAACCCAGCTGATCAATCTCCTCATTGGCTCTGTTACAGCGCTGTGCGCTTGTGAGTGAGAGTGCGTGTTCAAGCCCATACGTAACAGCTAAGCTTTTAAACTATGCAAACCAACAGAGTGTTCCAAAAGTAAAGCACACTGGATTAATTCCATGTGGAATTGACTTAACTCTGTAGACAGAGCCGCGGAGGAACAATGAATCGGATTAGAGCTGGAATGAGCGTTAGCGGAATAAATATTGTAACAAAGTCAAAATAAAGGACCATCAGATGCATGTGTGGAGTTCTATAGATGCTGATGTCAGACCGGGTCAACGGGTTTGGAAAGAGGGGCTCTTGAATGCACACACACACACACACAGATGGAGGCATGCATTCACTCTAATTTACATTTAAGTAACCCTGCGTGATTTGCATACTGTGCAAACATATGGACGTGATTCAGCGGGTGGTTTGGCAACGAGGGAGAGCCTGCAACATTTCCTTTTCAGGCTTTTCTCTGGCATTGACAGCATTTAGCCGACTTCTTTTAGGAAGCATTAGTTATAAATGCACGACAGCAGCTTTCCAAAACAGCAGCCTGGGTCCCCTCAGAATTAATTTTAACAGGATATCCCCGAAAGGAAACAATAACGTTTATTCATATGCGTGAGGTAAGGAGCACAGGGTCAGTTATTTTCTCTTTATTCTAGTTAATTATTTTGCCAATAAAATGCAATAAAATGTTTGCATTTTTTTAAAAAAAAAACAACCTGAAAATAACTGTTTGTTAAAACAGCAAAAAGTGACGTTCTCCAATAGCCGCTTATCAGTACCAGCACCTCACAATGAGGCCTGCTCCCACAGGAAACAACACGGATAATGTTGTAATTCCAAAGCACTTACGTGACGTCACAATCGTGGAGCAAAAAAGCCAAACAACATGCTCAGTTTGGCCACAATATACAGGTTATACTGTTTATAGACTGTACTTTGTGTTACCTTCACTGCTGTTTGCTTGCTTTCTTCATACTCAGCATACAGCAGTGTGCAGCACTTCATGCATTTGCATTAAATGTCTTTATTATAGCTGCTACCAGCTTGTAGGCAAAGCGGCCTCCATATTGTGCATTTACATTGACATGCAATGTGTGAGTGTGGTTGATTTTGATTGGCTATTTACTGTTTCCATGGTTTTCAGATGTTACAAATTGATCATTGGGAACAGTAGTCTTCCCGTCAGTGCGCCATCCTGTTCTATTTTCATGTGGAAGAACTTGATGCATTTTAAAATGTCAAGCTTTGGATAAATGGCTCAGTACTAAAGCTGAGATTTGTCTAAAAGGATTAACAGTCCTCACAGAAGCTGTCATCTTCTTTTATTATTGTGAAGATAAGCATCACAGTGTGCTTGCAAAATATTGGTTTGCAGGACCGGCATACTGATTTTTTTTATTTTATTTTAAACTCGAAGATTGAAAAGCTCACGACGAGAAAACGGAACAATACTTAAACCTGAAACAGCTTTGCAAGAAAACGTAACAGCCTGTTAGTAAATATCCTTTCATGCGGTCTTAGAATGATTTCAGAGCAAACAAACACACTCGTACTCGCTCCCTTTTCCATCACCTGCTTTTCTGATGGACTTCTGATTGAAGAGCAGAAAGTAATGGCATTTTATTTTTCAGTCAGGACGAGTGAATCGAGTTTTCTTGATGTTGTGTGACACATGTTTTTAAAATACGAGCTATTTTGCTTTTCTTCTGGAAAATAAAATAAAATAAAAATTCTAACAATAATCAGGGTGAGAGCTTCCTAGTTGTTACTGTATATATCACTGGGTTTATTCAAGGTTTTAAAGATTCTTTGTCATTATTCAGTCACATAATGAAATTCTGTGAGGTAGTTATCATCTTTAAACAGCTGATATTGAACACACAGACAGAAACCCATTAAATAAATAAACACAATAGGGAAACATAAACAGTAGGTATCATTGTAGTTACATGTTGTAAAGTGCATGTCCCTGTCTTTTTAGGAATGAGGTGTGAGCTCTGGGGAAGAAGATGTTTTTTTGGTCCTCGACTGTCTTCGAGAAGGCAGAGGGACAAACAGCTTATTACCTGGGTGGGTGGAGCCATCATCTGGACACAGCCAGCATACATTGTCATAGAACTGGGAAAGGAATTCCTACAATCCCCATTACTGTTCTGAGTACTTACCTTTGCATACACTCATTGGGAACTTCGTTAGTGACATCTGTTCATCTCCTTGTTGACACAAATATCTTATGAACCAGTCACTTGGCAGCAACTCAACGCATTCAGGCATGTAGACATGGTCAAGATGACCTGCTGAATCTTAAACAGAAGTTCTTAGAATTGGGAGTAAACATTAACTATGTGACTTTGAATGTTGCATGGTTGCCAGATGGACTGGTCTTAGTATTTCTGAAACTGCTGATTTACTGCAGTTTCAGAAGAGAAAATATGCAGTAAATTGAAGTTTTCTGGATGAAACTGCCTTGTTGATATCAGCGGTTAGTGGAAAATAATCAGACAGCTTCATGCTGACAGGCAACAGCAGCTCAAATATGCTCTCCTGCAACCGAAGCGAACCGAGCATCCTGAATACCCGACATGTTGTCCACACCAGGTGCTACTTCTAACAGCTAAGAGTAAGAGACTGAGGCTACAGGAGATATTATGCTGAAAATATTATATCATTATGTGACTCAAGGTGCACCTAATAAAGTGGCTAAGTGTAGACAGAAATACCACCAAATCTCGTACATGTGCAGATTCAACAAATACATCCTAGCATAGTAGAGGTGGGAATCACCATACATCCCACGATACGATATTATCACAATACTTAACGCACGATACGATATTATTGCAATTTTTTAAGATATTTTGCGATATTCAGATTCTGTACATAAAGGTAAACTTTATCAATATTTATTTTATCTAATATCAAAGTCTCACACTCAGTCTTTCTCTCATTTCAGTTTTATTGTTGACAAACTGAATGGTTTGTATTACAGTCTAGTCCAACTGAACTGAACGCAACCATCTGGTACAATTATAGCTATTCTGAACTATGCAGTTTATGAAAACTATGCAGCCCCTTCAGCAACTGAAGAATTTGAAAGTAAATTAAAACAAAATATAATTTTACATTAAATAAAAAAGTTTTAAACTTAATTAAAATAAAACATGTCTTAAATTAAAATAAGTAAACTGTCATGTTTATTGCTGCCAAAAAAAAGTTAAACACATTTGGACAGTGAAGGAATGTCAGGATTCTTGCTCAGAAAAAGGATCAACATGCTCTGAAGTCAGAGCATGTTCCATTCCACAAAAACCTTTTTTGTAACAAAATATCGATTTCTGCTGTCCCTGTATCGATACATAATTAGCAAACAAAATATCACGATACTATTCAATTCAATTCAATTCAATTTTATTTATATAGCGCCAAATCACAACAAAAGTCGCCTCAAGGCGCTTCATAGATACAGAGAAAAACCCAACAATCATATGACCCCCTATGAGCAAGCACTTTGGCGACAGTGGGAAGGAAAAACTCCCTTTTAACAGGAAGAAACCTCCTGCAGAACCAGGCTCAGGGAGGGGCGGGGCCATCTGCTGCGACCGGTTGGGGTGAGAGAAGGAAGACAGGATAAAAGACATGCTGTGGAAGAGAGACAGAGGTTAATAACAGATATGAGTCAATACAGAGAGGTCTATTAATACATAGTGAGCGAGAAAGGTGACTGGAAAGGAAAAACTCAATGCATCATGGGAATCCCCCGGCAGCCTACATCTATTGCAGCATAACTAAGGGAGGATTCAGGGTCACCTGGTCCAGCCCTAACTATATGCTTTAGCAAAAAGGAAAGTTTTAAGCCTAATCTTAAAAGTAGAGATAGTGTCTGTCTCCCGAATCCAAACTGGAAGCTGGTTCCACAGAAGAGGGGCCTGAAAACTGAAGGCTCTCCCTCCCATTCTACTTTTAAATACTCTAGGAACAACAAGTAGGCCTGCAGTGTGAGAGCGAAGTGCTCTAATAGGGTGATATGGTACTACAAGGTCATTAAGATAAGATGGGGCCTACTACACAGTATCGATTTTTTCCCCCACCCCTATAGCATAGTATCACTGGGTTTATTCATCCTAAAAGCATCAGTTGTAGTCACTGCTAAAATATGGAAACTCTGCCCCAAATCCAGTTATATCTGCTATATCATCTTCCAAACAAGCGTCTGGGATGAAGGGGGCTTGTGTTGTATTCATTATGTGGTGAGACTCAAGAAAAAAGGGAAAAAAGCTTCAAGGAACAGCTCAGCTGATATTATTTAATGCTTTTAAAACTGCCGCATACATAATCTGTTGTGAACATCTGCTGAACCTTTAAATCAGGCGTTGACCTCTTGGTGTGGCTGTGTGTTGCTGTGCACTAAAGCATGTCACAAGAATGAAGCTCATGTGAAGACATGTTATGCTGTTGAGGAAACAAGTCAGTCTCTCTCAGGCTGACAAGTTAGAAAAAGAGCATTTTTACTCCTCTTTGTATCACCTGTTCTTTTTGCACGTCACGATTGGAGGCAGGGATATTAATGAGAAGCTCATATACTGCCATTTGTAATCTCTGCTACCTGCTTATGTTTTATTTGCTCAGATAAATTACTCAAGTAATGATGTTCGGCTCGGGTGATATTTTTATGCCCGTGTTTAAACACCACAGCAATAGTAGTGCAATAAAGGTGCAACTGCTAAAGCCGGTTGTTGGCTATCAAAAATAGATGAATCGATGCTGATAAAGAAATGAGCTGTCTAATGCTCAGTGCAATAAAGCCTTCCTAGTATGCGTTACTCCATGTAAGTCCTTTGTTTTGTTTAGCACTTAGGCGTTATCCAATGAGCTTCAAGCTCTGTGGATTTTCTTTCCGAATAGCATCTTCTTTTTGTGTTCCAACTCTTTTAGAATAAAGCACCGGGTTTTCATATATAGCAACAAAAATCTGGAGAGGTGCTGTCTCCTTACATGTAGCAAGAGAACTTGTAAGGTAATGAGACTCACAGAGTGAGATCTTGGTTGGATGAGCCTACAAGTGCGTGAATAAAATTTACATTTTGATTTACATCAAGCTATAGCTTAACAGGGTGCTGGTGTAGCTCACCTGGTTCAGCAGTTGACTATATGGTAAAGGGTACAGTGTGTGTGCCCCCTACCCTCTCCCTGATTTCCAGTCTACACTCTAATAAAAACTCTAAAAATAGCTGTTAATTCTCTGATATGTTTAACATGTTGATCCTGAACGCAGCTCATTGCTTTAAGTCAGTTTTGGAGTCTGATTGGTCCTTTATGATTTTTGGTGAGCTCAGCACGGTGCATTATGGAAAATGTCGCATGGGAAGTAAGACGCTGCCGATGAGTTTGCTGCAATGACTGCTAGCGTTGTTAATAAAGCTTGGTACGTCTGGACCCTTCTTGCATACCAGCACTAGTATACGGCACAAAATAAAGTATCATTAACTACAAACACCAACTTATTTCTGTCTCTTTTAAATAGATTTTATAATGTATGTTTGCTGTCAGGTTTACCTCTTCTCTCTGCCACCTGTGAGGATGCATATTTATCCCTCCCCAAGTCCTAAGAGCTGGCTTAGCATATGGATTAACTGAACAATCAAATGCATGGCTGCCAAACTCGATTACTCTTCATCAAATGAAGAGTATTGGTTGCAGAAACGTACATTTCTTCAACTTAGAGCTAATTTATCGAAGAGATCCGGTGTGAAGTTGTGCGTGATTGGATGATGGTACAATAAACATCTTTTTTTTTTTTCGTTTGATCAGTCCATGAGTGGAATGACTTTCAAAATAAAGTAGTAAGGCTTGGCCTCTCTGGTTCATTCTGTTAAAAATTAAAGGGCTTTTAATAGACCTCCCTACTTTACAAGCATTAGGTAGCACTAACAAACTGCTTCTGAAATTAGTTCGCTGAGATTAGGTATGGTGAGGTCTTGTGTAAGTTTTTAGGTCCATTATTTTATTGGCTACCACTGGAAGGAGACGCTAATGCTGTTCCCAAGCCCTGATAGATTGGGGGTGGGTTGCGTCACAAACCTGGACAATAACGAAAACACCCAGATCCATCTGCTGTAGCGACTCTTTGGGGAAAAAAGTGTAGCCAAAAGTACCCTTTAAGTTATTAGCTGTCACCGTGTTCCCAGCATAAAATGAAAATGAGAATAATCAATCCACGTAGCCTCTGCATATCTTTATATTTTAATTTGTGAAGCAGCAACAACTGTGAGACAACATCTAACACCCAAAGGCCACCATTTCTGTTTCTCATTCCCGTTGGTTGTGCCGCCAACAAGCTGTCTTTTAATGAATAACTTCATCATTATCTTTTCAGTGCAAGATATGATTTCATGTGTGCTGCCTGTCAGGTCAAGAGGAAAAGTGTCAGCGGTGATGTGCGTCTGCGACTGAATGTCATCAGATAATGATACAAGCTATGGAAATGTATCTAGTATGCCCAACAGAAGATTATGATGTAAAGATACCAAGTGTGTTCAGTTGTGTGTGGATGTCTCAGTCAGAGCTTTGAACGTATTTCTTTACCTGTCACATTGTTAACTATGCTCGGGAGGCATCTGTTTTCCGGACTTTGTTATTCTCTTGACATATAAGCATGTGAACGTATTTGTGTGTACGTAACAGCGTCCTTAAAAAGGATCCTGATGTTTTGCACTGTTGACATTAGCTGTATTCAGATTATTGTTATTATTTTTACTTATTTTTAACTTTTTGCTGTGATCAATGATGATTCTGAGGCCTCATTTACCTTGGAAGTCAAAGGAGAATCGCAGTGGGCAAGGCAACGACGAACTCATTGGATAAGGTCTTCAAACCTAAGGACATTTCTTTGCTGATGAAAACATTGATCTACACTTTTTTTTTTTCTCCATGGGGACCTATAGTTGGGGAAAGTTTTCCTGGGGGAAACAGGACGGTCGACAAATTGTACGTGGTGCTGTCGAAGGATTTTATTAATACCATAGACAGCCACCAGAAGGACCAACAAATCAATCTTGGAAGAAATCAAGCCATCAACGTCACTGGAAAGACAAATGATAAAGATACGACACGCCAACTTTGAACTTGTCATCAGAACACAATAGTCATTAAAAAAGGACATCGTTAATGGAAGAACAGTAGGAAAAAGGCAATGCGTTGGTTGGGCGCCATTAAAACAATGACAAGACTTCAAACTCCCACAGGATCAATGTTGCTGTACAATCCACCAGATTTAGCTTTCTGAGGTGAATCTCTGCAGAGCCTATAACATATCCTGCCTCCTTGTAAAAAGAGGATGACTGATATTTTCTGGCTGGAAATCAAACAAGAGGAACTGACAGTACCGGACAGCTCATTGACAATAGTAGCGGGCTGTGTCGACCCTACATGTAGTTGTGCATAAATCCCCAGGAAGGCCCAACCTTTTGCCTTCTTGTAGGAGTTGTGAAACTTGCCATGTCATTGGCATATTTTCTGACTACATTCTGGTTGAACTATGGTCTTCAATCTCAGAAACTCACATGCATTCATCTTAGCCTGTAGCCCCGCTCATGTGATGCTGTAAAACAGACTTTTTTTTGTGCTTGTTTTTATTTTCACACAGTACGCATTAATGCTGGCACCAACTTCTGCACCCCCCCACCTCCCACAGGGTGTGAGATACAGCATCTTATGAACATGGGCATGTGTTAAACATTTTTGCAGTTTATATACAATTTAATGCTAATAGAGTGGGAGGCTGGAGAGTTGGAGGGAGTTAAATAGCTGAAAGCATGAAGTCATGCAGAGCGACGATACAGAGGTCAGCACAATTGTGCGCATCGCCTATGGGGAGAGGTAGGCCATGGCTATACATGATTAGAGCGTGCGTGAAACTATTGTGAGCATAAATTTACTCCCATGCGTAGCTGAGCTATTGCGAGGCTCAATTATGTGTGGTTCATCCATGTAGCTGAGTCCCATCCTCTTGCATTCACTGCCTGTATGTATTAATTAATCATTTCAATCCCCTTTTTCACGATCAAAAAATAAGCTAAATGAAATCAAACCATTTTGAGTTGGCGTTTTTATCCGACTGAGTTAGTGTTGTCCGAAACACAAACACACACAAAACATTATTTAATTTGCTTCTACCAGATCACTTCAGTTAATCTGATATAAAGGGCCTGTTCAGAATAAAACATCTCAATGTTAAATATAATTTACTTTAGTGGTCATAAATAAAGGCCAGCTCTATTATGCGTATAGCCTTTAGAAAAAGTGCAGGTATGCCTAGCGTGTATGCTCTCTCTCAGCTTGCTTTTTACTTGGCGTTCATCAGCATCGCCACGAGTTTGCAAGTACCTTGATGGTATTTGTTGAAGCATGAGTGGTAGTTATTCAGTTTTTCTAATGCGACTGATTAAAATATTTAACTTGGCCGAGATGTCTGTTAATATTGCCTGGGGTCTTTCGTTTATGTACAGTAATAGGTGTTAATATTGAAAGGTCTTTTTGTACAAAGTGTAATGAAGCCAAGCAGACAGTAAAGTGAATACCTGCATAGTGTACTGGAGAGCTGTATACTCCATATACCTGCCCCTTTGAAAGTTCGGCAAGATTCATGCTATAACGGCGCTTTGATGCCTATGGCCAAAGCCTCGAGTTAGACAATTCATTTGGTTGAAGGATTAGACTGCTAAGCTTTTTAGTGGTAAGCTGGTCACATGAAGATCTAAAATTGGTTTTGATAGACAAGAAAACCTTGCGCCTCCTTTGGGGATTTTCCTCTCTTGAACTCCCAGACTCCTCCCATGTCATCCCTGACTTAGCAGTACATACATGCTTCAGTGGCCATGCGGATTTGCTTGTGCTCGAGTTGTGGCTATCTGTAGGATTTGGCTCACAGGATTCCTCTGAAAGCCTTTTCACTCCCTGGAACTTTTGGCCTGGTGAATGTTTTGCTTTTGTTGGCAAAGACACGAAGAATCACAGATTGTCTCTTCTGATTGCAGAGTCTGCGAAGACCTGTGTTGGGATAAAAGCTGTATTCAAATCTAAAGAAAGGGCAGTGGAGTGAAGGCAGCTGACAACCAAGGTAAGAAAAAGTTTGCGTGGCTTTGTGTACAACGCTGGCGGCTTGTATTAACTGTCAGACTTCGTCAATGGGATCTATTAGTCTAATGGTACTGTGATATATAGACAGTGAAAAGCCTGGTTGGCGGTTGGTGTTACTTTTCCACTGGAACAGAGTGTCTCATTTCCACAGGTACAGAGTTCATGGGTTTTTTTTATGGTTGTTTTTCAGGAGACTTGAAAGAGTTCTGTATATATAGTACATATGAACTGTACACTTATTGACTGGCACTCAATAAGTGACTGGTTCCCATGGTTTCCACCTGTCAATAATGTCCAGAACATTGGAAAACGATCAAAAATAATCCATCCAGAGCGTTTCCTCATCTTTCCAGACGAGCTATGTTAGCAAACCTGATTCTGTTTGCCACCTAAGCACCTCAAGGGTCACATGTGTTGTATGAACAAGCTCCAGACTTCATTTACAAAGGAAATCGCATGCTAGATAGTTTTGCATTTTGCATGTGCTTAATGATTCTTACATATGATCCTGTTTCCTGTGTATGCAGCTTTTTCAGTGTGGCAAATGAAAGAAACTACACTTTGAACATGCTGTATAAGAACAATAACAGTGTGTTTGGGCAGTGCATTATGCCTGCTATGCAAACACATTCTCAACTGGTGCAACATCCCTGTAAGGTTGTGGAGGGTTGAGGAATCACTCAGTCCTGACAAGACAGTAAATGTGGACATGGTGGAATTAACCTTGTTCTGCAACACATTTTCTGGGCCGCTTCTTTTTTGTCTGCTGGCAGCGGGTCAGCGTATCGTCTGACAGTTTACAGTGCTGAAATTGCAACAGTCAACGATTGTCCCCAAGAGCGGTGTCTTGCACCGTGTTGGATTTTTATCATAACTGCTACATGTTAACACGCTGTGCCTCATTGATGAGTCGTGTCTTTGATTCAAAGCGGCGTTCTTGATGACTGATGATCTCTTTCTTGCTTTATGCATGTTCTCACTGTCTAACACCGCCCTGGTTGAAGGAGTAATTGGTCGAAGTCTGCTGAATCCTAATCAGGTTTTGAGTCTGATACAGAAGAAGTAAAAGTGAAAGATTCATATGTAATGACTTCTGTTGGCTGAGGAGTAGGAAACAATCAAGCGTTGAGCTGCAACCTAATAAATGTTAACAGCGTGTGTCTACAATCGGAAAGTGAGAGTAACCGCATATATAACGTTGATTAAATAAATGCATTAGAATGAGAGCTGGAGGCTGCTGACATTTCCAAGCTTTTATGTCTTTAGCTACTTTCTCCAAATGCAGGTGGTCCCAGGTCAGAACTTGAAGTTGACAAACTTGAATTACAGATTTGATATAAATCAGAGATTAACATAGAGACTCTGACATGTGGAACTGATATGGTGTTATTAGGGCCATTGTTTTTCTGAGGATTCATAACTCAGTCGGTCTTGCTGAACTACACAATCACACACAATCGGAGGGTGGCTTTGGGCACTGACACATCGATCTATATCTTACTTACTTTGGCTGATTACTGTCAACACTTTGCAGAGCCAAATTTCATTTTGACATTTGGGATAATGGCAGGAACGTGCTCCTCTGCACTGTATAAAAACATTCAGCAGAGAAATTCAGGGTCCAATCATCTACAGCAGCTGAACGCATTGAATTAAAATAGTTAAAAAATGTTGGATGAAATTTTAAATAAGGTAGGGAAAAGTAGGAGAATTTTGAATATTTTTGGAGATCGTAATGTCTATATAGCTGAATCATCCAGGTTTGACTGTATGATGGTGGGTGCCACAGCTGGATGTGCTTCTCTTTTGAAACCTAACTGCACATTGCTACGATGCCACATTGTTGATTGTTTAGTATGGTAGCACTCCTACACACCTACATTGATCTGAACACTTTTGTTTCCTTTGTACCCAAAAAAATGTAAAAGTTGTGTGATAGCATCTGGCTACGTCAAAGAGCTAACTAGCATCACAATTATTAGAAAGTTGTCAACTGCCGCTTCCCCATTTCTATAGTTCTCTAATTCTGTGTGTATTGTTAGTTGCTTTGAAGTTCTTCCTCTTTTTGATATCACATTGTTTGAATTTACTACATACAGTGGGATAGTTACCCCACCTCCTACTAGCTTTTTTAAGGTATAGTTACATAGTGAATAGGACATAAAATGGTCATTTTCGGTTGGATTTTATTGTACTCAAAGCTGAGTCCATTAGCCTGCATCACACTAAGATTTGTTTTAGTGACAGCAATAGTAGGTTTTGTAACAATCAATCCATCCATTCATCCAACCATCCATGCTCTGCCGTCATCTGTTTTACAAGGGGCAATAGTCCAGGCAGAGATACCCAGTAGCAGAAACGCCTAAAATACCTCACCTAGAAGACACCTGGTTAGGTGCCTGAACCACCTTCAAACAGTGGCTCTCTGAGGCCCACTTGAATGACGAAGCTCTTTCCTCTATCTCTCAGGCAGAGCCCAGACACCCTTTAGGTACAGACTGATAGAATGAGATCACAGCAGAAATGAGCTTTCTCAAGAGTAGGCGAGAGTAGGAACGCAGATCATCTGGTAAATCTGCAGCTTTGCTTTCCTGCTCTTCACCCCAACAGACTGATACACAGTCTGCGTTATTGTTGTGTCATGTCAATCTACTGCTCACTTGCCTCACTTGTGAGCAAGATCCAGAGATGCTCAAACTCATCTACTTGGAAGAAATGGTTAGAAATCTTTCTAATAGCTTAAAATGTGTCAAATATAGGGTGTTATTACTTCTGCGTCATTACTTCTGACTAAAAAGGGTGGAACTGATATTTAGGTGTGGTACTGAGATTATGTATTTCAATTGCATTTTGATTAGAAACAGAATGATGACGTGACGCACATTATAGTAGGTATCAGTGCAAACATATCAAGTGCATTTTAGATAAATTACATAAAAAAAGCTTTCTAAAATGGGCCTGCCTTCTGACATAAACTTGAATCAAAGTTCTTGAATCCAATGGTCAGGTTTGCTGGCTGTGTGAGAACACAGATTACCCATAACACACAGATAAACTCTGTAACAGCAAGATAAACATCTGTAGTTGACAGAGCCTACCGCAGTTTATGAATTGTAGTACTGACTAAAAATGAAACGCCTGGCGTCTGAGTGTTTTGTAGTTTGCTAATTGCTATTAAACCAGAAACCACAATGCAATCTTTTTCTAATTATAGTAAATTGACTTTTCTGTTTTGCTGCGCCAAGCGACTAAATCAAAACAAAGCAATCTCTGTCAGCGGATTGAGCGTCGGGCATCGCCTCTGTATACCCTCGTGGCTTTCAGGTGGCAGAGAGAACGAGCAGAGCCACTCCCTCCCCATCTGTCGTGCCCGTCAGGGGAATCACCTTCTCGCTCTGACACGCACTTGCAAACAGACGCACACACACACCCACCTGGGAATGCATTCACAGCTACAATCATAAAGAAGAGCAAGCGTAATCAAATGAGCATCCACAAGCTCACAGTCGCTGATAAAACAAATGGGACGCATTCCGATTCACGCAAAGATAATCTGCGAGCTTTGCTTATCTGCAGACAGGATGTACCTGGGCATGTGTAAAGCAGGATAGGCAAAGTGTGAGTGGGCTGAAAGCCAGTGGCTGAATTGCTTTTTTTCTTTGACAGTTTGACTCACCACCTGCCTGGGTAATCCCAGCGTTCGCTTTTGGACAACTCGCGTACCAAGCAGCAGTTTCACTTTGATTGAATTGAATTCGTCAGATGGCCATTCAGACCTTTGCTGCCACTAACGGGAAGACGTAAACTGTATGACAGTTAAAGCTGCGTAGAAGAGAGACACAGTGACATTTAAACCGAAACCATTTCAGTCAGACAGATGAGCGTTCAGACTATCTCTGTATTAATGCCGTCTCATTTTCTGTGACATTTGAATGAGCTTTTTCCCCCCTCCACAGTGATCAATAAAGTAACTTAATAACCTGCCTCGAGACTCTAGGACGTCTGGACAGAATAGAGTAGCGTCAATTTAGGGCAGTTTTATTCTGTAAGGAAGTAAGGGATTAATTTGATATTTGCAGGAACAATGGAAACAATAACTGAATAATGACACTGGCTAATACCAGGTGCGGGTTTACCTGCGTTTTGGCTGGAAACATGGGTGTCAGCGAAGCAGTAGAGACATGACACTGTTATCTTATTGTGGTTTTTTGTTTCTTTCTTTTTGTGCAGCGCAAGTGCTCTTTGCTTTCCAGCATATGGGTTTATTGTGTTGTAAACAAGGGGCAGCTATAATGTTAGGCTGCAGCATTATCGAGGTAGCGTGTGTGGTATTTTTATGAAACTGTGTGGTTTTTAGGACGGCTCTCACATTCACTCACGGGAAGTGGTTTTTGCCTCTTTTCTGCAAAGCACAAAATGTTCCTCTTTCGCAGGTCTCTTGATACTTATTTCATTCATTTCTTTGTGATCACGCCAACATCTGTATTAAAGACGAGCTCTGCTTGGGGTCAAAGCGGAAGAGTGCAAACCGCAATTGGTAAAGATTAGAAAGGTTTTGCGGTGTAACGTAGCTACCCCCGAGGGCCGTGTTTGTATTTGAACTGTAGTTTATTGGTGCTGCACAGAAAAAAAGATAACGTGAAATATATATTAAATATATTTTACCAACACAGCCTGTTTAGATTGTCTTTCAACTGCGTTCCCTTCATTACATTGATTTGTACTGCTTTGTTGTAGACATTGAAGATAACTGGCACAATGGCACAACAGGGAAGGAAATAGTACTCAGCACTATCTACTCTTCTTCCTGTCCTTTGTTTGTTGGCTCCACTTCAGTGCTAGACTTTTAATCTTCATATATGAAGGCGCTCTAGTTAAAAGTTAAAGTCCAGAGAAGCCTGCGTTCACCGAGATGCACTCGCTCACCCTCTGAAATACTTACTGTGTGGCCCAAACGCAAAATAAACAGACCAGACGAGAGACGCACCAGGAGTATATTTCCCACTTCGAGCAACACGGGGAGAAAGAAGTGACGAGAGAGGGAGAGCCTTGTTCACATACACTCACTAGCCATTTCATTTGGTATACTTTGCTAGTATTGAGCCCGTTTTGCCCTTAATTCCTCATGGCATAGATTCAACAGTCCTGAGAGATTTTGGGCCGTATCGACATGACAGCATGTCACATTTCCTGCAGGTCTGTAATGTAAATCTCCTGTTTGACCACATCCTAAAGGTGCTCTGTATGATTGAGATTTGGTGACTCAGTTTCCTCAGCTGACAGGCGTGGCAGTCGGTGTGGTCTACTGGTGCTGCAGCCCATCTGTTTCAACGTTTTGGGCGTATCCTGCATATCTCGGCTGTAATGAGTGGCTATTTGAGTTACTGTTGCCTTGCTGTCACCTTGAGGTGTCTTTAGAGATGCAGCAGTAACTGAAATGAGCAGACGCTCTTCTGCAACTGAGGTATGCAGACGAGTGTCTGATTATCGCCTAATTATGGTGCTGTTGTTTATTACCTTGAATTAGTCCTCTGAACTCTAGCATCAACGAGGCGTTTTTGCCCATAGAACCGCTGCGTACTGGGTAGGGATGGTTGTGTGGGGAAATCCCAGCAGAGCAGCGGTTTCTGATATCCAAATGTCTCTGTAATCACACAGTTGCATTAACCTCTGATTTAAAATTCAAAACAATAGAAGTGTAAACGTGCAGAGGTGCTAGCATGAGGTTGCACGGTACAAAACAAAGCAGAGCTAAACACAATCCACAGTTTTGATAGCTCGTTTTAATTGACCAGCTATCGCAAAATGAAAATCTGGATCTCATATCATAACTGTTTTAACATTTTCTTGGGGGGAATAAAAGCTGCATAAGAAGAAAGCCAAAAAATAGATTCCATTCTGTAGCTTTAAGTCCTGCACAATCTCAACATTTTAACAATAAATGATCCAAAATTTCATTTGCAAATGCTTTTGAGGGACTCCTCAAACATGTTTACATTGACTTGTTTTGCTATCGTGTCACACTGTCATTGAAAAAAAAGACGTTAGATTCATTTAAAATAGGCAGCAGCTCACAGCACAGGCAGTGCACTTTAATCGGCTACAGAACTGACTTCTCTTTTCTATTCCTCCCGCTTTGTAAGCCGTGATTGCAGCCACATGCCGTTGTTCCATTCAGATTACATACTGCAACACTAAGTCTTCACCAGGCTCTTTGAATTGCTTGTCACTGCAACAGCTCCTGTCAGACAGCCAACTGTATTTCCTGGTGTGAAACAGATATGATTGTATCGACTGCTATCTAGTTTCAAAGTAACAATGAGGCAGTTCTTTTAGCAACCCAAGCTGGAAACATTTTTCTAAGTTCACGGGTTTCACGGGGAGCTTGTGTTTCCAAACACCGCAGCGAAAGCAAATCTGACAGGAATACAAATTCCTTTAAATGTTGACATTTTAATGCATCCAGATAACAGACAGGTTAGTGGAGTCCTGAGGTTTTGCACACTCAAAATAGCAAACATGCTCGTGCAGCTTTTTCCAAAATAGCATTATGTGTAAACAGTCTGTCAGGTGTCAAAATCCAGCCTAGGGGCCGGAACTACTCCACTAATAAAAGTCATTAATTACTCCGATTTTTCTACTTTGTAAAAATCTTGAGCCACCCCCCATTTCTTTATGTTTTGTTTCCAAGGAGCCAGACCCTCTTGTAATTCTTTAAGTGGTCTTGAACAATAGTTTTCTGGGATTATTGAAAGTCTTTCAAAGATTTCTTTTGGGCATTGGCTGGATGTTTTTGTTTTTTTGACAAACCTGGATATGTGGAAGATAACAGAAGGAGTAAAAGGCCTTAAAAATATCTACAGCAGATGAACAGTAGCTAAAAGGCATGTGCCTAGGAAACAGGAAAGATGCATCTAGTCCTTCAGTTGATCCACCTGCTGTTGAACGAAACCTCATCAAAAGTCACATCTCTGAATTGGAAGGAAATGTGGAACAAAATTACTTAATAACTGAACTGAAAATCAGTAGGGGTGGGGGAAAAAATCGATACTGTGTAGTATCGTGATATTTTGTTTGCTAATAATGTATGGATACAGGGACAGCAGAAATCGATATTTTGTTACAAAAAGGTTTTTGTGCTCTGACTTCAGAGCATGTTGATCCTTTTTCTGAGCAAGAATCCTGACATTCCTTCACTGTCCAAATGTGTTTAACTTTTTTTTGGCAGCAATAAACATGACAGTTTACTTATTTTAATTTAAGACATATTTTATTTTAATTAAGTTTAAAACTTTTTTATTTAATGTAAAATTATATTTTGTTTTAATTTACTTTCAAATTCTTCAGTTGCTGAAGGGGCTGCATAGTTTTCATAAACTGCATAGTTCAGAATAGCTATAATTGTACCAGATGGTTGCGTTCAGTTAAGTTGGACTAGACTGTAATACAAACCGTTCAGTTTGTCAACAATAAAACTGAAATGAGAGAAAGACTGAGTGTGAGACTTTGATATTAGATAAAATGAATATTGATAAAGTTTACCTTTATGTACAGAATCTGAATATCGCAAAATATTTTTAAAAAAAATTGCAATAATATCGTATCGTGGGATGTATGGTGATTCCCACCTCTAAAAATCAGTGAAAACAGGTCTTATAGAGTGATTAAATTAAATCTGAAATTTTTGGATCAAATCATCAATAATATGCACAGAGAAGGTCCAGGAAAGAAATGCGTCTACAGCCATCTGTAAAACACGATGGAGGCTTTGTCTTGGTTTGGGGCAGAATTTCAACAGGTTTCGTTGGAGATCTTGTCAAAATCAATTGAATTATAAACTGTCATTGTGCAATATTTGAAGCAGTTTGTAATTAGAAGGATCAAAAGCCGCTAACGAAGACCCAAAGTTTCAAAGAAGAACTTTGAAAGCCCTTCAAGAAGCCTGGAAAACTATACCTGAAGACTATTTAAACAAATGACAAGAAATCTTGCTTAAGAGAGTTTAAGCTTTGATGAAGAATAAATGTAGTCATGCCAAATGTTGACTTTTAAGCTTGTTGAAATTGCTGCATCTGTTTCCCTATGAAAGAACTAAAACAAGTTGTCACCGCTGGTTTAAATAAAGATAAAATGAAATTAATAGTTTCAAGTAATTGCACACATTTGATTTAATGGCTGTTTTATGAATACTTTATACTCCATTAAGCACCAAACCCCAGTTCACATTTCCCATTTAGTTCTTTTCACTTGAAAAAAATCCGTGCCCCCTCCCCACTTGTTAAAGTGGTGTCAGTTGAGTCACGTAACAGGTGCAGCAGGCAGTGATATGATCACAAGATCCTGCCCAAACATTTTAGCCCCCCCCCCCCGCCATGTTATATATGTAGTATACAGTCCAGCCTGTCCCTGTGGTGCCAGAAAACACGCTCAGCCACACCAGACAGATCATTTTGTTTCTCTGGCTAACGTTGCCCTGCCTGTGTTTGGTCTCGCTGTCACGGTTCAGCGATATGGGACTATAGATAAAGGTAACATATACCTTGTGATGTCTTTCACCTCAAGCTAAGGACCAAAACATCTGAGCTGCTGCTGCTTTACAAGTTTAATGAATACGCCTTCAGCATGGATAAGAAGCACTGTACATTAAATGTTGATTGGATAGAAAGTAGGTCATTTTGTTGCATAAGCTCTGAGGGAGTACATGCAAGAACATGCTGGCTTATATTTTTCTATACTGAGTGTTTATCACAGCATGTGGTAGTGGTGATGGAGCGTTTGTGCGCAGTGTTGATGTTAAATGTAGTTTGTGCCATCTGCCCAGAAACTGCATTTCTATGTGGTCACCTCTCTGAGAGTCCAGACAGAAGCCTTTATATATTTGTAATGATGTAAAGAGACAGAGAGAAGAAGGAACGATTAAAAAACCCGACAGAGACGTTGGAAGAGACTTGAGGAAGGGGAAGAGGAAAGAAGTGGCCTGTGACCGGTGGGCAGCGTTAACCAGTTTAGAAAAAGGCATTCCAGCGCTTTTGTTGTCGGGCCACAAATATTCCAGTCTTCCCTTCCTACTCCTTTGCCACACAAACAAAGTGAACTCCGGCAAAGGCGGAGAAGAGAGAAGACCTTTAAAGGTCTCGCGTACAGTGGACATCATTGTGTCCCAACTGTTAGCGCTACACTTTGTTTGGCTTGAGTTTCAGCCATACATGTGTATGAGATTTTATTAAAGACAGACTAAGGAGGAAATTGAGTCCAGCCTCAGAACTTTGTTTGCAGATATGAATGCACGCACAAACACCACAGGCGAATGTTTGCTCAAATACGTCGAGTATATTCAAATGTATTTCTTAACCTTCTAAGACCCGAACTCTTCCATGGCATGCATTTTTAATTTCTCTTTGATATTTGGGCTGATTGGGGCCTGATTTATTTATTTTTTTTACCTAATTTTAGTTTCTAAGAAAAATAAGAGCCACATATGAGGATATTTAGTTAAAATTTCGATAGAACAGTAGCAGTATAATGTCCTCGTAAGTGGATATCAGGCCCTTGTAGAGCAAAATTGAGTATTTTGGTCTAAATAACCAAAAATGTGATGCCCACATATATGGACGCCAGGTCTTAGGAGGTTAAGCTTTCAAGCACATAGTGAGGAGATGGACGCAGGAAGGTACTGATGCACCTTTTGTTCTGTATTTGGATGAGTTCCAGGTCATTGACCCGAGTCCTCCACTTTCTCATTAAAGATACAATTCTAGAATCTGAGCAGACTCAACATGCCGTGACTACTAAAAGCCATATTGGGACATTTTCCCTCCACCACTGGAAGGAGACCTATAGGAGACCAGATTGTGAAATAAAGCTGAATAATATTGACACAATTTTTTTAACTTATTGCTTGGTTGAACATTAACTGGGTATATGCTTTAATCTTTGGCAACTTGATGACAGCAACAGAGAAGGTATAAGCCCAAACGTATGGTTTCAGATTATATTACAAGTCTTATTTTCTCTTTAAAGCCTCTGCTTTGCTTTTTCTTAAAGCTAGCTGTTATAACGGTTGCCATTTTTTTTAATTGTTTGATGTCTCGCTAAGCTGGCAGCTG
The DNA here is from genome assembly GCF_056152115.1 of Neolamprologus brichardi. NCBI lineage: Eukaryota > Metazoa > Chordata > Actinopteri > Cichliformes > Cichlidae > Neolamprologus > Neolamprologus brichardi. Next base: position 22,410,935 of record NC_142111.1, on the reverse strand, counting down.
ATGAGTTATCTCCATTATATCAATTGCCCATGTGCCGTTTGGCAAAGTACCTAATCCAAGTCTGTCAGGGTTAGTTTAGCTGTAATTCTGCCAATGTGGTTTGACAAACTTCTTCTGCGTGGATGTGTTTGTGTGTGCAGGTGCTGTCAGAAACTTTGTTCAGCGCTTGTCTGTTAGTCAGATAGGCCTGCAGTGCACACGCTTCTTTTTCCACCAAATATTTGAGAATCTTTAAGCTTTTTTTTTATTTACAATGCACCAAATCACAACAACAGCCACCTCTAGGTGCTTTACATTGTAAGATAAAGACGCTACAATAATACAGAGAAAACTCGAACAATCAGATGACCCCCTGTGAGCAAGCACTTGGCAAAAGGGGGAAGGAAAAACTCCCTTTTAGCAGGAAGAAAACCTCAAGCAGAATCAGGTTTAGGGAGGGGCAGTCATCTGCTGCGATGTGAGGGGAGAAAGACGGGGTAAAAGACGAGAGAGCTACAGATTAATAATAACTAAAGTTTAAATGCAGAATGGTGTATAAAAAAATCAGTATGGCTCATATTTCATTGTTTTTTCGTTGCTAGGCTATCCGGTTGTTAAGTGATGACGTGACGAATCCTACTTCCGGGCCTAAAGTAGTCTGCGTTTAATATGGCTTTTGTGTTGTTAACATGTTTAATGTTTTGTATTTTCTTCTAGTTAATCTCAAAAAGCTCCTAAAACAGTCAGTGATCACTGTTGACCTCCCTCGGCTTTTATTACCGCTAATCATTTATTTAAGCTCAGTTTTTAAAACCTTAGGATGTAACTACAGCCCAGCCCATGCAGCAGTATATGAATGACTAACCTCGTATTGTGGATGGATTATCTCAGTTCTTCTCCTGGCTGAAGTTTGGTCCTTTGACAGCATCCTGCCATGCGATTACATTTGTTCCTGACCACCGAGAACACTCACGTTAACTTTTATTGAGTGGAAAAAAAGTTAGCTTGTTTATATTATGCTAACATAGCTGTGTCGCTAGCGGTCACGTAGCACATCATTAGCTACAGCTTGCCAAACTTCAGTAACCCTACAAACGTCACTGCTGTTTAGTTTTCTGTCTTCATTTATGTTGGAAGTGATAACAGAGCTGTATGTTTTAATTTGTTTCCAAAACCCCGCAGTCAGGACATGCTATATTGTATTTAGATAGAAGCTAGCGAGCTAACTTCCTGCTAGCTTCTAACTCCGTTAAATGTCATAAATTCCGTTTTCATGGATGCCTGGATGTTAAACTCAATTGTTACACCTGGTAGAGCAGAACGCTGATCATTTTATTAAAGATGAAAGACTTTAGACAGTTTTTCAACTCTTAGTAATGCCATAGTGATTGTTTGATATATGGACCTGCAGCGGAGTTTAGGCCCAGACACGGCTAGTGACGTCAGACTTAACGACCGGATTGAGATTAATTAAGTTGATTATATTCGTGTGACCCCACCTCACCCTAGATAATAATCTGTGTGTATGAGTTTCCATTTGGATATTGCTATAAGTAGAATAGGCGACTGATAATTTGGGGGTAAAAGAAGTTTTACTCTCAAGCAGAACAGAAAAGAGAAGCGACTGGAGACAAATCTCACAGTGAGTCAACTTTTGAACTATTAGCTGATTGAGATTTTCCTCGGATTTGTTGTGAGGATGCTGGATTATGGGATTGTACAAACGCAGTAAGCAGCTCACTTTGCAGCATGGGCTGTCTGTGGAGTCTACGGTGAAATCCGAAGAAATGATCAGCTCTGTGGGGTGCACCAGAAAGAGGCTGCTCACTGTTTTCATCCAGCTGTCCATTTCTCAAAGTTATTAAATTCATTTGTAAGAAGTTTACCCAACAAAGTGTACAGTAGCAGCTATAGCAGTGCTTCTTAGTGTGAATAAATGAAGCCCTAATGTGAGCCTGAGTATATACTGATCAGCCTTAGTTATTACACACAAAGTCTATTTCAAGACCTGGTGGGGTTAGGCTACCCTAACCCCACCAGGTCTGGGTGTATAAAGTGTCTTAGACTCGTTAACATGGGCCTTGAGCCATTACTGGGCACTTCTTGCAGGATGGTGGGACACACTGTGCTGCTTAGGGAGTGCCTTTACCATAGGATGGGTGGTGGGTTGTTTTATAACATGGATGAAAGACCCCTAAGTGCAGAACACTTAACTGTGACTAAGTGATCACTGTTATTAACTTCACCTGTCAGGGATTTTAATCTGTGTCTGATCTGTGTGACTGTACCTCCCAGTGTGTGTGCCCACATTTGTATCAATTGCTGTAGCTGACTCTTTATGTTATATATATGTCTCCCTGTCTGTTCGTAACCCTATTTGTGTTTGTGTCTTCTTGCGCCGTGTCTCTGAATGCGTCTCATTGTGTTCATCACTGCCTGTGTGTGGACTCCCAAGGCTGTGTGAGTTCATTGTGCGTGTCTCCGCCTGTTTAGACAACCCCAGTGTTCTCCGTACGCAGAGAGACAACTGCAGAGGCATGCACTATGCATGCTTATGTGGTCAGAAGCCTATGTTTTATGGAACATACTGTACTAAGCTGCTCTGCTGCAGTAAAGGGGCTATAAATAGAAGGTGCTGATAAAGAGTAAGAAAAAAGGGGGCACGGCATGAAATAGACTCACCAAGCCGGTTACTGTTTAAACACTCAGACAGCTTAAAGAACACCAGACTGGGCTTAAACCAACACTACGGTAGATTATATAACCGTGAACAATATAAAAAGCACAGTCAGTATTGACTTTCAATTGATGTGTCTATATTTATAGTACGGGTTTGGCTTTCATTACCTGACGTATTTATGATTTTCATTAGTGAAGGAACGCAGAGTCATATATGTTAACTGTGAAGGCTGAAACCACATGGAGGTCTGCCAGATAGGTTCACTGGGGGAACAATTCAACTATTCTTCACCAGCACAGTTGGCCAGCCTTACCTGGCATTTGCACCGGACCTCATTTTCATGTGTTGTTTTTAAAGGAGGACCTTTTTCGTCTTTCACTTTGTACGCTTCTGTTGTTTGTACAGTAGCTGCAGTCATCACACTGCACCGCCCATGCATTACCAATCCACAAACAGTCATCTCAAGACAGTTTATATTAGAAGTATCTCAACAAAAGGGCTGCGGCGGAGAGAAAGTTCTCACTTTCAACAGGAAGACACCTCCATCAGAAACAGTAGGGCTGCCACAAACGATTATTTTGATAGTCGACTAGTTATCAGTTATTTTTGCAATTAGTTGACTAATCAGATCATGCATCCATTGGACATAAAACGTACAGCTTATTGCACCAGCACGCATCTGCTCTTATATAACTATCATTGGCTTACAGCTTTAAGTGTTTAAGGTATGTGCTAACTAAAATAAAGACAAGATGATAGTTTATTAAATTTTAATGAAATTTGCAGATTGTTTCGGTGAAGTTTAATAAACTCCTTGCTATCTAAAATATAACGGGACACCGGAGTATATTCTCAAGCATCTCACACTTCTGATAATCAGTTGTCTGCTTGATGTTTATTCAGCTGTGTAAAAACGAATACAATACTAAAAAAGCCAAACAATAACATTTTGAAGTTATCTAAGTGACTTATATATATTTAACCTGAGTAGCGAAAGACGGCGGTGGGTTTGAAAATGATTTGCCGGAGTCCGGTGTTCTCACGGGCTGCAGTTAGCCTTGCCCCCGGCTAACTATCGAGCTAGTGGGTAACAGACGTCTCCGAAAACGTCGGAGCGCTTTTGAAAATATGTGGTGTCTTGATAAACTGAGCAGATATTTGAGGTTTACACAGCTACATGCTTGCCTGAAAATATGTTAAACGTTTATTTTGTGACCCAGAAAGAATAATAAGAGTAATATTAAAACTAACAAGCTGCCGCCATTGTTGGAAACTGGGCTAGGCTGCGCTATGAATTCTGGGACAGAGCTTCTCCTTCGGGGTTTACCGGCAGCTGGCATCCTTGTACATGCAGTGCTGCCATCTTCTGTTTCAGTCCGTTATTACACTCTTAAATCCTACTACTTATTCCTGCGTCTTTTGTGATCTTACAAAGCTTCAAACGACGCGTCGACTATTAAATCAGTCGTCGACGATTTTGATAGTCGACGTAATCGTGACAGAGAGACAACTAAGAAACAGACAGAGAGACGACACAGAGATAAGTTAATAACACGCTGAAGTGGCACGTGAGTGGAAAAGGAATGCTCCGTGCATCATGGGAAGTCCCCCGAGCATCCTGAGCCTATAGCAGCATAAATCGGGGATAGTCCCTAGACTCGACCCAGCCCCCAACTGTAAGTTTAATCAAAATGAAAGTATTAAGGCTGATCTTAAAAGTAGTGTGTTTCTGTTTCCTGAACCACCATTTACTTGAACTGGTGGTGTGTTTTAAACTCACAGATGCCAGGAAGAACAAGGGAAAGTATTTATTTTTAGGAAAATAAATTTAAAATTTTGGTAATTGGAGGATAGTAAAACATCTTTAGCCAAACTTAACTTTGATCCAAGAATCTGGTGTGGTCCCGCTCTGAAACAGACCCTTGGAAAACCCGGAGAAACCCAAAAAAAGGACATAAATAATTTTATTTATTTATTTATTTATATATATATATATTTATATATATATATATATATATTTATTTATTTATTTTTAATTTAATTTAAGGATGATTATGTCCTGTCCAAAACAGAGAGGGGGATTAACAAACCTCACCCAGACTGATGAGCATCTAATTAGCATCAGCTGATTTAGTGGAGGCGCGCTGCCTGGGTGGCAAGAGGCACAACACATGATGCCCTCTCGCTCGCTCCTAATTCTCCAGGCAATTAACTCTGCTGTTCTGATATGAGCATAATCCAGCATCAAACAGATTGTGTGCTATGGAACTGGTAAGCAACTTGCATGCACCTCTGCTTGGAAATGTCTGCGAAAGTTCAGGGATGAAGTGCATGTGCGAAAACATTTTCAGGACAGTTATGAGGGATTTTCCCTGCAGTGCAGTGTGGTCACCTCGAAACAGGACAAGTGGGTAACATATCACACCTTCTATCTATAGAAGCGTCATGATTTTAAAGAGCAAGTCATAGTTGATGATTTGTCACGACTACAATTAGTTTAAACACATTGAAACTGGCAGGAAATGCGTTTTACAACAGCAAAGCTTTCCGGTGGCTGAGCAAGAGAGAGGAGGGGTATCCTATCCCTGCCATGAGCGACATACTCACAGGAGGAGGTGTTTTAAATTGTTTGTCCTCTGATCCAAAAGGTTACGATGGTTTACATGGATGGGCTCTCCTAGCCTTAGAAAAAGATGAAATGCAAAGAGAACCCACGGCCCTTCTTTTGTTGTCTTATCATGTTGGGATTTTATGCTTTCAGAACAATATGTTGCAAAGACAAATCGAGGTTTTTGCACTCGAGTTTTGCAAAAGAATCACTGAAAAATTGATCCCAGATCTGTTCAGTCTCACTTTCACCTGCCTTGCTTTTCCACGAATCCTTGGCCTTGATCTTCCCTAGTCCCCCCTCCCTTTGCTTCTACCTTCTGCTGTGCCTCCATAACACTCCTTCAGACTTTCTTTATGCCTTTGTGTTAACACGTGCGATACATGCACGCGCATGCACATTCAAACCATATCCATTTGGCTCCCTGCACACACTGCACCCCCAGTGTTCCCATTTGGAATTCTCCCATTCCCTCATTTCCAGAGTCCTGTTCTACCATAGCAACACTAGCATGTCTGAGCTCAAACACACATTTCATATTCACCACACTTCGCCCTCTCTCTTTCTCTTCTCTAAAGCCTCAGTTCTGGGCCTGTTTTTATGGCCAGCTCCCCGCTTACTGTGTTCCTTCAGGAATTTTGGCGCAGATTCAAACATCTTAAATCAAGTACAGGCTGCCACAGCAGCCCGGGCCCCTTCGCTCCTCGTCTTCCACCCCACATGTTGACCCCAGGGAGTATTTGTGTGCAGAAAGGGGGCTGACAATCAGGCCACTGACAACCTGTCCCAAGAAGACTTTGCCGCCTGTCACATCCCTTTCCCCCTGTCTCTTAACTCCTCCCTGTCCATCATTTTCCCACTCTTTTCCCTTCAGTTTGTTTTGTTTTATCACTATTGGATAGATTAACATTTAACTAACACTATCTCAGTCTCCTACAAGGATGGCTGATTTTGTAGTCCCAAGTTAAAATTTCAGAGAGATTAACATTTTTACATGTGTCTGTGTATCATTGATGCCCAAGCACAAAGTGTATCAAATTGAGCAATCTGATTGTTTTTATTAATTTTTGCTAGTGTCTGTAGTTAGTGTTTGTGGGTTTTTTTGATCTACTTGGAATTTTGTTTTGTATTGTTGCAGAAACATTTCTTATAAACCAGTGCATTTGTTTGAATATCTTAAAGCGGTAGCCGGGTACATATCTCACCAGTCTGGCTCGATGAAATCAAGAGACTGTTTTAGGTAGACAGCGTCCCTACAAAGTCAGATTTTCAAACCTTTCCTTTGGCAGTTTATGCATCTGGATTGTTTTGGTGTGCGATTTCCAGACCTCGAATGTCTGTTGAAATATCTGCCTTCGTTTATAGATATAACACAAAAAGACAGCACACCGCTTTTATAGTTGAAAGACTTATGAAGGACTTTCAGAATTCATGACCTGATTATGTGCAGTCAGTGCTAAAGCAAAAAAACACGAGTTCCTACGTGAAACTGCTCACATTGAGTTTTATGAATCTAATCACATTAATAAAAACTTAATTTGTTTAAATCAAATTGCTAAATCCTCGTATTTTATTTTAGTTAAATGGATTAAAACGGTGTCATTTGACCAGCAGTCGCTTCCATTCATCTGCAGTAATTTGCAGAATGAACCCGAGGAGAGATCACATGCATCGAAACCTGTTTCGGTGTTTAAAGAAAGAGTAAAAAAGTGCAATTGGCAATCTAACGATTCTCTACTTTTGCGTCTTTTCTCCAGGGCTCATTCCCGCTCTGCTTTTCTTATTTGTGAGGGGGGGAAAAAGCAACAGCTCCCCTCAAAAGTCAAGTGGGGAGAAAGTAATTCTACAGATGTTGTCTGCTGGAGCCCAAAGTTACTTTCTCCTTCTTCCTTCCCTTTACCTCTTCATGACCCTCTTGAATCATTTACTCATCTACACTTTGTTTTTCTCTTCCATACGGGACATCTGTCAGGTTTTTATATGCTGATTAACTAACTGCCTTTAATTTTTTTGCACTGGTGCAACACTAAGATCTGCTAAGCTGTGTGGACAAAGGAGGCCCCCCTTTTTGTTCTTTCATGTGGTTTTGTGTACATGAGCTACTCGAGACACTATCCAAGTTTTTTTCCTTCATATGCGAGATGCTCATATGACAAGCCTGCTGCACATTAGTCCGGTGATTTACAGAGTTTGGCTGTGGCGCCAACCTCACCCCCTCCTGCTTCGACTCTCTCGCTGGTTCATCCGTCTTTGGTTGTCCATTGTATTTGGTCTGGTTTAGATTCTCAGTTTGATGGCTTCGCTGCTGGAGAGAGAACACATGTGCGAAGCGGATGTGTTGCCTCGCGTTTTCACAGCCAACTCCCTCACATCTCGGCAGCTGTCGCTGTCACATTGAAAACTAGAACCTAATATTTTTCATGCCTTTTTCTATGCGCTGCATATGATGCAAATAACATCAGAAATAATCCCAAGGTGCCAAAATGAAGTCGGAACAGACAGACGGCTCTGAGTTTATGATTACCATATTTTCAATGGGGACTCTGTCCTTGTGGCGTTCATGGCTTTTAATGGCCATGCATTCATTTAGTCTTACACAAAGGCATCAAACAAATGTAGGCTGTAACGGATTGGCGTGTTTCTTTTTGTTTTTTTGAACAGAGTGTGTGGCTTGAAAGGCTTTGGACATCAAGTTGTCTGTCAAGACACTTTCTTTGTTACAGTGAAGTTATGCTGGTTTCTGTTCTCAATTGGTGAGGCTGTCCTGATCTATTCATCATCCTCTTCTGTTGCCATTCAGTGTACAGTCATCATTTACAACAGTCCAAGCCTATTGTGGTCTCTCTTGGAAGCCAAACATGAGTAACAGACCTTTCTTGATTGGTTCGGGAATCTTATTTTTTCCTAGTTATTATTAAATTGGAAGTTGTCCTGCGTGACCTGATTTTTTTTTTTTTTTTTTTTTTGCAGTGTATGCGAGGCTTGCCTCTTTTCAGATCTCTAAACAGCAGCCAGCATTTCTAGTCTAATCAGCAACTGTGTTTGTCAGCTCAATGCCCACAGCGGTGGCATCAGGAATGGGGACGTCATCTTCCTACTTAGCTGAAAAGCTGAGCTTCTTCCATCTCTTCCTTAGTTTTTTTCATTTATCAGCTGATGAGTGAAAATGAGTAAGGCTACGTTCACACTGCAGGTCTTAATGCTCAATTCCGATTTTTTGATCAAATCCGATTTTTTTGTCTGCTCGTTCACACTACAAATAAAATGTGACAGCAAACGCGCTCTAGTGTGAACCCTCAAAGCGGCCGCATGCGCAAAAGATGACGTCACACACAACGCGCTCTGTTTAGATCCAGAGCAAACAATATTGTTTGACAGATGGCCGTTAATATAAAGACTTCGGACTTCACGTTTCCCAATTTTTGCTTAAAGTTATTTAGTTATTTACATAATAATGTAAATAACCTAATAATGATCCTTATTGCTGTTTTAGAGGAGCGGTGCTTCAAAGGATAGTTGCAGATTTCTGTCAGAATCTGCAGATTATACAGAACAAATAAAATGTTAACGTTTCTCCAACGTTGTCTTCCCAGCAGTTTCACCGGATGGCCAGGAAGCGTTCGGGATGTCTTCTCGGGCGCTTCTCCGGCGCTGATAATTGGCGTCTGTCTTGTGTCAGTGACGTAAAAGACGGATTTAATGCGACATGACCGTTCACACAGCAGTCGCTTTCTGAAACATCGGATATGTATCGGATTCAGTACCACATACGAAAGTGACCCAGATCGGATTTGAAAATATCGGATTTGTGCCGTTCACACTGTCATACCATGATCGGATATGGGTCGCATAGGGTCAAAAAAATCGGATTTGATGCGCTTTCGCCTGCAGTGTGAACGTAGCCTAAGCTCTGCTCTGTAAATTATTTACTTGTAAAGCAGGGATGGGCATCGAAAACTAGCTTTTGCTGTAAATGCAGTGGCATGTTGCCTGGTTTATGTAACGTATTTATCTCTGTGTTATGGTCCGTCTAGGGGTGGACAGACCATAACATAAGGGCGATCCATCCCCATTTGACCCCAAGCAGCACATCACACAATTACTACTGTTTGATGGTGATTTATTTCCAATGAGTGAATTAAAAAAACAAAGAAAAGGAGCGAATTATAACTGTGGGGTGGACCTAATGCCAAAATAACAAACAGAAGGAGCCTATCGCAAGGATAAATCAAACTTACCTACTCAAAAAGAATTAAACCAAACGACTGCAACTTAGCCCCCTAACTAACAAAAACATGAGAAACCTGTAATCAAACAAAAGGGCAGTCCACTCCTACATGCTCCTGTATCAAACAAACATGGCTAGACAGGGAACACAAAGTCTGCCGGTTGGGAAGGGCCGAGGATGAATGACTGGCCGTCCATGGTGGTGTCATCTTATATGTTGTCTCCAGATCATTAGCCAATCTGTATGGTCCGTCCCCTGGATCCACCAATCACGGAGAGGCACCTGCAGACTCAGATTTATATACGAGACAGAATTACGACAACAGTCGTATCACTATGTAAAAAATAAACTAAACTTAAAAAATAAAAAAGTGCTGAATAAGGACAACGCAGTTGACTCCTCTGGAAGTCTCCAAGCTATGCTAGATGATCTAGTATTGCTAGCTCTTCTCACTCACCACCACAATGGGCACACTGATGCTGTTCTTCATCTGATTGCTTCATTTAGATCCGTCGGCTCACTAGTTTTGTCTGGTTTAAAACAAAAATGGTCCCCAATAGGCTATTTAGGCTTTTTTCTCTCACAGTAAATGACTGTGTGGTGTGAACAGGCATACCACCGAGGCTAAACTACACTCTTGGCCATGAGCTAGTACAGTTTGTACTAACTGGCATATGTTTTTGGTTTCAAATAAAACCGGTAAATTGAATCTTCTGTGCTGTTGTACTGTCCCTGGTTGAGTGGAAACATCACTTGTTAGTGATTAGCTAAGGCAAAAAGAAAAAGAGCATAAACCTTCTGGCAAAAGTAAATTGGCAAACTTGAACAGTATGTCAGACTGAGTGAACCAGTTGAGACAAAAAAGGCCTTTTACAGTGCAGAGGGAGCTCTTTCATCTGTTCCGTGACCTTATATCAAAATGATGACATTCCTGGCCTGACCTTCTTTATCCCACACCTGCATATCTTTATCTTTTATTGCTTATATTGAATTATCTTTTAATATTCTCCATTGACTGTACAGTAGGTATTCTATCTCTGGGTATCTTCTCCAGAAATGTCTCACATTTGATATGTTGCTCTGTTGGTTTGTTAGCCAACAGAGCAAAAGCAGCAGGTCTTCTGAGCAGATCTCTTAGAGTTTCCATAGATTTGATCACAGATCAAGTATCTGTCACATCTACTGTTCTCCGTGTACAAAAGGAAAGCGTACAGTTACTCTACGCGGATTGAGTCTCTGGCAGAGATACCCGATCCAGGTAAAACGTGGCAGTTGATACGTTGAGTCATCATTACAGTACGTACAAAATCAGTGGAATCAAGTAAAACAAACAAACAATAAAAATGGCAAAAAACAAAACGCAACACATCGGTTTAGGTTTTAGCATCGTCCAAATAAGTTTTAATGTTCTTTGGTTATAATTACATTTGATATTAGACAGTGCGATTGTGATCTTTGCTTATCCAGCAGAAAAAAGTCAGACTTTAAGGGTCATGTGATCCACTGTTTTGTTCGTTTGTTGGTTTTTCCAGTACACCGGTATAAAACCTAAACAGCCGTCTGGCGCTTCTTAACAACAGACCCTTTAGGTAGATTTCCCACAACTTGAACACCAAGCTAATTGGGTCACAGTGCTGATTTACAAGCTCATGCAAACGTTTACTTCAGTGCTACAATTGCTTAAGGTATTACATAAAGCCTTAGAGAGTGCAGTTGTACAGTAGTGAGCACTGCATCTCTACAGGATGTGGTTGGCTGTCCGGTGTTCTACCTTCTACTAAATGCATGACACCCTACAGTATCTACGTTGCGTTTGGCAGCTTTGTTGTTGCTATGTTTTTTTTTTTAACGCAACAGCACTACATGTGTATCAACCGCAGAGTTTGATAGCGCGATCGGTCAAACCGTGAGGTGGCAAACGCTCTCGCTTTTTGCTGCCGCTTGTCAGATGCCTGTCTGGTTTCCCCGAGGCGTCTCTACTCTGCTGTTGTCTGAGGCAGGCGGAGGGAGGTAGCAGTGTGACAAAGTAAAAGTTGGTTCAGATCAGCCTGGAAATCTTTTTCTGCTCGACACTTATGAAGCTACGGTAAGCAAGCACTGTAAGGCCCTGTGCAGCTGTGAAGCTGGGAAATAATAATATGGTGGATTTTACAGAGTGCATTTAGCGTGTTTATTTAGATCCTGCTGTTGAAAATGCTCAGTGAAGGTATTTTCAGTTGCCAACAAGGTTCTTTAAGTAAACAGGAGTCAGTGGAAGGACCAGGGCAAGTTGTAATGAGCAGAGCTACAGTTTGTTCTTGTGTTGACTGCCTCTGGGAGGGGTGGTAACATTATCCTCACTTCACCTGTCTCTTCTTTGCTCCACTCCTTGGAGCCCATTCCCTTCTGTACAAACACACATACAGGGAAGACAGGTTGCTAGTTATGGCAGGGTAACAGCCACCTGTGGTCAATCTAGAATCACCAAATACCCTTTAGACTGTGGGAGGAAGCTGGAGAGACCCCGCAGAGGCATGGGAAGGACCCCAGCCAGCCGGTGGATTCAACCCCAGAACATTGTTGCTGTGTTGCTGACCACAGTGCTGCCTGCTTTTCCTTATCTACTGTCATTTACTGTTATTATGGTTTATGTTACTTTTTAAGATAGTCATAGTTTAAAATGATGAAATCAGCATATCTAGAAGTAATCCTTGAGACAAAAGGTTTCAGACTACTCTAAACTTTCGGCTTCAGACTCTTTTTTTTCTACTTTAGGCTCTTTATGATGTCACTAAGAGCAGATAACCCCATGGTCATCTCTTATACTCGTCATTCATACTTTCTAATTGTGAGATGCAGCCAATTAGATCAAGCACAGTTCAAAGGAGTGGGAAGGTTGCTAAAACGAGCAACTTTTCAATTCTCGACAACCATTCATTTATGACTCTTCTGTGTCCTTCAAGATGCTGTCACTTCATAACCATTACAGATAACCAGTCATGAATGAAGTGTTACTGAGAACATGCAAAGGTGACATCTAATTTTGCTGACGCGTTCATGGCTGACAGCGAGCACAGCCTTGGTAGTTTACAAAGGACAGTGTTAGGAAAGAACAAAGTATTTATCAGATCAAAGAAGAAATGAACAAATCCAACCAGACGTCTGATGCTCAACGCTGGTGCTTGGTAGGTTTTAATATCTGGTGCTGTGGATGTGTTTGTGTACTAAAGTGTCCTGGTTGAATGTCTGTGCTGTTAATGAGAACTGGGCTTGTTTTTCATTTTGTTGGAGAGATCCTGTTTGGCCGGATTGCTGGGTTTGGGTTGTGCTTGACTCATGCAGCATGTCATTAGTTCTAGGAGGAGCGCTGCCCTGACCTCAGCTACAGATGAAGAAGTGCTAGACCAGGTGACTGACTGCAGGGTGCACAAATATACCTCATACCAGAGGGAAACCTCTTTCATTGTCTGTGGTCTTGTCTCATGTTGTAATCGCAATTATTAGTTGAACATTTGAGTGACCTTAGGTCGCCCACTTTGAGCAGCTTGTTTGTTTCTCAGAATGGTTTATGGATGGAAAGAGACCTAACTATTGGCTGAGAGGAGGCAGGACATCCCATTCTGCATCCCCTTCAAACGTCCACTTTGGATTACACGTCCTCAGACTTCATTCGTTACTGGAAGCAGCTAGCTTCACTCTGAGGGTTAAAAAATGCATAAATTAATAACAGCATTTCAGAAGCTGAATGCTGAAATGCTAAAATCATCCTTTTAAGTGTCTCGAGATGAATTTCACCTAAACCCTTTAAGTCATTGCTGCCCTGCACAGCGCCTCTGCAAATCTGCTTCGTGATAAAGCAGAAAGGCTTTTAAAATATCTGTGCGTTCAGACAGAGCCTGTTATTAGCTACTTTGATCTTCCTTTTAATTACCCCCTGCGGCTCCCTCTTTAACACTGTTAGACGTAAAAGGCCACAGTTACATTTGACCTGCAGCCGGCTCTGACACAGGCCGATGTCTGTGGCTTCACTTGTTGAAGATCTTGCTATATTGTGGCATGGAGCTGTGCAGCAAGGTAAACTGCCTTATATCATGGTGAAGTTCGTAATCCTGGACTGTACACACCAGGACGGCGTTCAAAGGAGGAGATAAGCAAAGACAAAGGTTGTGTTTACACTATGTTCTGCTACAGAGTTCAAGTTTTAAGTGAAGCAAAGCAATTTGTTTTATTCTGACATAGGGGTGGGTGGGTGTGCTCTTTAATCCTTTAAAACCGGTCAGAGCGGGCACGCTCTGTTTTGCATAACTATTTTTAAATCCGGTAGCTCTGCAACCGCATAAGCTAGCGCAATAATTTTTTTTGCATATGAAACCGGAGGAGTTGTACTTACATCTTATGCCATCAGCTTGTCCTCGGTCACAGTTTCCTTCCACATATAGCTTTGCAAAAACTGCATAAAAAGCGCTTGCAGCAATAAAAACATAATATTCCAGAAACAGGCTTTGCCGATCCGATCAGCTGTTCATAACACTTCCTACGTTGGAATAGACGTCAGCGCGAACTTTCGCATGTCCGCCATGACCTGCCCAAAACCGGAAGTGACGTCATTTCGCGGAAATGTAGTTTTTTTTTTTACCACCAGGGCCTCATGAGCCTATACTGGTGTTTTTAAAAGTTATGTTTGACTTTATGACTTTCTGTGTCGTTTCTGGGATGTTTAGGACTCATATTGCACTGCTGGAAATAGTTTATTTTGATGCATATGCTGCTTTTTTGCAAATTTGCACTATAATATTTATTTTCGTTTTTCCTGCAGTGTATAAAAATTGGTGTATTTCAAAAATAAAACTATGACGACACTTAAAATAAATTTCCTGTGGTGGGAAACTATTTTGTGCAACATTTTTGTATTTACAGTTTTGGGGGATAAGCCTCTTAAATTTCTCTAACTAGAAATATATGTTAAAAAAGCAAAAACGATTTTCAATTTTTTTGTAGTTTATTGCACTTTTTTGCAATTTATGTAATTTCTATGCACTCAATGCATACATATTATTACAATTTGGGCTATAATGGTTGTATTGATGTATAGCAACTTGAAATGCTCCCAAAAATGGCACTACAGCATGTAAAAATATAATATAAGCTCTGGCGAACTTGGTTCTATGGTAGGTCTAAAGGGTTAAGATGTTCCCTATAGAGTGGGGCGGGGCCTTGCCACGTGGCCAGAGGGTTATGCAATTTTATTACATAGAAGAATATATGGTGAGAAGCAGAAGTGCAGCTGTCTTGCAGTGATTTTGAAAGTAATGTTTTCATGACAGTGATTGATTTGTGTGTCTTTCAGTTAACTGTATTGGCCAATCATTTGTCTTAATTTGCTTTTGCACTTCATCATTTTCTTGCCAAAACCCTACCAATTTCCGTTTTTACATATCTATTTTTTTTCCAGTTGTGCAACCTGAATTAAATACTCCAGTCGAACCTCATGAACATCAATATTCTAAATGCAACGAGTTGAAGCCCACTGCACTAACCATCTTAAGTAAAATGATTTGCATTTGCAGTAGGTTAAAATCATTTCACTGCCCTGTTGTTGCTATTTTCTGTGTGTCTGACAGCAGATGTGAAAGTAGGCTCAAAGCCGACTGTGGCAAAGCAATTGCAGAACTTCGACCCAAAGGCAGCGTCTCTTTGAGGTTTTCCTCTCGCGAGAAATAAGATGAACGGTCCTCTATAAGCACATTTAAAAGCATACAAATTTGTAAAAATGCAAATGACTAAAAACCCAGCTAGATGTTAACGGTAGCTTTCCTTTTTTTGAAAAACTATCATTTATCTCTGGCAGTATAAATTTCTACTCTTGCAGCTTTTAACACACTCCTGCTGCCAAGGGTTTGACGAGAACATGTGTTTCTGTTTTAACTCATATGAAGGTCCCTCTAAATTGTTTAAACAAATGACATGTTCTTTCTGATTTGTTTTAAAAAGTCATTTTTTGTCCATACATGCAGCTTCATAGTTTACATAAGAACGGTAGTCTTTTTGGACATTTTTTTAAGAAAGACAAACGAAAACATTACAAAAGTTGGAGGAGATCGCCAATATGACTCTTACTGACTGTTCTGTCTTTCTTTTTCTGCGCCTCTTTTATGTTTCACCTTTGCTTCCTTTCACTTATTGCCCCACACCCACTCACTCTAGAGTAAAAATAAAATGGCAAGCTCGATGTGACTGTGGAAAACCAGTGGTTGGCGAGTGATTGCATTGGATTTCTTTACTGTTTGGGACTGATTGCAAATTGTTGTGGTGACCAATTTTGGCCACAAGGCAATCATGCAGGTCGGTCGTGCATTTCTATGCAGGGAAGGAGGCATCTTATTCCATCTATGGAGACCAACAGATTTTGGAGCTTCAGTGTCAATAAATATGTAAAAATCTTTAATGTGTTTTACAGCATAATGAACTGCAAGTTCTAATTTGAACGGTGACGTGAATGACATTCAGGGTTGGTGTTTTCATTCAGGACTGTGGCTGCTCCTCAGTTGCAAAGCCTCTTGCTAAAACTCTGGTCGTTAAAGAAACGAACAAGCTTCAACATTGAAAAGTCGATGTCACGTGCCCATCATGGTCTCCGACCGCTGTTTTCTCCAGTGTAACTGCAGCCTCATGCAAACTTCACCCACTTTCTGTGTTGGTTTATCACACTCGTAAAACTTTTGCACCACAGTGTTGCCCCGTTTCTCCCTCTTTGTAATCGTATCTGCAGAGACCAAAGTTGGCACATGCAAAACTTGAAAGAGAGTGAAACCTTGTATTTCTCTGCTTTGCACTTTCAAGTATGGAAAGAGCCACAAAATAGCCCCCCACACCCCCGCATCTGAAAAGAACCAAGCTCAAAGCTATAAACAGGAAAGTGCTTAACACAGTCTGTGTGTGTGTGTGTGTGGGGATTTCTGTTGATAACATAATTTTGCTGATATAAAGATCTGTGAAGTTAAGGTTTTGTAAGTTGGAGTTTTCCGTAAAGTGAGCATCTCAGCCGCTTCGCATGTCCTTCCTGTAAACATCTCCTATTGAGATTAAGATTGACAACTTGAAGCACTTTCCAGTTTAAGACCTCAGTATTATCTGAAATGTTCTGATGCCAAAGCGATAAATGACTTTTTCAACAACATTTAATCAAAAAAGCAAAGGTAAAGGTTAATGTTGTCACAGCCACTTAAAAAACAAGACCCCTGTAAACTGATGTGTATAATGTAGAATGCTATTCATGTACACATTTAAACAGACTCTGTCCAAAGGATTGCACTGGTGGTAATTAAAGCGATAATGTTTTGCATGTGAAAACTTTACTTTTTTATGTTTTTTATATCTCAAATATCGCAGACAGACGCTGAACATGTAGAGTAGGACAACCATTGCAATAGTGTGATAACCTATTAAAAGGTCTAGTTTGGTGACAGACTTTGCTCTCAGCACAGTCCTTGCATGCATGGCGCTTGGTAACAATCAGGTCAGTATAGAATCTGAATTATCAGCCTCGTCAGCCCGCTAACAGAGCTAGAGTCTGCTGGTTCAGCGATCCCATGCGCTAACATGAACTCGGATTCTTTCTCCATCTGTTTGTGTTTTTCCAAAGATCCCGTAGAAACGTTTGATATTGGGTTGAGCATCGATGTCATGCTCAATTAAGGTGGTATGTGACGGTGTGTCAGAGAGGAGGGATGAGTACGACTCAAAGCTGAAATTTTTTATCATACAAAAGTACAGTTCTGCATTATTTTATTGGATTTGCTATAGTTACTGTATTGTTTTAATTTATATTTTTAAACCAGGTGATTCTGAGGAAATAAATTGGGATAGAATCACAGATTTTCTATAGAGTGACTCTACGGACCAATACATTCATATTTAGATGTACTAGCCGGGAGTCCAAGAACAGCATTTTGAAGCAATTGTAACGTCACAGTAGCTTCTGACAGGACTTTAAATATTCTGCATTAGGGTTAAAACTCTGGATATGCAGTGAAGTTTAGTTGAGGTAGAAATAAACTGTTTTCAGGATTTCCACACAGATAGTTTGCCTCTACTGTGGACCTGCAGGCAGAAGTTTTGATCTTTTTACCTGCAAAAAAGTATCGTCAGTATCGTAAGAGCTCAGAGACAAATGTAAACTCAACAACGGGTTGACCGTTACAATTTAACAGAGATGCATCACAAACCTTGTGTATGAGTTTGCACTGCAGTTCAAAAAAAATAACCAGTATTTCAATATGTCGTGCATTTCGTGGCTCAAGAGTTGGGAGTTCGTCTTGTAATCGGAAGGTTGCCGGTTCGAGTCCCGGCTCCGACAGTCTCGGTCGTTGTGTCCTTGGTCGAGACACTTCACCTGTTGCCTACTGGTGGTGGTCAGAGGGCCCGGTGGCACCAGTGTCCGGCAGCCTCGCCTCTGTCAGTGCGCCCCAGGGTGGCTGTGGCTACAATGTAGCTGCCATCACCAGTGTGTGAATGTGTGGATGACTGGATGTGTAAAGTGCTTTGGGGTCCTTAGGGACTAAGACTACGTCCACACGTACCCGGGTATTTTTGAAAACGCAGATTTTTCTATGCGTTTGCACCTTTCGTCCACACGTAAACGGCGTTTTCAGTCACTGAAAACGGAGATTTTTAAAAACTCCAGCCAGGGTGGAGATTTTTGAAAACTCAGTTTTTGCATTTACGTGTGGACGAGAAAAACGCAGAAAACGCAGAAAACGCAGAAAACGCAGCGTCAAAGGTGTGCGCCTTTTTTGACGTCACACTGTGCGCCACGTTATTGTTTCGGTGAAATGAATTTCTACAATACTGTTACTGTTAATTGTTCTCTCTGCAGTGTTTAAATGCTTACATATACACACACAGTTACTGTCCCTCCACACATACTACTCGGTTCTGCTTCTATGCCCCATCCTTGTTTACTATTTCCCACCGAGGCTTCTAGACTTCTGATTGGCCAACATTTCTACACGGTTAGGAATATATCGCCACCTGTTGCTTTGGCATGTTCCTAGCAGCGTTTTTCTTCATTTCTGCCTTTACGTGTGGACGGGATTATTTTTTAAAACGAAAACGGAAAATCTCCGTTTTCAAAAATACCCGTGTACGTGTTGACGTAGCCTAAGTAAAGCGCTATACAAATACAAGCCATTTTACTATTTACCATTCAGTACACTAAAAGCTTATTGTGCTCAGTATCACAACATTAGGTAAACATTTAGTTGCTTCAGGTTTAAACGCGGATGCAGATTTACATGTGTGGTTTAGATTAGAGTTTTGTTCCAGCTCTTTCATCTTCGCTCTCTAGAAACGTCTTTCAGACTCGGCTCTTCTTCGTGAAGAAAATGAAAGCAGTGTTCAGTGTGGTTGGTTCATGTGGCTACATTAATGCTGCCATTTTAAGGGTGTATTTATGTTTGTGCACGTATGTTAGGTTTGAATAATGTATCTAATACAGACTGATTATGTATTTATCAGAACGCCAGCATTAAAGCTTGCTGCTTCATTCGTGGTGTGATTTCTTGTACGCATGGCTACTCTTAAAAATCTGTAGATACTCCACTTCTGCTTTTCTGAGTGACATCACAGTCCCCGGGGTCTATTCTGCAGAAAATGTGATGTGAACAGTGCGTCACTCTGCACATGTGTGTTTGTTGATACAGCGGAAAGGAGGACAGTTTGGGGAGAAGAGTTTTGTTATTATGCAGCGATAAACACAGAGATAGCATATCCTTTGCAATGTGTGGCAACATGTGGTGAGTCACATGGTTTCTCGCTGTTTTGTGTGGCTGAATGCATCAAACGTCAACTCCTAATTGTCACCGATTGTGCTATAAAACGTCACGGATTTAAAAGGGACTTTATTATGCACATAAGCTTAAAAACAGTGGCTTCTTTGCAGATGCACACGTGAATGCAGTGAGTCGGTGTGTGCTCTGAGTACACGTGGCGACGTTTCAAAGGTTAGTTTGGATTTGTGAAATTACAGTCAGCAAACTTTTGAATGTTAAAGTCGTCATGCGGTGGAATCTGCAGCATCAGACGAGTCTTCGAGTCTCCCAGCCTCTCATCACATATGTTCTTAAGGCACTAACTGAAGAACTGCAGCATCCTGGGTAATGTTAATGACATGGCTGCACAAAGGAACCGTCTGCTTTAATTATGGAAGCGTTGGACTCCTGGCTTCTGCTCTCGTTTCTTTTTTACCCTCGTCTTCTTCCGCGCACTTCCTTCCCCTTTTTCAACCGCTTCCCACTGTCCTTTGATTTTCCCCTCCCCTGCACAGCGAGGAGAGGTGGGCTAATCCTCTGTATCAAATGTGTCACCTACTCTAAGCAGGAATGAATAGGCCCTAGATTACCACCAGACACTAATCGCATTTAGCCTTCCCGATGATAGCTTCTGTTCCGGGTTGGGCACTGAGGCCAGTGTTATTTGACGCATGTCTTGAGTTTTGGTCGGACACAGCTGTTGTCATGCACCTGTTGTGCGTCTTCCTTCCTTTTTTCTTGCTGAATTCTGTGGAGGTCATTGTGGGATTATAAATTCAAGGTTCGCACAGATGGAGGGGAGTTTGGTTTACATAGGCACAAAAGCCTATAGAACTGCTGTTGCGACAGTGCAGATGTAACGCAAAGTTATTTATGGACTAGTTTTGGATGAGTTTACTGACTGACGCGCAGAAGAAGTAGTTCTTTATGGAGCCTAGATGGTGTGAATGATGAGACCAAAAACTGCAATATCTTGTGCCAAAAATATATTGAATAAACGGGGGAAAGGGGAAGTGGAACAAAATAATTAATGCAACACACAACATAAACGAATGCCCACAATTAATTAGAAAAGTAATTGCTGTGATTTTCTGTGCAAGAGTCCTTTTGTTAAGAGTCCTTTTTGGTCCTTTTCTTTTTAAAGTTCACTTTTAAGGTATTCCTCCTTAGGGTGCAGCTTCATACAATGGGGAAATATGTCCGTAATCCAAAGACGGCAACGTGGGGGAAAGAAACAAAGAATGGTCCTACCGGCTCGCCACTTCAATATGAAGAAGATCAGTTCAAAGGGGGGAAAAAAAACCTGACCTGCAGGTCAGAAGAATGTCCATTAACACATCTAGTTCGATTCAGGTTACCGGTAATCAAATACATTTTTCTGCAGTTCTATGTAACAATGCAAATCATGAATCATGAATCATCATCGTGGGTCATGTGACAGGGAGTAGTTGATATGGGTTACACAGACAACGATGTTTGAAGGTCCAGCAGGATCTTTCGTACTAAAAGCTGATCTGTGCACCAATCATTTCTGAGCAGACTTTGGTCAAAGGATCGCCCTGAAGATCCAAAAAAGGAAATACAGTTACACCAAAGTGCAGTTTCAAAACCACTGGCTATTGTTTGTTAGCTTTTTAACATGTGTCAGCAAAAACTGACTCACAAAACAGGAAGTTTCAGACCCTATGTAGAGATGCATTGATTGTTAAAGTGTGATTGCCATTTTATTTCTAAGAACTGACTGCACATATAAGCAAAAATCAACTATTCTTCAATGCAAACTGTTATAAATGTAATAAAAGAACTTATTCAGCTTTATAACTCCCCCCTGCAGTGAGTTTGTCAGCTGGGTGGAGGTTATTTTAAGTGTTTGATTAGGTTTGCTGTTACAAACGTTTTCATGGTGGTCCCCCTGGGGTTCACCTTAGCGAGCTTTGTGTCTTCACTCACACTGGGGAGTTTGTAAGCTAACAAGTGTGTGCCTGCACCGATGTGCGAGTGCTGAGTGTTAATGAAAGGGACAGACATATGGGAAGCTGACCTGCCAGTCAGTAAATTCAAAATCAAAATCAAATTCAAATTTTTATTTGTCACATACACAGTCATACACAGTACGATATGCAGTGAAATGCTTAGACAACTGCTCGTGACCTAAAGAAAAAAGAAAAGGCTATGAATAAGATAGGAAATAAATATGAAAATAAAAGGGTAAATTTAACCAGGAAGGAATAAAATAAAATAAAATATAAAAATTAAGTTAAAAATGAAATAACTGTACAACACAAATTAGAATGAGGGGTAAATTTAACTGGGAAAGAATAAGATAAAATATATAAATTAAAGTTGAAAATAAAATAACTGTACAACAAAATACACAATACACAATATAGAAATATATAAGAATGTATGAAGAAATATAAATATATATATATATATATACACAATAACAGCAGCTGTACAAGTATTAACTGGAAATGAGGAATATAATGTCCAGTGTTGTGCAATCCACATTATATAGTGTCTTGTGCAGTGCAAATATGCTTAAAGTAGTCGGGGCCAAGATTGCTCATGATCATGCGATTTGTGTCCGAAGCTCAATCAATGCATTTCTAAATACATATGCACTCAGTTAATATCATGATTTCACTGGAAGCCCCAGAAAACGTTTTTTTTTTTTTCCTGCCTAATCATTTAATAGCTGTTAAAACAATAGAAAAAGAATTCTCACACTTTGAATGGACAAAGTTAAACACTCAAACAAATATTTTGAGCTGTATATGAAACTGTTATTCTCGTTTCATGTTAATAAGATGTTAGATATGACACATGCACATACAACCTTCATTCACAGAGAGAGGGAAGTAGAGCCATCTGCAGCCCCGGGCAGTGGCCAGTGTAACAAGCTTCAACTGGTACCTGCAGTTGTGCGCTGATAAACTAAACATCGACTAATATTTCTGGCACCAGCTAACGTCTAGTCAATTAGACATGCACATCCCCAATTTGTACTGTAGCAATGAGGTTGCAAGAAGCAGCTTGATAGCATAGCTTAAACACTGAAAATACATGAAAACTGAAACATGAAACTGAAAGGCCATTTTTTTCTATAGAAAAAAATGGCCTTTCAGTTTCTCTAAAGCTTTGAGATTTTTGTTTTACTCTGTTTGGAGCGGAAGAGTAAGGGGGCTGTTTCTTAGCTGTGTGCTTGCGAAATATCCATAGTTGTCATAATTCTTCTCCTTAATTACACTTGACAGGTGGAACTGCAGATTTCATTTGGAGAAAAAGGCTAATAGTAAACATACAATGAGTTTCAACTGAGATTTTGAATATAGCTTTATTTGACGCTCCCTTGGAGATTAAAATGATCAGTTCCCCTTCGATGAGGACAAACACATTCTTTCATGTACATATGTCATACGTAAGATCAGCTAAAGTGCTACATACAGCATATAAAACACACTGACAGCTCCTTGCAGTCTCTGTCAGTGTGTTTTAGATATATTGTGTTACTATATGGGTCAACATAACGTAACATAAACACAACCTAATTATGTCTTGGACCCATTCTTTATGCCTGTCAGGCTTTGTTTGTATTGGCTGAAGGTTAAATGAGGGCATTGTGGACATCACAACAGCCAATCTACGAACAAGCTCTGCAAATTAGTTTGGACTATAAACGCTGTGTTGTGTGGCATTGGTCCATATCCTTATACAAATAAACTGCAGATTCATAGAAGAAAAATCCCGGTGTTTGATCAGTGGTGCAGCTACCCAGACGAACTACATCCTGCCCTTTTTACAAGGCATCAAAACAGCCTGAGAATATAAATGCCAGTGACTGTAACCACTTTTTATATATTTAGTTTAATATTGCTTAACATTAACACTTACAGCATTTTAATAAGGCATTTCCAATGTGGTTAACTTGCACCAGCGATATAAAAGTACATTTTGTGCGTATGTTTTATGTCATGGGTGTGATGTTTTTTACATCTCAATGCAATATACAGAAATGTTGTCTCGTATTATACCTCCGCTGCTCTTTCTGTAGCCTCCATTCTCCCTTACTCCTCTTCCCAGCACATACTTCATTCTAATACAGTGTCAAGGGCACTGGAGCAAAGCTATATGCAGCTTGACCAGCAGTAAATTTCCCTTCTGTCGAGCCCTGTTCCAGTGTCTTCTCCTTATTTGCCATGACCTTCGCACTACCCTCTTTCTGTCTCCTTGAACCATGCAGCTCTGCAGGCTCTCATCAGCAAAGCCTCGTGTCACTCTCTGTGACTCCTCTTCCTTCTATCGCTCCTTATTGCCACCCCCTCCCCATCTCCCGTTAGTCATCCTCTCCCTGAGAGCTGTGAATTTTACGACTGCTCGTACAGTGAAGCTAGTCTTCTAGACCGAGGCTAAACGAGCGCCCTTGGAATGACACGTTCTAGAGCCCCAACCCAATCTATTCGTAATCGTAATAGATCGACATAGATGTATTTGGTAGAACATTTTCGGTGTTTTCCTTTTTCTTAAATGTGCGAGGATAGTTTCTAGCATGCACATCAATGTAAAATTATTTTCTTCACAGCTGGCTTTATTATTGGTTCCTGACATCAGAGGCAATATCTCCAGCTTCAAAGCAAAGTGTGCATTCAAATCCAAATGACATTCTGCTTTAAAATGCATGTAAAAGCTGCACAATGGAACAATTTCCCTTATCCATAATTAACATAAATTGCAGCTGGTTAAAAGAGAAACAGGAAAACCTGCAAGTTTAAGTTGCTGCAAGCCTCTTTGCATATAGATCACAACTTTATTTGGGATCTGTATGTCCTAATCGAGGTCATATCTTTTCCTGCCCACTGTGTTCTGGGCGGTTCTTTCCACTGCTCTTCCTCCTTGTAACTTTTCATATATACAAGAATTGGAGAACGTTGAAGTCCCAGAAAGGAGCCAAAAGTGTAAACTTTACATTTAGGTTTTATTAGTTTTGTTTGTTTAAAATTTGAATTAATTTAGCTGGATAAGGCATTTTATACTAACTGTGACTCAGCATGAAGTACTCTCAAAGATGCCGGGTCCTCTAAATGATACATGCAGTGTCCTTTGGTGTGGTCGACATGAAGCACCATGTCGACCACACAGTATTAAACACTGTAGGCAAACACATCCAGCAATATAAAACTGTGACAAAGGGCCTTATGTCATATTTGGGAAGTTTATATTCCCTTTGTTTCAGTTCACTTTTTGACACAGGTTTTGTTCTGCTGTTTGGTTTAGGCACGAATGCTTCTGGCTGGATGTAGGAACGCACCGTGACATCCTTAACCTTGGATATTGAAGAGTTCCACCACAGCGTGCTTTTAGATGGTATCGATACAGTGCGGATTATGAGTTCTTCTCACATTCCACATTGTTTCCGTTCATTCATTATTGATTGTTTTGCTGTGAGAGGACATAAACAGCAGGCCTGCACAGGTCTCCAGCCTGAACGGGGCTTTTTAATTATCTCTGAGTCTGAACACAGTTGAGAATTTTTTCTTTTTTTTTAAACATAAACAGCTTGAATTCAACTCAGGCGTGCAAAACCTCCATCGCCATGCATTTGATGTAAATGTGCAACTGTTAGAAAAGCATGCCAGAACGGATCAAAGGAATCGATAACTGTGGGGACGAACAGTTCATATGGAATTTTAAATGAACCACTTTTCATTTGTTACCAAGTGACAATTTACAGAAGATTGCAACTGCACACATTTCGCAGTGCACTGCACTATTTGGATGGGATCGTGGTGTAGCGGTTATCACTTTGAGCACACGGCAGTTTCTGCGTTGGTTGTGGTTCAGTGTGGAGCTTGCATGTTCTCACTGTCACATCCATGCAAGTTTATAGATGATCCCAAGTTGCTCATGTGTGAGAGCTACATACAACCTTTAAACTGCATATAATAAAAAGCTGTGTGAATGGAACTTGGTCTGAATCACCCTGAGTACTGTAGTATCTGAACGCCAGTCCATTTTCACTCCCCGACTCTCTGTAATAATGGATATCCGGATACCTTTGCCAGACAAGTTTGTGATCCCTTAGGCTGCTGGCATGGATGCTGTTAAGTTGCTGCAATTGTTTGATGGAATTCTGCCTTTATGCCATTAGTGTGTGCACATTGTGGGTCTACACTACAGCCTGTCTTTTTCCAGATGTTAGATTGACTCTCCTTCTTATTTCGAGTAAGTGAGATGGGTCAAGGTTAAGTGCAGTGGAAGGAGGAGATAGCATTGTTGTCAAGTGTGGGCTTAGACAACTAAAGGAGCCCTGCTCATGCACACTCCACAAAGCTATTAACAGGGGCGTCTGCTTAATATCAGTCTGTTGCAAATTGATATTACACTGCATTAGTAGGGTCTTCATTCGACTTTTTTTCTTCCCTTAAGCTCTATCCTAAGTACTGCAATTTACTCTTTGCTTCTTATCTCTTCTTCATGTATGTGAAGACCATTTCTGCAACTTGTGCATTCAAAATTGCCATTTGTTGTTTCCAATTTTCTAAATTAAAGATCTTATAGAAGATATAATTTGGTTTTCCATATGTTAATGTGACACTTTGTACACTCAGAGTTTGAGCTCTTTATAATATGCAGTGTTTAGCCTTGCGTGGCTCGGTCTGCTATGTCATAAAATTCTCCCTGAAGGCAGAACAGCGAGGCAGGATCTGATCTTTCCCATCCACCATTACTCAGTCCTGACAGGCCAGTGAATTCCCCACACCCCTCCCAGTCGGCAGTTCAAAGCCTTACATTTGCCACTAGAGAGGAGGGGGCGCCGCGTTGAACTTGGGGCCCACTGACAGAATTTATCCTCAAGATGTTTTCAGTTGAATGTCCTCTGAAGTGGGAGGACTTTTTCCTGCTTCTGTTTTAAACTTCCTTGGGATCAGTGTGGGCATTTCATTTGGGGAGATCACATTGGTGATTTTTCACACTTTCACGCCAGAAGCAACGGGTGCACAAATCCTGCAAAATGCAGCACTGCTTGCATGAAAATTTCTTGGTCACAAGCCTTGCATCTCCAGTGCCTGTGCTCTTGTATCATTGCACGTGATTGTTTTTAATAATTGGCAAATACCACTAGTTGTAAAATAAAATCCCACAATTTACTATAGGGAAAGTTTGCAGCCAGATTGTTAGAACATCATAAAGGAATTCATGAATCAGGTTTTTACAGTTTTCATTTGCAAGTGTAAAGATGTGGCAGTGATATTGATTTGTTTTTTATTTCGGTCAGACAGCTTTGTGAAAAAAGGACAAAAAATAAAATCCCATAAAACTAGAGAAAGGACAGCAAAGAACTAAATTAAATTAAAGAAGCACAAATTATTATTGTGCTCTTATTATTGTATTATTATTGACATGATGTAGGGGAATGGAGGGCAGGCGTGGGTCAGATAGGCATCAAGCGATCCATCATGGTGAGCACAAGAGTCAGCATATGAGCGATCTTATCGAAGTATCCGCATTTGGATGTTCTGGCACCCTTCCAGTCTTGGATGGATAATTGAGATCACATAATTAAATATTCCTGCCAGGAAGCTGCTTTACGACATTATGCCTTTAGGTCACATACAGCTTGGGAACATTAGAACCTTAAACACCTCCCACAGCTTTTCCGTCTCTTTGGACATCTGGATCTTCTTGCAGTGTCGTAGGTATCTACGCTACATTTAATTACCGAGCTCGTATTGTTTTTACTTATGGCATCTGTGTTTGTTTTGTTAAAGGCAACCTAATTTGGTTTTCCTTATTTGTTGTCATATGTATACTGTTACAGTAGAGGATGCTCATATTGAACACAGGCAAAGTTACGAGCAATCCCTGCGAGCTGTGCTCTTAGGTCTGTACGATGCCAATGAAAGCAGATACTTTTATTTTGAACTCTGAATCATGCAAAGCTAATTATTTAAGAATAAAAACATGCAGTTGAAAATGAGCTGAATAGGTTCCCTTTAACAGGAAAC
Source organism: Neolamprologus brichardi (assembly GCF_056152115.1). NCBI lineage: Eukaryota > Metazoa > Chordata > Actinopteri > Cichliformes > Cichlidae > Neolamprologus > Neolamprologus brichardi. Next base: position 22,383,646 of record NC_142111.1, on the reverse strand, counting down.
AGGAAGTTGCCGGTTTCAAGTTTGCTATGTTGTTATTTCATAGTTAAAGAATCTACACCTTTAAGTTTGAGGTGATTCTTCGGCATGTGCTGTCTGAAGCAAAGAATAAAGTAGGTAATTGTAGGCAGTCCATGGTGAAAGCTGCTGAACATATGGCCTGAAGTGTCCTTGGCTTTGGTTCAATCAGATCTGCGCATACGGTTTCGACACACATCCTAAAGTGTTCAGCAGTATGTGACATTGCACTGAGGTTGGCTTAGTGCTATATAAGAAGGTGGTCCAGTCAGCGCAAATATAGCACAAGCATGTGATCAAATGGCACACGCATACGATTGAAACCCGACTTGTCACAGGACACTCGTGAACAAGTTTCACATGCTCTGTGCAAAACACAAGACAGCTGTGATCATTTTATTATTCACAAAGGACATGCATTGTAGATGCAGAACATACCATGAAGTATTCTTTATTGAATATGAAGTAGGGCTGCCACAAACTATTATTTTGATAGTCGACTAGTCACCGATTATTTGACTTATCATTTCAAGCATCCATTGGACGTAAAACGTACAGCTTATTGCCCCAGCATGCGTCTGCTCTTATATAACTATCATTAGCTTACAGCTTTAAGTGTTTAAGGTATGTGCTAATTAAAAATAAAGACAAGATGATAGTTTATTAAATTTTAATGAAATTTGCAGATTGTTTTGGTGGAGTTTAATAAACTGAGCCGTCTGCTCCTTGCTCTCTAAAATATAACGGGACACCGGAGTATATTCTCGAGCATCTCACACTTCTGATAATCAGCTGTCTGCTTGACGTTTATTCAGCTGTGTAAAAACTATAACTTTAATCTCAGCCAAACCGATTTACTCAGGAACAAATAAAATACTAAAAAAAGCCAAACAATAACATTTTTAAGTTATCTAAGTGACTTATATATCATGTTTAACCTGAGTAGCGAAAGACGGCGGTGGGTTTGAACGATTTGGCGAGAGTCCGGTGTTCTCACGGCGCTAGTGAGCCTTGAGCCTTAGCTATCGAGCTAGTGGGTAACAGACATCTCCGAAAACGTCGGAGCGCTTTTGAAAATATGTGGTGTCTTGATAAACTGAGCAGATATTTGAGGTTTACACAGCTACATTCTCGCCTGAAAATATGTTAAACGTTTATTTTGTGACCCAGAAAGAATAATAAGAGTAACATTAAAACTAACTAGCTGCCGCCATTGTTGTAAACTGAGCTGGGCCGCGCTATGAATTCTGGGACACAGCTTCTTCTTCGGGATTTAACGGCAGCTGTCATCCTTCTTCGTGCAGTGCTGCCATCTTCTGTTTCAGTCCGTTATTACACTCTTAAATCCTACTACTTATTCCTGCGTCGTAAATCTTCAAACGACGCGTCGACTATTAAATTAGTCGTCGACGATTTTGATAGTCAACGTAATCGTGACTAGTCGACATAACCATGGCAGCCCTAATATGACGATTATATTATAGTTTAAGGATTACACTATTATGCAAGTAAAGTAAAAAAAAAAAACAAAGCAAAGAAACATCTAAATTTTTAAACCCTGGTGTGAATCATCCAAAAATTTCACAGCTTCTCCATTCAGTTCTCTTACAGATTCCACATTTTCCTCCATGCTAAGAAACCTTCCTTGTGCCCCATCTTCTTTTTTTCTCTATTTTTTGCCCACACAGGCCTACAAGGGAAGAGCCCTCCAGCTAATTAAAAACTTGCCAGTGGAATTTCGCTGTGACAAAAGGAGCTATTCATGTCGGCAGGACGGTGAAAAGGCTGCGCTGGCAGCAGTGATAGCATTGCTCAGCGTTAGCAAAATGAAGAGGCTTTACTTTGAAGCTCGTCCTCTTACAAAGACACCCAAGCACTTGACTCGGTGCATTGCTGCTCTCCCTCTGCTTCTGTTTTGACATCCATTATCATCTGATGCTCTGCAGTGGGGGAGTGCAGCTTGAACGTGAGCGTCAGTACTAGGTCTGCGTAGCTGACCTTCAGTCTGAAGATGCTGTCCTTAGTGAGTTCATCTGTTGCCTATGAAACGTATCTGACCCATACTACATTTTTCTTTTTTTGCACACAAAAAAAATCCATTATAGACTCGATCCATTTCACCGCCACGTTGTTAGTCCACCTCTCGCCTGTATCTGCAAGGTCAGAGATCCCATGTGCAAACTCAGGGAATGACCTTCGGCCTCGTCTGTTAGCCAAATTAGTCATCTTTAGGGCCTTCAGTCTATCAAATTATCCACCCATACCCTCATCCATCCATCCAACCTTCCTGTTCTCTCTGCAGCAGTTTCTCCGGGAAAATTGATTCTTTACTTTCAAGCAGAGGGGAATTCCCCCGTATGTGGTATTTTAAGTGCAACCCACACTTTCCATTGCAGACACACATGTCGTCTAGAGTACATTGGTAGTGGGTGATATGGATAGAATTCTCTCACAGTGTATAGTACATACTCTGAAACATCACTTGAGAAATTGAATGTGAAAGTCCACTGTTGACCTTGGCAACAGCGATTGATCCTCCTGCAGCAGATGGAATATCCTCGGTGGAAAACTCTGGAGAAAAGTATTGAGTGGACTTCAGGCTAGGAAGTATATGTCAAATTGAGATAGTATTGACATTAAATAAGCAGCAGATTAAATTAGCGGGAAAACTAGCAGAATGTCCACAGACTGTTTTTTCTGAACTGGCCGATCAGTCGTTGTCCAAAATAAAAATAAAAAGTGAAATAAAAAATGTAAAAATGTGATGAAATGGTTGTGATCAGACAACTACGCAGCGTATATAGTATATTACCACCAGGCAGTAATATTTTAAATGTGTAAGAGGTGATTTTGTTCCATTGTATGTTGCACTGTCAGTTTTATTTTCTGGACAGCACTTCAATGTTCTCACGGTGGCGCAGTGGGCAGCACCGCCACCTCATAGAAAGAAGTGTGTGGGTTCAAAGCTGCTGATTGTCTGAGGAGGTTGAGGAGAAGAGGAGGAGGAAAAGTGTCCATTTCAAGAAGCTGAAAACGCTTTTCTCCAAATCTCAACTTTCTGTAACTGACTGCAAAGTTTTGCATAATTATGATTAAGGAACTGACCTCACAGCCCATTGTTCCTTCAGTGGGCTGGTTTCAGTCATTATGCAAATGTACTGTTTATAAGATTGGGGAAACCTGGATGAGTGACGAAACGTTTCTCCCAGAAAACGCTACGTCCAGATGAACAGAATCAACTTTTGGTGACTGCAAAGTTGTTCTCTGACTTTTTGTTTTTGACCATTTCCAGGTTTGTAGTACAGTCAGTTCAACACATGGAGACATACACACAAAAGCATTACTTCAGGCATTTCCTATCGTAGGGGATCGTGGAGACATTAAGGGCTTCCTTCCTCCTTCAACGTCTTAAAACACTTTCAAATTTCTGTTTCCTTCCTGTTTTTTTTTTTTACCATGAAGGGATTTTCTCATGTGTTCTTGAACCCTCCTCTCATTCAGTTTCTCTCTTCCTCTCTTCTATTTCCTCTTCTGCCTCAAACCTCTGTCATTGTGTGCCAAGCAGCTGTTGTAGCCGGCATGCATTCTGACGCTTGTGGGCATTATTGTCCTCATGGAGCTTTATAGGGAGACAAACTGTACTGAAATGCTACAAGGATGCTGGGATGTATTTGTCAATAGTATAGTGTTGTCTACTAAAGTATTCATTTAGCTGTCACCAGAGAATAGACAAGCTGAACTAAACATCTTTCACAGCTAAACCTCAGACATTAAAATGAGACATTGCATGCTGAGTCACTGCTCCATTGCATAAAGTCGAACTCGTGCAGCAGAGTTTACTTTTGTTAAGTTATTGTGGTTTTATAGGCATAAGGTAAAGCGTCATATCTGTGGGAAATTGAATATTTTGGGGAGAAATGTGTTTGAAAGAATTAATAAGTGTGAAATGACAGGATGTTGATAAGAAAGGAAGGAAAAACAAAAGATGGGCTTACGATGACACTACATGCGGCGCCATCGGGGGTTTTCCTGCCTAATAATTGGCCTTTGGGGAGGGACTTTGCATCTAATGTTGATTGGACTGTGTGCACTAAAGGCAGTAGGTCTGTGTCACTTTATGTGACAGAAATCTATGTCTGCTCTGCTTGAATAAATGAAACCACAATCTACAAAACTAGTTAAAAATATCTAATGCCAGTGCTGAGGTTTTGGGCTCTTGGGAATTTTAGTGGCTAAAATTCCCCTATACATGGAAAAACCCTGGCGATATGCTGCGCAATAGTGGGTTTTGCTTTTTAACCAATTAATTGGTTAAACTTCTTCCCCCCCCGTTCCAGTCCACATTCAGCTCTTTAGCTTGTGTACATACAGGGTTGATGTCGATCCTTTTATCTCACTTAACCCTGGAGAACCCATGGGGTCAGAGCCGACCCCATTGGTTTTCTAGGGAAACCATGGGGTCAAGTTAAGTGGCCGGCATAGTAGCACAGAGTTTCTAACCTGAGATGATATGTAGGTGAAGATCAGAGTCAAAGTCTTCTCCAGGAAGCAGATGTCTGCAGCATCTGTCTGATGCGAGACTTTCAGCTAACATAAAACCAGTTATGCTAGCTGCAGGAGGATGTTCCTGCGTCCGTTACAGCGTGACTGTGACACAGACCCCATACATAAATGTTTGGCTTTCATGTCGGTCTCTGAGGTAAACAGGCCAAGTCTCCCAAGGCCAGAGTTAAAGAGTTAGAGAGAAAAGAGAGGGATGGAAAAAGAAGGTGAGCCGGAGTGGAAGAATGGGACAATAGAAGAAAATGAGAAGGAAAGGAGGGAAAAGGTGTGTCGAAGGAGAGTAACGTCAGGTGGTCAAAAGAAGGATGGAGTAAAAAAACTATTCTTCAACGTGAAAGAAAGAAAGAAATGAAGTAAAGAGAGAACAAACAGAAAGGACAGCAAGAACACTGAGCCTGAGGAATGAGGACAAAGGGCAAGGAGGTGGCGTTACTGGCCTTTGTACTGTGTACCTTTGTTTGTCTTCTATATGTTTTATCCCTGCATCCTCCACCCACCACCTAAGCTTTTCATCCACTCTGACAATCCTCTTTTTATTTCTTCCAGAACGGAGGCAAGGCGGACTGCACAACGCAAGAGGCCTGGGGAAATCATTAACTCCACGCTCGCGCAGTATGACTGGTAGGCTGCGTTCTGCCTGTCTTCTTGTGTATTTAATAAATGTATGCTTATTATGCGAGTGTACACAGCAGAGCCTTAGCGAGCTGCTGGCTTGTAGCCGGTGCTGTTTGTATAGCCGTTCATTATCTAATTGTAGCAGTGCCCACATGCCCACTTTATCTGCTTGGTCCCACTGATCGCTCGCTGGTCTGATTACATAGATGTAATTTTCACAGAGAAACGGTTCGACACGTCGGGTTCACTGTGTGAAAACAATGCAGTATTGTCATAATGACACAGCACTGTCACCCAAATCTGCAGCTCTCCTCTCCAGTTTTTCTCTCACACCATGTCTGCAGCTCTCGAGAAACCCGCTGTGCACTACCTGATCCACAGACAGTAAGCAGGCAAAGTTGGAGGCTTCCGCAGTGGAGTGGCTGGAGGCTAGAAAGCCAGATATTTCTCTCAGGGGTTGATTGGGAATAAAAGCGATACAGGAGAGACTGGAAATAAATAATAGATTCTGCAGTCGGTGTTTTTCATGTCGAGTTGACGATAACGTTGCGTTCCTGTGCTTCCACTTCCAACGAATGGGAGGAAAACAAGCATTTTATTCCTCTAAATTTTTGGAAATGTCAGTAGGATCGCTGTGGATTGCTCTCTAGTGTTTAAAAGTACACAGCAAAAGAGCGTTGACTGTTATTTATGTGTGTGTGTTTTCTTTTTGGAATATCTAACCTCTTTAGATCACCATTGTTTTTATTAATTAACGACTGCCAAACAGGGGACTGACTTCATTGGTATTCTGGAGCTTTGTTTCTTTTGTTCCCAGCTTGACAAGCTGTGTCTGCTGCTCGTGTAATTTTCAACTCTCCTTGTACTGCTCAGTCTTGTTGTTCAATTCAGGAACGTCTCAATATTTCATCCAGTTTTTCTTGACCAAAGGGGAAAAAACCCCACTAATGTGCCACCTAATGTCATGGATCGGACTATTAACAAGTGTGTGCAGACTGACTGATTTATGTAAACATATTCATCTGTCAGAGGAAGAAGAAGCTCAAGCACCTGATGATTTGACACTTGTTTTGCATCAGTGTTTGCACCATCATCCACTGTGAGTCGTGTCTCGTCATAATGACAGAACTGAATATGAAAGCTCATTCAGGGCTTTTAAGTTTCCTTCTGACTGGAGGGGATGTCTATAAAATATTTTCCATTCTTTGTTTTACAAATATTAATCAGCAGCAGTACTTTCATCTGCTGCAGATCATTTATATCTGACAAAGCTGTCGCACATCTTTTAAGGTCTTATTGGCTGGAATAACACTAAATAATAAATTGATCATCCAAGTAAATCAGCTGATCGTCGGGTGATGGCTCAGCTGATACCTTCTATACACGCAGTTGGGTAATGTCATATAGGAAGTGATCGCTGCCTATCCTTGCTACTTCCTGCTTTTTCACATCTGACACTGATGTGACATTTGACATTGATGTCTGCTCTGTTTGCAGTTTCTGAACAACATATCTCTGTTTAGTTGTTGCAGTGTGCTGGTAGGTTATAAATATGCAAATATGTACGGTGGATTTGTGTACGTCGACAGTTGTATTTAAATTTGTTTGAGTCGTTCAAAGATTAGTTTTGGGTCAAAGGTCTCCCTTCCTCTCCCGTCCTTTCCTCTCCCCTTTCTGCACAGCTGGGGAGAAAGGGGAAGCATATAATTGCAGTTTAATCCTCTAAGTCCCTGCAGAGGAGGGAGGTAATGCATAGCGGCATGGACAGAGGAAGACAGAACAGCCATCGGAGTTGTTTGGACAGATGTTTGCAAGCTGAATGGGGACTCCTGTCAGTCACAGGTTGAAAGTGTGCATGTTAGCATTTGTAACAACAAAACAATATTGAACATTTGACTGACTCTTTGTTTGGTAGCTTTTGCAATCGATATACACCTCAGGCGAAGTATTCTTTTATACTCTGAGCTCTTCTCACTTCTATTTCTTAATTTTAGTGAAGAGGAGACAGTAGAGCAGGGAGATGGAGCAGCAGATGGCCTTGGGTTAGAATCAAAACCAGGCATCTGCATTTGGCCCCCTGTTCAACCACTGAGTGAAAACAATGCCTCAGTAGAAGAAAAAAAAGTCTGTTTTAAGCATTGACTTGTGTTGTAACTGATTATGATACTGCTGTAAATAATTGACATTCAGGATGCTCATCCTCGAAGGTTCGTGATTCAGGTTGAGAGATTGGTTAAACTGTCCAGCAACCAGGTATGCCAGGGGTGTCCAGGACTCGGTGTCCAGGACTCGGTGTCCAGGACTCGGTGTCCAGGACTCGGTGTCCAGGACTCGGTGTCCAGGACTCGGTGTCCTGCAGGTTTTAGATCTCACCCTGGGTCAACACACCTGAAGCAAATCATTAGTTCATTACTAGGCCTCTGGAGAACTTCAAGACATGTTGAGGAGGTCATTAGCAATTTAAATCAGCTGTGTAGGATCAAGGACACATCTAAAACCTGCAACACATCGGCCCTTGAGGCCTGGAGTTGGACACTCCTGAAGTATGCTGATGTATCCGCGGAGGTGTGTAAGCAGTGCATGTTGCCCTCCCTGCTCACACACATGTGTTCACTGCAACAAAGAAGATGAAAATCTTTTTAGTCTTCTCATTTTGTTTTAAACCAGACAATACAGCAAACCACAGTAACCAACTAAAGCAATTCTGTAAAGGATGTCTTGCAGCCTTTAAATGAAGGTGGACGCAGTCAGGATGCACAGGCTGTAATGTAGGGTGTTAAGCAGTGTTGGGGAGTAACGGAATACATGTACCACTGATACGTATTTAAAATACAAAATATGAGTAACTGTATTCCGTTACAGTTACCGTTTAAAAAGGTGGTATTTAGAATACAGTTACTTTGTTGAAATAAATGGATTACATGGCGGTACTTCCCTGTTTCATATTGTGGCGGGTCAGGCCTGTTTGGGTTTTGTTTGCCAGCTACGTTCTGTTGTTCCAGGTGGCAGCGTTACGGTTGCCATGGTTACAGGGTGACGCTCTCTCTCTGCGTGTTTCCTGGGTGAGAGAGCGCCTGTTGTTGTTGTGCTAAGCTAATAGGCAGAATGCTACAGGTATAGCTCTAAAGAATGTAGCATCATAGGCAGTGTAGTCCGTGCTGCAGGGAGAATGGACTGACATACACGTTATGTGTCTGTGAGCGAGGGAGGGAGAAAAAGGAAAAGTAGGAGCTGTCATCGAGCAAAAACGGGAGCTGGAAGCATGTAAATATAATAATAACCACTGCAGCCAAGAAGAGTGCCTGACGAGCCCAGCTGTAAGTAAGCTATTAAGACTCGACTGTACACCGTGTTCGTGTTTTCCTCCAAAAACAATAAGTTCCGTTGGAGCAGCCTTTCAACGCCTCTCTCTGTCTCTGCTAGCAAAGTTGACCCAGACAACAAAGTAAAGCTAGTTTTCGGCTACAAGCCGACACAGAACCCACCGTATTAGCCAGAGGTCCCTTTACTACGGTTCGGAGCCGCGGACCTTCAGTAACAGTAATAAATCACAGCAATAGTTCATTCATGTAGTTGTAAACAGCATGATAATATATTAAGTAATCCAAAGTATTCAGAATACGTTACTCTCATTGAGTAACGTAACGGAATACGTTACAGAATACATTTTGGGGCATGTATTCTGTATTCTGTAATGGAATACATTTTAAAAGTAATCTTCCCAACACTGGTGTTAAGAGGAGAACTAGGTCCCAGCGACGTGGCCAGTCACTGAAATCTGGTGTGACCGGATTGAAAGCCTATTTGACTCAGAAAATCCTGCAGATTTGACTGATCACTTGGTTTATTAGTTTGGGCATGTGTAATAAAATATTAAGGTAAAAGGTTCTTTGAAAGGCATCCAAAAACATACAAGGTATGTTTGCTCGTCAAACAGAACCTTCATCAGTCATAAGAAAAGTTATTTTTGTTGTAGCGTAAAGCAAACCTGCAGTAAGCAGCCATCCATCTGATACACATTCTGCGTCCTGGATATGGGAGTATGCGTTTACTTGCTTACTTAAGCTATAGAATATATAGCAGCTGCAAGAGAAAATGAAACCCTATACTCTATATCATCCAGTGAAGGTAGAAGCCTCAGGTTGTAAAACATGCTCCCCTGTCAGGACAGCCTTTTCTGTCATAATGATCCCCACTGTACTGCATTTCTGTGCATGCTGTAATTCCAGAATATGTGTGAAGGAGGAGAGATTTAGTCAGCAGGGAAGAAAAATTGGTGAGCAGGACATTTTAGGAGGTGTTTTTTTGCCCCAGGAAGCGTGTCTTTGAGAACTGGAGTGGGGGCAGTGAAGGCTTTAAGGTTCAAGGGTTGTGTGTGCATGTTCGTCTGGTGGGGTTACTCCATGTATAAGCGCAGCCATGTGTTTATGTGAATGTGTTTCTTTAAGTGCTCGTGTGTCGTCAAGTGGAGGCAATCGGGGAGCGTTAGGCAGGGGTACAGGGAGGCGAGGAGGGCGAATCCGTCTCCCATCACTTGGCTACAGGCGAGCATTCTTAGCACCTCGTAAATCTCACCTGCTGCTACAAGACTGCTGCTGACATAGCTGCTATAGTGCGTACTGTACTCACAAACATTCGTGCACACATGTGGTGTACATGCACATTTCGTAGAGCGCGTTGCATGCGGCACCGGAGTCGGTCATGTCAGCAGCAGGAGTGAAATTGGGAAAATAAAGTGATGTATAATCTGTTTGTTAGCGTTCCACGTTGGAAAATGGCATCTTTTATTGGAAGTGGTTTCTGTTGGAGCAAAGAGGAACAGCTGCTGAACTGAAAATAAGAAAATCCAGCTGTGCTCCATCTAGTCCTGTTATATTTTCTTTACTTTTTTAGTTACATTGATGAATAAACATTTGGTATATGCACTTGCAAATTTTCAACCTTTTGAAAGCGGTTCTTACTAAAGTTCTTACTAAGCTTAAAGGCGATTTCCAGTCAGATCTTATTTTCTTATAACTCTTATTAGCTGTAATGACACTGCAAGACGATACGTGATTGTAGGTTTGGTTTTGTAAAGGAGCCAAAAGCTCAGAAAGATTACCAACGCAGTTTCAGTTTTGCCCTTCAAATAGATTTGACTTGGTAGTTTGTTCCTAAGCTCAAGCATCAGTGTCTTGAACCTCGTTATAATCAACGACTCTTTTGTTTCTTAACCAGTATGGACACTCTGCATATCTCGTCTGTTCTCCTTGCAGTACGTTCCCACTCACGAAAACACGTTTTCACTACAATGCAGTTGTGGTGCATCGTGGTAACCACAGATGTCAGAAGTTAAACCCGATCGCAGCACAGATGCCACTGCTTGCACGGCGTTGCAAAATCGTGCACAGTTGTGTTGTACCCTTGGAGCTATTGCATTTGCGGAGTTTGTGCTTGTAAACACAGCTCACCGCTTTGCACTCACGTTAGCTCTCCAGGACATACTTTGCATGTAAAAAAACAAAGGAATACACATCCTTTACACATTGTGATACCTGTGTGTGTGTGTGTGTGTGTGTGTGTGTGTGTGTTTTCTATGTTTATGGCAAAGCTTTAGTTCAAAGTGTTTCTCCCTGCACGCACCACTTGTGTTTTTCATTTATGCTAGCTTTAGAAAGCTTTCCTTGCACTTACAGTAACTCGCTTCACAGTGGTGGCGATCGATCGGTATAGCCTCTCCTTACACCAAACATCATTTCAAAATGTGCAGCGCTGGGAGTACGGATGGCGTGTGCGCATGCAGTGCAAGTGTCGGTTATATATCCGCTGGATAGGAGACAGTGCTGGGTCAAATTAAAGCGAATATTTAAATAACAATAATATCATACATGAATGGAATTGAATTGGTTAAGTGCTTCAGAAACAGATGAATGGAAACACGAGCTAAATGTTATCATGTGTAGGAAATTTCTGAATGTTGTCAACGGGCAAAGTCCTTGTTTGTTTTATCAGTTGATGCTTTGCATGCTCATTCAAACAATTGCTTGTTTGTTATGCATCTGCACGGGCCTTTTTTAACAAGCGTTCGGCAACAGTTGCTGGCTGTTGCAAGTTTAACTGAGTCTCGAATGTATAAATTTATGCATGATCCGATGCGAGTGTCCATGTTTTGCAAAAATAAGATGTGGTTTTTCATAATAAATTGTAATCTGCAAAATCCGAGCAAAGTCACTCAACCAAGACTGATCCTACTTTGAATTCATCATATTCATCATCAGAATTCAGTGGTTTTCTTTTGTTTGTTTGATTTAATATTTATATATTTTTAGGTATTAGGGTTCAGTCACAATCCAGGTTCAGCATGAATTCTTAGCATTATGCTGCCCACAAAACAACCTCTAAAAAAAACAGTTTCTGAATGCTTTCCAATAGATTTCAATATCATGTCTTGATTTCCTGTGACAGTCTGTCAGCCCACATACTTGTCACACTGAGTCAGCTGCTGATACATATACAAGTAGTGTACAGTTCACTGACCACATGGTATTTAAGTGGATTCATGTGATTCATGCCTTCTTTAGCAGTACTGTATCTTTGCTGCTCACTAACTGTAGTCTTTGTAATGTTTGTTTATTTATTGGCAAATGTGTTCTAGTACTTGTTTTATGAGTTCTGCACGGCTTCATTGATAAGGTAGAAACATACAGTTGGTGGCAATGAATCAAATTACCAAGTCAAAAAGTGTAGCGAACCATTGGCATAATGGCATTCAAGAAGACCGCAGTGATTGACATGTGACACTGGTTGGCAGCACTTTGGCAGTCACTGCTTCCCTAGAGAGTGGTCACAACTGGGTACCACGTGCTGTACCGAGAACCTTGTGAGTGCTTTGGTTGTCAGCAGATTTCTATGGTTAAGCACACAGTTGTTGCCAATTTTCTGCATCTTGTTTGTCGAGATTTCTTCACAAGACGCTGAAAGATGCGACACAAACTGGACTGTTTGTCGCGCTTTTTGAAACACGCTGAAGTGGAAGGCCCAACATTTACTTTCAAAGCCAACATTGAGTGTTTGTAGACAAGTTGCCATGGTCCATGCAAACTATAAGCTACCGTTGTACCTAGGGCTGTTCAATATCACAATATATATCGGATGACGATATAAAAACGTCTATCGTTTCATTTTACGCTATCATTTGTTTCGTGGTGTCGCAAAATAAACTGTTTACGGCAATATTTTTTCATCGTTTTGATGGACACTGTAGTGGCTATATTAATTAGTTAAAGTTCTCTCTTTCTCTTATATTTAATATAACCACACTACAGACAGACAAGCGCCTGTTTTTATGCGTTTTGGTTAGCGACAACGACGGTAACAGCATCGCGTGTCCGCTTATGTTCCACATAAACCTTTCACAATAAAGCTCGCGATCCTGTTAAGACTTTTCAAAATAAACTGAATCACGTGAAAGAGCAGATTAATTACGGATGAGAAGTAAAAAAGAGCCGCCAGGTGCTAGAAAATAAACTCAAACGTTAGAACAGGCTTTTCCCCGCAGCACGGCGTGTAATAAATACAAAGAAAACAGCGGCTGTTACAACTTATGTCTAAAAATGTATCGTTTCACTCGACTCCAGCTACATGATGCGCAGCTGAAAACACTTCATGCAAGTCGAGCTGCCTGAGATTCACATAATTTACAAAAATGTTACATTTTTGTGATTTATATCGTTATCACACGATAGAATTCTTATATCGGGATATGAGATTTTGTTGTACCTAGTTGTACCTATCAGCAGACAAAGCAATCACAAGGAGGTTTTTGGTGCAGGACCCTCTTTGACTGATTTTACCTACCAGCTTTCAGCAAACTCCAACAGCCACTCGCCAATCTGTTGGGAGTACACATTGGCTTGCCAACCGGCCTCCAGGCCTGTATGGCTGAGGTCTCGTGTTTTCTGTATATAATGAAACGCATCTTGTTATGTCCAGGATGTTTCTCACTTCCAGCATGAAAAGAAAGTTTGATGAAGATAAAAATCTAAATGAACCATTCGCCTTCACAGTTTCCAAATATGAACCCAGATGAATACCTATTAGATGATGTTAGACAGTGCTTTCGTACACCACCCTCATATGAGTAAATATCTTGATGAAGATTTTTTGTTCTCTCACTCCAGCAAATCAAATCAAATCAATTTATTTATATAGCACTTTTCACAGGATAAAAACCACAAAGTGCGTCACAGTAATATAAAACAGAAATACATAAAATACATTAATAATAAAACACACAGCACAAATCTAATTAAAAGGCAATCTAAATAAATGAGTCTTAAGCGGCTTTTTAAAAGAAAAAATACAACCAAGGCAACGTAATGATGGAGGGAGAGCATTCCACAACCTGGTGGCCACCGCTCTAAAAGATCTATCAACTCTGGTTTTAAAATATGTTCGAGGGACTACCAACAGCCTTTGATTAGATAATTTCAGGCTGATGACAGATGAGATGACAAGATAAAAAACAATATACTGAAGCAGTCGACAAAAACACGGAGCAGCAACAGCGGCCAAGCCGAACACAGGCGCCATGTTGCATTCCGTGACATAAGAACAGCGAAGCTCCAGAGACTTGTTGAGCGAATATGAAAAGGCACCGAAGCGCTATTTTAGGTACAGCCTTTTCCATGTTACATATAGACTTTTTTAAAACTCTAATTGCTGTTAAAACCTCCAGAGGTGACTTCCTTGCCGTTAAAGGCTCTTTCGTCTTGGTCATGCCTGATTGAAAGCTGAAATGTTCTTGGCAACTTGTTTGCCGAGAATTCTTTACAGGAATAGAAACTGATTTTCCGTTGTACCTGTTTTCCCATTTCAGTTGAAGAAAATTGGTGATGACTGATGTACTGACGCACGCGCACACACACACAGGCTTGACTTTGACTTTAATGGCCACATTAGCAGGTTCAGTGGAATTTGTTTTCGGAAAGTACGACAGCTACGACTGGCTCGAGGTAAAATCTGTTTGCCTGAGGGATTCTGGAAAGAGACTCTCATTATTCCCATTTAGTCTGAGCTGTTTATACATGAAAGAATACATGTGCCGGTATTTGAACAGGTGCGTATAGAAGTTTTATTTGTTTTTAAGCAGCGTCCGGAGTAATAGTTTAGTGCCGTAGTGCTCGCTTTCTTTCCTCGTTGCTCTCACTTACAGCAGAAGTGTTGAGATTGCTGCACATAGTGTCACCGCCACTCTTCTCTCTGGCCTATTTTTCACACGGCTGTGTGGAACACTGATGGCTTACTCAGTAATGGCAGTTAAAAGCCACCAGTCCTGTGTCTGTCTGTCACCCACACACAGACGTAGATGTCTGAGCAGATCTGTGTGTGTGTGAGGCAGAGACACAAACACATTCATTGACGGAGTAAATAAGAATCCTTCTCAACTTTTGCGGCTTATCTCGTTCTTCTGTTGTGATAAGAAGAAAGGAGTATTTGTGACGTATTTGTGGCCTTGAAGGGAAATTATCTCAAAAGTCATCTCTCCAAAATGCAAAATGTCAAAATGAATAAATGCCAGTACAGTACCACAAATGACAAAAAAATAGTAGAAGCTGGTGTCTACAAATGTGTTCGATGAACCTTTACTCCTCGGGCATGTTGCTTCAAAGCTGAGCAGCCATGAAGGAAAAAACCTTGGTCACTTTTTAACATCTCTAATGTTTAGGAGCCAGAGACGAGACAAGACTTCACTTAAAATTTACAAGGATGTAGATTAGAGCAGGGCGATATGACCAAAAATATTTATCACGATATACATTTGAAAATTTGCGATAACGATATAACTGACGATATAATTGACACTAGACAAAATGCTTTACAACTCCACAACTTTATTAGTGCAAAAAAAACCCATCAATGTATTTTTACTTAAACAAGCAGCTGTTTTTTATGTGCATATTCAAATTCCTCGCTGACAGTTTAACCAAAAGGCATTTCCAGTGGAAATTAGCCGACATATCCTCAGCATAACCAGGTTTAATATCCACAAAACTTAAAAAGAGGCTATACACACACAATACGGTAATATTATGTTGAAGCACAGTACGTATCACTTCGCGAGGCGCCTGCCTAAAATAGCCGTAATGCTCCGACAATCCATCAAGCGGTGCGGCTTCGTAGCTTAGCAAAGTCGTACTAAAGCATTTGACAGATTTTCGAGCGTCCTGTACGACATAAAATCGTTTCGAGGTCAGTAAACACAACCAGAATTCATACTGTTGAGACAACGCCGGTCTCTGCGATTCTTTTGGTCCTGGTAGAGATCACTCTGAGATGTTTCTATGTTTTACACAATCCTTTTATTACCCATTATTCTTACAGATGCATCTGGAGATCAGCACACTGCATTCCTATGCAGTCCTATGCTAAAGGCTGATCTAAAGAACTCCACACAACAGTTACAGTTATAACCTCTGGTCTCCTCCCCCTACAGTAAACACCCCCACAATGGAAATACACTAGTACAGTGGCCAAGGGTGCTGACACCCTGACCCCCACCTCCTTTTAAGGTAGTGTCCGTTTGCCCTTTGTCTGCCCCTCACCCCCCAGTAACTCTTGCTTCATGCCCTGGGGGTGGGGGTTGGTCCTCCTGCCCTGCACCTCAGTTCTTTGTTCCCATCCCAGGCCTATTTTCTATTTTGTATCCTTACACTCATTACCACAATATTATAATGTTGCAAGCAATCACAACTATATTCTCTTTAACGTTGATGTACATTAAGGAATCTATTCTCAACAATAAATACATACATCCACCCTTTTGTCTCTCTGGGTGGAGGTGCAATCTTGCATATTGGTGTCAAGTCAGTCAAGTTTTTGTCAGTCCAGTCAATCCCCGTGTTTATTGCTGATAGCAGAACCTCTTGCGTCGCATTAAGTTCCTACTGCCAGCAATATGACGACATTTCAAAAAGAACAAAAAAAGAATTTTAGAATGGATTACCTCGCGAAATCCTTTTAGGCAGGGACTCATTATCTGATTGCGTCCCAGATAAGTGACTTTCTCCAGAGCCCATTGTAAAGTGGAGAAGCTCAGTTTGCGATAATTTTCAAGCAAAAATTTAGTATAGCGCTTTCAGATCCAATCGTGCAGGCCTGCTTGAAAGAGAGAAAATTGTCAAACAAAACTTTTTAGTGCACTGTCAAAAAATAAAAATACCAGAATAACCAAATATATAAAATCGTAGTCTTAGGACTTGTCCCAGAATATTCCTTCTCTAAAAAATAAAACACACCAAATCTAATTGGCAGGTTCAACTTGGTAACAAAAGAAAAATGCATCAGCCAATTAAATCCCCCAAACTTTTCCTAGTCATGCATTTTGTACTTATGTATGTCATTTTATTTACCTTCCCCCTTTTTTCTGAAACAAAACTTCTTTTGCTCCACCTTTTTGTTTCAGAAACACCTAAATAAAAATTAAAAATCTCAATCATAGTCAGGCACAGCTAAATCCTAATGCTTGCGAGTTACCATAGGCAACCACGCTGTGTGTTGTTAACCCCTTCTACAGGTACCCTCTTGTGATGTGTGCACTTCCTGTATGATTTTGTGCTACCCCCAGTACATGTTGTGTGCATGTGAGATGTTGCCTTTCCGTTTTGTCCAGCAGTGCACTTGCATACCTCAGTGCTTGTCTTCCTCCCCCTTTTGTGGTGGTCTGGACACTTTTTCAATTCTTCACTTCAAGGCAGCCGTTTGTCTCCCTGGATTCCTTAACCCAATTTGATTCCCCAGACTAAAACAGCATTCCTCTGTCCTCACTTGCTCCTCTCCCACTTTGCAGTCCAATGGCAGTCAGTTCGCTTCAGCTTTGTCCTGTGTATTCTCCCACTGTCTCTTTCATTGCCATTTTGCTCCAAACATGGCAAATGTCAAACTCAGAAAGTCTCCTCAAAAGTCCTTCACCCACAGTGAAGTTGCAGCTTGCTGGAACTGCATCTCTCCATCCATCCAGTCGTGATGATGGATCTTCTCTTTCTTTCTCTGATGTCGTTTGCCCATAGCGCTGCTGGACCTCTATGCTCAGGACTCTGCTGTTGTCTCTTGGCCTGCTGTCCACTGTTGATGTTCATGTCTGTGCTTCTGGAACTGCACTCCGTGTCTTCAAGAAAAGATTAGCTTCCTTGGAGCTTGCTTTTTCAGGATGAGGACGGGAAGCTGCAAAACAATTCAGCCAAAACTTGGGCTGGGTGTTTCTAATGATCTTTACCTATAATTGTCTTCGGACTGCTGCTTGTGGAGAATTGATCAAGGTCCATCTCCCCACCTGCAAGTGACACACTGAGACAACTTGATCATTCACTGTCCTGGTCCGGAGTCTGTGGACTCTGTGTTTATGTTTAAGTTTATTAACATTCTGTGGTTTTGTTTATTTTGGGTTGTTTCTAATTATCCCTGGTGTTTTGTGTCCTCTGTGCCCTCCTGTTCCACATTCCTATGTTCTGTCTACCCAGTCTGTGTTAAATTTGCATCTGTGTTAGAGTTCAGTTGGTGTGTTTCCTGTTTTATTTTGAAGGTCTTTTCAGTGTTTCTAGTTTCACTTCCCCTTGTGTTGTAATGTCCAATTAATTCCAGCCGTGTCTCTCTCCTGTCTTAAAAACCCTGAAAGTAAGTTTTAGTTGTTCTTGACTGGGAAAAACAAAACCCTCTTCATATTATTATTACTTTTTTTCATCAACCACACTCCTATTCTGTTTTTCTTTTGTGTCCACTAAGGGCAGCTGGTGACCTGCAGTATCACCCGCTCCCCCCAGTTGGAGACAGTTCCCCTCTCACAATTCCACACTTTTTTGGTTTTGTTGTTTTTTCTTTTTAATTTTTACCCTTTTTTTTTTTACCCCATTGTTTTACACCCGCACATCAACCTCTTAATCCACTTCTCCAACCTCTCTTTTCCTTTCTCCCCAACTGCTCTCATCTAGTTGTTGATCAAATTCTCCATATTATTACTATTATTGTTTTGTCAATAATCCCCTGTAATCCGCTCTGTCTCCCCTTTTGTCCCTCAAAGGAACACACACACACACACACACACACACACACACACACACACACACACACACCTCTATTTTGCTCCTCACCTCCATTTTGCCCCTCAGGGCACTTACACACACCTCCTCCATTTTGGTTATCAGGTAGTTTAAACACACACCTACACAACTTTCCTTTGTCCTCAAAGGAGCACCCCCACACACACACCTTTTGTTCTTCAGATTCAGCCACATGCTACTCTCTGCACAATCACACTTTGCAAACCTAAGTTTTCTTAAAACACAAGCTCACAACAAAGTAGAATTTAGGGAGGAATATTTTACCAATCTACTCCCTCGGCCTCAAACCGTTTTAGTAGAATTTAGGGAGGAATTTTAACCAATCTACTCCCTCGGCCTCAAACCGTTTTAGTAGAATTTAGGGAGGAATCTTTAGCCAATCTACTCCCTCGGCCTCAAACCGTTTTAGTAGAATTCGGGGGTCCTGAACTTCCCAGGCCTCAAACCTAGCTCCAGAAACGCCGTCTGGGCCTATGAATTCGTCAACTCATAGGAGGGGCAGCCACATCCAAGGACAATAGAATTTAGAAAGTCCTGCTTTCTGGGCCTCAAACCCTCACTTTTAGAGAAACCAGCTCTGTTCTACACACATCTCTTATCAAAATTTACGGACTTCTGCGTTCAGGACACTTTTGGGTGAAATTTAGCTTAATTCCAATATGCAGATTCGATTAAACAGGTTCTGCTTACCTTGTTTTTTGCCGGCAATACCCTCAGTGTCCATTACGCTTCAGCCAAGGTCCAAATGGAGATCAACTACCAAGATCCGGGTCACTGGCACCAAATTGTTGAGACAACGCCGGTCTCTGCGATTCTTTTGGTCCTGGTAGAGATCACTCTGAGATGTTTCTATGTTTTACACAATCCTTTTATTACCCATTATTCTTACAGATGCATCTGGAGATCAGCACACTGCATTCCTATGCAGTCCTATGCTAAAGGCTGATCTAAAGAACTCCACACAACAGTTACAGTTATAACCTCTGGTCTCCTCCCCCTACAGTAAACACCCCCACAATGGAAATACACTAGTACAGTGGCCAAGGGTGCTGACACCCTGACCCCCACCTCCTTTTAAGGTAGTGTCCGTTTGCCCTTTGTCTGCCCCTCACCCCCCAGTAACTCTTGCTTCATGCCCTGGGGGTGGGGGTTGGTCCTCCTGCCCTGCACCTCAGTTCTTTGTTCCCATCCCAGGCCTATTTTCTATTTTGTATCCTTACACTCATTACCACAATATTATAATGTTGCAAGCAATCACAACTATATTCTCTTTAACGTTGATGTACATTAAGGAATCTATTCTCAACAATACATAAGGCACACGGGATTATAAGGGGCACTGTCGATTTTCAGAAAAATCAAAGGATTGATTTTAAGTGTGCCGTATTTTCCAAAAAAACACGGTAATAACGACGATCCGCTAGCATGCGCTACCAAAAATAGTGCTGTGTTGTGTATCTGACGGACAAAAGCCAAACCAGTTCCACACCACTGAAGTTGCAGCATTTTAACAAACCAATTCTGGTTCATCCGTTTCATTTAACGATCCGCTTTCGCTCTTCTCATTCTGCGTCGCCGCCACGTGCGTATGTAAACAAAGGCACTGCGCATGCGCGTTTTACCCATATTCTATCGCGACATTTCATTTTCCTATCGTTGCCCAAAATTACACCGGCATTACCGTGAACGCTATGATATAGCCCAGCCCTAATGTAGATGTTAAGTAATGGGATTATATGTGGATAAATCATGACTTAGTGGTGTCCAAGTTTCTCAGTTAGACCCAGATGTGCTAAACACATCCGGTACGGCCAAAACGGTAGAATGAACAGCGAGCCGATGCACAGAAATCAAGCTGAAGTCACGTGGATGTTTCTGAACTACTACGAAACAAAGTCCATTTAAAACGAACAATTAATTACACATTATGACTTAAACATGGACTCCAAGAAGCTGGCAGCCACAAATCTCTGAGGTACCCGTCTAAAGACAGGTATGATAGATTACGGCCAGTATTATCACTGTGCTGTTTTTGCTGTTGTCTTTGAACAGCAATTCTCAAACCTCCGAAAACCACATGCAGACAGCCGACATTGGCTACATCTCTGGAAGTGTCTGTGGGTATCTGTCAGCTGGACTAACTAGCTGTCTGCTGCCACCCCGTCCACAGCTCATTGATTACTGAAACCCCCTCTGCTCAGAGGCTATTTGCTAGTGGCTCAGGGGGGCAATGGTTTCCTGGCAAACAGAGTGCGTCCGGGCAGGGATAGAGTTTGTTCTGTGCGGTCAGCCTGTGTGCCAGCAGTACCTAAACTGAGCTCTTTTTTTTCATACCCTGACAGACGTTTGCTAAATGAGAGATCGAATACATTAGCGCAGAAGGTACACATTTGCGACCGCTGCACTTTGCCGATGCTGCTCGTGTTTTCGAGTGAACATGGTTATTTGCAGTTGTCGTACACAAGCGAGGCCTGATTATGTGGTGCTCGAAGACCAGACTCATTCATTTTCCCTGTGGCATTTTGATATGTGTTTGTGGATGTCAGCTCTCTGGCCGCACCGCTACTTTTAGATGCTTTTTTTTTTTTTTACTTGGGAGGAGGGGTTACCATCTATTTCTACACACAGTTGGCATTAATGATCTGTTATGTTAGCCACTAGCAGTGGTACCTTTGGTCTGGCATCCTGTCAATACACTGTGTATATATAAATCAAGCTGAGCTCAAGGTTACACATTGTATGTGTGTGTTGGCTGCTTTCTGTGCTGCTGGTGCTGAAATCTGGACAATAAATGGCCTCAGTCAGGACGTTTGCATAGCCTAATTAGCATGAAAGAATAAAGTTGGCCTTTTACTTTAATTTTTGCTGTCAGCAAAGTCTGTCTCCATACTTTCTAACTTCTCTTCCGTGTCTGTGGTGCTCTTGTCTTGCCTGTTAGTTCCTACTATTTAGGACAAATGTATATTGTCTAAGTTGAAATAAAATGTTAATTTATCTCCTAAAATAGCTGACCCCTCCATCTTTTAGAAAACTGTCAAGCAGTGGTAATTTATTGGTGGATCAGTGGCAGACCTCCTGCTGTGAGTACTGGGACGTTGCCCTGTGGCTTCAGGGTCACTTTGACCTGCCGAGCAGTCAACTTCACCAGCAATAAAATAGTAAGTAGAAATTAGATCCACAGATCTCATGCAACTCCCTCATTCTTGGTGCCCCTGCACGTCAGCGATACACAGAGGTGCAACCAGGTCTACTTCTTTACGGAGAGATTAACCGATAGACTGTCACATCCACTCCACTGGTGTGTTGTGGTGAAGAGAGTGCTGAAGCTCCCTTGGCGAACACACCGTGAGAAGTTTGATTATTTAGGAGCGACTCTGAGTAGAGTCACTACTCCTCTACTTGAAGGAGGTGGTTGAGGTGGTTCTGCGTCTGACTAGGATGACTTCTGGGCACCTCTTAGGTCAGGCGATTTGGGGTACTACTGGGAGAAGGTTAGGGTCAGGGCATTCATCTCTTGGTTGGCTTGGGAACACCTCACTGTCCCCCGAGATGAGCTGGAGCGGGTGGCTGTTGACAGGGAAGTCTGAGACATGTCTGCTCTCCCTGTGACCTGAAGATTGTTGGGTTGTTGGTCAGTTCCAAATGTTTGCATTAGGAAATCTGCATCAGTTTTTCCTCCCCAATTAACTTATTGTGCACATTTATCTCTAGTCTGGTATTCCTCACATGCAAAATTAGCAGTCGGGTAGTTTTCCGTTCAGATTAATATGCAAGATTGGTGCAGGAGGCTGATTGACTCAAAATAAATTACAGCCTGTGTGTCCGGGATAATTAACCAACATGTCATCCCGTGTGGCTTAATGATGGAGCTCCATGGAACAGAGCAGTAAGGCATCAGGCGTCGACCCTACTGTTGTTAGCAGGATCCTTTCTTTTTATGGGATTTGTTGGCGTGTGCTACTGCGTCCTACCTCAGCACTACTGAAGGAAGGACGAACACCGGCCTCTGCCGCTAATAGGACAGCATTTTCTCTGCACTAATTGCCGAGTGTTGTTTTGCTTAGACTGTGGGATCCACAGTGCGGCTTTTATTGCCTCCCAGAATCCTCGGTGATAATTCATTGTGCAGTAATTATTGTTTGTTTTGCCTTGCTTTCCCACATAAAATCGGTCCGAGGTCAGCAGCTCAGGCTGTCGTCAGAAATTTGACTCTCTGAGCGCAATCGCATCACGTAATGATCTGTAACAAACAAGCCCCCCCACCCATCGCCTGCCGTGGCGGCGTCAAGCGTAATGACACGTCCTCATCCTTTCCCCATTTATCTGCCGGCTCGTTTCGCTCCTCATCGCGAGGCCCTCCGCGGCGCGGCTTCGAAAACAGAAACACACTGATGCCGTTCAGCCGCCTGCTTATTCGGAGCGCCGCACTTGGAGAAGATCCAAGAAAGTGACCGTTTGTATTATGTCTGTTTATTTTTGCACCCCGCTACATGTGCTTATGTTGAAGTGTTTTAGCGTGTGCTTGGTGTGTGTTCCCTCTACTATTCGAACACCTTAGGGCTTCATCTGTGACGGAACGTAAACACTCACACACTGTTTCATCCATGAACCATGAACAAATATTATGTGTTCAAAAACACACACGCGTGGCTACAGCATGAAGAAATCCTTGCAGCGCTTCCAAAGCGTGTCAAAGGTCTTTCTCCTGTTTTTTTCACACGTGTCAACATGTATTTTTCCTCTGCGCATGCAGCATTTTATCTGGCCTTGGCCCACAGCTTTTGATTTCCGAGCACGTACAGGGTGGGCCTCTGCTGATCAAACGACCGCGCCTTAACGCGAGCGGCAGCCCTGGACATTGTCCCATCAATCAGATCGTAAATGTCATCAGAAGGATGTGGGATGTGGCGGCTACGGGGCAGATGAAACATGCTGAGGAAGGACTTTTATCCTGCAGGCTGGGATCCAGTGGGAGGTAGAACTTTATTCCTGTTCTGGGACGGTTATATAAGTTAGAGCCTGGTTTCTTTAACTAGCAGTTGGGGCCTGGTTTGGTCTGCAGGCCTGCATCTGGTCAATCCCCACATGACAAGTATATTCAAGTGTGAACTTGGATCCCATGGTTAAAAAATGTGGCTTCTTTCAACGCCAAGTTATAGACTGTGATGATTATGTCCAGTCTTTGTTAGATAATAGCCAGAAAAATAGCCATCAGCATGCTCGTGTAGTCTCTATTGTGACGTCACCTCGAGAAAATTCTCACTTTAGTTCAGGTGTCACTGTCACAGTTTGATTTTTCTGGGAAAATAACACAGAGGTTTATGAGAATAGGGCATAGACGTAGACAAGGGAGGATTTAAAAAAGCGATTGCATCATAGCGTTTGTTATTTTCCCACAGACGATTATATTTTTGCTTCTGCTTATTGCCAGGCATTACAAATTCATGTTGTGTAACTTCACAGTATCGGTTCTGGCACAACTTTCTTTTAAGTTATGCTGGAATTTCCGAGGAAACAGTTTGTCAATGTGAATTTTTGGTAAAGTTTTCTATTAAAGGTGTTTCATGGTTGAATAGAACTTTCAGTGACATCATATAACTCTCACGGTGTGGCTTAAATCCTTTAGTCAACAGTAAAGCTGTCAAGTTAAAATGAAACAGAAACTTAGATGGATGGAAGATAAAAAGGTCCCAGTCTGGTACAGCGACGGTGAAAAGATGTAATGATTTGAGGACTTTGTTAAAGAAGATGCTGGATTCAATTAATTACTCGGTATTACGGCATTTCCTTTTTAGATTCCCGGGATTAGTGCACACTGGCCGTCACGTCCTGCTGTGCATTTGCAGAGTAACGCATTCATTCAAGCATTTTAATCGCATAACCTCATAACTAGCCCACCCACAGCAGGAGTCCGGTCCACTGTCAGTCTGTTAGATCAGCTAATTACCTCAATTACACAGACATACACATACAAACACAAAACCCAAAAGACTGGTTTTAAGGAGCAAGTCACTTGGCTCTTTCTGGCTCGCTCTTTTTTTCATGTTTGGCATCAGAGGAGCCTCGGCTGCTGATGAGATATAAAACTAAAATTAGAAATGGGTGAGAAGTGACCTTGAGACATAAAATTTCATCAGTCTGGAGCTTTTTGCTTCAAACTATTGGTTTGCGCTGCCATAAAACTTGATGGGGTTGAAGTATGAAGTTCATCGTTTTGGATGGGGAGGTTTTGCATTTAAAAATGAGCAAAAATTCATTTTGCTAATTCCTGCAGTAGTAAAACCTGCTTCTGCCTATTGATCCCTGAGCTGTGACTCAGCGGTTATCTGCTGTGAAAGTCTTGGGTGTTTTTTGTGATGTGGTGTAAAGTATGGCAGCTTTAATTATTTTTGTACACACTTTCATTCTCAGTATTTCCCACAGACTGAGATTGTTTTGTGTTTTTCATGAAGCAGGGGTGTTTGTATGTACTCGTCTGGGCTTGAGAGGGGATCTTTAAATGCTTTCTTTGTTCATAGATAACAATATCTGATATCTTCTACCATCCATCAGCTCAACCGCCTCAGACTTGCTCGTACTTGCTTTCTTGGAAGGATTGGTAATCTCAGCAGAGTGAAACCTGCTGGTCCATCGATTCATAGCGTGAAACTGTGACCACCCCTTGCTAGCTGCAGTCCATGACGGTGGAGTTGGAGTCTGCGCAACCCTGCGACTCGAGATTCAAAACAACTGAGTGACACTGAGTTCTGTCAAGAGCAGAAACCTGACCTTAACTGTAATGAACCAGACCAGACAGGAAAAACTGGGGTTAGCTGGTTAGAAATAAGCTTAACTTTAAAAATACGGTCAGGTAGTGTATCATTATTTCAAATATTTGGAAATCTAAAATTAGACTGTAAAATATATTCAGACGAGCATCAGTATACCTGGGCTGTAAAGTCAAGTTTGTGTGTGGAAGGAAGCAGAGTCATTAGCAGTGCTTTAAACTGAATGCCTAATTATCTGGAGGTGATAAGATTATCAGCAGCATTTTGCCTCATCTCCCCAGTGTAACCCACCGAGCTTCTCCTCTAACTTTCTCACATCTCCTCCTTTTCATTCAATTCAATTCAATTCAATTCAATTTTATTTATATAGCGCCAAATCACAACAAATGTCGCCTCAAGGCGCTTCATAGATACAGAGAAAAGCCCAACAATCATATGACCCCCTATGAGCAAGCACTTTGGCGACAGTGGGAAGGAAAAACTCCCTTTTAACAGGAAGAAACCTCCGGCAGAACCAGGCTCAGGGAGGGGCGGCCATCTGCTGCGACCGGTTGGGGTGAGAGAAGGAAGACAGGATAAAAGACATGCTGTGGAAGAGAGACAGAGGTTAATAACAGATATGATTCAATGCAGAGAGGTCTGTTAATACATAGAGAGCGAGAAAGGTGACTGGAAAGGAAAAACTCAATGCATCATGGGAATCCCCCGGCAGCCTACATCTATTGCAGCATAACTAAGGGAGGATTCAGGGTCACCTGGTCCAGCCCTAACTATATGCTTTAGCAAAAAGGAAAGTTTTAAGCCTGATCTTAAAAGTAGAGATAGTGTCTGTCTCCCGAATCCAAACTGGAAGCTGGTTCCACAGAAGAGGGGCCTGAAAACTGAAGGCTCTGCCTCCCATTCTACTTTTAAATACTCTAGGAACAACAAGTAGGCCTGCAGAGCGGGAGCGAAGTGCTCTAATAGGGTAATATGGTACTACAAGGTCAAGATGGGGCCTGATTATTTAAGACCTTGTATGTGAGGAGCAGGATTTTGAATTCAATTCTGGATTTAACAGGAAGCCAATGAAGGGAAGCCAAAACAGGAGAAATATGCTCTCTCTTTCTAGTCCCTGTCAGGCCTCTTGCTGCAGCATTTTGGATTAACTGAAGGCTTTTCAGTGAGTTTTTTGTACATCCTGATAATAACGTTCAGGCTTTTCTGTTCTCCCCTCACATCTGCCCTTTTCCTTTTTCTTTTTCCTGCCCTCCTCTCTCCTTCGTGTTCCTTCTGCAGGAAAAACGAGGCACATTTCCCCTCTGTTAATCACTATGATCAATGGCTGCCTTGCCACCGCGTCGCCCGTATGGCTGCTTTCTGCTGCCCGTGTGCTTGCTCTCATTCCGGGGAAATGCGTTAGCGGCTCTGGAGCAGCTCACGCTCGGAAAGGCATTATGAGCCTTAAGCCTGTAACTGACTCTAAAACACGCAGGAAACAAATCAGCTGAGCTGCATGCCGAGCTCTTGTATTCTGCATCACAAGCAGACTCCTAGTAAAAGCCATGTGCCCAGAAATAAATGTAAGATAGAAAATAAATATTTTATGTCAGTTTTTTATCATTTAATTGAAGTTTTATTGATTTTTCTTGGCTTCAGCTCCAGGATTTATGTAGTTGCGGTTCTCTAATGTAGCCAAGCAGAAGGGCAAAGCTGGAATTTCCCTATCAGAGCCATATGCTGTTACATCCTTGTGTTTATTCATCTTATAAAACTGCACTTCTAGGTTTCCTTAATTCAATTTGTTCTCTATAGACGACAGTTAAACGGAACAGGTCGGAATCTGTCCCTAAACCGCACCAATCTTCCAGTTTTACTGTCATTTAAGCATATGTGCACAGTCATACATCAGCGGCTAAGCTGTGTGTAGATAGAAAATACATCTTATAGGTGGTCTGCGATGAGGTTCTCACTGTGGGCTGAGTGTGGTTTAAAGGGCAGGCTTGTGGTAAAGCTGCAGAAATGATGAAAATGCGGCACATTGAGGCTTAGAGATATGTCTGCGGTGTGTGAACTCTGACTTTTAATTTCCTCCTCTTCATGCCTAGAAATAGCGCGTTGTTGTGGCCATTTTTGAATCATGGTGACTCTCCTCTCCCCGGAGTGTTACTGCATTTAGCACCTCGTCTCGTGCCGTATTCCACTGAGACTCTATCAATGAAATAGCAGCGGAATAACAACAAACAGTGTGTAGGTGTGAGCGATGTGTTTTGACACAGCCAGTCACTTTTGGCAGCTGTCCTCCGGAGCAGAGCCCAGGTCTGACGTTTGCTAATGTGCTGAGTTTAGCAATCGTGTGTCCTTTCTTTTCTTTTTTTTCTTTTTTTTTGGGGGTGTGTGTGTCTGTGAGTGTATTTGTGTGTGTGGGTGGGTGTGTGAACGGTCACGTAACACTGATGCAAACCTCCAATTGCCTGGGCAGAAAGGGCCAGAAACCAGTGCCAGAAACCTAGGCAAGAATTTCAGAGTAGGCGTGTCGTGGGTATGTACTGCTTTCAGCCAATCGGCTTGCGGATTCACCCGGAAGTTGTGGCTTGGAACACGTGTTGTTGTGGCAACAGGGGAACTGAAAGGGTTGCAGATGGGGACGGGAAGAAAACGAGCCGTTTGAAGCCAGAGTGCAACCTCTGCAGGTCATTTAATGTGATTCTTGGATTTTGCAGATACAATTCCACAACATGCCAGAGATACTTTTGCACCAGTTAGCAATGTTAAAAGGCTTGTTCCAGAAAAATGTGAGCTAACAGAAAGAAAAGGAAAAAGGCAGAATCTTATCTGAGGAGGCCGCTGGTGTAAAATATAGTCTCATCTTTTACAGCTGGGTCTTGTCAGACACAGAACAAATGTCTCTCTGGTAATGTTCTCTCCACACTTCCGTTGTCGGCTAATGGACCAGCCCGAGATAAAGGCAGATTCCCGACGGACATACACACACATGCAAAGACACAAAAGACACTGCATGCAATCCAACATGCTCCTATCCTGAGAAACGGTTGACTGACTAGAGCCAATATTCTTCCCGCTCCCATAGACACATACTATCACTGCAGGTGCTGCACAATGAGGCATTTGCATTGTGCAGCCAGACTGTAACCAAAGCCAGAGTGAATTCTTTTCCCAAAAAAGCAAGTGTAAAGTAGACATCAGGAGGATACATGATATGAGAGCTCGAAAAGGAGACTGCGAGAAATTCCTACCCTGGGGAGAAATAGGCATTACCGCACAAGATCTCTGAAATGACATTAACACTGCCGTTTACAAAAGGAGGATCAGATTATCTGAAAACAAATCCAGGTTGGATTAATTACTGCTAACAATCCGCTGCTACATTGTGACAAAATGATGATACGCCTCGAGTATGTTTATTATCTCATTGTACTGATTCTAACAGACTTCGGATTTCTGAAGCGGAGCAAAACTTTCCTGATGGTTTTCTGCTTCCTGTTTGTTTAAACTGATGCATTATCAGATATGACACCAGTCAGCGTGTGGCAAGAAAGGAGGTTTTAAATTGAAACCATAACGATGGTTTTCACACCGTGTACTTCAAGGTTTTGCATTGCATTCTTTTGCTTTAGACACTGTGGTAACTTCAGTAGTATACAAGCCTGTGCATACTGTGCATTTTACAGAACAGGACTCAACTATTGTCTGGTTAATATCAGGACTTTTGTTTTCTTAACATGGACTTTTTACTACTAATGTCAACGCTACCCACATGAGTGAGATGGTGGTGTCATGTGAAAAAAGTTTCTATGGGCTTGTAGGGAAAACTAAGATTCAGTAGCTTGTAGAACAGGGGGGTGCAATCTTAGTCCACGAGGGCCGGTGTCCCTGCAGGTTTTAGATGTGTCCTCGAACCAACACAGCTGATTTAAATAGCTAAATTAGCTCCTCAACATGTCCTGAAGTTCTCCAGAGGCCTGGCAACGAACTAATCATGTGATTCAGGTGTGTTGACCCAAGGTGAGATCTAAAACCTCCCGGGACACCGGCCCTCGTGGACTGAGAATGCCCACCCCTGTTGTAGAATGACCTTTAGCACCAATAACTTAAAGTAGTTGTTTTCTATATGACTTCAACAGTCTGTTGTGGAGAAACTTTGGCCCTCTCATCTCTGTTTCATTGCTTCGGTTCTTAGAGGTTTGCAGCCTTTGTTTGTGCACAGTTCTCTTAAAGTTCAACCACAGCATTTCAACCAGGTTGAGGTCTGGACTCTGACTGGACTGTTGCAGCAGCTCATTTCTTTGCTTTCTTTGCTACTGTGCTTGGCGTCGTTGTCCTGTTGCGTGACCCAGTGTAAGCCAAGCTTTAGCTGTTAGACAGATGGCCTCACATTTGACTCTAGAACACTTTGGTGTGCAGAGGAGTTCATGGTCAGCTCAGGGACTGAAAGGTGACCAGGTCGAGGCTGAAAAGCAGTCCTCAATCATCACCCCTCCGCCACCGTGCTGACAGTCAGTATGAGCTGTTGTGCTGATGTGCTGTCTTTGGTTGCAGCCAAACATCTCCACTTTGGTCTCATCTGTCCAAAGGACATTGTTGCAGAAGTCTTGTGCTTTGTTCAGACACAACTTTGCAAGCCTAACCTCTGCTGCCATGTTGGTTTTTAAAACTTTTTCCCGACCCTTCCAAACAAACAGTACTTTATATCTGTTTTAAATTTGCTGTCATGAACTTGAACATTTAGCATGCTGACTGAGACCTGTTGAGTTCAAGATTTCAGTCTGACCTTAGGGCGAATTTGTTGTTATATCGACACCGCAATGTTTCTCACTGGGAAATGGCCAAAACCCTGCTTTTATAGAGGTGGTCACATCTGCTGATTAATAAGCTACAATGCACATACACTTTTTTTAAAGATCATAAGAGGCTAAATTGTTTTAAATGATAGCTGACAGCTTTAAACTGCATGCTGGCAAATGCATTATCCTTTTTCCTCTGCACAGGTTCGGTTTACCTGCATGCAACCAAAGCCTGTAATTGGTCAAAAGAATTCAGGCTACAGAAAGAAACCTAGAGAACCCCTGGTACCAGTAATCCTGCCCCTTGGCTATAGATTCATATGCATAACTGTTTATATACATAACAGTTGTATTAATTTGGAAGGCACACGCGTTAGTAATGTGGTGTCTGGTGTGCTTGTCTCTTGTAAGGGACAGTGTGGCTAAAGAAGCAGAGCGATGCAGAGAGCTGAAGGGAACAAAAGAATGAAACATGAGATCAGGCACCTTCCCCAGCAGAGAAAAGGGGCTTTTTATTAAATCAGATCTTCAGTTTATGCTCTGTTTGCAGGCACAATGGCTGCTTTTCCCTCAAGAAGCTTACTGGCTGGCATTTCCTGCCCTGGGATGGCCCTGTCCAGATTAGAGGAAATTGATTTAATGGCTTTGGTTTAATGGCTCAAAAGACAGAATCCAGTCTGGATACTTGTTCCTTATCATTTGCTTTTTTTCTCTCTCTCTGGCTGTTGGTGCCTAATTTTCTGCATCTACTTTGCATCACACACTTAATAAGAATAGTAGTGAATAAGTGTCGATTTCTCACTTTACAGCTTCTGATGGTCTTTGGTTGCATATACGGACACCTTGGATCAGGACCAGCAGTAAACTAACACCTACAGCCTCGGGCTCAGCAGGGGGGTTCAGTTAACTGCTATGTGCACCAGCTGTGTTGTGTAATGGGAGCAAATAGTGAAGAACCAGTGATGTTAAACCAGTTTAAATAAGAAAAAGAAATCTGAGTGTCTGTGCTTCTACTCCCTCTGTCAGTTAAAAGAGACTGGTAGTTTTCCAACAGACCCAGCTCCAGTTAAAACAGCTTGTCTGCTGCAGTCCCCGAGGGGCCATTCAGGATGCACATCCTTATCTTTGCTTGGTGTTAAAGTGTCCGTGCCACACTGATACTGAGTGGCCCTTCTGCTTTGGAAAATAATCATTAGTATGAACAAAGGAACAAAAGTTTGCACAAATGGTTGCTCATGCCTATCACAGCAACAGCAGTAGCATTATAAAAGTAAACACTTAAAGACTGTGGGTGGGTTCGGACAAAAAGACAAACTACAACAAGACATTGTGATCTTTTGATTTGTAGCATGTGAGGAATTTGTATTTAAGCACAGAGTTTTATTGGGCTCTTAGCGCTATTACAGCTGCACATAGGTATGAGTTGGAGTCTGGTAATACTCAAGTCAGGAGCATTAAAACAACAAAAATAAAGTTTAAATGCTCCTATAGTTTTCTATGCATATAAATAGACATATCTTTGCAACTAGGGGAGTCATTCTTGCTAGTCATTAAGAAGAATGCAGGTTTAAGGCAAGTTACAGAAGCTACATCTGTCTTTTTGACATAGGGCGCTAATAAGTTGGGGCAATCGTGGCTCAAGAGTTGGGAGGTCGCCTTGTAATCGGAAGGTTGCACAGTCTCGGTCGTTGTGTCCTTGAGCAAGACACTTCACCTGTTGCCTACTGGTGGTGGTCAGAGGGCCCGGTGGCGCCAGTGTCCGGCAGCCTCGCCTCTGTCAGTGCGCCCCAGGGTGGCTGTGGCTACAATGTAGCTGCCATCACCAGTGTGTGAATGTGTGGATGACTGGTTTTGTAAAGCGCTTTGGGGTTCTTAGGGACTAGTAAAGCGCTATACAAATACAGGCCATTTACCATTTACCCTAAGTCCTTAGGATAACCAGAAGAGAATGGATGAACGGATGGATGGATGAACTTATAAGTCCTTAGGAGATGGCTGTGAACATATATTAGGTGGTGATAAGAATATTATAAAACATGCTACAAATAGTGCTATTAACGGAATTAAGTAGGTAATTAAAATTAGACTAAAAAGTAGACTATTCAAGAAAATTTGCAAAAGCCAGGACTGTCATGTAATTTTTTGATGGCATTATTATTCCATTGTTACTCACATTAAAAAAAAAAATAGATTTTTTTTTGGTTGCTTTTTTAAAGATTAATCTATATGCTAAGCAATTATTGACCACTGGGTAAAATATTTCTTTATGCTGCTTACAAATAATGCTTATTCCCCTGACTTTAATTTAAAACATTTGTCACGGTTCTGGGTCAGTTTGACCCAGTATTTTGAGTTGTCATGTTTTGGTGTGTTTTTGCATTTTGGATTCTTTTCTTATGATGATTATGAATCTATGTTTCAGTTATTCTTGTTTAGGGAGTTGTTCGTAGGCTTTGTGTTCTCATGTTTTCGCAGGTTTAGTTCAAGTTCCATGTGTCATTTTCTGTCTGTCTCTCAGTGTCGAGTCTGCGTCTTTGTGTGATGGTTTCTTGTTCCTGTTTTATTGTGAAGGTCTGCGTCTCATGTGAGTGTGTTCAGTTTTACCTCTTGTCTCGTCTCGTTGATCACTCCCAGCTGTGTCCCCTACCTGTGTGTAATCTCCCTGTGTTTCTCTGTGTGCATTTAAGTCGCGTCTTCTGTCTTTGTAGTTGCTGGTCCGTCTGTGTATCCACCATGTTTCATCCGTGTGTTCCCTGCCGTCACCATCTTGTACCGTCGTCCACCTTGCTTCATGTTTGAGTTCCGGTTCATATTCAGTAGTTTAGTTGTCTCCAGTATAGTTTAGTGTGATCTCTGTTTCCGTTTTTCCATTGTGTTCAATAAACCACCTACACTCCTCCACTACTGCCTGCGATTGGATCCTCATTTATTATTTTTATACGGCTCATCTCACTCGCCGTGACAACATTATCATTCATATTTTGCATACTTTAAGCATCGAAGTGAGGTATATATGCTTAAAAGATAATTCCATTTTGCAGGACAACAACAACAGGATATCTATCTTTCTCGTGAGTTCATTCATATTTATATACGCTTGTTATATTCCACTCGGTGGCCTCGCAAACGCATTGCACACATCTACTCACAGCTGCGCATGTAAACAGAAACTTTTAATAATGAAGCACTTAAAACCAGCAGAACATCTAATCTAATCTTCCGTATTTGTGCTCTTTCCACTTACTGCTGGAAAATCCTGTTAGAGTTCGCATAAATATGCAAACTGAGAAGACGAAGAGAACAAGAAGTACCAAGTCGACGTCAGTATGCATACAGAGAGCCCATCGCTTGAGCGTACGAGTATATATGAGATGTTGTTGTGACTTTTATTTAATTTTTTTAAAAAACAATCAAAGTCAAGTGCATCAAGCAAGCTCATATTAATTATCCCGCAGGTCCGTGAGGTGATTGGGTGTCTCGGATGTTCACCAGCACAGAACAACCTTGTGCGGCGCTCATTTGGAGTGCAATTACTTAAACACAGACACAATAATGATATGTGCTCATTCACCAAAAGACTGGCAGCGTGACAGTTAATGAAGATAACCCACGGGTTCTCTGACGATCGAGCAAGGTAATTATATAGCTGTATTCAATGCAATTAGCTGTAGCATACCGAGGTCAGGGAGGGGACGCACACACATGTGTTCTTTCACCGTTGCAGAGGGACTGTTAGCAAAGAGAAGCAGGATGGCTCCAATCCTCTTTCCCGGTCCCCTAAGGTCCCATGTTATTTTAATGTTTCCCATCTGACGTCGGCCATGCATGTCTGGTTCTGTTAGTTAGCAGCGCAGGGGAGGCAGTGTAGCCAGTCTGTCTCCCGCGCTCACTCGTGCAAGTGTGCATGGCGTGCGTTTGAGTGCGACAGATGAGGAATTGCAGTGCACTATCTAGGTTATCTATTTGGACTGCTTGTTTAGTTGCAGAAGAGCCTTAAGGGCTGTGCTTATGAGTCGCAGTGCACGGGTTTAAGTCTTTGCCTTCTGTTGGTTTTTATGGTGCCGACATAAATAATTCAAACAACCGCATCGTGCATTGATCACCACGGATCTACAGAACCTTATAGCTTTTCGTGGAATTGCACTTAAAATATTATTTTTGGGTTTTTTTGTATTTGTAACTTGCCAGGATTTTTATCATGGCAGCTGCACTCTTCGTATATCCGCTCATGTCCTAAATATTCGTTGTTGAAGGGATTAGAGCGTATAGAGGAGATTTTGGCAGAGACGTTCTTCGTAAATAGTTGAATAGAGTCACAGTTTGACTTTTATTTTCAAATCCTGCATTAGGTAATGGGTTGCACGCCGTTGCTTTGCCAGTAGAGGCACCAAGAGGATGCCGCCATCATTATATCAGCTTCACAAATAATACATTTCGTGTTCAAACACTCAGTAAAAGACATCCCCATAGGGGTGCTGCATTCAAAGCGCCAGCTGAAACTTCAATGAGATCAAAGAGCATGCGTTTGCTTTACAGCCCAATTACACAGGAAAGGTAAAAACTGTCCAAGTCAATCTTTCCTCATGTTTAAAAAACACATCACGCCAAACAGTGAGGCTGTATCCAAATATGTTGGTACATAATTGGTTTATAACTTTATCCCCATGCAGATGATGAAAAGAACTGGCTGCCAATACAGGTAGTGGACTTTAATCTTTCATCTGTGGAGGAAAGAAAGCTAAAAATGTCATGTTGCTGCTGGCAATTTTTTTTAATAATTGTCCCTTAACGTGTTTCTTTTCTATCATTCATTCACGCTACTGCTGCATATCCACAGAAGCTTAAATATTTGATTCTTTCACAAGAAGTCTGAGGATGCAAAATAAGAGTTGTGCAAACATAAGAGAGACAACGGTGAGACAAAGGCCTGCTTTATTTACTTGCTCAAACAGACCTGAGTCACGTATATTTGCTTTAAGCCATGCCAAGGCAAACTCCACCTTAAATTTTTATTTCGGGTGCTACGCTGAAGGCACCGCATCATCTCAAACCATGAAGCGGTTTCTACGAGCAAGCGGGAAAGGCCAGTAATGGCTTGCTGCCATGTTTTTATTGGCACGGCACACACAGCACACCCCAGTTTTATTCAATAAAATGATATTTTCCTAATGTGATGTTGACTTTTGGGCTGCTTCAAAACTACTGGTGCATTGTTGCGGTTTAAACGCACTGTGCTACTGAATTAGTCGGTAGCTGTGAGAATAGTTTCGGTGCGTTGCATGCACCTGAGTTACAGTTAAACTTTTGCATAAAGCTGCCACCCTTCAGATGTGTTATCAGGTGTCAGCATCGCTCGTAATCGCACCTCACACTTTCCCAAACAGCTCGAGACCGCTAAAAGACAAAACAGGAATCCCGTGTGGTTTTGCACCTTTATGTGGTAAATGACATGTCTGAAATGTTGTTGCTGTAGCTCTTGTTAAGAATCTCTGTTGCTGTTGTTTATAAGGATCTCATGTGAGGGAAGAAATGTTGTTATTTTTCACCTCACCCTCCCAGTGTCCCATTTGCACCAACCAGCCTCGCTCACTGACATCAAAAAGCTAGCGTAATGCCTCCTAGCTGTGTCTCACGTACGAGCTCCCGCCACCAGCTCGGCATTCGAACAGCCTGGAACCCCTCCAGGTGTGATATTTTATTCAGCAGAAGCTGCCTGGTTTGAATTCCTAACCCTCTTAAGCAGGGATATTGCCATCGTAGGTAGCTATTGCCTCTCAGCATCCTTGAAAATGTACTGTATACTTCATCTGTAACACGAAGCTCTCCTAACATGTCAGATGGATAATGTTTTTGACTCTCAAGTACAGGTTAAGGGAACATGATATACGGTAGTCAGCGCTCTCACAACAAGTCTTCTAGCAGAGCTTTGAAGTCTGTGTTATTTAGAGATGGTGTCCAGTTGCTGATACTGCAAAGTAAAACCTTCAGGGTTCGTAACATTTTAGATTAAATGATACTGACGAATATACTTCTAGTATCTTGGGGTTGTGTACAGACTTGATATAAAAAAAGTGTGATATCGCCAGTTGGCATTTCCATAAACTCACTTATAAGAGTACTGAATCAATCAGAGTGAAGCCACTGCTTTTTTTTATTGTCCTTGAATGAAAAAGCAGATGTTTATCAGGCCTCTGATAAGTTGCTATTTTAAGACAGTTTTAAGACGGGAATTACATTGTATGGATATATGTGTTGGTCCAACCCTCTTATTCTGAAAACAAGTGTATAAAATCAAACACCTAGCCACCTAGGTTCAGATAATGAACCAGGATATGTTTGATGTCTTATGAGACAAATGCAAATTTGGAAGCTTCCTAAATTTTCACTGTCTTTTGGTGATTAAACAAAATGATTAAAACCCGCCTTTCGTCCCATGACAGCTGGATTGCACTAATGCCAGAGAGATTTCCACTGGAGAAATCGCAAAGCAACAACATGTGCTGAGAAATTTCAGTCACACTGCTATAGTAGCACCTTAATAACCCATTTGGTTTCTTTTTAATTATAGTGTTCTTTGAATCATTTATACACACAAACTGACCTTGTCAGTTGATGGCACTCTATAATTTCAGTGAATCAGTCGCGAACGCTTAAGTTAAAATTAAGTTGTCACGGAGCCCTAATTTAATGTTTTATGCACCATTAAGAAGCGAGAATCGGCAGCACACTCTACCACGATCTGCTTTGTCAGCAAGAATAAGCACTTTCACAGAGCTTCAGTGGCACGATTATTAAAGCTTCATGGTTAATTACCTAATAACATCTCACCGTATCAGTCTTCTGTTCGGCCGGGGACAGCAGGGACATCTCTGAATCGAATTTGTTGTACATTGCACCACTTTGTAACCCGATGTAGACCTGATGTGATCAAATGAAATCAAGTAACATAAGGGCTGTTTCAAAAATTATATTATACTTTTGATTTGTCCTCCAGCTGCATTTCTGTTTGTGGGAGGAGTGACAGTAACATAAAACAGGAATGTGAGATGCTCCCCGTAAAAGGATGAAAACACGTCTACCCTGGATCGTCTCAGTTTAATTCATGGATTGAATTTGTGGTGGACTCACGACAAAACAACGACTGATCTTTGAGTGATTAAGAAACAATCACAAAGGAAAACTATAAGAATGAGCTGTATGTCTGAGCGAGCTCTACTGGCAAGTTAGCATTAATTGACCGCCCATTAGACTAATGATAGATCACATGAGCTGCGGGCAGCTGGGCCCGTAGGCCTGCTGTTTGTGATAAGGCTGCCGAAGCAGCACGTTTGTCTTTGGGTGCAGCTGTTGTAGGGTGGTGGCTGCAGCATAATGGGCTCTTTTATGATGCCCATCTGAGCTGATGCACGAGCAGCATGCTCCCAATTTGTTTATTATTAATTACATAATTAACTTTGTAATGTTGCTGCTGTACACCACTATAGTGGATTTTAAATGAGCCGAGATGCGATTAAAGTGCTGACTTTCAGCTTTTATTCTGAAACTTTTTGTATTGTGACTACAGCCTGGGTGGCTGTAGCTCAGGAGGTAGAGCAGGTCACCTACTGATCGGAAGGTTGGAGGTTCGATCCCAGGCTCCTCCAGTCTGCATGCCAAGTATCCTTGGGCAAGATACTAACCCCAAGTTGCTCTCCGATGCATCCATCGGAGTATGAATGTGTGTGAGTGTAGTTAGAAAGCACTCAGTATAGAGGTAGTGCTTGTGAGAATGGGTGTGACTGGGTGAATGTGGCATGTTGTATAGAGCGCTTTGAGTACTCCGGGAGAGTAGAAAAGCGCTATATAAGAATCAGTCCATTTACTGAATAAAACTCCGTTGTGGGCAGTGACTGCCAGATGTCTAGACACCACATACAAATGCTGTATTTCCTCCTGTGAGATCCTCTGCTTGGTCTTTACTGCAGTCGCCTCCAGTTGCTGCTTATTTCTTTCAGTTTTGTATTTAATAACTTAAAAGCATGCTCCAGGAAGGCTTTGGCTATTTCTTTGCTTTTAAAAAATCTTGAGATACTTTTGCAGTATGCTTTCAGTTGTTTGCGCTGTGAACCACAAGCTGATCAGTCAAATGAAAGTCATGAACTTTTTACCTTCTTGTTTCCGTCATTCTGGTTTCATCCGTCCAAAGATTCTTCATGAACTTTTCAGGTTTCTGTAGATGTTTACTACAAAGTCTAATCTGGCCTTCCATGTATACAACAATCTATATTTTGATTCATTAAATCATCTTTTGTTTGTAGCCTACCTCCTCAAGAGTGATCTTGACTTGGCTGGATGGCGTAAAGAGGTTTTCCTTCGTCCACTTGTCTTGTTTTCCGTGATCTTTCAGCCGTTTTTGGTGTTGCTGAGACTTCTTTTCAAGTATGTACCAGACTGTTGATTTGGCCACTTCTAAAGTTTATACTATTGTTTAGTAGGTTTATTTTGGGTTTTACCGCTTAACGATGGCCTCTTTCGCTTGCATCAACATAACTTTGGACCTCATATTGAGGTTTTCAGTGAAAAGCTACGAAATGGAAGTTTGGCAAATTCCAGACCTTTTATCTTCTTAAGTAGTTGTGAAATATGCCATAAAAACTTGTTAGTCAGTTGTCCAGTTAGTTTTAGGCCTCTGAAAATGTGGGGCTGTGTATAAAAATGGCTGTAGTTTCAGAACAGTAAATGCAAAACTTTTGTTAAACGCCTTCAATTAATCCTGAAAGTTGCAAAATGACAAAAAGACTATGTAAGCATTGTCTGAAAAGTTGATATTAAACATCCTGTTTACTTTTCTAAATGTTGAATCTGGCTTTAGACACAATGTAAACTGTCAGCTTTAGTAACCCTGATGTCCCATGACTACATATAGCCCCGTCACATCTCCGTCTATGATGTTAATGCCACTGTCAAAGCTTGACAGCAGATCTTACTAGCCCTGCGTTACGTCACTGGGCTTAATGGTGCTAGGCTTAGCTCATTCACTATTTATGTCACTAGCCTTCTTTTGAACTTTATTCCCTGAGATATGAGTCACAGAGGCCACATTTGATCTCAGGTTTTTAAGTCCTTATTGCTTCCCTGGTGTTGGCTGAGTCCCACTTGACTAATGGGAGCCGTGGAAGCGTCTGTTGGCTGTGCACTAGTCACTGGATCTGCTCTTACACACTGTGTGTGGCCGGTGAGCCAGTTCCAGTAGTTAATTGATTGTCTCTCAGTCACAACAGCTTATTTGTCTTTAAAGTCACGGCTGGGTCAAACTGATAAATGAACGAATTATTTCAACAGCAGTGTCTACATAAAATCCCTCTCGCCTCTATGCTCTCCATTCTGCATTGCTGTCTTTGGGTAAAACATGCTTGGGAATCTGCTCTTGGTATGTTATCCATGCATGGTGTGTTTTTGATGTTTTCTAATGTTTGCTTACTCATCTTACTTCTAAAAATAGTGGCTAGCTAATGACGCTGGTATTTTGGAATGATTTTTAGACCGTGCTGGAGGAAAATACATAAATGTAATGCACGGGTAAACATTTTTTGTGCCAGCTGCTAGCGCTCCCACCAGCCAGGACATGCTCCCTAAAGTAACACTTGTTTGGAAGCTCTCTTCGCACCTTTACTACGCTGATGCCTTCTCTTTTACCCGCCTCACTTACATTTTACTCGAGAAAAGAAACACAGCGTAGATGAACAGATGCTGATGTGTTCTCCACATACA
Source organism: Neolamprologus brichardi (assembly GCF_056152115.1). Classification (NCBI taxonomy): domain Eukaryota; kingdom Metazoa; phylum Chordata; class Actinopteri; order Cichliformes; family Cichlidae; genus Neolamprologus; species Neolamprologus brichardi. Next base: position 22,344,058 of record NC_142111.1, on the reverse strand, counting down.
ACAGTGTTACTGTTCTACTGCAAGAGCTACTGATTAGATTATAGCGTAGCAGAAATAAATGCATGCCTTTGTTTTGTTGTTTTTGTTTTTTAATGCATTTGACTGACAGCTAATTTGGTTACCAAATAGTTGTCAACAGTCACACAACATGTTTTTCTTGTGCACATAACCTGTTGATTTATTTATAAACAATATTTTTTCAAAAAAGTTCCGTCTCATCTGCTGCACGGCGAGCTAATCAAATCTAGCCTGTCACAAGCGATGCCCGTCTCCCCCCGATATCGATAATATGAAGCTGAGATGTGAGCAGATATTCGTTTAGCACAGTGGGATTAGAAATGACCCCCAGAGTGAGAAGTTGGACCACTTTAAGTTGTGAAATTGCTAACAAAAATAATATAAAACAGCTCTTGAACACAGATTTGTCTTGATGGAAAGTATCTCGAGCCACCCGTGAACTTGTGACCACCAGCCCTGAATTATTCAGTGTCAAAATGTTCGCTGGTGTAGCGTTGTACGCTCACTTGCTTACATATGCATAAGTGCTGTGTTCAAGTACACCTTGAAAAAATGATGTCTGAAAAAAGATCTGCCAGAGGTCACCAATGACTCCGTGGAGTGAACAGAAGTTAGCCACGGTCTCCTCTATTTTAATTAGAGCCACTGGTTTCTTCCTGTTCATACTGGACAATGTGACCACTTTAATGGGATTGTTAAAACCTTTGTTTCACTTAAGCAGAGAAATCTTCCGAAGCTTTACTCATTTTAGTGTTCAGATCTTCTATTTGTGCGACTGTTCCTCTACTGCTCCATCAGAAAGCGAGCATTAGCACCATGTCAAGGAATATTTATTTAGACAGCACTCAGAGACTCAGGCTTCAAAGACAGGAGACACAAAGTGCTTTACTGAAGAGACACAATAAAAAAACAATGAAATGTAGGTCAAATTTTTTAAAACAACAATGCATCTTGACTGTAACCTTTAAAAAAACTACCTTACAGGTAAATCTGTGCTGATTCTAGTGACTAATGAGGAGCAACACGCTTGTTTTGTTTTGTAGTAAAAAACAAATTGGAATAAATTTGCAAACTAGAATGAATGAATGAATAGCCTTTATTGTCATTGTACAAGGTACAACGAAATTGGAGTGCCACTCCCTTGGTGCAAAATGCAATAATAAATATAAATATAAAATATAAAAAGTACAATAAAACAACCGAAGTACTCAAACAATAATAAGTACGATATATACAGAATAGCAACATTCATATAATGATAGTATGAATAGCAGCATAATATAGTGACAGTGGCAGTATGGTATAGTTAAGCAGGCTCAATTGTTTTGTGCTTATTTACTACGGTGATAGCTCTGGGAAAGACGCTATCCCTGAATCTGTTTGTCCTGGTTTTATGTGACCTGTACCGTCGGCCTGACGGTAATAGTTCAAACAGTTGATTACTGGGGTGAGAGTAGTCCTTAATAATATTGCCAGCTCTGCTGAGGTATCGGGAGTTTGCAATGGCCTCCAGGCTGGGCAGAGAGCAGCAAGTGATCTTCTGGGCTGTGTTGATGACCCTCTGCAGTACTTTCCTGTCTGCAACTGAGCACCCTGCATACCATGTTGTTATGCCGTATGTTAGGATGCTCTCTATGGTGGCTCTATAGAATGTCACCAGCATCCTCTCCTCCAGGTTGTTCCTCCTGAGCACTCTCAAAAAATGGAGACGCTGCTGGGCCTTTTCTTTTTTACCACCGCCGTGGTATTTGCAGTCCAGGAGAGATCATCAGAGATCTGCACGGCCAGAAACCTCATGGAGTGTACCCTCTCCACACGGTTCCCGTGGATGTCCAGGTCTGCTCTGACCTGGACATGGATACAAACTAGAACTTGTATCCATGTCCAGGTCAGTTTCGTTCTTCAGTATCAAACCACATTAAGAAAAATAGAAGTATATGAAGTAAAAATCCCCTTCTGTTTCTCCGATTATTGGCTTTAAATTTTGCCGCCTCCTACTTTTTCCCCAATCTGACATTTTTGGGAAATGCCGTCATAATTCGCCTTTTAATTCTCGAGGCAGGTCACTGTGACCTTTTGAACAACAAATTCTAATCGGTGCATTAAAAAAGTTCCCTCAAGGCGTTCAAGCAATATCCCGCTCATGAGAATGTGGACGTACGGCCCAAGCACATGCGTCCGCCCGCGACCGTCGCCGGCAGAAGCACATAAAAAGGATTTTACGACAGAAAGGCGGCCGAGAACTCAGATGTCATGACCGTGTCTCGATGAATTATTGTTTGCACCTGTGAATACAAACAGCTGTGTTTCTGGAAGGTTGTGAGAAACCGTATTCCTTTCTCCATTGTTGATGCATGTACACGCCCGCATGCACCGGCATACTGCACGTGCACTGCAAGTCAAACGTGTACAGATTATTGTGCGAGGTCGACATGCCTCCAATCCTTATCTGGCTTCTTTGTTTGGGTCCCATAGGCGCCCTCCCTCGCCTCTCTGTTCCTTACTTATCTGGCACCTTTTGTTTCTACCTTTGACTCAGAGGAGCCTGTGGGTAAGAGCATGTTGGGGTCAGCATGCCAAACTGATGTAGTGCTGATTCCCCCCCCTCCGCTGTAAGGGAGACAGAGTGTATGCGCTCCTTTGGCAGCCTAAAACACCCTGCAGTGTGGTGAACTTGAGGCCACTGTACCCGTCTGACCTTTCCACGCACAAACATCTATACGGCATGTGGTGCCTGCATGATTTTATGTATACTGTAAGTATACGTTGGCTTTATTTGAATATGCGTGCGGTGGTATTTTAAACACAGGTTCTCTGAAGTGTGAAAGCGCCTCTCTGTCGTCTGAGTCTCACAGCATCTGTGGCGTATCTGGTCGAACAGGACTGTCCCACTGCAAATGTCCTGTCCTGTCGAGTCGTGTCTAACGTTCGCCAGAGGGGAAACGCATAGCTGCTCACACAGAAACTGACGAAGCGCGCATGATTTGGTATTTTTCCATTCATTGTACAGGTTAATTAAAGTACACATTTAAAAAATTGCCTTATTCGAATGTGAATTCTCACATTGTGTTAATATTTTATTTAAAACTCATTTCCTCACGTTGCGTTATCTCTTCTAGTTTTTAAAATTGAAAATTTTGACCTACGTTCTGAAATATGATCTTATCCATACGAAAACGTAGTTTAATTAAAAGCAGCATCAATTTAAAGTTTGTTATCACAAGTCTCTGTGAACTAGTCCTGATGGAGGGAAGTTGTAGCAGAAGTTTTAAGTGTAGGTGTTTAATTTCTTATGAGTTCAACTTTTAATTTTAGGAGAATGATTGTGTTGTTTCTTTCCATGCACAGCGAGACTTAAATAATTCAGAGCACGCTAGACTTGAAAGTTTTGTTTTTTTTCCCCAGAGTTCACAGCTCTGAAGATCAATATCGTAAAATAATTGTTGGTTTGATTATTTCATTTGCTCATCTCGAGCTGAAACAGGCAGAGCGGAGACGAAAAGAGAAAGCGAACACCTAAATAAACCAATTTTGCTCACAAGCTGACCCCACATTCGCAACGTGCAAATTAAACAGCTGGATCCTTTCATGTAATTGTCTTGTTTAGCCATCAAAGTCCAATAAAGGCTTTTGATGTTTTCTTGTGAAGCTGTCTGAGAAGAAAAATGCGGAAGGTAGACGAGAGAAGATATAAGCCGGAGTCGCACCTGCACAAAGTCAAGTGTTCTGCTCGTGCCTCGAGGATAGTTACATATGTGCACGCGCAAACAAAAAAGGCATATGAACGCCCACGTACGCTGCAGTATTTAAGGCCCTCACCGCTTAGAAATCTGTTTTGGTTATTGTTTATTTTAGGTGTTTGTCCTTCACTATGCAGAACAATAAATGTTTACAAATTGGCGCTGGAGGGCTGTTTTCATATTGGAAAAGTTTAATTGAAAATTATTTCTGACGCAGTTAAGATCATGACCTGTGCCGTTAGAATTTTTTATTTTTTTGCAGATGAAACAACCGACTGCTGCGAATTGGCTCTGTATAAACAAATTTAAGTGGAATTGGGAAATTACTTACTTGTTTTGCCACTTGGGCTGGAGTACAAACAGGCTATGAAGGCACATGAGAAGGAGGAACTAGCAGTTGGTGATACGTAACCCAAAAGTAAACAAATTACTCAACCAAGCATTGCTACGGCGTTTGCTAGCTGCATTGCATATAACAGGAAGAGCAAATGGTGGATGGAGATTACTGATGTGGTCACATGGTGGTAAAAGAGGGCTTTGAGCAAGTGGTTCGAATCAACCCAAGATAAAATATCCCAGGCAGAACTTTTTTTTTTCATCTGACAATATTATGCAGTCATTTGAACAATTACAAAGTTGTTACTGAAGTTTTTGTTCAAATAAAGTGTTAAGTAGTTAAGATTTCCAAGGAAAACACTATCTAGTAGAGGTGGGAATCACCATACATCCCACGATACGATATTATCACAATACTTAACGCACGATACGATATTATTGCAATTTTTTTAAAATATTTTGCGATATTCAGATTCTGTACATAAAGGTAAACTTTATCAATATTCATTTTCTCTAATATCAAAGTCTCACACTCAGTCTTTCTCTCATTTCAGTTTTATTGTTGACAAACTGAACGGTTTGTATTACAGTCTAGTCCAACTTAACTGAACGCAACCATCTGGTACAATTATAGCTATTCTGAACTATGCAGTTTATGAAAACTATGCAGCCCCTTCAGCAACTGAAGAATTTGAAAGTAAATTAAAACAAAATATAATTTTACATTAAATAAAAAAGTTTTAAACTGAATTAAAATAAAACATGTCTTAAATTAAAATAAGTAAACTGTCATGTTTATTGCTGCCAAAAAACAAGTTAAACACATTTGGACAGTGAAGGAATGTCAGGATTCTTGCTCAGAAAAAGGATCAACGTGCTCTGAAGTCACTTTTTTTGTAACAAAATATCGATTTCTGCTGTCCCTGTATCGATACATTATTAGCAAACAAAATATCACGATACTACACAGTATCGATTTTTTCCCCCACCCCTACTATCTAGGCTACTTTTATGCTTATATTTATCATGTTCAAAGTAAAAGTCGCGGCTTTCAAAACATGTCGGCTGCCGTGCTGAGCTACAGCTTTTATTCTGCGTCACTCTTTTTCGAGTTCCACTGTTGCTCAGCTAGTAGTTAGCAGGTTTTGAAGAAAACATGAAAAAACTACCGGAAGCTGTAGTAACCAAAGCAGTCACCACCGTCTTTGCAACCGTTCCTTTAGTCAATGGAACAATGTCCGTGAACCATTGCCAACCAGTGGAGGGATACACGTTTTTCCCTAGCAACCAATGGTTGTGTCACATCTAATATGGCCACCAGCTCTTGAGCAATTTACACATGACATCATGTGAGAAACCTCAACATAATGACATGTCATATTGGACTATGATGCTTCTGCTGCTGGCATTGTGTGGAAGTAGATTCACACTTTGAAACAGGTAGTCTGTGATCACTGACGGTAGCTCATTGGAAAAGAAGAATGGAAAATGCCCTTCATTTGGTTTGCAAATCACTGAGAAAACACTAAGTATTCTTTTTCTGTATCGTCATACGCATCATTGTTAAAGCTTTAAGGCGGCAGAAAGAAACCTGTGATGTTTCTGCAACTGAGGTAAGAGGTCACAACATTTTCCACTAGTTTGGTAAGATACCTTAGATAACTTAAAAAGAGGAACCACCTCCACTCATGGTCAGGTCCAGCTGGGGGTCAGTGTAGGCCTGGCAGCCTGACCGCAATGAGGCCTCCCTCGCTGGCGAGCCTGCTCATTAGTCTCCTGAAATAGTAAGATGGTAATTTAACAGGAAAAATGAAAAACAGTCCTGCTGAAAACTGCAACAGGTGCCTAGAAGTGCAAAGCTTAGGGCAGCAGTATTTTTATTTATTTGCTTTTTGACATAAGCAAACACATTTCTTCAAGTCTTTCCTCACTAACTGTTCACCGTGAACTGACATCAATGTGTTTACTTGGATGTAGAGTATATTTTTACTTCTGATGTGTGTTTTCATTGCAAACCGGGTTGTAAATTTCATCTTAAATTGTGATAAAAGTCTTAAACTGAACTTGCATATGCTGGCAGACACATAGGAATATCACAGCAGATGCATTGTGATGTGTTACATACAATATAATAAGTTTTATACATATTTACATAAATGGTACACAATCTACTGGGTAAATAAAGCACTCACACGCTCACCACACATACCCTGCCATATACTTCCAACACATATTTTAAAGAGTCTACCTGATCATTACGCACATTCCAAACCCACCAAGGCAGAAACAAAAGGCAGAGGTGGCGATGATGTGCTGCTGACAGCTCGTCCCCGCCCTTTGCCCCTCCCTTTTCCTTCTAAGCATCGAGCGTGCCTCACTTTCTTGAACTTTTCCCACATACTGTTTATTCAATCTCATCATAGGAGTCATCTGACTGCACGCTCCGCTGGAAATTAATAGATTTGTCTCGTAAAAATGACTGAAACGAGTGAAACTGTTCCTGGGTTGAATCCTAAATGGCTCCTTCTGTCTCAATGATTGTAACAGGTTCTACTTTTTTCAAGTTTAGTAGCAAATTAAGTAAATTGAAGGGGAATAACGCCGGTGGAGACAGATAATAAGTCATCAGCACACAGAATCGCATGCAGGCTCACGTCCTGGGGTGTTAGGTGGAGCCTGTCTGAACACACATTGTAAAGATGTGCGCTCTGCTGCTTCCACTCTTTTTACTGCCCAGTAACTAAGAAGCAAAGACATGTTCAAGTAGCATAAAATTCATCCTGACATCCATCAACCCAGCACATTTCTTGTCCCTCTCTGATTATTTTTTTAAATCACTGACACATATTCTCATGCGCTGTCTGGGAGATTTTGTGTATATATAGGCTGCCACATGGACATGATTTTCCTTGTGTCCATATATATGTGTGTGTATCTGTGTGTGCATGTCCATGAAAGCAAAACAAAGAGAAAGCATGGGGTAAAAATATGAAATGATTGAGTAACCGTTTCATTTTATTCCCCAGGGATGAAAACTCAAGATTTTGCACTTTGACAGACTTGGCTCTCGCCACATTCTCTCCTCCCCCTTCTTTTCTTATTCACAGCCCTATCATTTTCTTCTGTCGTGCCGTCTCTCTGAGTCAGTGACAAAAGTGAGCTGCCCGTTCGCTTCATCTGTTCTGACAATGCTCGGAGAGCGAGCGAAGCCGCGGACACCGAGGATTGACATGCCGCGTGTGTAGACCGCCTGACTGGGCGTGCGTCTGTAAAATGTAAATGTGTGCAAATGTTAGCCTTGATCACCATGCGCATGTGGGCTTCTGTAAGCTCGTGTGTCCGAGTATGACAAGAGCTTCGCCGGTAATCAGAACCAGGACCACACAGGCATTCAGGCTAGCTGGTGGGAATCGGGGGGGCCCCTTGCTCTCGGCACCCAACATGACTTTCTGCCAAGAAAATCACCTTCCAGCCTGTTGGCTCTACCTTTTTGTCGCTGCCAAGTTCTCCTCCCCCTTTACCACCTTCTCCTCTTTCACAGAATCCTGTGCACAAGGCTAGAAAGGACTGAGATTATACTGTGGGGTGGGTGTAGTTATAGCTCTGCGGAGCCCCGGGGCCTCACCAGGTCTTGTGGGCTTCATTGCACCGGTGGGTGGGGGGCATTGGTTGGGGGCATGTGTAAGAAGTGACCATGTGGTCCTTTGTGAGTGTATGTGTGTTTTTGTGGGCTCTTTACAGTATGTGTTTTATTGCTCATTACAGAGGTGGCTGAGATGTGTAGATGAATGGGAGGTCTTGAGGGGGTGGTGAAGGGTGTCACGGTGTGTGGGGTAGGTGGTTACACATGCAGCTTGCTGCAGGTCAGGTCTGTGTCTTAAAAACACCTGTATGCACATTCAAGTAAGATGCAGTTCATTTGAGTCCTTGAGGGCTATCAGGTGGCGAAGAGGGGCTGATTTACATTAAAATATTCTTTTTTTTTTTAAAATTTGACATCATTTGAATATTATATTAGTGACTATAAGTTACTCTTGCTAAATACACATAAGTCCTTCAAGATGGAAATGTCTCTGCAGCCATCCTCAAATGCTTTTGGGCACGTTGTTGGAGAGTTATTACTATGTAATAGCTCAATCACACTAGAATAAAAATAGGATAACAACCTCATTACAACTAGGAAAAGCTGGTGATTGCCCTTGAACTGCAAGCTGATAGCAGACTGACTCCATCTGATTGCAATTTTATCGTTTTCGTCATGCACCCAAGCTGCTTTGCAGAGGGCAACAGGTTGCAACTGGTTGCAGACCAGTCGGCTGTCTTAAAAACATCAATTTCAAAGGCAGTGAAAATCCAGGTTTGTTGCATACAGGAGTAATTATAGTCTCCAACTACTCGTGTGTGACTGTTGTCAACTTAGAGTCGCCAGGACATGAAAAAATGCGTAAAATAACCAGCTTACCATCTGAAACACACAAGAAGGTTTTAAAAGGCTTTACTTTGGAAATGTTTAACTTTGGGACAAATAGCTGGAGCAAAATAATCAGACTGCTGTTTGTGAAATCAGTCCTTGTTCTGTTCAGCATCTTCGCTTAGATAAACGTAGCAATCGATGAAGCAGTTCTGCACCTGTTGCAGGAACTTATTGCTTTGCTTCTCTAGCTTGCTGCAGGTACCTACCAAGGCTTCAGTCACTAAATATGATGGGTGGTATCCAGGGGGGCACTAAATATTTCCAGCCTAGGTAAAGCTTCTATGTGGGTAACGCAGATATTGGTAGTCATATTTTCAGTCTGTCAGCCTTCTGCGGTGAAATGGTAATATTTAAAGCATTAAGCAGATGATGACAGACTATATTGCACGATAAACTAAAGAGTCTGATGAATGCTCCTCTGCTTATTAGTACGTCTGTTCTCTTTAAACAGGCTGACAGGCAGCTGACCTGAATACCCGACGGGCACGGCTCACTCTTGCAGTGTTTGAGCTCTCAAATATGGTCAGGATGGCCTCAGTCTCGTCAGAGGTGTCATCTTATACACGGCCAGTTGTCATCATGCATGCATGCAGCGAGCACATTCCCAGGACGTGTATAGTATAATATAGCACTCGAAGTGCCATACTGCACAGTAAGAAATAGAAAAATCGACTTGTATAACTGATTACAGCACATTTCCATTCCCGTAAAGAAACCAGATGATGCGGGGCTGAATCTTAATGTTTGTCTTCCCAGCGGAGCTCAGACTGGCTCCCTCTCAAATCAAAACCCGTCCCAATTTGTTTAGGCTTTTTCATTTCTCTTGATAATTTACACGTATTTATTTATATGATTTTGTTTGTGCGCTTGACGCGAGTCTGTTTTGTTCTGTTTGCACCCCAGCCTTGTTTGTAAACTCTGAGAAAGTGAACGCACGCTGGAAGACATAAAATACTCACTGCTAGGCTTGTGTAGTGCAGCTTGACATGCACAGCTGCTGCTGCTTCACAGTCAACTTCATACAAATTCAAATTATCTGGGAAAAAAGGTAAACAGCTGAAAGAATGAAACCATCAGCGGTGCCATAGTGGCATTCTGTGCCTATCTGGAAAGATCAAGGGCATCACCTTGATGTATCCTTGAGCAGTGTTGCACTACCTCTGGCATGGATGGACGGTTTTTGAAGGTTTTTCTAGGTTCCAGCAAGTTTGCGTATTACGCACGTTCACAAACACATCAGTACTGATAAGCCTGCCATGGCTTTGGCCTTCTGGGAGTTTTCCTGTTGCTCCATCACGTATCTGCGTAAAGGAGACCTCTCCCAGGGCTGTTGATATGGCAACAGTAACTGTGTGGGTTCAGTGAAAAGAAGCGAGCGAGGCGGGAGGGGAGGAGAGGGAAATCGGAGTCCCAGATTGCTGGCACAGTTGGATAAAGTTACCCGTGCAGTCAGCCTGCTTGAGTGTGTATGGCCGTGCATGCACACACACACACACGTATGCACACGCACACTGAGGCGCGTTAGGCTCGGCGCCCAGTCGCACCACAGACACACAAACTCTCCTCTAGTATCAGCATTGCCAGCTCACTCAGCCTAATGTTGAGACACACTTAATTATACAGTAACACACACATTAATAAATGCACACGCTCACACACTGAAAACAGAATTTCCTGCTCCTCTAGACTAATTATACCACCTGCACACGCCGACGCACCACACAGTCACGCCTTTTCTTCTCTGGTAGAGTGACGTTTGGCGTGAGCACACGCACGGAGGAAACTCTTCTCCAGCATTTCAGTCTTAAAGTTAAACCAGCATTATGCACCTGGTCCCTGCACTGGTGACCACTACGGAAAAAGTTATTTTATTTTTAAATAACTAGTGCTGTAGCTCACAGGTCCTCCTGTGACTACTTAACGTGGACAACCTGGTGAAAGAACAGCTTTGGCCTCTCCAGCTTATTTGCCATCTCATAACAATGATAGAGGTTTAAATTGTTTTTTGAATGCACTCATTTCAATTGTATGAAGGTTTAACCTCCTAGGACCTGGCGTCCACATATGTGGACATTTTGGGTTGTCTAGACCAATATACTGGAACGGTTCGCAGCCAAGTGTGAAGCAGCGGGAATGAGGATCAGCACCTCCAAATCTGAGGCCATGGTTCTCAGCCGGAAAAGGGTGGAGTGCCCACTCCGGGTCGGGGATGAGTTCCTGCCCCAAGTGGAGGAGTTCAAGTATCTCGGGGTCTTGTTCGCGAGTGATGGGAGAAGGGAGCCGGAGATCGACAGACGGATTGGGGCTGCAGCTGCAGTAATGCAGACGCTGCACCGGTCCATCGTGGTGAAGAGGGAGCTGAGTGTAAAAGCGAAGCTCTCAATTTACTGGTTGATCTATGTCCCTACCCTCACCTATGGCCACGAGCTGTGGGTAGTGACCGAAAGAACGAGATCGCGGATACAAGCGGCAGAAATGAGCTTCCTCCGAAGGGTGGCTGGCCTCTCCCTTAGAGATAGGGTGAGAAGTTCGGCCATCCGGGAGGGGCTCAGAGTAGAGCCGCTGCTGCTCCACATCGAAAGGAGCCAGCTGAGGTGGTTCGGGCATCTGATAAGGATGACCCCTGGGCGCCTCCTGGGTGAGGTGTTCCAGGCATGTCCCACCGGGAGGAGGCCCCGCGGCAGACCCAGGACACGCTGGAGAGATTATATCTCTCGGCTGGCCTGGGAACGCCTTGGTGTTCCCCCGGATAAGCTGGAGGAGGTGGCTGGGGAGAGGGAGGTCTGGGCCTCTTTGCTTAGGCTGCTGCCCCCGCGACCCGGCCTCGGATAAAGCGGAGGAAGATGGATGGATGGATGGATGGATAGACCAATATACTAAATTTTGCTCTACAAGGGCCTGATATCCACTTACGAGGACATTAATACTGCCACTGTTTTATCAAAATTTAAAACGAATATCCTCATATGTGGCTCTCATTTTTCTTAGATCGGGTAAAAAAAAAATCTGGTGATTCTTTGTTTTTACATTGACCGGGTCCCAGTCAGCCCGAATATCAAAGAGAAATTAAAAATGCATGCCGTGGAAGAGTTCGGGTCTTTGGACGTTAAAGTTTCTTGGTTGCAATGATGCTAGATGTTTTCTAGGGTTTACTTTGAAGCACCGAACTGCACCTCTCAGCTATATTTGAGTTTGAGTTAAGTTTTTTAATATAACTGTCCTACAAATTATGTCTTGCTGTGAGGTGTGGCCCATCCAAGAAGCCTGTGCCGGTGATTGAAGTAGTAGTAATTGCTTTATATATTTCTTAATGCTAAATAACGGCTTTCTGTATCTGTGCAGTGGACCCATACATTTGATGGATGCACCTTTTGTTGTTACCTTAACACTCCACCTTCGTGTCCAGGTATGCTCAGTGCACCAAAACGAACAAACAAAAGCGACATAGAAGTAAAATTGCTGAAATCAAGGCTTAAAAAAGCAGGATTGCACTAACCAATGGGTGATGTCATGGTCCATCATTTATTTACAGATTATAAAAGAGATAAGGGAGCGTGGGTGGTTGTCAACCACTCATTGTTGCTAATGCCCGTTAGTTCTTTAACTTTGTTACGGCCCTAGCAGGGCCTCCTTCTGAAGTTGCCTGTGTGGGCGTGTCCTACCATCTCTCTTGCCTTAGGTGCCACCTTTTTCTTTCGTACAGCTGACTCCCATCAGCAATTTAAAGTATTTAAGGGCAGAGAAAGGTGAGCTCTGGTGCCAGGGTGCCATGTGAGTGGGTGCAGCTAGTGAGCTGCTCTCCTGCTTGGCGGAGAGGAGTGTGTTTGGTTACTAACCACTAACCCTGACTTACTTTTCAGTTTACTGACCGAAGCTTGAGTTTTGTTTTTAGCTGAGTTATTAATAGAAACTTTAATAAAACTCTTTAATTTAACCATTTTGCCTCTCTGTCTCCTTTTTCCGACCCAGACACTTTTTGTTACCTTCCCTAATCGCCTGGGCCCTTTTAGGGGAACACAACAAACTTCCAAAATGAGCTATCCTTCATCCATCTGTCGTGTCCTATTAGCTGTGAGGAAATGAACAAGTGTCAGGAAGTGGAAGTATCCTGAAAATCCCACGTATACTATACAGCCTCCAGTTTCACAGAATGCACTGTTTTAATAAGCCGGAGAAACGGCTGAATGTGTGTTTGTAAGAATGGGTTAGAAAGAGGCTTAGCTTAGCTGCATTGAAAGCGGTGAGCTGCAGGTCGCCGTCTAAAACCTCAGTTGCAAACTTTTGTCGGGAGCTCTGCTGCACTCGGTGGCCCACCTTAAAAAAGAACAAGAAACAACAGCCATTGGTGCAAAAGAGAAAACTCGAAGAGCAAAGAAAGAGAAGCGAGCTGGATTTGTTTTCCAAACTCAGTCACATTCTTGGCAGCACCTGAACTTGTCCTTGCCAAAGGAGGGTGGGAAGAGGAGGGACATGAGGAGAGAGGAGAAAGTGGAAGTGAGAGAAAGAAAGGGCAAATTGTTCTCCGCCTAGTGCATTAAAAGTTAATATGTCAAAAGTACCTGAAGATGTACAGCACTGTGCACTAAAAGTATAGCAAGGATGCTTTTAAAAATAAGGCACTGGATTGTCTACCCGGGGTTTTTCAGGTATTTGGCAGGATTTGCTCCGTTCTGTGGATTTAGGCAGTCTCTTTGTTTAATTGCGGACCGACTCCATTATGGTGAGATTGGGGCTCTACTGAAGCCTCAGCATCAGATTGCCACAGTCAACTACAGGTAACCACAGCAGAGCAACCAAAGCAATTAGAAGGAGGCTTCCAGCAATCACTACACACTTGCCTTGGGGGTCTCTGACCAGTCTGTAGGCCTGGTTTAAGAGCTTAAGCAACTGATTTTACAGCAGCTGACATACACATTTTTCACGGTAAGTGTCGAGGGGTCAACAGCCAGTCTCTAGGCATATATGACCAGTGTTGGGGAGTAACGGAATACATGTACCGCCGTTACGTATTTAAAATACAAAATATGAGTAACTGTATTCCGTTACAGTTACCGTTTAAAAAGGTGGTATTTAGAATACAGTTACTTTGTTGAAATAAATGGATTACACGGCGGTACTTCCCTGTTTCATATTGTGGCGGGTCAGGCCTGTTTGGGTTTTGTTTGACAGCTACGTTCTGTTCAAGCGGCAGCGTTACGGTTGCCATGGTTACAGGGTGACGCTCTCTCTCTGCGTGTTTCCTGGGTGAGAGAGGCCTTTTTGTTGTTGTTGTGCCAAGCTAATAGGCAGAATGCTACAGGTATAGCTCTAAAGAATGTAGCATCATAGGCAGTGTAGTCCGTGCTGCAGGGAGAATGGACTGCCATACACGTTATGTGTCTGTGAGCGAGGGAGGGAGAAAAAGGAAAAGTACGAGCTGTCATCGAGCAAAAACGGGAGCTGGAAGCATGTAAATATAATAATAACCACTGCAGCCAAGAAGAGTGCCTGACGAGCCCAGTTGTAAGTAAGCTATTAAGACTCGACTGTACACCGTGTTCGTGTTTTCCTCCAAAAACAATAAGTTCCTTTGGAGCAGCCTTTCAACGCCTCTCTCTGTCTCTCGCTAGCAAAGTTGACCCAGACAACAAAGTAAAGCTAGTTTTCAGCTACGAGCCCGACACAGAACCCACCGTATTAGCCAGAGGTCCCTTTACTACGGTTCGGAGCCGCGGACCTTCAGTAACAGTAATAAATCACAGCAATAGTACATTCATGTAGTTGTAAACAGCATGATAATATATTAAGTAATCCAAAGTATTCAGAATACGTCACTCTCATTGAGTAATGTAACGGAGTACGTTACAGAATACATTTTGGGGCATGTATTCTGTATTCTGTAATGGAATACATTTTAAAAGTAACCTTCCCAACACTGTATATGACCAGGGCCTTACTCATTCTGCACTTTAATCTTTGGCCTCAGTTTAGATCTGTATGCAAACACAAGGGTTACTTTAGTTTCCCTACAGTACCTTTAGGCCTGCTGATCATCCTATGTTTACTTTTTTAGGATTAACACAGACCTGTTGGAGAGAGTTCATTTTAATCCAGCTTTGCCCTTTTGTTTTTTTTTTTTACAAGCCTGTTCTGTGTGCATTTATTTTTACTTTTGTCTTTAAAAAGTGTTAAAGTGTTTTAAACATAGATTTAACTGTGATGGGAAACAGTAAAGAAAACCATCTTAATAAACTTACCAGGATCAACATATTCAAATGTAATATTATTGTTTCTTTGGACTCTGAGAACTTATTATAAGCAATTATTCACCTGTCTCAAAGGCTAATTGATTCATCTGTTGAATGATAGAATTAAATGACACGTTTATTGGCAAAAAAAAAAAACCAGCTTCAAAGCTGCAACCTTTATTGATTATTTTTAACGTTAACTGACGCACAAATCAAGATCAGAACAGACGGCATAGCAGAAAGACACAAAGGAAGGACACAAAACGTCTGTTGTTTTTACTCGAGTCTCGTTAAGATTTATGGGCTGTCTGCTTTAATGGGACAATAAAATGTTAAGAATAGGAGACTTTGTACTGTTGGGAGCGACGAAGGGGAGGCTGGCAGCATCATTAGCGACTTGGCCGTGCCCTGCGAGTATTCAAATGTCTCGTGTAAATTTATGTCTTCCATTGGTCTTCACGTTCGGTGCCAGGCGCCAGCGTGATCTGCTGTGGTGTGCCGCTGGGCTTCCCTTTAAACAGCTACTGCTGACATGCCGCTGAGCAAGGCAGCTGACCTTTAACTGTCCACGGTTTGTTTGAACACTGTAATTGGGCGGCTACTGAGGTCGAATGTGTGCTCAGACTCCTTAATCTGGGTAAACGAAGGTTTTAAAGTATTTCCAGGATGCCTGTTGAAGTGCAGTTCTTCTTATGTCCACTTGAAGCTGGCTCCGTAAGTGCACACAGGCTCTCATATCAGTGTGTCCAACACTAAATTTCTCCTTCACAACAACCATGCAACTTTTTCATTAGAAGTCTCCTCTGTAAGAAATCCTTGTTAGGGGCCACTATAGGTGACAGGTGGATGCAAATACAGGAGCCATCTGGCTTCACCTCACATAATTAGAGAGTCTGAAATGAACAGTTAGCGCGTGCTTGTGGTGTGCTGCCTGCCTTTTGACGCATTTGTGAGGTAATGAGCTGAAAACCCCATTCAAGAAGTCTGTTCTTGAGTTTTGGGGAAGTTCTGGTGTTTTATTCATTGTTTATTTATCACTAATTACCACAAATTAGTGTGTGTGTCTGTTATGAATGTATCCATGCAGTTTGTGGATCAAATCACCAACACAAGTTCTGTTAGTTAGTCCCTTCATCTAAATATGGTCAGTTTTGACTACAACAACACCCAAGGTAGTATTAATTAGGATGAATAAGGGCTTCAAAATGTTTAAGAGTCTGTGAGTTCACAGTAGTTATGTCCTTTTTTTTTTGTTTGGAATCGTTTTTTTATGCCTTTTTTGGTAACATGTCTTCTTGATGATTGAATAGCAAAATAAACAGCGGTTCTGCTTTCCCGTGAGTGCTGTTCCACCAGCTTTATCGTCGCCACGATCGACAGTGAGAGTGGCATGTTCAAAGTACATGGTAAGGACAGATGGTGAAGAGGCGACGAAAAAAATTGCAAGGGCATAAAATTAAGAAAAAAGAAGAGATGACAGAGAAAGTTAATGCAAGGATTAAGAGAAATAGCAGTGGTGGTTGGGGGGCAATATGCAAAACTTGCAGTATGCATACTTAAAGACAAGTGCATGCAAACTGAATGAGAATGCACTGCAGTTATACAAGAGGAGAAACTCTTTTCAGGGTTTTTTGGAAAACTGGGCGATTTAGCATGTGTTGTGTATCAAAGCGTTTGATATACAGGCAGTGAGACGACGGCTCTTTTGTAAATGAAACCCTGTTGTTACGAACCAAGCAAAGAACATGTGTCACATTTTTTTAAAAAATCCAGTGTTTGTTTACTTGACATCTGAATTAAGGATACGTGAGGCAAACCAAGCGCGCCTAAGTACACCCGAACGCTCGCTGTCAAAGTATGTCAGAGTTCGAACTGTTTGTAACGAGAGATTCCTACACGCTGTTTTTCTTTAAGAGTTTCCTGCGGCGCCTGTCGCAAGCTGCTGACTGAGTTGTTATTGCTTCCACCAAAGTAAATAAATGGATGTATGCACTTTCTGAGTAGTTTCTGTATTTGTCCTTTACCTGACGAGCATGAAACCTTGAATCCCCATCTGTGTATACACGTGGATGTCGAACATTAACATTTTTTGTGTATGCAGACATCTGTGTTTGTATATACTCGCAACCACAAGGTCACGTTTAGAAGGATGGCCTCAACAGACATAATTTTGTTGCTTCGCCGTGATCTATTAGCGCATATTGATAATTCCCTGGCAGTAATTGGCTTGGAGAGAGACCAAGCATGAAATATGATGTCTTTGCCTTTGACTACTTTTAACCCTGAGGTACTAACACCCACCTCCTCCCCTTTTCTACCACCGTTTGCTCTATGATCGGACTGCATGTGCCACATCAACAACTTTGCCCTGCCCCTTCTCCATTACTTAACCACTAATTGCCCCGGCAACCCTTGGGATTCGGGAGCACTGACCCCAACGTCTGCTGTCATGATGTGAATTTTAATAAGGGCTCTCTTCAGGAGCTCAACAGGCTAAGCATGCATGCACCATCATCCTCCACTGCATTAACACTGGCATTTACATTCTAACTGCTGCAACTACAGGGAAAGACATGTTTATGCTTTGTTTTTAATGTGTGCTTATTTCACCTCAACTAATTTCATATTTTAAATGAAAAGAAATGTATATATTTTTGTACATGAATATCTATACTAGCAGGGCCTTTAGCAAGCACCATGTAGGCTTGACTGCAATCCTTATGATTTAATTAGTGAAGAAGCTCTAAATTAAAATGCTCGGGCAACACATAAGGGTGCATATTTTCTCCTAATTAGACACTGGACATTTTGACATTTAAATAGACACGTAATTGGGGTGGGGGCATATTTTTAGACTTGCTCTGAAGCGTCATTAGGGTTGTCAATCTTAGCCTTGAACTGGTTTTTAGAGGTTACAAACTGCATGCAGAACCATCGAGAATGTGTAACCAAACAGATGTACTGCAGGTTCTAGATTTGCTGAGATAGAACAGTAATGAGGGTGTGTACAAAAGTGCTTGCAAAGTTCCTGATGCATTCCTGAGTCATGTGCACAGGTAAGTTTAGTTCTAACTGACATACATGTAGAGCTGGGCGATACAAGATTTTTTTTATATCACGATATATTTTTTTCATTTCAGGCGATAACGATATATATCACGATATAAGCCAAATAACTATATTTGTAAGATTTAAATGTGCCGTTGCTCACAAGTTTAATGTGAAATAATCAGCAGCTTGTTTTGATTTAAATATTTATTTCCCATAATAAGTTCAACAGGGTAGATGTACTTAAGGAACATGAGACTTTTTCAGATAAATAAAGGCAAATATTGCAAACTACACAAAAGGCAGCCGCTAAAGCGTTTAAGTTTCAAAATAGAACAAACGAAACAGGCTAAATTGTCAATTCCACTTAGAAACAAAATATTAATTCTAAAAATAAATCTTAGTTTGTTTTACAGAAGAACAGACAAAATTGACTAACTTAACAATATCAAATAAACTGAGAACTAAAAGGAAATTCTCAATCTCTCCTTGTTGTATAGCTTAGCTTTTCAAACAGTTTTAACAGTTACTTTAGTCTGACAAAAGCCGGATGACGAATTAGCGCTTCCAGTCAGAGATTGAGCATGCACCGCTTTATTGTATTTCCAGACTTGCTTTCGGCACAATTTAGAGTGCGCGCTACTCTGTTTTTTGTCAGACTTGAAATAGCCGAAATACCTTCACACTACGGAACTTCTGTGGCTCTTCCGTTCGACAATCTCTCCGGCATTGGAACCATCATCTGTTTTCTCTTCGGTAACCTTCGGTCACGCTCTCGGTTGATTTTTCTCTAGTCGGCACACTCATTTCCTCCATTACCCGGGCGGCACGGCGGCTGGCTGCTTCCCAAACAAGTACACATGTGCGGCTTGGCACTTGTGCTGTACGTAACAAGTCACGTGACGTGACGCTGCGGCTGTGATTGGTTCGGCTCTGCGCTAGTTAATTTGGATTGGCTGTTCTTTTTTTTTTCTTTTTTTTAAGAGGACAAGAGCGGTGAGACCTATCGCAATAGTTTAACTTTTCTATCGAGAAAAAGTTATTACGCAATACATATCGTTATCGTTCTATCACCCAGCTCTACATGCATGTGTGTGTTAGTGGATCTGACCCATAAACTGAGGTGTGCTGCTTCATAGTGACGATTGGTCAAGATTGACAGGCTTCACTTAGTAATCTACTAGGTTAAGGGTCAATTTTCAGCATGCAAACATGTGAAAAACACATGATAAGACAGTGAAAGTGCTCTGGTGGTTTTGTCTCTATTGCAGATGTGCAGTTGTGGTAAACAAAGAAAGAGAAGTTTCCTTTAATTATGTGAAATAATGAGGGTGTAAACGCTGATATGAAAGGGCATCAATTTTATGGATATTTGCTCAATGCGTCCATTAAATCAACAGTTTTCAATGTCATATTCTGCTAATGAATGAATGGATTAATAACAGGCCAACGGTTTAATTAAAATTTGTTTTCTGCAACAACCCAGACTTCATGATCTTTAGCGCAGACGTGCTCGACAGCAGTTTGTCCTTTCGTGTACAAACAAAGTCGCATAAATCCTGCGTTTGCGCGCGAAACATTTTTACGAAGTGTTTGTAAATGAGGCCTGTCATCGTCTTTTCGCTGGGATACCGCAAACAACGCAGTCGCTTCATCGACAAACATTCATCAGACCACTCGAGCTGGTTGTACGATTGCATCGGTCGTGCGAGGGTTTAAAAATATTGTTCGTTGACAGTATAACTCAAGACCTTGAGTGACACGAGACGTGCATGTCAGATGTGGCAAATCAGTTTCTCATTGATGGTTTAGAAGCTGGAAGTTTGCAATTAAACATAGACGCAGCAACATCTGCATGTCAAAGCTGCACGACAGCTTACTCTCACATGAACTGACTGCCAGCTGATGTAGAGATCAAAAAGAAATGTCCTTTTATTTTATTTCAACCACTTATTTTCTTTTGATTTTCCCCAAATCGATACAAATTAACAATATCCACATTCTCCATTGTCATCCACCTTCATTTTCTCTGTTTTTCAAGAGCAGAGGTACCTTGATTTTTCTTTCATTTTCTCGTTTTTCTTTCTTTTTTCTGGCCTGAAACGGCATAGAAAGAGAGTAGGTCATGTTTAATTAATTCTGCTTCTCCAGGCATCAACATGCATTCACTAGTTATTCTTTTGATGCATTTTAAAGCATGCAATTAAAGGTGAACCAGGAAAACGCCAGCGTTTGCAGGTCCAATTAAAATTTTGAGGCCGTACTGGAAAGTGTGCTAGTCAAGGTAGATGAAGCTGAGATGTGTGAGTTTTAAAGAGTGTGGGTGGCTGTGCGCGCTTCCTAGAATTCCTTGAACCTAAATTTTGGAAGTCTTTTTCACATAAAATGTCATCGCATCAATATTTGATGAATGCGCAGTCATCAGGATCTTTTTGAATATGTCATCTTGTCCATCAGAAAACTGGATCTAAGGAATGTTATGAGTGTTGTAAATCACTTGGAGCAAATGTAGCTGCATGCTCTGCATGCATGCATGCAAAATTGATGTCGAAATCTTTGATAACGAACTTTTGGGATACTGGTTTGTCAATAAACTTCTGCTGCGTTACTTTATACCGTACTTGTGACAAAGTTTTTCCTTTTATACTGTGACTGCTGCTGCTGTAGCCTCTTCTTCCAGAAATCTCATAAATGCATTAAAATAGGACTTAATCAAAGTTATTCAAACCTCAAAGATCCTCTGTAAGATGCTCACTGATTGTTAAAAAAGCTGTTGCGAAGTTGTGGAGAATATGGGGACCATAATGAAGCGGTAATGCTATCTTATGATAACACTGGATAACAAGACAATCTATGACACATCGTGATATCTGTTTAATAGGGGTGCAACGATACAACAAAATTCACGGTTCGGTTCGGTTCGATACTTTGGTGTCACGGTTCGATATTTTTTCGATACAAAAAAAATGTTCATGCCTTTTTATTAATTTGTCATTTATTAAATTTTCACGGCACATTCTGCACCACATCTCTGTGCGTTCATCATTTGTTTGAAGCCAGCTCACCTCCTGCAACCACTTTTCCGAGAATACGTGCTTCTTTTGTGGTTCGGACTCCTTCTGACATTTCTTTGGAGGTGGAGGAACATCACAGTAATTGCTTAAAGGAGCTTCTTCGACATCTTTAAGAGTTCTAAACAAATGTCTGTCCTCTTCCTTAAAATCTTATGTACGCAAACACGCGTTGCAACTTCTTATCTTGTGCGGGTTTTTATTTTGACAGCGAATGCGCACCTGCGGACCACTTATGTGCAGCCCTGGTTATTTAGCTCGTCATATTGCAGCCACAGAAATTCTTTTGTCCATGAAACCATAAAGCTGCACTTTCTTTTTGCCTTATAGTCTGATTTGTCATAACCTTTCCGTTTTGTCACTTCTTCACCCTGACCTGTCTTATTTGGCTCAGCAGAACTAAAATATATATCTTGCTGCTTTTACACACGCACTCGCATAACGCTCAGCGATTCTCTGCGCGATCAACCTCTCACATGTTTAAGCTGCAGGAGATTTCACTTGTCATGTTTGCATAGTAAGCTAACGATTGATAAGACGATGTCAGAGGAATTGGTGCGCAAATTATCATCACTCACCAATCAGTACTGTCGCTTTCTATACACAGTTCACGCGATTGCAAAGTGAAAGCAAAAAACAAGCGCAAATTCAAACGCGATTTCAGTATGTCACATATTGACAGTGGCCGATGCCAATGACATAATTACCCAGCTACATTTCCGAAAGAATGCAAAAGCATTGACATATATTTTTCCTTCCTACGATAGGCCGACGGGCAGGGCAGAGATAGATTTTGGTAGCCCGACTGGAAAAAAGCCCCGGGACGTCCGGGCTAGCGATTTTGCGAGCCCTGTATCTGATTGAGGAATCACTCATCTTTGGAAAAGAGAGTTTATTATGGAGAAATGTCTCTTTCCAAAATAAAAGCTATACTATACGCTTCTTCTGGGCTATATTCTCAGCAGCATATTAAACATATCAGGTCCCCATAAGGAGAATCATGTGCTAACGGCTGTCTAAATGACTCGGGTAAAGTTTGTAGCATGCGTGCTTGTTTTTGTCTGCTTCCACTTGTCTTTGCACTAGGATGATGTCGGAGTAAATGTGCAGTCATATTGGTTGTGTTCCCACTAGTGCTGTCAGCGTTAATCTGAAATGACGTTAAGGTCACAACACGGCAAATCTCCGTTAACGAGCTACCGCGGATCGCCTCATGAGTGGGGCTGGAAGACGTCAACACATTAACGAGCTAACTGCGCTAACACACTAGTTCCCACCAATTGAGCATTGCTGGCACATCCAACATACTGTTTTACTTTTGTCCATGACACGCTTACCTTCAGGGTCATACGTCACATGAAAACCAAAATAGTTCCAAACGCCAGATCTGAATGAGGGTGGGGGAGGTTCAATTTGCCATGTTGCAACGAGCTTAACTTCTGTCTAGCTAGCTTGCCCTGCGCTCAGTGAATCTGTGTTCGACTACTCCGCCTAGGCTGCACTGTCGAGCGCAGATCCACTGAGCGCTCAACACAGACAGCATCGTCAGAAGGAAAGTTGATAAAATAAATTAAAAATGTTGTATCGTTCGATACATATGCGTACCGAACCGAAAGCACTGTATCGAACAGTTCGATATCGATACGAGTATCGTTGCACCCCTACTGTTTAACTGAAGGTAACTGGATTCTGGTTTCTGTGTCGGTGTGCCTATAATTATCGTTGTTTAAATAAGGTGTCGGTTGAAATTGTTTGCTTTCTGATTAGCGCACCAATATCCCCGTGAGATTCTTCCTCTTCACTGCAAGTCGATGTAATCGACACCACGAGGACTCATGAATGAATGAATCTGGGGCACATTCAGTGTGAAAACAGTATGCAACAGTTTGCTACCGTTTTAAGGTTGAATAACTCACTGAAAAGGTGTGCATCAGTAGGCAGTGAGCATTAGTTTTCTCCTTTTTTTGTTGTTTTTGGGTGTGAAAATCATGCCTATGTATACGTTAGAGAGCATTTACTATGTTTTGGTGGGCTAAATGGACACTGGTGAAGTTCAAAATGTTGTATGAGGTGTTTTGATGTGTTTCAATAGCTGCAGTGTTCGCTATAGGGGCACTTTATGATATAAAGTGGATTAGTGTTTAATGGACAACCGATGAATGTTAGAGGTGATTCTCTTCCCTATACTCTGTCTCTTGGCTGACCTTTACTGTTAAATAAAGACAAACATGCTCAAATTTGGCACAGTTTTCATTCACTTTCAGTACACCAGGGGAATTAGCCTGGAGAAAGCTCCACGAGAGACGTTCGTGGCCTATTTTCAAATCAAGGAGTAAGGTTATTGTGGGTTTTTTTGTATGTACAGGGTGGGCCATTTATATGGATACACCGTAATAAAATGGGAATGGTTGGTGATATTAAAGTCCTGTTTGTGACACATTAGTATATGTGAGGGGGCAAACTCCTCAAGATGGGTGGTGACCATGGTGGCCATTTAGAAGTCGGCCATCTTGGATACAACTTTTGTTTTTTCAATGGGAAGAGGGTCATGTGACACATCAGACTTATTGGTAATGTCACAAGAAAAACAATGGTGTGCTTGGTTTCAACGTAACTTTATTCTTTCATGAGTTATTTACAAGTTTCTGACCTCTTATAAAATGTGTTCAATGTGCTGCCCATTGTGTTGGATTGTCAATGCAACCCTCTTCTCCCACTCTTCACACACTGATAGCAACACCGCAGGAGAAATGCCAGCACAGGCATCCAGTATCCGTAGTTTCAGGTGCTGCACATCTCGTATCTTCACACCATAGACAATTGCCTTCAGGTGATCCCAAAGATAAAAGTCTAAGGGGGTCAGATCAGGAGACCTTGGGGGCCATTCAACTGGCCCACGACGACCAATCCACTTTACAGGAAACTGTTCATCTAGGAATGCTCGGACCTGGCACCCATAATGT
The DNA here is from genome assembly GCF_056152115.1 of Neolamprologus brichardi. Lineage (NCBI taxonomy): Eukaryota > Metazoa > Chordata > Actinopteri > Cichliformes > Cichlidae > Neolamprologus > Neolamprologus brichardi. Next base: position 22,320,181 of record NC_142111.1, on the reverse strand, counting down.
GGTGGTGCACCATCTTGCTGGAAAAACTCAGGGAACAAAAGTTGTATCCAAGATAACCGACTTCTAAATGGCCACCATGGTCACCACCCATCTTGAGGAGTTTGCCCCCTCACATATACTAATGTGTCACAAACAGGACTTTAATATCACCAACCATTCCCATTTTATTACGGTGTATCCATATAAATGGCCCACCCTGTATATTCATGCTCAAAAAGACCCGAATGAAAGCTTTGACAAGCTCTACCTCGTCCTGTTATTTGTCTTCGAGCTCACATATAAGTAGGTTTGTTTTGTCTTCACTCCAGCTTTCATCAGCTTTACTTCCACTCTCCATGTACTGTATATTATTATCCCAGATTTTCTTTCTTGGCTCTTAGTCTTTCACTTTGCCCCCTTTCATCTTCCCTGTTTCACGCTGTCTTTCCATAGCTCAAGTATGCAATGTACACATTACTGGCCCTAGACCACTTAAAATATATTTTCATGCCCTGACCTTGGATATAGGGAATATTTATACAAGCATAACTTCCTGAATTGGATCAAGGATGAATGAGAGCAGACAAGGACACAGTTAAGATGAAACAGGTGAATTTTATAGCTTGTGGACAGGGGGAGATAAGTTTTATTGCAAAGTCTAATGTGATGTCACTTTTTGACAAAGACTTATAGAACATTTCTACAGTCACACATACATATATATATATATATATGGGGATGTTCTTAGTGTGGTAGGGTAGCAGATACAGCCTCACAAGTACTTAACAAGCTCGAGGCTCAATCCTATCTGTGATCATGATACCGTGTGCCACTTTGTGTTGCATAAACTCACAGGTAGTGAGTTTATAGAAGAGAGACGTTGTGGAAGAGTTTGTCAAACATGGTGCCGAGTTTGGACGATCTGTTTAATGACTCAACAGTCTTTGTAGTAACATGAATTAAAGTTAATGCCTGGTATAAATCAATCCAAAGGTTAGGGAGCTCTCTGGGTGGATTTCAGAATTTACTGTATATCCTTCTAAAGGTTGAACACTTTAAAGAAGCCTGGTCAATAGCAGAGATCAGTAAACAGCCCGTGTTTTTTGATTTAACACTAAAGGAATGTTTTTAGAGTAACTGTTTTTCAAAGTCAAAGTTTTTGGAAGTCCATTTTTGGTAGGACCATAAATGGTATGAAAAATTGACTTTGGCTTCACTTTTCAGATTCAATGTGGAAGTGTGTTAAACCTGCAGTCTTTTTAATGGCCAACAGGGGACAAGTGCTGCAAAAAGTCATGTAGCCAGTATTTGCAACCAGTGACTGCACCCGACTACTACTGATCCACGCTGCACCGGACCCCTACAGCTCATTGTGCAGCTAGCGAGCCCACTGAGGCCCAGGCTTGTGTTGCTCTTTGGGGCTGAGCTCGGTTGGGCCTAGCCCCATGGGCTCATGCCTTGTTGCAAAAGTTGCTGGAAGTAGCCAAGTAGAGGAGACTCTACCCCTGTGATCTGGACTCTGGAGAAAATTGATGGAAACACTTGAACATTAAAAAACTGACAGTTTTTAGTTTTAGGACTAAAAACTGGAAGAAACTCCAGCAGTGAAGTCCAGGCCTCCAGTGCGGGAAATCTTACAATTTAGAACAAATTAGAAAAAAACATGCACTAGCACTTCCCTATAACTTGCTGTTAGGCACACACAATACAGTGAGGAAAAATGAAGAGGATGTAAAAAGGTTCACAACGAAGTAAAAGTCAACAAAGAGCGGTGCCTCTGCAATTAGCGATGCTAAAGCAAGCACAAGAAAAGCTCGGATGGCACGTAGTTCCAGGGCAGCCATCCCAGTGGGTTGGTTGCCAAAGCTGTTTAGTCCAAAAGAAGCTGTTGTAACTCCTAGCCAGAGGCTTGAAGCACTATTTCTACAAATATGCCCCGAAACTAAACCTGCAGCATCATTATAATTTACAGTTCCCTAGAGCCTCGCTGTTTATGGATACAAATAACATACTAAAAACAGAAAATGGAAAGGAATAGGGTCCAGTTCTAAAAAGACTTGTCTTGCTCTAATAGCATATGGTACTTGGATGTAATTTCAGTTCCTAATCAGACAATACTCTGCTTTCAGATTTTGAGCTCATTGTTCCAGTGTGATAAACGACTTATTGTTTGTGTTACAGACACATACTGAGGTTAATGCCACTTGTAGTGGTGATCTGTTGATGTTGATAGAGAGCAGAGCTATGATAAAGCACACTCCATTTATATTTGATATGCAGTTTATATCACTCCTGTCCTATATCAACATCACGCCACAGTTTGCCCTGTTGGTTTCAGCCTTGTAGACTCCGCTCACAGTGTGTCTGCGTGTGTTTTATCTTTAAGTGTCTTTAAGTGCCTACTTCATGCCTAATGTTTAGTCTTTGTGGGGTTCTTGATTAAGGTTGTTTTGTTTAACAAAACAAAAATTGACCCTTTTGTTTTGTCCAGCAGAAATCCATTTGAATCCGAATCAGAATACTTTATTGATCCCTGGGGGAAATTATTTTTCGTTACATGTATATATTTGTGTATTAGTAGCAGGTTGGGCCTGATTTTACCAACTACCAACTTAGATCTTCATAGTGTATATTCAACGGGTTGCTGGAAACATTCCTCAGGATTTCATAGCATCAACACACATGCTGCACATTTGTCAGCTGCACATCCATGATGTGGATCTCCTGTGTCTCCATTGGACAACAACCATGGCACATCCAAAGTCACCTAAATCACCTTTTTTCCCTGAATTCTGATGCTCTGTTTGAGCTTCGCCAGGTCATTTTTGACCATTTCTGCATTCTTAAATGCACCGAGTTGCTGCCACATGACTGGCTTATTAGATATTTGCATTAACGAACAGATGAAATGGATAGTGAGTATATGCACTGTATATAGTGTTGTGGAAGTTTTCCATTAAATAAAGCCTGCAGACGAGCGGCGAGCGGTAGCTAACATTCTTTAATCACAAACAAAGAACAGAAAAACCCGAGCTTGGTGGAGAGCCTGCATGACTGCGGGGCAGACGGCCAGCAGAGTCTCCCGAGCCTAACATGGCTCTCAGTTAAATACCTTCTTCAGGAACAAAAGGCAGTACACAGCTGTTTCACACCTTAAGGTTCACACTCCCTTGCTAGCTCCCAGAGTCAGAGAAGAGACAAAAGATTCTTCCTGCTTCCCCCAACTTCCTTGCTCGACCCCCACCATTTGTCTTACTGTATGAGTGTGAGACTTGTTAAAATCCAGTGGCACCAAGGCATCATACAATAAAATAATGTGATTAATACATAAGTAAAATAAATTCCTATACAATCGACAGACAGATGGAGCAGTGGGCCTGCTTATATACACCTCTGCAAACATAAGGGAAGAAGAGATGGAGGAGATATTTACTTATCTATGTCAAAAATTGCATCTTTATATATTAGAAGAACATAGAAGTCATTTAACTGTATTTACATGCACTGATAAATGGTGTAGCCTACCTTCATTAGTGGTCATGCTTTTACAGCTGAACATTGGTCTTTAAATTATTTTTAAGTGGAGAAAAATGGATTGATATGCAAAATGATTTAAAAAAAATCTTGGTGCACCACCACACATTTGGATTTTATCGTGCACTCTTACTGTTTTCAGCAACCATCGGTCTGATATTATCAGATTCAGGGTTTCACAATCAGTCACCTTCTGCTAATATGGCCACAAAATAACTGATGAAAGCCTCATTTTCCTGTTTAGAAAGGTTGTTTTTAAAACAGTATTGCATACAGCATATTCTCTATGTTAGTAATACTAATTTGGTCTCATTTGTAGCCATTCTTATGCTTTGTGTGTGCTCTATTGTTAGAAAGCTATCGAATGAAGGGTTAGTAAAGGAAAGAAAGAAGCCTTCCTTTAACAACAGAGGGAGGAGGGCAGGGGTTAAAGGATCAAGATCCTCTTAGTACTTACACAAACACACATACCCTTTCACGGATTCAGCTGCTAATCTTAAAACTACTTAACCCTTTGCAAGAGGTGACGTTCTCTAAGCAGTTTTCCAGGAACTAGCAATGGCGCCAGTAACAGCTGAACGTGACAGTTTCTGACCTTCAGACCAACTTATCCAGCTTTAACTTTGTGTGTGAATGGAAAAAAAATCAATTTGCTTCTGCATGCATGAGCAAAAGCCTTTATTTCTCATGTCCAAGGGTCATGTAATGGTAGATGGAGTATGAGATTCAGTGGATTTGACAGCTTAACTCAGTGGTCACAACATGTGGTGAAGTACTTGTTTGGTTGTAGTATGGCCACATCCTTGGTGAAACAAATTCAGAAGACTTTTTTTGATCGTTCGTGGCACAAAACCTCAAACCTGGCTATTTTTTTAGCTTTTTCTTGCCTGCAGACTCGGTCTTGTGTCCCGTTCTCACTTTATCAGTCGTCTGCATTCATGCAGATCATACATTCAGATGGGTAGTTAAATAATGCCCTCTGGGAGGGAGCGCCAAGATAACAACGTGCTCCAAAATGCCTTATGTGTGGGATAATTGTAGCTAAACTATGAAGCAGTCTGGGTTCAGTTCCAAGCTCCTACAATTTGCATGTCCTAGGGCAAAGGCGCTTTCCCAACTTCTCTTTGTGGTTAGCCACTGCCTTGTATGACTTTCTATGACTTGCTGCCATTGCTGTTTGTGTGTTTGGGTACGTGACTGACAGGCAAATTGTAAAGCACGTTGGGTAGAAGTGTTGTATAAATGCTTTCTGCTTCAAAGCAACATGTCTGGTCTCGGGTCGAGTTTGCGTCTCAGGTTTTGAGATGGGTTGGGTTTTACAGAGTTGAGGTCTGATTTCTGTGTCTACCTTGGTTCCTAGTGATTCAAATCTTGGGATCATGCTCTCCGACACATTTTTATAGAGCATTGTAGTGGAAAAAAGTAACCTTGACTCTGTGACTGCAGCTTCTCTGATATGAATACTTCCAGATTTCTCCAGCCTGCTGTCAGTTTGGACTCTTAGGACTAAAATGAGTGTTGTGTGGAATGTCTTGTTGTCTTTGAAAGGGTTGTTTCGAGAACAACCAGGTCTTCAGTGGCTGTCTTTGTAGCAACTTTAGCATCCTAATTCTGTTGCTGTCCACAGAAACTACTTTAACTACCTACATTCAGAGTTAAGCCATAATTCCTCCATAATTAGTGACGTGGTTGCTGCGTTCTCTAAGTGCGTTCTATCTAACGTTCACACACATTCAGAGCAACTTGGGGTTATTATCTTGCCCAAGGACATTTGGTATGCAGACCATAGCAGCCAGGGATGGAACCACCAACCTTCCAAGTAGTAGATGACCTGTTCTGCAAGTCTAAACTTTAATCTATGCCTGATATTTCAATGTGGTTTCTATTTTTCCAGTGTATTAATCATGATCATTATTGTCCTGACAGATGGGAGCTTTAGTCGTGCACATATTCCCATTGTTTCACATCTGGAGACTTTTTAATCTGAGTGTGACCTTTGTTCTCTTCCAGCCTGGATCCCAGTCCTCCCACTGCGTTCCTGAGACTGTCATCCACCTCCAGCCCTGGCCTCAAGGCCAGCTGATATACCCGCGGAACCTACATCATCGTTCATATTTTCCAGCGTCACCCTGAGCAACAACACACCGGGTGCACTCCTTTTGGAGAAACGCCCAAAACCCACCTTCCCAGGACACCAGGGACCGGCCCCTAGGGACTGGCCCCTGTTATGTTTTGTTGACCGACTCGTCCCAACCGGCGAATGACAAGTGTGCATCCGAGGGTGGGGCTTGCCTCAGTCTCTCATGATTGGCTGCTGGATGGAATTAAGGTGAATGGAACACATGCCCAAGGAGCAGGACTCTAACCCATCAGAGGGAGAAGAGAAACAGTGAGTTTGAATTATGTATTTATTGTTTGAAATTGCATCATTGTTTCATAATGGCTGTTAAAAGTAAGCAGTAGTCGTTCCAGTTCCTTTATAGCCATCCCATCTCCTTCTCTACCTTTAGCTTTCCTACTGTAGGTCGTATCTTTACTGAAGCAGCCATGATTTTTTTCTCAGTGCTGTAGAAAAGAGGTTTTCTGATAAGGCAGTATTCATTTTTCAAGATAAGCTAAGCATCGTCGTGTTCTCTTTTTTCCTCCGTACCACTCGCCCCTCTCTCCCTCTCGCCCTTTTCCTCTTGTCTGAATTGTTTCTGAGAAACTAGACCTTCAGCTGCTCCTGACCCTGACGTTCCCGCCGTCGCTCAGCTTCTTCAGACTGAGTCAGTCTAGCCTAAATGCAAACAAACATGGCGCTTTTTAAGCCCCTTCTCATTAATGAAAACATAATATTAGTGGAATGGACTGTTTTCTCATACTGCTAGAGGAAGGGGCCCCTCTGTATGGAAGAGACCTCTGGGTAAAGGAAATAGTTATCGCTGTATATCAGGCTGCTTTGGGTTTGAAACAAGTCTTTAATTTAGAAAGCGCCACGATTTCCTTTCATTTGAACTGTGAAATATCGAAGGTAAAGACGCGTCGCCTTCACAGTTATTTGAAGGTGTAATGACAGGTTGGTTTTGTGGTTTCACAAAATAAGTGTTGAAAGCTTCACGAAAGCTTCTGTTTAATCACATCAGGTCTTTATTTTATATTCTTTTTGGTTGCCAATAAGTTCTTAAATGAGCAATTTTAACACAGCAGAACTCTGCGAGTTTACTTAAACAGACGTTTCATCCTTAAATCAAGTATACGTGTTTCTCCTCTGGCATGTAGCGGGAGATATCGGCTTCAGCTTGTCTTGAATCTAATGGAAACTAGCTGGTGGTCAGAATCTTAAGAAGTACACTTGAAAAAAAATCTATAGCAACACCTCTTTCCGCAAATCATGACCTAGATATGTGTGTGCAGTTTCATGTCGGAACTGTCTGTCTACATCCGCCAATTAAAGCGTGCAGCCAGCTAATTACAGCTCAGCTGAGTGGGTTCCCATTAGTGTTTACATCCTGCCACGCGGTCACGAGCATGAGGTCACGGGTAGCTCGTTTTGCACAGCGATACAGTTGATGGGGGTAGTTCAGTAGAAAGGAAGTAGGTCCTACATAAACCTGTTTTTGAACTGATAGATAAATAGCACTTTCAGCTTTTGGTTGCTCCCTTTAGGGCTCACCACAGTAGATCATCTACCTTCAACAAGTATCTTCTGTCACACCACTTCCCTGCATGTCCTACATTTGATTTTCAGGGTGAACTCTAACTTTGTCGTCTTGTTGTCTTAAATGAATAGGGATGGGTACCGGTATCCGGTGCCATAGTAACCAGACCGAAAAGCAGCGCACATTTCGGTGCTTTATTTTCCTGAGCTGTGATACACTTTTTTCTTCCTTACATTTGTATTGGCGGTTGGCAAACAACTGAAAGGTGCATTACCGCCACCAACTGGTATGGAATGATACACTTTAGATTCTAGCCAATCATTTTATGTTTCCGGGGATAGTAGGCGGGCCCAGGTACGTACGTTCTTTTAGAGCAGAGCTACAGATTAAAAATGCCCAAGGCGAAGCGGTCAAAAGTCTGGCTGTACTTCACAGCAAAATATGCAAACTCAGCAGCCTGCACCAAGTGCTTTAAGGTGATACTGTGATACTGTCAAAGGAGGTAACACCTCAAATCCAATGAAACACCTGGCAACGCATAGCTTTTTTTTTTTTAAAACCGAGAAATGCGCCGTATTTGATGGCTTGCTGCGAGACCTCACACCGAGCACATCTACTGCGGGTGTGGCAGGCCCCTAGCCCTGCCACTGTAGCAGAAATGATGACGGATGATGATGCAGCAGCAGCCGTTCTTCTCTGCTTGAGTAGCTTAATGTTGTTCGTGTGTAATTTACGTTGAGTAGGCTAACCACGTTATTACATTAATGCATGTAAGGTGAACTAGCAAACAGCGTCGTAGTTACATGGAGCTGTCTTCTTGTTTGATGGCAGATACTCCCTTCACCCTGGCCAAAAAGGCTAAAATGACCAAAGAAAAAGTGGAAAACAGTTAAACATGAGAGGTTTTTGGACAAAGTTTGTTTTTTTTCCATTGTTTAAGCACTGCTTCCAGCCAAGAGTGATACCATATATGCCCTATAGCTGCAGAAAAGGCTAACATTGTTATCTTTAAAAAAAAAAACAAAAAAAAAACAGCTGAACATTAGAGGTTTTTGGACCAATTTTGTGTTTTCCATTCTTTAAGCACCGTTTAAGCACCGGCACTGTTTCAAAAGTACCGTTTTGGCACCGGTATCGGATAAAACCTAAATGATACCCATCCCTATAAATGAGTAGTTGTCTTTACATCGTGTGGTATATACCATTTACAGGCTGAGCAGTCCGAGGATAAAGCGAGCATTTGAAGGCAACACTGGACACCGGCATTAACATGCAGTGTTTGAATTTAAACACCGGAACTTTTTCAGTCTTTCGTCTCCGCAGTCAAATTTATGTAAAATGTAAGGTCATGTTTTAGTTACTGTGTGGAGGGACTGGCTGCCTGTTCCGCTCCGTCAGAGGCCGACGGATTCCTAAGATAACACGGACACCTGTCAGGAGATTAACAGCTCTGCTGCCGGGGGAAACAGAAAGTCGGCGTGGCAGAAGACATCTTGCTTCATTTCACATGTGCGGGTGTAATAACTGAGTGTATCTCTGTTTACACCTGTACCTGCTGGCTGCAGTACTCTGCACGTCAGGGATAATTAAAAGGACGATGAATTCAACTCCCGAGGCTACAGACTGGAGTGGTTTCTGCTTAGAGTGGATATCGGTAGTGCGCTCAGCATGACAGTGGATTTTATTAAATCTCTACCCCTCCCTTCTGCGTGTTGTCAACCAGTTGTTGTGATCTGATCCGGTCCTTTAAAGAGGTGTTTTGGATACCAGAAGGCAGACAGAGAATACGCCCTCCTCCTAAAGATTGATTGATATGTCGTCAGCCTTGTTCAGCTGATTTTTTTCGTATAAATAAATCCATACAAATATACATTCTACGCACTAAATTTCATTCTCGGCACTCGCTTTCGATGCTGTTTTGCTTCGTGCTCCTATTAACATATTAAGATGCACAAATTCCTGCACACGTCGGATTCTTCCTTGCATCACTCCTCTGAACATGTCACCGTAGCTGACGCAAGACTGCTTGCACTGTGTTGCATTAACAGTGGTAAAGGCTTGCACCATACAAGTGTTGTGTAGTCTCTTGTATCCAGGAAACTTTGTTCGCGAGGCGCGAGGCCTGTTTTTATCCTTTGCACTTATGTGAGATCCTCCCATCCATCATGCACGAGAGACGATCACAGCTCTCGGCTGGTGGTGCTCGTCTGCATGTGGAATCGTTTGGCGTTCTCTGTGTACAATAAGTATTAAGTGCTCCTCTCAACTGTAAATAACATAAGGTGGCTCGCAGTAATTGCGTCGTGCTGTTGGATTTGTGTCAGGGAACGCACTTAAGCCTCAAACAGACCTGCTGTTCTTAATTTCTACACGTAGAGACAAATGGAGGACACCTGTCCTGCAAAGGAAAACAATCACATTGACACACATGGAGAATATGTGCTCTTTCTCCAAATCATATGCCGTATGTAAACCTAGAGATGGACTTAACGACTGTCAGGCCGATTATGAATGCAGCTTGGAGGTGCTGGCTGATGAGGAGCAGTCCCACCAGATCTGTTCCAGTTGGGCTCAGCTGGTGTTTACATTCGGCAGATAACGCCGTGCGGTGTGTAAAGATTCTAGTCTGAATTCTTCGGAACCGGTCACTGCCAGACGTTCTCATTCAGATTTTTTTTAAAAACCTTGTTTAAAATTTGTAACTGACAGCTGCGATTTATGGCGTCACTGTTGCTTGGAAGATGCAAAACAAACACGAGAAGAGGAATGGCGCGCGAAAACGTTTGTGACATAGAAGTATCCCTGCAGAGCGTCCCCTCCTTGGATGGTCTTGCACATTTTGATGATGCTGTATACAAGCCGCATAGTGTTATGGTAAAAATAAAACCAGCTGTGATTGTTCGGCTCTCTGCGCTGCACAATTTCTTTGTTTGTTTCGTTTTTGCACACTACGTTTTATTCCAATTGTCGCTTATTTGAAAAAGTGGGACGATCCTCATCGAAGCACGTGATTTTTGTTTCCGGTTATGTCTGCTCTCTTGCATCTGAACATAAAATGTCCAGTCATGGGACATTTAACTGAAAGATGAAGGTGAAAAACTGGGGATAGGAGCAAGAGTGAAAGGGCTGCTATGATGTATGGTTTGGAGACAGTGGCGCTGACAAAAAGACAGGAGGTAGAGCCGGAGCTGAAGATGAAATGATTATCAATGAGTGTGAAAGAGACAGTTCGGGCAGAGCAGTTTGGAGACAAAGTTAGCGAGACAAGGCTGACGTGTTGAGAGGAGAGAGAGTGGATATACTGGACCAAGGATGTTGATGATGGAGCTGCCAGGCAGGAGGAAAACAGGGAGCAGTCGAAGTCTACCAGCAGAATGATATTATCAGCCATGTGCAGTGCATAGTGGACTGCTTTAAGGGATTTCATGGTTATGCATTGGTTGCAGAGCTTTGCAGACAGTCATCTACATGTTGTAGCTGTTTCCTGTCGCCCCCACCCCCAAACCGGGCACGGCTGCCCCTCCCCGAGGCTGGTCCTGCTGGGAAGGAAAATGGTTTGATTGTTGGGGTTTTCTCCAGAACACTGCAGGGTCTTTATCATATAGTATAAAGCGCCTTGAGGTGATTGTTGGTGTTATATAGATAAATAAACCTGAAGTGAATTTTTACGCCATCTGTGTCACTCAATCTGCATATTTTGATCTTCAAGCATGTTTTGTGCTTCTTTTTCCAAATCCGCCCAAATTTCTGACTTGAATGTAAAATTTTCCCTGTAATTTTGTTACATAAGTAAAATTGTTACATTTGATTGAATCTGGTGAAATACAGTGTACTTGAATGAGCCTTTGATTGAAGGTGAAGAACGAGTGAAGGTTTGTTTCTTCACTGCCAAAGTCTCTGTGTTGGTCAGATTTTCCCACAACAGCGTCTTTGGTGGAACTGAGCACATAAACAACACGCAGCTTTTCCTTCCCCCTATACATGAGGATGTCCTGCCATGCCCACGTTAAAAGCATTGTTATTCGCTCTTCCTATGGATTTTACGACTATTACTTCCTGTTCCCTTGTTTGTGGATGCAGAGTGTAGTGCTTTACACATTAGCCTAACCAAGCAAAAGATCCCCAGTTTGATCCCAGGAGGAGATGCAGATCCTTGTGGGGGTTGTGTCAGGGAAGAGCATCCAGTGTAAAAATCTGCCATATGTTTTTGACACTGTAGGCGACCTGTGGTGAATAGGGGATTAGCTGAAATAGCTTTAAACGTCCCCTTCCTTTGTTCGTTGGGGACTTAAAAATTATGTCAGTAGATGCATTTTTGGCATTATATGTCAAAGGATGAACACATTTAAGCAAAGTATGGTTTTTGTATGTGGTAAACATCAACTAATATCCCTGAAGCTGGACACAGTGAGTCATAAGATTCTAATAAATAAAAAAATAAAAAAAATAGTGGTATGTTGCAAGATCTTCCTAACATTTTAAATTAGATATTGGACAGGAAAAGACACTTGGTGAGGATTTTATGTATTTTGATCATCCTCGCTTGTTTGAGATCAGTGTGACCTGCAGTCTGCCCTCTTATAAAGTACTTAAACCAGAGTTTATTTCACAATTACCCCTAATGTGAGAGGCGGGTACCCATTAAGGCCAGGTGGGTGGGTGTCAATCTGTGAGTCAGTCGGCATAAACCTCAGACTAATTGTCCGAAACACTGTCAGGTTTTATTTCTGCATTTGTAAAAGAAAAGTCCCCCTGCAGGATCTCAGTGATACTTTAAAGAGCTGTGAACATTTCACGGCAGAACTGCATTTGTGTTGTTCGATTTGTATTATAAATTAGAGTTTAGGGATGCACCGATACCGATACTGGTATCGGGTATCGGGGCCGATACTGTAAAATGTGTGTGTACTCATACTCGTAAAAGTTACCGATACCATGAACCGATACCAACTTATTTCATTAATCAGAGGGTGGCTTGTCATTTCTGTTGTAGTTTTTTAGATTGGCCACTAGGGAGCCAATTATTATTTTATTTATTATTTATTTAATAATAATTATTTTGTTTGTTTGTTTACAATATGGACACTCTGCAATAATTTAAAAGTTTATTTTATTCTCAAACCTAATTTGTATTTATTTTATTCCAAACAGAAGTGTTTATTTATTATTCTGAAAGCTCGAGACAATAGTTCAGTGGTATTTTGTAAAATTACAATGTGGAGACTCAATAATTTAACAGAAGTGCTTATTTTTCCACTTGAAATTTTTTTGTGGTCATTTTTATTAAGATTTTATTTTTTATCGACAGGCAATATAATAAAACCTGTCTTCCAATTAATTGTATTTGTGTGTGTGTGTGTGTGTGTGTGTGTGTGTGTGTGTGTGGTAGAAGTATCATTTTTTGTATTCTGTATCGGCAAGTACTCAGATCCAAGTATCGGTATAGTATCGGTTTGAAAAAATTGGTATCGTTGCATCCCTATTAGAGTTATTATTATCATGATCACAGAAATAACAGCAAATACATGCTGCAGATCTCTTTAGTGTGGTTACGTGTAAAACACGTACTTCATACTGGCAAAAGCACTGGGATTTCTCTCTCATGATCATGTAAAACCACCACGCCCAGTATGAAACTGTGAAAACTTTCAGTGAGATTTGGTTTGATTCATGCAATATCAGTCTATATTCGCTTTGTCGTGTGCATTAGTCTGGACTGAGAATTGTGTGAATAAATATACTTCAGCGCTACTATGTTTGCATGACAGATTAATTTTATTCATCTTGTCAAATGTGCTAAACGAACTTGCAGCTTTAGTGAAATCTTTCTTTTTTTTAAAAAAATATTCACTTCACAGTATCAACATAAATAAGTCTGAACCTCTATATTTATAACATAGAGTGTATAGGTTTTAAGCGCACACCAGACACATCTGGATATGGAAAAAAATCCAGTTAAATGTAGTCGAATACCTACTAAGTGTTTTTCTTTGGTTTCAGTTCAGAACATTTCAAGCTGTTTATATTTGAGCTTTTAACTACATGTTTATTATTGGTTATGTCTGGGTTGCTGTAGAGTTATGGATTTAATCAGAGGGAGTTGTCTTGCTTTCACTCGGTGGCATACTACATCCCCTTCTTCCTCAGCCTGTAATTTAGAGAGTGGCGGGAACAAAGTGTCCATTAGCTCTGGATGTATAGGACGGGGCAGACACAGCTGTTGGCCCGCAGCATGTAAGCACAACAATAGGCGACTGTGGCCCTCTAAACATAGGACAGGGGGCCTCTTTGAGTGTTTGTTATGGATATAATTCTCCAGGCTATTTTGAGCATCTTTGTGTTGTTCTGTCTAAGATGCACGAGCTTCAGAGCAGACAGTTTCCGTTCACCTAGATTAAAAAAGGCAACAAACTCTAGCCAATCACAGGCAGAGTATCGGCAGAATGTAGATAAGTGTGAAAAAGGAAGAGTTTCTTCTAAGTGTGAAAAATTTGAGTGTGAATATAAACAATAGTTTGTTTGTTTTTTACAGTAATTACATAAACAAACACAATTGTATCTGAGAGTCAAATTGAGTCACTTAAAATCCAGTGAACTGTTCAAGTTTGTCAGAAAACTGTATACTGACTTTATTTAAGGGATAATTTTAAGGCAATATAAAGGCTTATTTTGTAAACTGACTGAAATCGTGGTTAGGAGGGTAAAAATATAACAAATATGTATTGATTACATAAAGAAAAACTAACTTTAACTGAGGTTACAACATACAAAAGTTATGAAAAGCTGTGTGTGTGTAATGGCACGGCTGTGGCTCAGGAGGTGGTGCAGGTCATCTCCTAACTGGAATGTCAGCGGTTCGATCCCATCTCTCCTAGATACTAGAGACCATCCTTGGGTTGTCCCTGATGCATCCGTCACTGTGAATTTTAGGTTTAAAAAAAGCTTGTGTGATTGTAAGCGAATGAGGCTTGTAGTAGGTAAGCGCTTCGAGTGCTCTGTTAGTAGGACAGATTATCTACAGAGCGCCTGTAGAGCTCTATAAATAAATATTTGCAGGCGTTTAGCAGCATAACACAAGGTTGATTCAGGGTCACCTGATCCAGTTCAAACTGTAAGCTTTATCAAAGAGCAAAGTTTAAATGTAGAGAGGTTTTCACGTCTTTGTCCTGCAGCCAAACTGGGAGCTGGTTTCACGGGAGAAGAGACTGATGGCTCATTGTGACATGTTGCATCATTAACATGGTCTAGAGTGCCAGATGTGCATTAATCCGCAGCCAAATATAGTCAACAACAAATGCTCTCACCAGCTGTTTTAGCTCCTTTTATAAATGCTATTTTTAAAAATGTGTATGTCTCTAATGAGGGGAGGATTTAAGGCCTGAATGTCATAAACAGCTAGAGTATTCAGAGATTGTCTGTCTTTTTACGGGGGGAAATATATATATTTACCCTTAATAATCTACACTGTAGTGACTGTGACTGGTGTTGGCTGCTTTTTATGTAGTGTATCTATATCTTTATTATTAAGTCCTGCAGTGTCAGTTACCTGACAGACCAGTAATACCTGTGTCGCGCTCACTGTCAGAGTCACAAGTGGAGAAGCTGACTGTGCTCCAATAAGAGGAGCCTGGGTGGTACCAAGTTGCACGGATAGGAATAAAACGGCGAGGGAGCGGCAGAGAGTATCCATGTGGGTCAGCAGGCTAAACATAGCACGAGTGGACGAGATATCAGTGTGAAGGAGAGTGGGAAAAACAGGCAGCGTCCATGCACGAGGGCCGTGCACAGCTTTAGCTGCGGCTTTAACTAGAACTGTACCTCAGCCATGCATATTTTACATTCCCACTGCTACATCAGGTCAGCACTATGTGTTTGTTTGTGTCATCCTTTTGGCTCAAACTCTTGTTTCTTCTCTTGTGTATTTGTTTTGGACCACGCGGCCACATTCGGCACATGTGTCGAGCCGCAAGGAATTCATCTGCTGCTCTTGAGCGCCAGTTTACGTTTTATACTGTTTTTGCTGCGGAGAATGTAGAGTATGAGCATGTGCATTGAGTTTTCCGAGAGCCACAGTCTACAGGACTCGCACATTTAGAACTGTGTTGCAATCTGTATCTCGCCACGGAGCAAGACCTGGGAATTGAACTTACCTTGGTATGCTCGTATAGCACACGCTGTCCTGCCTCAACCTGCAGAGACTCAGATTCCATCAACATATATTCAGTTTAAGCCCATGAACAGAAGGTCTTCTATGTGCTAAGTGACCAACGTCTTCCTCAACTGTGCAATACAATTATATATATATATTAAAAACAAAAACAAATCTACTTTTCTGTTTGTTTGTAGCAACAAAACATCATAACAGATGAAGATGCAACATGCCACTGTGAATCTAAACAGCCGTAAAAGCTTTCAGACTAACCCACTTTAATAAATACAGTCATTTTATGCCATTATGTTATGTATTATACAGCTATTTTATTTTTCAGGGCCACTCGTCACAATGTCTGTCTTTTTTTAATGAGAGCTCTTTGAACAAAGAACACCTCTGAGGTTACTGCATAGACTGTATATAAAAGGCAGAGGTAGGCAATGTAATATGACCCATTAGCTTCTGGATTCCCATATTAAAGCCTTTTTTTTAGGCGTTGCCATCTGGTAATAAGTTCTAAGTTGTGGTACCACAATGTGGATGTGACATCATGACTACATTTGAAGTTAGGGTGGGTTATAGCCTATTTTATCATGGCTTTAGCTGATGTTAATAGCATGCTTTTTACTGTGGCTAAAAACTTCTCTTGCATATTTGTAGAAACTCACTCTGTTGGTTACGTAATTCTTATTTTGATTTAATACAAAGTTTGTTTCTCTGCACTTGCGCCTGCTGTTGATCCTCATCTTCTCACTGTTTTTCAAGTGGTCCACGCTAGCTAGCTAGCTAAGGCTAGCTAGCTAAGGCTAGCTGCTCTGGTCACAAAGGCCTAGAGACCAGTTAGCAACCACCTGGCAACCACCGGTTGCTAGGGAAAAGTATTTCCTTTTTCCTGTCACTAGTTAAAATTGGTCAGAAAGAGCTGTTGTTTCTGTGTTTTTGTTCTTATTTTGTGATCATTTTCAGTGAATCACTAGTCATTACTCTGCCATTTGTTGCATCATTCATCAGAGCTCACGTTGCCGAGCTTGTGTTGCGGAACCTTAGGGTTT
Source organism: Neolamprologus brichardi (assembly GCF_056152115.1). Classification (NCBI taxonomy): domain Eukaryota; kingdom Metazoa; phylum Chordata; class Actinopteri; order Cichliformes; family Cichlidae; genus Neolamprologus; species Neolamprologus brichardi. The sequence continues at coordinate 22,303,823 of NC_142111.1, read as the reverse complement.
GTGCAAACTCTCTGTACAGAAATGCAGAGGTATAGGATAGTGTTTGGTGTAGTATAGAAGTATAGTCCTTGTAGGAGTGACAAAGACCTGATTAATGAGTATCTGATGTCATCCCATTTGTTGATGTTCCCATCTGCAACAACATGCTGCTGCACTGGAAGACTGAGCTGTCACATAGCTGACAGTCTGATGGTTGTCGCCTCCAGCAGCTCCATGGAGTGATGTTGGAGCCAGTTGGCAGAGGGAGAGATATTTACCTTTGAGTGGCAGTGAGTGAAAACCCCATCGCATCTTTCTGCTGCTGTGACAGCTTGAATTCTTTTCTTTCACATCCTACTGGCACTTTAACTGACATGTTTGCCCACAAAGTGAATGAAAAACAACAGCCGTGTTCAAAGGCTCTCGGATTTCTTTAGGTATTACTTTGTAAAATATGCATATTGCATCAATTTGTTGTTGTATGTAGAAGTGTTGCTTCACAGGTGAGCAGCATGACTGCTAGAAATGGAGACGGTTGTCAGTGCCAGTAACATTATACCGTGCTTTTGACCACTGAAATCCACTAAAGAAGATACCCAACAGTCATGATAAATCAAGTCTTAATTCAACAGGCTGTTCAAGAGCCCAGTATAATACACATTTGTATTCTGAAAAGGGCAAAAGGGAACAGCTGAGAACAAGACACTGCTATAATTAAAACCACTTTAAAATATGAAGGGTAGTTTGAGCCGGCATTCATGCACAATTATAGCAACTTGTGAGCCTGACAGGTAATTATATTGTTATGTTTCCCAGTTGGAGACAATGTTTGCTGGTGTGAAACATAAAAACATGCTCTCTAAGCCTGTGTCTCATTTAGAAGCAGTAACATAAAACATGTTGTTTATCAGACTTGTGTTTTTTTTTTGACCAAGAGAGCAGAGAAGAAAAATGTGCAATATAGCCACAGAAACATTAAGCAATGAGTAACATGACTGGAGCTCATTTAGTGTAGAACTTTTTTGTTTTGTCTTTGTGTAAACAAGACATACTGAAAGCTGCAATCATGGCAGTATAGTGCTTTATCAAAGTCAAAGTCAAATTTATTTATACGGCACATTTAAAACAACAACTGTTGGCCAAGGTGCTGTACAATTAAGATAATCAAAAGAGATAAAAAACATACGGAGACATGATAAAAGTTAAGAAAAACAATCATCAAATTAGAAGATTTGAGTAAAAAATAAGATCAATAAAAGTAATACAAACTCATTCTGATTTAAAAGCCAGGGAGTAAAAGTGGGTTTTCAGACAGGTTTTGAAAGTGTCCAGTGTTGGGGAGGTCCTGATGTGAAGGGGCAATTTGTTCCACAATTTAGGAGCAGTTGCACCAAAGTCCCGATCTCCTCTGTACTTTAATCTGGACCTCGGGACAGCCAGGAGCAATTAATCTGCAGACCTCAGTGATTTTGCAGGAGTGTACCAATTTAAAAGATCGGAAAGGAATGAGGGTGCTAACCCATGCAACGCCTTAAAAACGGATAATAAAATCTTAAAATTAATTTGAAAACTAACTGGCAGCCAGTGTAATGATGCCAGTATGGGAGATATGTGTTCTCGCTTGCGTGTGCCACTTAGTAACCGTGCTGCAGTCTTTTGGACCAGCTGCAGACGGCTAACTGATGACAGGCTAACACCAGAGTAAAGACTATTACAATAGTTGAGGCGAGATGAAATGAAGGCATGGATAGCTCTCTCAATGTCTCTAACAAAGAGAAATGGCTTCACTTTAGCAAGTAGCCGAAGATGAAAGAAACTTGATTACAGCATTGATTTGTTTATCAAAAGTTAGAAATGTATTAAAAAAAAACCTTTGCGAGGGACCTCGGAGTGATTTTTGACTCTAAGGGGCCAAAGTCGCAGTGATCACAGGGACCAAACACAATCACCTCTGTTTTCTGTTCATTTAGGTTAAGAGAGTTTATCGCTTCATAAAGCAAGAAGGCTCCAGAAGCCACGCTCTCATGTTAAAACGTTAACTTCCGCCATACAGTTCATGGAATCTGGATGGCGGCTGAATATTTTTGCAAGTCATTTGTTCAAATTATATCAAGCTTAAAGCTATTCTTTATTAAATGCATCAGCTAGATTTTAAAGCTCATCAAGCCACTGAACTGTCCGTGTTGATGCTTTTTTTTTAAAAAATTTCATGCAACAAATATTGTTGCTATTCGTGAGTTTTCAGATTTACTGTTTTACAAAAAGGCTAGAAAATAAAAAAGCGTGTTATGATTTTTTTGATTAAGATGAAACTTATTTTCTTGCGTTCTTGCAAGTGTGCTGGGTATAAAAACGTGAATTCACGTTTGGCAGATTTCTAAGATACTTGTTTTTATGACATGCTCTAATAAATTTGTTAAAATAATTTAGATATGAGAGTGTGTAAAATGCACCCCTACAGTCTATGGGTGGACTTTGCTTACTGAGCTGCTAGTATCAGGTAAGTTGGAGCTTAAACTATTGTCCAATTATGGCTTTAGTGACCAAGATGGCAACAGCAATAAGCTAAAGTTGAGACTTCTGAATTCACGTATGCAAACAATGGCTGACTTCACAGTGGCTAACGCTCCTTTATTCATGTACAGTCTGGAGGAAACTAACCTACCTTTTATTTATTTGTTGTTGATGGCTAACAGGGCAACAGTTTGCATGAACTTTACTTAATGATTTGTCAACTTGAGTTAGGAAGTTCAGTGAAAGTCCCATTTTAAGTTTACTATTCAAATCCACCCATATGCTTAAGTTAAGAGTGTTTAAATTATTCAATTATCCATCTCTCTAGATGCCTGTCTTTGGACGTCTTATTGCAGTAGCTAATCAGCGACGGCTTGCCGTGACCGCCATTTGAACCCCCGGGTGTGTCATTAGAAAGGCAGCGACTCTCTCATTAAAAACTCCTTTCATAAGATAAAATGTAGCAGCAGAGGAAGGATCCTTTCACCCATTAATAAAGAGTACACTCTTATACATCTCTGTCACAGAGCAAATTTAACTCAGAGGCTTGTGTGTTGTGATCTAGAGTCCAGCAGAGTTGGAGCTCAGTTTATTTATGGTTGTAATGGAGTCCTGCTCCCTCTCCTGGAGCTGGCGTTAAAGGGTCCTGGTGCGGGAGGAGAGCCGGAGGCTGTTAGAGAGCAAAGAGCTGGACTCTCGGGATTCTAAACACATCCCAGACTTGCAGGGAGCACTCGCTGACTCCGGCCCATACTGTACTCGCTTTTCATAACCCCCCCTTACCTCATCTCTCTCTGCTTTCATAACTCCCCTGCTAGCCAGCTCCCATCTGCGCTTTACATGCCTTCCATATGTGTGAGCGTGGCTTCAGGTGTGTGTGCACATCCTTGCTGTGAATGCGTGTTGCTTTTGGCCGCATGGTTGACACCTACACTCTTTGCAGTTCTTGTCTTTCGGCTGCTATTGTGGGGTTTCCCCATGAGCACTCTCGTAATTGCCGTGGTTTTGGGGACCTTACTAGTATTCCCCACAAAGTCTTTTTCCTGCTTCTTGGATTCAGTTTGGGAGCACATTCAGCTTTTACTGCCAAAATGCATCAATTTGCTGCAAGTAAAGCTGCCTTTTTCTTTGACATAAACTTTATGACTTAACTTTTGGTCTAGAGAGCTCAGTTACAACTGAAAATTAAAATTTATGGTGGCAAATCATGCTCCTATATCTCTGCGTGATTTGAGTACCAGATGCTTGGCTGGTAAATGGATATAGGAGGAAGGTTTACACAAATAGAGAAGTCAGTTTACTTTCCGTATATGGTTTTGCATGAAATGTACAGATTACATTATCTCTCAGTCACTCGATCTGTTGTTTATAGATCTGTCCTGGAGCCCATTTATAGCTGATATTAACGTGGAGACTTTACTTGGATTACTTGGAAAAGGATATTTCCATCTGGTATTGATTCTCATTAGCTTGATTTTGAAGCTGACGAATCTCTATAAACAGAAGTGCTGACCATGTGTTTGCCAAAATGCAAGCTCAAAGCTACCATCTAACATCTAAACTGGGCAGGGATAGCTCAGTAGGTAGAGTGGTGGCCCCATGATCGGAAGGTCGGGGGTTCGATTCCCCTGAACAGCTACCCTGAGGTACCCCTGAGCAAGGTACCGTCCCTACACACTGCTCCCCGGGCGCCCAATGGCTGCCCACTGCTTCACTGAGTGAATGGGTTAAATGCAGAGAGGAATTTCCCCACGGGGATCAATAAAGTACACTTTCTTTCTTTCTAAAGACATATAACAGAACTTACCTGTGTTTATAACCGGTGACCACCGGATGGAACATAATATATCTGCTGGCTTCCCCTCACGATGTGGCCACATTGCTGATTGGTTTTGTTGGCATAAAGGGAAACGGTGCTATTGTATCAGATCTACTTATTTTCCATTCGCGGAGAAAGCATTCGTCTGCAGTTCTTTGATGTGCAATTTGAAAAATCACAATTGAGGGCACATAATCTGTCTGGCTGAACCACCAGACACCTGCCTGCAATGTGATGTCAGTGTGAGCCAAACCCCCTCCAGATGTGATTTGTCTGATTCAGCTCCGACTGTGATGTGTTTGGCATACCTGGCTATATATTTTCTTTATGACCTACATACACACAGCTTTACAGAAATAAGTGTTGTATATTTACAGGCGTTGATTGTTCCTCTTTGCTTGTCTCTCTTTGTCCCTTTGTTATTTCTCAGGTGGCTCAATGGCCCAAAAAGGAAGAGGAAGAACAGCCAATGTTCGGTGAAGAGCATGACTGGTGAGTGTCTGATGGATTGACTCTCTGGAGTGGCACCTAAGAAAAAAAGCACTTCTCTTACCTGAAATATGCCTGACGTCTTCAGATGTACCCCTTTACTTTAGAGAACAAACAGTCTCCAAATATAGGTAACCATTCATTTTGAAAATTGCTTTTCCAGCACTTTGGTTTGGAGGTGTTTGATATATTTTTGGATTCTCTGAATGTTTTTTTGCTTTATAAAAAAGGACTCTCAGTCTCGCCACAGTGTACGCAAGCACCGAGTGAGTGACTGCAAAGACGTTAAGCACGAGATTGATTCCTGCCGCGTGTACATTACACTTTCGATTTGTCAAGAGCAAAGAGAAGAAGTAAAACATCTTGGCACCTGTCATCAATAAACGAAAGCCTTCCGCTTTGTCTGTTTTCATGTTGGATGCAGTTCATTGTCAGAGTGACAGCTCCAAATCCCCTGAGCTGGAAGAAGCGAGTGAGGAAGGGAGGTGAGAGATTGGGAGCGATAGAGTGGGAGGAACGCCAACATAAAAATCCAAGTCTACAGAATAGCTGATTTAATAAAATATATCTCCCGAGGCTGAGTCCAAATGTTTCCCCTCCCAGCAGGCTTCCTCCCTGCATGACTGCTTGTGCCATGCTTTACCTGCCATGGTTCATTTGAACTGGGAAAGTATGACAGTATGTCTGTCTTAGGGGCATGGTTGTCTGAGATTCAATTATATACACTGTCAGAATTTTCCTCTGAGAGTGGACCAACCCTCAGCAAGTCAATGGATACCTTAACAACCATAATATCATTGTGTTGTGTCCAAACAGCACATTTTACAACCATGTGGGCTAGCATAAATATACACGATTATAATATGTTAATAATAAAACCAATAATCAAAGCCTAGGTAACCAAATCATCTTGATAGATAGTAGATTTACAGTAGAGCTACTTTACAAGAGTAGCTTTGCATGAATCGCTAGTGAGCCCTTCATGTCCTTATTATCCATATGGCACATTTGGTGTAATTTCAGCTTGTCGTGCTCCTTCCAGTTCCCCAGGCTGGACACAGAAGTGTACAATCAAGTCAGTTATATGTGCAGGAGTTCAGGACTTCTCAGATTACACCGAGGAAAAGCTGAAACAGCTTGAAAAAGTTTCTTTGTTTTTAATCAATCGGTAGAAGATTGCAAGAAGTGCAGAGCACCCAAAATGCCAGGACAAGTGCTTACAGGGCTGTGATGATGTTACAAACTGTTGCATCCTTTAAACCAAAAACTTGTACGAGCTTTGACTGCAGACTGAGGTTTGGATTACTGGCATTACTGGTAATATGTGCATCAAACATTGCACAGTGGCATGGATGTTAGCACTGTTGCCTGAGTTTAATTCCACCATCAGGCCGGGGTCTTTCTGTGTGGAGTTTGCATGTTCTCCCCGTGTTTGCGTGGGTTCTCTCCGGGCGCTCCAGCTTCCTCCCACAATCCAAAGACATGCAGTTAGTCGGGATAGGTTAATTGGAAACACTAAATTGCCCCTGTGAATAGGGGAGTGAATGTGAGTGCGATTGTTTGTCTGTGTGTTGGCCCTGCGACAGACTGGCAACCTATCCAGGGTGTACCCTGCCTCTCACCCTAAGACAGCTGGGATAGGCTCAAACGCTCCCCGCAACCCTGACAAGGATAAGCAGGAGCGAATGCAAGGATTTTAAATGCACTGCTTCTCTTTTTTCCTTTGCACATTACTCTATTTTCACTTCTCTCAAAGTGCACAAGCCTTCTGCCACCTCAGTTTCTTGTCGCTCCCTTCGTCTGCATTTTCACATCTTCTGTAAAGGAACCAGAAACTGGCTTTTGCGCCTGCAGGATTATGTTCCCAGGCAAAAATAAACCCTCCTCTGACAGAGCAACCCTGTGCCCACTGCTATTTTAGTTTCATTTGAACTTAATTCATTTATTAAAAGTTCAAGGACGTCCACTTAAAAGAAAGCTGTTTAAAACAAAAAGCACCAGACAAAAGCACATTGACCAAAACGATTTTTGCCACGTTTGCCATAATTGGTAGTTTGATCAATTCTTCTCAGGCCCTTTCAGCGGTACATAAACACAGCATTTAATCCATTTACAGCAATAGATTTTAAGTGGCATTCAGGGAAGGGACAATAAACACAGCTGCACTTAGCTTTGCGTAATAGCTGTTGATTCAACTCCAGCTATCTGTGTAGTATTGTCCTCCGGTGTCATCAGTGTTTACAGTTTCAAATGTCACCTCGCTTGGATGTTGTCATGTAAGGACCTCTAAGAAACAATCCCGAGACTCCTTCAGGGATTCAAACGCCCCTCCCCACCCGATTTCACTCACACACACAGACACACTCTCACATGCGCACACACTTTGATAAAACAAAAGCGGCAAGTGTTATGGTGGGAAACTTGCGGAGACAAAATATTTATCTTGACTCAGCCACACTTGAAAAATCTCCTTCCTTTTCCTGCGTTTTGCTGGTGGCCCGTCTGGGAGGGGCCGGCAGCCAGAGCCACAGAGCTGCAGCGGTATTGATTTTGGGCTTGGCTTCCAAACACAGCCACAGCAGCGGCTCGGGGATCCGCCTGCTGCTGCCTGCCCTGCCAACACAGTGGGGCTCACATTTGATCTTATGTGACGGTTCTTCTGACTCCTTTTTAAACCTCTTTCCCCCCTGCATCCTCCCATCTGACCTTTTGTCATGTCTCTGGCTCACCTCCTTTTTACTACTTTTCTTTATTTTCTCTTTTTAGATAAGTTCTTCTTATCTTTTCTTTTTTTTTTTAAATTTGACAGAAAGACGCCGAGTGCTCCTCAGTTTGGAAAACTGTCACTTTTGTGCCTTTGGCAAGTGCTCTTCTCTCTCTTTTGTCTTTTTTCTCTTCTTCCCACCATCCGCTTCTTGCCTTCCCCCTCCTCCTCTAAAATCTGTAACCGAGCCAAAAAGGCAGAGCCCAACTGACACTGCCAGTCACTGCTCTCACCACGCCTTGGTGCACGCACACAGACACACAAAAGCGTATATCACTGGATCCATTTTTAACCGCTAAAAATAAAGAAAAGCGGGCTTTCAAAGATATCCCTCATTAGATTTTCTATATCAGTTTTTTTTTAATAGAAGTATAATCAATAGAAAAAGTAAAACTACATTAAATCAATATTTATTGTGTACTTTGCCTTTAACGTCACCGGTTTTTCAGCTTTTTTTCTTTGAATCACCGAGAGCTTCTGTGGATTCGCTTCCGTCTCCTAATGAAATCTGAAACTCTGTGAGGACCGAACCATCTGTTGCGCGACCCTTTAGTCTTCTTTCTTTATGATTGGGGTCTTTGTCGTGCTGCAGAATGAATTTGGGACCAATCAGACGCTTCCTTGGTGATACTGTGCAATAGATCACAATCTCAACACCCCGATCCTGTATGTGCAAAGTGCAGAGATTTGTCGGTAGCCCCGTTTGTGTGGTGCTGCACTTAAAACACCCACACTGAATTTATTTGCGACTTGTAGTGCATCATCTCCGCCCCTCCCAACTTCATAGCTACTGTAAATATCGCATGAAATGTCTGCAAATCTGCTATTTCCTGTGTCTCCTTGCTTGCTCTTTTGGTCTCGCAGTATGGAAAAAAGAACAAACTGTGCCTTTTCTGAGTCTAAAGCAGAGGAACGACTGTGAAGTAGGACAGAGAGAGAACAATCCAAATACTGTCACTTTAGATGAGCTGGCGCTGTAGTATCTGCTGTGAGAACCGCAGCTCGGTTCGGATCAAACCAAACAGTAAAGATCTTGTGTGTTTAATTGCGTGACCACAGTAATTTGAGTAGCTTTGTGTCAGTACACAACTTAAAGGGATGACTGAAGTAGGAAAATATGCATAGTACTTTTTTCTTGTTTTAGTTTAAAACAAAGTTTGCAGACTTTCCAAAGTAATTCATGTAGTACAGCTTCCTCCCAGCTCAACCCTATTAGTTACTTGGAAACCTTGTTGAATATCCTGTTTGCTAATTAATGACTAATTACAAATGGGGGTTCACTTCACATTATCATTACCAGTGTAAAAAGAAGTATTTCACCTCATTTACTGTAGCACCAGAGGGTAAGTGGGGTTGATTGTGAGCTCTGCTGCCTCTGTAACCACACAGCGGTGTCACGGTGCACTGATGTGCTCGTCTGCATGGCTGTAGAAAGGTTAAACCATTACAGTTTACTAGGAGGGGAGCTTTAAAGAGACGAGAGCTAAAACCGTTTGGCTTCAAAGGTCACAGTAACATAAGTAACGTAGTTTTTTTATTATGTGAATCATGCAAAGCTACTCTAGTAAAGTCTAAAACTAAAAATATGATGCTGGAAAGTGAACTCACATTGACCACTTTAAAGGTGCCACAGGCTGCGTAGCGGTACTGTTCACCACAGAAACTGTGTGGGTATAGTCTAGTGGCCCTATTTGAATTATTAGCACTTGTCCCTATTAGAAAGGTACTGACTGTTTTACCCTGCAGGTTAAATGATGTGAAGAAACTAGGGATGCACCGATACCAATACTGGTATCGGAACCGATACTGTAAAATGTGTGTGTATTCATACTCGTAAAAGTTAACCGATACCATGAACCGATACTAACTTATTTCATTAGTCAGAGGGTGACTGGTCATTTCTGTTGTAGTTTTTTAGATTGGCCACTAGGGGGACATCCCACGCTAAACAGGCACAGGGTTAGGCGAGTGAGACTGGTGGCTCCAGATAAAAAAGAGAAACTGGAGGCTGCTGTAGCTAGGCTAAGCAAAATGTCAGCAGTGTGGACCGGAACAGCCAACTTTAACTCAGGTTTTGGAAAAGCGATGAAAAATGTCAAGAGAAAATCCACAGGCAGTTAAAATAACAGAGGCTCTGACTCATTTTATTTCTCTGGATGACCAGCCAATGCCGGTCGTGGAAAGCATAGGATTGAACCGTCTTCTCAGCATACTCGAGCCGCGATATGAAATTGGACACTCTGCAATAATTAAAAAGTTTATTTTATTCCAAACAGAAGTGTTTATTTATTATTCTGAAAGCTCGAGACAGTGCCAATAGTTCAGTGATATTTTGTTAAAATACAATGTGGATACTCTGCAATAATTTAACAGAAGTGCTTATTTTTCACTTGAAATTTTTTTTGTGGTCATTTTTATTATGATTTTACTTTTTATCGGCAGAGAATAAAATAAAACCTGTCTTCCAATTCATTGCATTTGTGTGTGTGTGTGGTAGAAGTATCGGTTTTTGTACTCAGTATCGGCAAGTACTCAGATCCAAGTATCGGTAACGTATCGGTTTGAAAAAATTGGTATTGTTGCATCCCTAGAAGAAACAGCCCCTTGATAGAAACTGTTTTTTCTATCAGGATTTTTTTATTCAGGCATCACAGTGAAAAACTCGAACACTACTGTTGTGTTCCTTCCGAGGTCTCCAAGTGTGCTTTTACTTTCTTATTCAGAGGTTTGAATTCACAGTGATGTACAGTAGCACTAAAAGGTAAGGACGATGATGATGAAGTACTTCTGCCGTGGTAGGATGTAATTGCTTTATAGATGCTCGCCCACAGCATCAGTGAGAAACACACGATCTGTCTTTTCATTGGTTCTTTCTCTTTCAGGGTACATTCCCAGCTACCTCGAAAAGGATGAGCCATGTGTGGTGTGTGGCGACAAGGCCACGGGTTACCACTACCGCTGCATTACCTGCGAGGGCTGCAAGGTACGCGCACACACACAAACCCAGAGAAGCACACAGCAGGTTCATAACCCGCATAAGGACTGCAGGAAAACTTAATTTAATGCCTTCGAGGTCAAGTGCCGAGACACACACACATGCATATGTGACTCACAGCCGTGCACGCGCACACTCTTTATAGTGAACAGCCATGCACCAAGGTCATACACATATTGCTGTCACTTCATCTCTGAGCCGTGTGTCGTTTGTCTTCCTCGCTGTCAGTGCGCTGTGTGATCAGACTGCTTTGCTTCCTTTTGCTCATGTGTTTGTTTATCATTTTATATTTAGGCGTCACTGAAGGGATTGGGATTGAGCGTCGCTGGCAATGATGCATTTGATGTCTCAGTTATTGGGCAGCATTGGGGGGAAAAAGACATTTTTTCCTTTTGTTTTTTTCAAATAAATCTGATTTATGGTAAATATTTCATGCTCACTTCCCTTCAATATGTAGACGTATCTACGCCTGTCAAAAGAATGCTTTAGATCTAATAATACGAGCATAATATTAAATCTCCTTTCACATTTCCATCTACGGTTTGTTTGTCTTGTGCGTAGACCGTTGGGCCGCCGCGTAGCTTTCACAGAAATTGCCTCAGATTTAGTAGCAAGTGGGGCTGACAATACGTTCAATCAAATTTTGCATTAAACACATAAATTTCACAGTAAAGACGCAGCGGCGGTAATTAAAATGTCTCCCTTCCCGCCAGCAGCAGCTGCGGCTGGAAGCGAAATGTTTTCAGGGCTTTTATTGTGCTCGTATTTCTCCGCCTGTGTCGCTGACGGTCTCTCTCACATCCACGTCTGCCTGCTCTGTCTACCTCCAGGGTTTTTTCCGTAGGACCATTCAGAAGAACCTCCACCCGGCCTACTCCTGCAAGTACGATGGTTGCTGCATCATCGACAAGATCACCCGCAACCAGTGCCAGCTGTGCCGCTTCAAGAAGTGCATTGCTGTGGGCATGGCCATGGACTGTGAGTGCACGCACAAAAATACAAGACAAAAATGAATTAATGTCACTTGTTTAATTTTTTAATAAAGATTCAAGAGGTAGTAAGAATAAACAGCACAGGGACCTAATATTTCACAGCTGGAGCTGCAACTTTATATATATGCAAACAAATTTCAGGCAATTTTTTTTTCTTATTTCTTCCTCCTCCTCTTCCCACCTCCTTTTCCCTCCAGTGGTACTGGATGACTCAAAGCGGGTGGCTAAACGGCGCCTGATTGAGGAGAACAGGGAGCGGCGTAAGAAGGAGGAGATGGTAAAATCCCTCCAGACCCGTCCGGAGCCCACGGGGGCCGAGTGGGAGCTGATCCGCTTGGTGACGGAAGCCCATCGTCACACCAATGCTCAGGGCGCACAGTGGAAGCAGAAGCGCAAATTCCTGGTGAGAAGCTACGGCACAGTGATACACAGCCAATTGTGATTGTGTTCACTTTCTATAGTTCCCATTATTCTTTAGTAGAGAAACCTTATAGAGGAGATAACCAAAGTATTTGAATATGATTAAAGTATTTTCTTTTCTACATTGTTGCCGCACTGTTTTTCCAGCATATTTAAGTGATAGCTTAGGGTTACCTCAGCTGGGATTTTTCATTGCTGTCATTTCTTTAGAGCAATTTAAGGCGACTTCTTACATTACAAGATTATCTACTGAAAAAAGTAGCTTGTTAGGTTTCACCATTACCTTAGAAAAAAGCTTCTTCTCCCACAACATAAACAGCAACAAGCTCATTAATTTTACTCAGAGTGACAGCCTTAGCCGAACTAAAACCTAGCCATTGCTGTTTTGAAGCTGGCTTAATTGCCTTCCTCAGCGGCCTTTACAAACAGTGTTGGGGGACTGTGATTAGCTTGCGGTGACTGAGGTGGAGCTCCGTGTAGATCACAGACACTTATTGATGTTGTTTGTGTCAGTTTCACTTGTAAGTTCAAGGTGATTACGGCATGATGTAAAGGTTGTCCTCTCTGAAATCCACCAAGCTGAGCTACAGATATACGCTGTGGCAAAAGTACAATTCATTGTCTTTCACTATAAAGGAGCCATAGTAGCTGCCCACATACAGAAACTGTGGGGCAAGTACAGCAGCCTTTTAACAGCATAAAATTGCTCCTTTAAAAAGTTTTTGTTTTGTTTTGGGTTTTTTTGCATTACTTGATTTGCAAAACTTATCTGAGAACTCTTTACATCAGGAATACCGGTGAGAGACATCAGAAGCAGATTATCAGTGGGTCTTTTATTTTGAAAACTCTCTTTCTTTTGAAGGCAAACAATCTGCACTTCTGATTTGTGTCAAATTTTCGCACTTTCATAACCACTTAGCGAGTAGTTGGCGAGTTCTTATAGACAAGGCGTTGTCTTTCATGTAAACTATGAGTGACTGTGGCAGTCCGCTAGCAACCAGAGCAGTCACAAGGAGGCTCAAAGTTCAGCACTGTACACAGCGTTGCAACAAATTTCACCTAGCAGCAGCAAACAATACTCATCAATGTTCCATTTATGGAATACTCGGAGGTTGCCGGGGTCTCGCCAACCAGTCTCTAGACCTGTTCACTGGGGTTTTAGCTGGCAGTTTCACAGCAACTGCCAGCAACGTCCAGCAACCGCTTACACTCATGGTTACTGGACGTTACTAGTCGTCACTGGGTGAAATCAGAAAGCACTACGCCACATACCTCTTTGCAATTGTTTCGGTCTCAAAGTAATGTCTGTGAAGGTTCTCAGTCATCCAGGTCATTGTAGTCAAAGGAGTTTGCAAAGAAAAGCGTCTGGACTTCTTTAAGTTGCTTGAAGACGTTTCACCTCTCATCCGAGAAGCTTCTTCAGTTCTAAGGTCAAATGGTGGGGAGTCCCAGATTTAAACCTAGTGGGAGTATCCCCCCACAGAGGGACAAAAGGACCCCTGATGATCCTCTAATCGCCTGAGCCAAAGTGTGAAACTGGGTGTGGGTCCCAATCAGCCAGAGTTTCGGATGAGCTCGTTGTGAAACCTGGCCCCACCTTATCATGCGAATTCCTGAGGTCAGATGGCCCAGGATGTGAGTGGGCGTTAAGGCGTCTGGGGAGGGAACTCAAAACTGGATTATAGATGGCAGAGAGTTGGTGTCGTAAACCACCGCCTCTGTTCAAAGATGGTCGCTCACAGTGGACATAGATGCTTCTTTCACTCCTCTTTCAAACCATCTGTCCTCTCTGTCCAAAATGTGAACATTGGCATCCTCGAAAGAGTGTCCTTTATCCTTAAGATGCAGATGGACAGCTGAGTCTTGTCCTGTGGAGGTGGCTCTTCTGTGTTGTGCCATGCGCTTGTGAAGTGGCTGTTTGGTCTCTCCAATGTAGAGGTCTGGGCATTCCTCGCTGCACTGTACAGCATACATCTCAAAGTAATGGATTGCCACAGTCACTTTAGGTTTGCGTGGTGGTTGAGGAATAGTCATTTTTCCCTAGCAACCAGTGGTTGCCAGGCTGTCATCAACTGGTCTTTAGGCCTTAACATCATGGCCTGTTTACATCGATGACGAATCAATTATCTTATTTAATATTTTGATTTATCAACCTTTCCACTTCAGATTTTTCCTCATTTTGAAAAAGTTCATATTAAAAATATATTGCATGCATCTTAATTTTGGGATGATTTCAAAGATACACAGAACCAGAGAAGCTCTCTGTGCATGTGTGAATATGTGTGTTTGACAGTGATAATTACATTTACCCCAAAAGATTTGAGGCTTATATGAACTTTTAATTTATATTCATATTTTGGGAGTAAAAAAATACCCATTGCAGAAATAAAAAGAGAACCACTCCTGGCAGAAGCATTCCCACCTGAGTAATGTTATAATATTTCTTTCAAGTCATCTCCTTCTTTCACCGGTGTGGGTTGTTGCAGGGAACACATCAATAATAACTGCACTTATAGTACTCTAGCAAGTTTCTTTGGATGAATTCAGTTCAATTCAACTTTATGTATACAGCCCCCAAATCACAACAACAGTGACCTCAAGTCGCTTTAGATAATATGGCGAAGACACTACAATAATACAGTGAAACTGAAATATTCAGACGACCCTATGAGCAAGAACTTGGCAACATTAGGGAGGAAAAACTCATTTTTAACAGGAAGAAACCTCTGACAGAGCCAGACTCAAGTTTAAGTCACATTAAGGTCATTTTAAATCTGTTTAAAGCACTAAATATAGGTTGAAAATACCCAATAAACACAACCACCACTATCTATTTCACACAGTAAAATTCTGTAGCTCTATTTTAGTGTTTTCCAACAAACATGCAGTCACTCACATGGCTTTATCGCTGTGTATTCCCCGGTCTTTTTCTATTTTTCTCACCTCGTCTGTGCCTTTATTCCTCAGTTCAGTTGTGAGTTTTATTCATTCAAATCTTCTTAACACAGACATAATTCTCCTCATAGTTTTCACCTCAACTTTTCGTTTCCACTTTAATCTCACGCTCGTCTTCATTTCTTTGTTTTTTCTCTCACTGTCCCTCGGCGTCTCCCCTCGCTTTCCTTTCTGTTTTGCCCATCTGCTTTCCGTAAGATCCTTTCTTATCTCAGCCAAGGCAAATCCTC
Organism: Neolamprologus brichardi; assembly: GCF_056152115.1. Lineage (NCBI taxonomy): Eukaryota > Metazoa > Chordata > Actinopteri > Cichliformes > Cichlidae > Neolamprologus > Neolamprologus brichardi. Next base: position 22,288,666 of record NC_142111.1, on the reverse strand, counting down.
AGTCATTAGTGCTCATCTGCAAGTTGGCAGGCATTGTGTGCGCGTGTGTCTCTCACACACTGCTCTCCTGCATGTGTTAGTGCTCAGATTCATCCTGGACAGCCCCGTCTGGGTGTCCCCGTCTGCATCAAGCTCCCCTGTCATGCATAAACACAGACTCTGACCTTATGTTTTGGCTCAGGCTTATCGGAGATACTTACACAGTTTTAAGTGCCTGTCAACAGCTTTGCAGCAGAATGAGATGATATGTCATGTCCAAATCAAGGCGCTGTATTTAAAAAATTCTATCCCGCCGAGGTGGAGAGGGTTTCAAAGCATTTGCGGCCTGCTTATTGCAGAAGGCGGTGGATGGATGGGATGAGAAGATGGGGCCTTATGGGCATACTCACATAGCTGCATAGCTTTGTCCTGTCGCCACTCATGACTTGTTTGAAGGCTACAGTGAGCAGGTGGAAGGTCAGAGTTGGTGTTAAAATTAGGGTTAAACGTATTTTTAACAGCACTTAAAATTAAAGCGCTTTATGTTACGGACGGATCTTGCACCAAGCAGAATTTAAAGCTCAGCACAGTAACCCTGAGCTTTGTTCCTCTAAAGGATAAACTGTTCCATTTCACACAGCATTCCCACACTAACGGGGAGCTGGAGTCACTTAACCCTGAATATCTAAATTTAAATGCTAAGCCAACCAGGATGAGCCCATTCTGCCCTATGAGGACTACTACTTTTAAAACAGCAGCAATCACACTCCTTCTCATACACTGTTCAGCACGCAAATGATGCCTGATGCACTGTCACTTAGACTGCAGTGTTTTCCTGAGAGAAGAGAAGACATTCAGTATGTTGGAACGCTAGTTTCATTGTTACGCTGCATATATCAGGTACAGATCAGATACAGGCACAGAACAAATAAAGAATATGGGGGGGATACATGAGTACCTCGCATATATGTGTGGAAACCAGCTGCAACCCACACGAACAAATTGAAAATATGTAAATAGTTCGATTTCCTCAGGTGGCCGATTGAGGCTGACTACTGTAGCGATCAGTAGCGGTGAACTCTTATGTGAAAATGGCAAATTCTAAAGCAGAAACTGCCTGATGCTAAAAATGGTTTTGTTCTCTATAGCTGACTTAAACCTTTATAAGCACAGGGGAAAGCTAAACTGTTGTGTGGATGCCAATGGACACTTTAAGCATGAGCTCACCACACTCATCTGTATGGTGTTAAAAGTCCCTAGAACCCTTTTGTTCAAATATGGGAACTTTAAGACCATGACAGGCAATAATCTCAACACAATGCAGCCTAAAGTGGAAATTTTAATTCTAATGCATCTTTTTTAATTTAAAAAAAAGTAACAAAGTGCTTGAGAGAGGTGGTCCTTAGGTGTCATTCACACAGGCCTAGACACTGGATAGCAACCTGCTGGCAACCTTCAGTCTCCAGGCAAAAACGTGTATTCTCCATCTGCTTCGCAAGAGGTTGCCGGCAGTTGGTAGGTGAAGTTCAATTCAATTCAATTCAATTTTATTTATATAGCGCCAAATCACAACAAAAGTCGCCTCAAGGCGCTTCATAGATACAGAGGAAAAACCCAACAATCATATGACCCCCTATGAACAAGCACTTTGGCGACAGTGGGAAGGAAAAACTTCCTTTTAACAGGAAGAAACCTCCGGCAGAACCAGGCTCAGGGAGGGGCGGTGATCTGCTGCGACCGGTTGGGGTGAGAGAAGGAAGACAGGATAAAGACATGCTGTGGAAGAGAGACAGAGGTCAATAACAGATATGATTCAATGCAGAGAAGTCTATTGATACATAGTGAGTGAGAAAGGTGACTGGAAAGGAAAAACTCAATGCATCATGGGAATCCCCTGGCAGCCTACGTCTATTGCAGCATAACTAAGGGAGGATTCAGGGTCACCTGGTCCAGCCCTAACTATATGCTTTAGCAAAAAGGAAAGTTTTAAGCCTAATCTTAAAAGTAGAGATAGTGTCTGTCTCCCGAATCCAAACTGGAAGCTGGTTCCACAGAAGAGGGGCCTGAAAACTGAAGGCTCTGCCTCCCATTCTACTTTTATGGTCTCAAGTTGGTCTCAAAGAAGTGTATGGTGCTACCCCGAAAACCTTATTACGATCAATTTGGCCGCTAGCAGACTGCCACAGTGGCTTGTAGCTTGCGACTTGTCTACAAGCACTTGCCAACTCTTTGGTAGCCGTAGTGAAACTGGTAATAGTGTGAAGCGCAGAGAGCATTCACCTTCAGATTAAATGTGTTTGTTTCAGCAGTAAGCCACGATTTCTGGTCTGCTTCCTCTAGCACTTGTTGGGTATTTAACATACTTTCTATGTAAATTACAGGTGACCACTGGTTCTAGCAACCTGAGAAATTCAAAGTATATTTTTAGCGCCTTAGCCTAAGTGCAACGAGTTTCAGCCAGTGACAGCAGCAGCTTACAGAATCCAACCAGTTGAGGGAATCACATTTTTTCCCTACTGACCAGGGGTTCCCATTGGGTTGCTGACTGCTCTCTAAGTCTGTGTGGCTGAGGCTTTACAGACTATAAAGGATAATAAGAAAACATCTGCTATCATTACACTTAATCTAATTTTTAGACCAAGAAGTGACACATGAGTCACTCTGTTTCCATTTTTAGTTTTGTGCGCTTTGTTTGTTTGTCTCGTGGCATCACCCACAGCACATTGTGGCAGTGTTGACTGCTTGTGAAGGAAACCGTTTCAGAGATAATGCGGGGCCTGATGTTTCAGATTTTTCATTGTTGCTAAGGCCAACGAACATATCTAGCCCATTGAATCATTTGGCCCTATGGAGGGGAACACACTGCTCTGACTTGTAACACAGTGTTCTCTCTCACACGCTTTGGTCTGGCATCTGGAAACGGCGTTGACGAGAGAAGATTCGGTTCAGCTGTGTGCGGCAGCTGTGCCTGCGTGGGTCTCTACATCGGTCCAAAGGTCATAGCATTCCTAATTGTCTGATAGCGTTTCTATTAAAAGTAATAGTTCACAGTTCAACGCAGTCTGCAGAAAATGCACGAGAAGCTTTGTTTGTGCACACCTTTTTCACGTATCCATCAAACGAGCTGCGGACGAAGTGTAACGTCTCGTCGACGTCAACAACCCCGTCTCAAAGAAAGGAATGTCAGCACACTGGTGGTCTGCAGCTTTCCAATGCAGTAGGATAAGATTGATTCCATGTGTATTCAAAAGGCTTTTCCCTCAATATTCACATAGTTCTCAAAGATAGAACTACAATACACGTGATCGTACAAATTAGTGAAGCATGAATGCAAAATTATTCACTCATATTTACTAACAGGCGGGATGGCGAGCTATCCTTCTTCCTTCTACTTCCCGGCTACTAATGGCCAAAATGCACTGCTTGCTCCAAGTTTTCTATTCAGTTCGTTAGGCGGGAGAAGTGAAGCATAAATCGTCACGGCGGCACTTCATCTCACACAAACCTCCTTTTTTCCCCGATTGGTCCTGAACTTCTGACCTTTAAGCTGTTGCTCTCAAAAACATTAAAAGGCCTTGAAAAGCTCTCTCCAGCTACTTAGTTGTGCTACAACCAGGCAATGAGAAACAGACATATGTGATTCATGCATGGTGGGCATATGGTTTTGGTTGAACAGAGATATCCAGAGTAACAGCAGTTTTTTAACCTGTACTCATGAGGTGCTCTTACGATCATGCCATGCAGTTCATTTTACTCTACTGTGTATTTAAAGCACTGATATGCAAATGATATGTGACCAGTGTTGGGGAGTAACGGAATACATGTACCGCCGTTACGTATTTAAAATACAAAATATGAGTAACTGTATTCCGTTACAGTTACCGTTTAAAAAGGTGGTATTTAGAATACAGTTACTTTGTTGAAATAAATGGATTACACGGCGGTACTTCCCTGTTTCATATTGTGGCGGGTCAGGACTGTTTGGGTTTTGTTTGACAGCTACGTTCTGTTGTTCCAGGTGGCAGCGTTACGGTTGCCATGGTTACAGGGTGACGCTCTCTCTCTCTGCGTGTTTCCTGGGTGAGAGAGGCCTTTTTGTTGTTGTTGTGCTAAGCTAATAGGCAGAATGCTACAGGTATAGCTCTAAAGAATGTAGCATCATAGGCAGTGTAGTCCGTGCTGCAGGGAGAATGGACTGCCATACACGTTATGTGTCTGTGAGCGAGGAGGGAGAAAAAGGAAAAGTACGAGCTGTCATCGAGCAAAAACGGGAGCTGGAAGCATGTAAATATAATAATAACCACTGCAGCCAAGAAGAGAGCCTGACGAGCCCAGTTGTAAGTAAGCTATTAAGACTCGACTGTACACCGTGTTCGTGTTTTCCTCCAAAAACAATAAGTTCCGTTGGAGCAGCCTTTCAACGCCTCTCTCTGTCTCTCGCAAGCAAAGTTGACCCAGACAACAAAGTAAAGCTAGTTTTCAGCTACGAGCCCGACACAGAACCCACTGTATTAGCCAGAGGTCCCTTTACTACGGTTCGGAGCCGCGGACCTTCAGTAACAGTAATAAATCACAGCAATAGTACATTCATGTAGTTGTAAACAGTATGATAATATATTAAGTAATCCAAAGTATTCAGAATACGTTACTGTCATTGAGTAACGTAACGGAATACGTTACAGAATACATTTTGTGGCATGTATTCTGTAATCTGTAATGGAATACATTTTAAAAGTAACCTTCCCAACACTGTATGTGACCTTGTATATCTAAAATTCTTGCACCTTGCAAAGTCGCTTCTGAGTGATTGGCACTGATAACAATTCAGCATGTTGTGGCAGTTTCACTATCAATGTTCCGTCACATTTCTGCGATTGGTGATAATATATTCATTAGTAATCCATTTTAACCACACACATGTTCTCTGTTTCACAACAGTGAACCCAATTTATCTTCTCCAGCTCTGCAGGCGCAAACTTTTTGCAGAGTTAATGCATCTGATAAAATAAAAGGTCAGGATGACACTGCGGCAAAAAGTTTTTACTGTTTTCTCCTCGTAATGAGCAAATTCCCTGAGTGTAATGCTGCTTATCTTCAAGTCTAAATATCTTTTGGCTTCCTTTGGGACACATTCTGGGCATTTTCCTTTTCAATGTGCAGTTCAAGGAGAGCTTAACACTTATTAAAAAGCCTGCTTTGGCTCCCTGACTAACTAGTCTGTACAGCAGCAAACAAACACATAATCCCTTGCCATCTCTGCGGGTACAGCCGAGTGCTTTTCCTCAGTGTCACCCAGATGGCTATGCAGTAAATAAACAATAACAGTTGCAAGAAAATCACACGAGTCCATTAGAAAGCACATATGAGCATTACATAGGCCAGAGAAGAGGAAACTATTTACAAATACTAATTAATACCCATACATTCATTGTGCATGAACGGCTCTATGGCAATTCACCAGCTGCAGTCATGTGAAAAAGAACGTTTTCACAGGCTGTGAAAGTTTTAGAACATCCCGATAACTTGAAGTTAGCATTTTCTGTGTGACTTTTTCAGTCTCATGTGGAGGAATTTTGGCCCAATCTTCTTTACAATGTTGCTTTAGTTCATTGAGGTTTGCAGGCATTTGTTTATGCAGAGCTCTGTTGCAGCATTACAGTCGGTTTAAACACGTGAGTCTTTCCTTTTTCTGTCATTCTGTTTTGGATTTGCTGCTGCGCTTGTGATCATTGTCATATAGCATGACTTAGTTTGGGTCAAACTCTACCTGCCTTCACTCTTGTATACCTCTTTTTGGTATACAAGAGTAATCTGCGGTCGACTCAGTTACTGAAAGTCTTGTGGTTGCAAAAGAGGCCTCCTCCACCACTCTGACAGTTGGTTTGAGGGGTTTGTGCTGGTATGCTGTATTTGGTTTTCACCAATTGCGACGCTGTGCATAATGACCAGACATCAACGTTTTGGTCTCATAGAAGTCTTGTGTTTTATTCACATGCAGCTCTGTATCCTTTTTACAGAGAGGAGGCTTTCTCCTGGAACGTCCTCTAAGACTTTTTTTTAATTGTCCTGTCATCAGCTTTAACATTTAGCATCCTTGTTGTTTATCCATCCATCCATCCATTCGCTTCCGCTTATCCTTTTCAGGGTCGCGGGGGGCGCTGGAGCCTATTCCAGCTGTCATAGGGCGAGAGGCGGGGTACACCCTGGACAGGTCGCCAGTCTGTCGCAGGGCCAACACACAGGGACAGACAACCATTCACACTCACATTCAATCGCACATTCACACCTAATGGCAATTTGGATTATCCAATTAACCTATCCCCACAAGCTGCATGTCTTTGGACGGTGGGAGGAAGCCGGAGTACCCGGAGGGAACCCACGCAAACACGGGGAGAACATGCAAACTCCACACAGAAAGACCCCGGCCTGATGTTGGAATTGAACTCAGGACCTTCTTGCTGTGCGGCAACAGTGCTAACCACCGTGCCACCGTGCTGCCTTGTTGTTTATTTGTTGTTTATTTTCAGATTGTTTTGGGGGGTTTTTTGCAATTTCTTTGAGCATTGCACACCACACATCTGACCTTGGGATGAACAGCCACTGGGAAGACTGTAGCATTGTGTTAACACACAATTGACTGATCCAGAACAGTTAGGCAGTTGTGGACTCTGTAAGGAATGATTTAAATACACTACTCACACATGTAGCTAGGTTAAAACTTGGAAAAATAGTCCTGCAAACTAGATACACGAAACAAATGCTATTGAGCGGATTCTTAAAAATTGTGAACTGTATCACTGCCAGAGCAGAACAATGCTGCATGAACTTTATTCAAAGAACTGAAGGCTGCATTTGCATTTTATTGATTAGGCAAGCTTTACTGACTGAATCGCTTTTAATTCAAAGATACTGGATGCCGCCCCTCCAAAATACGCACTTGGCAAACTATCAAGTCTACTTTGTCATGTTTAATTTAAAAGGTCGGTAAGTCTGAATGAGAAATTAAAGTGTTTTAAAGTGTTCTTGTGTAAATAAAGTTGTACCCATGAAGTCGGGTAGTGACGATGGGATCTGTGGAGCGTTGCCTTTACAGATGCATTGGTTCAAAGAAGAGAAGACCATCCCAACTCTGTCTGCTGCTGCTGCCATCATGTGGGCTGGTTTCTGCACAGGCTGCAAATATTGCACAGTAGATTTGTATTTTTTAGCAGATCTGAAGCCTGCTTGCTTTCTTTAAGTGCTTCTCTTTTGTCCCCATTAAGAGTAAGGGACCCCAGCTGATGTTAGCAAGTGACCAAGCACATAAGATCATTGAGAAAAGGAGCTGAGGGACGTTTTCCCAGTGTCTTCGGCCAGGTGGCTATCGAAAAGAACATCTTCTTTTTACACTGTCTGTGCACTCACCTTTTTACCTATACTAGTATTAGCAAGTGAAGTGTAGTAATCTGCAACAATTGTATTTTTGTGCCTGTGCAAACTTCACTGCGGATTACATAACATGTTTTGCCAGAGGACCAGTGAGAGTCGGCGTCTGCGATTTGAGCTCTTTTCTTTCCAAGTTTTTTTGTTTTTTTGCTGCCTCTCTTTCTGCTTGAGAATTTGAGTAGAGGAGTTTGCGTCAGCAAAGCTTGGAGCAGCACTTGTGTGCGATTTCATGACTCACGTTGCCACACAGCATGATGAACAGTTTATACAGAAAATGCAGGCTGAAATCCATCAGAAGCAAAATCCCAAAGGATGATCAGATGGATGGGATCAATGGCAGCATGAGCTGAGCGACATTTTTCCTAATGAATATTTGTAATCAAGTCCGCGGATGATGGTGGAAAATTTGAGTGAAATACAAACTTTGCTTATGCCGTACAAATTCATCACACAGTACAGTGACATGATGGGATCATTTCCAAATCACATTAAGTCCCCCGGTAATACTAATCCTGGATGGATTGAGCTAAAGACTATATTACATTGTCATCTGTGTCAGTTGTGAATCGTGACACAGAGCTAAACCCGAGAGATCTGCCCGTCTCTCTCCCGACAGCTGTTTTCCCAATACTGCCATGAAAAATGGCCGCTGACCTCCACCAACAAAAGCAATGTTTTGTTTTGGCTCTTGCACGACAAGAGTTGCAGTCCATCAAAGTTATTATAACAACTACTTGAAATTTTCCATAATTGCCCGGCTTTCAGCCTCACAGCAGAGGACTGGCTGTGTTTGCACTGACTTACGCAATCCTTCTTCCTCTGCATCATGATTGATGACTCTTTGTTCGAGGTGATTATTCCTCTACTTTTATCTCATCCCATTTATAGCCGGAGCAAAGTCTGAATAAATGACTCTGTCCCTGACACATGCTTTATTTACTGGAGCGGGAAACAATATTTTCATAGTCATAACATCAATTCAAACAACTCTGTAAACATATATATTAGTGATCGGCGGTCTCCCTTTAAGTAAGTGTAATCTGTTTGATTACATGTCCCCGTCCTTTCTCCAAGGACACTCCACTGTCCTCTGAAAAACTGTTCGTTGATTTGCAGCACTTTGTGGAAGACAAACCATTTAGAAAAATGTTGTATTCTGAAAAACCTTAAAGAAATCCCATAAAAAGGCCATAATATTTACTGCTTTGTCTGAGGTGCTCAACTACAACAACACACCGTACGAACTGGAAAGGCAAGCAGCTGTGACTGGGAGTTGGCTCGAATCACTTTGCTATTTAAAAAAGGCTATGCGTAGTACACATAGAAAAATGTAGCCACAGATATAAAAGTGCAAAAATGTCTGTCTTAGACTGCAGAGGCAAACATGGAGACAAACAGGAGGGATGCTTTCTCTAAGTAAAGAAGTGGATCACAGACTAGGACAGCTGACTGTGAGCGCATGATATCCTCAGCACATTTCCACTCCATTTATTTTGTAATTTTGTGCAGGATCATGCTTTAAACTATCTGCACAAGCTGATGAATGACATCACTTTAATGTCAAAGAGACATGAGGGGTGTGTTCCAAAGTCTCTCCTGCACAGGCCTCCTCAGTGTCCTCTTAAGTCAGGGGTGTCCAACTCCAGGCCTCGAGGGCCGGTGTCCTGCAGGTTTTAGATGCATCCTTGATCCATCACAGCTGATTCAAATGGCTAAATTACCTCCTCAAGATGTCTTGAAGTTCTCCAGAGGCCTGGTAATGAACTAATCATTTGATTCAGATGTTCTGACCCAGGGTGATATCTAAAACCTGCAGGACGCCAGCCCTTGGGGCCTGGAGTTGGACACCCCTGTCTTAAGTCATACTGGTTTCCACGATTGGTACAGAAGCACTGAACGACTGTCCACTGAATACTTAGGATAGTATAGGCTTTGGACAACACTGAGCATGGTTGTTTTTGATGTTTTTATGGAATTGTTGACTATAAGCACTTGAAACAATGCAACTGACCCACAGTTCAGTCAGTTCAGTCTTTTGACTGCATTTAAAAGATGTAGGTAGCAATCGTGACATTGTGCATTGTTTAGTAAGCCCTACTTTATCCTTGTTTCTGACTCATAATTTACAAAATCAGCATTTTGTTGCACATAAGTGTTAAACCAGCGACTGAACCCATAAATATTCATCAAAGTGTTTACTGAGGTCAAAGATCGAGGGACCCTCAGGGCTGGTTTGCAGTTGCTTGGGCATTAGAAGCCTGGGCTTCACTTTGCAGAGCTGTAAACTAGGTTCATCATATATGGATGAAACAGTTTTTATTCTTTTCTGCTTTCTAATATCTACTTTAACTTTTCCTCTGTGCACTAATCAACCGCCCACATTTATTTCCCCATTTAGCCAGAGAAAATCGGCCAGTCTCCAGTCGCTCCAACATCAGACGGAGACAAGGTGGACCTGGAGGCCTTCAGCGAGTTCACCAAGATCATCACTCCCGCCATCACCCGTGTCGTTGACTTTGCCAAAAAACTGCCCATGTTCTCTGAGGTGAGTGGCGGTTAATTTGACCTGAAGAGCACAGGGGAGGCCTGAATTAACACAAAAATTGGCAAAACTGTTCATTTGCCACAGCTAAACCAAGACTGCTTCAGTTTACCAGAAAAGTCCAGCACACAAGGAAAGTGCTGATCATTTACATATTTCCTCAAGCAATCGCAGTGTTTGCAAAATAAACCGGCCTTTGTTTCTGACAATTAGTGAAGCATTCCTGCTCCTGTTTGGCCTGCCTCACTTAGCAGCACGTAATCATGTTTCCCTTCTGCGCTGCTTGTAATGAGACCTCGGGTGATTGGATAATTATCAGGGTGTATCAGAGCTGTTGTCTAGCGGGACAGCTGTAGTGACAGAGCAGTACGACTGTGAGTCTGCAGCGTGATGAATTACAGAAGAGGAAAAAGTCTTTACTGTGATCTATTAGAGTTTATGAAAACGTCACTTTTTTATTTTTTAATCAGCATATTTTAATGCATTGTATAATTATTATACAAGAATCGCTATCATGATGGATACTACTAATCAAGTCAGCGTCTGAGCATGAATAAACTCCTCATAGTGCTCCCAGAGCTGGAGGTTTAGCTATAACAAATTTAAAGTTTGAATATTCCAGACACAAGCACATGATCAGCAATGTTTATTTTCTTCTTCTTCTCACATTGTAACATATTTTATTATAAAAGAAGTCATTTTAATCTGATTAAAGAGGCAGAGGGAGGGAACTTGTTTGGCGTACAAGCGATCTGTTCGTGGCTCTGCAATAAATTACTAATAAGAATCCGCAGAAACAAAACCAGCATTCAATTAGCCAGTAAAAATTAATCTGTTGCTTTTTGACAAATTGACGCAGTACTAACTGCATTATTAGGCATTTACTTTAAGCCTGCCCCCTAGTTAGAAATTTACAAGACAAATCAAGCCAGTGAATGTCAATTAATCTGCTCTGCAGTCAAGAGCAACGAGGAGAGAAACCAGCTTACATCAAGGTACGATTAATTCAGCACATCAGAGGCTGCAGATTTAATTGAACAGGTTTTAACCCAGAGTTTCTAATATCCATGTAAATCAGGGTGTATTAGTCATAATCTGTGTTCATCAGTGGGGGGGTGGAGTACGCCTATTTTCAGCCCATCTTCATATTTCTCCTCCTCCCATCTCTTCCTCTTTAGCACATCTCTCTGCCTTCCTTGCGCTCATTTATTATTTAGTATCCTCTTTACCTAAATTCTCTCTGCCATTATTTGCTCTGCTGCTTTATTGACACTTGGATAATGGCGAAGATGTGGGAAGGTAGCAACGCAGCTGAGTCATATCTAATGTGTGAGCACTAAGGCAATCAACTGAAGGACAGATAGTTCTCATTTTTCTATGAAACTTACTGAATTGAATAAAAAATTGGTGTCAAAGATTCAGTTTGTGGATGGCAGGTTTACAGGGCTGTGAAACCATGGATGTATACAGATGCCAGTGTTTGAAATAATGCTGCAGAAGACACTGGCATTTTTTTGTTAGCTTGCTTCATTTTTGTAGTTATTTATTACTACGACCCATTGATATCGGCCATAAAATGAGATTGCTGATACAAGCAGCTTAATTGAGTTTCCACTGAAGGGTGTCTGGGATCCAGATTGGCTGAAGAGCTCAGTAATTTAGGGTTGGACTCAGATTAGAGCCACTATTCCTCCACATACATACAGGGTGGGCCATTTATATGGATACACCGTAATAACATGGGAATGGTTGGTGATATTAAAGTCCTGTTTGTGCCACATTAGTATACATGAGGGGGCAAACTCCTCAAGATGGGTGGTGACCATGGTGGCCAATTAGAAGTCGGCCATCTTGGATACAACTTTTGTTTTTTCAATAGGGAGAGGGCCATGTGACACATCAAACTTATTGGTAATGTCACAAGAAAACCAATGGTGTGCTCGGTTTCAACGTAACTTTATTCTGTCATGAGTTATTTACAAGTTTCTCTTTGTTCACAGCCATTGACATGTCAAAGAGGTTAACACGTGAGGAGCGGATTGAAATTGTGTTGATATCTGGTGAACGCAGTAACCGGGTCATTGCAGCAGATTTCAATGCAAGACACCCTACAAGACCACCCATCTGCCATGCTACAGTTAGCAAACTGCTTGCTAAGTTTTGTGTCAGCCACTGATGTTTCTTGCTTCATTCTTGCTTCATTCTTGCTATTTTCATTCAGCAAGAGCCCACAGCGTAGCACTCGCCGCATGTCACCAGAGAGTGGCATTAGTCAAACAGCCCTTCGGCGGATATTAGCTACTCACAAATGGCAGCCTTACAAACTCCAGCTACTGCAGCATCTCAACGAGGATGACCCAGATCGGCGCACAGAATTTACAGAATGGGCAAAACTAAAATTGTTGTTGCTTCCAATATTCAAACAAATCCTTGCCCATTCTTTGCAAAACAGCTCCACAACTGCCCTGTGACAGCCTCAGAGGTTGTCTAAGAGAATATTGGAACAAAAATCTGAAATACAGTAAAGTAAATAAAATACAGTAAAAATGGGTTAATAAATTTGGTAAAAACATACAAGGACATCAACTTTCAGATGACATTAAAGTGACTCAGCATAGACAGCATGTAAAGTATAGTGGTATCTTTTATTGAATGATTATTTATTTATTTTAAAAACCTGTTAAATCGTTTTGTTTTTGGGTTTTTTGCACTTAATGTTCACGTTTATTTTTAGCCTTTCGCGTGACCACTTGTCTGTGAAAAGCGCTTCATAGATAAACTTTCCTTACTCACTTGCTTTGTTTTTGAGAATATGACAATATGTTTGCTCGGAGATGAAAACGAACGTGTTTTTCATTCACCAGCTGCCTTGTGAAGACCAGATCATCCTGTTGAAGGGCTGCTGCATGGAGATCATGTCCTTGCGCGCAGCCATGCGCTACGACCCGGAGAGCGAGACGCTGACGCTCAGCGGGGAGATGGCTGTGAAGCGGGAGCAACTGAAGAACGGCGGGCTGGGCGTGGTGTCGGACGCCATCTTTGATTTGGGCAAGAGCCTGGCACAGTTCAACCTCGACGACACGGAAGTGGCGCTCTTGCAAGCCGTGCTTCTCATGAGCTCAGGTTATTGCTAAAACCTTTATTCCACATATTTAAAGCTACATGGCAGTCTCTGGACTTGTTGCACATGTTATTAGTGATATATCAGTTTGAATTTAATGCAATTTAAATGCAAATTTTCAGTCTCCTTTGGCCTTGCAGTTGCAATACAAAGACATCATTACTCGCTACTCTACATATCATACAATGTAGGCTATTTTGAATCAAAATCTAATTATAGTCTGAAGATAAATGTCCACATGCATATTCAGTGTTGGGAGCTCAATTGAAATGTGATGAATAAGTCTTTGCATGTCTCTAGTCTTGGTTTATTTATTGTAGAACATTTATTACGTACTCACGCAAAAGTGCAGTTTTTTCAAATAGTAGGATGCAAAAAAAGAGGGGATGCCCTCGTCTCTCTCAGTGCATCCACCAATTATTTAAAATATGGCAAATATACATAAATAATATATTAATATATATTTGGTGCTGCTGCACAAAAATCATACATGATTCCAAACGTTTTTTACAATTAAATAACTGAAAAGTGGGGTGTGCGTAATTATTCAGCCCCCTGAGTCAATACTTTGTAGAACCACCTTTTGCTGCACTTACAGCTGCCAGTCTTTTAGGGTTTGTCTCTACCAGCTTTGCACATCTAGAGACTGAAATCCTTGCCCATTCTTCTTTGCAAAACAGCTCCACAACTGCCCTGTGACCAGAGATGGGCAGTAACGCGTTACTTGTAACGCGTTACTGTAATCCGATTACTTTTTTCAAGTAACGAGTAAAGTGAGGGATTACCATTGCAAAAACGGTAATTAGATTACTGTTACTTTACTGTAGGAACGCTGCGTTACTGCGTTACTAAAACCGTGATTTTTTTTGCGAGAATGTCTCATGACAGTGACGTAAGCGAGTGCGATGTTCGTGACAACAGCTGTGTGCAGATCAACAATGGATAATATATCGAGTACGGAGAGAGTATGAGCGTGCAGCGTTTAAAGCGTGGAAGTACTGACCTTACTTTGAGTTTGATTCCATAAAAAGTGACAAAAACATTAGTGTCCGTTGTGCGTGGGAAGAAAACTTCTTTTTACAGCAAAAAAACCCCTAAACTTCCGAGCAAGCACCGAGTAGCTACCACGTGATGGGAAATTCACAGAGAAACTCGCGGATTCTTCCACTGACCGCTGCAGCACACCTGCATCAGGGTAAACCTCCGCCTACCTCACTCCTGCTTTACAGGTGAAAATAGAGCAAAAGGACCGCCAGTCTTTGACCTTATTTATTTTCTGCTGTGTTTTACTTGCATCTATTAGAAAGACTGAGTGTAAACACAAAAAATATTTTATTTTATGTGCTGGAATGTGCAGAAAATAGGTTTAAATATTAAACAAATTTCTTCCAGTCAGAGAATGTTGCATATAATTAAATTTTTGCTTGATGCATAAAGTTAAAAGATTAAAACTAATAAAACAAGTTTTAAAAAGAGACTTTTCCATTTGATTACATTTTTATGATGGATTATGCAGAAAAAGTAGAATTGGGCTGAAAGATCTATCGCTTTATCACCTATTCAGGTTGTAAATCGTGTTTTTAAAAAGTAACTAAGTAATTAATTACTTTTGAAAATAAGTAATCAGTAAAGTAACGGAATTACTTTTTTGGGGGAAGTAATCAGTAATTAGTTACTGATTACTTTTTTCAAGTAACTTGACCAACACTGCCTGTGACAGCCTCAGAGGTTGTCTAAGAGAATATTGGAAGCAACAACACCACGAAGTCCTTGAAGACTTCGTGGTGTTGTATGTATGATTTTGACAAATATGTATGATTTTCGTTCCACTTCTCACGTGTTCACCACTTTGTGTTGGTCTTTCACGTGGAATTCCAATAAAATTGATTCATGTATGTGCCTGTAATGTGACAAAATGTGGAAAAGTTCAAGGGGGGCCGAATACACTGTATGTTTCACTTCATATTTTTCCCTGGTCATACATGCCCCGGTGCATCCTTCAGAGTGTGCATGATGGAGAAAAATGTGTGAATGCAGCTTGTAGTTAGTCCTCAGAAGTAGTAAGAGAAAACACTTACACTAAGTAGCAGTCTTTTTATCATTTTAAAGTTGCTCTGGTTTGGGAACACACTGTGAACTATATGAAAAAAAACTGGCACAATGCCACCAACAATACGTAACCACATGTGATGTTAATCTGCAAAGGGATGAAAGCTGCTGGTGCTAGCATCGCTAAAGTATCCACACTTATGCTAGAGTCACACTAGTTAAAACAGTGACTGGAGATTGCAGCGCCACCAAAATTACAGCAACCATGTGCAGTGAATTTGCAGCCTTGTTGTCTTTGAAACAGTTGTTTTTAAGACGAGGATCAACTCTGCAACCACTCGCTGTCAGCTGCCCTCCTCAGAATGACTTTGGTGCGCCCAGACGCCCTTAAAATGGCAGTATAAGAGAGTTCATTGCTATCAGTCTGGGATTAAATGGGGTCAAGCTGGCATTAAAAGCAATCTGCTTGTCATAATACAGCAGCTATGTGTGATAAATCAGCGAAACTGCAAATCTATTGCTTTCTGTATGCACATAAATTCACATTAAACAGAAATTCACGTCATGTGCTTACATTCAGAGTCCAGCCAGATTTTCATAGATTTCAAATATAAATTCCTCCACAAATAGCGAAGTAGTTGCTGCCAAAATTGCATAAGCACTCAGGAACCTTATAATATATATGAATATACCCAGACTGCAACCAGCTGGCAGACAATTAAGCTGAATTCCCTATTTAAAAGAGACGCAATTTTAAAAAAATTGTGCTCATCGGCACAGACTCGTTGGCAGTTTGTATTTGCAAATTCAACTGCAATTATTTGCTAACCTTCACCATTCTGAGTGACTTCAGTCAGCCTGAGTCACATGGGGGTTGTTTGAAGACAGGTTGAATACCACCAGGCACCCTATGCAATCGCATTGTGATTAAAAGTGTTATGTAGGTGTTGCAACCACATAAGTGCGAAAGAGAAAAAACATTAATTGCAGTCACCACATAACCACCAGCCTTTACTAGTCACAAGGATGTTGCCATCCTATTTTTATTCTAGCGTGACTGAGCCAATAAAAGTGAATGTGATCTTGTCAGGTTGCTGTGTTATGTATGCATATTTCAACAGCATATGAAAAAAGATTTGACTATTGAAGCATATTTTAAATGGTTATAAATGGCTAAATACATATACATGTATGTATGTATGTATATATATATATATATATGTGTGTGTGTGTGTGTGTGTGTGTGTGTGTATATATGTATATATGTATGTGTGTATATATATATATATATATATATATATATATATATATATATAATGGGGTGCAACAATACACAAAATTCACGGTTCGGTTCGATACTTTGGTGTCACGGTTCGATATTTTTTCAATATAAAAAAAATGTTCATGCCTTTTTAATTTGTCATTTATTAAAATTATAAATATATATTTTAACTCAAAAGTACAGTTTTTACATTTAATGTTGCTGAAACAAAGTAATAAAAACATTAATCTATCTGATCAAGAAATCACTCATTTTTGGAAAAGAGAGTTTATTACAGAGAAATGTCTCTTTCCAAAATAAAAGCTATACTATACTCTTCTTCTGGGCTATATTCTCAGCAGCATATTAAACATATCAGGTCCCCATAAGGAGAATCATGTGCTAATGGCTGTTTAAATGACTCGGCTAAAGTTTGTAGCATGCGTGCTTGTTGTTTTTGTCTGCTTTCACTTGTCTTTGCACTAGGATGCTGTCGGAGTAAATGTGCAGTCATATTCGTTGTGTTCCCACTAGTGCTGTCAGCGTTAATCTCGTTGAAATGACGTTAACGCCACAACACGGCAAATCTCCGTTAACGAGCTACCGCGGATCGCCCCGTGCGTGGGGCTGGACGGACAACACGTTAACGAGCTAACTGCGCTAACGCACTAGTTCCCACCAATGTAATTGAGCATTGCGTGGTACATCCAACATACTGTTTTACTTTTGTCCATGACGCGCTTACCTTCAGGGTCATACATCCCATGAAAACCAAAATAGTTCCAAACGCCAGATCTGAATGAGGGTGGGGGAGGTTCAATTTGCCATGTTGCAAGGAGAGCTTAACTTCTGTCTTGCTAGCTTGCCCTGCGCTCAGTGAATCTGCGTTCGACTACTCAGCCTAGGCTGCACTGTCGAGCGCAGATCCACTGAGCGCTCAACACAGACAGCATCGTCACAAGGAAAGTTGATAAAATAAATTTAAAATTTTGTATTGTTCGATACATATGCGTACCGAATGGAAAGCACTGTATCGAACGGTTCAATATCGATTGAGTATTGTTGCACCCCTAATATATATATATAAAAAATGTTATGTTCCTAGAATAAACGCTTGTATTTTTAAGTTTAATAAACTGGAAAAATTGCTGCCACGTAATTAGAATTTTTTCTGGGTTGTAATCGCCCAGATGGCACCATGATAATATAATGCTATTTCCAGTACAAACCTTGGACATGATGCTTGATAACGGGTCTCATCTTATTTAGTATTGCTAACATTTATAGTTCTTACATCTTCAACTATGTAGTACTCATTGTCCATATGTTCTCTTTTCCCTTCTCCTTCTTCTATCCTTTTCCCATATTTCTTCTCTAACCCCCTCCCCACCGCCATCTGCGCTCCCTCTTCCCGCTCGCCGTCTTTGCTTTGTGCAGATCGCTCAGGCCTGACCTGTACGGAAAAGATCGAGAAGTGCCAGGAGACGTACCTGCTGGCGTTCGAGCACTACATCAACTACCGCAAGCACAACATTCCCCACTTCTGGCCGAAGCTTCTGATGAAGGTGACGGACCTGCGGATGATCGGGGCGTGCCACGCCAGTCGCTTCCTTCACATGAAGGTGGAATGTCCCAACGAACTCTTTCCCCCGCTCTTCTTAGAGGTCTTCGAGGACCAGGAGGTGTGAGACACGCTCGCCGGCACGCAAAGGGAAGAGAAAGTTGGAGCGAAACAGAAGATGGGTTAGTCCATCGTGTTTGCGGGGGAAGAATGGAGGGAGAATCCTCTCTGCAGGAATCTGCATTTCTCTGACATCACATTCACAGTATGTGGTTTTAAAACTGGAAACAACAATATCAGAAACAACACACCAGCAACAGGAGAGTGAAGCAAACAGAGGATTTTGTTTTGTGAACACCCTCTTCTCCACCTCTTTCTCCTCCTTATACCAACCCCTGTTTTAAAATCTGTTTGGGGGCCCTTCTGTCTGAGCATGATGTCTTATCTAGTAAGAGTTGTAGCCATTTGCCAAGACACAAACACACACAGAGACACACACACACACACTCACAGCCAGTTCCACCTCAGTTCTTCAGGGCAGCACTCTTTGGAGGGTCAGTTTCCCCTCCTTGGTTTTATTGTAGCGGTCACAGATTTACACTTGTCTTGAAGCCCATGTTTCCAGCGTCAAAGCTGGCCAGCACCTCTCAGTATTATTTCTGAATAAGTGTTAAGGCATTGATTCAGAAGGTATGGACAGTAGTGTCATATTGTTGCTCACAGTCATGCAGGCGCACGCAATTAGCAGACACTGCACATAAAAATTTCAGCAGACGTAAACGTTTCCGTGGTGTGTAACGGCGGCGGTAAAGCAGAGCAGCCGCACCACTTATCAATTACTCAACTCAATCTGAGCCATGACAGCTGTTTTTGGAGCTTGTTCTTCTCATATCCCTGTGAAACCGGTGCTATATTTATATAAGGCTACTCCAGTTTTATGAAATTGTGTTCTCTTTGAAAAACATACAGACCATGGCTTGATATCTACCTTCATTTTTGTCATTGGACCGGTTCCTGTGACATACAACGCACACATACGCGCGCACACACACACACACGAGCAGACTTGCCTTGTCATTGCCTATGCTGCTTGTGCCAGCAGCCTACCATCTTATGAATGACAAGTAAGCCCTTCTCTGTCTGAAGAGTTACAGCATTGAAGGAAGGGAAGGAAGAGGAAAAAGAAGGGGGAGGAGAAAGGGAGATGCTTAGAGGGGAGGTGGGAGAAAAGGAAGGCGCAGGGACAGAGAGAGGAATTACAACGTAAAAGCTGGATTGTAGATTCTGAGCCAGAGGTCAGAAGTAAATCTCCCACACCCAACCTCCGAGGAGGTTCTGAATAGCAGCAAACACCAGCAAGACGGCAGGCCTCATCACATACACACTGACTCTCTTTTTGTCTTTTTAACACACACACACACACACGAAAACACACATCACCTCAGAGTAACGTGAATGCCTCATTTTACTGAATGCACTGCACGGCAGTGTTGATATACAGCCCTAACCTGCAGGGTTTGTACAGAGTCCTCTTTTCGTGGGCTCAACTCAGTGTGGCCCCTCCGGGCTTCCATACACATTTGCCTTCTGTTTTGTTTTGTTTTTTTCTTGTTTCTTGGTTATTTTATTCTATTTTTTTTTTTTTTTACCATGGGCGTCACTGAGAGCAGGCAAATGCCAAGAAGGCTACCATTTACCTCAAAGTGGACACACCCCTAGGCTGGGGCAGCATTACTGCCCCTGTGGTGTCAGGCACTACCTCACCTCTGTGGACACAGGGCAGCTGCCCACAGCCTACACACAGACATACACCATTCGAGTTGGAGTATGTGTAGAATGATACACAGATGTGCATAGTTGCACACTCGTAGTCATGGAAAGACAAAAACACTCGCAGAATACACACATACACACAGCGCTGTCACTTGGTTCAAATGAAATGCCACTGAAGACAGGAGGGCCAACCATCCCCCTGGAAGGTTTTACCCCCTTCCAGGGAGTGGTACCCATAACATTCGGGTTATCTCTTCTTCTTTCTTTTTTTTCTTTTTTTTTTTTTTATCAAGCGGGACCAAGTGTCATCTTTTCAAATTGGGATTTACCAGTTTCTCTAAAGACAGAAACCGGCTCGCAGAAGCAACGAAGGACAGCGTGGGATGTGCAGCCCATTAAAGCAAAAAGCAGCAAGAGGAACGATTACACGGAGTAACCGAAAAGTCGAGGTGGCCACGCCCGTCAAATCGGCACGTGGTGACGACGTACCACGCTACACTTATGATAGCTGCCACTGGAGCTTGGTAAATGTTTTCATGGAAAATTTCAGCTTTCTGTCATGCATGGGCAGTGTGTTTGACATAAAAAAATGATGGAGTGAAGCCTCCTCGCAGGCAACTCAATCGCACTTCTAGCTCCCCAACGCTCACTACTATAGCAGTAATATCTCGGCTCAAACATCCATGGCAGATATGATAAGTTTACCCTCCAAATGACCATACAAGAGTGTTTGATTTGATTTCAAAAGCTCACTCTGTTCAATCCAATTCTGGGGCCAAGCCAAATCTCACTGGGTTGAAAGAAATCTAGTCTATTTTCTATCCAATACCAAGCAGTAGTTTATACTGGGCACATGCACAGGATGGGTTATCCACACCTCCTCAGAGCTTGAGTGCAGTTGGGAGGGGAGAGGGACTGGAACGCCATCTTTGGGCACAGCGGTGGAGTCTGGTTTGACTCTTCCTAAAGTGCATCACCACCTCTAGAGATCCATTCTAGAGGATTCTACCCTCCTCTTGTCCAGTCCGTGACACTGCCCTTTCTGGAGCCTAGCTCAAGTCTAACCCCCCCCTCCCGCCATCAATATGATAACAGACCCCACTCAGCCAGGCTGGTGGGAGTTTTTGCACTAATGCAACACCCCATAAACTCTCCTTTTCAGGTTAGTTTCCCCAATTAAAATTGACCACAATTGGGTATCCTGAGCTGCTCTGTTTAACGGGGCCTTTGCACTTTGCAGTGGGCTCGGCCCTAAACCTGTCCTGTTGTCAGCATTACACCAGTAGAGCCAAAACAGCCCAAAAGCAGTGGGCAGAGACCCCTCCCTAGGAGGGCTTTTTCTTTATCCGTGTAGTACTCGCTGTCCCATACTAGAGCCCACTCAAAGTTCACTTTAAGCCCTCTTCTGGACACTGAGAATCCTCTCCTTTACCCAAAGCATCATAGCTGTCACCACTGAGCAGTTCATACCCAGTTTTGTCCAGATTCATTCACACCAAACAGGATCCAGGCCTTGTGAAACAAGGCTGGCCATAACTGCCCTTTTAGAGTGGCGCCACCAATTGAATGTGACCGACAAAGCAGCAGGGACGAGAGACCGGAGTGTGAGAATGCGTGGATGCAAGAGAAGAAGAAAGGACAGGAAACAAACAAACAAACAAACAAAAAAAAGCCGAGGGCCTCAACCCTCACTGCCATCATTGACATGGGCGAGAGGGGGTGATGTGGCTGGTTGCAGAGACAATGTCGTCAAACACAGGGAGGAAGGGCCGATGTCCCCTTCGGCTCCCACGCAGCCCCGCGCAAACCCCCGCTCCCGTGCCAGCTGACGACCCCAAATGTCCTCCCTCAGCTCCCACTGTAAGGATTACCTCCAACGTTCAGATTGTGAGGATCAGGAAGACAGATCCGGCATTCCTGAGATGCAGGTTTGGGATTCCAACACATCTTTGTAAAAGAACCGAAAAAAAAATCGACGGCCTTTGTTGTTGTGAGCTGACTGGGTATGTGCGTGTGACAGTTGGGGTTATAATGCTGCTTTTTACCTTCTGAGTCTGATGTAGATTAAGAAAACAAAAGATATATGAAAAGGATTTTACATCCGTCAAACAATATGAAAAAAAAGATGACTTTAAAAAAAAAAAAAAAAGACTCCTGAACAAAATTATTGGAGATTTTTATTTTTCATTTTATCATTGTTTTCTTATATTTCTGTTTGTTTGGTTTTTTTTTGACCCTTCAACTGCTCTGTGTAAAAGAAAAACAAAACAGCTGTTGTCACTTTTTGACCATGTGTGCAGTGTAACATATTTCACTTCTTTTTCACGTCTATAGTTTGTGTTTGTAAGCCAACTGATCTGTTTGTCCGTGTGTCTGTCCAGTTGTCCGTCCCCTTTTATCAGGAGGAAATTTACAACCAACAAAAAAAAAAAACCCAGGAATTTTCTTTTTTTATATATATTTTGTTCCTTTTTTTTAATGAAATACATCTTTGGAGGAAAGAAAAAAACAAATAGAAAAAAAAATAATGCAACAAAAACTGAAAATACAAAAAAAAACAACAAAAAAAAAACTGAAACACAATCTTGTCATACCTCACACAACACAAGACTCAAAGGAACTTGGGAGGAGTCATATTTTGCAGGCACATGTGAAAGTTCAGAGATGCATATATAGATTTTAAAAAAAAAGTGTACATGTCGAGATAATATGTGCTTGCGTACGCATCGGTGTAAGTTACAAAAGGACTCTTCCCTCAAGCTTTGGTGCCCTCTACCTTATTGATTTGGTTCTCGAATGACAGGAGGTGCAACTTAAACTCAAGAAAATGTCGAGACGTCAGCTCTGAGCTCTGCCAACGTGAGCACTTCTCCACCTTAAAGGCACAGTCTTTAGACGGTAAACCTAAAATGTGAATGGCCCAGAGACTGAGGGATTTTGACTTCTGTAATAGCTGAGTGTTTTATGGAATTGAATGTAGCTGACAGGAAGGGGCTGGACCTGAGCCCGGCACCCACAACCTAACTTCCACACACCAGCAGAGAGGATAGTGGTGTCACATAGATGTTACAAAACAACCAACAAAACTGAGAATATATATATTGCCCGTCTGCAAGGTGCAATACTATGTTATGTATTTTTCTATGTTTTGTGTTTTGTTTTGTTTTTTCATTTACAGCTTATTTTGGCCATAACCAAGGATGTAAATACGAAAACATACAACACTCGAAGATTCATTGTAAAAAGTCAATTTAACCGCTCCATCCCATTGTCATGCAAGTGGATAAAAGTAAAAAGAAAAAAAAGAGCAAAGTAATGTGTAATGCTTGTTACATTTTTTTTTTTTTTATGTGTGCACCCTCTCACATGTGCATGCAGATCCATATTCAGAAGTGCCCTGTGACATTAATCGTAAGCCCTGTGCCTCGTGTTGTTTGCAAAGAGATGGATGCATACCCCTCGTGTTCTCACGCCTCACATGAATGACTATAGTTTTGTGTGCGAGTGTGCGTTTACCTATGGGATCAGATTCCGTTTTTCCAAACTATTGATGTGAGTGTTGCCAGCAGCTGCGGCAGTTAAAGGTCAGGAGTGCAGTGGGGGATGTTTTATTAAAGAGACGCTTCACCCCAAAGTCAAATCTACATGGTCCATAGTAGAGCCGGGCTTCTCAAAGTGCGCTCCAGTGGCTCTCAGTGGCATTTTTGTGGCCCAAGTAAGAATCCACTACTATTTTAATTTTATATATTTGCATATATTTTATTCATCCACAGTTCTATCAGGACTGAGAAGCCAAAAGTAAGACATGACAGGAAAGCAAGGACTTTATTAAAGTGTCAAAGAGCAGTGGATAAAGAGGCAGGTCGATCTAGCAATAGGGAACCCAACAGAAAAATAGGGAAAAAGGAAAACAACAGAAAAGACTTGGGAAAAGTGGGGCTCGGCCAAGACGGATAGGTAAGGGTGATAAGCAACAGGTGAATTCAATCAACAGAACAGAAGATACACACACTTAAAAAGCCTTTGATTAAATGTGCATTTTTCTTGTGCTCCCTAAATCTGCAATTGGTCATCAAAACACCGAGAACCCCTGACCGAGATTATGTTGGTGTGAGTTGCCTTTTTCTTTTCCAGAGATATGAGCTGCACAAACGTCAGCCTTCTCTTGAGGAACAATAATTCTAACTGGCCCATTTGCTTTGTGCTACTTAAAAACTCCCCTGTCCAACTGAGGTTTCAGTCACCAAGTCGCTGCACTGAAGGGAAGCATGCATCTACCATGTGACAAGAAGCTCGTGCCTATGACAGAATGTGAACATGACCGGCATTCATTTCAGCTGAGGGTTAATGCTTTTCATTTGCAATGGCAGGCTTAGTTTAGTGCAAAGAAAACAGTCTGTACCTGAAACTGGTCATGTCGCAACAAGGTTTCTGACTTTTCTGTAAGTAACTTCACATTACTTCTGAGTTTTATAGATTTTGGAGCACTTACTTATCTTATAATTAAAGAGAAAATAGGCATATCTACAAATTATATATCCAAAACTCTGCAACTCACACCAAATACTCCAGGTAGATAAACGTGTATATTTGATTTTGGGTGACTTACAAAGGAAAGTGGGAAGTGGGATAGGGAGCAGGTTATTATTGGGCATGAATGCCAGTTGAAACAGCTGTTTAACACCCACATCGTAGTTGTCAAAGTCTAAAATGGATTTGTCCACCAATGCCCCAAAAAGCCAGCCTAAATACACTGAATCCGAACTTTCTGTGAGGATCAATTTAACTAAAACCTGAAGTAGTTTGCAACAAGTACATGAGGCCTCGTTAACACAAGTCATTTCAGATGCCATTGGGGCCTTCTTCCACGGGTCATTTGCTGATGTGGTTGCACTTGTGAGGCATAAAGAATACTTGTGCATCTCGGAGAGACAAATGTGTATGTATAGCATTTCAGTAACTAGCTAAAACGAGTCTGGAATCACCTCTCGAATTAGTTTCAGTAATCAGATCTCAGTAGGTTTTAAATGCTTTTCTGGATCCATTTCCTTTTTTCTGCTTCTATGAGATTGAATAGCTAAGCAACCTTCCCACAATGCATAAATGAAAGTACAAATGATGCAAGTTTGAACCAAGCGTCATATTTTCAGCTCCAACTGTTTAAAGCTGAAAGTAATTTTGGTTTCTAACAATTGGTGACACCCCGAGCTCAAACAAATCATGCTGCTCCTCACCACAACAAGCAGACTGATGTTTTTGAGGCTGGCTTTGTGGAGCTTCTCAGCCCTTCCCCTCCATGGATCCTGGTTTATTCTCACATGTTGACATGTTGGACAAGGGTGGAGATTGTCTGTAATGTCTTTTGGTTTTATGGTTGTTTTTGGTTTCCCTCTCCCCTCCCCCATGCCAAATGTAGAGTTTGTTAAGACATGCAAGTAGCAAGATGTCTATGCAATTTCCCTCCAAAAGACATGCTCGCTGTAACAACTGTGAGCCGGTCTTGCTTATGAAATCAGATTTGGCCCTTGCTTGAATTCCAGAGGTTCTTTGCATGACCCAGAGACCCTTGCTACTTTGTGTGGGTGCGGGCCAGGACTGTTGGGGTTAGCTGGCCTTTAGCCCAGCCTGCTGGCTGGTCCTTTAGGCTCAGTAAATCTTCAGTCGTCTGGGACCCAGAGAAGTAGGAGGGGCTCCGGGGATGTTGTGGAGAACAAGGATTCTACGAGACGTGCTGTTTTTTTGTGAACTGCTCAGAAAGTGGTGTGTGTATGTATATGTGTGTTGTTTGGAACTTTGCTTGTGTGCGTCGAATGCGATGCTCTCATTGTTTGGTGCGTCTCAGAGCCTCAAATTATAAAATTAAAACCAGGCCCTAAATTTAGTCTTGCTTGAAAATGTAGCTTTAATCTTTGCATATCGCGACCAAGTTGCTGACATTTATGTATTCAAAGTAGTTGACGTTCATATGTGGATTTTATGTAGCACAAGTAAGGTTAGTTAACCATGTGCTTACCTCTGCTTTTGAAATGTGAGGCAAGTGTTTGATAGCAAAAATCCTTTAGCACTTACTTAAAAGCACTTTGAATTGACCAAACCAACAGTAGGTAGAAGATTCTTCAGAGGTAATACTATAATATATGTATATTTAAATTGCACCCAAGCCAAATGACTTTTGCACCATTAAATTTCTGTTCAATCTGAAAGTAAAAACGGCAGAGGCCTTTGGGCAAAGCCATGCAATGAAATGATCAATTATAGCGTTTACAGTTATTTTGAATGAAGTGCAATAAGTGGCTGAGTAAACATTGTGAATTTTATTAGATTTTTTTTGTCTAATCAGATCTCTTTCTTACATTTGTGTGAAAATAATGCACTGTCCCATGAGAGCATCGGCAAGACACAGTACACACACAGACACACACACACACACACGTGCACGCACACACGCAAACACAGACCACTTTTTGTGAATGGGTAAAGGAAGCTATTGAAGGATTCTCTCAGGTAAAAGAACATTTTCTAATAAATGATGATGAACCTTGGATGAAAAAACCATTGTTAGCTCCTCTTTTTTTGTCTCAATTTGCAATCACCAGTGTTCACTTTACACTTGTTCTGTCATCCTTTCCTGGATGGAAAGGAGTAGACATCCAGGTTCCCAGAAATCGGACCCCAAGTCCAACCTCGGGCAGACATAACCAGGCCCTCACTGCTTTCTTAACCCTAAATCGAAATCGATTTCTTTACGTGTGGGGAGTGTTTTGTCTGTTGGTTTTTGTTTGTTTGGGTTTGGGTGCTTTTGTGTATCGCTTGGGTTTTGTGCCGCACTATATGGAAGACCATTCCTGCCAGAAAAAAAGAAAAACATCTGAAATATTAGGAGTATTTTTTCAAAGCATCAGATTGATAAGAAAATGCTGAGAGACGAAGTCATCATTTTTACTTAAAGGAGATCGACTCAAGTCGTATATTTTGATTTCACACGGTGATTATCGTCACTTAATTTTGACATTTGATTAATTTAAAGTGTTAATTACGGGGTTATAACATCAAAGTGACATATGTTTCATGAAACACGTCGTTCATAAAAAAATCATGAAAGAGAAAGTCAAGATCTGTTGTTTTTGACTCAGTTTGGTCAGTTTTTTCATGGAATAGGTGAGTTACCACAACACAGTAAAGACATACATAATGATTGATTTTGGTTACAATTTTATTTTTGATTATCAATAAATTACATTCGCATAGATATGTGCAAGAAAAACTGTGTGCAAAAATAAATTCATTCTTTCATGTCAGCACTCTAGCGTCTTTGCATTTTTTAGGGTCAAAGTGCCAGCAGCAATATTCAGCTTTTCCTCATCCAGTTGCTTGTGGTGTACATACAGCAGTGCATGGCTCCCATCCAAGCCAGGCACGGTTTGCCCTCAGCGGGGCAAATGAACTGGCCGTAGTCCTCCAGCCACAGGCCTCTTTTATTTTCTGTTTAACTCTCAGTTGTATGGCTAAAACCAAGGCTGTGCATGTATATAAGTGTGTGCACGTGGATGTTGCTGTTTCACATGAGAACTGTGCTGTGTGCAAGTGAACGTTGAGCGTAAGTGTGTGAATGCTGAATGTCTGATGGACCTGCTTTGCTTCCCCTTCCAAAAATCCCTAAAGCACCTTTTCAGGCCGCGGTGTGTGACGCAAGTCTGTAAAAACAGATTCCTGTCACATACTCGTGTTATTTCCTTTGAAGAATGTAACCAACACTGTGTTCAGCGGGCTAACAGAGAGGAAGAAGGAGGGGTCACTTGGGAAGCATTTCTGCTTGAGTGTGGCGGGACTGCAAGAGATAAAAAAACAAAACAAAACTGTGAATTTCAGGAGTGGGTGACATTTTAAACTAAAAGCGGCATCAATTCTTACAAATGGACTGTTGCTGCAGAAAAGAGCAGCCACGGCTGCGCTTCGAGGCTTTGCAATTTTGGGTTCTCCTTTCCAATGATGGCCTTATCGATTGTTTTTATATCCCTCCTCCTGTGTGGCATTGCTGTACAGCATGTTTCACGGGACTCCAGAGGATTTATTATGAAGGCTTGCACTTAGAAATGCTGTGGAGTTTGTTCTCGGGGAAAAGAATGAATTAATATGCTGCATGGTAGGAACTGAGGACTCCCGAGAGTGACTTTAAGGTTATCACTACATACAATATTAAATGACTATGTCCAAGCTAGTACTCCCTTTGTGGCTGCATTTGTGCAACAAGAAAATCAGAAGAGAAAATTGAAACCCATGAGCTAAACAATGTAATCAAAGCACCAAATGTTATTTATTGGACAAGCTACAAACATTATTGCAAATTTCTGACAATGTTCAGTAAGCGTGAATGATAATTGACTGTTAGAATATGTTTGGATAGCTATGCATTAATAGCTGAGTAAGATGCATATAAATTAAGCTGTATTGATCAAGAGACTAAAGTCACCCCGTTTATCCAAGGTTACATTAAAGCGGAACAGTTATCCTCATTTCCAGCTAAGTATTTTTTATTCTTGGACTGTATTTGAGTTGCTCTGAATGAGTCACAATTCATTATTATCCTTGTTTACCTCATGATCCAGTCACACTACAGAAAACAGTGGCTGGAGACAAAAAAATATTGCAACAGTGTGCAATGAACTTGCAATCTTGTTACTTTTGAAATGGTTGCTTTACAGACGGGCGACCATCCGTCAGTTGCTGCCATCAAGACAATGATAAAACAGCCATAAGATGAAGTCAGTCTTCTTTCAGTTTCTGACTCCAATTACATGCAATCTCTTTTTGATAACATGGCAATTTAATATAATAAAGTCACGCAAATCTCTCGCAAATACCACGTTAGGCTGTCCACATACGCTGAAATTGCTATTAAGTATCTACAGTCAGTCCAGCCAGAACCTCATTGATTAAATCATCATAGATGACATGTTTAACTGCAGAATGACACAGGCGCTCAGCAGCCCGTTCTCACTCCCGAGGCGTAACATGCCGACGTTTTGTCACGTCCCGCGGCGTTCCTGAGGAACGCGAAAGGAGACCTTCGGCGTTCTTATAGTACGTGGCGGGTTATGGCCGAAATCCAGTGCAATGACGCTCTCGCGGTAATAGACGTTCCAGTCCTGTATTCCAGCCCTAAACCTAACCATATCCCTAGCCCTAACCATAACCTTTTTCCTCACCTTAACCATGACTTTAATTATGTTAAATAGCGTGTTTCTAAGCGATTTGAAGAAAAAGATTGTGTAGATTGAGTCCATACGGTTCTCATATTTCCTCATTTTTTCCGAGGTCGTCATTTAGGAACGTGGTGGGTAGCCGAAAACGTAATATGTTGATGATTTGTCACCTAGCCTAAAATGTGACGCTTTGGGAGTGAGAACGTGTTGGAAAACATACAGCTAGTTGGCAGACGGTTGAGGTAATTCCCCTGCTGCAAAGACGTGTCATAGATGAGTTTTGCAGATTGGCGCAGACTATTGCTGATTGCATTGTGTTGGCAGTATCTGTCTGCATTTATAAATCAGACTGTAATTATTTGCAAACCTGTTCCAGTTTGTTTGAGAGTGATTGCATGCAGCCGGAGTCAGATCACGTTTGTTTGGAGACCGGTCGCCTCCCAACTGGCAATCTGTGCAATCGCCTTGTGATCAAAAGTGGTCACTGAGAAGTTGAGGGTGTTGCACGCTCAACCGCTGCAACCGCCCTTTTTTCTTTGTCGCACGGAGGCTGCCTTTTTTTACTCTCGTGTGACTGAGCCATCATACTCTGCCACTATTATACTTTACGATTTTACCCTTTAAGCCAACTTTCTTCTGATTGGCTGCCCCTCATAAACAAAACAAAAAAGGAAACTTCTGTGCTGGCAGCCTGAGCTGTGTGCCTGAAATGACCATATTAGGGGATATCTGTTCTCAGCGACATCACACCAAGTGAAGAGCACACTTATTTAGAAAAGATGAACGTTGCCACCGTGGCACCCAATTATTAGGGAAGTCCCATCTTGTGACATTCACAGGAATCACCCCTTTGTGGCCATTAGAAAGAATGCTGGTTTAAGGCACTTTCACAGTGCCTTTAATAGTCACACCTATGTTTTATATACAGTTTATAGCCAAGAGTAGAGAAAACTATCTGAAATTTGAGCTTATGGCTCACAGGAACTACTTGAACTTATCTCAACCTCATTATTTGAAACACTGATCGTGTTTAATATGAGTATCCAGAGAATATATGTGACAGAAAATATGTAAAAGTATAGTTGGTCCCCTGTAAACTCAGTTCAGTGCTGTATGATTTGGCCACTATGAATAACTTTATGTGGACACTGTTTTCCTTTTTACACCAAATACCAAGTAAGACCTGAAGATACTTATAGGTGGTACAGTGGTGTGGTCTTGGAATAAGTTTTATGCTGCTCTGACTGTCTGCATGGAGATTTATAGCAATGTTTTTTGTAAACGGGTGTAAAATGCATGCCTAGACAGATAAGAATGTACACGGATTAGCTCATTTATTAACAGTCTATCAATCAGAGATACAGATCAGAGACTATATGAATATATAAACTGTATAGTAGTTGTACGGAGGTGGGGGCTGCTTATAAGAAAATTATGCAATGCTTGTCAGGTTGAAAAACTGGTTTAAAACTGCTCAGGTTTGATAAAAAGGCCTCAAAGGGTGCTTTCATCCATCGTCTCTCTTTCCCACTCTATTGTGATGTCTCACTTGTCTTGTTTTGTCAAACGCTCTCAGAGCATGTGCACCATCAGCCCTCATGGCCCACGAGCCCATTCTTGTACGCAAAATCCGAAGAAAACGCTCTCTGGTCAGCGAACCTTAAGGAAAGAAATCCATTTATTTCACTATGTAGCAGGTCCAAGTCACTTTATACAGCACCAGCAAATTACCAAAAACCACCACGGCTTCAAGGCGCCATGCCCACTGCTTACATCGTCTTTACTGCACACCTTTTTTGCCCACAATGTTTGTAACAGATAGGTCTCAGTGTTGCATGTACAGAAAGCTTAGCATGCTTATAGTATGTTCTGTGAAACTCGCAAAAACTGTGTTTCAAGGAAGGTTTCGTTTTACCAGGAAGCAGACGGTTCTACATCCAGTATGCAGCAGCTGGTGCTCGTGCTAGATGTTTTTATGTCAGACTATTTCTAGATGGGGTTGTCATGTACAAATGTCTATGAGCTATATGTGTCTGTATTCACTATTTTACTATTGACTGTCCTTTTTAAAAGAGACACTTTGTGCAACACGGGTGTGTGAGGCCATATGATAAATCAAGAACAAGTAAAGTCTTTAGAGCTGCAATTAATAGACTGAACGACTTAGTAGGGTGTATTTTTTTTCTTGATTTAACATGAAAATATCAGTTGTGCATTAACCTCAACACTTTTTACAAACCTCATGTGGTAAATATTACAGAAAAATCAGCCAATAGAAGCAAAGTAACCTCACAGTCGGAGATGAAGAGCTCTTTCGCTCTCTCCCTCTTTTTTTCTCTGTCTCTCTCGCTCTCTGGGTTAAGTTTTAATTTGATGTTTCTTTAGGAATTTTCTTTCTCCTCTGATCTTCTCAAGGACAGTCTTTCAGCCTGCATATTTGTGTCGGTGGAAAAACACACTACAATACATTTAACAAAATCACAAAAAAGGAACCACTGTTCTTTGTTTGATACCACTCTTTCAAATGTTCCTTGTTTCACTGTGACTGCAGAAGCTGCTGGGAAAAAAGATGTTCTGCAGACATTCAGGGGTTGACCTGACCAGTCAGGGATAATTGGAAGGTGCCAAAGACGGGATGCTAGGTGTTTTTGTTAGTTATTTTGAAACTTTTCAGCCAGGTTATTATCTTTGGAGCAACCACAAACAATTGTTACTTACCCCAATCCAGGATAATGTGTAGGATTTCATCAAGTCAGTGGCTCATGAAGTTCCTTTAGTTCATTTTAATTTAAACAAAACCTCACGTAATGAAGTGATTATTAGTTGTAACATTAGAAAAAGATTTGCATAGCTACTGTTACATGGTCA
The DNA here is from genome assembly GCF_056152115.1 of Neolamprologus brichardi. Lineage (NCBI taxonomy): Eukaryota > Metazoa > Chordata > Actinopteri > Cichliformes > Cichlidae > Neolamprologus > Neolamprologus brichardi. The sequence continues at coordinate 22,256,884 of NC_142111.1, read as the reverse complement.
TACTGTTACACGGTCCCATTTTGATGCACAAAATTAATGTTCAAAATAGATTACTTTATTAAATATGACTTAAAGCGACTGAATGACCCCAGAAACTCATCAGGACAGTGCTAACAGAAGCCAAGACAGAAAGCTGTTTTCCCCATACAGATCTATAGAACTCGAAATCTTTTTGCGACCACAACTATCGCCATCTGGTGGCCTCTAAATAGAATGCAGGTTTAAGACACTTCCGCATAGGCTTTATTTTTTCCACTCGGAAGCTATGTCCATATTTTATATTGTCTGTTAGTTATATTGCCAATTTTGAAAAAAAAATTAGCATAGAATCTGATTAACAATCACCAGTAACTAGGTTGCTTGCTTTGTTAGGTGAAACTGGTTGCAAAAAGGTATATACTGCTGCACCGGCAACCTCCTTGCGATTGCTTTGTTGCTATCAGATTGATTGACGCAGTTTGAATAAAACACACCAACTTGTCTGCAAATAGTCACCAACTACTCTCTGAGCTGTAGTAAAACAGAGGCGCTCCACTTTCAATGTAAATCAATCAATTGTCGAATGACTTCTACCGCTAGCTTGACTTGATATGTGATACTAACTTATGTATTATGTCAAACATTGTTGATTTTAGCTAATTAAATCACGTTGTGCAAATATACTAAGAGAGCGACATGGTAACCTGTGTAGTTCAACACCAATATGTGGGAAAAGTTGCACATTGCTGTGAATTATCACCCTGTTGTATAGGAACATAGTTACTAATATGTAGCTAACTTGGCTAATACTAACTGCTAATCGACAGGTGGTTAATTTGCCATGTGTTGATTGGTTGATTGATTGTTGCTATAATGATCCCACCAACCAAGATAAATGGTGTATCTGTCAGCGCGACACACATGTCATACAGTAAACACAACATACGATAACAGTGTGTCTTAGTACTAGTTTGGAAATAACGCAAACGGAAACAACAAGATTCGGACTTGACTTCACATGGTGGGTGTCATTAATAATAACAATTTTATGGCTGTTACACGAGAACCTTTAAAGTTGGTGCCAATTTCCAAGAAAGAAAAAAAGTGTTGCTTTATATTGTAAGCCAGAACAATAGAGATCTCCTGTTTAGCAAGAACTTGGCAATTGTGCTGCTTTTAGGACACTGTGCAAACATAAAAGAAGGAAATCCAGAAGCTGGTAGATATTTCTTTTTTATGGCCTCAAGAGAACACCGTCATATTGGAATTCGGTTATTAAAACACATTCATGGTTATTTTTCACTTGTCGATCACTGATATCCCTCATCTTAGAAGTTACTACGAAGACTGCCTAAAACTGGAAGAGTTTTTCTTTTTATTATTCTTGAGCTGAATATTATGAGTCACTGAAGGATTGATGTCGAGGTCCTGGAACAGTACTAGACAAGGGGAGAGAATACAACTCCAAAGGAAATAAACACTGAGATGGAAAGCTTCAATAGAAAGCCATTGAGACTGCAGGTACAGCCTTTGCTAGACTTTGCTGCATTATAGGAAACAGTGCACAGAAAATAAAGGCCATTAACTGTATGAGTACAGATCTCTCATTCAATCTTGATCCCGAGGTGCCAGACCGTCATGTATTATCAGGGTAATAAAAGGGTTACAGAAGGTCTTTAGTTTACTCTTATGTTACTGACATATGGGAGACTATGTAAATTTCCTCGGTACGACAAACCCCATCTTCTGGATATCTGGTGCCAGTTCAACCACACAAGAATAACATTATACCAACAAATATTACTATATTACTTACTTTTTGTCTCCTTTTCCTCTTTATTTACCTCTCAGTTGACGCCACTGTCACTGGCATGCAAAGCAAAGGAACAATGTTCAGGATTCATTCCCATGATGCACGGGGGTAAACAAACATGCAAAGACATACAATGAAGCTTAAGGCAATGCTCTGGGCTAAATAAATCCACACTGACAGCACTTATTGCAGATAAACGCATATACATGCAGGAAACATCCGAATATCTACTGTGATCTCCTCTCACACCACCCACAACTTCATCACACCAAACCCTTCCTCACCTGGACCTATTACCCACCCCTCCATTTTACACCCCTCCCCCCCCAACATGAGTCCAGTGGGTGGTGTGCTGTCAGGTTTATATGGTGGGCTGCTTACGACAGGTCCAGACAATCAGCGTGTTTGTAAATGTCAGTGTGTGATTTTTCAAATCTTTGTTTATGGTCAGGGTTTTAAAGGAAGATATTTTTTATGGTAATTGTTGCTGGTCTATTTTACTATATATTTATGTAATAAATATGTGAGTACATTTACATCTCATTGGCTCTTTGGTCTGTTATTAGCCCTCGGTTTTCCAGCTGAACCATGTGCTGGAAGGTTTTCATTAATGGACTAATAAATGGAATTCACAAAAACCTTTTTCTCATTGTCTCTTTGTGTTTTTACAGCTGTATAAGCGTGGGATTTGTTCTTAGATTTACAATCAGATCCATATGTGCATTGACATATTTTTTTGTAGTTTCGCCTTTGCACACTGCCAAGTATCCACCAGATAATCAAGATGTGATTGAATTGTAGAGTTTTAGATTTGATTCAAGGGGTTTGGCAAAAGTGTTCCATTAACAGTTTGTAATTTTTAAACAGTATCCCGATCAATCGGATTATTTGCCAGTAAACACTTGGCTGGTTGTTATTTCATTACAAATTAGGCAGATAAGACATCTGGAGTTGATTCTTATTGTTATAAATGCATTTTGTAGCCGTTCTCTGGAACTTTCCATGTTAGGAAGGTCCAAAGAAATTACAGTGCAAGTGAAGGACACCATCACTAGGCTGAAAAACAAAATAAACATGTCAGAAGACATTTTTCCAAATGAGCAATGTGGTGCAATAAAAAAGAAAGAAAGAAACGATATACTGGCCAGTTCAGAAACACCAAAAGACCTGAAAGACCACAGAAGACAACCAAAGTGCATGATGGCAGAATTATTTCCACTGTTAAGAAAAACAACTTCACAACATCGTAGTATAGTAGGCAGTTGACCTGGGTCACGGATGTTTATTAAGGAAGCTGCTGCTAGTGCTTATAGAAGCAGCAGGATGAATTTTAAAGCATACAGGACTATACTCTGCTCAGATTCAGCCAAATTTTCCAAAACTGTTTCACTGTAGAGAGATAATGACAAAAAAATGTACTGCAAAAGCAGCCCAAAAAGTTTATCAAGGAAATTTGATAGTCTTCAATGTCCTAGTCCAGGGGTGTCAAACTCAAATACACAGTGGGCCAAAATTCAAAACTGGAACAAAGTCACGGGCTAACATTAATCTTTATTGAAAAAAAAAATCTTCCTCTAGATATAAGAATGAATCTTTTCTTATGGACTCAAACACGTTTTGCTGAAAAACTGAATATGGAACAAGCAAAGCTTAATACTAAACAATATATATATTAGCAGTATAATACCAGTAGGCCAGCTCTAATAGTAATTTGGTATGGCTTCGCGGGCCAAATGTAATTAGGCTGCGGGCCAAATTTGGCCCGCGGGCCAGAGTTTGACACCTATGTCCTAGTCAGTCATCCATTCCCAGCCCATCGGAGCATGCTTTTCAGATACTAAAGAGAAATCCACAAACAAGCAGTGACTAAAGGGCCTAGCAGTGCATCTCAAGGGAGGAAACAGACTTCAGATAGCCAATGGCTACAAAGGATTTTCATCTAAGTATTGGAAACAATCCTTCACCAATTACTTTTGAACCTCAAAATGTGGGCTATGTGTAAACATGGCTGTAATACTAAACAGTTAATGCAATACTTTCCCTAAACCCCTTTAAATAAACCTGAAAGTCAGCACTTCAATCACATATTGATTTAACATCCATTGTGATGGTGTACAGAGGCGAAATAGCCAACAACAAGTCACCATCCAAATACTTTTTCCCTTGATTGTACACACCGTGAATAGAAATAAAATTAAAATGTTATTTCAATATCTTGAATTTATAAGAGCTGCAGTAAACATAAAATCTTGACAGTTTATTTTCGCTGTGCCAAAAAAATATAAAAACATTATCACTGTTTGAACTCTTTTTAATGACCAGTCTAGCATGCTATGCAGTTCTGAGACAGGTTTTGGTATTAATATCAGAAAATGTAAATATCCCTGTAAACCATAATCCAAGAGGAACACTTGGATTATGGTTTACTTAATCCAAGTGTTCCTTCATCTAAGAAGGACAACGATGTTTGCCAGTGGTCTGTGTGTACCTCCTCTTAGTGAAATACATTTGCATAATTGAAAACAACGTTCTTTACAGTTTGCAGGCAGCAACTATATAAACTCAGCGTGCTGAAATGATGGCTAAATGAGGAGTAAACGAGATTTGTCTGCTCAAATCAGCATCAGAGGAGAAGGACGGGCGCTGGCAGCACTGCTCAGTTCATCAGCGCATGTCACAGCACATCCCGTCTGATTTATTGACAGATCAACTCAGATGTCTCTCAGCGTGCTGTGAGGTTTCCCAGTGAGGTACAGTGAGTCACAGGGCTGCTAATTCTTTAACTCACAGTGAATTTCCTCATGACAGATGGGAAAGGTGTCCGCCTGCTTGGTGGGGAATTCAGCAGATTCCAGCTCATGTGTTAATCACATTTAGAGATGCTAAATCTTTTATTTTAAATTAACATAAATAAACATATCTTTTTAAAGTTGGTGGGTTGATGACTTGTTCTCCTGCTATAGATTGGGGCACTCTGGATTAGATTTAGCAGCCCAACAAGCCAGCTTATTGTTGAGCGCATTAAGTAAGAATACTGGCAACCGCCAGAGCTATCCCTCAGTCGCCTCCTCCCAAATCTATGGTACCAGTTAAAAAAATCATACATCTTCTTCTTCTGACGTTAATGCATTTACAAGATGTTCACAAAACTTATTCTGATCTTGAGGTCCTTGAGGTCAAGTTCGCTGACATTCAACTTTCTCCAAGATTTTTAGTAGATGCACCTCTGGTATCAGTTTTAGAATCCTAGGTGGCTTTAACCTTAAGTTCAAAGTCTTTGAGATTCAAACTGCATCCATCCATTCATCCAACCATCCAACCATAGCTCCAGGTCCAACTGTACCACATGAGACCTTCAAGCAATGCATGAGGAGGGCAAGAGTGCTGCAGCAGTGGAGATATGGAGAGGGTGTATGGAGGAGGAGAACGCTGGCAACACCAAGTGATTGAGGAGCATCTGGCTCTTCAGTGTGGAATGCAAGATCTTGTTCAAGATTGTTACAATTATCCTCATTGGTTTCCTCCTAAAGAACTCCTATATTGAAACCACAGTACAGAAGGGAGGAGTCCCAGGTGTTTTAGGCTGGGTGTGGTAACCTGGCTGATCAAAAATGCTTTAGGAAGCAGAGAGTACTTGGGAATAGTGCTTGTGGAGCTTGCCAAAGCCCACCCAAGCTGGCGGAAAAATCCTATTCAGTTATCACATTCCCAAGAAGATCGAAAGTCTTATCCTTCATTTTCAAGACAAGACAACTTTTAAGAGTTGGATTCCTACTTTAATGAAAATAATAATGACCCAAGTGACTTCATGTAGGTCTGTTTGCTCATAAGGAAGTGTTAAACCAGTGTGAGTTGGTTGTTTGAGTCACAGGAGTCACGGGGCGATCGTGGCTAAAGAGTTGGGAGTTCGCCTTGTAATCGGAAGGTTGCCGGTTCGAGCCCCGACTCGGACAGTCTCGATCGTTGTGTCCTTGGGCAAGACACTTCTCCTATCGCCTACTGGTGTTGGCCAGAAGGGCCGATGGCGCGATATGGCAGCCTCGCTTCTGTCAGTCTGCCCCAGGGCAGCTGTGGCTACAACTGTAGCTTGCCTCCAGTGTGTGAATGGGTGGATGACTGAGTGTGTGAAGCGCTTTGGGGTCCTTGGGGACTAGTAAAAGCGCTATACAAATACAGGCCATTTACCATTTACTTGTGATTTGCATACTTTATTTTATTCTAATGTAATCAATAAATAGATTAAAATGTAAGAAATTCTTGCTCAAAAGTCTATATAGGACATCCAGGTGATGCTTAAAAAGTAGGTTTAAGCAATGCCATAACTATGACTGAATGCTGAAAAAAGACAGCCTGCTGACAGTTATTCAGTGTTTGCTCACTAACTCCTTCGGTTAAAGAATGAAATTGATGGTGACAGTTATTATCAAACTAAATTGATACCTTTTAAAGCTGGATTATTCTTGAAATCACAGTATAAATGCTGCCATATTTCCACTTTATATAGTCGTGATTTAAACAGCAGCTGCTATTTACACAACTGGACTAGATGTGGAATAAATGGAAGTAAGAATAGCATCAAATGACATGTGAGCTATTTATACTCCTTTTAGATATATTTGTGGTCTCTAGCAGCTCCTGAGGAAAACTTTTGACTTTTCAGCAGAAATCAGCTGACATTTGGGGAAATTGCCAGTTCACTAAATACCATGTTCTTATCTTCTAAATGTGTGTTTCTGCTGCTTGACTCTGGGCAGGATGTATGACAACTTTTTTCTGCTTTTCCGCTGAGAGGGTGAAAACCAAACCTAAATGAAACACACACACAAAAACAAGTTTTCTTTCAGATGATACATCAACTCTTTTACCATATCGGGATTTGTTATCATTCAATGCATGCACTGAAAACATCATAGTGTTTTGTGCTACTTTCACTTCCATGAAGGATACCAGCCGCAGTTTGCCAGTGAGAAGTCTTTACTGACTCATCTATAGAAGTGTATAAATGGGTCTGTTAGCATGAAGCAGGTAAGTGTGAATGACTAGAAGGTTCCACTTTTTTTAATTGGGTGTAGGCAGCGTGGCCCTTTTTGCATGAAGTCCGCCATGTGGGTGGAAGCTGTTGTGGGGGCTGTGATCTCACAAAGGCAGCTTTTCCGCCAACCAATCCCTCACTTGCTGTTTGGACGCAAGCCCAGCCCCCCTTGGATCGCCCTCCTCTTTTCCTCTCTCGCTCTCACTGGTGTGTGTGTCATGCACATACACTCTCTCGCTCACATATACACGCTTAATGCTCCATGCTCGGTCATAGTAGGAATTTTCCACTCAGCAGCAGGAGAACATTGCAGCCAGCTGTGCTGTCAATTGCAGTATATGCTCAAATCCCAAAGACTGTTTGCAGACATCCTTATACTCCCAACCAGCTTTTTCTGTCTTCCCTCATATGTATGGATACAGGCACGCACACAACTGTAGGGGCAGAAAAACACATGGCGTGCTAGTGTGTTGATGTCGATTAGCAGCAAGACTCTAACCTACAAACTACGTATTGCAAGAATAACTAAAAAGAACTTTATGCAAAGATCAGTGTGTGCTTTTTGACAGAAGAGTGAAGCAGAAGAATACAAATCCAACTACTGGGATCCAGAGGAGGCTGTTTCTTTCACTCTTTTCTAAACTCTCACCTTCTCAAGAATCTTTCATGGATCCCCTCCAACAACAGCACACTCTCCCTTTCTCCTTTTCTTGCTCTCCCTCTTTTGCGTCATCATCACTCACCATAGAAATCGTGCGTAAGGACAGACATGCACATCTAGCATGTGTTTTGTTTACATTGGACGGCTGTTATGCAAGTGAGAGCCCACCCACTTCCCTTCCCCCTTAGCCCATACGTTTCCCTGCTTCCTCTCAAATCAGGTCAGGTGAGGACTGCTGACTGAGAGAATTGCCCTCAAACGGCCCCTAAATGAAAATATATGTACAATCTTGGAAGTCTACACCAGACAGAGAAAGCAGTGACGGGGGAAATGAGGAGTTTGATAAACATTGGTTGGATGTGCATAAATGGACAAAGAGAAAAACAAATCGGTTCTCTATGAATCTTTGAATCCCCAGTCTGACACAGCAGATGGTGCAGCCTGTTTCCAAATACAGTTTTGTAAAATAGTATTTCCCCCTTCTTTCCTTGCAGGTTTGTTTCAGTTCATCAAACAAATTGTAACATTAGATAAAGATAGCCCAAGTACACACAAAATGCAGTTTTTAAGTGATGGCTTCATTTGTTATGGGGAACAACTTTTTTAGGTTCCCATCCAAACCTACCTGGTTTGGATGGGAACCAGGTAGGTTTGGATGGGAACAACCATCCAAACCTACCTGGCCCTATGTGAAAAAGTAACTTTTATTCAGCCACATTGCAGGGTTATTCAAGCATGAGCAGCCTGTTTAGGGTTCAGATCATTGTCCTGCTACATAACATGAACTGACGGCTGGACATCCCCGTCCAGTATTTTATGGTAGAGACCAGAATTCATCGCCCTTCAATTATGGCAAATTGCCCAGGTCCTAATAGATGCTGGAGCTATTTGTAACTTAGCTGCACCGTAATCAGTAAAACGGATGTGCAATTTCCAGCAATCTGGCAACCACAACACCATAAAAAGTCAATGGCATTCAGCAAGTTCAAGTCAGCAGGTAAAATAACTGTTCGTGATGCAAAATGTGCAAGTCCCAAGTTAAACTTTTCTCAGTTTGAAGACAAGAGACCACCACTGACTGTCTGGACTTTACCTGAGTCAGCTTTTATGTCGTTGTACCAATACTCAAGTACATAAGACACTATATATTCAATTCAATTCAATTTTATTTATATAGCGCCAAATCACAACAAATGTCGCCTCAAGGCGACATTTGGTTGCTTCATAGTCTAGTGGTCAACATATTTGCTTTACAAATCAAAGGTTGTTGGTTTGATGCTAGCTGTTGTGACCCCTTGTGAAAAGAGAGCAGCCAAAAGTAGCTTTTATAGTATACTGTTTATGCTCTTGGTCATGTAACAGAATCCATGGCATGCAGTATATACAACAGTGCAACATAAGCTTGCAGGACAGTCTTGTGTGTTTTGGTAGATATGGAGTAAGAGTCCCCTCACCACAGTACAGGGTTTGTGTCCCAATGATCCTAGGGGCTATGTTGCCTTTTGCCCCTGACAGTGTTTCTTGGGGCAAACTGCCTGGTGGGGGGCCAGACAAAGAGTGATTTAGAGGACCTCCATGAAAAAAAAATCATGGGACCAGTTTATCCTGCCCAGTATAGGGTTACCAGGGCACCACTCTGGAGCCAGGCCTGGGGAGGTAGCTTGAGGGAGAGTGCCTGGTGGCTGGGCCTTAGCCCACAGGGTTCTGGGCATGTTCTATTGGAAGGATGGGGGATTTACTCATTGCTATACCAAAAATATTTTGGCATGAAGACATTCATCTTACAGAGCTTGGAAAAGATTTTGGAAACAGCTATTTCATCTCTCCTTAAAGCATCTAAAAACACCAACAAACAATAGTTGAATAGTTGATAAATGATTGTAACAAGACTCCAGAGAGTCGCTGCACCTATTCACTAAGAAATAGTTACAGCACTCAACTTGCCCTGAAAGCATAAACTGTCATCTGAGTATTTAAATTAAACAAACAAGAGACATTGTGTTTGCTAACAAGCTTTAAATAGCAACAGCATCAACTGTATAAAAGATGGGTGTAGTCACTGTGAAGTTCCCGATTAGTGAAGTTCCTTAATGAAGCCCTAAGTGGACTTTTTGTTGTTGTTGCTGTTGTCATTGTTGGTGAGTGTGGTGCAGATCTGCATGAGCAGCAAGAACGCAGCAAAGTTCATCCCCACATTTCCGTAATGGGGACCGTCTTTGTCATATACAGGACAACGTGAACCAGCACTAAGCCCATAGTCTTATGGGAGACAAGTGCCATTTTCCTATAACTTCTACACTACCTGAAATGTCATTGCAACTGGAGTAGTCGAAAAAAATGACAGTTTAAGGCAGTATCGCACTGACGTCACTTTTTAGATTTAGAAAGTGCACTCACCTCTTATATGAAGTTCGATAAAGCGAGATGCTTTCAAATGTGGTTTATTAACATTTGATTCTAATTAATAAGCTTAGTAATAATTCAAATATGATTAATAAGCTTTTTCTTGATCATACTCCATTGAATCATCATAGCAGTTCTGAGTCCCAGCAATGATTGGATTTTGGTAAGGATCTCTGTAGAGCCTAGATGTTGGTGCTGGTAAAGGTGAACAATGTAGGCTTGAATGAGGCTCTGAATGACCAGGGAGAGGTGGAAATGGGAAAAAGGGAAAAAGGGATGCACGAATGAAACTCTTAAAAGCAGACTGACAGAAGAGTACTGAGATTACTGAAGCACACTGAAGGCTTATTGGCTCACAGAAGATGGGCAAGAAAAGGACTGGTCTAGAGTAATGGTGCCATTACTGATCCCATAAAGTTGATTCTGTCCCTCTCGACATGACCTTTTCAGTGTGAGGAGATGAAATGAAAACACTACGTCTACATGAACAAAATCATCTTTCTCAGATTTCCTTTCTTAAGCATGCAACAAGACATGGTGTCAGTACTGAGTTTGAAAGCGTGTGAAAGAAGAAGCAATGTAAAGAATAGAGTTGTAGCCTGAACACACAGGATACCACACAGACGCATGATTACTGGTGTTCCTTACTGAACATACCCATTAGCTCACAAACTCCAGGCCTCGAGGGCCGGTGTCCTGCATGTTTTAGATGTGTCCTTGAACCAAACACAGCTGATTTAAATGGCTAAATTACCTCCTCGATGGTCGTGTCCAAATTCATGGGCTGCATCCTCCTGAGGCCACATTTGTAGACCGATTACGTCACAGCGACGCGCCGAAGGCTGTCCAAATTCGTAGACTCCTCCGAATGCAGCCGACAAATGCGTCCTCCTTTTCCCCGAATTTGAAGGATGGGTCGGGTGTGTCCTTCTTGGCCCACCATATCCCAGAATTCATAGCGCGGCCCAGCCAAGCTCCAGTTTCCGGCAATGGCGGCCGCTACTAAGTTTTAAAATTACTCTTATTAATCTTTCTGGGCCACAAAATAAACTTTAAACATATTTTCAGGCGAGAATGTGGGTTAGCTCGTTGATAATTAAAAATGAACACAAAAAATGGAGAAAGATTTCGGGGTCCATTTTCGATTTTCGTGCCGTGGCGCTGACAACCGGAAATACTCTGAATTAAGGGCGGGAGTAGATCGAGAAGGCTAGACCGTCCAATTCCATAGCCGTTTACTTCCGGCCTACCCGACCTCCTGAGGACCCGGCCCACGTAGACCGCGAAGGCCGGGTCCTCAGGAGGATGCAGCCCATGAATTTGGACACGACCAACATATCTTGAAGTTCTCCAGAAGCCTGGTAATGACCTAATCATTTGATTCAGGTGTGTTGGACCTGGGTGTTATCTAAAACCTGCAGGACACCAGCCCTCGAGGCCTGGAGTTCGACACCCATGCTTTAAAGTGAAGTACGGGCTCTTTAGAAAAATAAGTGCCAACTGCATGTTTCAACATGACAATAGCATAGCATGCAAAGCCAGATGCAAATTTTCTGACCTCATCTCTATTCAGAAGCCTTGGGATGAATGAACCAACCTCCATGCTCAACCTCGCTAATACTATTGTGGCAGAATCTGAGCCTGTTCCTGAAGATTGGAGGCCATTGTTCCAGTAGATTAATGCCCATACCTTTGGAATGAGATCTTTTACAATCACATATGGGTGTAATGTTCAGGTGTCCACACATTTCTGGCTGCGCTGTGTACATGCTTTGAACTTTTGGCAGCATAGACAGTACCGAAGAGATAAACAGTGAAATAAATTCCAGATTGCATTTTGAACAGTGTGAGAGTGGGAGAAACTGACTTGCAAAAGATCATGAGGGATTTATTAGGAAAGCAGACTGCTATAATGGGAGATTCTCCATGAGAATCCCTTTCTGGCTAAGTCATACTACAGGAACAAATGGAAGGATGTGATGGCAGAAATGTCAAGTGAAGTAAAAGGAAAAAAAAAAGATCAAACATGAGTGAAATTCAGGACTCGTCTGACACGGCAAAACACATTGGGAGATAATGTTCTTTTCAAAAATGATAAAATGTCAGAAGTTATGTGGATGTTATGTGAAAACGAGGCTCTTAATCAGGATTAAAGTGTGGTGTGAAATAAGTAGTGTGTTTATGAATGGTAATGAGGATTGATTTTAATAAGGAGATTATCGGCAGGAGGCTTGTGAGGAGGGAGCCAACTAGACACCAACTGAGGGAAATGTGTAAACAGACAGATGGTGGTGGTGTATGTATGTGTGTGTGTGTGTGTGTGAGTGAGTGATCATGCACTAGGGTTCATAAGATGGGTGGGGTGTCCATTAATCGCAGGGTTAGCGGTTTGATCTCTGGTCCCACCCTGTCCCGAAGTGTCCTTGGGTAAAACTTAGAACTCCGGGTTTTTCCCAATGGTAAACGAGCAGCTTACATGGGAGCTCTGCCCCCTTTGGGGCGCATATATGAGTGAGAATGAGAAACAAAGGGTTCTGCAGAGCGAAGCTGAGGTTTAAAAGAGCTATAAGACTGCAGGCGATTTATCAGTCATGAGATCAAAGCTGGGAGGTATCCAAGGAGTAGACGAGGAAGGATATCTCCTGTGCAGTGCATACCTTAATTTATCATATAAACATAGCTTTTTGCAGTAAGTTAAGATGCAGGTGATACAACATACAGTCTTGATTTTCCTTGCACCTTTACTTCAGTGAAAAGATCTCAAGACTCCACAACAGATAAAACAGTTAGTGGGTGAAGAACTATGAATCAGCGACAGTGGCAGAAACAAAAACAGAAGTAAAGTCATAGCGTGAAACTGCATAAACGTTCACGATTGCACAGCGTGATTCATTACTAGAAACTGAATTCTTGCTGTTGCAAATCACTTTGCTTCTCATGACCCATACACATAGTTCAGCATACAGTGCATGTGGGTAATCTTTAAATGTTCATATGTGCGGTTGCTGAACATTTCATGCCAAATCACTGGTCGTTCATTTTCTAGCGGCCTCTGCTCTTGTGTAAATATCTAACTGCAGAGAGTAGTTCCCACAAACATTTGCAGTTTCATGCAAATGCGTTGGATGGGGATGAGGTAAGGGCTGATCGCTACTTAAGCATAAAAAAACTTATCTTAATGGACTGGGTATGTGCATGACGTGCTGAAACAGAGGAGTGCCTTTACATTCTCTGGCCAAAACCATAAAAGTCAAGATGGCAACTATACCTGTCCACATACCATTAGTAGCAGGGTTGAGGCTTTCTTTTATCATTTCAAATATCCTGCACTCATCAGTGGCAATTAATTATTCATTGCACTGCAACGTTTTTTTATGCAACAAGGCAACAACAGACATTTATGTTTTGAAATGCATCCCAAGATATGACCCATCATCATAACATCACCCACTGGTTTTTGGATCTGCATTTCAAAGCCTTGTCTTTAGGATTTTGCCCATTTTTATGTTGATATTTGTTGCCAGATGTGTTCATATTTACCTGTCATCATGCTGTATTTATTCACTTTATGGGTGCAAAGAACAGCTATATACTAGAATTTCACTCACCAAAACGATGTACCAGATTCTTGTGATATTTGCACTAAAATGGGCCGAAAGAAGTTCACAACATAGAGAAAGGTTCACTGGTGAAAGGTTCACTTCAGTGCCTCAGATTAGTGGGGGTGAAGCACAGAAGACAATTGTCAGCTACAGCTCCCTGTGTCAGCACACCTGTCAGTCAAAACAGCCACACCTAACTCATTATATACCAAATTCATTTATGGTGTTAGGTTCTAAACATGCTTTTTTTTTAATGAAGCGAAGTTTAGATGCTTTAATAAAGGAGTCTATGGGCATTAACTTGCTTTCAGAGAAACCTCAAGTAAACATAAGAGGGGCTGGTGCTGGCTTTATTTTTTCATTTCTCGCCACTTGAGAAGAAAGAACATAAAACATGAAAAAAAAAGTCAATTTATCATCTATACTGTGGCAAAAAATAATGTATTCAACATTTGCACGAATAAACCATATACAGTTTATAAAACAAGCACAAAAGGCAAAATAAGGAGAAAAGCATATGGGCTAAGAACTGGCAAACCTCTTGCAAACGACATGAAATGAAAACCCCACATGTGAAGACATCTGTGGTGGAGACGTTTCAATTCAAATTTATTGTGAGGGTCTTGAGTGCCATCGTGTGGCAAGTAGGAGCCAGACCTTGAACTCTACTAAGTGTTTCCGTAAAGGGCGGAAGAGGATGTTGCCCATATCCAATATGTCTGCCGGCGTCTACGTTGTGTGAACAAAAACAACTCGTGGACGATGGCAGACATCGGAATCGACGAGCTATCGCAGCTCGAATATCTGTCTTTAGTGTCGAAAGTCTGCACGGAGCTTGACAACCATCTGGGAATAAATGACAAAGATTTAGGTACGTATTTTACACCTTTAAAAATCGCCTTCTGCCAAAACTAGCTAGCTAGCTTGCTTATGCTAACTAACGGTTGTTAGCAAACTAGCATTTGTATTTACTGTCAACATATGAGTTCTTTTTGGATGTATTGTGTCGTTTACTAGATTTAAAAAAAAAAAACGTTACATACTGATCCTTCAATAAATTCGTTGTGGGTCACTTTTTAATGCTGGGATATAAACTTCAACAGTTATGAGTCTCATCTAGTTCTTCGTTAATGTGTTGTTTGTGGTTCCTTTATAGCTGAATTTGTCATCAGCCTTGCCGAAAAACAACCGGGCTTTGATGGATTCAAAGCACTTTTACTCGAAAATGGAGCCGAATTCACAGTAAGTTAGTCTCTACGAGTTGTTCATGAAGCTCATTGTTATTCAACTGAACATTAACGTTTTCTTCGCTTATTGTAGGATTCTCTCATCAGTAATCTGCTCAGGCTCATTCAGACGATGCGACCACCATCCAAAGCATCTACAAGTAAAGGTAAAGTAGTTAGGCTAACTGTAAACTGGGCAGCTAATGGTCCCAAGGACATATTTTCCTCCTTAAAAGTGACATTTCTAACCGTGTACTCCTCTTCCAGCATCCGAGTCCGTGGCTAAGCCGAAGTCAGAAAAGGAAAAGCTGAGGGAGATGTTTCCTGCACTGTGTAGACCAAATGAGCCGGCACCGAAGGTGTGTGGCTTTATCACACTGTCATGAAGCTGCAGTGTCCACATTATCTTTATTGCAAAACAAGCTTGTACACATGGGCCCTGTACAAAGAAACAATCTAAACACACACAGGGTGTCTTCTCTTGGCAATCAGGCTAAGCAGTGTCACTAAGCTGGTTATCATTTTGATAAGTGAACCCAGGATTTTCCTCTTTGTGTTTACATGAAAGGGCTGGTGTTGGCAGTACAGATAGGAGATGCAGCCTCAAAATTACAATATTTTAAGAAACTTTGCGATGATAATACAATATATACTGACAATATATTCACAAAATACCAAATGTGGTATTGATGCTTGTAGGTAGGCAACTTGGCAATTTGTAATTGTAAGTAAATAAAGGTAATTTTTCATCCTCCCATGTCTAACATATGTTGCTCTGAAGCACTCACAATCTCATCAGGTTGTTAATTTATTCAGCTAGTATCCTATGTGGGTTTAAAAAATGGGTAAATAAAAGAAAAAACAAACACTAAATAGAAACGTTGACTAATTTATGTTGACTGACTTTTGTTATACTGAACTTTGTAGGCTCTCCTGGATGAAGATGATGTTAAAGTAGCAGCTGATGCCATGAAGGAACTGGAAATGTTCATGCCCAGTGTCAGTGGGACAGAGTCCAAAGGGAGCAAGAACAGGTAAGACTCAAGTCACTGGTCACATTTCATTGTCCTGTTGGGTTTATTTAAATCTCTGATACCTGTGCTCCAACTAGCAAACTTGTGGCAGCTGTTTGAATTCAGGATATTATTGTTGTGTTTATTGTATTATGTATTTCTGGCTTTTCTCCTCTCGCAGATCAGAAAAAAACAGGCGAAGTCGCAGCAGAAGCAGAGAAAAAGACAGACACAGAGATCGAGACAGAGATCGGGAAAAGGACCGAAAGAGACGGCATCGTTCCCGATCCTATTCCAGATCCAGGTCACGCTCCAGAGACCGTGATCGGCATAGAGATAGAGATAGAGACCGTGGCAAGAGAAGAGACAAATCTTCCCGCTGGTCTGAGCGCTCACCTAGTCCGAGAAAAGACCAAGAGAGAGAGCCTGACCGCTGGAAGGACAAACACGTGGATCGCCCTCCACCTGAGGAGCCTTCTGTTGGTGATATCTACAATGGAAAGGTTACCAGCATCATGCAGTTTGGATGCTTTGTTCAGCTTGAGGGACTCAGGTTAGTATAAGGTCGCAAACATTGTATAAATATACCTTCAGTTTTAAAGGGGTCTGCCGGTTACTAAAGATGTTTTCAGTGCATACTATTTAGAGATGTCTCCTCTTTTGTCCTGTCTCTTATTTCATTGTTAAAGTTGTCCATGATCATCTTCTCAATTTCTAGGAAGCGATGGGAGGGTTTGGTCCACATTTCTGAGCTGCGCAGGGAGGGCCGTGTGGCCAACGTGGCCGATGTTGTTAGCAAAGGCCAAAGAGTCAAAGTCAAGGTGCTGTCGTTCACAGGGTCCAAGACCAGCCTCAGTATGAAGGTAAAAAAACAAAACGTAACAGTGTAGTGCTCAGATGATTTTAATAAAGTAAGTAGAGATTTTCTGTGTTAAAGTGAAGGAAGTTTTCAGATGTCTTCCTTCTGATCCTGCCTGAAGAAATAAGATTTTTATCAAATAATTTGTGGTTAATTAATTTTACATTTATTATATTATAAATTTATGTATTTATTCATTCTGGTGAGTTTCAGTCAGTGGAACTAAATCAAATTTTCCTCGAGATTTTTCAGCTGTTGTGTCTCAGCTCCGGGTACAGATAATGGAACGTTTTTATTTCCTCCTCTGTTTGCCAGGATGTAGACCAGGAGACGGGAGAAGACCTGAACCCCAACAGGAGGAGGAACGTTGGCCCCGACGGGGGGGAGGAAATTTCCATGAGGAATCCCGATCGGCCGAGCAACCTGAACCTCGGCCACGCGCCGGAGCTGGAACAGGATGACACACTGGAGCGCAAGAGGCTCACCAAAATCTCAGACCCAGAGAAGTGGGAGATCAAACAGGTGGGTTCACATTTGAAGTGGCTGAAGCTTCGTTTATGTCTGTGCGTCTATCTAATTTTAAAAGGTGTTTGTTAAAAAAATAAAATAAAATAAAAATGCTCTTGTTGTGTAAATTTCCTCAGATGATTGCTGCCAATGTTTTGTCCAAAGAAGAATTTCCTGATTTTGATGATGAGACAGGCATCCTTCCTAAAGTTGATGATGAAGAGGGTAAGAAATTGTTTTGTCTATGACTGAACTGCTTTAATAAATGAGTAATTCAGGCTAGTAAAGGCACTTAATAAAACAGTCATCAAGTATTTAAACAATTTCAGTTTTTTAGCATTAAGCATAAATATTTAATACTATCTTGTATATTTGTTCTTCTTGAATATTTAAATCGTGTATTTGCCCTTGTTCATGTGAACCATGACTAAGTGTGACCTGATTGCTAACTGGTTGGTTTCATTTCATACAGATGAAGACTTGGAAATTGAGCTGGTTGAAGAGGAACCACCGTTTCTGAGAGGCCACACGAAGCAAAGCATGGACATGAGCCCTGTCAAGATTGTCAAGGTAACAGTAGAAGTTTGAGTGAAAGGGAAAAAAGAATAAACTAGGAGTAAATTTTCAAAAAATGATCAGGCCATAAAGTTTTCCAGCACCCTGCTGTGATTTATCAATTGAATTAATTATATTATAATTCTGGCGAAATATTCTTGTTTATATTTAATAGTTAAATTTAAACATGTCGGCAGTCAAACAAACAGAACGTCCCTGGTTTGAATCCATTGGCCAATTGGAGCCTTTCTGTAAGGAATTTGCATGTTTCCTGCGTGGGTTCTCTCTAGGTTCCTCCCAGTGGAACATGCAGATTAGGTCAATTGGTAATGCTGAATTGGCTGTAGGTGTGAGTGGTTGTGTCAGCGCTGGGATAGACTGGTGAACCTTTCCAACCAGCTTAACCACAGCGTTGAGCAAGAATGGGGAAAAAAGATGGATGAGTTTATAAAGTTTTAATGTCATGAAGTAAATGAGTTTCTGTAGTATATCACCATGGACTGATTCAGGAAAAGGCACAACTTGGTGCATAAAACACCATCTCCTGCTGATAGTGATCTTATAGTCTGAGCAATACAGTATGTGGTTTAATTTGGATGTAATGATTTATATGGTATTTAATTATGATCTCTTCCTGTGCTCTTCATAGAATCCAGATGGCTCGCTGTCCCAGGCAGCCATGATGCAGAGTGCTCTGGCAAAAGAGAGACGAGAACTGAAGCAGGCGGCACGGGAAGCAGAGATGGACTCCATCCCCATGGGGCTGAACAAACACTGGGTTGACCCGCTGCCAGATGGTAAGAAGTCTTTTGGACGTCCTCATTAAATCAGTTTTAAATTAATGCTAAATAGGAGTTTGTTGAACAGCACATCTGCAATCATGACATGAGGAAGTATCTTAAATTGGGTTTTCAGATGTTATTGGACAATATTTTATCTTTGCCTTTGGATAAGCTTTAAATTAATGTAGCACTGTAGCATTTATGCTAGCCCTGCTTATTAAAAACCACAGCCCAGACACGACACTTCCTCCATGCTGGCAGACAGCACCCCTCAGGCTTGCCGGTACTGGAGATAGTTATCTGGTTTCCTGCAGCCCCCCATCTGGCCGGAATAGTCTTGTCATGGTTTAGTGTGCCTGTGTGCCCTCCTTAAGCACAAGGTGGTCTAGATGGCTTCCACTGGTGGGCATTATTCTGCCGACCCAACAGAGATGTAGCTTAATATGCGGTCAAACTTGAGTTGTAAAGCTAGATACATTTCCTCTTCTCTCTTACAGCTGATGGTCGACAGATTGCCGCTAACATGAGAGGCATTGGCATGATGCCCAATGACATCCCAGAGTGGAAGAAACATGCGTTTGGAGGGAACAAGGCATCCTATGGAAAGAAGACCCAGCTCTCTATCCTGGAGCAGAGAGAGAGCCTGCCCATCTACAAGCTGAAAGAGCAGCTCATTCAGGTTCATTACAGTTTAAACTCAGTGGGAGAAATTCCTGAGATTTAATTTCACGTTTCAAAAATTGGTTTCTAACTGAATCTATTCAAAGGTGACTGCAGGTTGTTAAACGTCCTGGGCAGACGCTTTCACCTATAAATGGCCTTTTAAAAGAATTGAAATGACTAAAATTGGACTTTGAAAGTTTAGATCGCCCAATCTGACTGTAGGGCTAATCTGATCATTTATAGTTTGAGCGTTTCAGGGTATGTTGTGTAATAAAAAAACTTATGAAATACTGAAACATCCTCAGCCTAAAAACATCCTCAAAATATCTTGATGCATTCTCAATCATCCAGGAAAATAAATCTCCAAAAGTTGATTCTGTTCATGTGGACGTAGCGTTTTCTGGGAGAAACGTTTCGTCACTCATCCAAGTGACTTCTTCAGTCTCAGCTGACTGCAGGTTTCCCCAATCTTATAAACAGTACATTTGCATAATGACCGAAACCAGCCCACTGAAGGAACAATGGGCTGGGAGGTCAGTTCCTTAATCATAATTATGCAAATTCTCATGACCATTGATCAACAACCACTGATCAATGGCCATGAGTACCATTCACAGAGAGTTGGGGAATGGCTGCAATCACAGCATTGTAAGATGGTGAAAGATGTACCCTTAGGCCCCCTCCTTGATTCAGAGATGGTCTTTCCCTTTTCACGTAAATGGCCTCCTTGACTCCTCGCTCAAACCAGCGTTCTTCCCTGTCCAGGATGTGTACATCCTCATCCTTGAAAGAGTGTCCACTGGTTTCAGTCATCATGCAAATGTACTGTTTATAAGATTGGGGAAACCTGCAGTCAGCTGAGACTGAAGAAGTCACTTGGATGAGTGACGAAACGTTTCTCCCAGAAAACGCTACGTCCAGATGAACAGAATCAACTTTTGGAGACATCTTTAAAATACAAAAATCCACAAAGCTCCAGCCCGGTGGGGTGGAAATATTGACATGTGCAAGTCTAATAACATAGCTACCCTAAAGAGGATATTTTCACGTTTTCTCTAAGATTTAGCAATGACATTTTCAAGTTGGTATGTAAAAGTTCTTAAAATGTTTTACATAAACTTGGTCCTTGATGTTAACGATTAGGTTAATTGAGCTTTTAGTAATGTTAATGACCAGATTTTTAGCTGGTGTCTTCTTTCTTCTGGTTCTGACAAAGTAAAATATAACACCCCCAACAAAAACTCTGTTATTCCCTCTAAAAAAACAAACCCAAATAAGGATGCATGCTTTTTGTTTACCAGTTACTAACTGTTGCCGTGTCCTTGTTAATCTGTTGCAGGCTGTTCACGACAACCAGATCCTGATCGTCATTGGAGAGACGGGATCTGGAAAGACCACACAGATCACCCAGTACCTGGCAGAGGCTGGTTACACAGCCAGGGGGAAGATTGGCTGTACGCAGCCGCGTCGTGTGGCTGCTATGTCAGTGGCTAAGAGAGTCTCTGAGGAGTACGGTTGTTGTCTGGGACAAGAGGTGAGTTAAATATTTCTGATCTTAAGTAAAGTGCAATTGTGTTACAGTATATAATTACTGAGCACCTTTTGCACACTGCAGCTTTGCTTAATCTCATTGGGACTTATCTTTTTGTGTTTTCCAGGTGGGCTACACCATCCGTTTCGAGGATTGCACAAGTCCTGAGACTGTGATCAAGTACATGACAGACGGTATGTTATTGAGAGAGTGTTTGATTGACTCCGAGTTGGGCCAGTACGCCATTATCATGTTAGATGAAGCTCACGAGAGGACAATCCACACCGATGTTCTTTTTGGCCTCCTCAAGAAGGTAAGCAAAGGTTTCCTACATTTAATCTCTGACTTAATGGAGAATCAGAGACAAAAGGGATTCTGAGTGTTTCTTCTTGTGTTTGTCAGACTGTACAGAAGCGCACAGACATGAAGCTTATTGTGACATCAGCTACACTGGATGCTGTGAAGTTCTCTCAGTATTTCTATGAAGCACCCATCTTCACCATCCCCGGCAGAACGTATCCGGTAGAGGTTCTTTACACCAAAGAACCTGAGACGGACTATCTGGATGCCAGCCTCATCACTGTCATGCAGATTCATCTGACTGAGCCTCCAGGTATGTTTTTTCTCTTTAACTCATGAAAAAGGGATGTTCTTTCCACCTTTGGACTCTAGTATCAGTCCATGTCATCAATCTTACTGTGACTCTTCCTTTGCAGGAGACATCCTGGTGTTTTTAACTGGACAGGAGGAGATCGACACAGCCTGTGAGATCCTTTATGAGAGAATGAAGTCTCTTGGGCCTGATGTTCCTGAGCTGATCATTCTGCCAGTTTATTCTGCCCTGCCCAGTGAGATGCAGACCAGAATCTTTGACCCAGCACCCCCAGGCAGCAGAAAGGTACCTTCAGTAAATCTTTAGAATCTATAGAAACATATAACATTTGTTTTGTTCAAAAATTACAATTTGTGTAAGTGTCTCTTTTCATTTGTCTGTAGAACTAAAAGTTTGGTTCATATAATGTGTTTCAGTGAATCAGTCAGTGTGTTCAGGATATTTTGTTGCTTCAGAGCAAATATATAACGTCCTTTGTTCTTTCTCTCAGGTTGTCATCGCCACAAACATTGCAGAGACCTCTCTGACCATCGATGGAATCTATTATGTTGTAGATCCAGGCTTTGTCAAGCAGAAAGTGTACAACTCTAAGACTGGCATTGATCAGCTGGTGGTGACGCCAATCTCACAGGTACAGCGGCTTTGTGATGTACTTGATGTCGTAGCAAAGGCGCTCTTAGAGCCTCGCTGAAGGCATTAGTGTTTCAAAATGATTTAGTGTGAGATTAAACTCTTTATTGTGTTTGCTCCAGGCTCAGGCTAAGCAGAGGGCAGGTCGCGCCGGCAGAACAGGCCCTGGAAAGTGTTACAGGCTGTACACTGAGAGAGCCTACAGAGATGAGATGCTGACAACCAATGTACCTGAAATCCAGAGAACCAACTTGGCCAGCACTGTGCTGTCGCTGAAGGTAGGAGCTGTTGTCCTTCAGTTCTTATCATGCATAGGATGACATCCTGCATGAAAAAAACAAACAACTAACAGACAGGAGAAGTAAACTAGACCTCTGCTTTAACATTTCAGATCACTAACGTTCATATTAATATTGACTCCTCCAGGCAATGGGCATCAATGATCTGCTGTCTTTTGACTTCATGGACGCTCCTCCTATGGAGACTCTGATCACAGCCATGGAGCAGCTCTACACCTTAGGAGCTCTGGACGATGAAGGCTTACTCACACGATTGGGTCGAAGGGTAAGGATCTTTTTACCCAACGGTTTCTTTCTGCTGCAAAGAAGAGCAGATAAATCGACATGTAATCAGATTTATGTAGCTGTATTTTCTTTAACTTCTTGTCTTTCTGTTATTCTGATAAGACTTTTAATCTCCCGTGCGTTTGTGTCTGCTAGATGGCTGAGTTCCCTCTGGAGCCCATGTTGTGTAAGATGCTGATCATGTCCGTCCACCTGGGCTGCAGCGAAGAGATGCTCACAATCGTGTCGATGCTGTCTGTGCAGAATGTCTTTTACAGGCCTAAGGTATGCTTTGAACACCGTCCAATCATTTCTACACATCTCATTCCTTATCTGTGTAAGCAGTCATGCAATGTGTTGTGGTAGCGCTTCCTTTGAATCAATGGAGCATTGAATCCACTAAGGTTTAACTGCATTAAGTCGAGATCAAGGCCACTTTATACAGATTAGGGGATGTCCAGTGGAAATGAACACTTCTGGGAAATCTTTAGCAACCTCTGGACTTATTTACTTCAGATGTTTTTAAGAAACATTTAAACTTGAAAAAGAAAAGTTTCATAAAAACTTTACAAATGTTGAAAGTGGCTATGAGAGCTGCAGCTGAGTGTTTGCAATGCTTTTAACATTTTTATAGTAAAAGATTATGAAATGTATTCTGAATTCAATGACCCCCCCATTTTTTGTGTTAAAGGACAAGCAGGCCTTGGCTGACCAGAAGAAGGCAAAGTTCCACCAGCCTGAGGGCGATCACCTCACCCTGCTAGCTGTCTACAACTCCTGGAAGAACAACAAGTTCTCCAACCCCTGGTGCTACGAGAACTTCATCCAGGCTCGCTCCCTGCGCAGAGCCCAGGATATCCGCAAACAGATGCTGGGGATCATGGACAGGTACATCAGAGCTAGAGAATGTTAAATACTAAAAATCACTTTAAATGTTAACAGTAGCACAAGAAATTATATTGCTTAGAAAGATTTAACGTGTTCTTTTCTCTCTAGACATAAACTGGATGTAGTATCTTGTGGTAAAGCTACTGTGCGAGTCCAGAAAGCCATCTGCAGTGGTTTCTTCAGGAATGCGGCCAAAAAGGATCCTCAGGAGGGCTACAGAACCCTGATAGACCAGCAAGTTGTTTACATCCACCCCTCCAGTGCTCTGTTCAACCGGCAGCCCGAGTGGTATGTCAGCATTTCAGTTTTACTGTGCCACAGCGAAAGAGGAAGTAAATCTTTCTTGCAAGTCGAGCACTGTCTGATTTCTCAAACTCTTTGTCGATAGGGTCGTGTACCACGAGCTGGTGCTGACTACAAAGGAGTACATGCGTGAGGTGACCACCATCGACCCTCGCTGGCTGGTGGAGTTCGCACCTGCCTTCTTTAAAGTGTCCGACCCCACCCGCCTCAGCAAGCAGAAGAAACAGCAGCGCCTCGAGCCCCTGTACAACCGTTACGAAGAGCCCAACGCTTGGAGAATCTCACGCGCCTTCAGACGCCGATAATGTGTGTGACATCACAAACGCGCAACTCGGGTACTTGGACAGTAGTGACAAAGTCGGACGTGTGGTCTCGTACCAGCACTGGGAAAACCCTGCAGGGTCACAGTTTGATTTGACGCTGCAGTCATTCCTCCTTTCAGTTTTGTAAACAGTGTACATTTTCCACCAAAACTTACTGATCACATTTCTGTATTCGTCTTGACTCTTGACTTTTTGTTGTTTTGTTTTTTAAAAAAATTGAGATGTGATGGGAATCTTGGTGTCAGTTGTTTTAGAAACACCAGAGGTATTTCCTTTGTTTAAGACTAGCAGGAAAAATTGGCGATTTTAATGTTCTGTTTGCAGATTTTGCAAAACAATGTTATATTTATTTCTATTCTCTAAATTGTAACAGTAACATTGTACTGCAATGTTAAGTCTTAAGTAATGACCTAAAGGAAATCGTAATGGGACTTTTATATTTTAACTGATCGACTGATGTCAGAGTAAAAGGATGGAAAAACATTTGATGTATTTTGTACAGGAATTGAGGCTTTCACTTGTCGGTGTATCAAAGAATTACAGTGAAACTGAAAATGTGTTCTCATTAAATACTGAATTTTCCTAAGCCTGTTAAGATTTTGTTGTCATCCATCCATTTTTATCCAGCTATCTGAAGTTGAGTCAGAGCTTTTTTCCCTTCCTCCTGAGGGATGCTGAATGCCAGACAGATTTCTGGGTTAGGTGTGCCAGAAAAACATCCAATGGGAGTCATCCAGGAGAGGTCCTCATCAGATGCCCAAACCTCCTTAGCTGATTTGTTTTGGATGGGAAGGTGGGGTGGCTGCTCTGAGCTTCCTCTGCATGTCCAAGTTACTCTTCCTGATCAATTGGTAAATTAAAAGCTTCAACTTCTAGCTCAGCTTTCTCTTCACAACCATCAGTAACACCGCTGACTCGTAAGCTCTTCTTACGAAGGTAGAGAATGGTACACTGGAAATTTCCCTGAGAGGGGGAATTGTGGTATTGTAGCTAGGCACAAAGAGGAGAATAAAAATGAGCCAAAGAAGTTAATGGAAGAAAAACAATTACAGAAATTTGAATGAGAATGTTTAAAAATGCACGAAAAATATCAATTTGATGACTTTGATGTTGTTAAGGGTGGATATTCTAGGGATTAAGAATCAGTGGTGGTAACAAGCTAACAGGACACCTAAGAAAATATATGAAAAGTCTTATATGAATATGGAAACTCAAGATTTAAAACTTTAGGATGTTTACAAAGAGACACACTAAATGTAACCAGAGGTTTTCGTTACCAGAATTATTCCACAGGCCACTTACAATGTATTTTTAATAATGGGATTATCAATAATAATAATAATAATAATAATACATTTTATTTGAGGGCGCCTTTCAGAAACCCAAGGTCACCTTACAAAAAACACAATTAATAAAAGGAACAATAGTCATAAAATACATAAAATAAGTTAAAATTACAAAACAGAGCGTGACAACAGATAAAAATCAGCATTAAAGCGAATAAGCCAGTCTAAACAGGTGTGTTTTGAGCTGTGTCTTAAATACGGAAAGACATATAGTACTATACATACATATAAATATATATATTTATATGTATGTATAGTACTGGGATATTAATGTTAAATTAAATTATTGTTAAAAATAAAACGTGAAGGCTAGGTGAGTATAAGCGCATAAGCCAAAAAATATATTTTTTTAAAACCCCCTCGTTTAATGCATATTAACCTTGAGCTATGTAGAGTTGCCCAACAGGGGGCAGCAGTGCTGAAATATTTAGCTTCAATCACGAGAAGCGAAATGACGTTTGACGTGTAACAACTTGCACGTTTGTCTTTGGTGTGCACAGAGCGGGAGAATCTTGATGACAACGTTACTTGTAAAGACATAATTAGTTAACTTGACATTGCTTAATTGTAAAGATGCGTGATGAAGTTCGTCCTAGGAGTTTAAAGTTAGGATGAACTGTGAGCATAGGTCGCTGTGTTAGAGCAGAATCTGTGATCAGTCTTACCGAGAACCCCAACATTTGAAGACTTTTCTGACAGAAAATTGAGCCGTCTTTATAGTAAGTACAGCTTAAATTATTATTTTTTATCCATTTGCTGCTGTTGTTTTATTACTTTTTTAAAAATGTTTTTTTTTAAAGGTTTTTTTTAGTATATCTTTATTGGTTACTTATACTTAAATATAATGGCCTTGGCATAAGAAAAGTCTCATTGGGTGTGTTGTCGACCTTTTGTTTTGATTGTCCTAAAAAAAAGCTTCCATATTTTAGTGAGTCAGGAGTGTGAATAAAAGAAACTGCAAAAAAATTAAATTGAAGTTGGACTGCAGGATAAATTTTTACTCTATGCTTTCAAACTGCAGATGATGAAACGGATGAAGGTGGTTAAATGGTACTCACCATTCCTGAGGGTCAGACTAATGGTCAGCAGGCGTCATTCACAGTTTTCAAGGTATACTGTCTGATATTGTCCATGTGAACACTATGTACTTCTTACTTACTGACATTTTCCAGTTCTGTTATGTGTTATTTCCTACATATGGAAACTTTAAGGGTCTCTTCATATGAAATCTACCAAATCTAAAAGAATTCCCTCTTGACTCCCTCAGAATGAAATTATTTACAATTATCGTACAATAACTTTACCATATTTAACCATATTTAATGATACCATGCAAAATTCATACTCTGAATATTTAGGAGTTGTGGTACTTTCTAGTTTTGCCTTATTTGCTTTTTCCAGCATTTTCACATAACTTCATAAGTACAGGAGATAGTCACACAGACGTTTCACACATCTGCCAGTGTTGCAAGTCAAAGATTTTCTATAACCAGCTTTGAACATCAGTCTATCATAACTGAAATAGCAGAACTGCAGGAATTCCTTCCATGGCCACACTCATATAGAACATAAAGCATATGACAGCTCTCCTTCTTGACTTACTTCAGTTAGTAACACAACTCTCTGAAGGTTTACCCAAAATGCACTTAGAAGGTTTTCTGCACTGAGTTACAAAAAAAGAAAAACATCCAGGGTAGCTTGTTTTTCTCACTCTGCACTGATGCTCAAAATTGCTTATAGAAAAATTGTGCTGTGAGTTTGGCTTTAGATTGTGACACAGACTGATTTGATTTCAATTTCTAACAGAAGGTGTGTTTTTTCAGCCCCTGTGGATATCTGCCATATTTATAGTCTCGAGAGCTCACAAATGCTAGAAAAATAGCGCAAATTTAAGTGGCAAACCTCGATTGAGGATCAGTTTTAAGTACCTTCCATGTGTTCCTCTCGACTAAGCAAGGTGAGAAATGTAACTGGTAGGAATCAACAAAAACCAGCTGGATTTTTTAAATCTTCAAAATGCCCACATATGAACATTTCCAAAATTTGTAACCTTTGCAGTGTCTTCCTCTTGCAATAATTCTCAAGCACCCTTGAAAGAAACTTACTTCCAGCCGGAAACTTAATTAAAATGCAACACCACCAATCTCTTGTTTGAGATTTGAAATTTAAAGAAATCAAACTCTAATTTCTCTTCTACGCCAGGCCTATCCCATTGTGACCTCAGAGCTGGAGATGATTATCAGGGCTTCCTCTGACTTTCCACTGGCACACAGAGGCGTAATGCACTCTTGTCTTCGGTAGCCCGAGGGTTCTCTGAGGTTTTACAAGTTCCTTCCAGCCCTGCTCACTACCTCTGACTCATACTTTAATACACAGTGATCTTGTTGGGTAGTTCATTATCTTGGCAATTCATCTTAATTAAACAAAATGAAGACTGTTCTATGGATCTAGCTGGAAATTTACACATGTTCAGACTCACTGGAAGATCAGTGCCAACACAGTGTCGCAATGCCTGGTGAGAAAAATGGAAAGTGGAACGACTGTATAGCATGCATCTTTAGTGACTTTAAAGCAACAAGAATTGGTTGCGCAAGTTTGAATTTATTTTGGATTTTCTCTAAGCAACACAGGGTCAAAAGTATACATATCCCCCTACTAATATCTGGTGAAATGTCAAGTTGCACCGTGACCAGATACTTTTGTTCACTATCAACAAGCTTTTGGCATAATTTTGTCGATATTTAATGACTTTTCTTAACACAGTTTATTTAAACTGGTTAGTCTGAACCTGGCTTTTAAGTGCAGTCGACAAATTTTCAGTAGGGCTGAGGTCGGGGCTTTTGAAAGGCCATTCCAGAAGCTTAATGTTAGCCTGATTTGTCTGTTCCCAAACTAGTTTTGATGTATATTTGGGGTCATTGTCCTGTTAGAACACCCAGTTTTCAACTATCGAGCGATTTGTGGTTAAGTTGAAGAATTTGGAGGTAGTCCTCCTCCTTCATTATTTCATCCACTTTGTGCAATGTAACAGTACCAATGGCACCAGAACAGCCTCAGAGCATGATGCTGCCACTATCATGCTTGACGGTGCTCTTAGGTTTGAAAGCCTCACATACCTCATGTCATTGTGGCAAAATAGTCTTTGCCTCAACTGACCATAAAATTTTACTCCAAAACACATTTGTCTTGTCCATGTAGGCAGCTGAAAATTTCAGCTGAGCTTAAAGGTGCTAATTTTGAAAAAGTGGCTTCTTTCTTTGTCCATGGTGATGTAAAACTCGCTTCACTGGACAGTGACACTGGTGTTCTGCAGTTTCCAGTTCATGGCAGGTCTGGGTTAAAGGAGCTTGCAAAGAAAAGCGTCTGGACTTCTTTAAGTTACTTGAAGACGTTTCACCTCTCATCCGAGAAGCTTCTTCAGTTCTAAGGTCAAATGGTGGAGAGTCCCAGATATAAACCTAGTGGGACCTAGTGGGACCATCTGGGCCATCTGACCTCAGGAATTCGCATGATAAGGTGGGGCCAGGTTTCACAATGAACTCACCCGAAACTCTGGCTGATTGGGACCCACACCCAGTTCCACACCTTGGCTCAGGTGATTAGAGGATCATCAGGGGGTCCTTTTGTCCCTCTCCCACTAGGTTTATATCTGGGACTCTCCACCATTTGACCTTAGAACTGAAGAAGCTTCTCGGATGAGAGGTGAAACGTCTTCAAGCAACTTAAAGAAGTCCAGACGCTTTTCTTTGCAAGCTCCTTTGACTACAATGACCTGGATGACTGAGAACCTTCACAGACGCAGGCTTGGGTTGATTCCTGGGTTGTTTCTGAACATCCCAAGTAATTTCCTCTCGTCTCTGAGGGTGATAGTTTGCCAAGGTTAGAAGAATACCTAAAGATCTTCTCTGAGTTCCTTGGTCTTTCCTATTGTTCGGAGTATTGGTCAATCCAATGAGTGCTGTCAGTTTATGCTAGCAAAGAAAAACTACCAGTTGCAGCCAATCAAGATCACTTAAGACAACTTAATGGCCTTGTCAAATTAAAAGACATTATAATCCCTTCAGCGCCACTTATCAAAAGATTTCAGTGAGTGTATGTATATAATTCATCTTCCATGTATGATTTTGATCTGGTGAGGACTAGAGTAAACCCAAAATAAATTAAAACTTAGGAACCCAGTTCTTGTTGGGTCTGTGTAATCTATACGGTTATTCCACACTGAAAACAATTGAAAGAAATTACTACCATTCAGTGCCTTGATGAGTGGATGTAAACTTCTGACCACAACTGTATATGATCTTACTTGGAACTTTTTCTCTCTAGGGCTATTTATCCACTTCAAAGTAGTTGCTTTTTTTTGTTAGGCTTAGCATCTATTAGCAACCCTAATTTCACGTTGGTTAATTTATTAGTTTTGTGTGTTGCAGAGACATGGACCCAGACACGACTCAGTTTGCTAGACAAAATCCACAACCCTATCAGTACTTTTTAGAAGTAATTTACTTAAAGTTAAATCAAGCTATTTGATTCAATCAATCAATCTTGGTGGGGGTGATGATATCTCCCCCCTGACCTGTCATCCTGGCTCCCCCTCGCCATACCATGTTGGAACAGTGAGCTACTCGTTGTTTCGCCAAACCTTACTTATTTTATGGATACAGATGCCCCCAGGTAGGATTTGGTGCCTAACACCTGTAATCGACTTCTTTTGTTCTCTGCAGTGGTTTTCAAATGTCCTGCCTGAGGCACATTAAAGGGCAAGCCAGAATTTCAAGGCACACAATGGAGGTAGCAATCGTTATTGCTACCTCCAGTTAAAAGTTCTTTGGGTTTTAAAGTGTGTCTGTAGAGACTTTGCATCATTTTAGTGCTAGTTAACTCCAAATGATGCATTTAGCCAGAAGGCTGTTGACAGTTTACAACTGAACTTGTAACAGGTAGCTTTTGCAGTTTGTTTTTTCCCCCTCATCTTTGTGGTTTTGTGTTGCTGTCTCCAAACGAAAAAGTTTCACCACCTCACAAATGTTATCCTCCCCACTATGAACCAGAATATTTCAGTTATGCTAAAATATCATCTTTTAAAGCTCAAAGGTATGCGGCCATACCTTGGTTGGTACCATAACCAGTTTTACCAGCAGATGGTATTAATAGACTTCTCTGCATTGAATCATATCTGTTATTAACCTCTGTCTCTCTTCCACAGCATGTCTTTTATCCTGTCTTCCTTCTCTCACCCCAACCGGTCGCAGCAGATGGCCCCGCCCCTCCCTGAGCCTGGTTCTGCCGGAGGTTTCTTCCTGTTAAAAGGGAGTTTTTCCTTCCCACTGTCGCCAAAGTGCTTGCTCATAGGGGGTCATATGATTGTTGGGTTTTTCTCTGTATCTATGAAGCGCCTTGAGGCAACTTTTGTTGTGATTTGGCGCTATATAAATAAAATTGAATTGAATGGTCGGGCGACTGTGGCTCAGGGGGTTGGGAAGCGTATCTGTAACCGGAAGGTTGCCGGTTCGATTCCCGGGCTCTCTGTCCTGGTCGTTGTGTCCTTGGGCAACAACCGTAGCTTGCCTCCACCAGTGTGTGAATGCGAGAGTGAATGAATAGTGGCATTGTAAAGTGCTTTGGGTGCCTTGAAAAGCACTATATAAATCCAATCTATTATTATTATTATTATTATTATGGTGCAGCTCCACCCTTCCAGCTATCCCTTAAACTGCCCTGAATGACTAATAGTACCTGGCTACAACGGGTCAGTCTAATTTGAATTAAGAAACACTTGATTAAAATTCTCATCACTATTCAGTAACATTTCTTTCAGCTGTGTTAAAGAATTCTCAGGACTTCAGTTTGAATATTATTATGAGTATTTATTAAGCAATCTCTTCAACCACAGTCAGGTTTATGGATTGAATAAGCCTCGAATGTGAGAGGAATACAGCTCTTAAAAATAAAACAAAACCAAAAAAAAAATCCCTAATGCGATTAATTTAAAATAAAAACACCATATCCTTATATACAAGAGGATGGGGTGGGCATGTGCAAGAGGTGCATGGGGTTTTGTGGGGCATGTATGATGGTGGGTTGGTACAATGGGAACATCTCTGAAGGTGGGGTAGAAAGGAGGGCGTGTTGGGGCTGGCTTTAGTACATGTAGCCTTTGGAGTAGGGCTGAGGGCCCATGTTTTGAGGGGCTTGTTCCGGGGTGTAAGGCACCCCCTCGTCCAGGTGCGACAGAGGCACTGTGTCCTCCTCGTTGACGTAGCGCTCGAACTCAGCCTTCAGGCTGGGTCGCTGATTGTCGGGGAAGGCCAGGGAGATTAGAGCCTCGGGCTCACAAACGAACTTGTAAACGTAGCGCTCCCCAGCCACCTAGAGAGAGAGAGGAGGATTATTTAAAATGAAATACGAATGCATTTGTAAACTAATATTTCACAGTTTCTGTAGCCTCTGAGGGCTGCAGAGACTAAGCACCCAGTATAAGAGAAAATTGGGAGATGTATATAAATATAAAAGTGCTGGAAATGTGTTATGTCCACTTTGACCAAGAACACCAAACTGTTTCCTTTTCTTTAGCTATCCAGCAAGACGAGTGCACAAGTATATTCCTATTCCAACTTTTTGTCTTAAGTTGTCACCGACAAATGCACAAGATGCCTTTTTGGAATATTGGGTGTGAGTTTATGTTCCTGTTTTTATGGAGCATCCAGTGTGGTGATATTTAGACTAAGGGCAAATCTCAAAACCAGCACCTCTCCAGCCTTTTACTGAGTGAAAACAAAGCAAATCGGTGTATTTAGTGTACTTGGACATGAATCCAGGGGTTCCTTTGCAAACATTCATACGTGACAAGTTGCAAGAGGTCTATTTTTTAATAACTTGCCAGTGCACTGACATTAAGGGCACTTTTGTGCATCTTTGACTGCCCTCTGACAACTGGAGGCGCTGTGCTGAAAACCTATGTGGGATTACTTTGGTTCCCAGTAGATTTAGTGCTGGCTGCATTTTGTACCTTTTGCATGATTCCCTTCTCGTAGTAGTAGCGCAGAGAACGGCTGAGCTTGTCATAGTTCATGGCTGGACGGTTCTTCTGCATTCCCCACAGCCTGGCAACCTGAGAAAGAAGAAATAAATCAGTTAAAAACGTGTTTGCATGCTTTTAAATAGTGTAAAACACAACCTTCCTCAAATTACATTTCGAGAAGATCGAGTCTTTTTGCCCTAATAGTTGGACACAGGTAGTTAATTTCACAGGTTGCCCACTAGAGGGCCTCAGTAGCAAGCCAAACTTCCTTCTGCTATTAAATTCAACAGTGTCGACATGCCAAGATCAGGGCGAGTCCTCACATGTGGATTCACTTCCTTTTTATGTAACCATTACCACTTGAATGCAACCAGAGTCCCACAGTGTTTGCAGTGAAACAGGAGTCAGGGCGGGTTGTCGGGGGCAGGCCATAAAATACAGCCCAAAATTTGAACCCTGGGCTGATAAAGCAGCTCTGCCTCTTATAGAAAATGAATGCCTCACATTAAGCCCCACCCCCCACAAACAAGGGGATATAAATCAAGGACTTGTGCAACAGTGGATAAATTTTCTGTTGACAAACACCTTGGATGTAGGAAGAAACCGTAAAGCTTGGGATGGGGATGGGGGGGCATTGATATTCATGACTCAGGAAGACAGGTTGTATCCCACAGTGGCCCAGCAGCCCCGTTTGATCTCTGAGTGCGCTCTCAGCTCTAATTGCGCTTGTAAAACTCTTACCCCATTCATTTTTAATGTACAGTAAAAAGATAATGGAAAACACAATATAGGCCTGTGTGTATTAGGGCCCACCTAAATGGAGGCGCTCTGATATCCAATCAAACTGCAGACTTAAACATTGCAAAAATGTCTGGACTTAAGAAATGTGAGGAGGTGAGAGAGAACAGGGGTGTTGGATGTTTCTGTGATAGTGCTTGTCCTTCATTTATCAATCCAGTGCGTGTTGAATAATGTATGGGGGCCTAATGGAAGATGGATCAGAAAATAGGCCTATGAGGAAAGTGGCCAAATCCCCCTTCTCATTGCTGTAATCTAGGTAGCACCTTCAAACCCTCACTAAATTTATTTAAAGAGTATCCTTATCATATTAATGTCACAATCACTATCAGTGCTATCAGTGGACAAGGCCACACAGTAATGTGTTAAAAATAATGCATTTTATATCACAGTAGTCTTTTTTTCAAACATTTAAAGTGATATTGTTACTGCAGACAAAGCTCCAGTTAAACTAGAACTTTTTTTTAAAGTTACCCAACAAAGTGAGATGTGAGATCACATATGTCTGACACTCACTGGATATTAAAGTCTCTAGTACAAAGACTCTGCAGGTTATAGACCACTAAATCCACAGCAAGTCAATGGACATCTTGTTTCTGGCTTCCTTTGCTTTAAACCAAAGATGATTTCTAGTAGTGAGAATGCTTCTGAACCGGACTCCTGTTGTGTGCTGCATGCTGCTGACTTGATTTACCCAACATTTTACAAAGTTTACTCTCTGGCTACAAGTCTGAATTTACTTGCTAAGGAACTTAGCAAACTGAAACATAAAGATGTCTCTCTTAAGAGCTGGACAGCCTCTGCATCTGTGTATGGCCATTTTCAAAGATGCATTAAATCTAGTTTATTTATGTAGTGCTGTGCAACATCTTCTGCCTCAGGGTGCTTTAAGGTAAAGACCCTGCAACATTTGAGAGAGAATCCCAGGAATCAGACAACCCCCTCTGAACAAGCACTAGGTGACTGTGGGAAGGAAGAACTCCTGTTTAACAGGAAGAGGCCTCGAGCAGTGATCGAATGAGCTTCTGAAGGGTTGCCCCTGTACTTCTGTAAACAAAAGTGTAAAAGATGGACGTGACTACTGGACCTTAAAAAGTTTAGCAAGCATGGCTGTGCCTTAAACCTTTGTTCTTCGTAATGGCCAGCAGGGGGCGACTCTTCTTGTTTCAAAGAATTTCATTTTGTATTGAAGTCTTGGAAACAACCACGGACTCACTTTAACTGGGATGCCAGCGAACTCTTTCCTGATGATTTTATGGGCTTAGTCGTTAGTTTAAATCCATGTGACTACCGGTGATGGTGAAGGATACTGGTAATAGACGTGATGTGGGAACTAGAGATGGACCAATCCGATATTACGTATCAGTATCGGTCCGATACTGACGTAAATTACTGGATCGGATATCGGAGAAAAATAAAAAAATGTAATCCGATCCATTAAATATCAAAAAAGCACCTCACAAAACTTGCGACACAGCGTAACTCGGCTCATAACCGTAGCACGTTGCAGCAGTAGATTGATCAGTATTGCTGAACTATGAAATATTTTGGGTGCAGTGTATTTTTACCATATAGGTATAACAGAATAGCTTTAGTGTTGTTGTTTAGTTAAACTTGAGTATGAACTTATACAAAATGCAGCAAGATATAAGAAAAAACTGTTTTATTGTTTAAAAAATACACTATATTGGATTCATATCGGTATCGTCAGATATCCAAATTTATGATATCGGTATCGGACATAAAAAAGTGGTATCGTGCCATCTCTAGTGGGAACTACACTACACTTTTCTAAGCAGCCAGATCCTGTCTGCTGGTTATAATCAACTGTCAAGTACAAAACAAGAACAACGGGAAATGAGAGAATCGCTTTCGGTGTGGAAGCCCCTTAAGTTGGTTTGCAATTTATGGTCATTCTAATAGTTAGAAAGGATGATAATTCAGACTCTAACCAGAGTAGATAATGCCGTTTCAGTTACAAATCATTAGCCAATGAGTGTGTGGTTTCACAGTCTGATTCATCCCTCTGTTGTCAAATCGGGTTAAAATAGCAAGACCAGTGGGTGACATCATGATGGCTAGCCTGGTCGATTATAGCGCCTACAGACAACGCTTCCCCACCATCTTTGATTGAAGGAAAAAAAAAAAGGTAGTTTCCAGTTCAGACTTACCTCTTCTGGTTCAATTAGTTTGAACTCCATGCCGCGCCCTGTCCAGGCGATGAAGTGGGCATTGCCTGGGTCATCCAGAAGGGCCACCAGGAACTGCCAGAGCTGCAAAGAGCCACGGCGCTGGTAAGGTGTACCCTCACGGAAAATACCACCCCCTTCCTGCTTCACCTCACCTGGACGAGGAATACAGAGGTACTCAGTATGTTTATAGGCGTCAAAGTGCTTTCCATCTATTACATGTAACCAGGAATTTAGAGATTTGTTGCCCTATGTGCACTGTGGTTTATCTCCAGCCAGTTAATGTGATAGTTGATATATTTTCAGCACATTAATGCATCCGACCATTAAGATTCAATCACTAAATTATGGTCTAAAGTACTTCTTGCTGTGCAAACAAGAACCATTTGACCCCTAACAGCCTAAAAGTGGTTTAATTCTAGTAGGATAAGTACATCCGTAGGTCATCTAATCTTGATTTTTTTTTTTCCATGTTTGCATACTGACGTAAACCCAAATCCCCATAAATGTCAGCTTGCAGCTAAAAAAGCCAGAGCATGTTGAACTAGAGGCAAATAGAGATAAAAGTAAGGGGCAGTACAGGGCAAAAAGAAAGAAATGAAGCTTACTACTTAGTAAGGTAAATGGACACTGATTGGTGTTTGGTTCTCGGTTGTTTACCAGGTACTTGATATGTTGTACACAGGTGTTGGAACACGAGATGCACAGCTAAGTTACTGCTGTCGTCTCTCAGAGAACTTGCACACTTGACTGGTTCAACGAGTGCTGACGGCCTCAGGCTCTTCACTCAATCTCCCTTAGCATCAATAACCAACAACACCATGGGAAAAGCTTGTTTCTGTGACAGAGGAGCCCTGCCTGGAGGGTACAAGGAAACCAAACCCACTAACTCAGTTTCTGAGGACACCGGGATCCTTCTGATGTGTGTATAATATGATAGACAGTAGTATAGAAGTTCCCAACTTTTTTTTTCTACTATGATTTACCTCGGTTTCCAGCAGTTTCATTTTCTGCAACCACCATGACCCCACATTAACCAATTAGCATGCAGATAAAATGGGAAAAATTGGCTTCTGTGTAAGAAAAACTAGACGTTGTTTTAGTCCATGCTGTCAGTACACTGTGAACATTAAAATGACGTGTAAATAATAATTATTGCTGCTCTGTTCACTTCGATTCTAAAGTGCAGTTCACTTTCTGCAGCAAATTGCAAATGTATACAACTTTCTTGCTTTTTGACCGTCATTAAACGCATTTCTTTTTCGTCTGCTTAACCATTTACTTCTTCTTTTTTTTTTTTTTTTTTTTTTTAAATAAACCATTAACCTTTCTGCTCAAACTTGTTAAAGTTCACTAAAATTGTAATAGTCGAGTTAATCCTTTCATGTCCCCCCCACAGCGACTGTAGTGATACCCTTGGGGTACTTTTACTTCTGGCAGAGAATCAGTCATGTAAGAGATTGAAGTAAGTGACTGTGTTTCCTGTGATTTTCTTTTCTTCCTGTTGTCACTAAGTAACACCTGTGTGCTGTGCATTTGAAGTTGTGTGTGCATGCAGAGGGGATATGTGGTAAGCAGGCTCACCTTCGAACTTCTCTGGAACCACACGGGAGTCATTTTCAAACAGATAGCCTAAGAGAGAAGGGGGGAGAATTGTGTCAGTATTTCAAATGGCCTTCATCCTGGCACAACAAGGTTGTTCATCTGGAACCAGTGGCAAGCTTTAAATATTGTTCAACCAAAATAACTCACAGCATTAATGCCCTTTTAGTATACTAGACCTGTGATATCTTATATGCTTAGTGCATCTGAATGAGATTTCAAATTGCCGAAAATGGTCTTGCAAACAATGGTAAAGAAGGGAGGGCTTGTTTTCCTTTTTGCTGGGGAAATAGTGTGCTTTTTCTAGGACTTATGTTTATTCAGGGATTCTTGAGGCAGGGGTGAGGCGAGAGCCTCTGCCAATGGAAACAGACACACCACTGGTTGGCCAATGGAAGCACGCACACTCTAGGCCGGTTAGCCAATGACCGCAGACCTCTAACCAGAGTAGATAAAGCTTTTGAGACAGGGCAGATTGGGTACATGCAATTTCTGTATACTGACATCACTTAAATCCCTTTAACTCCATAATAACATTTACTGGAGGCCTTTAAAGGGCATTATTGCAGTAGAATGCAAACCATTCACATTACCTTCATTGCCATGCTGGGGGTTTGGGTAGCCCTCATTGTGGTGGTAAATAGAGGGACATCCAGGCACATCTGTAACAGAAACACCAAACTACAGGTTAACAAATTGAACTGACATTTAGATTATGGCATAAAGTGTCATTTAGAAATCCCTGTAAGGTGTCAAGTCAAATTAAAATGCAAGGATGGCTGCTAATGTGCTTTCCTAAGCACTACCTGTTTGAGAAAAGTGGGTGTATTAGCTGGATTTAGTGGGATCATTGTGACCTGCAAGGGCAAATGCTGCATTTATCATATCACTTCTCTTGTCCCTGGTGGTATTTTTAGGCCGTGAGCAAGCACCTGCACCAGACCAGAAAAGTGGTACAGTATACAGTGTCTGCTCTTTGTCTGGGCACATCGTTGGCTCGCTAAAATCACAGATATAGATTTTACACTGCTCCTCATAAACCTTCCGGCAAAATTCTCTGCAAGTTGGGACAGTTGTAAAGTGCATTTCACATGTAATGTGAGAATATTGTTTTCCATTTCCTGTGACCGAGCCACTAACCTTTGTCTGTGTGTTTTTTCTCTTTCTTTGGCTAAGCATACAAAAAAAAAGGTGACTCATTGCCTATTATAAGAGCTTGTTTGTCTGTTTTTTACAGTCTGTCAACTGTATCAATGAGCCAAGCAAGTGCATAAAACTGAAAGGTGCAGCTCTTTGCCTCTGGCTCTGACCGTGACTCACTCCTGGGGAATGCAGCTGCAGCTCTGCGACTGTGATAAGATGCTACTGGGGAAAATCAAACCTCCATTCCAGGGCAGCGACGCTCGATCATACTGTAAATAATATGTCTGCCAGAGATGGCAGGCTCTCACCAGGGATTGATGGGCAGACTGGGTGTGAGAGCACTGGGGTTAATTGTCTGCTCCGTGGCATGACCATTCTGCGTCTTTGATTCAACACAATAGCAGTGATTAAGCGATGGAATGCCAATTTGTATGTGAAACTACGAGTCTCATTATCTACCCGGCTTTTAAAATGAGACTGTATACTTGCGGCATTTGACTGTCATTGTTCACATTGTGCAGAGTGAAAGAAAACACTGGTGGTGTTTTTTTTATTACTCTTTCCATTACGCGCTTCTGACATCAAACTTTTGGGATATAATTTCTTACAGTGACACTGTAAATCAAGAGAAAATAACAAATCACTGAAGGAAAGTATATTTTCAGACCTGCCTGCATGTATGCAACCTTGCAGATGTTGCGGCTGGCATGGCTGGGTTGAAAACCTCAGTATATGATCAAGTTGCCTTTCAACTGCATTTTGTTGATATATCAGTGCAGAAGCTCAAAGATTCCCTGATTATATGGGAGGACATGTTGTGTAGGAGACTACTGCAGTGAGTACAAGTGACCTCAGTGCCACAGATGGCTCACGATACAACCAAAAGAGGTGACCAAAGTAGACCTCTAAGGCTAAGGTGAATTTTACACAGGGCACAGCCATACGTTTGGCCGAATTGAACCCTTTGGCAGGCTGCTGGTTTTTGTATGCTGCACATTAAGAAGCTCAAGGAGATCGATCTACAAGTATGTACTACTTGATCACTTAAAAAAAAAAAAAAAAAAAAAAAAAAAAAAAAGGCAATAACAACTGTCCTCAATCATTGCTTAGGATATTTTTGGGATTAGGTTTCTATCAGGTAAATGGATGCTATTAACCATACGTGAAGACTCCAATACAGATTATTGGTCAGCCGCCAAAAAGAAACATCATTTTCCATTTAAATGTTTGCAAAATGCTTTTGGATTTTTATTGACATGTTAAAAAAAAGGTTCTTTTAGACCAGCGGTCCCCAACCTTTTTTGAGCCACGGACCGGTTTAATGACAAACAGTATTTTCACGGACTGACTTTTAAGGTGTCGCGGAACGAAATAAAATGATACGACCAAGACAAAAACTGTGGTATTTTGTAAATATAATAACAAACGTGAATTCTCTGTGTAATTGTGTAACTTTATTAGCAGCGTCCTCCTGAAGTGCGCCAACAACATTGAGAGTAACATCCTCCTCTCTGCCCCTTAGCGCTCTATGGTTGCTATGGTAACGTGTAAATATTTATTTCAAAATAAGACACACAACTACAACAGGGGAAAAGACCCAGGG
This sequence comes from Neolamprologus brichardi, assembly GCF_056152115.1. Classification (NCBI taxonomy): domain Eukaryota; kingdom Metazoa; phylum Chordata; class Actinopteri; order Cichliformes; family Cichlidae; genus Neolamprologus; species Neolamprologus brichardi. Next base: position 22,217,239 of record NC_142111.1, on the reverse strand, counting down.
AAAATAAGTTAACTACAAAAAACCTGAAAACCATAAATTTCACACCCGAGCCACAACTCTCACGGCCCGGTACTGATCCGTGGCCCGGGGGTTGGGGACCGCTGTTTTAGACCACCTGAGATCCAGTGACTGACTTTTCAATACAGACGTTAAACACTGCTCAGTAAGAGAGAGAGAGAGAGAGAGAGAACATGTCCTTGAGTGCAGAAAATTTACTGGTAATCACATCCAAGTTTTAGGCCCCTGTCACTTTCTATTATCCTGCACACAGTCCAGTCACTTGTTGTATAATCGTCTACAAAAATAAAGATAAACTTTGATCTTTCATGTCAGATCAGCCTCTGGATTGGTTAAAACCCATATCAGAGAGAGTCTTTTAAGGAAACCCCACCAAATAAAACTTGCTCCTCCACCTAGCAGTTATCCACAGAAAAACATCCTTTGGTACTTTCCCCCATTTCTTTCTCAAGGTTGTGTGACCCTTGTCATTGTTACTGTAAAAACAGCAAGTCAAAACAGTCTTAAATTCTGTTTTCTTTGGATTTCAGCCGTTTTCAGCACATGTGCACTGCTGTCAGCCCTTTAGCCATTTTAATACAGGTGAACCACGATGCTAAGTGTTACTTTTCTTGCTCGTTTTAGATTCAGGGAGAAGCTAACAGAAGAGCTACTTTGTATACTCGCTGCTGGTAGTGCTTGTTGTTAAAGTGCCTGAGCTGGCTACCCCACCCCTTACCTCCCCCCATTACCCTTCCACTCCCTCCCCTCACCCACTCCCAAAGCCCGGCCAGTGAGAGGTTCGAGTTACTGTGGCCACGCTCATTTTTCCATTATGAGTTCATCTGCCTGCAGAAAAAGGAAGCCGCTGGTGCAACATGAAACCCTGGAGCACTCCACCGGGGACTCTAGTCTTTCCAGTGCCCTCCATTTTCTCAATGAAATTCCTCTGCCTCTCTCTCACAGAGAGCGGTGGAGGGAGGGAGCGGGATAAGGAAGGAGGGAGGGGTGTAGCTACAGCAGAAAAAAACATTTTTTTTCTCCCTTTTTTACTGCAAAGTGTCAGAGGGTTGAAAGGAGGAGTTTTGGAGGCTAAGAGGGAGTTGAGTAGGAGTGCAGATACAGTGAAGAAGTTTGTTTGCCTTTTGGACATTTTGTTCTAGAGTAAGCAATGTACACAGGGGAGGGTTTTCAACCCATTGATTCGCAAGCAGTCTAACAAGGAGAAATGCTCTATATTTGCCATTTTGAGTCTCTCAAATGCTTTTTTTCCTCTAATATGATCATTAACTGGTTGTGAACTATTTTCTGGACCAAAAGACAAAAAAGATTAGGACATGCCACCCAGGTCTTGGAAATTAATAGAGTAAAAGAATTTTAACATACTCTTCAATTGTGTCTTTTAGCTCATGCGCAGAAAAAGAAAACACAGTTGTGTCCATGCCAAACAGAGTTATAATCTCCCATTAAAAAAACAAAAGCACTGTATCATTGTGCCTGCAATGCCTTGTTTGCAGAGAAGGTTTTGTATACGGTCCTTATCTCCGTCACTATGTAACATACTGGCACAATGTGTCTCACTTTCCCATCTGTTTCCTTCTCTCCTAATCTCTGTGGTCACATCCACTGCATTTCAAGATGGATAAAGTCCCAAATAAAGCTTTTCTCTTCTTTTACATATTTTTCAGTTCAATTTGTTAAACAGTGGAACAAATCTGACTAAAGCAGCTGTTACTTTCAAGTCATTTTTTAGTCCACGGCACTGCTTAAGTCCTGAACATTGACATCTTCTACTTGGATCACTTAGAAGAAAAGTTGGAGATGTCAGAATGTCTTAGTGTTGCTAAAATGTTTTTGTTAGCAGAGAAAGTGCTTAAACAGTGATGTCCTGTTTTTGCCACCTGACCAATCAGAGCAGATTTGTCTTTACTGGTGGTCCTTGGACAGGAGCTAAAACGATGCGTTTCAGACAGATGAGCGTCTTTATTGCTCACCTGGTTCATAGGTGTAATCTGTGGGCTCCTGCTTGACCATCATGTGGGCTGGTGGGAACCGATGTGGGTGCGAGTGTAACTGTGGGTGTTGGTGTGGTCCATGGCCATGGTTGTTTCCGTGTCCATGCCCGTGTCCCTGTCCACTCACGTGACCCGGCCCCGCCATATGGGCTGCCCGCTCATACAGTGGGTCCATGTATTCTTGCTTAAAGCTTTGCTGCAGGTAAGGCATGCAGGGGTCAGAGTGCTGCCGATGGTAGCCAACACCACCGCCACCCCCTCCGCCCCCTGGCCCCCCACCGCCACCCCCACCTCCACCAGTGGTGCAGTGGCCAGCTGGGGCAGATGGCATGCGCTGAAAGGCCTGCGCTGGTTGGGGGAACTGAGGGCACATGGGGTCTCCTGAAGGTCCCTGAAACCTGGAACTGGGAAATGAAATAAGGCAGTTTAGGATGCATTCGTCAGGAGAAATCAACATAATATCCAGAATTCCCAATGGTAAGATTTCAGTGCCGTGTCACCTGGCATTCATGGGGTAACTGTTGCTGGGAAGTGGCTGGGAGGTGGCACCTGGGTTCATGTAACCAGCATCGGGCCGTCCGGCCGTGGCAGGTTTGGGGGAGTAATGCTGCTGCATGGGAGACATGGGGGTCCCTGGGCAGGAGCTCTTTGCTCCTCCTGCTGCCCTTTTCTGCTCATAGGCACTGTGAAGTCAAATAACACATGAATACACTCATGACAAAAAAAACAGCCATGCATGACTACACATGTCACAACAGGGGTGAGCTGTTTCTTCAATGAATACAACAAACAAAGCAAGAGTTCATGTGCAGGGATTCAGTCAATAACGTGTGATAAGAGTTTACATATGGGTTGACCAACTTGGGCTTGGTCATTGTACATTTTTGTCGAGAGAAAAAGTAAAATAAGCATTTATTTTGTCTTTGGTAAGAATGGATGTCTAAATATCTGATTAATCATCCTTTTGTGTCACTTCAGAGTTCCTCCCCCACTTTCATACAGCAGAAATTAGTCGTCACGGTTGCCACAAATACTCATTGCTTGCATTAACTCCAACCATGGCTCGCTTGAGGTGTGCTTACTCATTGCTCATCATTTAGCAGAAAAAATGTTTATAGCCGTGGACCTGGTTGCACACTTGATTCCAGGTCAGCCACACTGGCCCCATTGAGCGGGCAAGTTCACAAAATTGGGAGGTGTGATAAAGGCAATTTAAGATTTGCCATTGTCATCATCATGCATGGCAGCGTTTACAAAAAAGTGACGCAATGGCTGTATCCCAATTCAGGGTCTGCAGCCTTAAAGGCCGCATTTTAAGGCCGATTACGTCACATCGACGCGACGAAGGCTGTCCCAATTCGAAGGCTGCTCAAAATGCGGCCCTCAAATGCGTCCTTCATTTCCCTGAATTTTAAGGACGTGGCGGTGTAGACTTCGTGGCCCAACATATCCCAGAATGCATAGCGCGGCGGGCGGTGGGTGTGGATAATTTTGCCGAAAAAAAAACGGCGGATGAGGGGCGCCCGAAGAGTAAACTTTAAGTAAGTACTGAATATTATGTCACTTATTTATGTGCAAATGTTTAATAACGAAGAACATGAAAACATTCCTGTTGGCCACATGTCGGCAAAGTTATGTGACATTAGTGACGTTTGTACTAACTTGGTTTTAAAGCCTTTACTTTAAAATATACGCCGTCCAATAGCTGAGCTTAATCTTACAGAGAATGATCAAAGCTCATGTAGAAACAAACAAACAAATGAACAAAAGATTTTCTCCTTCATTTCTGTCAAACAAAGCCGTATGTAACGTTTCCAGCTGTTAGTATCATGGTTGCTAGGCAACCTGGGCAGCGCAACGGAGGCTAGACCGTCCATTTCACAAGCCTCGCACTTCCGGCCTTAGCGGTCTTTGAGTACGCGGTCCTCGAGGATCGTTGAGGCTGCGTACCTTAAGGCTGCAGACCCTGAATTGGGATACAGCCAATGACTGCCGGTATACCGCACACTTTGGTGTTGTCTCCCATTTTGGCAACGTGGCACAAGTCTGTGCCAGCCTGCTGATTCCCCTCCACAGAGATCTCTCTGATACAGATGACACCATCACAGAGAAGTTGTTGCTACAGTTGGAAAGTTTGCAGAAAAATTTCACCACCTTCAAACTTTTTTTTTGACTTCTCGTATCCTTATTCCAGTGTGTTTCAGGTTTACTACCAGGATTAGACTGCAGCGAGTTGAGCGCACGTCAAGCGAGAGCAGTCTCTAATGTGTCAACCATAAGCCAAAAACAACACCAAAGCACGAGTAGTGGTGACATTGCTTTTGTTTGTGCTGTTGCGTGCCGAGGCTTAAATTTAGAGGCGACGGTGGTGACGGTGCTTTTGCCCTTCAGCTTTTGAACAGTTTGCCCGAGGGGGATGAGGCTTGCAGTGATTTCCTGTATATCAAGCTTCAAATCACTTAAGTTTGTGACATGACATCGTATTTTCTTTATTTTAATTGACTTTTTATTTTTTGCATCATTTTGTGATCTCCATTGTTTTTTGTTTTTTTTAAAGGTGCTGTACAAAAAACTTACTTTGACTGAAACTATCCTATATTGAAGAAACAAGACTGTTTTGTCTGGATTGTCTCGAATAATCATGAAGGTAATTTTTGATGTTTGATGGCATTATTGATGAAGAAATCCCAGAGATAAAGTATTAAAAGTTCGACAGATTCAACCAAGAATTTATCTTCATAGTGAGATAAAGATAAGGGAATACACAGTTTTTATTTGGGTGACGTCATCCGTGACTAAACATGCACTACAGTAAATACCTGGCATAAAGGCACTGCTCTCCACTGGGGTAGCTGAAGCTCGGTTTGTGGCTACAAGACTGGCTGGGGTCGGAGCCCGGGCTCTGCGGTTCCTTCTTGATGGTGACGGGAGGGCTGTGAAATGCCACCGCTACAAGAGACAGTAAACAGAGATGAAACTTGGCGCACACACAGCACAACTTTTGTATATTCTTTTGTCATCCAGCCCTGCCCTGATACTACTGCTATTAAGCTCAAAGGCAAAAACGGCAAAAACAAATTCTTCTGCCTGCACAGGAATCTCTTTTACATGCTTTAGTGACTGTCAACTGCAAAACACAGGGCAGCAGATAGACACGTATAAACACACATACACACACACTTACATAAACACTGACAGGGACAGGCACACAAAAGCACACATGCTCGCACACGACCACATTCCAGCAGTCATTTGAAAGCGCAGAGTGTCCTCGCCCACTTTTCTTCGCTCTTCCAGACACAACAGCAGTCAAAACTTCCTCTTTCAAAGTTAAGCTTCGTGTTAAACTTCGAGTTAAACAACTGTACGGGCCAGAGCGATGTCTACGGAGCGATGAAAGCAAATGTCACAGCTCTGTTAGAACGGCATATACACTCAGCATTCTTTCCGATTTGGTATCCAGATGTCAGCCTTTGCTTGTATCCTGCTTTTTCTTTTTTTGCATTTGATGGCGAGATAAAAAAAAAGAAAGCACAGACAGCGATAACAGATAACCTGATAATGTGTCATGTGCTACAAAAAAAAAAAAAGAAGTTTCAGCTTCTTTTTAACTAAATGTTTTTTCCATATGATGATTCCCCCAAAGGAATCTACTCAATCTTTAACACACCAAACTGTCCATCAAGCCAGACTGCTGGAGGGGACCTTTGCCTCGACGGCCACAGAAACCACCCAAAGTGGAGCTTCAAAATGTGCCGAGGGCTTGTGTTTATTATGTGAGGGGAGGTTTTCACCCGGAGAACTGTACAGGATGTTTTTCTGGTCCCGACAGGGTAAACAGCAGCAGCTGCGCACTTCCAGCTGGGGAGGCATGTATTTAAGTGTGCGCATGTGTGCAGGAGCGCGCGTGTGTATTAGCAATCTCGGCTAGTCTCTAAGCGGGCTGCGTGCATAAAAGTGTGTATCCCTTTTTGTGTGTGGGTGTGTGTTCAGTGGGTGTGGAGCTGACGGAGCAGACCACACTGAAAGCTCAACCCAGGTAATTATATAGCGTCGTCCATTCACAAAAAGAGGAAGAAAAAAAGAAGTCTGGCTCTACTGAATGAAGCCCAAAATGACTGTCCCGCTAAAGCAGGAGGTAGAAAGTGAAACAAAATGGAAACTGACACAACATTACAGTGACATAAACCACAAACTGCCTCAGGGATCTGCTGTTCAGATGGAAGTTGGAAGTATTACTCCCTAAAAAAGAAATAAAATGGCAACATTAAAATGGTTTTCATTAAACGGTCGTACACTCGGTCAACAAACATATGTAGTCACATGAAAAGAGTTTTTATTTTGCAGGACTCTTCAGAAGCTTTGCACAATTCCACCCCATAGTCCTACCATTCAATGCTTAACAAACTGCCAAAAAAAGTCAAGAGCTACGTCTCAGATTCTACAGGCCTCGGTGTGTTAAATGTTAACGTTCACGAGAGTATAATTAGAAAAAGACAGATTATTTGGAAGGGTTGCCAGGCGACGACCTCTTGGTGGCAGAGCTCAAGTTTGCAAAGTTACAACTGAACAACAACCACGACACTTCTGGAACAGCGTCCTTTGGACTGATAAGACCAAAGTAGAGATGTTTGGGTACAATATACAACATATGATGATCTGGGCTTGTTTTGCAGTCGTGTTCTGCATTATGGGGCGATCGTGGCTCAAGAGTTGGGAGTTCGCCTTGTAATCGGAAGGTTGCCGGTTCGAGCCCCGGCTTGGTCAGTCTCGGTCGTTGTGTCCTTGGGCAAGACACTTCACCCGTTGCCTACTGGTGGTGGTCAGAGGGCCCGGTGGCGCCAGTGTCCGGCAGCCTCGCCTCTGTCAGTGCGCCCCAGGGTGGCTGTGGTTACAACGTACTTGCCATCGCCAGTGTGTGAATGGGTGGATGAATGGATATGTAAAGCGCTTTGGGGTCCTTAGGGACTAGAAAAGCGCTATACAAATACAGGCCATTTACTATTTGCAGTCATTGAGGCCATCTGCCCTCCAGCTAAAGCTTGGGCCAATCAGAGACATGCAAGAGTGTCATACCAAGCACAGCAGCAAATCTACAACAGAATGGCTGAAAAACCTATGAGATGGATGCAGTGGTGCAATCCACACCTAAACCTGATTGAAATGGATATAAACAAATGTCTGCAAGCCTTGATGAACTGATGAAATCATATAGAAAACAATTACCTGAAAACATTGCTGCTAAAGGTGGTTTTTACAAGTTACTGAATAATGGGATGCACTTAGTTTTGCAGGACTGTACAAGTGTAATACCTTTACACCTTGTTGGAAATGCCAACAATTCACCCGAGTTTTTTGCTTCTTGAGTACAGAGTAACTTTTTCCGATAAGTGCAATCTCACTCACTAGTTTCACACATGAAATGGTCCCATTTACAGTAAAATAAGCAACAAAACAAAAATATAGTACAGGGTGTGACATCAACTGCTGTCCAATATACCTTGCCCTGCCCTTTATTATTTTCCCTCTCTGAGCATGTGTCACAAATACCCTTTTTAAACATTTCCAATAACACCTACGCATATCCAAAATCCTCTGCCAACTGCTGTGGATTCAAACTTGCAATTCCTGTTCGAGTGTTTGTTTCACTTTAACCTGAATGCCTTTGAGAAAGCAAACACATTAAATGATAAACGATGTGATTTCAGAGCGCTGCTCATCATCATATCCTTCCTATTTTTGGTCTGTACTTACTCTCCCATGGCAGGCAGGCAGGTGAGGAAGTGTTGGCTTTAGTGGAGGATCAACAGGATTAGAGAGCATTTACCCAGATTTCCCAGACAGACGCGATGGGATTCCAGCCTCCTCTAAGTCTCCGACAGTTTGTCTGCTAGCACACAGAGGGTGGCACATGACCGCTGCTCTAATAATACAGCCGTGTTTGTCTGTTGACATCCCCATCTCTCTCTGTCTTGGTCGTGAACTGCAGACAATCCTCAGAGAGTGTCCACTCACAGCGCGGCCAAGCAGAGCCGCTAATGCGATTGGCAGGAATATTGCCCTTGATGTGGCTTTCAGATCATGATGATGTTACATTTCAAAGAGACCGGCCGGGTAACGGCGTCAGCTGTACTCAAAAGGGTCTGGGTATGTGTGTGTGTGTGTGTGACCTTTCTGGAATATTAATTAATCTGGTAAATGAGCACCATGCAGATTTGTGTGTTTGTGTAATTTGCCTGCGAGTGTGACTGCTGTCGCATGGGGACTTCAATTAGACACACACACAGTTGGTGAAACATGAATACAGCAGTTTCTGAGAGAATCTGCAGTCATTTTCACTAAAGGAACACAATCACACTTGCAATGAATGATAATGTGTAATTTGGAAAAGCACTGTGCTGACAATGGCCTAAACATGCTGGGTCCCTTAGAAACACAGATCCATCTACACTATCTATTGTTAATGTTTATCTACACTAACAAGTGACAACGATTTATGAAATCTGGGGACTGTTTACTATACATAAGTGTTCAGAGGCCTATTTTAAGCAGCCAAATCTCCTGTGCCCTGGGGCAGATTGCACTCCATTACTCAAATTTAGCATCTTACATTTTTTAAATTCTTTCAGCTATGCTAAAATGTGTGCTACTCCCCAAACATTACAATCTAGTTCTTAAGAGTACCATGACATCAGTTTTAGGACCTGTAAGGCTCTGATGGCCTCTCTTTTTTTCTGGTTAGGGCCACTTTGTATCTTTCTGCTAAGGAAGCACACAAAGTTGGATTGTTTCAGTTTGTGGACATTTTGTTGCTTCGAATTTCTCATGAAACTTGTCATAGAGTTCTTGTACAAAGAAAGTTCTTTTTGTTTTTTCTTCCCCAAAAGAAATACCCCCACGGGCTGATGCTTCAGACATCATACAATGAGCCAAATGTATCACTTCTAACAGTTTTCACATGTGTACTTACGTAATTGGAAAAGGGTGGGTTTTTGTAATTAACCCTTAAGACCAGTTAAGTCTTTAACATATTAACTTGCTTTAGATAAAGTGGTCCACTGGGCTGACTGGAGCTAAAAATGGCTTCTCCAGCACATCCCTGTTTCTCAATTGGGGTTAAAGTCTGGTATCTGTAGTATCAAACCCATGAGTGAAAATGCTCCCTGAACCACTTCTTCATTGTTTGAGTTGAACGAATCCTGGCATTATCGTCCTGGAATATGTCTGTGCCAGCAGCGAATACAAAAGAAAACTCCATTTAAAATGGAAAAACCTTTTTTTCTGAACTCATTTCAGGTCTCACCAAGTGAATTAACATCACATCATAAGACTGCCCCTACTGGCTTGTACGGTAGCCACAAGGCGTGATGGGAACGACACTTCATGCCCTTCTCTTCTTACCCAGATGCATCCATTGGTCTGGACCAGGGCAAATCTGGATTCAGACCATACAGTGTTTTCTTTACCATTGCTCCAGAGTCCAACGTTTATGCTTCCCAAGCAAACTAAAGCCTTTAATTTTGATTAACCTCACTGATAAGTGGTTTTCTTAAGGCTACACAGCTGTTTAGTCACAATCCTTCGAATTCTTTTTACACTGTGAGCGTGGAAATGTTCTTAATTTCACTGTTAAACACAATCAAGAGTTTTATTGCTGATTTCAATGATTTTATTTCACCAAGTGTTTAATGAACCTCCAGATTCTGACCGCATTTATTTCTCAGAGATGACTATTATTCACCACTATGTCCTTCCAGGTTTAATGGACAGCATTATTAACTCAGTTTTATTTGTTTCAGGGGTTTTTTCTTCGCTTGATGCGGGCCACCAATGACTAACTCTTCAGATGTGAATAACATATTTTCCATGAACACGGGATGCGTCTTCCTACATGGTGCTTTAAGAAATAAGCTATTGAGTGCATCAGTTGGGGTTAAATAACCTGTTGCCAGCTGAAACATATTATTCACTGCAGTAATTATCCAGTGGAAGGCTCTTACCTGTTTGCTTAGTTAAATCCAAGTGGGGACTTTCCCCCCCCCCGGTAGTGTATATTGTTTAAGGTGCACGTGTGCAGAAAATCTTCTTCTAGACACAGTAAAACTTTGATATATTAGAGCTAGAATGAAAAATTGGGGATTGCCACAATATAAAAAAAAATGTTGGGACATTACCATCTGTAAAGCCAAGCCACTGGTGTATCTAAAAACATAATCTGGGAATAAGTGTAACATCCAGCTCCAGGAATAGTCATTAAAACAAACCCTGGTCTCCCCCAACTATTACAAACTCTCTGGTATATCACAGTAAATCTCTCTGTCCAAATGATGTCAAATTTGCAGCTAAAGTTTATACGGTGCTGGCAGTCTTGTAAACGGATCCAGGGAGAGTTATGTTCTTCCACGTTCACTTCTCTTCCTGCTTTTATTTGGGGCAGTATAACCTCCTCTAACTGCTTTGTTAAATGTTACATCATCACAGAGACCCTCATATTTCATGGTTTTAGGGGGAGGAACAGTTTGTGAACTTAAACATGGAAAACTGAAAGGTGTTTAGAAGTCAAGCGACAGATACAGTACACAACAGCTTTTGCGTTGTAAATCAGACAATTTTGAGATAACACAGAAGTATATACAGTAAAATAAATGTATGTGAGTGTATTTATGTGTATGCTTTTACATATTTCATGCACAGGAGTGTATGAAATGTGTGCAACGTCTGTTAGATTCCCACCGCCTCTTAAGGTCAAAGGGCTCTTCCTCAATCCAAACACATCTCATCTCCTCCTTCCTTATTTTGTGGTATTCTTTGCCATTTGCACCCTTTTTCGAGCCCTATGTAAAGGGATGACCCCAAGCTAAAGACAGGGTGGAGATGGGCTCTTACATATGTAAATGTTGGCTCTTAGAGGGGGAAGATGCAGGGTGAAAGGTGATGGTCATGGTTGAGTGCTTTAGGAAGTAGAGGGATAATTACATTGGGTAGGTTTCCATTCAACAGACACCTACCACAAACAAATGGCATAAGCATGCACGATCCCCACACACAGACTCTTCACTACACAATGGTCTCCTCAGCTGAGCCATATGGAGTTGGGGTGAAAATGTCAGGAAACACTATTGGGGTTCCACACAAAAACACAAATAGTACTGACACCGACTGATATTTTAAGCCAGTTTTTGCAAAAATCTCTACGATCGCCTAGATTGAAAGAGACAGAATGATGGGATTAAACTTTCATGAACTGTATCAGTCAAAAATATTTTAATATCTTAAGTGAAGGAGCTGCTGCGTGCAGTTGACGAGACCTGGCTATGAACTCTTTCATCTTATTTTGGACAGATTATTTCCTACCATTAAAGGCTCTAGTGTAGGGAAATCCAATCTGAAGACAGGAGTGCATCTGGAGAGTCTTACGTTGGATGTTTATACGCTGCTTGGCCAAGTGCTAAGCCTCTGGAAGTCTGCAGCACACGACAACCTCGCTCACAATAACTCATTGGACATCAGCCTCGGCGTCAAACAGGGTGACTGGATCTTGCTAAAGCGAGGAACTTGTGAAGCGTAACGTAAATACACACTTAATGCGTCCAATCATACGAATAAGATTCAAGTCGGACTCTTGGAGGGATCTTCTCGGGGTTATCTGGAGATCTGGTTCCCGTCTCACATGAAATGTGCTGTACATGTGCAGAACGAATGACACGTGGCCTCAGCGTGCTGCACAGCCACGTTAAAAGCAAGCTGCAAAGATGGCCTACACCTGGTCTCCCACTCTTTCCAATTGATCTCTTGTGGTGAGTGATCAATAATAACAAGGATGCCAATTATGCCACGATGGTTTTAAAGGTTAAAAAGGAAGTTATTGATTTACAGAGGCTGTGAATCACGTTATTTGCTTAGTGAATACATTGTGGTGGAGACATAATAGGAGAATGCCTGGCACAGTATAAAACAATCTAAAAGCATTTAAAGTGTAGGTTACATCAAACCTATAATGCATGTGTTGACAGTCAAAGTTTTGCACAGACTGGTGGATTTTACTTTGTAAGACCAAGCTTACGGTCTAATTCTAAGTTTATATAGTTTGTTTTGTGTGGGGTCTCTTTTTTAAACACTAAACAGATAAAAATAAATAGATCGCAGCTGTGTACCTGATTTTTGAGCTTCATATTAAATGACTAATACCGCATGTTGAAGTGAATGTTTTGGCCTAGTAAACTTCTTTCAATTTTTACACCATTTGTCATGGTCAAAAACGGTCAAGTCGACGTACATATGGAGACCAGGGATAGCGGCGCTACCATGCAATCCAAAAACGAGCTAGAGTGATTGCACATGCTCATTAGGATTCCCTCTCTGCTTGTGGAAATGCTGTGTTACTTTCTTTCTGCAGTAATTCAAGGGCAAAAGTAATTTGAGGTAAGAAATTTTGGACAAATAGAACAGAAGTAGTTTGCTTCTGTGTAAAGTTCAGATGAATGAATTGAAATTTACATCAGTTTATCCATTAAAAATGAACCATGATCAATGAATATGAATGACCCATCCTTATACAGGCGCTACCAGCTAGAATCATGGGTGCCATATTATAAGCAATCATATTAGTAACAATTGCAGGAACCTTGTTTAATTGTCTTCCTTACCGTTTCACTAAACTACATTTTGTAATGATATTTAAAAATTAAAGTACATCTTCTTGTAGAAAATATATACATCTTATGTGTTAAAGAACTATAAGCTTCCATACTGATAGTATAGAACACACACTGTATCATGCATTACATCACACACTTAAATATATCATGAATTTCAATTCTTTTCCTTGTTCATTTTTCCCAGTTTAGGGCTGCATTTTACATGTGCATTTTAAGAGTCAAAAGTGCCCAGCAATGGTGAAATAGAGCACCAAGGGCAAATCTTAAAAACCACCTAAATCTCATTTATCAAAGATAAGCTATAACTATAGCTAAAATGAGCGTCTTCCACATGTATTTAAGAACACAAGATTGTAACATTTGACTGCACAAATAACTTGTCTTTATCTAGTGCACGTCAAAAACCTTAAAGGGGAAAAAAAGAAGTCTAAAAAGTCAAAATCTGGTCACAATGTGGTACTGACTTTGGCCAAGTTTCTACTTATGTGTGAAAATGTGCAAGAGTGAGAGCAAAAAGAGAGCGAGGGAGGCTAGGCGAACCAATGTGATCCAGACCGTTTCGAGCCTGTCCAGTGGTGCATGGAAACATGTGTCGGGCATGTGTGCATGCTTTTAAGGCTGCTGCACAATCAGGAAGACGAACTCAACCTCGTCTCTGGGAGCCAACGGGCTCAGGAGTGGCTTCACTGTCTGTCTGCTCGGGGGAGGCCCAGGAGTGTTGGCTCCATTAGTGTCTGCTTTATCAGATTTACAGATCATCTTCTCTCATCTGATAATGGTTCAGGCTACTTGAATATTTAAAGAACGGTTGTCAGATAGCTGCCAAACAAGCCTAACGAGATTGATGGAAAGTAGAATAGTATCAGTAGGGCGGAGAGATGATTTCTTTGGATAGCACAGTGGCACTTCTGACAAATGTTTTCTGAACTTTGTTGGCCGTTGAAACGCCTCTGGTGCACTATGTTGCATTGGCTAACAGGATGTAGATCGAAATGACACTAAACATGGGAACAACAGTGACGCTACAGTTTTGCAAGCATCATAGTATCACTTCCCATTTTTTGAAATCGAAACAATATTTTTTGAAAGGGGTGTAATTGTTGTCTTAACAACTAAACTTAGATTTCTTCCCCCAGAATTCTTCCTGCAGCACGACCTTGAATCCTCAGTGAACTGGATCAATTTGTATCGATATTGCTCTCGTTATTAGAGAAATGGGAAAAACTGAGTGCGAGAGAGAAAAAATAAAGTATTAAGGGATCAGAATTTAATTGGTAAATCTTCTGAAATCATATGTTTTCCCCATTTTCCACTTCACTTTCAATTGTGCAGCGCTGGCTTTTTATAAATGGCCATTGAACAGCCATAAATCTCGGAGCCTTACTGCTGTTTAGTGCAGGCGATACAACACATTCCTGTCTTGGGACGTGCCACGAGAGGGACATCCCGTCACAGGCGAGAGGTGGATGTAATTAATCTGGAACAATATTGACTCTCGACTCTCAATCCCTCGGCCCCCAATATAGCTGTCCCCTCTTAATGTTTAATGTAGCGATCGATCCGCCCCCTCACACTGTTACTGAAATGATATAATGAGCTGCCCACCGGGGGCATCTCGTGGATGTGAGCGTGCAGTCGTTCACGTGTTTGCGAGAACGCATGCCTTTACGTATTTGGAGGTGAAATCTGCCTCATCGGGAGGAGGAGATAACACACTGAAAGGCCGGGACACCTTGCTTGAAATTATCAGTGAGCATGCCACATCCACAGCTCTTCCCGCACTTCTCAGAAAGCCCCCACCCTCCAACCCTCTCGATAGCGATCTTGACCGTAATGCTTCGTGGCACGTTTGACCCGCTCCTAGCCCTCTACTTTCCCCTCCCTCTCCTTCAGACTGATTTATCTCTGCTTTATCTTTATCAAGTCATCCATCAACCCTCTCCATCTCCTCCTGTTCCTCTCCTGGACTAGCGAGGATCAATATCAGCGTACGCCAGCTCTCAGCTCACGCTACACACACCTTCTGCTGTGTGTCAGCAGGTTACTATGCATTGACCTCCTCTGCTCAGAAGCTGGACGTGTTTGGTGTGTTGATAACTGTCTGGTTGGCCATGCTCCTAGTTTCTTTGTTTTATCGTAAAACTGATGGAAAGGCAGCAGCATTGGTACAAGAAAAACTAAATTAGAGAGGAATGACAACACAGGTGGCTCTAAAGACAAATTTAGTTTGCAAAATTGCGAAATATCAAAGTCATTTTCTTACATGAGCTGTGAAAGCTGAAGTTGCCCCCTCTCAGTTCTAGCACATAGTGTCAGGCTTTGTCTCTTAGATTTTTACTTTACTAGACTTTTACTGTCCAAGTTATTCTCACATGGGCTCAGTTAGGCATAACAAGTACTTTGTGCTAACAAGCCGGCAGGTTAAAGACTCTTTAACGCCTCAACTGACTGTGTTGGAGCTTTGTGTTCTCTCGAGCAGCTAAGCTGGGTAATGTCTAAAAATGTAGTACACATGAGATGATGGCCACCATACAAGGGACAAAACCAAATAATGGTTTAGATGGGGTTGGGTTAAGTAAAATATAAACAGTGCTAAAGTCTGTTCTGTCATGGACAGTCACGAACTTCTGTTTGGGAAAGTTACAAAACTTGATTATGACTTCAGAAAGGGTTGAAGAAGAGGGGGAAGAAGTGGAGCTGAAAATGTTGGGAATAATTGTAATTATACTGGACAACTGTATATGTACTGTAGATGGTCATTTTTTACCAGTTATGCCTAACTGGAGCAAAACCCTATAAACTTTCGGGATATTGTGATTGAAGTGGACTGAAGGTAAACTAGATTCCTGCACCTGCCCTGGGTTCCGTTTTCGGGCCAATCACAGGTCTTTTCATACGGATTGGGTGAGTAAAGTCTCTAGATGACTTCCACCAAGGTGAATGGGGTTCGAGTCTGTTGAAATTGCCCTGGTGTGGGTGTGGTCTCTTCTGCCTAGGTGCCGTCCGTTGGGTACAGCTGACTCCAATCAGCAGTTAGAGGTACTTAAGGCCAGAGAAAGGTGAGCTCTAGGCTGAGCTGGTGAACTGTGTGTGCGCGCATCCTGCTCGATTACTCCTGCTCTGTGGAGAGGAGTGTGTTTGGTGATTAACATTTTGTTTTACTTACTTTCCAGGGCTTTGACCAACTAGAGTTTTGTTGTGTTTCCCTTTAAAAAAGTGATAGCGGCTTGACCGTCTCTTTGAATTAGTATTGTTGAAACGCTAATAAAGCCTTTTAATTAAACCAGCTTGCCTCTTTCTCTCCTTTTTCAATCCGGACACTTTTTGTTACTTCCCCTTATCCCCAGGACCTTTAGGGGGGAACATAACAAGTGGGGGCTCGTCCGGGACCTCTCGCACCCGAAGCAAGAATCATATGCCTTGTTATGTTCCCCTCTAAAGGTCCAGGGAATAAGGGGAAGTAACAGAGTCTCGTGTGAAGCCAAAAGTAAGCACCGACTTATTTTTAGCTTTTATGGAACGTGTAACGTGTACTTAAAAGAGATGCCTAATTGTCAAATCCAAATTGACACTAAAGTTGTAATAAACGCCGATTATCATAACAGCCAACATGTTCAAACTGGCCTTTGTCATTGCAATTGCTGCTTCTTCCTATTATTATTCAATCAAGTTAAGCTACTGTTGTTTTTATGGCCTCACCCTCCTCCACGGCATCTGTTCCCCACTTTGGTCTGTGCTCTCCTTTAAAAGAGAAAAATTCCAGCTGCAGAAAGCAGAGCTCTTCATGTAAATAACACAGAACGAGACAGGCATGCATATGAGCATCCCATCAACCCTTTTTTCCTTGCACATACACCTCCCATCACTCTCCTGTAATAAAACACATACTGCTGTCCATTCACAGAACCATGCTGCTGACATGCGGGCTGTGCTGCCTGGCTCAAATCCCCCATGGCCCCCTGGCTTTTACAGGGCTGTTCTGAATCAACACAGGAGTTCAGCTTTAACTTCCCCACTGGAAGTTATTAAACGCATTTTCCTCTACATTGTAGACATTACAAACTCCTTTTCAGTGGATTTGATTGCCTAAGACATGACTAAAAGAAGTTGTAAACCTAAAGTAACTTTTATGTATATTTAAAAGGTCCCATCTTAACTGAATTTAGGACATTTAAACCAAACATGTGGCTATAACTCCACCAAACAGAGAAAATACAAACTCTCTATATCACTGTAGTCAGTGAAAGGCTGGCAGAAAAGAAGCCTGTACTTCTATAGGTGTTTTGGTGGAGGAATAACTCATGTTAATGTCATGAATGAAGGTTTACTCCCCCTAACTCAATGTGCTGCCTCAGCCAGTCTTTCACAACCAACCCATTCATAAAACTGCAGGGCTGAAGCCTGTGTATAAAAAACAAAACGTATACCAGCCCAAGTGTGTTTATGTACACGCGTGAGTAAGTGGAGGAGAAGCTGTCAAAAGAAATCACATGTTCACGTTAGAGAAATCAAGTGTTTTACTCATAAACAAAACAAAACGCCGCAACAAACACAGTCATTGACGAAGGCTCGCCTCCCCCAGAGCGAGAAGGCGAGCGGTATCTGTGCATGTCTGGCAGGCACCTGGCTGTTTTTGCACACTTTGTTGCATAGCAGCTGTATTTTGGAAAGTGGAGAACACAGAGCTGCATGTTTCTCTTTTGGGGAAAGAGGGAGCAGGGAAAGGGGGTGGGGATGGGTTCGATTCACCCATCGCCCCACGCTCCAAATAGGGCCTGATTGGGCCAGTTCGGATCCAGAAAAACAACCCAAACAAGAGGAACGCTGTGAATTCATGACAAAGCAGAACACAGGGAGCCAGAGAGCCACGCTGCTGGGAGGATTTAGTTAGAGCTGGGTTACTGGAACCTTTTCTTCTTTTTTCTACCTTCTTTCCTTTCTTTAGGAAGAGAATCAGCAACTTTTAGTAATAGTTTAAATAGTTATATTTTTAGGCAAACGCAGCAAGGTGGAGTCAGTCTATTTGTTCTATTACTAGACAGACCATCTAATCCAGTGGTTCTTAACCTTGTTGGAGGTACCGAACCCCACCAGTTTCATATGCGCATTCACTGAACCCCTCTTTAGTGAAAAATAAAATGTGATTTTTTTCAAATTCAAGACATAGAAATGTTTTTTATTGGTGCACAAAATGAGCCGTGCATGTCACGGTGGAGGCTCTGCCGAACCCCTGAGACCGATTCACCGAACCCCTAGGGTTCGATCGAACCCAGGTTAAGAACCACTGCTCTAATCTGAAACAAAATTCAGAAATTCAGTCAACTACAGTCAACCATTGCAAAGAGATTGGTGGCAGACGAGCTGTGCCCAGTGCCACAAACTGACTGGGATTGATTGCAATGCGTTGCCAGTATAAACTCTTTAAAAGGTTATGTATCATTAGAGGCTGGGCTACCTTAACAGGTGGTGAGAGGTAGCTTTAGCCAGCATCCTCTTCAGCTCAAGATTTATAAATACATGTCTAGAATTGAATGCACAGATTTGCAGGAGTCTGTGCAATGCATGGATACAGTCTACAGATGCGGTGTGCAAACCAAGCTTCCTCAGCTCTTCCAGATAACCCAACACTCCACCTGCTTGCCAAAATAAAGCCTCTCCTGGCTTCCAAACACCAAGATAGCCACAATGCTAAAACTGAGGCTTCAGAATAAGAGTTCGCAAAACAAACAGGTGCCACTGTGGTGGCTATGTCTATGTTTTATGCACAGTTTGTGATTATATCTTGCATAACTTCAGCCTTTTAATGTCGGTCAGACAAAACAAGCAATCTGACAATGATGCCTTTGGGCTTTTCAGACACCTTTTGACACTTTCTGGACAGTCAAACGGATCATGCAGCCCTATTTCATAGCATGGTGTGCTAAAACGGAAAAACAGCTGCATGTAGACAATGTTCTAAGGACCCCAGAAGGACGAAAGGTAAAAATTATTTCGACAAAGTTGATTTTCAGTTTTATGTGTTCATCCCTTTTTCTTTTCTTCCCCCTTTGCCCTCAGAAACTCTCGCCCCTTTGTCATTTTGCTTTCTCTCCCTTGGTAAACTTACTCGCGGAGAAGAACTGTAACAGCATTCTATAGCCACAACTTCCTATATAATTACTGCAAGGCACAAAACTAAACAATCGTCCCACACAACTCTTAAAATCACTGGATTAGTTCACATCTTGGAACACTCAGTGTGTGCATGAATGTGTGCGTTTGGAGAGAAAGACAGAGAGAGGTAGAGCGAAAAGGGAAAGGGGAGTCCAGATTTTTAAATTTGACTTAGTTTGTACAGACACAGGAAGGGAGGGAGGAGTTTGGAGTATCCACTTGGAGAGCAGGGGGGGCGTCAGAAAGGGGGGGGGTCTGTAGTACTGTAGGGCTTTTTTATGAATGAAGACTGAAGGAGAGGGCTGAGAGAGGGAGAAAGCGCAAGAGAGAGAGAGAGAGAAAGAGGGGGGAGGGAGAGGCACACTTCCTTTTACGCACACAGGGAAGAAAATTTATGAATGGGTCACATCTCTCGAGCTGCTCCAAGTGTAAACAACATACTTGAACAAAGAACAAGCTCTCAGTGCAGGCAAAGCCTCCGACTGTGGCCTTTTAGTGCGAAACTAGTGACGCGTCTAAACTATTTTAATTACGCTTGTGCACTGTAAATTTGACTGACACCTCCATGTGTTTCTCCCCCGAAGGCAGTAAACAGAAAGTAATCTGTGCTGTCACCACAGAAAAACAAGCATTTAATCCTCACGGGCAATCACATGAAGTCGATGGAAAAAAAAAAAAAAAAAAAAAAAATAGGGTGCACTGTTATCACCAATGGCTCAATTACCTTTAAGCACACACAGGCAGGTCAGCAAGTACATAAAAGTTGCATGTTTGCATAACCTTCCCTCAGTGGCGGCCTGCAGACAGAGCATGCTTGTTAGCTGTGAACTGAGGGAGAATGGACCAGATGAGATAGATTTACCAGATGTGCAGGTATTGCACAATCCCTGCTTTGCCCCCTCCTCTCCTCTAATCTAGCATTCCAACATGTTCCAATGTTTTTCCCTCTCTTTTGCCATTTCACTCGCTCCACATTTCCTCCCTTCGTCAGCACCACACCCATGCAGGTAACAACTTGACTCGGTAAACAACGTTTAATTTTTTTACTAGGATGCTTATTCAGTGGAGGCCTCAATTATATCCCGGTCACCTGGGATTAAGGCTTTCCTTTATGCTTCTTTTTTTTTTTCAATGTTTTTGAGTTTCCAAAACAGGTGAGTCACCTCTTTCTTTTTTTAAACACTTGCTGAGAATGCCTTTTCAGTTCAGCATGGGAACAGAACAAGCGCAAATATTTAAAGTCGCTTGTCAGCTTCAGTTTTCCACCAGTCAGAGCTGAATAGAGATGCTCTAAGTGGACTCGGCGGCTATTGACCGTGATCAGCGGGGACACTGTCTGTCAACGCAGGAGTGTCTCTGCTGCGTATAAGTGAGCTGCCTGTCAAATTGAAGCCCCGCTGACCCTGCAAATCATACCCAGGTCAACCCTTAGTGGAGGCCTGACAGCTGATTGGCTGACAGTCCAGGGGGTTAAGTAGACATGACCTCTGTGTGGCCCGGGGATCATCCGCACATCCTCCTCCGCATTGTCGGCCGACGCGGTGACAATATTGCGCAGGGCATGTGTCACCGAGGGGCCGAACAGCGGTGACACGGAGCTGGTTAAATCACATGATGTTTGCACACAAAAGGCACATGGAGGAAGCGCCTTTGACCGGGAACCAAAGCTGCCAGTTTTACTTAGGGGGTGGGATTAATTCTAGAAGTTCCCTTTAAGATTCCTTTAAGTTGCCAGCCATTTCAATGTCATTGCTTAAGACGGAGAAGCCTTCAATGTGCTGAATGGGGCCGAAAAAAACAAAAAAACTGTTTGTAGAGCAACACGTACTCCCACCCATATCCTGAATCGCCATTGTTAAAACACACAACAAGAAAGGGAAACTCATTCAAATAGGCGCTCAGTTGTGCAGCCCAGGAATTTGCTTTTCTATTTTACACCTTCCGATATGGACAAAAGGCCATCTTTGTACCTGGGCCCTGAATAATTTTTTTTACTGGTTTCCTGGGCCGTCTCCATTCAACTTTTCAAAGGCATGCAAATGGATGTCGGCAGCACATAACGCCGGGATCCAAACTCACTCCATGTTGACTGGGTCATTAGCCCCTCTGTTTCTGCATAGCTTTGCCTCCCAAAGAGATTACTGTAACATCAGCGAGTTACAGTATCCTCATGTAAGCCTCTGACCGCTGCTTTCATCCCGTCTTTCTCATAACATGCAAAATTCAACAGGAATTATACGAACGGGCTAAATGCCAAAGCAGAAAGATGGGGTTAGACGGGCATGTGTGTTACATGACTCAATACCTGATTGAAGTAGAAATTTTGTGACAAAGCGTGGTCAAAAGGCCAAAGTTTGTTTTCTATGAAATTGACACAGAGCGCATTTCCAGACATTCGTTTAAAGGACAAAAACTGAATGTACTCACAGTTCTCAGAATGGAAATCAGGAACAAATTGCTCATCGCTGTCAGGAACCTGAGCTGAAAGTAAGAAGAAACAGATTGTGTTTTAGACAAGAATCTAATATTTCTCTACCTTTCTTTCATCCCTGATAGTGTAACTTTCTTCTCTTCTTTGAAACCCGAGTCGTGCTCATTCAGGTCACCTTCATGATTTGTGTGTGTAGCATGCCAGCAGTTTACTTATCGATAAATCAATAAAACAACAACACGGATACACTGTAGATGTTAACCTGCCAAACTGGTTTTGTGTAGCATTTGTAGCAGTCACATCAAAAATACAATACAATTTTTTCTTTGTCCTTGCTTTAAGACTATTATATAGAGGAAATAAAGTCCTTCGGCCCCCCACCCAGCCTGCCCGCTTCGATTTCACAATGTTTTTGTCTATAAGTGAAAGTTCCCTCAACTCAAACCCGTCAGACATCTCTACACTAACAGGCAGGTGTTATCTAGTTTCTACTCGAAATCCCAACAAGCCGCTCTGGCCAAACCAGTGAAGACATCTGTCACACGGTGTGACAAACCAGCTCTTTTCTTTTTGGATTTGTTTCCAAAGAGTTGGGGACTTTTGTCTAACAATCTAAAAGCAGTCTGGATTTCATCTTCTGCAGAGATGGCGACTGGCTTAAAATAGAAGTAGAGAGAAAACAAGGAAACTAAAAGCAAAAAGAAGAAGTGGAAGAGCGAAACAAGAGCAAGTGAAGATTACGTGAATAGTTCCCCATGAAATCAAGTCGAGATATTTTTCTTGTTGCTTGTAGGGTTATCAAGTATCTAGATTGTTTTGGTGTGCCATATTGGCTGTCTTCTCTTGAATATAATAGAGCGACATTGACCGACCGCTTTATTAAGTGTACCTTGCTAGCACTGGGTTGGAGCCCATTTTGCTTTCAGGACTTCATTCTTCATGGCATAAATTCAACAAGGCGATGGAAACATTCCTCAGAGACTTTGGTCCACATGACGTGATACTGAAACAATGCTCAGTCGGTAATAAAGCAGGATGCTACCACGCTTTCGTGATGTTTACACCAAGTTCTGACCTCACCATCTAAATGTCACAGCAGAAACTCTATTGCAAATTGTAGCCTCGGTTTCCTGTTTCTAGCTGACAGGAGTGACTCCTGGTGTGGTCTTCTACTTGAAGGTTTTGCATGTTGTGCGTTAAGAGATGCTCTTTTGCATGCCTGGTTATTTGAGTTACTGTTGCCTTCCTCAAAACAATCTCATCCCTTTAACATCAACAAGGAATTTTTGCCCAGAGAACAGCCGCTCATTGGTTATTTTTGCTTTTTGCACCGTTCACTGTAAACCCTTGAAAAGGTTGTGTGCAAAAATTCCAGTAGACCAGCAGTTATATTTAAAGTGGCCGGTGAGTAATTAAAACAAAAATGAATCGGCAAGCATAAATCCCCAAGTTTCAGTCCCATTAAAAGCTAAATGATGTGATTTAAATCCCCCAAATATTGCGTAGATTGATAAAAGGCATTAGAGACAATGGATATGTGACTTTAGTAAAGTGCCCTCCATATGTGAGAGTGAATACTATTTAATGCGAGTAATATATTAACCCAAATCATATTCAGTTACCTTTCAGTGATAGAGAAGTTTGCATCTAAGAAACAAAATACACCCGACTTACACTGATTTGTAAAAATAGACGAGTCAATACGGTGATATGTGATATCTCCATCTGATCTGTAATGGCTTGCAGCGGTGTACGTTTTCAGTGGGCCTGATTAGGCACTCTCTCATAATGAATCTCATCTAGGATCTAACTGAATAAGCAGAGCCAGCGACGCCAAGCCCAGGTGCAGCAGAGCTAGACAGACGCTATTGTGCTACTCTTTCCAAACCCCATTCACAATTATCCTTTTGGAGCTTTGGACTTTGAGTCACACAAACGCCGTTGAAAAGCCGAAATCGTTGGACTGCCAACACCCTACTAAGGGTGAAGAGGTCAGATGCACGCACTGGCATTTCTTTTGCCAACCCTCGAGTTAATGACCTAACCCTAATCGTAGCGCGGAGCCAGAGCTCGCAACCTTTTTAATCTGGCAACGCTCCAGCAACACAAGAGTGTGGACTTTAAGTGTTTCCATTGCTTGGGACTCAAACTTACGTCATGGTACAACCTAACTGGTAAGGAAAATTTGATGGGTATCATTAAATATCATGAACCCAATCAGGGGTGTAATGAGCTACAAAAAAAAAAACCACACAACAACACACTGTGGGTACTTAAGCATCAGTTACCCACTAAAAAGAGGAAAAGTATCTACTTTTTAGATAAAGAGCAACTTTTTTTTAACCTTACAAAAAGACATTCGCAGATGGCAACTCTGCAACAGGACCTTTGATTGTAACCTCACCCAAGAACCACAATCTGACCCAGCGTTCGACCTCAGTGGCCTCATCGCTCGCTCTCTCACTTCATCAGTGGAGACAACAAAACGCAGACGGCGAGCGAGCGAGCAGAGGCAGAGGACAAAAAGAGGAAATAAGAAATTCAAATCCACTTTCTTGTTGTCACACTCCTCCTTCCTGTGCAGAGGAAACCGGATGACTCCGTTTTGGAGCATGTTCTGATAAATGACATCGATTTCTTATATAACGCCGCATCCTGTGGTTTACTATACCATAATAATATTACCCCCTTTTAACTTTTCAGTCTTTCGCCCTCAGGGGGGGAGGAATAAAGCTGCCGTATGAGACAGAGCAGGGGCCAATATTTAGTCCTGCACATCCAACAATCAATCATTTCCACTAGTTTCAACATGTCCAAAGCGGAACATGCTGGACCTCGTAGAGACGCGGGAGAGGGAAAACAAATGATGAGCGTCAGGCATCACCCCGTGTGTTTGTGTGTGCGTTTGTGTCTGCACACTTTCCTGTGTGCGTACGAGCGCTTGCACGTGTATCTGATTTGTTTCCAGGAACACCTCATCAGGGACTTTGAGATGCAAGTCAGCACAAGAAGGAAAGTGTGTTTATTCGGGCACAGACGCATGTTCTCCTCGATGCTTCCAGGCACCTCGAATGACTTTTTTCCCCCCCCCTTTCTTCTCACAGTGGGAGATCCTGGGAGGAGCTAAACAGCTACAGACATACAAACCTAAAGGCCCAGAAATCAGACAAGATGTGACAAGCTCCTGAACTCTTGCCATTCAGCGCTTCACCCTTTTTGTCTCACTCCTGCTTCCGCTCTGCTTTGGTAAAAAAAAAAAAAAAAAAAATCCCTCCAGCAAACCAGCTTTTACAACCTCGGTGAATCCCTCACAACTGCAATCACTCACGATAAGGTCTTTAATTAATGCAACAGGAAAGGAGAGGTCTTAGCTGAAAGCTGAAAACAAGCCCCATACTTAGGGTTAAATAACACTTTGATAAAGTTACACTTACACACTTCGTTTGGTCTTTCCCCCACCCCCTCCTTCACTCTCTGTGACTCAACAATAAGCTGCCAAACAATGTTTTAAATTCCTTTAAACGCCTGGTTTATCTAATTATAGAAAGGGCCTAATTTTCACTTTAAATGTTGCTTTCTGTGTTATTTAGCCATGCAGACAGTTTTAGGTTTTATTGTTCCAGGATCTCGAGAGAAAACTCTACAAGTGACTTAAATGTCTGAAAAACTGAGATTGAAACAGTCAAAGGCCCATTATCAGATTTCAAAGGGACCGTTTCTTTGGTAGGAAGTTGCTATGCGAACTAAAAAGGCCTCGTGAATTAGTCAGCGTAACCACAACACTGTATCTGGGAAGCGACATTTCAAGACTGCGAGCGCCACAAACTAAACTTAATTTAGCTTCTATGTAGTAAAGTCGTTGGCAAAGATATCTAAATGGCTTAACACCACTGGAGGTAAGTGGAGAAGGTGCATTTAAGTGTGGCCTTTAATAGCCAAATGTGTGAATACAAATAGGGCCTCAGCTTTGAAGTGACTTCCATTGTTGCACTTTATTGGTTTGGGGTCTTGTCTTTTTGTTAAAGCGAGACGCCGGTGTGAAGAGAAATTGCAGGTATTTGATGCCGCGTGTGAAAAGGTGTGGAAGCTAACGTGGAAACGACATTGTTTGCTGTAAACAGTAGCTGGCTCAGAAGCAGGATCTATTTAAATATCCGTCTGCTGTTTGGGCAGACACAAGCGCTTCCACGAGGTCTCAGATCAAAGTTGCTTCACCTCCCTTATTTTTCTATCTCCTGTGTACTACAGATGACTCAGAATGGGTCCCATTTGACTGTTAAAAGTAATCCAACGATCCTTAATCAAGTCAAAAGATGCACATTCATCACATTCAGGTTCCACCAAAAATATGTTTACAGGAGATTTTACATTTTTTGGGGGGGAACATGGAAGAAAAAAAAGACTCTTTTCATCCTGCTAAATGAGTTAACTGATCGCCCAAAATGTTAACAGATGCTGATTAAACATGGGCTTAGACTAGATTAGCCAACTAGAGAACAATATTTTTTTAAAGCATTTTTTTGTGACTAAGAATCATGAGAGACTGCACGCTACTCCCCGATCACTCTTTCACTGCATGCACAGTGTTGTTAAGAAGGAGTTGCAAGCTACCACTTTCCATGAAATGATGACTAAAATATAATTTTGGCTGCCTTATTTGACCAAGCAGTTTTATTCACATCCCCCTTTGCTTTGGCTTATTTTACAGTTGTACATGACTAAGCATGATTTAAAAAACAAAAAATGTCAAACAACTATTGCCACTTTATTGCGTCAGGAAACACAACGGAGATGAAAACATCCCCTAGTAGGGCATTTTGTCATGTGGCTTAGGTTGAGTCCATAGTGTCAAAATGAGCTGGCTAATTCATCTACATAGCAACAGAAAAATGATCAAATTCTTTATAGGTTAATGTATCAAAGCTTTCTATTGGCCCAAAGATGACGTGAGAGGACGTGATGGACACTATATATACATATTGGCATACATGTTTTAATGATACATCATGAGTTTTCCATTGATGGCAAACTAAATTAACAGGAGCTGATCCTAAAGTGTGGCACAAACTGTCTTTATTTGTATATTCTATTTTCATTCATTGGCTTTTAAACCTGACTGATATCCATTTTTTTAAATGTTATTTTAATGCATTTTTACTTAAATAGCACCTTAGTAAATCCCTGTTTTTTAAATGTACTTGCCTAACTTGGCTTTGGCCCTCAAACCTTTGAGAACCATAGTTTAGAAAGAAACCAAAGACACTAAAAAACACTGCTCGGAGCAATAAGTTGTGCACGACTTTCCCCAAAATTCAAAACACAGCGCATGAAACAATCTTGAGCCTATGAACACATTAATATTTTTCAATTCCCAAATTTAACTGAGGAATATAACGCATCTCCAACTTCAAGGAAAAGTACCCTCTCACTGTCCCATATTTTCACACCACAAAACTGCATATTAGACCACCCTTAGTTTTGTGCATATGCAAGCTGCATATGCAGCAGACAAACATTAAAAAAAGCGTCCAAGTT
This sequence comes from Neolamprologus brichardi, assembly GCF_056152115.1. Lineage (NCBI taxonomy): Eukaryota > Metazoa > Chordata > Actinopteri > Cichliformes > Cichlidae > Neolamprologus > Neolamprologus brichardi. Next base: position 22,190,450 of record NC_142111.1, on the reverse strand, counting down.
TAGTCGTCTGCACATTCATTCTGCATGGTGAAGTTCAAACATTCAAGTAAGCAAACAGAGTAGAAAATGACCTTAAGCAGCGTTTATCAGGTTGTTCTGGCTCACATTGGAGTGAACGGCATATTTTATTAATCTTCCCCATCAAAGCAACGGACACAACAAAATTCACACCCAGTGATGATCTTCCCAATTTACTTGCAGCTTTTCTGCAAATTTAAACTCACTGTCCTGCCACTGCTGTGCTCCAGGTTACCACTAAAAAAAATAACCCACTCAGTGACTCACTGGTTGTGTTGTTTTCCCCCTCTTGACATACAGTATAATTACTCCATTGCAGCTCACGTCATCAGTGCACTTATTAAGTCTACTAGCTGACAATCACCTCTGACTGGGCCTCATTTCATCGCTATGCGCCTTTGAGTGACACAAGCCAAACAGCCTGTTTGTTTGCATTGGCCCCTAACTCGCACGCATACTACATGCCAACATGGCCAAAATAGGGTATGCTCAAAGCTAATAATGTCCCGTCTGTGTTCACTTTTTGGAGGTGGGGGGGATTCTGAGCATTTTACGAGCATGTGTGTTGAGTCAGAAAAATCGAGATCCTGTATGGCAGCAAAACTAACCCGATTAGCTTTGTCATAAAGTTTGAAAGCAGTTCAATAAAAGTGCAAAATGTTGTGGCATAAGCACAAAAAACAGGGAGCCATGCATATCTGTAGTAGTCTCAGAATGTTTCAAGCAAATCTTAGTAGCAAATAAAATGATTCTTTGTGGTTTCAGTGGTTACAGATCTGTCCAGACGCATGTAGCATCAACCCCCACGGCTGTCAAAGTCACATCCCAGAAATTATACATTAAGAGTCAGCAAGTCTCACCTTCTGTGAGCCACGTCTCTTGGAGCTGGCTTAAATCCTGGAAGAGGTCTGAACAGAAAGACAGAAAAACAAAGAGTGAATATTCATCGACACACAGTAGCTATGACACAGACTGACTGACACTAACCATAGATCATGATGTATAACATGTAAAAAGACCAGAGGACTAAACTTCTACTCTTTCACTTTACCTTCAGATTCCTGAGGGGGCAATTCTGTGTCCATGTATTTCCTTTTCGCTGCCATCAACAGTCTATTTAGGGGCCCATTTCCTTGCGACTTCTGCAAAAGCCATAGAGGTTAAGAGAGGAAAAGAAGTGAGAAATGGACTCCCAACAGGGCATTTTAAGCACATCAGTGTCAAAGCAGTTAACAGCTCTTTACTATGGCCAGGAAAAATGGCATGAAGTGATGCAAAAGCTACCACTTGGACTGATGATGATATAATAATAATGATAACAGTGTCATGGATTACAAATGAGATCCTACTGCAGTTGGTGAGCGTCAAGCTCCACTGAAAACAACTGATTTCCCAGTTGTGGAGGCAATCTTGGAAAAACAAACGCGCCGTATGCGTCTGAACGACGTGACCATTTGGCACACATTGACACGTTCTCCAAACGAACTCTTTCACGTAAGAAACCCCGCTGACAAACATTAAATGCGCCACATTATATCCTTTACTTTGAGTGGGTTTTTTTTCATAGTTTTAAGCGGCTTGACAAACAGTTTCCTATCGCGCGCACGCACACACAGCTGCTCCAGCCAAAACTCGTGCAGACGCGACGCCGAGAGAAATTTAAAAAACAAAAACAAAACCCGGTAGCAGAAACGTAAAAAACCAGGCGAAAGAGGAGCGGAGAGTTAATCCCAATATACGTACATTTGCTAAAGTGTAAGGCACTTGCTGGTCCAGATATCCATCCATCTTATAATCCATCCGTTAACCGTTTGTGGTCATTTAGGCTGAGTTGAGTGAGATCCACGCAGCCTGCAGAGAGAGGAGGGAGCGCTGCTTGTGAATGGAGCTGCGTGGAGGCTGCATGCATAATGAGCTCCATTCACAAAAAATGCCGAGGGGAAGCGATGGCGAGTGATTACCCAGCGGGCTGCGGCCCTCTTTACAAATCTTCTTTTTGCGTTTGTGTGTGTCTGTGTGAGTGTGACAGATTGCAAGTTTCAGGTAAAGTTAAAAACAACAACAACAACAACAAAAAAAAAAAAAACCCCGAGCAACCACCTATTTACTTGTATTTGCAGAAAGATGCAGCTTTGTTAGTTAATGTGCGCAAAAGTTCCCTTTTCTGGTTCAAAAACACTTCGGATGTTTAGAAAAGTGCACAACATATAAGATGTGTGTATTTGAGACTTTTCTTGGGCTTTTTGCCACGTCTGCCCAGATTGCCAGGCTCCACTTTTTTTGTAGGAAACTGCGAGGGGAAAACAGATGTTGGATTTTTTGTGAGCGCGTGTTGTCGAGAGGCAACAACTAAACTAAACCCGATTTGATTGACGCACGCTCTTAGATAAAGTTTATACCGAAGTGTGGTGACTTTGAACGCCAGCTGTGCTGTCACTTCTCCAGCATAGATGATTTGGGGGTAATATGGAGACGTGCTTTTCTGGCTCGGTCCAGAGAGACTCGTGATTGGTGGATTTCCTCTTCAAGAGCTCGAATTTCTTGCCTTTGTCCGGATGAATACACTGGCTTATGAATGAAGTCTCGGTCCCCTCTATTAGCCAATCAGAGGCCTGGTAGTCAGGATCCTAGCAACCGTAGGTGGAGTTTGGGTCTTAGCAGCCAATCATATCTCGGCAGGCTGTTAGCTTTTATACTGGATTTTCCAGTTGTTTTTCATTCACAAAAAAGAGAGAGGAAAAAAAACCCCGTCCATTCATAAAAACCTGCCCTGGCACGAAAGTCCTGACAAGTTTTTCTTTTCTGCCCAGACAAACTCAAAGAACCTCATGTTGTTTACCTCATTTCATGTCTCTCCCCCATATTTATAACAAGACATCACAGCCAGGCCAGGAAAAAGTGGAACCAGCCCTGCAGGAGTTACATAGATCAAAATAAGCTTTAAAAAAGTGACGCAAATGAATTCAGGATTAAGGATTCTTACGTTTTTGTGGTTTTAACTCCACGCCACATGATAACCACAGGATTTAAAGCTCTTCGAGGCTGAGAGAATGGGGAAGTGCTCATTGCTTATGAAACTATTTTGCCAAATTAAAGCCACAGAAACAGTTTGAAAAAACCGAGAGAGGCCAGTCGAGAGACAGGAAATCAAGTCCTAAAGGGATTTGCGTTTAGTTTCAGTGGCGAACGAGATTCAGAGATACAGCAATGAGCCTTATAAGAGCACGTGCACCCTCCCTCGTCCTCATTTCTCCTCTGTTGATATTCAGTCTCCATAACAAGGGATACTGTACAGGTTATTTCCTGCTTAATGATATTTAGATGCACATTTAGATGTACACAACAGGCTATAAATATTGCATCAGCTCCGCTCTGTACTGCTACAGTAGCACTGAGCAGTTTCACTACAGAACAGGAACACAGACTCAAGGAAATTAGAAAAGATTCTGATAATTTAATTGAATTTAAGCCACTCAATGCTCTTCTATAAGATGGTACAGTGGGTGTCAAGTCAGGGTTTGATGCCCCTCAAAATGCTGGAAGATTAAAGTAAATAAAGTGGTGGAAAAAAAACATCAAGTTACACAATTTTGTTTTTCTTTTGCGTAAGACGCAGCATGCCTTTACAATCTTTGTTGGATCTCAAACTGCATAAACTAGGGAAGGTTGATATTCTGCGTCCATTTTGGATTTGCCTATAAAAGCACGCAGCTTCAGGGATGTCTCACGTGTTGTTTTGATGGATTTTCAACGTTGTGTGTCAGTGTATGACCTTAAATAGGTCAAAAGACTACAGCTTAGACAGGCGTAGGCTCTCATTAGTCATTCGTCCGTGGTGTATATCGTCAAATAAAGCATAAAAAGCAAAAATAAATTGTGATAACACACAGTGTGAGTTATGAAAATGGGCGTGCCGTTTATCCATAAATACAAGTCATTTCAACATATCAGGCCATTTGGGTCAATATGTACCAACAGTTATATGCACTGCAGCTAAATACTCAACCAAGATTTATGATCCCAAACAAATTCTGTCATTTGTTTCATAGACCTCTACTGGGTACTCCACGTTTTGACGTGTCCAGTGAAATATCTCAAGAAGTTCTATACGTTAAGTTATGGGCTAAAGAGGATGGATCTATCCGACATTGTTATCCTCTTAACTTTTCTCTAGCACCACTTCAAGGGTGGCTTTTGTGGTTTCTGATAACGTGCACTAAGCACTTGTTCGCTAGAATATTTGATACATTGGTGTTCACTTAGCTAACCTTATCTCTTTAGACAAACCTACTTGTGTCTAGTGTCAGTCAGAACGCTAATATGCAAAACACTGAGGGTAAACTTGTGGTATACAAAAGTCATTGTATTTGTCAAGTTCACAGGATAAAGAACCCAAATGCAGAGGGCTATACAGCAAATGATGTTCAACATAGCCAGGCTTTCTTTGCCTTCACTAGCTCAACAAAACATGAAACTCCAGTTGGCAATAATGGGCATCATGGTGATGATTGTTAGCTCTCTATTTTTTAAGCAGGGCTTTCTGCTTCAGGGTCTGTATGCATTTACATAAAAATGGCCGTCATATGACTCTCCTGCAAAAAATGATCCCAATGAGTGCCACCTACTCCGATCATCGATGATGAAAAATCTATAAAGAAGATAAAATGAAACTATTTTACAAACACTATGAGAAGAATAACTTGCACCTATAAAACAATGACAATGCACTGAAAACATGCTGTGAATATAACAGTCAGTGTCAGTTGATTTTGAACCTGACTATAACTTGCTTGTGACCAGGTTAAGTACTCAGTAGTTGATCACGGTGATGTAGCCAGGTAGAAGGCCAGCCACTTTTGTGACAACAAAGCTCTGACTTCCATCTTGCTAAACCATGAATCTTGAACCTGTGGTCACAAGATCAGGTAGATGTAACTGAAAATGAAGCAAACTTTTTATTCAGGTTGATCTAGAGTCCAAAGCGGGTGCACAGGCACACACCTAATAAATATGGCCTTGTGTGTGTGTGTTACTGTTGTTTTTTAATTTCCAAACTTTATAATAAACGGATATTTTTCACAGGCTGTCCTCAATTATATTACCTGCATAAAGCAACAATGTAAGAAGATCTTGTAGCGAGTTAAGATTTGCATGTTATAATCCAACTTCTGCACATCTGGCATTACATTGTTGTCCAGGCGCCTACTGTAAACGCCTTCAAATTCTCAGTACACCACCCTTCTCCAGATACAAACATTTAAGGGAACGGTCTGGACTATTTATACTCATGGAGTAATTGGGGAAGTGGAGACAGCTGGGGGCAAAGGGGACACAGGTGAAGGCAATAAAGACAATCATGGGTAAGTCAAACTCAGATTTAGATACAAGAGACTAACTGATAAAGTAAAATAGGAAATAACTAGAGGTTTAAACTAAGAAAACTCACTGAACGAAGGATGCTGGGGAGACAAAAACATTATACCAAAATATAAGGAATAAATCTCAAATGACAAGCTTCATAAACACTAAACTAGAAAAATAGGAAAAAAATACAGAAACAAACTGGAATTGACTCGATACAACTACTAATCAAAAACCTGGAGCTTCTCAATAGCAAAGAAGGTCAAACTGAAAATGCTTAAAAATGAGAGAAACCCATAGACTCTGACATTACCTATGTTTTAAAACATCTAAAATCTTTTGATTTAATTGTTCATGTCAGTATTAAAAGCAATGTTTGAAACGCACATAAAAAAAACCCCCAGCAAACAGGCCAAAAACGTACGAGTCAAACCCAACATAGAAACCTCACCAGTGTTCCCCAGAGAAGTCACAACCTAAAAAGTCCGGGCTTTACATAACCAGCTCTTTTCCAGTGACCGGTTGGAAAAAAACAAAGATTTTTTGCTGATGGTTGCACTACACTGTGCTTTATTAAAGCAACACTCAACATATTGGTGCTGTTACCACAGATTATTGGCAAATACCTGCAAAAATAAGTCAGATGTGACAATCCACATGTGACAGGAAGACATGTGAAAATTCCTCATTTTCCCTGTGAAAAAGACGATCTTTGTGTTTGTAAACGATCTCTTTCTTTATGCTAAATGAACTTTTCAGATGTGGAAAAACGACGCCGTTATTTCAAAATCCTCACATGGAAACCCCCTCTCTCTTTGGCTTACTGTTACTTTTCACCCACGAGTCAACATTTTTACATCTAAAGTGGGAACTGTCACATGTGCTTCCAGACAATGCACCGTGGAAAAAAAAAAAGTTGACTTTGGAGATGTGGCACGCGCTCGGAAAGCACACATGTTTTTAATTCGACTTCCTCAAATTGGATAAAAGAGGAGAAAGGAGCAGAAACAGCCGCGTTAAGTACCTACACAGTGATACACCTACATTTAGCGTTGTGCTGACGCAGTTCTGTTGCTACAGCTTATGCAAGATTTACAACTTCTTTAGGTCCTTTAGGATGAATGGAGAAGCATTGGCTATAGATCACCTCCCATCTATTTCATTTACAGAACACACATACACACGCATAGTGCTGAAAAGCATTGTGAAATCTATTGTAATAGTCATCCACCCTTCAGTCTAATATAGCTTTGTCAGCAGGGAGATAAGTACTAACAGAGACAGAGGGGAGACATTTTAAGTTCAGTGCGGTGCTGCAGAGTGGACTCAAAGTGCTTATTGATCAAAGCTGGCTGTGCTTGATGGATGGATGAAATGTTATTATAGCTTTAGCTGTTGCCGCTATGGGGAGAGAAAAAGTGAGGTGTGTTGAAATGGAGGAAAGACGGGCAGAAATTTTTCCAAAAGAGTGAAATGCTTTCAATAAAGGACGAAATCAAAGCATAAATGCATGACGGGAATGACAAACTGATGCAGAGGCAGACGAGGGGGCAGAAGGCGTCTGTGGGGGGGATGGGTGTGTGTGGAAGGGCCGTCGACAACACCTCTCTGTCTTTCCTCTCTCCTCCCTCGCTCCTGATAAGGCTGATGGTGACTGATAAACATAAAATAAAACAAGGGCAACATCACACGAGGATTTACTGGAATCACGATGCATAATCAAAACAATTACACCCATACTACAGAGTTTCCCTCCCCAACTCTTATGCATGTATTAATGCATTAAAATGATGTTGCTTTCAGGCATTTTAACCTAATCGTATTTTTTTAAACACAGGAAATCACAAAAGCAAAACCCCAGAATAACTAGTTTACAGAGCAAGTTTGAGTGTTTGTTGTATTTGAGCTTCATCAGCACGTGAAGATTTCTTTCTTGTCATGTTGTTGTGCAAATTTTAGATTATTTCTGAAAAATTTAAAGACTTTTGGTCGATGTTAGCATAAATGCACCACGGGCAGGTATAAGCGTTCAACATTTATTTCTGTTTTTTTAAATGGACACACACTCACTGCCAGTTTTTGAGGTGCACGTGTTCAACTGCAAGTATCTAATCAGCCAGTCACACAGCAGCCTGTCAAAACAAACTGCTCAAGTTCAAACCTGAGCATAGGGTTGAGGAAGAAAGGTGACTTAGGTGACTTTGAACATGGCATGGTTGTTGGTGCCAGATGGGCTGCTGTGAGCATTTCAGAAACTGATGATCTACTTTGATTTTCAGACACAACAATCTCCTGAGTTTAGAGAGAAGGTCCAAAAAAAAAAGAGAACATATCCAAAGAGTTCTCTGGGAGAAAATGCATGTCAGAGGTCAAAGAGGTCAATGGCCAGACTCATTTGAGCTGACAGTAACTCAAATAACCATTGGTTCCCACCAAGAGAAGAGCTCCAACGTGTCAAACCTTTAAGCAGATGGGCTGTAAAGACCACACTGGGTGCCCTAGCTCAGCGGTCCCCAACCTTTTTGACGCAACGGACCGGTTTATGCCCGACAATATTTTCACGGACCGGCCTTTAAGGTGTCTTGGATAAATACAACAAAATAAAACTAGTACCGGTACCGAAAAGAGGAGATCTATTCATAACACACGTGAAAAGACCCAGGAAAACCGAGTTAACATAAAAACGATAACAAAATAACGCTGAAAACCGATAAAAACCCTGAAAACCATACATTTCACACCTGAGCCTCAACTCTCGCGGCCCGGTACCAAACGACTCACGGACCGGTACCAGTCCGAGGCCCGGGGGTCGGGGACCGCTGCCCTAGCTATTAGCAGGCAGTGTTGGGAAGGTTACTTTTAAAATGTATTCCATTACAGAATACAGAATACATGCCCCAAAATGTATTCTGTAACGTATTCCGTTACGTTACTCAATGAGAGTAACATATTCTGAATACTTTGGATTACTTAATATATTATCATGCTGTTTACAACTACATGAATGTACTATTGCTGTGATTTATTACTGTTACTGAAGGTCCGCGGCTCCGAACCGTAGTAAAGGGACCTCTGGCTAATACGGTGGGTTCTGTGTCGGGCTAGTAGCCGAAAACTAGCTTTACTTTGTTGTCTGGGTCAACTTTGCTAGCGAGAGACAGAGAGAGGCGTTGAAAGGCTGCTCCAACGGAACTTATTGTTTTTGGAGGAAAACACGAACACAGTGTACAGTCGAGTCTTAATAGCTTACTTACAACTGGGCTCGTCAGGCACTCTTCTTGGCTGCAGTGGTTATTATTATATTTACATGCTTCCAGCTCCCGTTTTTGCTGGATGACAGCTCGTACTTTTCCTTTTTCTCCCTCCTCGCTCACAGACACATAACGTGTATGGCAGTCCATTCTCCCTGCAGCACGGACTACACTGCCTATGATGCTACATTCTTTAGAGCTATACCTGTAGCATTCTGCCTATTAGCTTAGCACAACAACAACAAAAATGCCTCTCTCACCCAGGAAGCACGCAGAGAGAGCGTCACCCTGTAACCATGGCAACCGTAACGCTGCCACCTAGAACAACAGAACGTAGCTGTCAAACAAAACCCAAACAGTCCTGACCCGCCACAATATGAAACAGGGAAGTACCGCCGTGTAATCCATTTATTTCAACAAAGTAACTGTATTCTAAATACCACCTTTTTAAACGGTAACTGTAACGGAATACAGTTACTCATATTTTGTATTTTAAATACGTAACGGCGGTACATGTATTCCGTTACTCCCCAACACTGTTAGCAGGATAGCGAGGCAGTTTACACAGGATCACCAAAATTGGACAACTGAAGATTGGAAAAATGTTGCCTGGTCTGATGAGTCTTTATTTCTGTTGCAACATTCAGATCGCAGGGTCAGAATTTGCTTTGAGTGACATAGAAATATGGATCCATTCTGCCTCGTATCAGTGGTTCAGGCTGTGGTGGTATAATGGTGTGAGAAACTTCACACATTTTAGGCTCATTAGAACCAGTTGAGCATTCATATGTGAGAGCCTACCTGAGTATTATTGCTGACGTGTCCATCCCTTTATGACCACAGTGAGTGACCTCAGATGATCTCAAACCGGTTTATTGAACATAACAATGAGTTTACTGTACTTAAATGGCATCCACAGTCACAGACCACGATCCAATAGAGCACCTTTGGGATGTGTTTGAACATGAGATTCACACCATGAATGAGCAGCCAACAAATCTGCAGCAACTGTCTAATGCAACTCTGATGCTATCATGTCAATATGAACCAAAATCTCCAAGGAACGTTTCCAGCACCTTGTCGAATCTATGCCAAAAAGAAGTGAGGCAATTCTGAAGTCCAACCTAGTAGAGTGGATTTAACAGTTATGGGGTATATGTAGCATATTAGGGGAAGGTGAAAGGGTAGTTGTTGAAAGCCTGTGACTTAGTAGGAAAACATTAACTTGGGAATAAAAAACAATTATTTATTCTGATATACTAGGATAGAATAGAATTGTCTCTTCTTTTAAAATCAAAACATTTGCAATGAAATTTAAATAGAGAGCACCTTTTTTAGTTTAAAGCAGTTTGTTGTTGATGTGGTATTTGTTGACTTGTCTTCTCTGCTGTAAATGAAGATGAAGTGATTTAAATATTAACTCTACTTCCTAATGTTATGTGATGAGCCGCCACACTGAGCACTTGCCAGCCATTAGTCATTCTCTGACAAAAACACTCTGACCCTGGTCTCCATTACTTGAGTAATATGAATTCAACACATCCTGTGTATATATGTGGCTTTGCTAGCAACCTTCATTGTCAGTTTATTTCACAAAGCTGCCCATTTCCACCAAGCATTTGTCGACAGTTTGCATGCAGCAGCTGCAGCTTTACTGGGAATGTAATAGATTCCCCATAACAGCTATTGTTCTGCTTTGCTGGGCAGTGGTTGTTAAGGGGAATCCAAAACGAAAACATATGGGTTCAATCTATGCTTGCAAATCTTCCCTGCAAATAAAACTATGTTTATTTGTTCATTCTTTTTACTGTATTTACTCACTTTAGTTCAAATAGATTATGTCAGGCTCCTCGCTCAGTTTGGTTTCAGGGGATAGATACCCTCTTGCACCACTCTGGGTTCAGGGGGTAGACACCCTCTCTACTTTTAAGATCAGGCTTTAAACTTTCCTTCTTGAGAAAGCTTAAGGCTGGATCAAACGACCTTAAATCATCCTTTAGTTATCCTGCTGAGAGACCTCCCCTGAGGATCTTTCCTCTATGCTCCTTTTTTCCCCTCCCCATGCATTTATATGCTAGTATGCCATGTCATTTCAACCAGTTGGCCTTCACTCTCCCCCAGCGTGTGCTTTGTCCTTTTAGTCGTCTCTCTGTCTTCCTCTTTTGTCTCTTCTTATTTCTCTAACAATACCCATTTGGCTGTGCTCCCTACTGCAGATGTCTTCCTATTAAAAGTGAGCTCTTCCTCTCTGCTGTCACAAAGTTCTTGCCTGTAGTGGATCGCTGGATCATAGAGTTTCTATCTATAGCGTTGTAAGGTTCTCAAAATGTAAAGTGTTTTCAAATGGCTGATCTTTCAAATCCAACAGGTCTAAGTGAGGGTAACAGAGTGTATTTTTAGTAATTCTTCTGATTCTACTGAGAACAGGGATGCTAAGGTGGAGCTGGAGGTTAGCGAAGATACAACCACATGTGTTTGTTGTCTTTTGTGGCTTCCATGCTGACAATGGACTTGTAAAAGTAGTGTTTTAGCCAGGTATGCAAAATGTGGTGGTTTGACTCCCATGAGATGCAACGCCATAGAGCATTATCCCAGATGAAGTTAGGTGATAGTGACTATAACCCACTGGTGGTAGAGCTGAGTAAGTGGATATTTTTCTGGACAATCTGGATGACTTGGAGAGTGGGAGGAGGAGGGCCTGAAAGGGACAGTGACAGAACACAGTGAATTTAAAGGAAGCAGAGTAGAGGCTCAGAAAACACATGCAGGTACGTAATTGGAGCAGAATATTCATGTAAATGTTTATAGCATGGAAAAGGAATGAAGACAGGACAAGAGAGAACTTACTGAACTCTCTGTTTCCTCATTTCTCTCTGAATTACTTGTGCTCACTGTGTGTGAGCACCAAAGATTGCAAATTGAGAAGAAATATGAGTAAAAATGTACACTTTGAGTAATAATTGCTTTGTGAAGCCTTCCTTGTTGGTCCATTTCTCCTTAGTGTTACTTGCTCAGCTCATGTTTACATGGATTTTTTTTCCCAGATATGCCGACGCTGCAATAATGTTTGCTTATGTCTAGACCATTCCCATCACACCAACATTAGTCACTGGAGTCAGAGCATGAAAAGAAAAACGGGCTTCTAAGGAATTGTGTGAAGCGACGATACACAAGGAAGCGAAGACTTTCGCCAAGAAATATTGAAACAATCAAAAGATTTCTTTGGTCCACAAAAGTCTTATTGTTGTGATTAAGTGCTACTTAAGTAAATATTTCTGTAAACGTTTAAATATTTAATCAGGACTAAATATTTAAATATTTATGCAAACATGACTGAATCAAAAACTTATGGGTTGTTTGAGTATTTCAGAAACTGCTGATCTACTGTGGAAAAAACAGAGAAAAGCAGAAGAAGACCACACCGAGTGCCACTCCTATCACACAAGAACAGGAAACTGAGACTACAGTTCACACATGCTCACCAAAATTGGACAACAGAAGACTGGAAAAGTGTTGCCTGATCGATTTATGCTGATGCATTTGGATGGAAAGATCAGGTTCAGGCTGGACGTGACGATGCAATGCTGTGAGGGATATTTTCTGGGCACCCTTTAGGCTCCTCGGTACCATCTGAGCATTGCTTATGCACCAAAGCATTGTTTGGTTCCCGTTATTGGTATGCAGCCAACAAATCCGCTGCACTTTTGTCAGTATTACCAAAATGACTGAGGAATGTTTCCAGCATATGGTTGAATCCAGTGTTGGGGAGTAACGGAATACATGTACCGCCGTTACGTATTTAAAATACAAAATATGAGTAACTGTATTCCGTTACAGTTACCGTTTAAAAAGGTGGTATTTAGAATACAGTTACTTTGTTGAAATAAATGGATTACACGGCGGTACTTCCCTGTTTCATATTGTGGCGGGTCAGGACTGTTTGGGTTTTGTTTGACAGCTACGTTCTGTTTGTTCTGTTGTTCTAGGTGGCAGCGTTACGGTTGCCATGGTTACAGGGTGACGCTCTCTCTGCGTGTTTCCTGGGTGAGAGAGGCATTTTTGTTGTTGTTGTGCTAAGCTAATAGGCAGAATGCTACCGGTATAGCTCTAAAGAATGTAGCATCATAGGCAGTGTAGTCCGTGCTGCAGGGAGAATGGACTGCCATACACGTTATGTGTCTGTGCGCGAGGGAGGGAGAAAAAGGAAAAGTAGGAGCTGTCATCGAGCAAAAACGGGAGCTGGAAGCATGTAAATATAATAATAACCACTGCAGCCAAGAAGAGTGCCTGACGAGCCCAGTTGTAAGTAAGCTATTAAGACTCGACTGTACACCGTGTTCGTGTTTTCCTCCAAAAACAATAAGTTCCGTTGGAGCAGCCTTTCAACGCCTCTCTCTGTCTCTCGCTAGCAAAGTTGACCCAGACAACAAAGTAAAGCTAGTTTTCGGCTACTAGCCCGACACAGAACCCACCGTATTAGCCAGAGGTCCCTTTACTACGGTTCGGAGCCGCGGACCTTCAGTAACAGTAATAAATCACAGCAATAGTACATTCACGTAGTTGTAAACAGCATGATAATATATTAAGTAATCCAAAGTATTCAGAATACGTTACTCTCATTGAGTAACGTAACGGAATACGTTACAGAATACATTTTGGGGCATGTATTCTGTATTCTGTAATGGAATACATTTTAAAAGTAACCTTCCCAACACTGGTTGAATCTGTGCCATGAACAGTTAGGGCAGTTCTGAAGGTAAAACGGTCCAACCTGGCAGTAGAAAAGTGTATTTCATAATGTTTGTATATTCTAATCTTCTGAATGACCCAAACTCAAACTTTCCAGTGCAAAACAGAAATAAAATAGCCATTTTTTCTATATCTTGAAGCATACATCAGATGTCTTCACGGACAGTGGACCGTTAAAACAAACACTCTTAGGCTGGAAGCTAACAGGGAGCTCGGTTTGTTTAGAATATGGAATAGGCTTGCAAGGAAGAGCAGCCTCTCTGACATGCCATGCCAACTGGAAAATCCTTCATAATGCAAACAAGAACAACTGTGTGTACTGCCTGTGTGCATGTCCTACACGTCCTTGCAACACGCAAGACACCTTTTCCAGTTTTTTCCCCCCCAAGGTGACCAAAAATAATATCAGCTCCACCTCCGTTCCCGACTATCTCACATCCTTAGTATGCTATGTTGCCAAATCTAGACCCCCCAGGGCTGCCTCGTGTCCTGCCTGTGCAAAACCCAAGGTGCCTGATTTACATCCAGGACAATTTCCTTTGCAAACAATACATACCTGAAAATAACTCTAGACAAAATAGAGCCAGCTATGTTTGCTGTATGATTTTACAGGACACTTCCTCCAAAGGTCATGCGGGATTATTGAAACTTGGAACCTTCCTGAAAAGATCCTATTGTTTAAGGCGTTAAAAGACTCTATATCACGTCGCTACGCTTTGACAAACTGATGGTGATCGTGCTGCATTTGAGCCTGTATGTACAAGAAAGCTGAGAGTTGATTTGTGATTCATTTTGCTTGACATGTTTGGTTCTTAACTCTGAGGCTGCTTCCAGGATTTTGATTTACGCCTTTTGGCAATGTGCAGAGGATTGTTACTGCCTGCTGGGTTTTAGACCACAGAGACATACCGAGTGATTTCCCACCCGTGCACCACCCTGTGGAATTCCTGGCAGTGATGTGCAGCCAGCACCAAAGACAGGCTTCACTCGCCTCAGCTGCAGCAGCTTCATTGGAGGTGCGTCTGTGAAAAGAGAGAGGTTAAAAGAGGTTGTGTGTTTATGAGGAAGTGTCTGTTTCATGTTTAATGCATACTACCATGTATGTGCACTGCCCCTCCTTAGCCCATGTGTGCTGTAAAATTCACCCAAGGACCTTTTCTTCATTCCCCCCAGGACGCTGCACCGTTGCTGGGATGCCTGCTTGTGTATAGCCATAGTCAGGAAATGTCACTGTTGGCATCTGACGAAGGCTAGTGCGCCAACCCAAGCGTGCCTCCTCGCCACCTGCGGCCCAACCTCCTCTGCTGCAGACACTGGCTCGCTTGTTTGTTCACCAACCATTCCCTGCCATTCCTCTCCAAAGTCAGCCTGTCTGGCCTGCCCTGAGCTTGTGAAAGATCAATCAGGTGAGCACAATAGCATTTATAGGGTTGTTTTTGACTGGTGGCCCTGTAAGTGGCTGCCATGCAGCTGCACCGTCCCAGCTGAGCTGCCAGGAACACAAACACAAAGCTGACTCTAAAGTCTCCCCCACAGAGATACTCCCACTCACACACACACATACATACACACTGGAAAATACCAATTTTAATGCTTTGAAATGGGAGAAAATATATCATAAACATAAATGTAATCTATCCCGTATTTATTTGTTATTTGATTTTATTCGTGTTTTTCTCCTGTATGTCCTTACAATCCTTTACAATCAGCACTTAACCTAACACCATGTACATCTTTGGACTGTGGGAGGAAGCTGGAGACACCAGAGAGATTCCACACAGACCAAATGCACACATAAAGGTCCCAGATTGAATTCAAATCGACTCTGCCCTCTTGCTGTGAGGTGCCAGTGCTAACCGCTTCAGTACTTAAACGGCTGGGTGATATCAACTTTTTTTTAAAGGCCAGTCTATGGAGACATGGAAGTTTGCATTAACCTCCTAAGACCCGAACTCTTCCACGGCATGCATTTTTAATTTCTCTTTGATATTTGAGCTCATTGGGACCTTATGAATGTAAAAACAAAGAATTACCAGATTTTTTTTTAACCTAATTTTTGTTTCTAAGAAAAATGAGAGCCACATATGAGGATATTTGTTTAAAATTTCGATAGAACAGTAGCAGTATAATGTCCTCGTAAGTGGATATCAGGCCCTTGTAGAGCAAAATTTAGTATTTTGGTCTAAATAACCCAAAATGTGATGTCCACATATGTGGACGCCAGGTCCTAGGAGGTTAAGGTAAGGCTAAGAGATAAAGCTCCAGTGCATTCGTACTCCTAATGCTTAATTTATACTACCACAGTCGGGTCTGTTTGCAATGGTATTTGCCTACAGACAGCCAACTGAAAGGGGCGGTCAACTAAACCAAACATGCTCCCAAATGCAGATTCCTCATCATGGATGATAGGATAGTCCATTGGTGTCATACCAAAATCAAAAGTAAATAAATAAAAGAAGAAGAAAGAGTTAATAAAATGTTTTTTGGGTTTTTTTTGCCTGTCCCATTTGGTTCTTTAGCCGTCAGAATTGTTGTCTGAAGACCAACAAGGATACCCAATGGATTTATTTTGCCAAATGGATCATCATGGAATTGCCGTATTGGTCCATTTGATCGACCTTTGTTTTTATTATTTATTTTATTTTATTTTCAGTTGTTACAGACGGGACAGACATGAGTGAGGGATAGGAAAGGGAGAAAGAAAGAGGAAGGAAAAGAAAAACAGAAGGGGAGAGGGACAGTGAGAAAGGGGAAAATATCTCCTGGATCACCTGTTGAGAGAGAAAGAATAGAAAACAAGCAAAAAAACCCAAAACAAAGCAACATACTAAACACAACACCATCGCATTAATCTAGCTAAGTGTAAACAGCAGTAAATACTAAATATTGAATGTTGTTGTGCAGCACGCAGGACAGACAGCGCACAATGTGCTTTGAAGTAGCAGCCAAGAAAGGTGTGATTTAAGTCTACGAACAGTGAACACCCGTGTGCACACCTGTGTGGATCGGCGCGCTTGTATTCAAATGGTTTCCCCATAAAAAAGTTAATAAAATGTTGAAAGAACTGTGATATTCAGATTCAGTCCTTTATGCAAAAGGAAGAAAGTAAAGTAGATTAGGTTAATCTGGTGTTTTGAGTATTTAAGCACGATGATGACCGAGTCTACACTCTTTATATTATGGCAAAAACATACAAAAGATTATCACAACTAATTATTCTTTAAAGAAGGAGGATATTTTTACTTATTATTCGCAACATAAACCACTTGCTATTGCATCCGGTCATTTATAGACTGTTAAAGATACAATCAAATGCATTTTTATCCATGGTTGACATACCGACACCATAAAACTGGGCTTCTATTACTAGCCAGACATCCATCATGGAGACCAAGTCAGTTGTGGGAGACGCTGTTTTGTTCTAAAAGCAGGATAGCTTTGAGAAGACACAGAAGAGCCTTGTTATGTCTCTTTCTCTGACTCTCCCACTGCTCACATCGGGCTGGTTTTGAGTAAACCCTCTTATTGTTGCCAGCAGCCCCCTCTTCACCCACATTTCCATTTATATCCCATTTTCCACTTCATTTCCATGCTAATTTCAGGAGACAAAAAAATCCCATGTTATGTCATTTATAGGGCTGCAGCTGGTTTATCTATCCATACAAGGGGAAAACCAGTGGGGCTGGCCTCGGGGCATGGGCTCCCCTTCATCAAAACCTCCTCTGTTAAATCAAAGGCAGGACATGTAGATGGTAGGACTGTTTGGCATACTGATGATAAAGATGTCTGTTATGGGATGCCTGGCATTGAGATCGAAAGAACAAAAACAGATTAATAACAAGTTATTTTAGCTTTCCTGAGCTGTGCTCCAAATTTTCTGCTGGGGTTTCATGGTTTTGCAATCCTGTATTGTGTTGTTTTCACAAGGGGGCCTGTCTAATTTTCTTGGATTCCTCCTTGTAATGACTCTCAATCCTTGTTAACTCTGTGGTGTAAACAATGCCTCCAGATCTTTCCACCAAAACAACACACAAGCCTGTTTGGAGGCCTGAACAAGTGGGTGGTTGTGTTTAGTTTGGGTTTATCCGGTACTAGGAGACCTGATAACGCAGCTTGACCGCAGATGTCCTACTATGGGTGATTGTGAGTTTAATAGGATGTGAGGGTCAGGGAAAACTATCCCAGGGAATTTCTTTAAGTTTCTATATGATTCTGTATATTCTTTGTTGTCTGTGTAGATTTTTTTCCCACACAAAATACAGACAAATAAAAACGTCTCTGTCCACTATTTAACAATTTAACAAGACAAATCAGATCAGATTAAAACAAACCTTTTATGCTGACTGTCTGCAGTCTGCATGGACATCTTCATTTTTCTGCACTCCTTCCTGGCTGGATATCTCTGTGTAGGTTCTCAGTCATCCAGGTTGTGGTAGTCTAAGGAGCTTGGTTAAAAAGCGATAGACTTATTTAAGTTTCAAAACCTTAAAGTCAAGAATTTTAAAATATTCATTACTTGTATAGCTAAATAAACACCTGTTATTTTACCAAAAACTATTGACTAGTAGCTGACAGCAACAAGTAGTGGAGGAATTTTATTTAAACTACACTTCACTACGCACAAAATGTGTGCATAAAGTATACAAAGTAAAAATAATTCTTCTGCAGAAAAAAGATCCACATCAGTGCTAAATGATCAATATTACTCCTGCATATATTTAAAGTTTATCTCATTCAAAATATTTTATATTCTGTTTAATGTTCAGCATCATGTCCTATAAATCATGTTTGTTGCGGTCCTTTGAGGATTATGCAGCTCTGAAAACAAAAACAATAAAACAAAGGACAAAACAGTTGTTCATGACCTCTGAAACACAAGCCTAAACCTTGATTTTAAAAATAAAATAAAATATATTAATTTAAAAAATCATCCATATTACACAATGTGTGACTACAAGGGAGTGACGGTGAACACTGGCAGGGGAGTGTTTATAAAAACTGCTGGTTAAACCAAGTGATTTCTCACAGATGCTAATCTGAAAGTGCTGCTGAGCCTGCACCTGGTCGACTTAGCTGTTGTTTTCATTGTCAGAGATTTCCTTGATGATGTACTAAAGTAGTTTTATTACTCGATCTCCTCTACATCACACACGTTGCCCAATGTGGTTATCAAGAGGAAACTCATCGGTTGCAATGCTAAATCACTGACGCTCATTTATTTGCTAAAGCTAACTGGGTTTTGAAACAAAGCGCAGATCATAACTAATCTCGGAGAAGTGAAAGTAGAACCAGTGACAGCTTCCCTCGCACGCTGGTCTCCCATTAGTTTACTTTGAAAGAAGGTTGATCCACAATGGATATGTGCACGCCGCTAAAAATAAGCACAAGTCATTGTTACTGGTGAATGGACACACCAGTAAATTGGAGCCAGCTACAGTTTCAGTAAGTACAGTGGTAAGCAGTGCTTTTAGTGACAATCCGGTCGGATGGATTATCTCCGTTGTTCTCCTGGCTGAAGTTTGGTCCTTTTACAGCATCCTGCCATGCGATTACATTTGTTCCTGACCACCGAGAACACTCGCGTTAACTTTTATCGAGTGGAAAAAAAGTTAGCTTGTTTATATTATGCTAACATAGCTGTGTCGCTAGCGGTCATGTAGCACATCATTATATACCAGCTAGCCAAACTTCAGTAATCCTACAAACGTCACTGCTGTTTAGTTTTCTGTCTTCATTTATGTTGGAAGTGATAACAGAGCTGTACGTTTTAATTTGTTTCCAAAACCCCGCAGTCAGGACATGCTTTATTGCATTTAGATAGAAGCTAGCGAGCTAACTTCCTGCTAACTTCTAACTCCGTTAAATGTCATAAATTCCGTTTTCATGGATGCCTGAATGTTAAACTCAGTTGTTACACCTGGTAGAGCAGAACGCTGATCATTTTATTAAAGATGAAAGACTTTAGACAGTTTTTCAACTCTCAGTAATGCCATAGTGATCGTTTGATATATGGACCTGCAGCGGAGTTTAGGCCCAGACACGGCCAGTGACGTCAGACTTAACGACCGGATAGCAAACTGCTGCCACAATATGACTGTAATGTAAAGGATAGATGGAAATAAGTAACGAGTTTTATGACAGCACAAATCTTTTTTTCCGGTGGACTACAATTTATGGTTCGCCTGAAAATGTCCTCGTCTATCCTCTGCAAATGTTGCAAGTGGATGATGGTCCGTCCTAATCAACAATGCTTCATAGGTTAAAATGCTGTGTCTGCTAACATTATATAAATGCTTAAGCTAACATAATGCAACTAACATTATACCTCATAGGTTGGTAGTGTACTCGGCAACCATACTTTTCAACATTTCAGCCTGTGTCCTGTCAAAAACATCAAAATTTATATTCACATTTTACAATAATATTTAATTTAAAAGGTGTATGGTAAATAAACAGTGTACAACCATGACTTTTAAATATCTAAATGCATGGGATGCGAACATAGCCAAATCCTCTCTCTCAGGCTTCTAGTTGTTGGGATTTATTATTTGGAGACCATAACTGTCTGTAAATTTTCATCGCAATCCATCCAGTAGTTGTCGAGATATTTCACTCTGGCTGACCCACCAACTCAAGTGATGTTCTTTATCTAAAACCCTTCCATAATGTTTCTAGATCAAATGTTGCCTTTATTTTCAAACCATGACAAATAAAGTATTATTGGATATTAAGTATTTTTAAACATGGAAGTTGCAGCTATAGTTAAAAAGTAAATCACATGAGACATCCCTACCATCACTACAGAGATGCCCCTCTTCAAACACATATTCACACACACCCTGCAAACAACTGTCACAGGAAGTCTAAAGACACAAGGTGACCTTTTGCACCTGTAAGAATCAGCTAATGCTCCACATGTATGAAATGCCTGGCACGCCACACTGTCTTTGAAGTTCTCCACCAGGCTATGTCAGACTAGCACCCACGCCATCCTGTGCCATCTGGGCCATCACCAGAGCAGGAATGTGAATGACTGCCCTTGATAGAGGAATATGCACTGTATGTAGGTCTGATTGTCCAGGAGCAGCGAGGATGTGGTTTAAGGGCCTTTGACATAAGCTTTGTCTTTGGGAGTGGAGATTCTACAATTTTGCATCAATGAAAAATATTCTTTGACATTTTTATTGTCAGTAACAATAAAAATTAATTTCTAGTAGTTGGGGGCTTCTATTTTAGGCTGTTAGTGTTGCAAGAGCAGAATTTAGGAAAAGTGTTGAAATGACCACAAAGTAGTCATCACAAAAATGAATTAAATGCAATACTAATATTACTGTTAATATTTCGTTTGATTTTGGTGAGGGTGCTGCATCAATGGAGCATGCAGGAGGGAGGAAACAGGATGCCCTACATGCTCGCTGTGAATTTACTGGCCATGTAAGAATAGACGACAGTTCCCTGCTCTATTCTTAGATTACAAAAGTCTAACATGACACAGCCTTTGGGTACTAAGTTAATTTAAGACCATTTTATGTTAGATCTAACTGAATCAGGCTTTTGCACTCTCCCATGCAGCTCAGTTGGATCATGCACAAAAAAGTTCAGGTCTGCAATGCACGTGTCAAATCAGCTTAAATCGATATTAAGCTAATAAAGCCTTGTTAAAATGAATGCTTGCAGACGTACGTTGGTATTAATAACTTGGGGTCCATCAATGCCAACTTTTAACTTCTGTCTTCTATGAACCTATGCAATGTTTATAACTGGTTAAGAAGCATTTAAGCTCCTGCTGATTTCACAGGATAGTCTTGAGCTGTCTGAGACTTGATAGGAGGGACTGTATGAATGTAGACTTTGGGACTTTGACCTGATACTGAAAATGTGCTTAGCCAGTGTAACCAATAAACATATACTGTTTACTTATTGGGTTTCCTGATACAATAAATTCCAAGTGAAGTAAAACAGTTTGTCCCCAGAAGTAAGTGCACAACTTATAAACAGTTTCTCTAAATAGAGATCTATGTGACATTATGCATGTTCAATTCTAATCAGGACACATCTGTCTATACCCGACATCATATTTGATTGGATTTCATGTGGACTGCAACTGATTAGATAGACGGACATATTCATGATAATAATAATTATTAAAGTGACATAGTCAATTAAACATATTTGGAAGCTAAAGCAAAAGTAAAAATGTGAAATAGACCAAATTCTCTCAAGACTTTCATCAAAATCGTCATATCTGTTGTTTTGCTCCTAATATTTTTAAGATTGTAAATTACATTTACGAGTATTTACACTTTAAAAGAGGGAAGAATGCAGTGTTTGAAAGGTGCACACTTGACTTTTAGCTAGGAAGCTGATGTTTTGTGCTTGGTTAAAGCTAGAAGAGATGGTTTAAGTAGAAATATTTATTAGTAACCTTGAATGTTAGACCTCCAGTTTTCTGAGTTCTGCCACATCAATATGGGACAACACCTGCATGCACGTTTTGCATCAGTCTACTCAGCTGCTGCTAACAGGTACCCTAAATCAGCGGTCCCCAACCTTTTTTGCGCCACGGACCGGTTTATGCCCGACAGTATTTTCATGGACCGGCCTTTAAGGTGTCGCGGATAAATACAGCAAAATAAAACTAGTACCGGTACCAAGAAAATTTATTCATAACACACGTGAAAAGACCAAGGAAAACCGAGCAAACGATAACAAAATAACGCTGAAAACCGATAAAACCCCTGAAAACTATACATTTCACACCTGAGCCTCAACTCTCGCAGCCTGGTACCAAACGACACCAACCCCCGGTCCAAGGCCCGGGGGTTGGGGACCGCTGCCCTAAATAGCTTGCACAAAAGATCCACAAGATTATTTTATCCTGAAATAAAATAAAAGCTTAAAACAAGAAATCTGCTACAGCCCTTATAAAATTAAAGGTGCTTTCACATCTCTGCTGTTCAGTTTGTTTAAACTCTGGTCCATTCCTGCTCGGTGAGGTCCATTTGTGCAAATCTGAATATAGTAAATGTACTCAGGGTCTGGGTGTGGGACCCAAACAACCTCACAGAGACCCCTTGGAGGAATTGGTCTTGGTCTACTTCAAAAAATATTTTTTTATGGTGAGAATGTAACCTAGAGCTGACCCCACTACTAGGTGAATACTTCAAATTTCAGCTAAACACCTTACTGTAACTGAAGATGCTTTGAATTGTGGGATGCAACAGACCATAGACATGAAGAGTACGCACTGCCAGATAAATATAAATGCTGGGAGTAAATCCAGAACAGAGCATCTTCTTCCTGTATTTACTTTGGTTGCTCCCGCCACAGACGTATCTGGCCAATAAACAGACTAACGTTCTCACACTGCGGTGACGCACTTTGGTTTGTTTGGAGTTTTGTTGGAGTGAAAAGAAATCAAAGACATGAGAAAATAAAAGCCCACAGTTAATGTCTCTAGAGTTTGTATTTGTCATCTTGGTTGAATGTATTAATACAACCAGCACTTGGAGCACATGCTTGAAAGTTAATTGAAATCGAAACAAAAAATAAATAAGAACAACTTAAGACTATAATACCAGATTTCCCCAGAGTCCTTGTTTAAAGATTGCCTGGCCATGTATTTAAGAAACGTGCATTTGAAACAGTTTTTGAGCAGTTTCATGTCACCTTATTGTAATTGTTCCCCAGCCCATGTTTGCATGTATAACGCCATGCAACATGATGCAATAAAAACAACATTCCTCTGAGAAAACTTGGCCTGGTTTGAAGTGGGCACTACCTACTCATGTCATTATTATTTATTTGCACTGCTCAGGTAAAGCTTCACTGATGTCAGCCCTTTCTCAGTCTAACATCAGGGTATGAAGTCAGAGGCGTTTGAAGGAGTGAGATCATTTTTCCATTGACTGGAGAGTGGGGCAATGTAAGGGACACCTCTTGTGGCAATCAGGGAGATGTTGCTCGTCTGCCTGTTTGTCTCTCTATCGACCTGCCTGTCTACCTGCCTTTCTACTCACCTGCCTGTCTGCTTGCAGCTGTCTGCCTGAAAGTAACTCTTTTTCAGTTCATTCCAAAGACGCGAGGCGCGTATCCGATGCAGGTCATGGTTTTAGTTTCTCTTTTTCTTTGTTTAATGGTCTTTGTGGGCGTATCATTCGACATACGCTGTGGACCTTAAAATACCTAATGCTTGAGGTAATTCAATGAAAGCACATACTGTATGTACTGCATGCTCTATGATCTAACAAAGAGAACCTACAGAGATACCAAAAAAAGATACAAAACAACACAAAAACAAATAAGAAAAATGGTTTTAAGTTCACTCTTGAAATTGTAAATATGATTAGATATGTAAATATGAACTTATACTTGATACTATTGTACTGTATTAAATCCATGTGTCTACTCTGTAAATCCACTGCTGAGTGAAACTGAGCCGACACCTTGATCTTGATAAGATAAGATAAGACTTTATTGATCCCACAACGGGGAAATTTTTGCGTCACCTCAGCTCAGGTACAGATATCAGAAAGAAATACAAAAATACAAATAAGTACAATCAATGAAAAAAAGTAAGATAATACACTATATACAATGGTAGCATACACAGTATGTGATTATGGATATGGTTGGAAATATGGAAGACAAACTATATAGCGGAAGGTCCATTATGCATGAAGTGGTGACCGTGGATGTTCACAGTGTCCAGTGACTTATGACATCGTGATTGAGGAGTTATAGAGTCTAACTGCTGTTGGGATGAAGGATCTGCGAAAGCGCTCCTTCCTGCAGCAAGGGTGTTTCAGTCTTTGACTAAAGGAGCTGCTCAGCCCACTCACATACTCATGCAGTGGGTGATGTGGGTTGTTCATGATGGATGTCAGCTTTACTAACATCCTCCTCTCGCCAACCACCTCCACAGACTCCAGGGGACATCCCAGCACGGAGCTAGACCTCCGCACCAGTTTGTCAATCCTGCTCCTGTCCCTGTCCGTGCATCCACTCCCCCAGCAGGCCACTGCATAGAAAAGGGCAGATGCTACCACAGTGTCATAGAATGTCCTTAACAGAGTCCTGCAGACTCCGAAGGACCTCAGTCTCCTCAGCAGGTGGAGTCGACTCTGGCCCTTCTTATACAGGATGTCTGTATTTGTAGTCCAGTCCAGTTTATTGTTGAGGTGAACACCCAGGTACTTATAAGAGTCCACTATCTCAATGTCTTTCCCTTGGATAGAACTTCTAAAAAGGAGTTTTAGACCTAATCTGAAAAGTAGGGAGGATGTCTGTCTCCTGAATTCAAAGTAGGAGCTGGTTCCAAAGAAGAGGGGCCTGGAAGCCAAAGCCTCTGCCTCCCATATGGTTCCGCTTTTTAGTCTCGGTCAGTACTCTTGCTGTAGCATTTTAGATCAACTGATGGCTTTTCAGATAACTTTAAAATCAACATAATAATAATGAATTACAACAGTTCAGCCTAAAAGTAACAAATGCACAAACTAGCTTCTTAGCATTGCTCTGAGACAGGATGTTTCTAATTTTAGAAATATTGCGCAAATGAAGTCAGTCCTACATATTTGTTTGATGCGCTCACTGAAAGACAGAGCCTGGTTCAAAACAAAACAAAACAAAGAAACTTTCTCCTCACAGTGTTTTTGGAGGCAAAGGTAATGCCATCTAAAGTATCTGGTTAGATATGATATTTAGAACCGAGTACACTAACCTGAGTTTTATCTGAAGTTAAAGCAGGAAATTAGAGATCATCGAGGTATTTATGTCTCCAAGATATGTCTGTATTTTAACTAGTTGAATTCTGTCTATATGTGTTCCTGGATAAATAAATGTAGGTATCATCTGCATAGGAATGAAAACATATACAGTGTTTTGTAATCATACTGCCTAAGAGAAGCTTGTATAATAAAAAAAGTAATGGTCCCAACACAGAATTCTGTGGAACTTGGTGACTAACTTTTGTGTGTGGAGAAGACTTTCCATTTATGGCCAAAAAGATATGATTCAAAGAGCTGCAGCACATTTCCTTTAATACCAACCATGTGTTTTAATGTCTGTTGTAAGATACTCTTGTCAAGGGTATCGAATGCTGCTCTAAGGTCTAGCAGGACGAGCAGGGATGTCAGAGACAAGCAGGCATTATCAGAGGCCACAAGAAGGTAATGTTAAACCTTCACTAGTGCAGTCCCTGTGCAACTACTCTTACAAGAATTTCTGAAGCAAAAAGAAGGTTAGAAACTAATTTGTTGTTAGCTAAGCTTGATGAAGTAAGGTTTTTCAAGTAATCGTTTAATTGCTGCCACGTTGTACATAGCCTTTTCATAAAGATCAACGTCATGTTTAAAACTGCAGCATTAATTAATTAATAATAATAATAATAATAATAATAATAATAATAATAATAAAACTTCAGTCTTTAGGATGGGGGTCTAAAAGACACATTGATGGTTTAGAGCAGCGGTCCCCAACCTTTTTTGCGCCACGGACCAGTTTGTGCCCGACAATATTTTCACGGACCGGCCTTTAAGGTGTCGTGGATAAATACAACAAAATAAAACTAGTACCGGTACCGAAAAAAAGAAGATTTATTCATAACACACGTGAAAAGACCAAGGAACACCGAGATATCGATAAAAACGATAACAAAATAACGCTGAAAACCGATAAAAACCCTGAAAACCACACATTTCACACAGGAGCCTCAACTCTCGCGGCCCGGTACCAAACGACTCACAGACCGCTACCGGTCCAAGGCCTGGGGGTTGGGGACCGCTGGTTTAGAGGAGGAAATCATTGAAGATACCTGAGAAAACTCAATAGGATAGAAAGACTCCAAGTAAAGCCATTATTAAAATTTATACAGATACATCTGTGTGAAGGCTGTGAATTTTTTCTAATGGTTACATTTTCTTGGAAAGAAATTCATGAAGTCGTTACTAGTTAAGGTTAAAGGAATACTTTGCTCAACAGAACGTCTTTGTTAGCCTAGCTACAGTGAGGAATACTCAGATGTGCTAGCTTTAAGAAAAGTGTTTTTACAGCACAAAACACTCTTTTTTAGGCTGAATGAAGATTTTTCAACCAATTCCTCTTCAGCTTACGTCGTATCTGCTCACGTTTGAGCATTATATCAGGCAGTCAAGCGTCTGATTTGTTGCCTTCTCTTTCAAAGGAACTACACTAAACAGAATTGTATGCAGTGAGGATGTAACTCTATTAACAAGATATTCGACCTCTGTGGTTTTAGAGTTTAGATAGCTGCT
This sequence comes from Neolamprologus brichardi, assembly GCF_056152115.1. Taxonomy (NCBI): domain Eukaryota; kingdom Metazoa; phylum Chordata; class Actinopteri; order Cichliformes; family Cichlidae; genus Neolamprologus; species Neolamprologus brichardi. Next base: position 22,163,800 of record NC_142111.1, on the reverse strand, counting down.
CCGCATTGTGTGCGTGGCATTGAAGAAGATAACGGCAGATGAGTCACTTCCATTAATTTAGTTACAGCACTTTCAGAAAGACGTCTACTTCAGGTTGTTCAGGTTCTATGCCGTATACTGTATCTGAACAGGATCCAGAGTATGATTAAAACAATGAATGGGATCAGGTACATTTTGAGAGTAGCTTGTTGAGTTTAATAAATAATTAAATGCAATGTTAAGACTGTCATTTTCAACCTGTACATAAAATCACCTGCAACAATTAATTTATCAGAACTGAGCATGAAATTAAAGTCAGAAATCAGATAGAAACTCCGAAGGACTTAGAAGAGAGAGATCGAATGTATGAATAATAGTGTACACGTAACTGATTTACCCTTTGGGGGACTTGAGGATGTCATGTTGTTCTTTGTGAATTTTTAATTATTATTACTTTTATTTTTGCTGGTTTTTGGTTTCATGGGAGCAGAAACAGTCTGTATGGGGATAGGGACATCCAAAGAGCAGCATGTATGACTGCGACGCTGCTCTCTGGTCCCAACTCTGGACAGTCATGATTTGGGGTATTTAATAAATGAGTCAAATATCTAGAAATGAGAGCAGCTCTATCTGAAGTGGTACGTGTGCCATTTTTCCTATTAAGTTTTGGTTTTTGAGATTTGTGCTGTTACTTGTTACTTCTGTACATGTGATTTTATAGTTGAAATTTTACAAATATTGTATGGTTTGGTTTGTGTTCTTCAGTCGGCTTTTCCACTCACTATGTGTTAATAGACCTCTCTGCATTGAATCATGCTTGTTATTAATCTCTGGCTCTCTTCCACAGCATGTCTTTTATCCTGTCTTCCTTCTCTTGGCGCTGTATAAATAAAATTGAATTGAATTGAATTAACAAGTTACTTTTGAAAGTAAACTGAGGACATGTATAGTTACATACTTTAACAGGCATAGCCTGGCTGTGCATTTACAGTACACCTCTGAGAGCACACTGCAGCATACAAAATGAAACAAAACCCTTACAGTGTTGGCTGAACACACACACACACACTGCTTCTTTTGTTGAAAGGACACTCGCTGATGTTGTGTCGACCAGCCAACGTGTCCCCACATGGTAGCAATGTCCTCACAGTGGTTTGAACCATATGCGCACACACACATTTCACCAGGTCTGACTGTGTTACATCATGAGGTCCATGGAGGCACTGTTAGTCACATGACTTAACCTCATCTCCTGATCTCAGAGAAACACACACACAGACACAAACTATGTCTGAAACATGGCATTGGCACACACAAATGGATGGGTAGCACACACGCACACACACACACACACACTCCTCCCCCTCTGTACCCATCTCGGCATGACATCAGCTCATCCTGGGTTACTCGGCCTCCCGAGTGTCCTGATAGCAAAGATAAGGTAGGAAAGTCACTGATTAGCTGGGAATCTCGTTACACAGGGAGCAACGGATCCCTCCCTTCTTCCTCCTCCTCCCTCCTCCACTGCTGATGCCATGCATGAGTGCTTCTGAGGGTGAATCATGAGTAGATGGCGAAGAAAATAAAGAGGTCAAACGCAGTCTTTGCCACACTGACATAAAGCCAGACCTTGAATAATTTGCTGTAATGCTTTTGGGTTGTGGTGTTTTGACTTTTTCTGAAGAAGCACCAGCATGTTTTATTTTTGACTTTCTTATTATTTTTATCTGAATTTTTTAATTACTGTAGCATCTTATAAATCTTATATTTAAATGACGTTTGCTATCATCTAACCTCTGCTCTAGAATTGATAGTTCGTCAGGGTTTTCTTGCCTACAACATCATGACTTTCATTATGTCATGTTTGTGTCTGTTTGCTTAGATATTTTGGTACATAGATAATTTTCGGTGTTGTTGAACATTTCTGGAGAGATCAGAAAATGACTTGTACTGATATTCCCTATCATAGCTGATGGTGTTTGAGATGTTCTGCAAAGAAGACTGAGAGAAACCGCCCAAAAATAGGTGTGCCAAGCATGTAGCATCATACTCAAAAACACTTGAGGCTTTAATTGCTTCAACAAAGTACTGAGCTGTGAATACTTATGTACATGTTATATTTTAGTTTTTGATTTTTAATAAATTTGGAAACATTTCAAGCAAAATTATGTGTTTAATTTTGAAGTGAAAAAGAAATGATATCCTTTCCTGTATTCTCACTTTGGTCTTCTTTGCAGCTGAGCTAAGCTATTGTACCAATAGCACCGCAAACACCATCAAGAGAAGCCCACTGACCAGCTGAGCCACATATTTTGAACACTATTACTGCTGATAGATAGCTGCAACATGAAGATAATGGTCTTTAAAGCTCTACATAGGGCATCCAGCAGAAATCCATGCTGGTCATTTGATGTTATGAATTTGTGACTTGTGGAGAAAAAGCACATGTGGGATATTTGCCTCCAAGGGTTTCTAAAACATATTTAAAGCTGCGAAAGGGTCAATTTCAGTCCAAACCATTACCGTAACTGGTCTGCACTTTGCAATGTGTTCCCGATGCACCCAGTCACACTGTGGAACTGCCATCCATGGCACTGGTCTGCCATGGATGGCAGGAACAACACTGATTTTAGTGTTTTGGACACTTCAGAGTAAAGGGGAGAACTGACCTGCTCCGTCACTGGAGCCATAACAGTTCACGATTGCTTTCTAAACCCAACCAAGAATTGAGTTTCCTAAAGCTTGGAAAGAAAAATGTGTCCCAGTTTCACCTAGTGAGACCTAAACCTAATCCAACTATACAGTAAGTATCTGGTTGTTAAGTCTGACGTCACTAGCCGTGTCTGGGCCTAAACTCTGCTGCAGGTCCATATATCAAACGATCACTATGGCATTACTGAGAGTTGAAAAACTGTCTAAAGTCTTTCATCTTTAATAAAATGATCAGCGTTCTGCTCTACCAGGTGTAACAATTGAGTTTAACATCCAGGCATCCATGAAAACGGAATTTATGACATTTAACGGAGTTAGAAGTTAGCAGGAAGTTAGCTCACTAGCTTCTATCTAAATACAATATAGCATGTCCTGACTGCGGAGTTTTGGAAACAAATTAAAACGTACAGCTCTGTTATCATTTCCAACATAAATGAAGACAGAAAACTAAACAGCAGTGACGTTTGTAGGGTTACTGAAGTTTGGCTAGCTGGTATATAATGATGTGCTACGTGATCGCTAGCGACACAGCTATGTTAGCATAATATAAACAAGCTAACTTTTTTTCCACTTGATAAAAGTTAACGTGAGTGTTCTCTGTGGTCAGGAACAACTGTAATCGCATGGCAGGATGCTGTAAAAGGACCAAACTTCAGCCAGGAGAAGAACTGAGATAATCCATCCACAATACGAGGTTAGTCATTCATATACTGCTGCATGGGCTGGGCTGTAGTTACATCCTAAGGTTTTAAAAACTGAGCTTAAATAAATGATTAGCGGTAATAAAAGCAGAGGGAGGTCAACAGTGATCACTGACTGTTTTAGGAGCTTTTTGAGATTAAATAGAAGAAAATACAAAACATTAAACATGTTAACAACACAAAAGCCATATTAAACGCAGACTACTTTAGGCCCGGAAGTAGGATTCGTCACGTCATCACTTAATGACCGGATACAAAAAATGTAAACTAAAAGTCAAAAAGCATATAAAGTCAGTATTACTCTTTGTTTTTCACAATCTGCTCCCTGCATGGCTCTCAAATGAATTCCTAATGCATTCACAATTTTTAAGAAGTGATGAAGTTCACGTTCCCCCTCTTTACTTTAAATCACAAATGAACAATAAAGAAGGCTTATTCTAGCGAAATAAATGCTGGTAACTTTTTTTTTTTGCTTACACTGGAGGTTAAAAATATTTTCAGCTCAGTTTCACTCCTTCTGTTCCTTCACGCCACACCTGCAGAGGCTCTAACCTCTTGAGAAACCCTGCCTTAACCTAAACCCAGTCTCACCCTTGCCTTCACCTTATCCTAAACTCTTTATCTAACCTTAAAAGCATCTTTACTTTAAAATTAAATTATGTTGACTAAATGAGTTTGAGCCGCTGACCAGAAGCTCTGATGCTTCTGGAGCAACTATGATATTGTTCTAGGAGCAACCTCCATATGGTAATATCACACTGTCTGCCACCTGGAGGTAGACATTTGAACCATTCAGCAAAATGCTCGAAATAACGTATTATTTGGTTATTCAGGGTTTTTTAAAAATTGAAACTCTTCCATTAATTCACTTTAAAATGTAAACATTTAAATCCAGCTGAGGCTGTATGAGATTGCTGCGTTGTTGGCTTTAGTGCTCTATTCTTCTGATGTTACAGCATTTCTCAGTAAGAGTGTTGTTGCTCAACTGCTGCGTTGGGCCCATTGTCTCAAATACAAGGAGAGCAAATGTATGCTTGAGGGAGCCCCTATTAAGACTCAATCAGTCTTTTGGTGGGGTCCACTGACCCAGAAAATGGGTTTCCACAGCTAGAGGAAATGATACTCCATAATCACCTTACTGGCAACACTGGGGAGGGATTTTACTGGGATCCCACTCATTGTTACCGAGCACAACTATTCACAAATTGAACCTTTGCTTTAAGGATATTGCAGAAGATGTTTTTTTTTTTTTTTGACAAGCTTATGAGTCAAAATTTATGGATAACATTTTCAAACCTGTTTATTTTCTGGCAGGTAATCGACACATTTGCTGGTTGTTTTGTTCACAGCCTGTATTGCTTGATGGTTTGTTAGTGTTTCCCACGCATTCCTGTCATATATGTATAATACAAGTGCAGGTGTATCATGTGTCCTTAGTGCTACTTTCACATGGGAGATGCAGTTATGGTAAATGGTAAATGGCCTGCATTTGTATAGCGCTTTACTCAGTCCCTAAGGACCCCAAAGCGCTTTACACTACATTCAGTCATTCACCCATTCACACACACATTCACACACTGGCGATGGCAAGCTACATTGTAGCCACAGCTGCCCTGGGGCGCACTGACAGAGTTGATGTTTCAAGACAGACAAGTCAAACCCTGCTTTTATTTCTACTTTGGAAGTTGAGTTATGATTTTTAGTTTTTGAATAGGAACATTTTACCCAAGCTTTTCACCAGTTCACTTCAAAATCTCTCAAATATTAAACGAACTGCCATGACATTTGTTGGCTACAGATATTCCTAGTCCCCAGCAGATGAAACCTAATGTCTTCAGTGATATTTTACTGAGCCACTGTGAACAGGATGTACACCAAAAATGGTTATAACAACAACTTAAGTTCCTCCTTTTCAGCTAAACCATACATTTGGTTGTATTGTTCACAGCCTTTCCCACACATTCCTGACATATACGTATAATCCAAGTGCAGGTGTATCGTATGTCTTTCTTAGAGACTTTAGAGACTTAGAGCTTTTTATTGTCATTGTGCAGTTTCTTGGGTAGCTGGACCACAAAGGTGCTAAAGTAAGAATATGAGAAACCATTATACAACAAAGGTGGGAAAAAAAATTAAATAAATAGAATAAAATAAAAAGCAGTGTATATGTATTTCACGTTAGTTTCTCATGGGTGATGCAGCTAATAAGTAAACAGAGACAAAGACTGCTCAACCCATTATTTCAAGCATATACTTTTATTTATTTCTGATTTATACTTTAGTTATACTACATTTATTACCATGCACTGACTGTCTAGCGTTATGGATGCCAGTGCAGTCACTATTTTGATTCAAACTGAAATAACGTGTCATTATAGACAGTCCTAGATATTCATAGTCCCCACTGGATGAATCCTGTGGGACTGTGCCTCACACTGAGCCTTTATAGCTGCTAAGTGACCTCTCTTTTTGACCTACCACTGTACGACATGTGAAAAACAACAAACTCGCAATATCCCTTAAACGAATAACGCCATATTATGACACATGGTACACCTGATACGGGAGGGTCTAGTTCAGTGAAAACATTTTCCCTGTGCTATTCGGTTACACATGCCATTGCATAATCACGAGTGATTCTAAATGAGTCATTCAGGCACTTGTTATTTAAGATCTTCAGAGGACCTGTTTTGACAGCCGTGCCGATTGATCTGGCTTGGAGTCCTGTTTCATATGGGAATTGATTGTGTGATAAAGATAGAAAGACTGATTGACTTGACTCAGTAAGCTTTATATTCAACTGCATCAGGGCTACAGAAATTAAACTACACGTTATAGCCAAGAGTCATTTTTATAGAGAACTAGAACTGAATTTAAAGCGACTAAGCATTGCTCTACAAATGCTTTACCCCTCCCCCTAGGTGAAGGAGGGGTCTCAAACCAATTTCGGTTCACTGGCCACAAGTGATTCAGTTTGATCTCAGGTGTTCTGGGTCATTAAAATGCATAGTCTCTATTCCAAAAACAAAAAAAAGCACCTCATATTTTTCTGAGATATTAACAATTATAACAGTTTGAGATATTACTGGGAATTAGGCTTGTTTAATCCCAGGCTCCCAACCTTAAGGCTGTACTTCAGAGAAAGGCGAAATGGACTTTTTCGGAAAAAACTGATCTAGTGTTTGATGTGTGTCAGAATGATATTTTCTGTTCCCTGATATTTAATAAAAACAACAATGATTTATTATGATTGCCTAGGGCTATAGTTAGAAGTAGGGTTAGGGTTGGGTTTGTCACAGAGGAATTAAAAACTGATGGCAAAGAGAGTAAGTACATTTATAGGTTGAAAAAAAGCTGCTGAAAACATTTGTGACATCTACTTTTATTTTGGCTTTAGCTGGAAAGGGGATGTCAACTCCCCTTTGTGTGTCACACTTTAGGAGATGTTTGATAATGCTAAAAGAAACTTGGCCTACATCAAAGCAGTGAGTCCAAATCATCGGCTGGAAGACTGTTGGACTGCGCGGGAGAACCGAGTCGCTAAAAACTGAGCAGCTAAACCTGACTTTTCCTTCGAGAGTTAATGGAGAACAGAAGAGCGTAAACAAGATTAGACTTTTATTTGCCTGTGGACAGACACACGACTCCAAATAAATGGTAATGCTGCTGCTATCAGCTGAAAATGTGAGTCAGTGTATTTCCATTGCCCCAAGTAGTAAAATAACTACACAGTTATATCGGTGTGATGTCTGTGGCTGAGGTAGCAAGCATCAGGTATACCCCCTTTATAAGTGCTGTTATTTAAAATTAAAAACAAAACTCAAATACATAGATTTGATTTCAAAGATAAAATATGATAGCTGGGTATAAGATACGTATAACATTATTTACCTATAAGTAACATAAACTTATCTTTTCCTTGATCTCAAGTCTTTTTTAATACATTACCCCACTGTAAGTCTTTGAGCAATCCCTTATTTCTTTATACTTTGTTAGGAAAATGAGAAATGGGTGCAGTGGTTTACTGAAACATGCAGACATTAGTCAAAAAGCTTGAATGTTAATATTTGCTAAGACCACCTTGCATTTGATAAACACTTCAATAATGTTGAGATCCAGGCCCCGGGGAGGTCAGTCTGTGCCTGTTTTTCTATCTAGGCATGCTTGTCCACAGTGTGATCACTGTCATACTAAAACAAAATTAAGCCGCTGCCAATTAGATGCTTTCCAGGTGGTATTACATGGCAGATGGAAATCTGACAGTTTAATTCCATAGTTCATAATTTCATCAACAAGATCTTCAAACTATGACCTACAACGTGTTTTACAGATTCCTGTACTTTACTGGTGCAAAAAATACTTCTTATATCTACTGTCAAACTTTAAATTTTTTATATATTATTTTAAAGAAAAGTAAGAAATATGTTTTATTGTAGAAACAACACTGGTTCATTCCAGGAGTTAGGTTTCTTTTTATGCTGAAATAATCTACAGGTCACTGTTTGAGCCATGATGTCCAAAGAAAAACTTTGAACCCTCAAGAATTACTGCTGAAGATCATTTTAAAATATAAAAGTAAAATCTGGCTTCTTGGTAGCAAAATATAAATAAATGAGAATTTGGCCCAAGACTTTTGCACAGTACTGCATTTCACTTTTAATATAAAGGAAGAAGTGGACGTGCAGTCTTTGTGTTTTCTCTTTATCAGTGCAGCTTCTAGGTCAACACAACATAAAGTGCCAAAGAAATGAAAAAAAAAGATTGGAATAAAACAACACCGTGATTACTTAAATCCACTTTAACACCACGTAGCTACCTGAGCAAGTGACTGGCAATGCGAAATGTGAGCGAGAGCAGATGGCAGAGGTGATCAACTGAGAGGAGACGATAAGGTTTATTGGTGACATCCCCCGGCAACACAGCGTGTGAGAGATAAACTGCTGGTGCCATGTTTGGTTTGAGTAAATATTTTTGGAGGATGGATGGTGGTAACTGCGTGACCAGTCTGTCATATTCATGTTAATGATTGTGGAACATGTTCAGCATCTCTATGATGTTGGTCTGGTTATTGTTTGCTGGCTGCTTCCAGTAATAAGCCTTTCAAAAGAAACAGGGGCCGATGACCTGAACGGTTATTCAGTCAGTGCAGGTCAAATTGTAGTCAGAGGCGCCACCGTGAGGCTACTTATAGTAGAGCATGATTTTCCTGCAGGCTTGCACATGAATGTTTATGCAGTATGAGTCACCTACTCACATAAAAGATATCCACATACACTTGAATCCAAGCTAACAGTGGAATTAAAACAGGGCTATATTATGAAAACATCTATATCAATTGTGAATTACCACTTTTTTTCATTATTCACTCGTCTTTTTTATATGAACCAGCTGAGATAACAATCAATCTTAAAATATTTCAAGTCAAGTCAATTTTATTTATAAAGCACATTTAAAAACAACAAGAGCTGACCAAAGCGCTGTAAGGGAGGTTTAAAAACCAGTGAATAAAAATGGGGTTTTAAATGAGCTTTAAAAAGGCAGGACAGGCTCTAATATGCAGGGTCGGTTTATTTCACAGTTTCGGAGCAGCTACTGCAAAAGCCCTCTGCCCTCTGTGTTTCAGCCTGGATCTGGGAACGACAAGAAGATACTGTCAGCAGACCTTAGTGATCTAGCTGGTGTGTGTATAGTCAACAGATCACTGAGATAGTGGGGTGCCAGTCCATTTAAAATCAATTCTAAACACATTCTACACACGGGTGCTCACACACACAAACTACACCCTTTTTGGCTCCTACCTTAAAGCACACTGTGCGCTGTTGATCTTACGTGCTGCACAATAATATTTAACACTTAGTATTTACTGTTATATTCCCATAGATCATCATGATGTTGTTTATCCCTTGTTAAATGCTTGTTTTCTTTTTTCTTTCTCAACAGGTGATCCAGGTGATTGATATATGTATTTTTGTCTGCTTATTTTGTTGGTTTTTGTTTTTTGCCCTTTATCCCCGTCCCTCTTCTCCGCTGGTTTTTTCCCTCTTTCTTTCTCCCTTTTCTTTTCCTCATTCAAGTCTGTCCCATATTTAGCAAGTGAAAATAAAAAATAAAATAAACAATAAAAGGTGAATCAAATAGACCATTACGGCAAGGCTGGGATGGTCCATTTGGTAAAGTAAATCATCTTTCTTCACCTTTAGACAATAATTCTGATGGCAAAAGAGCCAAACGGGACAGGCAAAAAAAATAAAAATAAAAAATCAATTCTAAACCGCACAGTTAACCAGTGAAGAAGAAGCCAGTATGATGGCAGTAATGTAGTCTTGCCTGCATGTGCCAGTTAAAAGTCGAGCTGCAGCATTTTGGACCAACTGCAGTCGGTTAATCTGTCATAAAGTCTGTTGCAAAGGTCCACGCAGTATGAAATCAAGGCCAGAAAAAAGACAGAAAGGGCTTCACCTTTGCAATCACTCATAACTGAAAGAAGCTAACTACATGTTTTGCATCAAGACAAGATGGCGCTGGTGTGTGTGTGTGTGTGTGTGTGTGTGTGGCTTATTATGTCCTGTTTGTCGTTGTAACGTTTTCATTTGTTTTCACCAAAAGTATTTGAAGCTACATAATTTATTAACATAAAGAAACGATTTGTGCACTGTGTATATTTGTGACTCAGCGTTTTATCGCTCAGTTTAGTTAAACCAACAAGTCATAATGTGTTCCTAAAATCTTTTGTTTTTGTCAGTTACCTATAAACCAATGTGTGGCTGTTACACGGAAAAGCTGAACTAATGCTTTGAAGAAGACAAAGAGGAGAGAAGCAAACAAATCTAGTACTATAACATGCATTTTGTATTTTAATAAAAGCAGGAGTTTGTGTTTCATCCCTCCCTAACTTTATGAACTCTATTAGATACATTTAAAAAGCTGTTAATTTAGCATAGATAGATAGAGTGTCCCACATTAACAAAACGTTTAGTTAGGTAACAGTAAGGTAATAAAAAAAATCAGTATACATGCATGGACTTTAAAAGCTTGGTGGTTCCTTGAGGTATTGGTATTAACAAATTTGCTTTATACATGAAATATCCCCATTCTGAGACTAGGAGGAGACACAAAACCCAGCCCAAGCAAAGGAAGGACATCTGGTTTAAAGTCCCTACCAAATGAAGCATTTTGATCCCATCTGGTGGGGACCTTTGGGAAAGATGGGAGCAGCCCAAAGTACCTACATGGATTTAAAAGCTGTGGGCAAGCTCTCATAAGTGAAGGATTGAAAGAGTCTCTCAGGTTGCTTTTAAGGGTACTCAAAGGTAGACTTAAACAGAAAGCCAAACATTAAAATCACACAAGTACACACACTCAAAAATAAAATACACAAATAAATAAATGAACGACTGGAGGCAGGCAATAAGCAAGACAGCTAAAGGACAACAAGCATAAGATTTTAAAAACAATGATTTGCAAAGGAATCAAATAAAAGCAGATCAATAAGTATACATGTAATCAGTGCTAAGCCTGCGAGGCCTTGAAAGATGATTTTCTTTTAAGCTTTTTTACTATGCCTGACATTTTTTCCCCTGGTTTTAGACGTTATATCAGCATCATAGGTTTTTATAGCATCATCAAGTTGGAACAAGGTACATTTGGGACGTCTTTGGACTGTAAGAGGCTGGAGTAGCTGGAGGAAGCTCGTACAGATACAGATAGATCGTGTAATCTCTGCACAACCAGCTCATCCAAGAAGGAAGTTCAAATCTTCTTGCTAACTAATCCACTGCTGTTCCACCTAGCTTATTTTTTCATGCAGATACCAACAAAACTCCAGCCTGAGAAAACCTGTGAAGTTATGCAGGGCGTTAATGCTTTCTACACCTCAATCAGAATGTCTGTCTCAAAAGAAGTAATGTTACTTGCACCTAATATTTCTCATTTCCCTTTATTTATTCTTCATAGAGTGCATTGTAATTTCTAAGTCAATATGCTAACTAATAATTAACGACAGCTTAAATGATCCTACAGGCATCTGTGAAGCAGTGGTCCCCTATGGGTTTGGTTTTGTATCCAATCAAAGAAACAAAGACTGATGTGACTGACCACAAGGTGGAGTCAGTGAATTATTTTTCCAGAAATAAGAGCGCTGCCTTACACGGCATATTACAGCAAACTGCACGTATGTTTAGGTTTTTCCCCTTTAGATGACAGTAGTGCACGGGTGAAGATGAACTTTGCTGCTTCAGCCATTTAATGTTTTACTTGTACTGTTTTTCTTAAAAGTAAAAGTAGTTTTTGGTCAGTACTATCTCAAAACTGAGTTTAAACTGAGTTCCCCACTGAGATGTTTTGAATGTTGGTTTTATAGTATTACTTTTGAAATATTTATCCAGACTAAAATATGATTATCGCACAAGAAACATGCCGCAGATGTATTTGTAGTTAAAGAAAATGTAACTAGAAAAAAGGTAAGAATTTGCATATTACTAACAATAAAAAACAAACTATAATATATAAATAATAATACAAATAAATCAACAGTACAAGCCAAGTAAAAGTCAAGTTTTTCTTGGCTTTTCTCAAACGTCCAAGTTGTGGATTTTAAGAGTGTACAAAACTCATTTCAGTTAGTGTTTGTCACTGATGTACCTGCATGTGTTCACACATGAACTGATATTACACTAATAACTTCCAACCACAGGTCATAATTCATGCTTGATATTTGGTATATTCATATTATCTATGTCATACTTTATATGTGGTTCCACAGCCATCTATCTCAGACATTTTAGAGAAGTAGTTTACTATTTCATGTTTTGATCCAAGGATTGGTTGATTTAAAAAATCAGATTAATCAACAACTTAAGAACATATTTAAAGTTGTCAGCTCAGAAATTGGTCAATTGTAACAGGCTTTTAAAATATTTTTCAGAGGCCACTCGATGAAATCCGAAACTATTTTTTTTTTTAGAATAATTGATGATTAAAACAGTAATTTGTCAAAGGCTTTCTTATTTAAAGACCCACATAAACTGTACAAAAAGCCATCGTTTGAGGAGCTAGAGAACCTTTTACCGTCTCCACCTCTCATCATGAAGTTTTGGTTCGCTGGTATTTTTGTGTTGTTGAGGGTTTGAACTTACAGAACATCACCTCAGAAGTGTAGTTAAACTTCCAGGTGGTCTTTTGCAAAATTGAAAGCTGCTGCACTTTCCCCCCCTTTTTGGAGACCAGTGGTTTCCTTTGTGGTGTCCTTTCATTAACACCATTCATACTCAGTGTTTTTCTTAAGAGTGAATTTTTTAGCAAGTGATTTCTGCAGGCGTGCTGCTGTTAGCTTTTCATTTTTGTCTCTGTGATTATTATTTTTTTCATGACTGAATGTTATGCCCTTCATATCATTATTTGGGAAAGTAGTGATGATTTTGAAATGATAGACAATATATCTTAATATGTATTGCTCAACGTTAAGAAGTGCTTTTGTAACCTCCTGCATCTCCATAATGCTTTCACCGAGGGTCTTTAAAAGTTGTTTTCTTTCTTGAGAAGATCAGACTTTTTCAGTTTCTACACTTTGCATGCTTTCATTTATACGCCTCCACACTGATCCTTAATTGGAAATCCAGTTAGCCTGGAAATAAATGATTAGCACAGAAGATCAGTTATTTTTCCAGCCTAAAGTGTGTGCACTCACTGTGATATGAAAGGTACAACTTGTACTTGTTATTAGCGTAGTCATGGCGTTTCTCTAGTTAAGTAATCAGTGCAGGAATCCTGGTAATTTCTGGTAATTCACTAACTTTTTCCTGAAACTGTCTCTCTTTTCTGAATGTTTTATTTTTCATATGACACATAATATCCTAACTGAAATCTCTGGAGCCAAAGGTTCCTCTGGCCACTAGAGGCTGGCAATCCTCATAGACTCCAATATTACCATCCTCAGCTTCAGCCATGAATATGAACATCTTAAAATATCTGGCTTTCTCCAACAACTGTATGTGGGAGGATTTGCACAACTCATCCATTTGGATTTTGTTAAGTTTTCATTATCAGCAGTGTGGCTGCATCGAGTGACAGATGGGAGAAGACAGTCCTTCTTGGCCTCCTTTAATGTCTCTTGAACTTGTGCTGTTGATGTCTTTTGGAGCATTTCAGTAGAATTATCTGACAAATAATATATGTGTGTGGTACAGACCGTCACAAGTGCTGATATCTTTGTACTCCACCCTCAAAGAACAAACACAGCAACGTCCGAAACTAAATATATAGAGTACAGAAACCAGTAAGTGAGATCATAGTGGCTACATGCAGCCTTTACACAGTCTGTGATTAGAGCAGGAGATCAGAAACAGAAGCTGAGGCTGCTTCTAATTGGGGCCTCTTTCTCCCTCTGTTTCTTGGCTTTTAGATGCTTTGGATAATATTTTTATTTTGGAGACAATATTACCTGAAGAGGTGTAGCACACGCCAAACCCCGTCTGAGGTCAACAGAAATATTCCATCATCTACAGTGTCTGACTTGGTTACATTCACCACTGATGAAGTTATCATGGTAGTGCTGCAGACCCTATATATATATATATATATATTTTTTTTTTACCTCATATCTCTTTCATTCACCACATCATGGAGCAGTGTTTCAGTCTTGCCCACTCGTTTGACCTCTGCGGGAAATCCAGACAATCTGGTAATGATGTCACTTTTCCGAGCCTATCAAGAACAATTAGTGTCCAACGCAAGGACACGTGCACGGGGGCGCAGACAGACGCACATAAACACTCACACACATGCACGTATCTACATATTCGATATCATTAAGAAATAGACTTATATAAACGGAGTAATACAATATCTTAAAACCCATTTAGAAGGAACACTGAAATAAACCTTTGGCTTATTGCATTTGTCAGGTCTCTCAAACTGATTGGTCTGCCTCTTTCCTTCAGACTGATGAAATATTGTCCAGGAGATGAGTGAAATCTTGCCCCCTCTGATAAACAGAGGTTGTTAGAAAGAGGTCTGGAGGGAAGCATAGAGGCCAAAGAGAGGAGAAGCAGGTAATAATAGTGGATTTTTTTGGAACAGACCGTAGCTGGAGCAGGTTTCACCAAGGTCCCTCTTTTTCCAGTCTCGGAGCCTGTAGGTGTAGAATAACACAGTACTGTGACCTTGTGTCTCGTCCTCATGACAGATTGACAGAAGCACTATTTCTCTCTGCCTTTTTCTTACAGTTGAATGCAAGTATTCAAGTATTCTTTTCTCCTAATGAGAAAGTGGAGAAGTAAGAAAAGGTTTGAGACAAGGAAAGATCTGGCGGGATTCGAGCCAACAGAGTCAAGTTAGCGGGGAACGGTGGAGAGAATATTTTATTCATATCAAAAAAGCTCAATATTTGTGGTTAGAGCTTTGGAACCCAGATTTTACCATTAATAAATAAAACAGACCTCATGCTTTGTATCACAGCAGTCATTGCTAAGCAGACAGATTGATGTAAACATATTAATATTGTATAGCAATAGAAGGAGTGGGGATACAGGTGCCAAACCTCAGTATTACTTTTGTACAGATTGTGTTCATGCATTGAAAACATATTGGTCTGATGATTGCAGAAAATCAAGAAACCAGTCTTAGATTGGAGCTTTTACTCATATCCTGCACTAGATGATGCTCAAAAAGCAAAGTGGCAACGCAGAAGCACCAAAAAGTACATTTCCATGATTTGAACAGCCACTTGAGGGTGCCTAACACAGGAAGCCAGTCCACACTCACTCCCATGTTCAAAAGCCCGACTTTAAAGGGGGCCTGTTATGCTCATTTTTAGTTGAGTCTTATTTGTTGTTTGTGGTGTGCTGTGTATGTTCTTTTTCCCCCATCACCTCCAACAAAGTCTGCCAAAGGCCTCTTCCTGTTAAAAGGGAGTGCTTCCTCCCCAATTCCTTCTCATAGCAGAAAAATTCCCTTTTCACCCTAATACTGAGGTATCTTCACCTTTGCGCGACTGTTGTGAACCAGTGCTATATAAATACAACTTAATTGAATTTCCAGCTCAGTATCATTATGTTTGGAGCCTGTTGGAGCAGGTTTGAATGATTCATAGCTTAAAAAAAACAACAAAAATAACAAACAAAGTTTGAATTGCAGGTGGGTGGGGCTTGAGTAATGATTATATTATCTTCTATGTTTGACGCTTTACAGAGCCAAGAATGATTAAAACGTTGTCCATGCTTAACATGATGGATGGACTGGTTCATTCACTATGAAAGCTTATTTCCATCATTACAATGTTTTTAAGTCAATAAATAACTTTTTAATTAATTAACTTATTTTTGGGGATAGCGTAATATGGAAACAAGCTTCCATAGTGTACTGTCCAGCCAAAAAAAGAAAAAGAAAAGTCACCACCTGGATTTAACTTTAGCAAAAAGTTAAGAGCTGTCCACTGAAGTGGAAGTCGAGGTTGAGCAACATATTATTATCATGTGCCCAATAATGAGGTCAGCTCGCTATGTGAGTATACGGAAAGAGCAGGTTTTTTAATCAGTGGATTCGTTGGGTAAGTTGTAAAGGAGTGGCTCAGAGAGCATCCTCGTGATCGAGTGTAGACTTTAACCTCCCTGGGAACCTTTGGGATGTGTGGAGAAGAATTTACAGAGTGGTCTGACTTTCCAATCACCAAAACAAAATCTTGGCAAAAAAAAATCCATGCAACTCTGAATGGAAATAAATATTGTTACATTGTAAAAGCTTAGCAAATAATGAACTATTAGAGTGTGTGACTTTTGGCAGTGTTCTTTGATAACCTACATTCACACAGTGGTTTATGTGCTGATGGATGAATCGGGGGGAATTTCGCTTTCATCATCTTGCCCACTGCCCACAGTGACTCACTCATCCACATGTAAGAGTGAATCGCTGACCTTCTTTTTTTTTTTTTTTTTTTTTTTATGTATTTATTTATGCAAGTTTCAAAATTTTTACACATTCACAAACAGCGGGACAGAGGAACACAGGCAATAAAGACAATAACAACAAAAAAAATCAAAAACAAAACACAGGAACAAACAAACAAACAAACAAAAACAGCAACAAACCCCACAAGAGGGTACACGGCCAGCACTTATTAAGAACAGCAGAGAGAGAGAAAAAAAAGCAACTGGTATACATGTCAAACAACTCACAATCCAGTGAGTCCAATCCACAAGATCAAATTCACAAGATCGCTAGGAGGAGCCGATAACAATTATGCAATAACAGTTATGGGCAACAGCTCAGAATGAAAGCAGTTAAAACAACGTGGTCAGGACCCAGGGCGTGAACTGTCCTTCTTAATGTGGTCTATAAAGGGCCCCCATATCTTCCTGAACTTCTCCATGGAATCAGACGTAGAGAACCGAATTTCTTCCAGGTATAAACAGGAGACCATCTCCTCGAGCCAATCGCTGACCTTCTTACATAATAACCGTACCGGGTGAATTTTTGTCACAGTTATTTAATTTTGTTTTGAATTATTGTAATGGCTTAAAATTCTGCACATTTTGGGGTGTGATTCCTGTTGTTGTCGCTAACTGTGTGCTAGGCTTCACCTTAGCTAATATCACTCTTCAATCAGATGTGGAGACGTGTGCAGATGATCCATGTGTTTAATACTATTATGTGACAACATGGGAATTTTAGTGAAGGAGTTTATTTACTGGAATGTTACCTCGTGGTGTTGTGGTTAACACATGATTACAGGTTTGAGACCAGGTGGAAACACCCATGAGCAGACTTTTGGGTTGTGGTTGTGTCAGGAAGGTCATGTGGTGTAAATTCTGATTCAAATCAAATATGAGCATCATAGAAAAATAAGGGAGAAGACATAATTAAAAACAATGCACCAATAGAGTCTTTCGATGCACCTTGCTCCGTATCATAATATGTCCACTCCAGGACCCAAAAAGCCCATATGGTGATGGCCAAATTGCCAAAACTCAAAGGTTTAAAATAGGAAATCAAAACCCAAGGGATGCTGTTGCAGCTTTTCTTTTGTTTATTTTGTGAGTTTGGTCTTATTGTAAAAGTTTGTGGGACAACTTTAGCTCCAAAAGTGCCATATTTGATCATATCAGTTTTTTTTCAGGTCTCTGCACTGGCTTCTAGTTATTTTAAGAACTTTAAACTTATAATTTTTTTCTGAAGCCATGCATGGCCTTGCTCCATTGCAACTCTATCAAATATGAGCTGACTCAGGCCTTCTGGCTGTTCCAGGGAGCCAATAAAATGTTGTCAAAGAGGATTATGGGTTTTATGCTCCCATCTGCTGGTACACAGTGAAAGCAGACTGGAAAAATCTGATTTCTACCATGCATTTGATTGTTTTGTTTTTTGTGCAAAAAAAAGTCCTTTGTGGACCATCCCTTTTTACTTATTCTATAGCTCACCTCGACGACAAACTTTTATCTTTTCCAGGCACAGATTTTTCTTGATTTTTCTATAAGTTAATGTTGTTGGTTTTCTATGAAACACACATTTCATCCATAAAAACATATTTAAGAATTTAAATAATTTTGTTCCAGGCAAAAACAGAAGAACTCTGTCTAAAGAAATGTCTGCTGGTTCATCCACTTGTATCACGCGCTGGGTTTGCATCCGGCCAGACGAGGAATGTAGATTTACAAGCCTGTGCAGCCATGCAGATGTGGAACCAAAACGCAAGTGTTATTGTGTATCCCCTAGTGTGTGAGTCCACCGTCCACCCCCCCACCATCCACACGCCTTCTGGCCTTCCACCTACCCCACCACACCTCCTCCTTTCCTTCCATGCTGTTCGCTTCTCCTCCATCCCTTCCCCCCGATCAGCGGCAGGAGCTGCAGCATCCCTGCTGGGCCTTGCCTGTTTATCTCTTCCGAAATGGCCATGATTAATGAGACCCTGAACACATCCTCTCTTTCCCCTGGACCTGGGGAGCCCCACAGCTGAGTAAACAAGCCCAGCCGCTGTTCCACCATGCGGCCCTAACCCCTGGTCTGAGGTGGGCCGACAGGGAACTCGCTAAAACAGGTAGCGACTCACGAGATCTGTCAAATCTGTGCTGTGCTTTCCTTTAAAGTCTATGTCTATGAAGACATTCAAACAAAAGTTAATCTGAGTATTTATGGGTGAAAGACCAAACATTGTGTCCTCCTAATACTCGGTCTCCCTGAACATGTGTGGCAGACATTCATACATGGTCAAGCAGTTCCTGAGAGACTCCATTTTCTCTGGAATAAGCCCATGCTGTGGCCGCAGATTTATTACCTTCTTAATCATTCTTTGAAATGAACGCAGTGACTAAGGTTGTGGTTTCTGAGACCTGCTGGGAACGCGTTACGTCATGAAAAGACAAACGACCGCTGCCTCATGTGAAGCGACTTCATATATAGCGTAAAATGAATTTGTGCAGTGCCATGTAAAGATGACACATCTATGACAAATCAAAAGTAATCAGTGACATAAATATGCTTTATTTTAACACAGTTTGAGTGCAATCTTAAATATGTCTGAATCAGACAAAAGTATTTTATAATTACAAGTAATGAGCACTAGGCAATGATAGGCAGGACTTTCTCTTAAAACTATTTAATAAATCCTATAAAATTCTTGTGGAGGTTTATATAAACCATATGAATTTTTGGGGGATGAATGCTGTCTGCTTATTTGCAGATATATCCACCGTGAGTAATGCCAGATTTTAGCAACGATTTTCTTTTGGCAGCAGGTTTGAAGATTGATCTTTTGATCCCCATGCTCTGACAGGATGGCTAATCAAAACAGATACCTAGACGACAAAGGCATTACTTGTGGGTAGAAAACAACATAATTGCCAGCAGAATATGGAATTTAAAACAGCTTTATTCAGCAGGAGCTGCTCCCAGAACCACCAGAAGACAAGAACACGAAATACTTTCCGAGTCGAGGGATACCACGTGTCAAATATAATCTGCGTTCATGACAAATTTCTCCTGATGTGTGTACTGTTTCGATTACTTATCAAGATTAGCCTCCACTTGTGTCCCAAAGAGCTCTCAGTTTGGTTAGGTCAGACCTTTGTGCCAAATGTTTGTTTCTCATCTCAGGCTGTGGTGTCAAATGTTGTGTTCCAGACCCAGCAGGAGAGCTTTCTCCTCCAGAAGTCCCAAAGTGGAATTAACGCCCATCATTATCTTCACAGGTGATGCCACAGGACACATTATATGATGGTCATTTCACTTTTGTTGACAGGCATTTCCTGTTTTGATGTGTTTGTATTTGAAAGTGTTGAACGTAACACCATGCACTATTACAAACTTGACCGGATGTTGACTCTATAATTTGTTACACCTTTGACTTAATTGTGTGATTCCATGCAGGAGTTTTGGCTCTTAAGTCAGTTTCATACATGCACTGCATGCATGTTTCTGGATTTCATAAAGGGGATAATGAAAGTGCAAATACAAATATGTGACAAGAACACAAATGTCTGATAAACTAGAGTGAACACCAAAGCCTTTAAGCGTAGATGGCATAAAACCTTTGACACTGTGATGACACCTATTGATCTGTCAAGTCCTGTTATGAAGCCTCAAGTCGAAGAGCATCACTAAGGAGATTTGATTGTGAAACTGAAAACTTATCAATCACAAGTTGTTAGCCAACGAGCACATCCTGGATAATCCTCCTTTTCTGAAACTCTTGACTTGATGTTGACCATAAACTCATTAGGAAAGGGCCTATAGACCTCTATAGCATCTTTTTGCAGCCATAGTTGCTACTTTCATCGTATAAAACTTTCTGTGTCTCTAAGGGAGCGCCTTACAAAGACTGCTTCTTTTAACTGCTCCCTTATTCACAAGGCGTTGTCACAATGGAGCCAAACATATGATTTTGGAGATTTTTACACCGGATGCCTTTCCTCACACAACCCAGTCCTCAAATTTCTTCTTCCAGTCTCAAACCAGGGATCTTGGTTATGGGAGTTATTGCAAAATAAATATCCCTCTATTATAGTTCTTATGAAGGAAGAAACCATGCTTTCGGGGCTTGTCTTGAGTGCCCTCTCTAGGAGCTACAGGAACTCTTTCAGTCCTGAAAGATGCTGCTTGGTTCCCTAATACAAGTTTCAGGTGATGTCCTGAGCCTGGCTCTGCTGGAGGTTTCTCATTATTGGTTTATAGGTTATTGATCATCCTGACAACAACTATAGCCCAGCCTAGAAGTAATAGATACGCTAGTTTTTCAGCATCACTCTGAGACAGGATGTTTCTAATTGTAGAGATATTGTACAAATGTAAGAAATATGGATACTGAAGGATGTAGTCTGCTCAAAAATGATACCATTACTCCTCACAGTGTCACTATAGGCCGCGGTAATGCCATCTAGAGTAAGCAACTGCTTAGACACCATACATTTGATGATTTTTAGTCTGAATACATTAACCTCAGTTTTATCTGAAATCAGAAGAGAAAATGATCTTTAGGACAATCCTGCAGGTGTGTGTCATCTGGCTTCATGGATCGATAAAGCTGGGTATTATCTGCATAGCTTTGAAAATGTATGCTATGTCTTCTAATGATTCTGCTGCAGGATCTGGTCCTAGCAATTAACCTCAGTGTATGATGAGGACTTTCCATTTACATGGACAAACTGAGTCTGTCAGATAGATATGATTCAAACCACTGCAGTACCTGTAATACCGTTAATATGTCATGATCTAATCTCTTGTGAAGAAATTCATGAAGTCATTACTAGTTAATGTGAAAGGAATGCTTAGCTCAACAGGGCTCTGATTTCTCGTCAGCCTGGTTACAGTGCTAAAGAGAAACCTAGGATTTTTCTTATTTTCTTCAATCAGTGATGAGTAGTAAGATGTTTCAGTTTTTTTTATAGAGCATCAAACTATTTTTCCAGGCTCAGTGTAGATCTTTCTATATTAGTGACACACAATTTCTAGCTCCCAAGATATCTGCTTTAAGGTGCATGTGTTAGAGTTATGTTAAGGAGTCAAGTATTTCTGATTTGAGGCTTGTTTTTCAGAGGAGCTACAGTATCCAGAGTGGCTCTGCACACTTTTTGCTACAGGTGTGGATACTATATTGTTCTTTCTGTGTGATTTTCTTAAATATTTAAATCATTTATTGCTGATTTTTGGTTTGGTTTTTGGTGGTGTGGGAGCAGACACAGACTCTTGGGGGGATAACAGGAGGAGAGAAGCTGCAGAGAGGCGTGTGAGACAGCAGCTCTGCTTCCTGGTCCCAACTCTGGTCATGTATTGGGGGTTTAACCAATTTGGCCAGATTTCTAGAAATAAGAGCAGCTCCATCCAAATGGCATCTCACATAACAAGACCACGTTTCCAAAAAAGCCCACATTATTTTATACACCACTCAGACAGCCAGCAATTTAAGGAGAATATGTGGCTAAACGTGTCACTCCTGGTCCAAATGGGTGAGGGGACCAGAGAAAAGAGACTGACTTGTTGTTTTGACAAGGTTACACTGATTTAATATTGATTATAGTGACCTCTAATTGGCATAACCAGGTGAATTTACATTTACCCTCAGCCAGCAGTTTCAGGGTTCCTTCAAAGTCGCCTACTCTGCCCTTGGTAGATAATTAGAGATCTGGACTGGTTGGTGGCATACCAGGGGCTTCTGTTTATGACTATGCTTCCTCCTCACCGTCACCCAGCCTTAAATTTTTCCTGGTTGTTCGGAACAGTCTGCTGGGAGGGAACTAACGGTGGCTACGCTACATTCAGCCATACAAACTACAGCAGCCTGGCTAGTTGTTGCTTATAAGTCAAGCAGCCTATTCGCCTTTAAATGGGAATGAGTGCAGGTATTTGAATAAAATGTTCATTAAAATTTAATTTGTTTTACTTTTTAAGGCAAAAACAAAAAAACAAATCCCAAAGTAATTTAAAAACAAAGAAACACACATGGGTCTTCATCATTAAGAAACCTTTCTGACTGACATGTGCTTCAGTTTATCCACTGATAAGAGGCCTCTATACGCACATCCAAGTACCTTTGGAAAGACTCAGACTGATGATAGGTGGATGTATCCCCATCAGTTTTTTTAAGTATTTGGAGGATGTGAGGGCTCTGGATGCACATGTGTGAGTATGTGTTTGTATGTGTAACTGTGCATCCATGTGAGTGCTAAGGAATCCCCTGGTAGCTGGTGCCATAGTATGGGATCAAGGCAGTGTGTGTGTGTAATGGATACAGTGATCTCCATCATCAAGGCCTTCTTTCCAGGACTGAATGACTAGCTGGCTGTCTGGGGGCGCCTGGCCTGTCTGTCCCCATGTCTACCCATCTGTCTCTGCACAGAAGTGTGAGGTGAAGGATGGGGAGCCGGGCAGATGTACAGCCATTAAGTGCTGACATGGGTGAGAGCCGTGGTTCTGAAAGCCTGTGGGAAGGCCGAACCATAGAGTTAGTAAAACTGGTGAACACCAACGTTGAAAGAGATAAAATACTTCTTTGAAGACCTGCAGGTTGTCATGCATGCATTTATTCAAACTAGATTAAACTACTGCAAGTCTCCCCATGTTGATTTTAATATGTTTTCACTGCAAGCTTTTATGTGGTCCAAACTGAAACCGTTTCAGTTTTTAACAAAGTGGTTACCTGTTGGTTTTATGATTCATTTCAAGGGTTTATTAATTGTTTAGAATCCTAAAATGGGAAACTGCCATATTTTAAAAACTGTATTTCTGTGTTCCAGATAAATTACATTCTCATCCTGGCACGTTCTTTATCGCTGCTTTGTCAAGTGCTTTTCCTATTAACCCTTTATTGACCAGACCTAATGGACTTATTTTGTAATTTTGGCTGTAATAAAATAATTTTCATCTTTCAGGGACCATCTGAATTATGTGAAGCACACACGGTAAACTCTAGGAGGAGCTGAGTCTTTCTGTCCACGTTCAGACAGAAGTACCTTGTGGACCCAAAACACAAAATATCCCTGTAAAGCTTGTTTTCTTTTTCTCCCTCGAAATTGCCTCAATTTTGTCTCTAACACAAATGAAAAGAGTTACGGTCGTTTAAAAGGGCTTGTAAAGTTTACTACCAAGTCATATATTAATTAACAGTATCCTGCGATTTCATTTGTGGCTGTTTCAATCTTAAACGTGGTCAGCTTATTACTTTCATTGGGCTGTATGCCATAAGCCTTTAAGATGGAAGCAATTAAATCATTAAAAAGTCATTACTTGACCCAGCTGTCTTAACTAATTTAACCCTGTAAGACCCAACCCATCAAAAAATAGCCAGAAAATTCAGATTTTTTTGGAACTGGGATGTTTATTAACCCTTATAACAAAATCCACATTTTTTTTGCTATATCATATTGTGTATGAAATAATTTTATTATATATTTATTATATATTTTTTGTAGCACATTTAATAAATTGGGCATTTTTGGTAACTTTTTGTTAACAACAAATCAAATTCAAATCAAATTCAAATTGAGTGAACAATGTTAACTTTAGACAAAAAAGAGTTTTGTCCATAACATTTTGAAACTCTGGCAAGTATTGATCGTGTTGGTGAGATAGAGGTCTCAGAATCTCATGTATAAAATATGATACGAAGGGCATGATAGGGTTAAAGGCCTCCAATCCTATTACACCTCAGTGCAGCTTTCAATACCATTGACCACAATATTTTATTACAGACATTAGAGCATGCAGTAGGTATTAAAGGTACTGCACTGCGGTGGTTTGAATTATATTTAATAAACTCCAATTTGTTCATATGAATGAGGAGGCCTCTTCACAGACTAAGAATATTTATGGAGTTCCACAGGGTTCCATGCAAGGACCAATACTCTTTATTACATATGCTTTCCTTAGACAATATCATTACAAGGCATAGCATGCATTATCATTCCTATGCAGATGACACTCAGCTTTATCTATCAATGAAACAAGATAACAAACACCAATTACTTAAACTGCAGGAATGTCTTAAAGATACAAAAGCCTGTATGCCATTTAATTTCCTGCTTCTTATAAGCATGGTGTAATCAGATCCTTATTCTGGATATTATTACCTTCACCTGCAGTAACACTGAGAGGAATTTGAGTCATTTGCGACCAGGTTGTTTCCTTTAGTACACATATGGAACAAATATTCAGGACTGATTTCTCACATTTGTGCAATATTGCTAAAATTATAAACATCCTGTCTTAGAGTGATGCTAAAAAGCTAGTTAATGCATTTATTATTTTTAGAATGACTATTGTAATTCACTATCAGGTTGTTCTAAAAGCACCCTGAAAAGCCTTTCGTTGATCCAAAATGCTGCAGCGAGGTGACTGATAGGGACTAGAAAGAAAGGATATTGGTTCTAGATTGGGTTTGTTAAATGCATGAATTAACATAATATAAATAATCATGCCAGCTTTTTACATAATTTCCCCAGGGATTAACAAAGTATTCTGATTGTGATTCTGAATAAAGAATCAACTTCTCCACACATAGACCTTGAATAATCAAGCCCTGTCTGAAAGACCTTATTGTACAAATTCATCCCAATAAAGCACTTCTCAGACAGTGGGCTTATTTGTGGTTCGTAGGATATATAAAAGTAGAATGGGTCATGCCAGTCTACATTTGATTATTAGTTATTATTAATCTCTGGCTCTCTTGAACAGTGAGTCTTTCACCTGTCTCCCTCCCCTCATCTCCAACCGGACACGGCAGATGGCTCAATAGTTACACAAATTTGGTGAATGTCCTTGACTTTCTATGGTCTGTGGTTGTCATGCTGCTGTGAAACTCTCACAAAATGTGTTTTAACTTGAGGTCGAAAGGGTGTATTTGGCATACTTTTAAGGTTTAACAAACGAGAGACCCTGGTTTGCATCCTTCTTGGCACCTTTGCATTTCACATTTTTCTTTTTTCCTTGTTCACCTGTTACTTTGACTTCCACTTACTTGTTATATTTAAGCACAACTCAGAGAAGAGCTCGAAAGGATGTGGAGGGTGAAGGTAACGGTGGTCCCCGTGGTAATCGGAGCACTAGGTGTGGTGACTCCCAAGCTAGGCGAGTGGCTCCAGCAGATCCCGGGAACAACATCGGAGATCTCTGTCCAGAAGAGCACAGTCCTGGGAACAGCTAAGATACTGCGCAGGACCCTCAAGCTCCCAGGCCTCTGGTAGAGGACCCGAGCTTGAAGGATAAAACCACCCGCAGGGGCGAGCTGGGTGTTTTTATGTATATATGTATATATATGAGAGAGAGAGGGAGAGAGAGAAAGAGAGAGAGAGAGAGAATACTTGCTGTTTTCATGGGGCTTTCAGTAGAAAGTATCCCAACTCTTCACAGCAAAGATGGTAGATTATCCAGAGCGGTCAGGACATTGTTTTTGGAAAGAGTTGTTGGTGTTAAATTCTCGTTGTTTTAAACCACTAAAAGCAAATTCCATTCATCTTCATTGTGCTGCACTCGAGACTTAAATCTCTGAGGGAAATAAATCAACAACATATTACATAAAACCAAAAAAAGAGTGAGAAAAGTTCTGTAGGCAGCATAAGTGATATTCACCAGTCACGGATCAGCTCAGTCTCTCAGCTTATTATCTTAGTTTCTTTTAATCAGCTTGATTTCATATAGATTTTTGTTCATATACACAAAGGACATTTTTCCAGTTTTAAAGGATGCAGAAGTGTGCACTTAGAGGGTAGAGAGGTGGTCATTTCACTCCTTACAGCCGACACATTTCAAGCACCACACAGAACAGATCATTTTCACATTTCCTTTCATATTATTGTCGTATTTCTCCAAAACCTCAACTAAACTACTTAGGGTTAGAAAAAGTTCAAAGTTGCTTACAGCATTTTTCTGCAGCTTCAATGTCTTGTCTGCCTTAAGTGAATCTTGAATGACTTACGTCTCCTCAGAGGACTGATATGCATTGCACATATTCCCTCTCCATGTATGCCTTGTTCCAGGGGCCACCTGACACGAACCTTGTTAATACGGCCGTCGTCTAAGTCTGCGCGCTTCAGTTATTTCCTGCTCATATTCCGAGGTAGGCTTGTGTAGCGTGGGGGTGGGGGGCATACTGGATGCATGCCCTAGTCGGGATTCTAACTTCGGTCTATTATTCTAAATGTAATTTATTCAGTAATTTATTGATTTTCTCAAATCAAAACTATACATACAGGTTAAAATACATACATATATGCACACTTAAATATTTTAATAAATGGTTCTGAAGGTTCTGCAGTGTCTTAATTTGACATTGTCATGGATGGGATTCTGTAGTCTTCTGTTGCCAAATGCTAACTCGTAGGATGGAGCTAATAAATAAAGAATAAACCTTTATTTTGATGTAGAAGAAGTTTAACAGGCAGCAGAAAACTAAGTCTGTAAATCCAAACCGGTGATACACGAGGGAAAACTTACAGGCAGACAAAGTATGCAACAGAGCACAGAGGGGAAACAGAGGCTATAAATACACACAATGCAATTAGGGAAATGGGAAATACCAGGTACACAACTGAAACTAATCAGAGATTACCAGAAAAGGGAAGCAAATCTAAATACAATGTGCACGAGATAACAGCCTATCAAAATGAAACAGGAAAACCACAACATGGGAACACCTGACTCAGAGACTGAGTAACCAGATATGAGGAACACAGTGAAGGCAGCACAAGGCTGGAAACACAACAGTCAAACTAAGAATCCACATGAAGTTCACATGGACAAGCCAAATGTCCTGGAGAAAAGTTTTATAGTCAGATGAGGAAAAAATTTAGCTATTTAGCATAATGACAAAAGGATGTTTGAGGCTTGCAAACCTAAGAATACAGTACCGACTCTCAAGCGCGGCCGTAGTGGCATCAAGCTCCGGGGTGATAATAATGAAGAAGGAAGACTACCTCAATATTCTTTAACTGAAACTTGGACCATGTGGGACAATGGTCCCAAAAACACATTATAACTGGTTTTGGCATAGAACGAGAAGGCTAACATTAAGCTTATGGCTTTCACAAAAACCAGACCTCAAATCTGGTGAAGATATAATAACCACAGTAAAAAGCCGGCTCCTTGTCAAACAATTACAATTATCTCTGTTATGCCAGAAGCATTGGTTAAAATGCAACTTGTTGTAGGGACATTTAACCAAATATTAGTGCGGCGTATGTATATATTCGAGCCTGTATATATGATTTTAGCCCTGCAACAGACTGGCAATCTCTCCAGGTGTACCCCACCTTTCATAGTATGACAGCTGGAATAGGCTCCCATGTGACCCTGAACTGGATGAATGGATGGAGACTTTGACGTTGTGTGGATGAGAGAAAATCCCAAATAAATTCAGTCTTTTACACCCAATTCTTCTTTTTTTATAGTCATTAATTTCAAAATTATTTCATGGTTCAGTGTTTACAAGGTTGAAAATGTGTGCTGTACAATCAATCCACCCTGGAGAACAGTTTAACGAAGTCATTAAAACCCCCCAATTAGCATGTCAGGACCTTCTGACCACAACTATAAAAGTAGTCCATTTACAAATAATTCAGCAAAATAAACAGGGAAACACACTTTTCTAACAGGACTTTTGTCATGCATTTGTCAGTCTTCATATCTTGAAAGTGAAATGAATGATCTGCCTACTACTGTGTGAGGTGGTAGTAAGAAACAGCTGCACTGCATTTGGATGTAAGAGCACCGCACCGAAGATCATGTTTCAGTTCAAGGCGAGATGTAAATGGTTTGCGATAAGCGCGTATGACCGTGTGTAATCTTTATGTGTGCGGTTTTGTGTATGCTTGCAGTAAAAAAAAAATAGTGCATCATGAACGTGCATCTGCATGCGTTTAGCGTCTCGGTTTGTGTGTCTGGCAGCGCGTCAGTGTATTGTTCTATGCGTGGTCATGTATACGAGAGGTTAAATGATCACGGCCTGTCTGTCTGAGGTCTGCCTCCCCAAGAGGCCCGTGCTGCTCGCTGGAAAAGCTCTCTGACGTGCTTCCTCTGTCTTTCGTTCCCTCTGTCTGTTGCTCTCTCAGGCTGGGAGAACACAAACAGAGGTGCTGCCTTCGTGAAGCACAAATCCCCACTTCCTCTGAAACTTCCAGCGCCGCTTTTTTCCTGTACAAATTCCACAGCCATTAAACTTTCCTGGCAGGAATTCAGAAAACAACTCAGAAGAGAGAAAGATGGAGGGGAGGAGTGGGTGGGAGGGGGAAGGGGGTCACTCCACCCTCCCACACCTCCCCCCCCCCCACCTCCTCCTTTCTCCTCTCCTCTGGATATCAATGATCTGTGCTCCTGCTGACTACCTTAAATAAAGATCTGACTTCATACTTGTTTTCCTTGCTGATCGGGTTTCCTCAAAGTGTCTACTGGTTTTTACAAAGGGTCACGACGAGGTGCCGGAGTGCTGCAGTCCCCCTCCTCCTCTTCCTCAGACATGTCTGTTTCCATCCACCCTCGGAGCTCGGATGATATAAACCATGGTCAGATTAGTCTAAGGTAAATATTCAACTCAAGGCTGTGATCTTTGGGCTTTATTACCGCTGGTGCTTTGGTTCACCAGTGGTAGTTACACAACACAAACAACATGGCCTCCCAGTCAGTGGGACAGCTGACGGAGAGGTGGTGCTACCGTGCTGGACAGCTTCTCACTTTCTCACTTTCTGTTGATGGTGTCGGAGGGAAATTACACAGAGCTTAGGTGACTTTATGGGTGTTTGCAGTGCCACAGCTGGTGTTTAGGAAATAAAAGAAACTGGCATAAAAAAACAATACACACACATAAAAATGACAGTTTTAGGTATTTTATCGACTTGTCTTTATTTTGCAAATGTCATGCAAGCTGCAGAACTGCGTAAAGGTAAATACCATTGCTGGGAAGAAGGTTGCGACTGGAAAGTTTTACAAAACTCTATATCATTTAAAATATCCCATATTTAATGGCACAAATCTGAAGTTTAGATTAGGCAACTAAAAGGTCTGCAGAAGATTGTAATTAGTTCAAGCTTGCTACAAACTTTGTTCTCCTGTATCAAAGTAAGTTTTACACTTTTATTTTTCTCCTTCTAACACCAGCACACACTACTCCCTGTAAGTGGACTGGAGGTTGCAACTGAATTGTGTGCTGTGAAATCAGCAAATATCTGTATAATTCCCAGGATACCAGGCTGGTATGTCTATGCTAAGGCAGTTGAATTTGAAAAATCCACTCGATGTTTTACTCTCTGTGTAAAATAAACTAGTTTCGCTGAATGGTTTTAAGTCTGCAGAGCAAATTAATATAAAACTACTGTCTGCAGGCTCTAGAAGGAAAAATGAAAAGACAGAAGCCTGCCAGAAGTAAATCTGAGTAGAAAATCATCTCCTTTACTTCTCGCATTTTTATTTTTGGTAAGACATGAACTTCTCAACATATTGTAATGCCATAGCCTCTATATAAAAGGTGAACATAGCAATACCAGTTGTAAAGTTGCATTTTAAAGTGCTGACGTGTACAAAACCTTTTGCACCCACATATGGCAGACACTGACACTGAAAAAAACATTCAAGACCTTCAGTTTATAGTCATAACAGGAGTTATGTTGCATAACCCGATGTGCCAAGAGGTACAAAACCAGCCAAAATGACACCAGTGCATGGCACGTGGCGCCGATTGTGACGCCACTTTTGGTGTACGCTGCTGTTCACAATTGCAGAATTGAGGAGCATATATGAGGTGCAATCCAGCACAAACTTATCAATCACTCCACACTCTGGAGCATAACATACTTTATGGTCTATATACTTTAAATAGAACCATAACTCACAAAATAAACATCATACTATATTCAGTAAGAGTTAAAACTGGTAACCAAGACCATAAACTCATCAGGAAAGTATTTGCTGCCAAATCAAACAGGAAGTCAAGTCGCTTTAGGTCTCAAATAAACATATTTTTGCAACCAGAGGAGTCGCCCCCTTCTGGCTCTAGGAAAGAATGCAGGTTTACGTCACTTTCCACAAGTACGCACATCTATTACACATCTATTACACATCTATTATTCACCTGGTTAAAGGGCAACGTTTACTGTTTGAAAACTACTAAAAGATTTTACCCAAAGAGATACTGAATATTTATGAAACAGAACAGGAAGCTCACCAGACAGAGCAATAAAAAATGCAACATCCTGTAGTTTTGGTTTCTTCAAGGGATAATACTAATCAGGAGGGCTAGTTTAAACCACATATCTGTGAAGCTGAATGTTTGTCAGATGGCACTGCACAGTGGTGCATGACACATTGAGACACGATCCTCTGTAGTGGTAACTCCAAGGTTAGACATAGAATAAAACCACCGAAGTTACTGTAATAGGAAAAACATGCGCTTATAGACAGCAAATGTGGTGCAAGATTATTTTGCTTTGCATTTTGGCAAAAGCGCTGGTTTTATGACAGAGCTCTGATGCGTAAACCTAGAGGAAATGAAGGTTTTCTGCCTTTTTTTGCACACTGTGCTGAAACCTGCCCAAACTCAACTTCAACTTGTTCATACACTTTACTCTAAGGGTCAATTTTACTCACTTCCATATAAACCTTTACCCAGCAACTCATGCATACTCCAAAACCACCCTTTGTAATGTACCTTGAACTTTCCCTCTATCACTTTCCTCAAGCTTTATCTTCATAACTATCCCAAATCCCCAGAGATTTAGTGGTTAAACCAGCTGCTCAGACTTGTAAAACCAACAGAAGGATTGATGAAGAAAGGAACGTATGTGTGTGTGTGTGCGTATGCTTGTGTGACAGAGAGATGGACAGCGAGCAAGCAAGCTCTGAGGCCTGCAGTGAGATAGGAGCCCTGAACTCGCCAGACTAAATGAGAACAATCTGGACTGCTTGTGACTAACCCAGAAAGAAAGAGAGAGTGAGAAAAAGAGCGTGGGAGGGAGCGAGGCAGGGAGAGGACAGGGAATTAAAGAGCTCGTCAAAGAGGAGAAGGATTGACAGGAGGAGGAGAAGAAAGTCTCAGACACCTGTGGCGGAAGCCCTCAGCTCACTGTTCGGCTGGAGACGTCTTGTGAAGCCGAGGAGAGAGGTGACTGACTGCAGAGCTCAGCGCTGGACCGGACCACATCAGACCACGCTGGGCTGGACCTGCTGTGAACAGCCGCACTGTAATAACTCAGGGGCTGGGGGGCTGAAAGGTGATAGCCTGGCAGGAATTGGTTTACAGCCAAGGCAGTCGACATTTGTGGATGCTGAGACTTCCCCTTCAGACAGAGGCAAACTTAAATGTAATCCATGTAAGGGTAGCTTTCCTGTCTATGAACGTTTGTGTGTACAGACCTGCGGCGAGTCAGGCAATGGAAACTAGATGATGGAAGAGGACAGAGTGATGAAGACTGACTATGGGGCCTTTGAAAGCTGGTGATGATGATGTACCGTATGGAGGTGGCACGTTTGGCCACCGGCTTCACCAGGTGTTTTGCAGAAAGGCGAGGGTGTTCAGCAGTCTCCGTGAGAGTTCCTTTCTTCTGTGGGATGGGATTAAGAAATAGGATACGGATCGTTGGTTTCACACCGGCTGGTGCCCAACTTTCTGGCATGTATTTGGTTTATGCACCGCTGTTTTTGATGTGGTGTTAAATAGCCGTAATAATCGAGCAATCTGACAGTAGGAAGTGTTGAGACCTAAAGAGATTATTTCCAAGCTGTAACTACAATAATTAAAATACTTTTCCAAAGACTTCCTGGTATACATTTCTCCTTTTACAGTGCCTAGGTCCAAGATTTTTTTTAATAAGTGATTGCCTGTTTTAAAAAAACAAAAACAATCAGGATTTACAAGCTAACGAGTTAGCGTGTTGTTAGTCTTCTGGATCTGAATCTCAGTGGATTTCGGCTGCAGTGAGACAAACAATGCACTGTGCTTCCTCGTTTGTGCGGGACCAGTGTGCTGAAGAACTGTGGGTAGAGATGAGTGTAATGCCATCAGTAAAGTATTGCTTTGTTTATATGTATATGTCAAAAAATGCTACTTTTATATTTACCTGACACTCAGTGTGGCAAACAAAAAATTATTTCTATCCAGTTCTTTTGTCTGGTGTGCCAAATCGCTGCCTCTGTTCCATAAACTTCATATTTCATCATATTTCATCATCTCATCAGTGCACTAAAAAGTGTCAAAGTATTTTTTATATCATCTGAGACACTGTTTAAAACTGAAGAGTTCAGCTTTATAATATTTTTCAAAGGACTAGAAAGCACTAGAAGGTAAGGGCAGCCACGGTGTATTCTTATTGACTGCACTTGTGTTGCTGCTGCCCCGACCGATTCCCTCTGGGTGATGCTGCATGCTGTTTAGAAAGCCATAAGTCAACACTGACCCGTGTCCACAGATGGTCTGCAGTAATGGCTTGTGTTGCTTTCAGAGGGGAGGGCGCTAACCTGGCCCAGAGCAAATAGTCAAACAAACACAGAGGTAACCCCCGGGTTGTTTAGGTTAGGCCCAGATAGCCTGCTGATCGGCAAAACAGCCTGTCAAACAAGGATCACATGACGGTCAGAGGCTGTGTACCTTGTAACTTGTAACCTCAATAGCTTTACTTGATTGATCCAATTCTGAAAAATGAAAGTTATTATAAAACTCCTCCTCTGTGTTTCAATTTGACTTACAAAGAAGTGATAGTCAAAACAAACACAATGTGCCTTAGGTTATCTATATATTGTAAAATATAAATAAAGCAAATAGATTCTCCCCACAATCTAAGCATTTAGACTTAACTAATTCAAGTAAAGACTATCATGAGGCTATGGTTTAGCATAACTCTACTGGAGTTTATAAAGTAATTGATATATCAGTAAATATCGTGGATAAGGGAAAGGAGAATGGGGCCTGGGATGCTGCCTCGAGGAATTTCAGAATTCCCATATGTGTAGAATCATTCTAAGGTTTGCACACCTACCAACTCAATATATTTCTGAAGACATGAAGATTTAAAATAATGCAAAACCTTTCACTGGGGCAACATTTATACTCATAATTGATGTTGTACACACAACCATTGATTAACAGAAAGAAGAGGCAGATGAAGTAAACCAATTAACAACACTTAGATAAAGAGGCACGATGACTGATAAGAGTTTTAATGCCACATGGGGAGGCAGCATTTGCTCTTGAAAGAAAGGAAATGCAGTGTTCAGCATTGGGCTCTTTATTCACAGCTGTAGCAGTTACTAAACAGCATTCAAAGGTGTTCCCACTTTGTAAAAAAGAAATGCTTTAAATAGGGCATTCCCATTACCGGGCATATTTGTGTATGAATGGAAAGGTTTCCCTGCTGTACATTCCCACAGATACCCTTTCTGCCCCCCTCTTGGGATTGTCTGAAGTTATTGACTCCCACTGGAATCAGAGGGCGTGGGGCTACCAGCAACACACAATGACGCTGGCCAGCTAACAATGGACGCACACATATATTGTTATGGTTTGGCCCAACGTTCGTTCCACCCTCCCCATCTCCTCCTCCTGTCCAGTGATGGATTGCTTTCCTCACTCTTGGTGTTTGGCGTGTGCTGTGGCCTCTTTGGACTCCAGCAGACCATTGGAAACTGTCCTGTTTTCCCTCTCTGCGACTCTAAACTTCTAAACAGTCAGCAACTCCACTCATTATCCATGCTATCCACCTACATTCTTCCATTTTTTAACCACATTGTGTTTTTTCTTCATTTGGCAGATAAGCAGGATGGATTCTGCTGTTGGGTCTGAATGTACTTCCAGACAATACAGAGAAATGGAGCCAAAGTATAAAAAGTATCTTTTTTTTTCCATTTTAAGAGGTGAAGGAAGAAGCAGGAAGATGTAACAAGAGAGGCATATAGTAGCTAGCTATTACCCTGCCTGTACCAACATAATCCCATAGACAATTGCCACCCTATTGTTGCTCATTCTGCCAACTTGCTAACATACAGACTATCCACTGTCCACATGGGGATGAAGTGTCGGGTCTCACTTTTAGAAGGGCGGAGGTGTCACAGGAAAGCAGATTGCTATCCACTGGGCGTGCAAGAGGTCTGCAGCTGGAGAACGGCTGGTCTGAGAGGCCTAATCCTATAGAGTTTAAGTAGGATTTTGTACACACACATACCCCAAACATATGGGGACATACTTTTTGGCCTCTACGCAGACATGTTTACAGAATCTTTAGACCGCAGCAATAGGATGTTAAGGGGCTCGCTTTCAATTTTGCCTTCAAATAAAGTGACAGCATAATAGATTTAATCATAAACTTATTTATTTAGTCAGTGTTCTGTTGAATTAAATCCCACAGTTTCAGCTTCTGCATTCATCAGGGACCAAACAGGAAAAATGGTAGACAGCCATTCTCAGGCATTGTATGAGGCACCTGATGGGTTAATCACAAGAGCAATCAAGCCATAATCTGTGCCACCTGCATTGCTACGTGACTTTTCTAGTCTCATTGTAGCATAAAGCTAAAGGTTTCTGCAGGTACGTGAACAAATTTCCATCTTTTTGGAACAAAAAAGTGAAGTGAAAAAAATAATCAGATGTTCTGTTTTGCTTCCCAGTTTTCTCATTTCAAGATCTCTGGATCTCTGGGTCACTTATAAATATAATTTATCTTTAGAATCTGAGCTAAGAAATTTATGTAAGGGACCAAAAAGATATGTACTTTTTAAAATTTATTTATTTATTTTTTTTGCAGTCTACAATGTTGGTTTAAACGTTGGTTTAAGCAGCAGTTCTTAAACTGTCAGGCATTTAGTCACTGCAGGTGAGTTTACTGATGCAATCATGTCAACCTTTTGTTCCACAAAAACTTCACATTCATAATTTCTTTATTAATAATGATTGATTAGAACCACGAGGCGTGAGCTTTTTCCTGCTTCTGAAGTGAGACATGCCGGAAAAAGATTAATCTAACATCTAAAATATGTTAAAATATCTAAAATTGAATGAGTCTCTGCAAAATGGTAACATTTTGAATCCTTAAAGGCTTTCTAAGTTACTGATAATCGAAAGAAAATATCAGTGTATCAAACCAGTGTATAGACCTGGTACGTACACTGTTCTGAAACCACATCTAAACCACTGACAAGTAAAGTGAATAACACTCACCATCTTATTACATTCCAATGCTGCTTTGAAACACTGGGTCCTGATGGTCCTGTGGATATTATTTACTACTGACGTGTACCTTACCTAAACATCACTGTAGACCAAACACAAATACCAGCACTCCCCATTGACAGAGGCCTCAACCAGTAGGATTCATATCTCACCATTTTAAAAAAAAGTCCGGTCAAGCAAAACTGAGGTCAAGCAAAACTGAGGTAAGGTGGCCACACTCAAAGGATCTGCTGACAAAGTTTCACTGCCAGACACCAGAGGACCCCTGTCCAAAGACCCCCTGTTTGGTTTTCTTAAAACTACATATGGAACTAACAGAAAATTTAAAGCATCACCAAAGCCAGTAGGCTGTTGTTTCTGGAAACCATATATCCCAGAACCCCAAAATTAAAACTATATGAAAAAATATAATGTACAAAATAAACAAAAGCAAAATAAAATTGTTCGGGAGTGAAGCGTAATTAGCAATATCTGTTCCAAACTTTTTAAATCCTGCCGCTAACAAATGCCCAACAACCCCCACTACAATAAAAACATACAGAATTAACAATGAACTAAAAAAGAAGCTTTGAAAGAACTAAGGAAATATACAAAACAATCATAACTGAGTTGTACACTTATGCAAATATGCAACACCTTTTGTGGAAGATATTACAGTGAATGAATGGTATGCATGAAGCATTACTATCATGAATTTTTTTGCACTCGTGGATGCTTCTGTATGCGTGCATCCATCCCTCTGACTGAGAGCCAAAAGGGGCAGATGAAGTGTGGGAGGGTGTGAATGATTCTGACATCATCACCGCCTGCCGTCTCGTCCTCTTCCACTGCTCGCATACTGACAGGTCCTCTATTGTTCCAGCTTTGCGTGGGCTCCCAAGGTTCCCATGTGTTAGAAATCATCCACCCACGTGCTACAGCAGACAGGGGCCCAAGACTGTGAAACTGTATACTGAGAGTCTGTGGGCTGCAGGACAGGGCCCTGATGAAAGACAGTGTGGCTGTGGAGAGAATAACAAACGCCAGGCTCCTACACAGAGCACATTTTGCACACGCACGTACCTGCAGAGATGCAGACCAGCCACACACACCCACACATAGATATCCATGCAATACATACACACGTTGTCACGCTACAGGCTCATACAGCCCAGACTTGAGGGCCAATGGGACTTGGAGTATGGGGGTGGGTGGAGAGATGGGTTGCGGGAGAGATGGATGGGTGCTGGTGGATTGGATGGATGAGAAGTTCTTACAAATCTTGGTTCACACCGGCTGAGCTAATTTCTGGTTCTACTCAAAGCAGGTTTGAATTCAGTCCAGACTGAGTGTGCTGGCACAGGTGAACATTCACACTCTTGGCTCACAACACCTCCACAGATCATTAAAATGCAGAGAAGACAGACAAGTAGAGCTGGGCTCAATATGCGGCTTCATTTACATTTACTAAAATTATCCGCAGAC
Organism: Neolamprologus brichardi; assembly: GCF_056152115.1. Classification (NCBI taxonomy): domain Eukaryota; kingdom Metazoa; phylum Chordata; class Actinopteri; order Cichliformes; family Cichlidae; genus Neolamprologus; species Neolamprologus brichardi. Next base: position 22,126,819 of record NC_142111.1, on the reverse strand, counting down.
CTATGAGGAAAAACTATTTGTAAACATTTCTGTTGATTTTAAAAAAATTCTGCTTGAGAAACAGATGTTTGGGAAATTTTATCTGAAAGTAAATTTGGCTTAAACATGTGGTCAATGATGCTTACAGATGTTTTCTGCAACTCTAGACCAGGTCTAAGCTTTTCTAAGTTTTCACACTGCTGATTTATTAAAAAACAGGCGCTACCTCGAGCACTTCTAAAAGCCAACTTGTCCAAACACATGCTGTGCTGCTACCATGCTCTTTTGAATGGCATTACCTCACACAAGCTTTCCATTTTTGGATAAAATCATCTCATTTATAACAACTGTAGTAGAAAACTGCCATCTTGCTCCTAAAACTCTGCATAGAAACCCAAATCCCTGGAATTTACTGGAGGTAGTAAATGTACAGCTGATACTCCATAACAGTGCTATTTATTGATCAGCCAGCGAGTGTTTAAATTCTACCTTTTCATGCTGGGACAAAGGACTCCTTCTTCAGACACAATGTAAAAAATTAGAAAATATAACAATAGTAAAGAATATATTAAATCAGTTAAAATAAGAGGAGTCAAATGTTTTCATATTATTAGCGATATATTTCCCAGTGGTTATTTTGTCTGAAAAAGTAGTAATAAACGCTACGTCATGTTGTCTCATTGTTGGGGTTTCTTTCTAATATTGTCTTTGCACTACAATATAATGCATATAGAGGCAACTGTAGTTGTGAATTGTTGCAATTTAAATAAAACTGAATTGAACTAAAGTTCAGTTTATCTTGTCATTTATAGCAGTTAATATCTTTTTACCCACCCCTATAAATACACATTACTGTGTATGCATGTTCATGCATGTTTGTTCACTTGCATTTATTGCATGGTGTTTATTAACCCATTATGCTAAAGGAGGTTGTGCATGGACAAGCCGTCATTAGTAGTCCTAAGAGGCTAAGGCAGCAACCTTTCCTGTAACCCATCATTTCAATACTTGGAATGTTTTAGACATTAAAGCTGCATCACTATAATAGGTAAGTTTGTTTGTTCTGCTTGGGGGCATTGAAAGCTTTGATAAATGTATTAGCTAAAGATTTCTGAATAAAGTAACTTAGGGTTGTTGCAAACTTTAAGACTTTTCAAGACATAAAATGTTTCATTTTTGTGAAATTAGCTGAAGAAGAGCTTACAGTGGAACTTTATTAGCAATGCTATAATATTAATATATGTCAGTATAACTCACATAGAAGAATCACATTAAAAGAAGAATGAGTTGAAACTTCTCTTCTTTTCAGCAGCAACTTGAGAAACAGGCCGAAAGGAGTGAGATGAAGGGGAAATAACCTCGCCTAAACGTAATATTTATATTTGTGGGAACGGTCTGGGATTGGGTAGATTATTATCAGCTTTTAACCCGGGTTACAGCTACATGGCTGCAATCTTATCAGTACAGGTGGTTAGAATGTTTGTATGTTTTTATATGAGCTCTAGCAACCTGATTGAAAGTCTTCCTTGGGCCTTGCATCTGATTTTTCTTTTGGCTTTAATCTTTGGAAGTTTCTGTGAGACTATGCTAACACTGGATCTTTAGAGACGCGGGTGTTTTTGTTGTCCTGGGTTTGACTGTCTGGCGGCCCTGTCACCTTTATGACGGCGGTCTGATCCCAGTGCACTCTGGGAGCCCTGGTGTTGATGGATGATTGCTTTGCTGGCCAATGCCACTGCCTCCAGGACCATTTCCCCAGCACTCTTCAAACCCAGGCTGTTTGGATAGGTGACTTGTGAGGTAAGCAGATGAATGGAGACCTCGTCACAATGGCTGAATGAGCTTCTGTGTATGATGGAGAGGGTTGCTGACTGCACCAGAGTTTTAGGGGTTCGAGATGTGGGATTGGCTTACTGTGAAGACAAACTCTACTGTTCTGGAGGGAGAGCAAGAAGCTGCTGATGTATTTGATTGATATGCTTTTCTATGGACCTCTATCCTTTAAGGGCTGGTATGCATTTTATAAGGTTTAGCTGTTAACAAATGAGATGTTATGGCAAGTGGACTCAGGGAAGAACTTTGCTGCAATAATGTGACATAAATATGACTTTGAGACTAGCTTGAAATGAAGTTCCTGGTAGTTTAAAACAAATGGTTCTGAAACTTTAACCCTAATAAAATGTCCAAACACCGAGATCCCATTTCTCCCTGGAAAACCTGATTCATTCACAGAACTGTGAAGTATTTTGGAAAATTGGAAATAGGGGCTGGGATTTACTGAAGCATGTAAAATGTCTGCAGTTTTCCAGTCATCCAACTCATTGTAGTCTTGAACACTTGCACCCTTTTAGGTTTGCTAAGATGTTTCTCTTCTTGCACAAGAGGCTTCTTCAATTCTAAAAACAAATGTTGGTGAGTACCAGGTATTCAACTCCTAGCGAGGCTTGTACCATTTGGGAGTGCTTAGGGTCGTTGACCCACTATTGGTCAGATAAGATTTAGAAAAAGGCGGGGGTCATTACCATGGCGGGGGGGGGGGGGGGGGGGGGGGGGGGGTTAATGTGAAACCACTTGTTGCCCAGCCCATCATATGGCCTATTGAGGTTGCATGAGGCAAGGTGTGAGTGGGGCCTAAGTGACTCAGAAAAGATCTCAAGGCTACATCCACACTAATCCAGATAAGTTTGAAAACGGCGTTTTCATCTAAAAACGCTCCGCATCCACACTATGGTTTTCAATCGTTTCAGAACAGTTGTTCATCCACCCTAAAACGACTCAAACGCTTACGTTCCTGTATTGCGCACGAGTGAAACGTAAGACGATTCGACGTGCGTTGTTAATGTCTGCTGTTTATTTACTTACCAGCTCTTTGAGACGTCGCGGCAAAATGTCGAGGAAAAGTTTTTTAAATCTTTTACAATGAGTTGGAGTTGTTGCTGCGAGTAACACAAAAGTACAAAGTTGCAAAAGCGAGTGAGAATTAAAGAATTTGAAGAAAAGCTATCTGGGGCCTGTACAAACTGATATTAATCTTTAATAGGGCTGTCAAAACTGAGGGCAAACTGCTGTATAATTCCCTCTCCTATCTTAGTTTAATTGGTCACATGACTGCATCATATGACTAAAATGCATCATCGTTTCCGAAAGCCTGCGGTTACGCTGTTCACACTGCGACACGAAAACTGTGTTTTGAAATGTATCCACTTTGGAGAGCGTTTTCAAAGAGCTCTGTTTTCCTTGACCAAAAATGCCGTCTCACTGTGGACGGAAGACCAAAACAGAGAGAAAAAGATAAACGTATTAGTGTGGACATGGCCCAAGACTGCATTGTAGTTGGCTGACCTTTGCTCAACAATGGTCAGTCATGATGGACATAAATGGCATACTTCACTCCTCTTTCAAACTATTTGTTTTCTCAGTCCAAAATGTGAACATCCACATCCTCAAAACATCTTTGTCCTGCACTTAAAGGACAAACGCTGGTCTTTGTGTGATGGGATAACTCTCCCCATCTCTCTACGAATGGCTTCATTACAGCCACCCTTCCACTGAGATCATTTCTGGTTAGGCTTTAGTGAACAGTAGATCGATTATTTGAAGAGTTGTAGGTTCTGTCAGATCTTAATGACATGACTTACTTTTTCACTTTTGTTTAGGCCTGCCACTTCTTTTATCTCCTCAAACTATTTAAGGGCACGTAGCCATCCTGAAATATGCCACTTTTTGGCAAGTAGCCGTGTTATCTTTGGTATTTTTTTGTAGATTCAACTAAAAAATGTGAACAAATTAAGACTATATGTGACAGGCAAAATGGTTCTCATATGTGTAGATACAACACTGGTTCACCCCTTGAGCAAGGTGCCATTTTTTTGCATGAATGATTCATAGGTCGCAGGCAAGTTTCTTAAAAAAATAAGGTACAAGGACTTCACTGAAAAATGAGAGAAAAAGCAGCCAATTTCCAAAGAAAAACAAGAACTATTGCTCAAGACCATTAGAAAAAAAGAAAAAAACTGTCTGTGTCTTTGGAAGGAAAAAAGTCAACAAATGAGGCGTCGCTCAAGACTTTTACACAGCGGTGTACTTCTATATGGTCACTGTTCCTAGTTGGTTAGTACTACTCAGTTTAATGTACATTTTATGCTAACGAAACATTTGTTGTATCTTGGAACTTTAATTGAGGAGATAAAATCTGAAGAAACGTGTAAAATGATTGTCTTCAGTCACATCTTTTTCAGTGTAAATTCAGTTTTTCTGTCAGTTTGAACACACTTTTATAAAGATCAGGTATAGCACTAAATTTATTTGGGTCTAATGAAGGAGATCTTAAACTATGGTCCACGACTAGGCCAAGACATCTTGAACACAGGACAGAAGACACAACGAAGTGGGAGTTTGGTTTTATGAATCTATTTGTAAGGTACTGCCATCATAACTGAATTTTTTTGTTCAGATGCGGTTTGAAAAAGATCAGAGATGTCCTGTAGTGCCAGATCTGAAACTGGAATTTGCGTTTTACTAGTTTTGCAGATGTCTTTGAGCTAAACAGCAAAGCCTCACTCTCCAGGTTTTGTTACTGTGTGGTTTCAGGTGAACAAGGCCTTCTGTGTTCTCTTTGCTTAGCAAACACTATGATTGAGTATTCCTCTGTGTGATGATTTTCAGAGCTAAACTGCTTCTGGATTTCTTGGTTTCAAACCAGGCAGGTCAAAAGTACCAAGCAAAGGGAGCCATAGACAAGAATCCCACGACCTTAGGCTCTGGTATCCACTTCGCTTAAGATGCAGCATCCAAAAGGAGCCTTTGCAGGAAGTCTCAGATAATTTAACGTTGTGCAGCTCCTCAGTTTTGGCCAGTCTTGACTGATTGTGAAATGGAAATCTGAGATTTATAGCTCCTGTAGGAGTCGCTAATCACCGGAGACAAGGGGCTTGGGAGAGAAGGATGAGCGGAGGCAAGCTGTATCAGTGTCCACTGCTGATTTCGTCCAACTGAATACACATGAGTCTACATGTAGGGCTTGCTCGCATACCCTCAGGTACAGACTGACAAGCAAACACGCGCTGCTTGTATGCCTCCTTCAACACAACGGCTGTCTTGGGAGGATGTGCGGAAGACGTGCTTACTTCCTCCTCCCGTTCTTGCTGTTTGGTGGTTTTGGTTGTACATGTGGTACATGTGTGACAAGCTAAAAAAACCAGACACGAACAACAGAGAGGCTGAAACAGAGAAACAGATTAACAATAAGGTTGAAAAGAAAAAGAGGATGTTATATCCACTGCTCCCAGCTACTCCAAGGTAACTTGATGCAGGAGTGAAGAGAAGAAGGCAGCGCAGACATCCAGGAAGAAAGGAGAACAGCCTTGTTACGTTGAGTTTCTCATGGGTCTGTTTCTTTTGACAAACTCCAGCGTGCTGTCATCTTCTGCAGCCCAATGCAGGGAAAGAGATGCACATGTCTGGTTGAAACTCATACTGTCATATTTAAAAAGATGAGAATTAACAAGACTCAGAGTTTAAAGACAGAAGACTGTCTGCTGAGCATTCCCAAGGTCCTGTTGGACAAGTCTGTCAAAGACAATTAGGCACCAGAATATAACCACTCATATTTCATTTTTTTCATTTACAGTGGGGCAAAAAAGTATTTAGTCAGCCACCGATTGTGCAAGTTCCCCCACTTAAAATGATGACAGAGGTCAGTAATTTGCACCAGAGGTACACTTCAACTGTGAGAGACAGAATGTGAAAAAAAAAAAATCCATGAATTCACATGGTAGGATTTGTAAAGAATTTATTCGTAAATCAGGGTGGAAAATAAGTATTTGGTCAATAACAAAAATACAACTCAATACTTTGTAACATAACCTTTGTTGGCAATAACAGAGGTCAAACGTTTACTATAGGTCTTTACCAGGTTTGCACACACAGTAGCTGGTATTTTGGCCCATTCCTCCATGCAGATCTTCTCAAGAGCAGTGATGTTTTGGGGCTGTCGCCGAGCAACACGGACTTTCAACTCCCGCCACAATTGTGGCGGTTGAGGTCTGGAGACTGGCTAGGCCACTCCAGGACTTTCAAATGCTTCTTACGGAGCCACTCCTTTGTTGCCCGGGCGGTGTGTTTTGGATCATTGTCATGTTGGAAGACCCAGCCTCGTTTCATCTTCAAAGTTCTCACTGATGGAAGGAGGTTTTGGCTCAAAATCTCACGATACTTGGCCCCATTCATTCTGTCCTTAACACGGATCAGTCGTCCTGTCCCCTTGGCACAAAAACAGCCCCATAGCATGATGTTTCCACCCCCATGCTTCACAGTAGGTATGGTGTTCTTGGGATGCAACTCAGTATTCTTCTTCCTCCAAACACGACGAGTTGAGTTTATACCAAAAAGTTCTACTTTGGTTTCATCTGACCACATGACATTCTCCCAATCCTCTGCTGTACCATCCATGTGCTCTCTGGCAAACTTCAGACGGGCCTGGACATGCACTGGCTTCAGCAGCGGAACACGTCTGGCACTGCGGGATTTGATTCCCTGCCGTTGTAGTGTGTTACTGATGGTGACCTTTGTTACTTTGGTCCCAGCTCTCTGCAGGTCATTCACCAGGTCCCCCCGTGTGGTTCTGGGATCTTTGCTCACCGTTCTCATGATCATTTTGACCCCACGGGATGAGATCTTGCGTGGAGCCCCAGATCGAGGGAGATTATCAGTGGTCTTGTATGTCTTCCATTTTCTGATGATTGCTCCCACAGTTGATTTTTTCACACCAAGCTGCTTGCCTATTGTAGATTCACTCTTCCCAGTCTGGTGCAGGTCTACAATTCTTTTCCTGGTGTCCTTCGAAAGCTCTTTGGTCTTGGCCATGGCGGCGTTTGGAGTCTGACTGGTTGAGGCTGTGGACAGGTGTCTTTTATACAGATGATGAGGTCAAACAGGTGCCATTCATACAGGTAACGAGTGGGGGACAGAAAAGCTTCTTACAGAAGACGTTACAGGTCTGTGAGAGCCAGGGATTTTCCTTGTTTCAGGTGACCAAATACTTATTTTCCACCCTGATTTACGAATAAATTCTTTACAAATCCTACCATGTGAATTCATGGATTTTTTTTTCACATTCTGTCTCTCACAGTTGAAGTGTACCTCTGGTGCAAATTACTGACCTCTGTCATCATTTTAAGTGGGGGAACTTGCACAATCGGTGGCTGACTAAATACTTTTTTGCCCCACTGTATATATTAAACATGCAGAGACACATGTTCAGTCAGATGCACCACTTTAATATTATTCCATTGGGATGTTATCTTAAACTCTCTTTGCCTCGTGGTTGCACAGCAGCGTCCTTCCTTATCAGCCTATCAAATTTAGTAGAAAGACTCTTTGATGTGACCCGCGAGGTGCCGCCTGGACACAATAACAGTGTGCAGATGGAGCTCATGGACCACATCACAGGGACCAGTAGGAGAAGGACATGCTTTAATTTCTACGGTCACCTCTTGTAGAGCTGACCTTCACACCTCCGGCGATCCATCAAGCGTTTTCCCTCCAAGAACTGCCGGAGGCTATCAGAGCGCTGGGTTTGTAAAATAAACATTTTTCTGTGCAGCGCAGGTGAGAGTGCATCGCTTCCTAAAGAATCAAGTTGAGATGATAGTTTAATTGTAAAGATGTGAGCAAATATTAAACTAACAAGCAAACAAACAAAAAGAAAATGTATATTTTTAAGGCAGTTTACATTCATTTGGAGTCTTGAGTTGGATGTTTGAATAAAAAAGTCAAGGCCCCTGCAGCCTCTAAGAGCAAGTAAAAGCTTAGCTGTATACGTGTTCCCTCAGTGCTTGATAGCGAGCATGCCTGATGTTCGTACTTTGCTGCCAGGTTAATCACAGACAGCAGTGTGATTATTCACAGTAACTATAGGGGTTAGTTTTAATTCTGTTTGCCACTCGGTTTCAATTCACTACCAAGACGTTTGTTATATTTTTTGCTGTGTTCCTTTTACCTGGGAAGATGAAGGTACTGGGAGTGACATCACAAGTAGTAATAGTATTCAGAAAAGCAATATAGTCAATATAGGTTTTTTTTTTTGCTTCCTAGCAAGCTACAGCTGTTCATCTACCAGTAGCACTGGAGTACAGCACAATGCCCATTTCTTTGTGCTGGAAACTAGTATATGGCTTATTGAGCAGGTCTCAAATTAATGCAATGAAGCTATTGACTCAAAACCTCCTGGGACCTGCGGTCCATGAGCTCCAGGTAGTGACAGAAATAATAGGATTGTGTATAGAAATGCTGGAGATGAGTTTCCTCAGAAGTGTGGCTGGGCTCTCCCTGGAGATCTGAGTAGGATGCCCCCTGGATACCTTCCGGGTGAGGTGTTTCTGTCTTGTCCTAGTGGAATGAGGCTCCAGGGAAAATCCAGTAAACAGTAAAGGAATTATATCTTTTATCTGTCATGGGAAAGCCTTGGTATCGCCTTGGATGAGCTCAAAGAGGCGGGTAGAGAGACAGAGGTATAGGCTTTTCTGCTTAGACTGCTGGGCCCACAAAGGAGGGATAGATGGATGGACGAATACACAACAGTGGTAAAATTAATATGTGGGTTCTCCAAATTTCCAAGTGGGAAATATGACTTGAGGGGGGGGGGGGGGGGGGGGGGTTGGTTTCGGCTAAAAATTCTGACTGGGAACTCTGGATTTCTGACGTCCCACTTCAAATGGAAATTGTGGACCGATGACAACAGCACAAACATAAACAAGAGGCCCCAAAAAAGAAAGAAACTAATAGAAAATAGAATTAAATAAAAAAAACAACTTATTTGCTATATACAAAAAGATTTCTGCTGATCTCCAAAAAGCTAATAAGGACTTGGATTTAAGTTCTGAAATGCATATGAAAATGATAATTAGCTTTAGTATTGCTCTGGTGATGTAGTGTTCTTGGCTTTTCACAACAAAATGATCAAAGTCAGTTGGAAAAACATCTGAAATGTCCACTTTACAAAAAATCAACAACGCAAAAAAAAGTCTGTCATGTAACCCTTCTGCATCATTTAGATAATGTTGAATTATAGACAGTGAACTGAATTATGGTTCAATCCAATAACTTCTAAATAACTACTAGGCTGTCATCGCCTATATTTTTAAAGGTTTTGAGGTGTGTGCCATCTTTTTTCATTTAGCTGAATGACTCACAATTGGAAATCTGTAAAAATGGAAATGTTGTAGTACAGCTGCATGTTGAATTTGTCCATAAATGCAACATTTTTAGCTTTGTGTTGGTGACGTGGTCTGCTGGAGAGCTCGCTTAAATTTTGCATTTGGCTGAAATCTCTGGTAATCTGTGCTTTTAGTGGCAATACCTTCCGTATGTTGAAAGTTAAGAATATGCCTGTTGAGTGCTGAGGGTGAGGTCAGTGACTGCTTCGAACTCTGACGAATGTTTTCTTATTGCTCTTTGCCCACAGAGAAGGTTGTGTTCAAAGAAGAGGAGTTATTTCAAGAATGTTTCCTGCAACTGAATCTGCTTTTATAATCACAGCAGAGGAGAAATTTCTGGGACACCATCCATCCTTATTTTTGGTGGCTTCAATTTGGTCGACGGTCAGCTGGACGCAGCATTGGAGTGATATTCTTAGAAATGTGTTCTCTCAATTTGCACATCTACAAGTCGGATTATATAAATAAAAATAGAACACGGCGTAGAGGAAGACAGCAGTGTAAGAAAATATGTTTAGACATATTTGTTAAGGTATAGATGAACTGTTCTCCTGCAGATCGAAGGGGAAAGGAAAACCTATTTCATTCTGACTGCTTGGGTGTTTTGCCAAGGCTAAAAATCCCACAATCACAACACCAGCAAATTAAATCTAATCCATAAATTTGGCCACCCCAGTGTATTTAAAAGGAACCACCATGGTCAAAAAACAACATTCCAGCTTCATTAGTTTACACTGCTGATATTAATACTATCATTACAATTGGACATGGTTTATTTTGACTGCTATTACCACTAATACAATAATAGACCCTAATAGAGGCTAAGCAATGGGGGGGAAATGGGCACGGGATCGACTTGGAGTAATTCCCCCCCAGCAGCTGCAGCGGGGGGCCCAAAGGGGTCAGACGTACAGTAACACTTGACCCCAACTCTGTGTATGTGTGTGGAACAACCATCCCACCCTCCCACTAACTCCGGTCCCTGCAGACCAGCAAAAAGGGCAGTAACCTCTGAAGGCTTTGTTTGGTTGGCCGGAGTCTGAGCATAGGCCCACCATTGTAAGTCTGAGGACTCCTATGCTCGAGCTCTTGTTTTCTTTGGGAAGCAGGAAATTGGATGACTGGCTACCTGCTACAACAACATCCTGTACTTGAGAAGGCGTCTTTTCACCCATACCCACCTATTATTTCCCTTTTCCATCATACACAAGTGGTAAGCCAGCATTTTTTTTCTCCTTCTTTCTTTTTTGTTTTCCACTCGTCCTCAGGGCCCCGTGCGTGGGTTTGTCTAGGTTCCACTCAGGTTGAGATCAAATTGGCCCCATCCAGATGCTTCCGTTGAAAATAGTGTGTAGGGGCCAAATACTTTAGCTTTTGGAGCTTGACTCCACCTTGTCAGGTTAATGACCCTTTGTGAGCTCACTGGAATGACAGTGATGGTGTGCAAAAATGAATGTTCCTATTCAGACGCTCAAACATACTCACATCCACTTATAGCTCCGCCAGTGCTTTTCAGGTCACTGTAGACCAATCACCGTGATCTGTGTTGGGTCTACGGGAGACCACTTGCCACTATGAAAACATTCTTAAGGATTACCGTGCTATATAGACAGGATCTGTGTGGGCGTTGATGAGAGCTGATTCCAATCTGACCTCAGGGATATCCGACCTGCATTTGAGATATTAATGAAGATAATTATGCCATCATCACGTGGGACGTTGGAGGTTGCAGGACTGCTCATGGACTACATAATCCTTCTTGATGAGGTTTTCTTGGAGAGACCCTCTTATATTGTAACCGTTTCACTGCACCTGGGACCATGTAACCATTGCCCATGAGGCCACAATGCACATATATCTGCACATTTACATGAATGCTTTTAGCCTCATTATCAAAATAAATAAATTCATAATTCAGGCTGACATCATGTTGACACAAAATGACTTTGTATGTAGGAGACTGCCTGCTGCTGAAAACAAGACATGGCATCAGTGTGAATGCACCAAATTACTAAGGCCAAAAGCAACATTAGGGCTGTGTTAGCAGCATTTTTGTGGATTAAATACTTTTATTGGCGATGCGAATGGATTAAACATAAAAAACAGAAACAGCCTGTGTTATTTCTATGTGTATTTCTATGTGAATTGCCATGAATATCCAAAGCATGTGATGTTAATTACCTTGAGTCAAGACTTCTCTTCCGCTTCCAGCTTCCAACACTCATTAGCAACATTAGCCAATGTTAGCTTTTAAATGGAACAATCGCTAATGTCAACAAATGACTGGCTCCAAGTGCAACACAGGTTCCAATGCAAATTCCAACACAAACTCTCCAAAAACAAAAACTATCCTGATTTTAGATTTAGTTATGCTGCATTCAGTTTACCTCGGAAGTTTGAGCTGGGAATGACATCACTCACAAGTTGAGCGAGTTCTAATCGCAAAGTCGGAAAAGCTAGGAATAACAGGATTTGTTTTCCGCCTTACCAAGGTAAAAAAATTATGCATTACTATCAATACAGCACAAGGCATGTTTTTTTTTATGTGTGTGTGTGTGTGTGTGTATGTATTTGTGATTGGCCTATTTAGCCAGTCGCAAATACACAACAGTGGCTGTGGCAGCTAAGTTACAGCTAGCTCAGAAGTTGCCTAACTTTAAGCTTCTTATATACTGGAAAAGGTTTGCTAATTGCACGCCGCTTTGCAGCTGACAGCTGGATGCTTGTGGACATTGCAGGCCCTGATTGCCTGGGTAATCCTCTAACATATTTACTACCAGGTCATATGTCAATCAGCTGTATTCCTTGCTGTATTTGGTAGTTGTTGCAATTGCTTGGAAGTTGAGAAAGGTTTCTCTTGGTCCCACCCAATTGCTGTCACCAGTGATTATTTCACTCTTAGTCGCTTGGAGTGAGGAATGTTATTCAGTTTCTCAGGTCTCCGGTTTCAACGTCACCAGTGTGGATTTCAGTTTCAGTTTCGCTTACTATAGCCGTTATTTATAAAACAGCGGTTGAACGGGCTATCTTGCAAGTTAAATTTAGCCAAGAATGAAAAAAGTCTGAAATAAAAGTGATATACAGTAGTAGATAGCATTGATAAATTTGATGATCAGGTCAATGTTTTTGTCATAGTAATGCTCAGGTATATAATCTGACATAAAATAGCCCAATACCATAGAACAACACTGTCCTGTGTATATTTAATCAGTGGTCACACAGGTGGCACATATATGCAGCATGCAAACAGGAGCTGCAGGGTGTTGACTTTAGTACACAGTGGCCATGTGGCTCATAACTAATCATGCTTCCTGTTTGTCATGTTAAAAACATTAAAATGCATTAAATTAAAATTAAAAACTGCTCTTCGACTACATGGTCAAAGGACAGGCTTATGAGTTCATTCCTATTTGGTTGTATTATATTGTACACTCACTGATAAACGGACCGATTAAGAACATTGATTGGTGCAGTTTTGTTTGTTAGATTTAGCAAGAAATATTTTTTGTGTGCTATTTCTTTAGCTCTTGCACAAGAAGAAGAGTCATCATTTTAAATCATGGTACAAAACACTGATATTTTAAACAACCACCAATAAGTGCACCACAGTGTTTGATATAGCTACAATATTTCGCTGCATCCTTTAAGTGCACACACATGCAAACTATTTAATACTCCTGCTTTCCCCTGCCAACAGAAATAGCAAATGGAAGCAAACTGAACTATCAGTAATTATTTTGCTTTTAGAAATTATAGTCACACATAATAAAAGCATCTGCCAAAAATACACATCTACTGTACCTACTGTCCAGTCATAACTCAACTGTTGCAGGTGGAAGAAATTACCAATATGTTTCCCATTTTGCAACAGATGATTTATTTTATTTGCAGAAACAGTCAACATCTGTGTTTTATCAACAACATTCAAATGGTATAAAACGTAGTAAAAATGCCTTACTGAAAAGAAAAAAAAAAAAACCAAAAAACTATATTCTAGGAAAAAGAAACTCTCAAAATGAAAAAAGAAAAAAAATCTGATTCGGAGGCACTTAGGCCTTGGCAACACTCGTGCAGTCTGAGTTTTCCCAGGTGGTTGTAGTCAAGCGTCAAAGGCCATGATTACAATACTGGAAGCAAAGGGGAGGACCTCAAACACAATCACATCATGGGCTGATATGTCATCACTAGCCTTAAGCTGCTGTATGGACTTTGTCACTAATATACAACGATCAGGAGTATCAAGAGTGGGCCTCTTAAATGGAGTATTTATCAAAGTTGTATGAAAATACAGTTCATTATGGACATAAATCAACTATTTACAACAGAAAACAGGGACGGATGCTTGGTGTTTTCTTCTTGGGAATGAAAAAGTCTCTGGAATTATTTGGTTCCTGGAGCCAACTTTCCATAAAATCAAAGGTTGCGTTGGTGTCCAGTTGAGCGCAGGCCTCGTTATTTTTTTTCTTCTTCTTTTTTTGTCCGAAGACAATTTTTTAAAAAACATCATTCAGAGCTGGGTGAAGCAGCTGAGTCTATGTCGTCATTTTCCAGCTCGTTGGGCGAAGCCGATTGTCCTCCCTTCACTCTCTTCCACTTCATTCGCCGATTCTGGAACCAAACTTTAACCTGTAGTGGAAAAACACAGGAAATATTAAATTAGCATATAGAATGATGACTCTTCAAAGTCGTTAGCATGGATACGCTGTTGAGGTAAATTAATGTAGTTAATTGTGGATTAGGGACAAAATTGCTAAGATGTCAAAGGTTGATTTCACAGTATTCTTTGTCTTTTGTGATCAGTTTTTAGATTTGTATAGATCATTAATTGAAAAGAACAATAGTAGATCTAGTAGTATAAACGCTTAGCACTACGAATAAAGGCTGTGGTCTTAGGACAATACAAATCTAAACCAGATACCTTCTCACAGTACTTTGAATTTTTCACCATATTTGAACGTGTAACAGGATCACTGTGGCTTTTCTCTCCAGTTTGCAATTTTTAGCAAAATTTACAGCACGGTCAGCAAAAAAATAGACAAATAATCCTCCACAAATCTCCCAGCACAGATTATAAATTCACTTGGTTTGCATTGGCCTTGCAGGGAGCACGGCTTGTCAGTACAAAGCACTGAGGCCTGGCTGCAAAATCACTCCGAATGGAGGGAGAGAGTATCGTATAGACAGCGGGTCAAAAAAGTCAACTGTCAGGAAGTCAGCCTACACAGGATGTGAGTTTACTGTACTTGTGGTGTGGACAGTGCTCATCTGTATCTTTGCGCTGTTCAAAAATGAGAATGAGCTCATATTTTAACTATCCAGACATAAATAGCTGCAAAAACACACACTTCCCGACACCTGGGGAAATTATAGAGAAAAACTGACAGGAAAAAAAAAAAATGAAGAGTGAGCATTTGTTAAGTCTGTGACCAAGATAGTTTATTTAAAGCTTTAGAAAATGTCTTACTTAAGCCTTTATCAGTAGGTCTCTAATACAGTTGGTGCCTCAAACAGCTGGGGCCTGTACATTTTAGTTAACATTATTCACAGTGGAGGAAACAATACATTTTGAAGACTATTGTTAGCTGCGGATTTGGTGCGGTAGTGAGTATTTACAACAGAAGAATGGTGTGTGGGACGCTCCATGGCAGAGACAAATACATGCATTTTAAAGCAAATAAACCTTAAGTTATAACCAGGCTATGCATACACAGTTATTATGTTTTTAAACTACTTGATTATGTCAATTTGCAGACAAAAGCACAGGTTTATTTCCCTTAAAATTATAAACTAAACTCTCTCAAATAGATTCAAATTAACTCCAACCGGTGTGTGCACAATTCAAGGAAGCCTTAGGTGACCCCTGCACATCCCACTAGAAGTGTCCTCCCCTACAGCTCTGGGATTCAGATAAACCTCAGCCTGTCCATTACTCAGGACTGATTGAAAGGACGGCAAACTGCCAAAGCATGTAGGATGAATTGGAAAGCGCTGGTTGCAGTGGGAGCCCTGAGCGAAGATGGAACCTGGCTGTGTGCGAACATTTCTGTCCATGCATGTGTGTGTGTTTTTTAGGGATCTGGGAAATAGATTTAGGAGCAGACGGCAGCATGTGTGGTCACTGTGGCACCACGGCCTCATTAGAAGGAGCTGAGAGGGACAGTGGCTTGACAAGCAGACCGGGGTTTGATCCAGCAGCATCGACACATGTTCGCCCGATTTCATCGAGTCTGGAGCTGCCACCCACTCATTAAAGCTGCATGTCATTCTGCTAGAACCACAGAATGAAAACTACTGTGGAAAAAACATGTTCATTGTAATTCAAATGCCGCTATGTTTATGCATTGGTATTTAGTACAGGGGAAGGACAGACATTAAGGCTTTCCAATACGTTCCAAGATGTTGTATGATGTTGATGTGGAACGATAACATTATGGTTCATCCTGCCATGCTGGAAATTGTATATTAGGGAAAAGTGTTGTACCTGTCTCTCTGTGAGGTCCAGGTTTACAGCGATCTCGTAGCGACGCAGCCTGGTCAGGTAGTTATGGTGGGTGAACTCTGCCTCCAGTTCTCTCAGCTGCTCCTTGGTGAATGCTGTGCGCTCTTTTCTTGCCTTGCAGCTGGAATCCACCTTAAAGCTGGACTCCTGGATATCTGGAAAGAGAAAGGCATTTCATAGAGTGCGAGCCATTTGCCAGTTTATTCCTTTAAACCAGAGATTCCCAATCAGGTGTCAAAGTATCCAAATGGGTTTGTCGACAGATGAAAAAAAACAGAACTATTTATGAATTGAGGTTCGAGTGAAGAAATGACTATTAATCAAAAGTCAAAGTAAAGGCATAGCTTTTTTCAGCTGCTCCCAAGGGGGTTGCCACAGTGGGTGGATCCACATATTTGATTAGGCACAGATTTTTACACCAGATGCCCTTTCTTATGCAACCCTTCCAAGGGTTTGTCTCTCTTCCTAGTTTTGAATTGCAGACCCTTTGTGTATTAGGTTATGTAAAAATATTAACCACTACACAAGGGAGCCACTATCCAGCCAACATAACGGCATAAATCAGTAAAATAGAAGAGTAAGCCTAACGCCCAATAAGAATCGAAACTTTAAAAGATTAAAATTATCAGTAAAAATGAGAAGATTCTGCGTGTTGGTGTGTCTGCCAGTTAATACCTTTAGCTAGCTAAACATTGTGAAAAATAATTTCAATGGCAAGCTAAGGTTATGAATATTTTCTTAGTTAATAGGATGGCTACCAAATTGAAATTGTTAGTTAAAATGTGGATCATCAAATAAAATTTTAACTTAACATACTAGATAAATAATAGACTAATAGAAGAAATTGGCTATAATTATAAATAATTTTGTGCCCAGACTAACTATTGTACATAGTTTAATAATAATAATAATAGTTCATATAGCAAGCTAAAATGAATAAATTGAAAATTATAGCTAATGTTCTGCTAAAATCATGAATAACAATAAAGATTGAAGAGAAAATTATACAGAAACAGCTGAAATTGCTCAATAAGGAATAGTGGTATACATGAATTCAGATAGGAATATTTGGACATTAAGAAGCTGTGTTGATGGCTTTCCCTATGAGTCTGTTTGGATCAACTTAAAGGGAAAGTCAGGTGACACAAGGAAACCAATGCTTTAAAGCTGTTTGCAGTGAAGGTAATAAATGATCTGTACGATCCCATAATTTTAGTTTAAAACTAAATAAAAATGATCAGCATCCCCTTTCTTCACAAGCAGCTACACATGCAAGTGTGCTACTTGACCTGGAGACCCTTCATCTTCCTATCATTCACAGCTAATCTGATTTAAATTAGCTCCCCACTCATTTTGTGACTGGCCTCTAGTTCGCAATTAAACTGACCCCAAGACCCTTTTCAACCAACAAACCATAACTCCAAAGGCTCTTTAAAGGGTGGCCCCTCATATAGTAAACACTAAAACCAGCACTTTTAAAAGAGACCACCATGACCTGGCCTCACGAGTCGCATACACCTGCAGCCTGCGCATGCCGGGGTTATTTTTTGCTGCTTATTTCCCCTTATTTGTCTGTTCATGAACACATGCTGTAAGTGCAAATGTCTTCCTCTAAACATTCCTTCGCGATTTATGTATGTAAGAGCGTATCGGCACAGGGCAGGGGCCACCAAACCAGCCACAGAGGGCCTAAGTTAGTGGAGGAATGCAGCGGAACATCGTTAAAGCCTCTAACAAAAGAACAAAGGTGCGGATGTGTCCAGGTCGGAGTGCTACGTCGGTGTGGGTGTGTGTGTCAGAACAGTCCCCGTGGGAGCGCTCGGAGCAGATTCACATTAACTCATCTTTACATGACAGCAAGCATCAGAAAAAAAGCCTTGAGATATCTCTGTGAATGTGGCAGTCAGAAAACCCACAGCCTAAGATTATTCAAGAAACAATTGGCTGCGGTTTATACATTTATATATTTCCCTGCATTTCTCACATAGCTTAGAAAAATGGCCAAATTTTAAACCTCATTAACAGGATAAACATATATGAAAGCTGGTTGATTTACCTTTAAGTAAAACCTCTCCTGTGTATTGAAGGGAAAGAGTTTCGGTAATAATTGTGCAGGCGTAGAGACACCAGCAGCTGATGTAATCACCAGAAAATGGTTCTAATTTGTCAAAGTGAGAAGTTCTGCTCTGTGCTTGCCAGAGCAGCGTGCCAGAATGTGAAATGGACTGCAGCACCTGGGCCAGATGTGACTGGGCAAACCAGGACATACAGTGTTTGTGCACACGTGTAGTTTTTGTGTACAAACGCCTGATGTGCCATATGGTTTGTTAGGGGAAAAAAAGATTTGTTTTTGTGGTTCAAGTATCAATAACGATGGGCATCCTCAAGTGTGCCGACTCTTGAAATTTCCCAAGACAGGTTTAGCTGCTTTGAACACCTGGCAGGGCACATACTGGCTCTCACCAAACAGGCCCCCAATAAATATCCTGCACAGCCAGAGGCCATAAACTAGCAGGGAGAGGGCTTCTGCACACAGCGGGGTCTCCCAAAGGCAAAACAGCATTTGGTGCCTTTCTGGGTGGATGGTGCAAAAGGAGTTTGTCTTCATCAGGACTGAATTAAAGTTGTTGTAAATTAGTGATTGTTTTAAAGCAGAAAACCCCAGGCGAAAACTACTGATCGCAAAAATGTGTGTGCTAAAGTTCAACACTGAATTTCACAATGCATTAAGACAGTTTATTGGCTAACGTTTATTTTAACCCCTTTAGATAGCATCTTTAAACTTTTCTCAGTTAATAAATGTTTAATTTCTTATTATAACACTTTATGAGAATGGTGCTCAAACTTACTAGGCATTTATTAAAGGAATAACATTTACCAAGAACCTCATTCATCGTCCTAATCCTAATAGAGATTAAGCATATAGTTGCAAACTATTTGTATTCTAAGATATTTTAACCAAAATACTTCATAAGCTTGTGATGCGATGGGCAACAGTATATCTTTCTATCAAGCCAAAGATTTTATGGTTGTACATTTCCAGTAACTGAGCACAATTTTCTATTTTTCTGGCTGTTATACCCTTGGCTTGTGGTCATGGACCCCTAGGTATGATGTACATTTGTGCAAATCATGCTGCATTTGATCAAAACCAGCAGCTTTAAAAAATATTTTTAAAAAAACATTTTTACGCCTACCTGAAAAATCTTTTTTTGCATGTGTAGAATCATTTTTGCAGTGCTTTATAGTATACATTTATTGCTTGTTTGTATATGGATGGTTTATAGAAGCAGTTAAATTGTTGAAAAAGCAAAATGCATGTAGCAAAACCAAGCTGTTAGAGGAAGTATATTTGCTAACAGTTACTGTGTTAAGTGTTAACACGCTCATTTTGTAATGGTGCAGAACTCCTTTTCATGCATGTCAGACCTTAAAATTTAATATCAAAACCATATTGATTTTAGGGCCAGCAACAGTCAAATGTTTACAACAGCATCCCTGTTAAATATCACACAGTGTTATGATGGTCAAATTTTGGATTGCAGTCAATGTCAGATCATATCATTTTGGTTTTAAACATTTGGAAACTTTACCCGAGTGCACCACATTTCCATATCAGAACAAATACACAGAAGCAGACCGTATAGCAGCTGCTATGTATGTGCATGTAATGTGAATGCCTTCAGGACATTTTCCTAATATATGCTCTCCTACCAGCTAGTCAATTCGAAAAAGTGAATGGTTCTTTTCTAAAACCCAGAACTGATGCAGCGGTCGGACATGTTGCATGCACTCAGTGGGAGATTATGTTACGGCTTAACGACAGGAAAATGTCAATGGATAAGAATGTAAGAAGTGGGCTCACAGGAAAGTGATTTTACCAGACGTGGTCTGGCATGTTTTCAGCGTAGAGAGTGGAGGTTACAATAAGGTAAAAAAAAAGGAGGGTGAGTGGAGTGGGCTGGTGTGTGGGGTGCTCCCTCGCCTCCTCTTTTTCAATTAGACTCATGTCTGTTGCATGCATTGGTCATGTAGTATTTCCAAATTTGCACGCTTTACAATCAGACATGGTCTGTTATGTTTGGACAGGTCAGGGTTAAATACTGGACACTTTAGACGACACCATCTTTAGCAACATGCACTAGTGTACTTCTCTATGTGGTTTGAATTCAACATTAACATTTCTGGACACTCATCGCTCTTATTTAAGCGTTATTTTTGTATTTGTCTTGGTCTTTTAATTCTGTCTTGGGTTCCCCTTTTTTAACTTTTGTTTTAATTTCTTTAATATTTGTCTGGCAAGTGGAGTGGCTATATGAATAACAATTACGCCACACTTGCTTGAGCACTATAACAAAATTTAATTTAAATATATATTAAAATGTGTAAAAAGTTAAAAGTATGGATGCTTATTTTTCTTTCCTGTAAGACGCATAAATCACTGTGTTTATTACAGGATAAATTTACCAAAAAACGTCTACAAATGAAATATGAACGCTCCATATGTGCTGGATGTGTTTTTATTTTGCTAGGGTGACAGTCCCCATAATAAAACCTTCACACATTTAGATTCACTTTAAAACTAAATGTTTCCTTTGGCCTGTTGTTCTGCTGCTAATGTTTCGCCTGAAACTTTTAGGATTGGTCTGTCGTGGCTATCTGTTACTTTTGTGTCCTGTTAGCAAGTGTGAAATATGATAGGCGAAATTATCTAAGGGCATTCCTTCTTATTGATGTTTGAGAATAAAAATACATTAAGTCCTTTTTTGTGGGAATTTTTTTAGGAAATATCTGGAAAGAAAAATTGTATAAAATTTAATTAAATACATTGAAATATCACCAAATACAATTTTTTTCAACCCTTTTATCCGCTTGAAAAATTCACAGCAGCAATCAATACGCAACAGGATTGTGTTCAGGAGAAAAACACAGCGCAAAATACCCAAAAGGCCTTTAAACGCTTTCCTCTTCACACCCAACTTCGTTTTTTTATCATAATTTTTAATGTCGCCCTGCTGTAATAAATCAAAGGTCTTTTTCCAACGGATACAGCAGCAAAATGAAAAGTTCAAATGCCTCATGAATCATCCTTTTGAAAGCGCTGGAACAATAAGAGGATGCAACTGCTACTTAAAGTGTGTCTTGAACACAAAAGTCTCGTCACCTACTCACCTTTTACATAGCGACCGTGTGAGTGTGCTGCTTTAAGGCTGATTTGGTGAGGAAATGCAGGGAATTTGTGTCATTGCCAGCTGTGATACAGGGCGCGGGAGGAATTCTTGACCTTGATGCGTATATTCTTGATTTTCAGTGAGGTAAGAATGACGTAAATATTGTTTTTAGTTGATCTGTTTTTACACCTGTGCAGTAGTTTGGCATAAAAACTAAAGGAAAAAAATTGTGGAAGTGGTTTTTTTTTTTTTTTAGTCTAAAATTTATCAGAGACCCAAAACACAAAAACAATATGTCTACTTTGTTTTTGTTACCACTCCTAAATTTGGCTATTTGCTTTCAAATGCCTGTAGGGATCACTGTTTTTTCTGTTCTCCTATACTTTTAAACCAACACACACCAGGTGGCACCCCTTGATCCCAGCTCGCTGGCTTACCTGTGACATCTCTTTTCCTCTTATTGGAGCTCTTCTTGTCCGAGTCGGCCGACGCCACGCTCTGGGGTGAGTATTCTCCCTCCATACACCCGGGCACGGTGCCTGGAAGCCTGTCCCCCCCTACACTGTCCAGCTCAGGCCCTCCAGCCCCACTGCCGCCGCCGCCACCTATTACTGCAGGGGCGACAGGCGGGCAGGCCTCAGGTGCTCTCACACGAGTCTCACATTGGTTGAACTGCCAGTCAGCTCTTTGGTAACCCCCTTGGCTCTCTTGGTACAGTCTGTCATCGCGAGGGTAGGCTGCGTGCGGCGTGCTCGACACCAGGCAGGAGGTGGAGAAATCTGTGTAGGCCAGGAACTCAGGCTTCTGGTGGAGGGAGAACGGGGCCTGCTGGTAGGGCGACTGCAG
Source organism: Neolamprologus brichardi (assembly GCF_056152115.1). Taxonomy (NCBI): domain Eukaryota; kingdom Metazoa; phylum Chordata; class Actinopteri; order Cichliformes; family Cichlidae; genus Neolamprologus; species Neolamprologus brichardi. Next base: position 22,105,109 of record NC_142111.1, on the reverse strand, counting down.
ATTCACCCCTGGGACCCCAGAGTGAGGGTTCCTCATGCAGCCCCAGATGGGGCTGCTGGGATGGGCGCTCCGCATGCAGCTGCTGGCCGGCTGATCCATCGTGATGCAAAAACCCTTCGCACGATCTCGAGCACAGTCTTTTCCCTGTCGAGGAATTTCAACCTCTCTCAGAAAGTAAGTTAGGACTAGAAATCGATATCTTTGTCACTTTTGAGTAATATCCACTTCAGCTGACTAAATGAACACCATCGTCTCACTGCATCTACTCACTTCTGTCAGAGGCTGTTGACTCTTCCACAGCCCAGAGCACGTGAGGATAGACACCTTCCTGTGACAGCACGTTTCCCTCTCTCTCTGGGAGCGTGCGTGACGTCCTTTGGAGCCTCTGGTCCTGACACACTCTCACACGCTTTCCCTTCTGCGTCGCTCTCACACACACCCTCTCTCCTTCCCAGATCTAACCAAGTTGCTGCTCTTCGGGAAAGCGGCATCCACAACTGTATGACTCCCGTTCTCGGGCTGGCTGTTTTCACAACTCTTCTAAGGCATTCTTGACAAGTGAGCCCTCCTCCTTTTTAAACATATAGGTGGGAAAGAGTGGCAAGTTTATGGAGTGTAACGTGAGACTGCAGAGGAGGAGCCCTGCCGGCCACATGTTGGTAGTACCCTCCAACCAACCCTGCCTCATCAAACTATTAATCACAGGGGAAATTTTATATGCACATCTAATGGGCTTTCCAGACATGGTGCTTTTAAAGGGACATTGTCTGAAAAGTATAAAGCAAGCACCCACCCACATGGGAGCTGGGGGACCCTGACTTATTTCAACTCCTTAGTGCTTTCTGACACCCAATTTAGTTCATTTTTTGACACCCTTTAGAGGAAAGTTAACCGTAACCCTTTCCCTCTGCACCCCTGATCCTTGCCTGTCCTCTCCAATCTGAAAAGTCTTTCCTTTTTTTCCTCGTGCTGTTTTTATGGCTGTGTAAGTGTGTGTGCACATTACTGCAACACACCTAAATCCACCTGGCTGGACTTATTTAACTTTGAGGTGAAAGGACAACTGGATTTGATATTGACTATTCGAGCGCTCACACCTCCTGAGGTTTTCTCACGTTATTGAAACACAGTATGAAATTTCACCGTCGTATTTTACACATACAATCTAATATTTCCCCTAAGCAAACACTGTGACTGGGAGGGGAGAGGGGGTTCTTTGTCAGTTCATTTTAATTTTGTGATCCTGCATCTCTTACTAAATCTCTCCGAGATGTCAAGCAGCGTCAGCAGCAATTGTTTGCGACACCAATCACATGTAGATTAACCGCGTTCGCATGAAGCAAGGATGCAATTATTCAATTTTCTGATCGCTGATTTCTAATCTCTGCATGCTACACATGATAGAAGCCACTTCCCCATGAAGTAATGTCTCTAATACCATTTAAACCTTTTTGGCTAAACCAAATTTTGGATTCAATTTCAGCGTACTGTTACCCAATAAACCCGCTGAACCGCACTTTACTTAAATGCAGTTTTTCTTCATACTGCTCATATTTGCGAGCTGAGCTGCTTGCCTTCCTCACGCGTCCTCACTCTGGTCTTGACCTCTCATATCGCACCTTGAAAATAAAACTGAGAGCTGGAAGCTGTGGGAAAAGAAGTGAGAAAATAAATATGTTAATAAAGACACAAGGCACGCTAAAGGAGAACTGATTTGAAGCCGTGAAGAAAAAACAGGAGTTGAAATTGCCCTCTTTCATTTTCGAAATACTAGAAAATAACTTGACCTGCTTTTGAGAACATTTCATTCAGTTGCCGCAAAACAAAAATAATAAGTAAAACGTCATAGCAACAAATAAAAGGTTGGAATGACATTAAATCAGATTAGGAAACGGGCAACAAAACCAGGAGTGGACAAAAGAGAAGAGAGTAAGTGAGACGGAAAAGGAGAGGAAGAAAGGAGAGTGTTTGAGGTCACACACCAAACCCTTTCCATTTAGCCAGCAAATTGTTGAGCCATGAAGCATCCCTCGCTTTTACTGGCAGTCTGAGCCTTGGCCACACCGCAGGGAGCAGGAGTTACTCTACATTTGTGGTCAAAGAAGAGGCCATCTGTGTGTCAGTATAAATTAGTGTGTCTGTGAGTGTGTGTGCAATGTGAAAATTTACGTCATTAAGAGAGCGCACATGTGCGTGTGTTTCAAGAAGAAGACACGCAGGGTATTTTTATGTGTTTCGGTGAATGTGAGAAGCTATGTGTTTGACATTAAAGGATATAGAAATGGTCAGCATAAAATGAATTTGCCTACAAAGCCGTATGAAGTAAAGTCAAGCAAGTAAACATTAGCAGATATCTGCTTATGAATATGTGGAAACATCTGGATCCAGAAGAGTTATAGCTTTGTTCTATTGACAAATACAATTTGAATTGGTATATGAACAGACCTGCTGAGTAAGAAAAGAGATTTAGGGCCAGATTTATTGACATATTGTGCTTTTGGTTTTGGCAAAGAAAAAAACTGTCTGTTTTTACAAAGACAGCGGAGTCACCAAACCAATGTAAGAGGTGGGAACTCAGAGATTTTTGCACTTTTCCTAGTTGCACATGTATTTCTGGGAGTTCTTTTCATAAGGTGCAAAATATAAAGAGGAGAATATTTAAAATCAAGCACATTGATTTAAAAATGCAATTCACTGCTAATTGTACTGATATTAAAAAAAAAAATCCTATATTTAGTACTTGATATTCAAATGAAGTCACTACACCTGTTTTTAGAAAATACTGCAGCTTTTGTAAATCCCACACATGCTTTTCTAAAACTGCACAAAACCTCTAAATTAATGTATGGATAAATAGCTATTACCGTGTTTTCCGCAATATAAGGCGCAAAATCCTTTAATTTTCTCAAAAATTGCCTTATAATCCAGTGCCCCTTATGTATGGATTCTGCTTGTGCTTACTGAACTTGAACCAATTTTATGTGGTACACGGCGCTCCAAAATCTGTCAAAAATGTTTTAGTATGACTTTGGTAAGCTTCGGAGCCTCACCACTTGACATATTGTTGGAGCATTACGGCTGCCGTAGTTAGGAGCCTCGCGGAGTAATCTGGGTCCAAAACTCTGTCGATTTCAGGTCCCAAAGTCAAAAACTGTCTAAATTCTTTCATCTTTAATTAAATCATCAGCGTTGCTGCTTTACCAGGTGTAACAATTAAGTTTAACATCCAGGCATCCATGAAAACAGAATTTATTAAATTTAACGGAGTTAGAAGTTAGCAGAACGTAAGCAGGAAGTTAGCTCGCTAGTTTCCACCTAAACATGATATAGCATGCTCTGACTGAGAGATTTCTGAAAAAATTAAAACGTACAGCTCTGCCATCACTTCCAACATAAATGAAGACAGAAAACTAACAACAGCAGTGGTGTTTGCAGGGTTACTGAAGTTGGCCTAGCTGGTATATAATGATGTGCTACGCGATCGCTAGGGACACAGCTATGTTAGCATAACATAAACACAGTGAAGCTGGAGGATGAACGCTAACTTTTTTCCACTTGATAAAAGTTAACGGGTTCAGGATGGTTAGGGACAAATGCTATTGCATGGCTGATGCTCTCAACTGTAACGTGGGGTGGAGATGAAGCCAGCCGCGGAGGTGTGCAGGTGGATAGCGAATGAGCAACCGCTTCTGACTTTCCAAAAGTACTCATTTATTTACGATATCAAAAATAAAAGTACTACCTCTACCACACATTACACGAGATCACACTAGTCCGCGTACACACGGGAGCATCCATTACAGGGAGAGTGCGAAGAAGAACAAAAAAGGGGGTGACACACCAGTCATGAGACAGGAGGCGCCGCCATGTGGTCATACACTGCATTACAACAGCAACTGTTACACAACGGACCAAACTCCAGTCAGGAGAACTGAGATAATCCATCCACAATACGACATTAGTCATTAATATACTGAAACAACATGGGAATAGAGCAGCTGCAAGAGAATTCAACATTAATGAATCAATGGTACAGAAGCAAGAAGAATAAGTTGAGTCAAATTTGACTAATCTGACTGTTTTGTTTTGCTTAATGCACACATTATAATCCGGTGCACCTTATGAATGAAAACAGACTCGTTCATGGACAGTGCACCTTATGGTCCGAAAAATATGGTACTAGAATTCATTCAGAAAATTAATGCCATTCATCTTGAATGTAATAAATACATACATGACATTCTTGCCCATGCATACTAGATTTGTGCAATAAGTTGTGATATAATAAATTCATTTTCAGGGTTGTTCTTCATCCAATCTGCCATATCTTGTCACTAACTTTAGGGGTTATAAAGGTCTGCATCAGTATATCAAACACACAAAGGAAAAGGAAAAAGGAAAACAGAACTTACCCTAAATCTAGACTTGATAGGATATAAAAAAATAAAACAGTTTATAAAAATGTCCCAGTAGCTGTGATAGAGCTCAGAAGAGAACTGCTAAAATTCCCACGCCTCACATACTGTAGCCCAATCTACTACTACATGGACATCTTTGTGAAATTTCAGCTAGGTTTTACCTCACCATCTCCCCAGTGCAACATCCTTCTAATGTCCTATTGAGCTTGTGTGTTAATAGAGCATTTACAGCTTGCTTACTCAATCCAAGCACCCATTCCTCCATCGCCACACATGTGACCCAAACAGAGTATTTCCCCTAGTGGAAACACATCTGAAATCTTTGCTATTGTCTTCTAGACTGGAAAATGCCCCGTGTTCCTAGTCTGCATGTATCCACATCTCCGGCCTTTAAAGCAAAGCAAACTTTGTTCTGTGCTCTCAGCAGTGTTTTTGGGTCAGATTTAGAGCTGAAATGGATGAAATTAACTTTTCGTTGCAGAAAAAATTAATGGAATCTTTGTATTATTTCCTGTAGAAACAGAGGCAGTGTGAGAGTGCAAGACAGAGCCCAAGAGCCAGTGTCTCTTTTCTAAAATTTCACTACCTAACTTTACAGCTACTCTTGATTTTATTGGAACGAATTGATTTTACTGTTACATTTTGCAATTCTAAAAGCCATGCAGTTTATGTTCTATTTTCCCACAAACATACAACTGTCAACCAATATTCGAACAACACAAAAATGGAAAATCAGCTGATTTTTTACAATCATTGTACCTGTTTCCAAACCTCTTTACTATCACAGTAGTGAGCAACACTGCTAAACTGGGTGTCCAGAAATTTTAGGGGGTTATGCAGAATGGAGAAAGTACGTGTCCAGCTTTTAAAGACTGACTCCATCAAACAAACTGTCATTTGTTTTGGACTTTTCAATGGATTTGTCTCCAATAGGAGAACTCTACACCATCACTGGCCTTATCCTTTAAGAAACTGAAGTTTTGTTTATGTTGAAAAATGTTTTACACATTCGATTTAGTAATGCATGTGAACATTTCTTGTAACGTTGTGTTTATTTAAGTGAAGGGGTGAGTTTTTGAGAAGCCTATGAGTCGGTGGACTGAAGTCATAGGCACCACACATTGCAGATGAATGAGCTGGACATGAGTCACATCACCCCTCACCCTGCTGACAACCTGTTTCTGTCAGTCTAGCTCCGTGTGTGTGTTTAAGAGTGTGTGTTTGTGCAAAACAGAGAGAAACTGAGAGAAGAGAGAGAATAAGAGAAAGCTCGAGTACGCACACACACATGCAGAATTTGTAAAAGACTGCTTTGCTGTCATGTCCCTATAGATGCAAACTTCCATATGAATTGAATGTTTGTGTGTGTGTGTGTGTGTGTGTGTGTGTGTTTTCATCTGATCCATCTTCATGACACTGGCAGGATTAAAGCCCTCCATCAGTCTCTTGAGTCTGACAGCATGACCTCCTGTGACCTCATGTTCACCTGGGTCTGACTGGACTGTGGGAGCCTTTTCTCGGCTACTGTCTTGGAAAACAAGCGTGGAATGAATATAGTAGAAAGGATTTTGAGTAAAATCTGGTAAAAGTGTATAAAGAAAGGAAACAGCATAATAAGAATAATGTTGAAATAATGTTTCAAATGTTAAAAAAAATCACTTAAATGTCTCTGGGTTTGTTTGACTCTGTCTCGTTAAGTAATTTCATGATTAAATAACCATGACACTGAGATATCATCAGTCCAGCTGGGACACATATAGGAGCTGATAAACAAGGGAACACAAAGCCAAGAACCAAAATCACAACATGAAATCTGCTTTTGTGTAACCACAGAATACAAGAACATGGGTGCTCTGAGGCACGGAGCTTAGGGGTGTCAATAAAGTTCAACATGGCCTGGCTTTTTTGAGTTAGCTGGCTCGACTAAACCTAAAACTCCAGTCAAAGGGAGTAATGGGCATAATGCAATGGTCAACAGTCACAACAGTCAACAGCAACAGTTTTTGTTTTTGCTTCAGGCTGTACACAAAAGACACTTCTGATGCATTTTTTGACTATTCTTCTGTGCAAAACGGACCACATGTGTGCTTCTTCCAATCAGAGACCGAGATGGAATATTATTGGTGACAAATAGACATTAGACTGCACTTCTAGCTGTCTGAAACATCCATGTGCTTTTTGGTGCCAATGGTAGATTTTAAACTGAAATTCTGAACATAATCTTTTACGGACCAGGTCTTGTTGTCAACATTAGCTGAGAGCCCTATGAGCACAGGTAGACAGAGGTGGATTTTATTTTATCCAGAAAAATTATCAAGAATTTTTTTGAGTGTAAAATATAACATCGAAACAGTACTAAACTCAGGTTTGATCTTCTTGTGACATTGCCAATCTTTTCCCAATTTAATTGTGAAGACCTCAGCAGCCAAACATCCTACCCAAACACCAAGAGAACAGCAAATGAAGAATTAATTCAACAAAAAAATCTTTTATTTATATTTATTTACTCCCTTTTCCACCAGGATATGACTCTTCAGATTAAATATGTTTTACAGCAGTGTCCTGGCCAAGACAAACATCAGCGCGATAGACTGATAACACACACAGAAATACACACAGAATTAATAAGTATACCAAATGTGCAAGTGATAATGAGTAAAATGGAAAAACAACCAAAATACCAATAAAGCCTACGACATGAGTAAAGGTCGCTGTCTCATTCCAACAAACAGGTATAGTGTTATTCAGGGAAAACATTTCCAGCTTGAAGTAACTGCCTCCAGGTCATTTAAAAATCACATTTTTAGTGGATTTTGCAGCTGAGTCCAGGTGGACCATGCTGCAAATTTGAATCTCTTTTTCCATTTCAGTGTGGACTTCTGGGACACCAGAAGGACTGAGGTCTTGGGACTGTAGACAATAACTTCCCACACTTTTCTGATGAATGTAGGTCAGTAAGCTGGAAGCAAGACAAGAGCAGCCTTATAAACAAGAATGTACCAGTGGCTCAGTCTACAAAATAACAAAACAATATGTACTGTACCAATCAAAGGTGAATTTAAGCTGGTAGTCACTTCAGCAAAAACTTTTTCCATCATGGTCGAACTTTAAACAGTATTTTAGTTGCTGACCAGGTCATAATCTCGTCATCATATTTTATTAGCTTAAAGTAGGTTTGGCATGTTAAACATCTTTGGGCATGTTTAGCATCTGTATGTTTAAACTACTGACTGAATTATTATAGAAACACATCTAACAAGTACTACTTATAATTATATTATACAGTTAAATGTTAAATGTAAGTAAACTGTGCTTATTTTTTTGTATAAACTGCTTTTTATAAGAGCTATTACAAATAGGGAAAATTGAGAAATAGCTGGAAGTGGTTATTCATGCTCAACTTGTTTCAAAAATAATTTGTAATGCACAATAAACTGTACAAACAGCTTCAGGCACAGAGAGATGTGGGTGAAATGGATGGTGTGTTTTTTATTCTTAGTTTGCCAACAGCATTACCTAAAGTCATTAGCTGCGCAAGCTAAATGACTGACTGCTATGCTGACAAATGGGCAGGAATTTTGTGGTTGCTTAGCCAAAACAGCAGGATGATGTCAGTGCTCCTGGCTGTGAAAATGTCTTAAAATAAAAATAGAACAGTTTTTAGGTCTGTTGAAAAAAAATAAATAAATAAAAAATGGTGATTTCTCTTTCACAATAAAACCTGCTTTAATGATTGTTTTGGCTACATGGCGGCTAAAAGCAACTTGTAAGCTAAGATAAAGTGTGATTCTGCCCAGATGCTGAATGTAAGTTCTTTGGGTTATTTTGTTCATGTTATGGACCAATATAACTCCAACAAAAATACCTGGTTCCCTGTCTCCTAAATGTTCCAGTGTGCTTGTGTTCACTAGCTAGATGCTAGCTAGCTATGTGTGTACCATCGTTTGCTAAGTAGGCTAGATTAAAACTTTGCCTGTTTAGTAAATAACAGTACTGAGACACAATCAAAGCAATATGATTGTGGATCATAAAGTGCTTAAAGTAGTTAAACAGACTCATGAAGCTGCATTGAACTGCTGAATGCAACAGTTTATTAGGAACACGTGGCATGCTAGAGGTGGGTGTTGTGTTGCTTTTAGTGTTTGCAATTTTTCCGTTCAAATATGGTGGTTTATGCAGCCAAATTTATTTATTTTTTGCCTGTTTGTATAGGCGTCATTGATGTGTATTTTTGGATGCGAGTCCATTTTTGTTTAAAATAGTATATTCAATTGTCTTTTCAACATAATTCGTTTGATCTCTTATAGTTGCACCACCTGGCTTGTGTTTCTGGGTTTTACTTAGACTCCTTTATTAACTTTTATGTTTAATGTAATGATTTTTTAAAAAAAATCATTTTTGTCAAGTTAACATTTTCCTAATTTTGCATTGTAGACCACCTGACACAGAGAGTGTGCCAGCCTACACATGAGTGGGATTTAGCTATTTTTATCCATATTTAAGGAAGAAATGCAAACCATTTCTTCCACCTATTAAACACCACCTTGGGTCTTCTGCATGATAAATTATCCTTTTCACAATTATTACCTTTTGACTTCAATATAATATTAAATAAATAAGTCTCACATGGTTGTGGCAACCTGATATTTGAAAACAACCAAATTGCTGGACAACATTGTCTCAACAGCTTTAATAAATGTTGATTACTTAAAGAACTAATATTTTATTATGATTTTTATTATGAATTTATTGTCATTTAAATGGAAGGTTTGGCCACTTGAAATTTGTTTTTTTAGAGATCGAAATGGAAAAGAATATAATGTTAATGCAAACTAGCATACTATAAACCCCCACATGAATTGAATACATTATTTTAAATGGGGATGATGCACTCAGAATAAGCAAAAGTCACTTTTTTATACATTTAACCAGTGGTTATTAGGCAAGCCATATTTGGGCATATTAAAAAAAAAAAAAAAAAACTTCATGCATTCATGTCTGCAATACTGCGCTGCTGTAATTCAGTATGAAGTGACCAAAATATGCACTAGTTTCTATTTTTATTTAGTCATGGATGAACACAGTGCTGACGAAGGTTGCCCTTGGCCCACCCTAGTCCTACAGTAAATCAAATATGGGAAACTGTAATAATAAGACAGATGGAAAAAATGTCATTTTTCAAGCTTTATGCTTAAAGGATTTACTTTTTTTTTTAGTTTTTCTAAACCCTTGTAAACTGAATCTCTTTGGAATTTAAACAGTTAATCAGACAGAATTAGATCTTTTCAAATGTAATTTTGGACCCTGAAAAGTTTGTTATGTAAATTAATCATTTGATTAATAGAAAAATGTATTTGATCTGGAGTCATTAGTTAGAAACATGTGTATTTAGGCAGTCAGTAGACTTCACTAGCCGCAGACATTCATCCATTTCACCACTACTAGACACACACTCAGACACACACAGCCAATGAATTTGGTAATATGTGATTAAGAAATAATGGACATGTTGTAAAGAAAACAGTAACAGTACATGTGACTATGGCACAGTTTAGGTAATGTTTGGCCACAAAGTACAGCTCTCAGCATTTTTGCCATTGCGTTACTGCAAGCACTTGGATCATATTTTAAAGTGAAATCTCTGGATGTCTGACTAACTGACCAATCCATCATAAAAACTATTTTTAGGGTTACGGTTCCAATATTACAGCAATCCCAAGAATAATCTGCAAACTATCTGGTGATTGCTCCTGAAAATGTAGTGTCTGCAAGACTTACAGCATTTTATATGTGAATGTGTATGTGTGGGAGAGATGGAGGGGGCAGCCACAGGTGCTAATAATCACATATGATCACATATGATTGGAGTCAGGTGTTGGCAACAGTTTCTTGGTATTGTGGAGGAATATTACAGCTCTCCAAGGCTTTGGACTCTCATCTTGCATTGTGAAGTTGTTTACTATTTTTCCACAGTTATACTCCCAGAGAACATACTACAGGTCAAAGCCAGGTTATAGACTAAAGATGATTCCTAAGAGCATTGAGAGCTTAGAAAGCCAGAAAAAAAAGCTTGTTAGCTTGTTTAGATGTGACCCATAAAGGTGTGACATTTAGGAAGCTAGTTTGGCAAATGCCAGGACCCCTGCAGTCCCTCTTGAGGGTGGTGAACTCATAAGCGACTGGGCACATGTGCCTTTTTTTTGGGCCCAGCTGGGTCTCACTGGTTAAGGTTTGGCTCCAGTGTGGGTGAGGTTAATCTGTCCTTTCTCTGAGTCACTTTTAGTCTGGCCCTTGCCCCCAGAGTACTTTTCTTTTCCTTCTGAAGCCCTACAAATTCAAATTGCCCCTGACAGCATAACTCCTGGGCACAGAAACACCTCGGCCACAATAAAGGTGGCAATTTGCCTCTTAGGTGAGATGTTTAAGGTACGTCCTGGAAGGAGACCCAAGCCGACCCCAGGATATGCTGGAGAGGTTATGCCTCTTGGATCGCTTGGGATTACTTTGGCATCCTCCTGGAAGGAGGTTTGTGCATCTCTGCTAAGACTCATACGTCTCCAACGTGGACTAGTGGAAATGTAGGTGGATGGATAGGTTAGGCACCGACTTGGATGAAAGTGTAAACAACCATACATCATGTGAATCTCATTTTCAATATTAGAAAAGTTTCATTTTTGGGGAAATAACACCAAAAGGTGACGTCTTTCAATGACAATTTATAAATACTCTCTCCACCTTTTAATTTAGAGCCCAGTAGAATAAAGTATTTTGTCCAATTTTGTGAGATTCCTGCACAGTAGCTGGTTTGTTATTAACTTTTTGTTGTTGTGAAATCCTTGAATTGAGAATGAACTGTGACAAAATGCGGTGGTTTTAACAATAAATTATCCCTCTTGTAGTGTTCTGGAATTTCTTCATTCTAAGTGAACTGACCCCAAACGTGTCTTGTATTTTATTACAGGCCTTTAGCTTCCATGTTGGGTCATTTTACAACAATGAAAACAGCTAATCTTTACCTCACTGACACACCACCACAAAAACTAATTTCCCTGCTGCCACAATATTACCACACACTGTATAATATGAGCAGGACCAGGCTTGGTCAAACACTGGAAGCCAGGCCATTGATTTCATTGGCAAACACAGCAGATTTCTGTTCCAACCACATTCTCTCTCTGCTTTAGACCACAGCATGAATTAATGCTTCGCTCATGGAAAATCAATTGAAGAGTGCTCTCTAGTGGTTTTCAGTCAGAACAGCTGAAATACCCCCGAACCTTCATTTCAGAGTCAGTTTATCTCCCTGTGAGGAGAATTTCAGTGGTATCCTTTTTTATTTCAGACAGCGACTAGATTATTGGCTTTCAGACTTTCCATTTATTGTGTATAGAAGCACTTCTTAAACCCTAAATCCCAGTTGTTTGGCTTATTCAACGCCTCCATAAAACGCTTGTCATCAGTCTTTCTCTGAAAGGTAGGTGCCGTGCAGCACAGCTTAGCAGCAGGATGCTGTATTATTGCCATGAAAAACAATCAGATACATTCACTTGCTTCCAGCATTGTGTAACTAATGTGCTTTTTTGCTTTGGCTAGAGACAAATAAATCAGTCCAGATTCAAAAGGTAACCTCAGATCCATCATATTTGATAGTGCATACCTAATTTCTGGTTACTTTAGACAGAAGATCTTACTGCACATTGTGCTGACCTTTGATTTTTCTGCTCAAATGCAACAGAAGAAAGCAGAACTCTCTACAGTGAGGTGCTGGTTATCACTTTAGATATTTAAGAGCACAAAACACAACATAAATCAGACTAAATTTCTGTGGGGTTCAAGGAATACACCTGTTTTTAAGGTGTCTGCAGGGACTCATTCAATCTTCTTGTATGTGTTCAAGTCTGTGTGTTTTTCTATGTGGACAGTAATTGCGTTGCGTGTTCATAGATTACCTTCCTTCTTGTCTGCCTCATTTTGTGTCCAAGCAGCGCGGGGCTGGACTTCCTGCTTTGGGAGCTGGGAGCCTTTGAAGGGGAATGCTGAGCATGCTCTCTGGAGGGTTGTCAGGATCTGCCTCAGCTAACAAACACCTCAAAAGGGAGCAAAGTCACTAGGCCAAACACTTCCTCAATCACCGAGCAAACTCTTTGGGATTTATATTCCCGTGGCATGGCGGCACCAGCTCCCTAATCCTCACAATGGGGAGTTCAGGCTGGGCAGAGGAACAGAGCACATGTCAGCACATGCATATCACACCATGTAGGGGGGGACATGTAGGCATTCACAAACACACAAGAAACCACCCACGCATCCACATGAAAGTTTAAAAAAAGGAATCCCCAGATGTATGAAAAGGAAGGAACATAACCATAATGGGCGTACAGATGGCTGCACGCACACCATTTCCCTTAAGCTTTACAGCAGTGATGTAGGTAAAGGCAGGGGAATATACTGAGGTAGGGCAGAAGATGACGAAGGGGTGTCCTCTCTAAATAACACCATATGGTTTGATCCTTTATAGAGTTTCTGTTTATATGAATACAGTACTCAGTCCTGTCTCAGAGTGACGCTGAAAAACTAGTTCATGCATTTATTACTTCTAGGCTAGGCTACTGTAATTCATTATTTTCAGGATATCCTAAAAATCCCTGAAAAGGCTTCAGTTAATCCAAAATGCTGCAGCAAGAGTAGGGGAGACTGGGGATAGTTGTAACGTGGGTCAGTTGTAACACTTCCAATTTCTCCAATCAGGGCTAAGTTTCAAATGATGTGACTCATTCTGTGCATGCCCAACTCAGTTCTGCTATCACATGTGAAAAATCAGCACATTTTGTCAAACACAGACAATTTAACACGAAAAAAAGTATATGTATGCCAAAAAGTAAGTTTTTCTACTTTATTTCAATTTCTAATAGCATTATCTGCTTTGCAGTTAAACTCAAACTTAAATTATGCTATTTGTATGTCTATGGGGATATATTCTGTGTAGGTCTTTAGTGCTAATGTTTTAGCCGTTGGCTGTAATGTTAGCTAGTTCATGGCTATAGGAGTCTGGGTCAGTTGTAACAGCAACAGTCTGGGTTAGTTGTAACAATAATGCAGATGTTACAACTTACCACACTATTACTTTAACTTATATTAAACAAGTTGGGGCAAAGACATCAGCAGAGAGAGGTTCACTGGTCCCTTTTGTATACCTTAAAAGAGCTCTAATTTACAGACAGAAATGTCAATCCCCAGTCTCCCCTACTGACAGGGACTAGAAAGAGAGAGCAGATTTCTCCTATATTCGTTTCCCTTCATTGGCTCCTGTCAGGTCGCGTCGTGTGTGGATGAGAAGAAGTGACCCAAACGCAGGACTCGTTGATTAGTGAAGGATTACCAAGGTGTTTATTGTAGGTTGGATGAACAGAACATGACTGACTGATTGAACTGAAAACAGGCACAGCAGTGACAACATCAATGACATGACTAAGGACTGAAGGCACTGAGGGCTTAAATACGTGACTAACGATGATGACGATTGGAGACAGGTGAGAACACGGCTGAACTTAGTCCAACTAACGATGCATGGAATGAACTGGAACACAATACACAGAAAACAGAAAGTAAAAAACACGGATGTGGAAAATAAACTGAACATGACAAAACTGAAAACACTGGGTGAACCATGCACCCAGGAACCCTGACAGCCTCCTGTTAAATCCAGAATTGAATTCAAAATCCTGCTCTTCACATACAAGGTCTTAAATAATCAGGCCCCATCTTATCTTAATGACCTTGTAGTACCATATCACCCCATTAGAGCACTTCGCTCTCACACTGCAGGCCTACTTGTTCCTAGAGTATAGTAAGTAGAATGGGAGGCAGAGCCTTCAGTTTTCAGGCCCCTCTTCTATGGAACCAGCTTTGGATTCAGGAGACATAGATTATCTCTACTTTTAAGGTTAGGCTTAAAACTTTTCTTTTTGCTAAAGCATTTGTTAGGGCTGGTAGGTGACCCTGGATCCTCCCTTTTTTATGCTGCAAAAGCCATAGGCTGCTGGGGGATTCCCATGATGCATTGAGTATATCTTCTTCAGTCACCTTTCTAACTCACTATGTGTTCATAGACCTCTCTGCATTAAATCATACTTGTTTGTTATTAATCTCTGGCTCTCCTCCACAGCATGTCTTTATCCTGTCTTCCTTCTCTCACCCCAACCGGTCGCAGCAGATGGCCGCCCCTCCCTGAGCCTGGTTCTGCTGGAGTTTTCTTCCTGTTAAAAGGAAGTTCTTCCTTCCCACCATCACCAAAGTGTTTGCTCATAAGGGGTCATATGATTGTTGGGTTTTTCTCTGTAGCGTCTGTCTTACAATATAAAGCACCTTGAGGCGACTGTTGTGTTGATTTGGTGCTATATAAATAAAATTGAATTGAATTGAAGTACTGGATACAGATGACTGACACTGAAGACGGAATACTGTTTGTCAATAATACATTTGTACACAGTTGAGGTTCTGGATACGTTTCTGTGTTTGTTAATATATTTGGGATAAAATGTGTCATCTGGGATTTTTCTCTTCATGTAAAGGTATTTATGTTTTTTTCTCCTAAAGGATAAGAACACTGGCAACACTGCACAGCTACTTTAACATGGTGCCTTAGTGGGAGATTAGCCAGTATTTGTGCTAAATGGAAATTGAGTTGACATAATGCAAGCTCAATTATTTTTTGAAGCTTTTGATAACAAATACTTGAGAGATGTCATGAAGTGAAAGAGGACAGAGGATGATTCAAACCAGTAGATACTCTGCATGTTAAAGCCTCACCATTCGAGGATGCATAATACCCTATATATACACTAAAATGTGTTAAAAAGATTTAGTTCCATTATATACTGCAGTGAAAAAGCCTTTTAAACTAAATTCTCTTAAACAACAGACCTAACCCTCCCTTTAACTGCTATTCATTGCCCCATGTCTTTCTTAAGTTTCTGCAGACATCAAATACAAAATGTTCGCCCCCATGTTAATGTTTCATTTCATATATGAGAACCTTGAATTTTGTTTTATTTTGATTAGTAGACATTACTTGAAAGACACATTATTGCATTAAGCCTCTACAGTCTTTTAACTTTGTACTTGCTTTAAATGTTTAAAAATTTTACTCCGATATTAGCATTTAGAGTTTTACTTACTGAATTTGCCAACTTTTGGATAAATAATCAACCAAAAACAATTCATTATTCAGTTTAATTCCAGAAACAAAACAATAAACCAATATCCAAAAAGTCATAAAAGGCAGCCAGGCAAAACAGAGAGAGCACAAGATTTACAGCCACTACAACAAAGGGCTGATGGAACTATTAGTGCAATGATAACTGACTGGAAATGACAAACAGGTGACAAATGAGACGCAGACGATCATCGAATCAGAAGGCAAAGCTGACAACGATGTAAGAGCGAGCTAACCTTCAAAGTCACTAACACAGACCTGATGCTATTAAATAACACACAGGAACCAAAACTAAGACTCTGGTATATCTGGAAAAAATAAAGAAAGGAAAATAGAACAAAATTCAACCTAGCATGAAATAAACAAAAACCTTCGAACATAAGAATAACAATATGAAAACTCTCAAAAATAACAAGAAGACAACGAATATCTTCTCTTGTTAAACAATCAAGTTAAAGTCAGTTCATTTCAAACATTCAATATGTTGTTGTTGTTCTATTTTCCATTGAACTTACGTTTTGTTTATTTGTAAACAGAATTGCAACATAATTTATCTTTGAGTTTACACGTGCCTCTAAATTCAAAACAATATACAATAAATCTTATTATTAGCAAAATTCAATAGAATATCAGGAAAACGAACCAAACTTATGGTCTGAGGCACCTATCCTGGAGCTTTCTTGAATCACTAACGGATAAAAGTTTGGATCTGTTGACTCGCAGGATGTTTATAAGCACTTTAATTTATTCTGAATCAGTGGTGTCTCAGAAGAAAAGCAGTAAAAGTCATTCTCAACCTTTAAAACTGAGTAAAATGCCTGATATCAATATTAATCCACAAAAGCTTCTGCAACAATAACCTTTTCTCCCAGATATGTATTTATATGTTGAATTATATATGTGCAATCACAGCAGTGGAAATGGTAAAACTAGCCTATTCAGCTGAGAAAGACCGAAGCACGTAATGGATTGGCGGAGACAGTATCCACTGTATAATGACAACATGTGAGGACAAAAACTCAATGCTTCAGACAGAGTAATGTTAGGCTTAATGCAATGTCTGCCTCCTCAAAGCCACAGCAGACGACGGTATGATAAGACACAAAGTGCAGTATCGGCGATGTGAGAAAAATTGCCACTGACAGCCTCCATTATTATAATTACCCAGAGAGTATATAGACCAGTGAAATCCTATCGGGGTTCAGTGTGGGGGCAAGCAAGCAGCAGAGGAGGGCATGATATCATGTGTGGTAAAATATGCAGTGCCAGAGCAGGCACAAGAAAACAAATGTCTATATTTAGCTGGCTGATACTTTTACGATGATGAATACTATACCAAGTGAGTCAGCCCTCAGTCAAAAAGGAAAAAAAGGAAGAAGAGGAAGAAGAAAATAAAAAGGATGGGGAGGAAAGGAATTCCAGATGTCAACAGTAAAGTTTGTCCAGCTCCGGTTTGTGGCCGCTGGAGCTTTGTGTACCTGCCCCTGCTAAAGCCATTACCTCCGGTTGCTGCTCCGGGGAGCTGCACAACAAAGCCAGAGAATTCTCGGAAGCCCTTCAATCAAGCGTCGTCCTGACACTGCTGCAGTTCCCTCTCCCAAGAACACACTGTTAATATGACAGGCTGGAAGTGGGGAAGAAGTGGAAAGTGTGTGCCCGTGTTCAGTGGTACTGGATAATGTTGAACATGTATACTTGTGTGTTTGTTTTTGTCTGTATGTAAGTGGGTAATGTGCAAAATTCTGATCCAAACTAGACATTGCATTGATATCAAATGGTTTTACGATTTGCTACAAGTAACAAACTGCATTAATCAACAGCTCCAACGCTGAGGTTGTTGGGGTGGATGGTGGACCAGTAAAGCACAAAGACTGACACACCATAGATCGGGATTCACACTCAGATTCCTGTAGGTATGAATAGAAGATTATGTGAAGATTTAAAAAAGGGCTTTGTCTAATCAAGTGAAAAAGCTATATTAAGAGTTTTTGCATTTTATTCTGCTTTAGGTGTCAGATAAAGAAAATCCAGAGAACTAAAATGAATTACTTAGACTTTAAATTACATCTGCTCTTTTCCTCTGTTTGTGTGCAAGTATACGTGCGAGCCAGTCAGATTTGTGGTTTCCAAAATCCTCATGCTGTCCTCCAAAACCCTGTTTAGCTTATATATCACCTCTATGGATGGACACACTTCATTCCAAGATTTTTAAGTCTTTTTCTTCCCATGGCCATCCTTTAACCACAATCAACCTCCTCTTCCAGTGCAACATCCCCCCTGGAGGGGGAAACTGGTCCCCATCACTTTCACTTTGAATTGAGTTGAACCAGACATGGTCGCTGAGTGTTGTATAATGTGATGATGAAGCCTGGGTGGCTCTCTCGTGTATCTAATCCAACCATGGGCTCTCTTGGGAGCCTTTTCTCTCTCAGAGATATTTTGCAACCGCAAAATGAGAGACAACTGCCAAACAAGTTCAAGGAAACGTAATGCTGTGGAGAAGGCTTGTTAAGGTTCTGACTGCCAAAAAACATAAATGTGATTGTCTTTACCCTTTTCATTCCTCATATTCACATTTGAGTAGGGCATCCAAAGTATTTCTTAACAACATATGAAAGGGGCCTCTTAAACTTTAGAAAGATATGGAACATTTGGGAGTGTGAATGTGAGAATTTTACAATGTTCTGTCAATAAATTTTAACAATAAGTACTGCAATAAAAAAACATTTTAAAAGGAGCTTTGTGACTTTTTATGCTACGGTCTCATTAGGGAAAACAATGGAAGCAGACTATGGCATGACAGAATTAATGCAACCGTGTGCAGCATACTTGCAATCTTGCCATTTGAAACTGTTGCTTCAAAGACACCGAACCGACTAGCTCTACAATCTGTCTTGAGAGTATTTGCAGTCAGTCAAAGTCCTGTTGTTTGGATACCCCCAAAAACTAAAAAAAACAATTGCAACAATCCTGTTATCTTATTTTTTTTCCACTAGTGTAACTCAGCTAATTAGTAAAAAACTCTCAACTAACTAACAGGGAGTAACAGTGGGGACTTAATGTGTATATATGGTTTTCAAAATAAAAGCCCTTAGATTTTACAGAGATTTTATGCTAGACTGTCAAAATCAAAGGTCCTAGAAGTTAAATTGAGCGCACAATCAGAACCATAAATACTGCAATAAAGTAAATCATTTTATGACTTTCACTAAAACTTCACACTTTTCAACGGCTTACAATGTATGCACTCTATAAAAATGAGCTAATGTTGCAAAATTACAATTAATGCATTAAAGTGACACTGAATTTTTTAAAACTTTCAAATGATTGTAATAAAATTATACTGTTGTCACCTTTTGAAATGTGACCTGCTACATTTATTTTGGGCAGACCACAACTTCAGCTGTCTTTCTTTCCCGTCTTTCTGGTTGCTGTGTTTCTGTATCAGAGTGGGAGTGTTTAATTGCAGATTTCTGTCTGCTTTCTTATGTCTGAAAACATTTGTTTTGTTTGTTTGTTTTGTGATATTTAAATCTGTTTATTTAATTTAAATGTATATGAGGGCTGTTTAGCCATACTGACAATGTAAGGACTGTGGAAAGTGGGTCTCACCATGTCTGAAGATTTTATCCAATACTGCCCTCTACCTAAAACAGAGGGAGTTTCAGGGAGTTGGAAAAAATTGCTTACTTCATTATGACTATTAGTGGTGAATTATTTTTACCATTTTACTGTTTATTTACTCAATTTATTTTACTCACTTACTACTCTCTCTCTCTGTATATATGTGTGTATCGACTGATAGATATATAGATATAGCTCGAGAAGATGTGGAGGGTGAAGGTAACAGTGGTCCCAGTGGTAATCTGTGCACTAGGTGCGGTGACTCCCAAGCTAGGCGAGTGGCTCCAGCAGATCCCAGGAACAACATCCGTGATCTCTATCCAGAAGAGCGCAGTCCTAGGAACAGCAAAGATACTATGCAGGACCCTCAAGCTCCCAGGCCTCTGGTAGAGGTCCCGAGCTTGAAGGATAGACCACCTGCAGGATTGAGAGGGGAATCTTTTTTTTAAAAAAATATATAATGTATATGTCTGCGTGTGTGTACAATATTCATACTTTCCTAATTATAAATTGCAAGCATGCATCATTTTGAATCAGCCAAAGAAAGTGGTCAGTTTTTTATTATATTAAAAACGTATGACATAATAATCTGACTGAGGTCCCCTCAGGTTTATGGAGCTGGATAGTAAATTTCAGCTTATTACTGCAACTTTATTTGGTTCGATTTCACCACTTTGAATAATTTCTCAGCCAAAACAGGCAGATGTTTTCAGTAAAAAGCTCTGAAAGCCATTTTATGTTGCTTTCTCACCACCAAAAGGACCCTGGTAGTGGACCCTTGGGAGATGAGTTCAAAAACAAACCTTAAAGAGAGTAAATATGGGCTTTTCATTGATTAGATAGGAAAAACTTCACATGAATCATAATGAAAGTAAGTACTAAGCTGTTGCAGTTTTAGGTTTGAAAGGTCAATCATTTACACTGAAGAGGTTATTCTCTTATGCTGATGTTTGAAGGTTTCTTCATTGTTACGCATTACGACAGTTCATCTGACACATGGAGTTCGGTGGGAAACAATCAGACTCCAGGGTTAGCTCCATTAGCAATACCATCAGTTAGCCAGCCAAGTTAGCCATGGATCACACTGTCCATACTTTAGTGTCGTTCACTTACTTCTTATGCGGTGAGGAGGAGTTTGGTATGAGTGTCCTCCACAGTGGTACAGGTCTTGGAAACATATAAAGCCTGTTGATGGGTCCTAATTAGTCTGTATTGGCATTTAGCATCTGCTAAATTTTGCTTATTTTTAGAGCTCAAAGACTTCCTTCAAGCCCTACTGAGATTGTCATCCAGACGGCCACAGGGTAAAGTGTAACAAGGATGGACAGGCGTCGACAACAGATTTAGGGTGACATAATTAGAAAAAAAAGGTAGAACTGTGCCTCGAAAAGCCTTGAGACCTCACTCCATGGTATCCGGACATGTCGGCCTCCACTTAAGAGGTTATTAAATCTATTGTCTAAACAAATCTTTTATATCAAACCGAATAGAGGATATGCACAGTAATTAAAGTTATATGATGTGAATGAATTAGCAAGACATTAATTGTTGGCTATTCTGTGGAGATATCATCTGAATTTCAGGAGCGGGACCACTCCTCCTTCGTGCCCCTCTGGCCTCAGCCTATAAAAGCCCCCCTTCTCCAATACCCGCTGTTCTCATTATCATGCCCCCCCCCCCCCCCCCGCCCCCCTTTTTTCTCTCTTCTCTTCTCCTGTCCTCTCCTCTCTTCCCTTCCTCCCTTTATTTCTCATAGTACAGGGGATTCTGCCCGGCCCGAGAGCCGTCGCCAGTCCCCTTCAAGGCCTTCCCCAAACCGCAGCACTAATCACACTTCCTCATCCCTCATTGCTCATCGTTACCAAGGGAGTGGTCCCTGCTAGTGAATTGCCTTTTATAAAAATATACACGCTGCAGGCAGATCATTTAATTATACACTGAGATTATATTTCTGACAGATATATTTAATTAACACCAAGTTAAGTTGTGTCTTTCCATTCACATCCTTCACTGACCAACACCTTTGTATCCCATCAATGGTTTATATAAACTTTTGTATTCAGATCCATGAAATGAAGCTGGAATCCTGTCCAAGAACAGGAAATCAAAAGGTCAGCCCATTGGTTCACAATCGCGTCAGCGTGTTTAGTGAATTAAATTTAATAACCATTGTTCAGAAGAGTTTTGGATCAAATAAATTTAGATTGAATCACCTTGTAACTGTGCAGCAACGTCTTTAATAGTTGACCCTCTGGCTCAAGACATGGACTTCCTTTCAGTGAACTTTTCATTTTAATGCAACTAAAAAGTTTGTAAAAGTTTGCAGGACCCTGGGGACACTGGTCCTGTCCAGTGCTTTAAGTTGTTCTTGCCAGGTGATTTTACAAGCCCCGTGAAGACAGATCTGACAGGAGAGGACCGGGAAGAGAGCGCACGGGAGATTACGAGAGAGAGAGAGAGATGATAGAGCGCCTTAACATGTGCCAGAGAGGATGGGAGTTCTTCTAGAGGCCAAAGCTGCATGCTGCTAAACCCGAGCCAGAGTAGAGGCTTTGCTGTGACCTCTGTGTTCCCAGCTGCAAGTGAGAGTGATGGCTGGATGTCAAGAAGAGAAAGAATGAGTAGTTAAACCGAAACCACCTTCTCAACCTCCATCTCCAACTCGGTGCAAGTCAGGTGCACAGCGGAGGCCAGGGATATGCAGATCCATAGGCTGAACCCGAACTGTGTTGTTCTTCCAAACTCCTGTTGACATGCTTGTCTGTGCCAACAGAAACATCGAAGCCTGTCTTTACCTAGACCACGAACATTGTTCCAAATAAGCATTTCGTGAAAAGTAACGAGCAAAAACATGGAGGAAAAAGCAACTGACAACTCTTTCCGGCCAAATGAAACAGGCTCCAGTGTGGCTCTCCAGCCCTCATCCAGCAGCTGGATGCTGAAACCTCTCTCTGATTGTGATTGAAACTGGCAGAGGTAGTCATGCAACACAATTTGGGAAGCTCTTCTGTATGAATTAAGTTGGAAAAGCAATACCTTCCTACAGTATGTAAGAGAAAGGATGGAGTGATATGACTGACTGGATTCCAGCTGAATCAACAGACTATATATCATATAAAGATTTAGCTTAGCCTTCAAACTACAGGCCCCCTACACACCATTACGATTTTAGCCATCTCAGAAGTTTCATTACAAGCTACAACATGGAACATGGATCTGTGAAATTTAGGTAGGACATCAGGTTTGATGCATGTCGACTGTGTGATGGTAATTCCTGCTAAATCTTGGCCAAGGTGCATGTCTGTGATTCCACCACTATTCGTCTCTTTGCTACACCTCCCTTGGTGCAGCCTTGATAACAGCTGGAAGACACATCATACAAACGGAGAAACAACTTAGCGTGAATCTTGTTGTGTTGTGTCTTCTACTGCCCCCAACACAAGTAGCCTTTTTTCCTTTAAATCCCCCAGTTTTTGTTTCGCATGCATGACTTCCATTTATGTCAATGTGCTGATGCAGTTTTGATGTAGGATAACCGTTCTGGAACCACAACCAAAGAAAACATCACATAATTTGACTTTGATCATAGTTTGTCTGCAGTTTCAATCACATTTGTTTTATACACAATTTATGTTTTTAAATTTAAGTCTCTGCTAAAATAGTTTTTATGACATAAAGAATTACATAAAGTTTGCAATGCACAAAGCTGTGCTCTCTGGTGACTCTCCGGCTCATTGCAGCACACGTGGACTCTTTTCAGCACATTATAGCATAAACAATAACAATAAAATTGAGCAGGCTTACGCACAGTTTTCTGCTCTGGTGCATCTGTCCAAGCCCTGCAATCCAGCAAACTACTGCAGATAATGGATAACAAGAGAAAGAGTAATTAGCCAGCACATACTCTCTCTGTGCTCATTTCTTGAATTACTTTCCCTCCTGGAGCTGAGCTCTAACAAGGCACTGTTCCCACACTAAGATCAATTGAAGTACTAAATTCTGTAATACCTCAATCCAGACTTGAAGAAAAAGATTGTTTAAATTTACATTAACTGTTTCATAGAGACAAAAACAAACCCATCAACTCTAAAAGTTATATTTCATAGTAGCTAACTGATGTCAATGTAGGCCTGCCCATCCATGTGAAAATGACAAATCTAGTCTTCATATAGGAAAGTACATAAAATACATTTTATTCATATGATGTTTTAAAGTCTTTATTGCACACAGGGAGGAAAATGTAACTGAGGAGGACACCGAGGGGACAGGAAAGGAAGTCCAGGTAAGTCAATATCAGTTAATCCACAGGAAGTTCTTCTGTTTCACCACAAAAGAACTGAACTAGAGTTCTTACTTAAAATTGAGGGGGAACTCTGTCACACATGGGAGTCTGTCCACTGGTTTGTTTCCTGGAGAGGTCGATGGAGGGTGAGCAGGGAAGCAGGGGGAGTGAGGTGAGTGATCCAAAGCGGGCTTTCAGTAGACGCTGACCAGCTTAATGGAAACAGGTTGGTTCAGTATAACACTTCTTCATCCAGCAGGGAGAGAACAAACCAGTGCTGAATTATGACAACAGCCTCACAACAACCTGGCCTCCAACCACAGTTTCAGATTAGATTTAAAGATAGTCAGAAGTGATGCAGGTCACTTGAGCGATCACTCACAGTCTTCTATGGCAACAGCAAAGACACAACACAAGATTTGACAACAGGATGATAAAAAGTGACTGGGAAACAGACCTTAATGATCTTGAGAGAGTACAAAGATGCAGTATACAGTGGGGCAAAAAAGTATTTAGTCAGCCACCGATTGTGCAAGTTCCCCCACTTAAAATGATGACAGAGGTCAGTAATTTGCACCAGAGGTACACTTCAACTGTGAGAGACAGAATGTGAAAAAAAAATCCATGAATTCACATGGTAGGATTTGTAAAGAATTTATTCATAAATCAGGGTGGAAAATAAGTATTTGGTCACCTCAAACAAGGAAAATCCCTGGCTCTCACAGACCTGTAACGTCTTCTGTAAGAAGCTTTTCTGTCCCCCACTCGTTACCTGTATGAATGGCACCTGTTTGACCTCATCATCTGTTTAAAAGACACCTGTCCACAGCCTCAACCAGTCAGACTCCAAACTCCGCCATGGCCAAGACCAAAGAGCTTTCGAAGGACACCAGGAAAAGAATTGTAGACCTGCACCAGACTGGGAAGAGTGAATCTACAATAGGCAAGCAGCTTGGTGTGAAAAAATCAACTGTGGGAGCAATCATCAGAAAATGGAAGACATACAAGACCACTGATAATCTCCCTCGATCTGGGGCTCCACGCAAGATCTCATCCCGTGGGGTCAAAATGATCATGAGAACGGTGAGCAAAGATCCCAGAACCACACGGGGGGACCTGGTGAATGACCTGCAGAGAGCTGGGACCAAAGTAACAAAGGTCACCATCAGTAACACACTACAACGGCAGGGAATCAAATCCCGCAGTGCCAGACGTGTTCCGCTGCTGAAGCCAGTGCATGTCCAGGCCCGTCTGAAGTTTGCCAGAGAGCACATGGATGATACAGCAGAGGATTGGGAGAATGTCATGTGGTCAGATGAAACCAAAGTAGAACTTTTTGGTATAAACTCAACTCGTCGTGTTTGGAGGAAGAATAATACTGAGTTGCATCCCAAGAACACCATACCTACTGTGAAGCATGGGGGTGGAAACATCATGCTATGGGGCTGTTTTTGTGCCAAGGGGACAGGACGACTGATCCGTGTTAAGGACAGAATGAATGGGGCCAAGTATCGTGAGATTTTGAGCCAAAACCTCCTTCCATCAGTGAGAACTTTGAAGATGAAACGAGGCTGGGTCTTCCAACATGACAATGATCCAAAACACACCGCCCGGGCAACAAAGGAGTGGCTCCGTAAGAAGCATTTGAAAGTCCTGGAGTGGCCTAGCCAGTCTCCAGACCTCAACCCCATAGAAAATCTGTGGCGGGAGTTGAAAGTCCGTGTTGCTCGGCGACAGCCCCAAAACATCACTGCTCTTGAGAAGATCTGCATGGAGGAATGGGCCAAAATACCAGCTACTGTGTGTGCAAACCTGGTAAAGACCTATAGTAAACGTTTGACCTCTGTTATTGCCAACAAAGGTTATGTTACAAAGTATTGAGTTGTATTTTTGTTATTGACCAAATACTTATTTTCCACCCTGATTTACGAATAAATTCTTTACAAATCCTACCATGTGAATTCATGGATTTTTTTTTCACATTCTGTCTCTCACAGTTGAAGTGTACCTCTGGTGCAAATTACTGACCTCTGTCATCATTTTAAGTGGGGGAACTTGCACGATCGGTGGCTGACTAAATACTTTTTTGCCCCACTGTATTTACCACAGATGCAAGTCCATTTAAGTCCTACATACTATTATGGACCTATTTTGCTGCTCTTGCTTTAATTTTTTTATTAATTGAAACATTAACCCCGATTGACATGAGCATCTATTGCTGTAGCCCTATTTTTTTGTGACCAAAAAAAATAAGGAAAAGCATAATGGGCCCCATTTAAGAGTTACAACTCTACATGCCAAGCACAATAGTCTTTTCTGTGTCATTTTGATTTCGTTGTTTCAGGTTAATCCCCTTCTGTGTAGTTACGCTGTGTTTTAAATCATTCAAATATTTTAAGGGGGAACTAAGAACACAAAACCAAATCACAGGGAAAATGCCTTCAACTGATTCATAGGAAACATCGGTGGTTTCTCTTTAACGTCGTAATATTGCTCATGCAAACAATGCCAAATGACACAAATAGCTCCAAACACAACACTCGCCCAACAAGATAAGCTTCCTTATAATGAAGCTCAGCCAACCTGTGGGAACGCGAAGTCATACTGTCACATTCCCACGGCTTGAAAAACACAGCTGAGGTATTAAAGTGTGGTTTTGTGGAGTAGAGATATCATTTATCATCTCTCATTATCATTCCATCTGTTGACACTTACAGTTTTATTAACCACACCCACATCTGTTTGGCAGGTGTTGGCACATTAAAAGCTATTATTAGTATAGGCGCTGATTCGGAGCTGGCTTTTCTCTGAAGTGCTCTGAAGCTTTATTATTCTGCCAGTGAACCTTAACAAGTAGACACAACTTGAAATATTACAAACGTTCTAAATATCGGGATAAAAAGCAGGAAGTATAACATTATTTATTGTCTTTCATGGGTTTAATAAAAATGTGAACTTGTTTTGCCTTTTTTTTTAATTTCCCTGAAACAACTCAAAGTTGCATCTGGATTTGTTCTTTTATTGTTTTATATTGATAAGTTTAAAGAGTAAATTGTTTGTGTTGGGATTTTTGCTTTTACAAAGCAATCCTGTGCTCTCTCTCAGTTTTAGCTCCTCATTAAGGGAGTTAAAATCCTTCACAGCTTTCTTTTTAGGCAACCCTAAAGAAATCAAGCCTTTTCAGAGACTAAAATGACTAGATTTATATATATATATATGTATATATATATATATATATATATATATATATATATATACATATACATATATATACATATATATATACATATATACACATATATATGTATATATATATATATTTAGCACCACTTTATTAGGTACACCTTGCTAGTACCAGGTTTAGCCTTCTTTTGCTTTCAGAACTGCTTGGCGTAGATTCAACAAGGTGATGGAAACATTCCCCAGTGACACAAGTCAAGTCAAGATCTAGTCAAGTGGCTTTATTGTCACTTCAACCATGTACAGTAGTATAGTACAGTGAAACGACAGAACGTTCCTCCAAGACCAAGGTTGCTACATATGACATATAACAGACACTCAACACAGGACTACATAAAGAAAAATGAAAAAATTGCAAAAAAAGAAAACAAAGTGCAACACCAGACAGAACAGAATGATGCAGGCACGATAGTTGCTGCTCTATCCTGCAGCAACTATGCACAACAGAGCAGAGTTGCTGCAAATGTATCAACTGCACATCCATGACGTCAATCTCCCGTTCTACCACATCCCAAAGGTGCTCTTTTGGATTGAGATCTGTTGACTATGGAGACTATTTGACTACACTGAACTCACTGTAATGTTCAAGAAACCAGTTTAATTTGATCTGAGCTTTGTGACACGGCATGTTATCCCGTTGGAAGCAGCAATCAGAAGATGATCACACTGTGGTCATAAAGTGGTCATACTTAAACAATACTCAGTTGGTAAAAATGTGTGCCAAGAAGAAATCCCCTGACACCATTACACACTTAATCCACCTTTCTTCATCTTGAGCATGTCCTTATTTCTAAATGCGCTGAATTGCTGTTGAACAGGTGTGCCTAATAAATCGAGCGTACTTGAACTAGTTGCGTCATCATACCGTTACTGTTTCCTTGATCCATAACAGATGTTCTAAAAACGTTCTACTGTAATTAGTCAAAGTTTTCAATCATTTCCTTTATGCAAACAAGAGTTTTTACATTGACAATCACAGCAGATAAGTATGACATACTTGTCTGGTTTAGAACAAGATAAGGCCTGAAACTGTTCCTCCACACAAACATTACTCAAAGATCCCTGATAGCATCACGCTTGTCTACAACCCGCCTCTCTACTCCCTGTTTTTACTTTAGGATATCTCTAATCTTTTTCTTTTGGCCTATTAGTCATGGTTCACTGCATAACACAACAATGTTGGTTATAGAAATGGAAAATTACAATAAAGTCATGGGATATTATGTCAGAAAACATATTTCCATAAAACAGCTTTCCAACATTTTTACCACACGAACACCAACAGGGCCAGCTCTCGTAAAACTGAAAAGTTGTAGTAGGCTGGGGTCATGAATGAGCCCCCTCCATCTCTTAAAGGTTAGATGTGAACAAGGAGAGTGACTCGGACTTTGTGTTTTCTTTATGTTTTCTTCCTTCCTTGTTGTTTTCCTAGTTTTCTTTCACATTATAAATGAAAGAGGACCGACACTAATACCAACTTTAACCTGAGGTACATGGTATATGAATATCTTCTAAGTATATGTGTTATTTGTCTTTCCTTTTTTCTAATCTTTCTATATATAGTCTAAGGTATGACCTGGGTGGGATTTTTCTGATTCGCAGCGATGTTGTTGTCACTGGGAGCAGCCATATTCAATAACCATGACACAATGGCTGCCAGAACATAGCGGTCACGCGATGCTCGGAGTGGACCCCTGTGTTTGTATTTGCTTGTCTCTCCCCATGTGAGGTTGACCCAGATTACACCACCCATGGGTTGGTCTCTCCCTCACATCTGTCTCCAATTGACGGCAAACCAAGCGAGACCATGACCACTCATTATTCATAGACAACCAGTTACTTACGTGACTTTGCACCAGTCCAGTTCCGTCATATTTGTTTATGCAGTTTGACAACGAGCCCCTGCTGAGTGGAAAGGCCACATTGTGAAACATTTATTTAAGTTTATTTCCCAAAAATGGGTTCCCTCATGAGTTAGGTTGTCTTGTATAACTAAGACTAATGGCAAGTGTTATGTTGTTAGATCATTAGAATTTGTTTTGGATTTTGTTGTGCTGAGGAGAAACAGAGATTTTACAGCACCTCTCGAGTGAAGTGACTAAGTGATTTGGGCAGGTTGTATTTTTTCTGTCCACAAGTGGGAGCTGTGTCACTGCAGAGCCCGTGTTCATGTTCAGCCTCTTAGCCTGAACCACATTTACTCCTACCTGCAGAGAAGAAAGTGAAATTTTCAGGTAAAATCCAACACTTTGATCTTCTATCTCCAAAGATGTCATATATAATTAAATGTATTTAGACAATCCAGTAATTTGATATAGACAGAATGATTGTACTTTAGTATTTGGGAAACAAACTTGCTCCACAGGTACCGTTTGGACTTCTGTACAGATATAAATCCACTGAATTTCATAGAGGACTTAAGCAGACCAGTTGCCTTTTTTTGCACAGCACACAGATGGATTCTTGTAGCTTTTGGACTACGAGCAGCACAAATTCATCTAGCGAAAAGACTGCAATGTAGCCTGGTCAACCTCTTACAGGACAGTCTCCAGAGCAAACTTGGACATGTTGCATTAGGATATCTTTCACACAAGGCCCAGTCGGTTTCAACACTTGTGAACCCCAGCGCTCCTCGCTGGAGGACAATTTAACATCCGACTCAATAAACAGGAGTCACTTGTGTGTTACTGAGACGTGTGTTACTGTACGTGTGTGACCGGCGCAGTCTCCCAGCAGTTTTCATCTATTGATTTGTGTTTGTGGACATAAATTTGAGTGTTTCATCTTCCGTGTCCCACTCTTATTTTCGTCCCCCTTTCTTGTCAGTCTACTGGTTAGTGTTCATGTTCATGGATTTATTATTTTACATTTTTAAAGGGCCAAAAAGTCCACTTTTGGAAGCTGGAGGTATTGAAAGTGGCATTAATCATTTTATTGATTATGTCTATGTAGGCTCTCGGTTATTCAGGTCATGGTAGTCTTAAAGATTTTCCACACAAGAAGGAATTCATAGCAACATTGTGACCAGAGATCATGCAATCTCAAGTGAGGAGGGATGAAAAAGTGGGTTTGATTAATGACAAGGAGGCAAATCAATTAGAAGGTTACCTAGGCAACCATAGCCTGTAATGTCCACTAGTTGCTGACTGCTGGTGACAAAGTCATGCTTGATGAGCGTCCTACGTGGATGTCCTTTTAAGCATTGGATATGAAGGCAACTGGTATCCCCTAGTGAGGCTGTCACAATGGAGGTCACATGGGTCAAGGTTAATAACTCACACGATGGCAGAGTAGGGCAATATCTCAAAAGGAATTTACACCTTGGCTCTTGTGACCCTTATTAGTCAGTCACATAAGAAAAATTGGTGGTTGCCTGGTGAATGCACTGATTTTTTTTCTGTTTTGTATTGAGGATTACAAGTAGTTACAAAGAGCACATTTGTTGCCAGAGGTTGAGGGTGCTGCACATTCATCCTCTGTGCAAACACTTGGACAGGTTGCTTGGTAAAGGGGCACCTACAGTCACTCTGAGACAGATTGGAAAAGGTTTGCCGGTAATTGGTGTCTAACTAATATAAATGCAAACAGAATAGCAAAATGCTGCAATTCATCTAAGTCAGTTTGTGCTGAGGAACACAACTTGTCTGTGATGTGTCTCTTTGCAAAAAGGAAGCTGCCATCTGACTGTATTGTGGCTATATTTCATTATAAATGCCAGGTTTATGTGTTTCTGTGTGATGCTGCAGGACAGCAGGTTAATTGCAGCAACTATGTCACCGGAATGGCTGTGGCTCAGATGGATGTGGAATGGGTTGTGTACCACTTGGGAGGTCATTGAAGCCATACCTGACTCCTCCAGTCGGCATTCTTACCGAGCCCCAAATTGAGTGGTGAAATGAATAGAAAGGAGATATTTACGTCCATTTATTTGTGAAGAATTTGTGTCCATGTGATTCCAGCTGGACTCTGAAGGTAAGTAGTTATGGTGACTTTCTATGTATGCAGTTGGCAACATTTGGGACTTCCATAGATTTGTAGAAGTTAATTGCCATTTTACCACAAACAGATTACATATATTTTGCAGTTTAACGCCATTCACTCGCTACAGACTGGCTCCATTTTGTTGTTGCTGTTATCCTGCTGTCTTAATGCAACAAAGTTGCTTGAAGAATAGCAATTGACTACAACTACTAGCAATCATTTCAAAAGCAATGAGAATCATTGCGCACAGTTGCAATAATTTTATTTGTTCTCTGGTTGTGGAACCAGCTTCCAGTTTGGATTCGGGAGACAGACACTATCTCTACTTTTAAGATTAGGCTTAAAACTTTCCTTTTTGCTAAAGCATATAGTTAGGGCTGGACCAGGTGACCCTGAATCCTCCCTTAGTTATGCTGCAATAGACGTAGGCTGCCGGGGGATTCCCATGATGCATTGAGTTTTTCCTTTCCAGTCACCTTTCTCACTCACTATGTGTTCATAGACCTCTCTGCATTGAATCATATCTGTTATTAACCTCTGTCTCTCTTCCACAGCATGTCTTTTATCCTGTTTTCCTTTTGCCCCTCCCTGAGCCTGGTTCTGCCGTTTCTTCCTGTTAAAAGGGAGTTTTTCCTTCCCACTGTCGCCAAAGTGCTTGCTCATAGGGGGTCATATGATTGTTGGGTTTTTCTCTGTATCTATGAAGCGCCTTGAGGCGACTTTTGTTGTGATTTGGCGCCATATAAATAAAATTGAATTGAATTGAATTGGTTCCCCACCACTGTTTTCTTTAGTGTGACTGTAGCGTCGGACAGCTCACACGATGAAAGGATGGGTCAGCAACTCTCAGCAGTATATCTCTATCAGCTTTTAGAGCTGAGGAACCTTAAATTAAATCTTCAAAAGTGTTTATTTTCATTACTTACACCAACGATTGGTTTGTCTTAGGCTTTAACTGATTTTCTTTCTTAAATTTGTGTTATAAACAGTCATTAAAAAGTACTTCTTTACAGTTAGGCAAAGTAAACAAGTCAGTTAAGGTCATTCAGTAACAGCTACTCTCTCAGGAATAGGTAATAACTTTAACTTGGCTAGGTTCAAGCATAAACAACTGGTCGGGGTTCGGTGTTAAATCTATTTAGTTAGGAATAGGTAATATAAGCTACTTTGTTAGCATTAGCAGAGGATGGTTTGTGTTTGGTTGCTGGGGTCCGTAAACACACACAAATTGATTTCTTTTGCGTGACTATTTTACATTTACCCATGACACCAGGCTGGAGTGACACTTTTGAGCACTTGTGCGTCAGACGTGGGACAGTGAACACTTCAAGGCCCGAGGCACGTCTTGTTAAGTTAAGCATCAGTGTTTCTACGCCGCTGTCTCGACCTTCCCTCCCCGCCGCTCATCACTCAGCCGCGGATAACTGGGGGAAATAAAACCAGAGCCCACACCCACACAGCATTCACACCGTACTTACACAGTTTTGTACACAGACACACATACAGAACAGGATGTTCTCACATCAGCCAATCATAAATGACAGATTTCCCCCCTTGGCTAAATCTCTGTTCTGTACACCATTGAATTTGAAGGGGCATGGCAGTCAGGGTCACTGAACACCACTCACCGAAGCATATCCACTGTTTGCCCTGAATTTGACAAATTTTGCAGACATGCCGATATGATCGACTGAAACAAAACAAATGCATTCATTTTTAGAACTGTGGCTTGATAGTCATCTGAGCTTTATTTTTTCAGAGCCTAAGCTTGTGACAGCTTATGCATAATATGCAGCTCAGTTCCAATAAACAGTAAAGTTGAGAAAATAGTAGCATTTACAGTGCAAGCATTCATCAAGTTTGGTAGGCAAGTCTAGCTCTGCCCTTTGCCTTCTCCATGCCGTCCCTCTGTTGTACCTACTTTCCGTTTCTTGCTTGTAAAATAAACACACCGCGCCATAGGAATGTTATCCCAAACCTACTAATTGGCCTTGATTACATTAATATTTTTTCGGTTGAAATTGGCCTTTTCCCTTTCCTACTGCCGTTGTTTATTTTCTTTTTCTCCCCTCCCGCTCGACTCCTCCTTCCCTGTATTGCTTTCACTATTAGCACACAATTAAGGGTGATTAGCTGTTAGACAAATGCCCAGTATTTCCTGTGCGAGAGTGTGTGTGTGTGTGGGTGTTGGGGTGCTTCTATTGTTGTGTTTTTGTAATCATGCAAAAGGAGTCATATATTAAGTGGGCGTATAAAGATCTTTTAATGGGGTAGAGGATTGGAGAGATCGGGCAGTAAATGGCATAAACCTTTGCTGCCTCAAATGAGGTTATTGTACAATTATGTTGTGATCTGTAGTTGTATATTGTCTTTGTATGGACTAAAGTACATCAACGTCATTTTGACATAAAACGTCAGGCTCCTACTAGTTGTGTTTACATAGAGACTTGTGGGATTTAAGACCATTAACTAGTAATCATTGATGTTTTGACATGCACCAAGTCCCCTTATCAAAACTTACTTTGAGGCTACGATGTGTTTGTTTGCTTTTGCAGCATTTGGAAAGATCTGATCCCTCCCTGTTTATCCTCACATCACCCGTTGCTCATAGATGGAAAAGTAGACTTGATATGAAAAGAGAAGCATCAGCTAGAAAGTCAGGATTTTCACACAGGTCCTTTATAAAGTTAAGTTTCTTTAAATTTCTCCTCAAATTATTTGTTAGAAAACAAACACATGACAGTCAAAGGCAGATCTTTGCTGACCAGATCAGTGTGGATAGACATTCAGATTCTTTCAGATTCAAATAAAAGAGTAAGAAAGCGGAGAAGCAGCCACTGCTTGCTATAAGGAAATTATGGCCAAGTCATGTTTCCAATGTCAGCTTGACATGCGTCACGATTTTGCGAGGCTATGAATCCCTTTATTGCTATTTGTGTGGAATGAAAGACCTCCGCTCGCTTGCGGAAGATATTAACAGGTGTTTGTCTGTTTTGTGAATCTGCTGCAGCTGCGTTACGTCCAAAAGGACATTTCTTTAAATTGTGACTCAGATCGTAACGCCGGTGCTTTTCAGGTTTGCCTGAAAGCATATGGTGCTCACAGCCTTGACCGATACCTTATATGCTCAAGTAATCCTAATTTTCCCAGTGATTATTTATACAGATTCAGGATCAAGACCGTGGCTCTTAGTAAAAGCAGACAGCCCATAATTCAACAAGCCAGTTTTACTAATTTTTTTCCCCCTCTTATCATGATCCCAGTGAAACCCACATTGATTTATTGTGTTTCGAATTGTACTTTGCTTTCAGCTATGTCACTGCTTGGAGTAAAAGGGAAAAGTCTTTCAAAGCTTGTCTGCATTCCTCACTAGTATCGCTATCACATGGCTGCGACACAAGGCCAAAGATCATCGTAAAAAGCCCAAAGGAACATCCACTTTATCTTTAACATCAGTTGCATGAAGAGCAAGAAAAATAAAAGCAAAAGCAAACTTGGGACCAGAGTAGAGAATAAATATAATAACAAAAACTTTTTTTTTCTGCTGCAGAGCAAGAGTTTTCTTTTACAAAGGGTTTGGAGACGTTCTTGTGTCTTTGATGAAGAGGCTGACATTCAAGTCGGGGAGACAACAAAAAAGAAGACGAAAGAGGAGATGAAGAGAAAAATAGAAGAGCAAGAGATTAAGTTTGCGGTTCGAGCCGAGGCAGCACGCCAACAGAAACTCTGCTCTGTTTTTGTGACACAGATAAACAAAGTTATGCACAACTGTGTTCACTCACATGCACACATGCAAAAGCGTACACAAATGTAAAGACACTGACACCTACACAGCGCATGCTTTGCTGTATAATTGGATAACGGGGCATGTGTTTATCATTGCAATGTTTTATTAAATATTACTCAACCTAGTACTAACAATTTAATACACAAGCCTAAATATTTGGAAAAATCAATATGGCAGACTTTCAAAACCAACAGGGTTGCACAATGGGTGAATTGGTTTCACTCGGCTTCACGATATTTTGTCAAAAAGGGATTAATATCACAAGTAATGTTTGAACAATTGGGGACATGTTTGAAACAACCCTGAAGATTAAAATCAGATTTCAGAGTCGATTTTTTTTTTCATTGAAACAGCCATAAACATCCTGATTACATCTGTATTTGTACAGCAACACAGTTATGGAAAGAAACGGGGCTTTCTAAGAAGCAACTTTCCATTGTGATTGTTGCACTTTCAAAGTGTCACTTGCAATACAGTACCACATTTTGCATAGAAAGTTTTAAAATGTACACACTCGTTTGAAGTTTGCATGTGTCTGTGTGGGTTCTCTCTGGGTACTCTGGCTTCCAAAGACATGCAGTTATTTGGGTCAGGATAACTGGTGATTCTAAATTGCCCATAGGTGTGATTGTGAGTGCAAATGGTTGTCTGTCTCTATATGTTGGCCCTGTGACAGACTGGCAACCTGTCCAGGATGTACCCTGCTTTTAGCCTCACGGTAGCTGGGACAGGCTCCATGAAATGTCTTACTTGTTGCAGGTGGAGTAATGGTATAGAGAGGGTAGGCGGTCTGGGTGAAAAGAGGTAAATCCAGACAGAGGTGATCCAAGAAATCCAAGTAGCCAAGGCAGGGAGGCAGGCAGGTGAGTGAAGTGAGCATGAGCTATGACAGAGAAGCTGCCGAGAAGACCAGTGTCCTAATGAAGGTGAGTATTGTTAAGCTTTGATTGAGGTGACCAGGTGCATTACTGTAAGCAGAGATAATCGCTATGAAAAATTGAACAAGCGCTGTGGCGGCCTACACTAACACAGGTCAGTTGAAGATCTGGCGAAGAGTCGTTGCAAGTGCTGGTGTCAAGCACCAGCAGCTTGATTGTCAACAGGTGTGGAGAGCACGCTGGAACGCCGTGACTCCGCCCAGAGGTGGAACCACCAGCTCTATGGAAAAATACATGCACTCACCCCGACCATGACAGGAGCTCAAACAACAACTTTGCCCTGAACTCTACGAAAACAAAAGAACTGTTCCTGCACTTTAAGTGATGGAAGTTCGCAGCTTCCATTTCCTTAGAGTACATAACAGCAAAGATCTCTTGTGGGCCACCAGTTCATGAGTGATGGCTAATGAAAGTCCTCAGAGGCACCACGTCTTAAGGAGCCTGAAGAAAGCACAACTCCAATAACAGCTGCCGGTCAGTTTGTACAGGTGTGCAGCAGTATCTGCCATCACATGATGCATCCCAGCACAGTACTTCAGTTGCACCTCTGAGAACAGGAGGTCGTTCCAGCACATCATAAAAAGAGCCCTCTTGGGAATCACTGGCAGCTGGACATTAACACTGGATGAGATGTATCAGCGGTTAGTAAGTATTTTCAAATCAATTCAATATTATTTATATTGCAAGCACTTGATGACAGCGGGAAGGAAAAACTCCCTTTTAACAGGAAGAAACCGAAAGAAGAGGTTGAGGGACGAGGAGCCATGCACTGCCAACAGCTAGAGAGGGAGACAGGACAATGGACACACTGTGGAAGAAAGCTGGAGATTAATGATAATAATCAGGTCAGGTATTTTTTTTATGCGAAATATTTCTTCTCTTTCTGCATCAAAAGCAGGAAAAATATGGCTACAAAAACAAAGGAAAAGATCTGCTGTTGGTCTAAGCCTATAATTTCACAATCAGCGCTTTCATACTGTTGTGTGAGTAATGTCTTCTGATTCAAAATACTTCAGTTTTTAATTTCAGAAGTATATGATTGCAGTGACACTTCAACAGCTTGCATCATCTATCTGGTTTGTGTTTTAAAAAGACAGCTCCAGACGTAGTTCTTCTTTGCCAAAGTCACACAAACAATTTTTTTTCTTTAGCCTCCATCGTTTTTGGTTTTGATCATCCAAAATGTCACCACATCCCTCTCACAGCTGTCATCCGATACAGCCAACAATGTCAACACTGAAGGGGCTTTTTGTTTGACGTCATGCCAGAATCAGACATGCAAATGAGGGAATACGTTAATCCAGGATGATGGCTCTCTGAGTGAAGTAATGACAGAGATGGTGCTCGTGTCTGTTTATGTTGTCTGCGTGTGCTGTGCGTGTGGAGCTGCATTCAATGATGCCTACAGGGGATTTGCCTATTCAGCTAAATCAAGGAACTCTTATCGCTCCCATTTTGTTATCTCTAACACGGTAATTGCTGACTTCCAATCACGCTTCTTTTCCTTTGATAGGACGACTTTTCCTCCTTAGCGTTGAGTTCACTCTGACTTCCTTTTTGAACTTAGAGCCGCCCCACCTCCTCACCGACACACAAGAAATACCCACAGGAATACAAAGACGCACACCCGTATGCCCTTTGTTCATGCCAAGACTAAAAAGGAAATCATTGGAACACAGGATATAAAAAAATATTACAGCATCCACAGTATCACAGAAGCCTCGCTACATTAAGCTCTTACATGAAAGCATCATTAAGTGGATGTAATGTAGCATTAAGGAGAATTTGAACTTCCAAAGGTGATTGATGATACAAGTAAACAGCAGGGATGTGTTCTCACATGACACACTGGATACTGCTATTTAAGGTTTCCAATGTGTTGCATAATGTTTTTTTGTTTTTTTGCTAGAATTCAAATGTGGGTATTTAGAAAGATTTAGCCTCAGGGACTGAAAAATAAAGCCAAAGTGGAAGTGATAAAAACTGGCCCCTTGAGGACGACTCTGAAAGTCAATTAATTCCCAAAGATTTCCATGTTAAAATGACCCATGTATTAAAAGCATGTATTTTATGTATTTATATATATACAGTATGTAATTACATATGTAAGAGATAGTCAACTGTAGCCTTCATGTTCATTGAGTTGCTCAATGATGCTGCAGTAACACTAGGGAAAACTGTGGTTGAAAACTGGCGGGGCGTGGTTCGTGGCGTGGCTGAAGGGGAGGTTGACACACCGGAGCTGCATTGGCACATCACACATCTCTTGTATTAAATGCGTCAGGACTTGAGATGGTTGCTGTTGTGGTGTATGTGTGACTGGGGTTCAAAGATACGGCATTCCAAATAAAGTGTAAAAGTGTGAACTATGTGGTCAGATCCATCATTCCCGTCACAGAGACCAAAATGATCATGGATGTTTGCAATGAACTTGAAGTCTTGTTGCCTTTAAAATTGTTGCTTTGCAGACAGGGTCCAGGTCTGCAACCACTTGCAGTCAGATTCTCTCTTGAAAGCAACTTTGGTGCTGCTCAGTCTGATATAGTTTGCAATTAAAAGTTAAGTTGCCAGTTACATGCAATCTGTTTGTGATAATACAACGAGCAGATATCTACATAAACAGAAATTCACATTAACTACTTACATTCAAAGCCCAGGCAGAATGTTATAGATTTGAATCAAAAAAATCAGAAATTCCTCCACAAACATTTTGATATTGGCTGCAAGAAAATAACATCAGCACTTATTTATATAGAAATATAAGTGGAAAACAAACCCTTGGCAACTGG
The DNA here is from genome assembly GCF_056152115.1 of Neolamprologus brichardi. NCBI lineage: Eukaryota > Metazoa > Chordata > Actinopteri > Cichliformes > Cichlidae > Neolamprologus > Neolamprologus brichardi. The sequence goes on along the minus strand of NC_142111.1, from coordinate 22,066,835 downwards.
CTGGATCAAGTCCCAAAGAGACATGTTGCAGGGGACTTCTCCAAACCGTCTGAGAGTAGTTGCAATCAGTCAGTGTTTGCATACAATTTGTCTCTGACTAGGTGACACGTGCAATTGCTTTGCAAACAAAAACGATCGCTCTAGAATTTTAGGGTGTTGCATGCTCAGCCTTTGGACAACTGGTCATTGCAGCTATTTGCAATCATTCACCCCCTGTAGTCTGCGGATGGAGCGGCTAACCAAGTCTTATCAAAACCTAATGCTCTACACTATTTTCCAATATGGCGACTTTAAAAAAAGCACGGGGGTAGCAGCCAAATTGAAGTAAAGATAAAGAATTTCAAAGGAATTCTTTATCCTAAAAAACAATCTTTCCTTGTGTTTAAACAAACAGTTTGTTTGTTTACCAGAACCCTGCATGCAACACACAGGAGTAGAGTAACCAGATGAAAGATGTAAGACTAGAATATGTCAGCGTTAACATTTATGAAGTTTCGAATAGATATCACAGTAGGTATACTTTTTGACTGACTGACCAAATGAACAAAGACCAAATCTAAAGAGATTTGAATCAGTATTCACTTATTTAAGTACAATATCATCACAGCACTTGCATCTTTTGCCCAGCAATCATCATTCATTAAATGTCCCACATTTTCATCAACTCCAGTTTACCTCAAGAGATGTGCCATCTGTTATTGCATTCTGATATGAAATCTATAATTACCACGCAGAAAAGAAGGGGAAAAAATACTATATATGTCCGTCAAATGACAAATGAGAAACATTTAGCCTGTATAGGTTTTTGTTTTTAAATTAATATATCAAAACTTCTAGAATTTCCAACATAAACATTCGCTCATTTGTTATGATCTGGTCACTCTACACACCTTCTGTGAAATATCTGCCAATATCATACTTCATTTCATTTTCTCTGTGCACTCCCAAGAGCACACAGTTACAGCCCTGTGGTGCTTGGCTTCCTTCTGTTGAAGGGGGACTGCACCACATGTTGTGTTGCGGTTAACCAAGAGCCAGCCACTTTAAAAGATCCCAAATGGATGCAAACCATCTTGAACTAATCTTCTGTTTGAGGATGAGAAAGACCTGGTGGATTGATTACTCCACCACAGATAGCATCTGTGTAACCTGGGCCGGTTACACGGTGGTAGACCACAGCAACCAGATGCCACTCGAGCATCTGTTGGTCTGTTGGAAGCAGCTGTTTTCTGACAACGCCGCTATATTAGAGAAGTCGGATTTGACTATCAAGGCTAAATAAACACACTTGCAGAGCTATAAATTTAACCGAGTTTTGACAGAGTGAGATTTAAGTGCTGTCCGCACCTGAACTGTTTGAGTCATCACAGACGTCACCGTTTGTATTGTGTTATACTGACAGGTGGTGTCATTATACAAAGCGAGGACACACCCATAACACTCAGATTGTTGGAGCACACATGCACTACAGACATTACATTGTAGACATTACCCAATAGCTGCAAATGTGAGAATTTAAATGCCCACAAGTGCTTGATCGGATATTAGCTAGTCTTTAGCCTGTAATGATGGATTGCACCAGTATGCAAACAGCACAGCCAGTAGTCCAGTGTATTACGCTCTAGCAAGTGATGTCAACTTCACATCTTGCCCACACACTCATCCAAACACATGAAGTATTTTCAGTTGTGCAAACTGTCCTGGAAACAGTTCTAAAGGACAACTGTGGGAAAATATTCCAGCCTGATTCTCCTGCATTTTAAGTTCAAGACTTTTCTTTAGCAGTTAACTTGGAATAGAGATGTATTGGAAACTTCGCTGAACATTCAGGAAAGAATCTGGTCCAATACGTATGAGCACCCAGCTGTTAGGTGTGTAAGCAACAAAATCAAAACAAAGAACTGGTAACTCTGAAGTGGTCCCTTTTACTGTCTCAGTGGGGTCATTTAACTTGCTATCCAGTCATTACTTTCACTAGTAAGTTACGCTACCCAAAACATACAGTACTTGTCAACAAGTGGATTTTTTGGCTCACATCTAAAAGGGCATTTTACTCTTTCTCCACTAAGGTCCTTCGGCAAGTGTTTTAAGGAAAGTCAGAGTAATTATATTGGCTTTGTTACACCTGGCGTACAAAAACAATAACATAGGTCCTATTCACATGTTCTTTAAGGCAATTCCTGTGTTTAATAATGAAATTTTAATGTATACTTTATACATTTAATAGTTGAAATGGTTTATTTTTCCAAATGAATTAAAGTTTTCAACAGAATATCAAAAAACACCAGATTTTATGTATTTTGTTAAAAAGATATCAACAGAAATCGAACTAGTGCTGAGCTGTACTTTATTGTAATACCATTTTATACCACAAGATGGTACACTGAGTTAATGTAACCTTTACTTAACCAGGCAAGTGATTAGGACCACTTGTTTTTATTTACAATGGGGGGCAGAAATAGACAAGACCTGTTAAGGAATACATCTGAAAAGGTTACAGAACATATCAACTGGTGAAGAAGCTTTACATGCATTTAGCAGTGAGACATAGATTTAAAAACACAAACAAAAAAAACTTTAAAAGCCAAATAACCAATACAAGTCCCTGGATCATCACTGTCATAAGATACATAACTTTACCAAATTAAAACAAAAGTCAGAATCCTTGACCCATGTGGTCATGCTAGGAGTGTTTTGTTAACACCTTTTGGCTAAACTTGTCTCTTAAAGGGAAGACTCAGCACAAATCAGTACAAATTTGTTCTGAGTGATTGCCTTCATCACATGGCGACATTTCTTTTTTATGAGTGTGAGCTCATCAGGATAGGCACTAGTAAAATGGTTTAATGAATATGAAAAATGATGTTAATCATATGCTATGTACTTCACAGTCACCAGCTCTCAACCCACCCCCTATGGGATGAGTTTCCCTCTACCATATTCAAAGCCAGTCATCAGTACCGAATCCCAACAAGCATAGCTGAAACTCCGCCGTTATCTCCCTAATTAAAACTTCTGATGATACAATGAAAAAATATGCACGACAAACGCAGAGATGTTGACATTGTTTCCATGGAGAAACAACCAGTAAAACCAGTTTTTACAGAGGGGGAAACATTGATCATATTTGATATTGAAGTAAACCAATCCATGTCTTTTTTTATACAACAAAATTTCAGTGAAAATTTAGATGGTTATGAAAGGATTGTAATCACAGCCACATTAATATACACTGCAGGGAAGCAGACAATTACTGAAGGAGACCATTTTTAAAAAATATATAGACATTCATGCCATTTAAATATATATTATGTAGACAAAAATATACCTGCAGGAGCTGCTTGGCTTTGGAAACCCATGCCATTAAGCTCCCAGGGCACAGTTTCTTTGCTGATGTTAAGGCCAGAGGAAGGCTGGAACTTTGAAACACTATTTACACACATTCAGTGACCCTGCTCTCTAACTTTATGTGGGCTGCCAATTTGTGGCTGAAATGCTGTGGTTTCTAAGTGCTTCCACTTTGCAATCATATTGCTTACAGTCGACTAGCTAGGAGACAGACACAGACTTTTTGCAATGGTGGCATCCTATTACAGTACCACAATGGAATTCAGTGAGGCCAACACAACAGTGGCCACCGATACACTTAATGTATCGGTGGTGTTTTTTCTCATTGCTTGTCTGCACTGTTACAACCATTTTCTGTCATTGCCCACAATGTAAACTTGTGGTGTGGCCTGTTTAGTGTGTACTATAAGGACATTGAAAACTTTCATTTTGCAAACATTTGTCAGCCAAGACTAACATAATGCTTTTAGCTGTGGCCTTTTCTGTTCTGACAAGCTCAAGCCTATGTTGATTGGACATGGACATGGCCTGTATTTGTATAGCGCTTTACACATCCAGTCATCCACCCATTCACACACACACTGGTAATGGCAAGCTACATTGTAGCCACAGCCACCCTGGGGCGCACTGACAGGCTGCCGGACACTGGCGCCACCGGGCCCTCTGACCACCACCAGTAGGCAACGGGTGAAGTGTCTTGCCGGCAACCGGCAACCTTCCGATTACAAGGCGAACTCCAAACTCTTGAGCCACGATCGCCCCCATGTAAAGGACAGAAGCCACAGATTTCAGTGGAACCAAATTCAAACAGAATCGAGCCTGCTTCCAGAGACAATATCCAACTGTGGCCACAAGATGTGGCATCCAACCAATTTAAGGTTGGATGCAAAAAGATAAGAAATCATCTTCATAACCAAACATTATTTGAGATTTAAAGAAGTGAAATTGTTTTGACTTTGGTATGTTTTATTTGAGCTCCAGTTTTAGATTTCATTGGGCATTGCTTGCCTTGATGCAACACTGATTTCCAGCAAAATTTATATTTCTTAACCTATTTTTCTAGCGGCAAAAGATAGAATCTATTAGTAAAATTTAGAAAATACAGAAGACCTCCCTGTACACTGCCTGCCCAGAACCAAACAACATGGAGTATGTATGAACCCCACTTCAACTCCCATTTTTTATGTGCTATATTTAAACAAATCACAATTTCTTCAAGTAGTTTACAATTGTTTTATAATTTATACAACATAAACCAGCCTTTGTTCTTAGGTTAGAATAGGGGAAAAATAAAAGAAACTGATATTTCAATGAAATTTTAATGAGTTGGTTTAATGAGTACGTAATGACTAACTGATTAAAAGTTCCAAGTTATTTTCCCAACACAGTCACACAGACATCTGGGCCACCCACAGAAAAACTTTTCTGGCTACACCTCAGCTCTTGGTATCGATGGCAGGGCGTTTTTTTTCTTCTTGTTTTTTTTTCTTTTGCATGACATATTAAAAGAAAGAAGGTGGCAGCAGTGGTGATGGAGATGGGAGTTTGGCCACACCACTGGAACAGTTGAGTGTGATTAGCTTAGCGGCGGCGGTGCTTCGTCAGCTCCAGAGAAGTCAGTTCTCATCTGTCAGTGTGCGTTGTGTATGTTTGTATATGTGGGTGTGAGGGGTGGGGAGGGTGTGAACGAGAGTAAAAAACAGAGAGAGACAATAAGAAAGAGAAAAATAGGTGGGAGATATTGTAAGACAACCACTTGGGATTGGTATGTCTGCCTGCCATTTGAAACTGCAGGGACGTGTGGCCAGGCACCATGGTTTCAGTGTTACACCCAAAACAAACAAACAAAAGACTTTGGGCAGAGTGTGTGTTTGTGTGTGTGTGCAAGTGTGAGAGAGAGAGTGAGAGATTCTAAACCTCTGTGAATTTCACTGTGGCACACACACACACATCCACTTCTGCAGGATGGATTTCCCTCCCAAGGTAACAATGACACAGTGCTTAGAGAAATCTTGCGGTGTTCCGGTTCATTGTGAATCTCTTGGAAAACCGTTCGTCACATTCCTAACACTCCACATCACATGTCACTGGTTCCAGGGCAAATATAAAATGCAAATATAGCATCTGATGTGCATGTGTCATATTATGAAAAAACACGGTATAAAGTCACAGAGGGAGGAGTGTGTTGTCATGAGCAAACAGAGCGATGTATAATTGATACCAGAGCTTCCCAATAATGTCACTTTGATCACATTTCTCAGTAATTCAACACTCCACAAGTGTATGTGTAGAAAGTGTGCGTACTGTACCTGCATTTCACATTTTTATTCCAGCCACGTGTATAAATACATATACAGTTCTGTTTTTCTTTCTTTTTTGTTCTAATTTGTGCCTCTTTATGCTCCGGTGGGGCACTGGGACCTCTTCATCCTCTCCAGATTTTTTGTCTGCTAAGGTTTCTGGGGTTAGGTCATATGAAAAACTTATTCCAGGGTTTGCTTCATCTCACATGTTTTCAATCACCTTCTCCTGCAGACCTCGCAGGTTCTGAGGCAGACCTTAACTCCAGGACTCCTCAACCTGGATCAGGCCAGTCACTGGGGAGCAAAGAAATGAGTTGGAATGAAGAAAATGAAGCAAGACTGAGCATGAGAATCCTCGTTTGCACACCCTTGTTGGTCTTATCTAACTCCTCTTGTCCTTTCTTATCCTATTTATAGTACCCCATTGTCTCCACTTGTATTTGCTTGTCGCATCTCTAATCCTTTCCTCTTCTCCGATCTTCCCTCCTCTCGGCTTGTCCAGCCTTGTCTCCTTTTGTCACATCTCCTGTCCCGTGAGTGTTGTTTCCTCTACTCTTATTTCCCCTTTTTTGTCTAGCTTTCCTCCATTTGATCCTCTCATCTTCAGTTTTTTTTTCCACCACAGTTATATCTAGTGGACGTGTTTGCTCATTTCTGAGCCTTATCTGGTTTCCCTGCTCTCGTGTCCTTTCTCACTCTAGAAAACACACAGTTTCAGCAGCACCTGATCAAAATCTAACAGTTTTCAGCTGATCAATAACGATCTGTGAACGGCCAACCATCCACAGATATATTAGGTTTTGTCAAGATCAAATTAGATCGACTATATTTAAAAGTTTAACACGGCCATCATTATGTCATCTAGTTGATTAGTCCTGTTGTGAAGGAGAGCAATGTTGCTGTTGATCATCCTGATATTTTGAATCTTGATGGGATAGGAAAAGGTGAATCTGACTGTAAAATCAAAGTACAGTCATATATTAACACCTTGTTACTCAAAGTGTAGCTATTCCCCAACACGTTCTCACTCCCACAGCGTAACATTTTACGCTAGGTGACAAATCGTCAACATATTACGTTTTCGGCTACCCACCGCGTTCCTAAATGACGACCTCGGAAAAATGAGGAAATATGAGAACCTTATGGACTCAATCTACACATGTTCGCTCTTTTTCTTCAAATCGCTTAGAAACACGCTATTTAACATCATTAAAGTCTTGGTTAAGGTCAGGAAAAAGGTTATGGTTAGGGCTAGGGATAAGGTTAGGTTTAGGGCTACAATACAGGGCTGGAACGTCTATTACCGCGGGAGCGTCATTGCACTGGATTTCAGCCATAACCCGCCGCGTACCATAAGAACGCCGATGGTCTCCTTTTGCGTTCATCAGGAACGCTGTGGGACGTGACAAAACGTCGCCATGTTACGTCTCGGGAGTGAGAACGGGCTATTCCCCAAAGCACACACTGCTTTATTCTCCCTTTTGAAACTAATGGATACCATAATACTCATGCTTAATCTATCATGTTGCATTGCAAACACTCATCAGGAAAGTTTACTGAGGTCAAAATTCAATGGAGAAGAATTCCATTTTCTCACAGGCTTCTTTACAGCCTGGTGCCTTTTTAAAATCTGAATTAGTAGTAATTCAAGAACCTGCTGTATTACTTTGTTAGGATTTTTGCTGATTTGCAAACTAATTTATTCAACACAAAATGATGTGCAGTGCCGCTTTTCACATATTGCCATCTGTATGACATCACAGGGCTGCAGACGAGACTGTAAACCACACCGAGCGTTTTCTGCACTGGATTTCCTGTCGTCCCCTCGGTGCCATTCCCTTAAAAAAATCCTGGAAACACTCCTGTACTTTTCCTCTCATATCCCCTCATATCTTCTCGTCTCCTTTCGTGTCAACTCCTCTCCTCTGCTCATATCTTTCTGCCGGTTCTCATCTCCTCTCCCATCCTGTCTTCTCCTCCAATCTCCTCATCTGGTTTCCTCTCATCTCATCTCTCTTCCTCTCATCTCCTCTTTTCAAGTTTCATTTTCGTCTCGTCTTGTCCGCTCACATCTCCCCTCGTCTTGTTGTCCGCACTTCTCTTTATTAGGTTACAGTGACATGCTAAATTATATCTAGCTGTCACTCTCTCATTGTTGCAGCGGACTGCCGAGTAAAATCTCATCTATTCTCCGAGCAGTGTTTATTGTTTCATCCATTGTTGAGGCCAGAAAGTCTCAAACTCACAAGATAGACAGGACAAGAGCAGGAAAAGGGCCGCCAGTCTTTTTTATGCTTTCTTTGTCTTCCAAAAGTAGAAGCAAAAGAGGAAACAGCCTTGTGCTGGTGAGAAAAGAAGCATATGCAAGCGAGACAAAATTAAACAAAGGGCCTTCCCTTCTCTTCTCAGCGTGCTAGAACGAGCTCTATTCCAAAGGATTTCCCTCAACACCACTCTTGGTGTCAACAGCAGGATTCATGGAGGCAAATTGCGTTCACATGGATCCTGCAGAGAGGAGGGGCGGCCAGGGGTCACCTCAGGTCAGCGGCAGGCACCGCAGGAGGATGTGACTCTGCAGCCTAACAAGGCTTTGCTGATGCGGGCCTTCACATCACATCTGTCGGTGTAACTATTCCTCCTTCTCGCTGGCAAGAGCAAACTCCACGCAACATTGAAGCCATGAGGGAGAAACAGTTTCCTGAGGAAGAGACCGGTGTGAAGGCCGACGAGGAACCGAGCTGTGGTTCCTTCGCCTACGTTTGTTTTCATTCTCGCTGGGGTCGGAAGTGTTATTTGGGTTAGTACTCGGAGCGGTGGTTTATAAGCATGACTTCTGTACGATGGGAACAGGGAGTCTGGCGGACACATTTCTGAACTTTCTCTACTACTTCAGCTTAACTCGGCTCGAAGTAGAACGATAACATGTCGTCAAATGTAAAGTCACTGCTTGACGTAGATGAATACCACAACACAACTGTTTTTCCAAAACATCTTGGCACTTGGTTGGGCTTTGTCATTTGGCCTTCACTTTAACAAATATGACCTAATCACACTTGGGAGAAGCAGCTCTGCATAAAAGAAATAATGCATCACGTAAACTGCGGTCATACTTGCCAGGTGTTAAAAATTTGATTTTAATCAATTTGCCTCAGGACACACAACAATATAAGTTACTTTTCCAGTTTATTAGGAATTGGGTCATATTTTAACAGTTTTGGCAACATCTTTGTAATAATATGCTCTCCAAGTTGGTTTTTGGAGATTTGGACACACAGTGACAACATCACCGCGAAGAAAATCACGCAAGAGGCTGTCCTCTCCTATTTAACTGCTTGCTTCATGCGGAGTTTATTTTGTGTCCATGTTGTGTTCATGTGGTTACAAAGCAAGACGCACACGGTACTTAGCTTAGCTTTACATGAGAATGAAGGAGGAACCAACTTGCCCAAGGTGATTAAAATGTACCTGGCAGCACCTTTAAAGCTCATTAATTAGCACACTATGTCACGCTTGTTTTATCCCCGTACAAATGCAGTCCAACAGTGACAGCTCATGACAAATTAGAGGTTTCATAACCACATAAAAGCAAATAATCACCTTGTTGGTTTTAGACGTTTGTCTGTGCATGCACGTGACATCCTTGATAGTGTGCAAATAACTCAGCTTTTAGCGGTGACAGCTAGAGGCTAGTTGATTCTCTCTGCTCTTATTTTTATGGACCTTTTGCTGCATGGCATCCCTCTCTTTCTCTCAGGCTAAATATTTACAACCCAAAATAATAATATATATTTACAACATATAATATTATTTTATAATAATATATGTTATATATTATTATAAATAAATATATATATATATATTTATATATTTATATATATAAAAATATATATATAAATATATATAAAAAATATATATATATATTTTTATAATAATATATAACATAAATAATATAATGATTTTCAAATGTCACAAATATTCATGAAAGAACACAGACAACATCAAATGACTGAAATGTAGTATTTTAGGAAAAAATGTTAGTTTAGTTTGAATTCGATGGCGGAAGTGCATCTCAAAAAGTTGGGACGTGGTCATGTTTACCACTCAGTCTGGTAACTGAGGAGAGCAGCTGCTGGATTGTTGGGAGAGAAATTCTGTCCCTTCCTTGTTTGGTTCTAGCTGACTCATTATTCCCAGTTCTTCTTTGTCTTCATTTCTCATTTCATGATGAATCCAAATGTTTTGGGTTGGTGAAAGGTCTGGACTGCAGGCAGGCCACTTCAGCACTCTGAACGCCTCTATTATTAAGCCATGCTGTTGTATTAGCTGTTGAAATATGCACGGCCTTCTCTGAAGAAGACATCATCGGTTGGGATATATAGGACACAGTATGGAATTTCATATTTGGATTTGTCTCACTACAGTTTTCCACTTTGCCTCAATCGTTTTAAAATTAGCCTTGGCCCAGAGAAGCGGGTGGCATTTCTGGATCATGTTTATATATGGCTCCTTCTTTGCATGACAGCTCTTCAACCTGCATTTGTGGATGAAACAGTGAACACGTAGTGATTTCTAGACGTGTTCTCGGGTCCATGTAGTGGTTTCCGAGCCCCCATCTTGCCTGTTTTTAATGTGATGTCGCCTGAAAAAATCTCAAAACAAATTATACAGCCTCATCTCAAACTTTCTTTGCCCTTTCCAGTGGGACCATCTGCTTCCTGGGTCCAGTACTGTCACAATCAGTGCACCAAAGCACCAGCAATGAGGGAGATTATACCCAACTCTTATTTTGGCTAAAACTGCAGTATTTGCCCTGAGATCATACTGACATGATACCCCAGAGAGCATATTGGTTTAAATAATGCTATTTTCTGTACATTTTTTCTTGTATTGGCTATTTCCAACTTTAATCTTCAATATCTAGCTTCTAGCTAAACAGTGGTCCCAAAATTCAGGGCTAAAAAATCACTACTCTGTATTACTGTCTGCATGGGCTAGACAGGTCAGCTGGTCATGCTGATAAAGATCTGCTGTTGAGCTGCATAGTACAACAAACATGTACCCCGATAAATGACAGGACGGGGGGAGTTTACCCAAGGCAGTAGACATAAACACAGCAGCCCTCTTGGATGGAGGGAGGTAATTTAGGCATACCACCACCATTAGTCCTATTAGGGTTCAATGCCTGAGAATCCACAGGGCATTCATCGTTCATGAGGGAAGGGGGAAAAGTACACTGCAATTACATGTGTTCATCAAAATAACAACAGAGGAGGAAATGGGAGAGGAAACCAAGGTGAAGTCTTAGCATTGGAGGTTCTTCTCAGCTGTCTGTAAGTCGGCCACTGAGGTAGGGTTGCACTGGGAAATGCCAGGAGCCGTTGGTGAAGCGTGCTGGCATTTCTGACACTGATCCTCGACTGAGTTAACAGAGATAAGGCATCCTGTCCACTCCCTCTGTGGGTCAGACATGCAAACTTTATCCAAGTTCAGTCTGACTCAGCATCGCATTGTCTTTCACTGTGATGACTGACTGTGTTTGCAAGCCGTCATATGTGAGGTTTGAGATTTTTTTGTTGGATTTGAATATTTGGCACATCTAAAAAAAATCTTCAGGAATTTGGATAACAGTTTAAGTCAGACAAAACCACATCCTCAGGATTTTATCAGCTGTTTTGTAACAAACACAAGTGGGTATAACTGGCCTTTGTGTCCAAATGCCGTGGCTGTGAACCATTAAGTCCTCAGGCTGCTTTGGCGTCTGATGGAGTTGATCCTTGAAGGAGCCAGCCTCAGTCTAAGGACTGTCCAAGCTCCAAATCTGCCATGACTCGGCGCACCCACACAATTGGAACAATTACAGGAGGAGGGAACAAGCGGTGGAATTTCAGAGGCCATGCCATCATGTAGCAGAGCGAATTTCCTTCAGACTCACTTGGATAGTATCAAAGAGGGAGCGTAATAGTCTGCATTTGTCAAAGCTGATTGGATCTCTGCAAGCACAAGAGCAACAGTTTCAAATAATTTTGATAAATAGCATCCCAGGCAAAGGTGACATTAGGAAAATTCAGAACCAACATACTGAATCACTCATTGCGACGATGCTTCTGGTGAATGTCGTGCGTAATCGAAATGTTTCACAAAAATGTGACATCTTATTAATTTATGTTTCTTCTTTTTCTCTTGTTCTTTCTGCATCCTCCTCTCTGCGAAGATCCCGTGGTGTAATTATATGAACAGAAAAGGTCACAGCCCTGTTCTTTGTTTCACATTTTTGGTGGGTTTTAAAGAGGTTGTTATGGTTTGCAGATGTCACCCTGCATAGCATTCGGAGGGAGTCATTCCCCGGTGCTGTCAGGCAGGGACCCTCCTTTGCTCCCCTGTCTTCTCGCCTGGGTGTGGTGTCAGGGAGGGGTCTGTCCTGGGAAACCCCACAGGGTGGGTTTGAACATGGCCTCCAAGTGGGGTAAAAACACAAAGTAAGTGCATGCACGTGTGTATTCAAACCTGAATGCAAAAGCGCAACATATGGCACGGAGATTACAGTAAATCTACATTCATGTTTGTAAAACAGAGGCTTTCAAATTCATCCTTAATATCAAAGAGGATCTGTTGGTCTGTACTTGAAAAGACAACAGAGCAGCTGCTGCAGGCATGTGTTAGTAAATAAATAATGCTAATTTGTCATTTGTTGACCACAGCTTCACACCCTGCAGAGCTCCACGTCTTCCAAACCTTCTATCTCATCACTGTCACATTATCCTGTGAAAATGACACATTGCATCTTCCCATACATATTTCTCAGATTAACGCCACAGCGATGGTCGTTTTGAGTTTGGAACTCTGCTACTTTCCGCCTTTGGTGGTAACTGAAAATAAAGATTTTAAGACCTGTGTTCCAAAGTGTTCCAAAAACCTGGATCGTTAAGCATTAATGTCGCGTGACGCAGCACGGCCCTGTCTAGCAGCAAATCGACCTTGTTGTCTTTTTTGCCTCTGCTAGACTGGGAACATTTATAGCCAGAGTGTATAATCTGTCTGTGGAGTTTGGCTTATACTAACATGGTGCCACAAGCTAAAGAGGTACTTGGAAATGAAGCATTCCTCCTAAGAGAAACTTGGCTTACTTTAACACATTAAGACTGTTTGTTGAATTGCAATAAAGTTTCTAATAAGATGATTAAAGTAAAGTATGTGGTAGCGCAGGTGAACTGTTTGGTCTTGCCAAAATAAAAAGCATTTAGGACTAATTAGATACCTCCATCTTCATACCCAAGATTTTGAGTGACTGAATAACTGTTGACTTTGTTCACGTTTAGTCTTGGTTTGTAAAATATTTCCAAAAATGAAAGTTCTGCTGATGTTGGATCCTGTTAGACAGCCTCTTTTTTAGTCTCTTAGATCACTAAATATTAAACCTTTTAACAATTAGCAATAAGAAACAAAAACGTCTTGCTTATAAAGATAATAAATTCATGACATGACAGCTTAGTGTGAGAGATCATCAGTTTGAGCAGGGGTCCCCAATCCCAGTCCAAGAGGGCCGGTGTCCCTGCAGGTTTTAGATGTGTCCTTGATCCAACGCAGCTGATTTAAATGGACAAATTACTTTCTCAACATGGCTGTATTCCAATTCAGGGTCTGCAGCCTTAAAGGCCGCATTTTAAGGCCGATTACGTCACCGCGACGCGACGAAGGCTGTCCAAATTTGAAGGCTGCTCGAAATGCGGCCTCAAATGCGTCCTTCATTTCCCTGAATTTTAAGGACGTGGCGGTGTAGACTTCGTGGCCCAACATATCCCAGAATGCATAGCGCGGCGGTGGGTGGGGATAATTTTGCCGAAAAAAAACGGCTTATGAGGGGTGCCCGAAGAGTAAACTTTAAGTAAGTACTGAATATTATGTCACTTATTTATGTGCAAATGTTTAATAACGAAGAACATTAAAACATTACTGTTGGCCACATGTCGGCAAAGTTATGTGACATTAGTGACGTTTGTACTAACTTGGTTTTAAAACCTTTACTTTAAAATATACGCCATTCAATAGCTGAGCTTAATCTTACAGAGAATGATCAAAGCTCATGAAGAAACAAACAAACAAATGAACAAAAGATTTTCTCCTTCATTTCTGTCAAACAAAGCTGTATGTAACGTTTCCAGCTGTTAGTATCATGATTGCTAGGCAACCTGGGCAGCGCAACGGAGGCTATCCATCCATCCATCCATCTTCATCCGCTTTATCCGGGGCCGGGTCGCGGGGGCAGCAGCCTAAGGAAAGAGGCCCAGACCTCCCTCTCCCCAGCCACCTCCTCCAGCTCATCCGGGGGAACACCAAGGCGTTCCCAGGCCAGCCGAGAGATATAATCTCTCCAGCGTGTCCTGGGTCTGCCCCGGGGCCTCCTCCCGGTGGGACATGCCTGGAACACCTCACCCAGGAGGCGCCCAGGGGGCATCCTTACCAGATGCCCAAACCACCTCAGCTGGCTCCTTTTGATGTGGAGCAGCAGCGGCTCTACTCTGAGCCCCTCCCGGATGGCCGAACTTCTCACCCTATCTCTAAGGGAGATGCCAGCCACCCTTCGGAGGAAGCTCATTTCCGCCGCTTGTATCCGCGATCTCGTCCTTTCGGTCACTACCCACAGCTCGTGGCCATAGGTGAGGGTAGGGACGTAGATCGACCGGTAAATTGAGAGCTTCGCTTTTACACTCAGCTCCCTCTTCACCACGACGGACCGGTGCAGCGTCTGCATTACTGCAGCTGCAGCCCCAATCCGTCTGTCGATCTCCGGCTCCCTTCTCCCATCACTCGCGAACAAGACCCCGAGATACTTGAACTCCTCCACTTGGGGCAGGACCTCATCCCCGACCCGGAGTGGGCACTCCACCCTTTTCCGGCTGAGAACCATGGCCTCAGATTTGGAGGTGCTGATCCTCATTCCCGCTGCTTCACACTCGGCTGCGAACCGCTCCAGTGCGAGCTGGAGGCCCTCACCCGATGAAGCCAACAGAACCACATCATCCGCAAAGATCAGAGATGAGATCCTGAGGCCACCAAAGCGAAAGCCCTCCGCCACTTGGCTGCGCCTAGAAATCCTGTCCATAAAAATTATGAACAGAACCGGTGACAAAGGGCAGCCCTGGCGGAGCCCATCACCCACCGGGAACGAGTCCGACTTATTGCCGGCAATGCGAACCAAACTCTTGCAACGGTTGTATAGGGATCGAATGGCCCGTAGCAATGGGCCAGACACCCCATACTCCCGCAACACCTCCCACAGGACACCCCGAGGGACACGGTCGAATGCCTTCTCCAAGTCCACAAAACACATGTAGACTGGTTGGGCAAACTCCCATGCACCCTCAAGTATCCTCGAGAGGATGAAGAGCTGGTCCAGTGTTCCGCGACCAGGACGAAAACCGCATTGTTCCTCCTGCATCAGAGGTTCGACTAGCGGACGAACTCTCCTTTCCAGCACCCTGGCATAGACTTTCCCGGGGAGGCTGAGGAGTGTGATCCCCCTGTAGTTGGAACACACCCTCCGGTCCCCCTTCTTAAAGATGGGGACCACCACCCCGGTCTGCCAATCCACGGGTACTGCCCCTGATCTCCACGCAACATTGCAGAGGCGTGTCAGCCAGGACAGCCCTACAACGTCCAGAGCCTTCAGGAACTCGGGGCGGACCTCATCAACACCAGGGGCTCTGCCACCAAGGAGTTGTTTAACTGCCTCAGTGACCTCGCCCCCAGAAATTGGCGGGTCATTCCCCTCATCCCCAGACTCTGCTTCCTCCTTGGAAGACGCGTCAGTGGGATTGAGGAGGTCCTCGAAGTATTCCTTCCACCGCCTGACAATTTTCTCAGTCGACGTCAGCAGCGCTCCGCCAGCACTATACACAGTGCAGGTAGAGCACCGCTTTCCCCTCCTGAGACGCCTGACGGTTTGCCAGAACCTCTTCGAGGCAGTCCGAAAGTCTTTTTCCATGGCCTCTCCGAACTCCTCCCACACCCGAGTTTTTGCTTCAGCCACTGCCCGAGCCGCATTCCGCTTGGCCTGTCGATACCTGTCGGCTGCCTCCGGAGTCCCACAGGCTAACCAAGCCCGATAGGACTCCTTCTTCAGCCTGGTGGCTCCCTTCACCTCTGGTGTCCACCATTTGGTTCGGGGATTACCACCACGGCAGGCACCAACCACCTTGCGGCCGCAGCTCAATGCAGCAGCTTCGGCAATGGAGGCGCTGAACATGGTCCATTCGGACTCGATGTCCCCCGCCTCCCTCGGAATGCTGTTGAAGCTCTGCCGGAGGTGTGCGTTGAAGATCTCGCGGACTGGGGCCTCTGCTAGTCGTTCCCAGCACACCCTCACTACACGTTTAGGTGCACCAGGTCTGTCCAGCGTCCTCCCTCGCCACCTGATCCAACTCACCACCAGGTGGTGATCAGTTGACAGCTCAGCCCCTCTCTTTACCCGAGTGTCCAGAACATATGGTCGCAGGTCTGGTGATACGATTACAAAATCGATCATCGACCTACGGCCTAGAGCGTCCTGGTGCCACGTGCACTTATGGACACTCTTATGTTCGAACAAGGTGTTCGTTATGGCCAAACTGTGATTAGCACAGAAGTCCAATAACAAAGCACCGCTCGGGTTCAGATCAGGGAGGCCGTTCCTCCCAATCACGCCCCTCCAGGTCTCGCTGTCGTTACCCACGTGAGCATTGAAGTCTCCCAGCAGGACAACAGAGTCTCCAGGTGGAGCACCTTCCAGCACCCCCCCCAGGGACTCTAAGAAGGCTGGGTACTCCGAACTGCCACTCGGCGCATAAGCGCAGATGACAGTCAGGACCCGTTCCCCGACCCTAAGGCGCAGGGAACAAACCCTCTCGTCCACCGGGAAAAACCCCAACGTACCGGCAGCAAGCCGAGGGGATATTAGAATACCCACCCCAGCCCGCCGCCTCTCACCAGGGGCAACTCCAGACTGAGACAGAGTCCAGCCCCTCTCCAGGAGACTGGTTCCAGAGCCCAAGCCGTGCGTAGAGGTTAGCCCGACTATATCTAGCCGGTACCTCTCAACCTCACGCACTAACTCAGGCTCCTTCCCCACCAGATAGGTGACATTCCATGTCCCTATTGCCAGTCTTGGCAGCCGGGGGTCAGTCCGCCAGGGCCTCCGCTCCTGGCCGCCACCCGGCACACAATGCACCCGACCCCTATGGCGCCTCCTGCAGGTGGTGGGCCTGCGGGAGGATGGGCCCATGTCTCCTCTTCGGGCTGTGCCCGGCCGGGCACAGCCCTCCGGGCAACGGAGGCTAGACCGTCCCATTTCACAAGCCTCGCACTTCCGCCGGCCTTAGCGGTCTTTAACTATGCGGCCCTCGAGGATCGTTGAGGCTGCGTACTTTGAGGCTGCAGACCCTGAATTGGGATACAGCCCATGTCTTGAAGTTCTCCAGAGACCTAGTAATGAACTAATCATGTGATTCAGGTGTGTTGACCCAGGGTGAGATCTAAAACCTGCAGGGACACCGGCCCTCGTGGACTGGGATTGGGGATCCCTGAGTTTGAGTCTTCCATGCAGCAATTGCTCATGTTTTTTTGTTGCTTTTTCAAAGATTTATTTTAGTCTTTATTAGACAGAATAACATTTTACAGGAAAAGCCACTCTGTGTGTTCTTTGGTTACTAAATAGATGTGATTACACAGGGCATCTGTATGTGCTTTCTTTGTTGCAAGAAAATGATCAACATTTCTTCCATTTTAAAAGACTCGGCGTCATTGTACAGAGAACCAGTGTTAGTATATCCATTCACTGCCATCATCATCAATAATACAAATATTTCTATGGATTGGACTCAGTGCTTACAGAATGACCGCAGCGAATTTACTTCTGAGCTTGCAAATAGTTTAAAAATATGAACATTTAGCACGCTTTAACACCAAGTCGGCAGGGTGATTTTAAATGACGCTATGTCAATTCCAGCTCTGGCCTTTAAAGGAAAGCAAATGTTCGTGCACCGCTGCATTATAAATGGATTTGATTTTGAGGAGTACTTAGGCACAGGACCAAACTAGTCTGAAAGGCCAAGGGACTGTAAACTAATATTGGTTCACAACACATGGCCCAGATTTCATAACCGACATTAAGACCCAATCCTAGTGGACACTCGTGTAGAAAAAGGATGATTGATGAACGTAACAGAAGGTGTAAGTTCTATATGTGTGTGTCACTGTGTGAGCACAGTTGTTTGCTGTATTAATGTCCCTCTGTGCAGTGAACTGCAGGTACCTGTCACAAAACACATCTGTTAGTTAAATGAGAAATAAAGTAGTTGAACACTTTAGGAAATGCACTTTCTTATTATGGCAACAGACTTTGCTTTCATGTCTGTTAAACATTAAGCTCCAACCATCTTAAAATGACTGGAAATGGGAGGAAACTGCTAGTATAGTTCTGTCCATAAAAACCTGCATACAAGTACCTTTTAAGCTCCACTGGTTGTTCGGGGACCTCAAAGTGAGAACAAGACCCCAGGAAAGTGAATGCTCACAGCCAAGAAATAGTCATGCAAGATTTTTTGTGCATTTCGAAAGGAGCCAGGTTCTTTTCTTCTTTTGTTTTTGCAAAGGTAACCTGACGTTCTGCTGCTCTGCCATTCAGAGATTCTCCTCTTCGTACCTTGGTTGTAACAACTGCTTATTTGAGATACTCTTTCCTTCCTATCAACGCCAGTCAGCGTAGTCATTCTCCTCTGACTTCTGACAATAACGAGGCATCTTTGCCCAGAAAACTGCTGCTTAGTGGATATTTTCTCTTTGGATAGCTCTCTGTAAACCCTATAGATGGTTGTGTGGATAAATCCCAGTATGATCCCAGATCATCTGTTTCTGAATGCTGAAACCAATCCAACCATGCATATACAAAGTCACTTAAATCGGCTTTCTTCCCCATTCGGATCCTTGGGTTGAACTTCAGCGGGTCATCATGACCACATCTAAATGCCCAAATGCATTGAGTTGCTGCCATGTCATTGGCTGATTAGAAATTAACAAGCAGATGACCAGGTGCCACTAATGAAGTGGTTGGTGAGTGTATTTTTACTGTTTCAGCAACAGAGCAAATAAACCCAAATGTTAAGCTATCCCCATAGAAACTGCCTGCAGAGTAACCTCTCTTTGTTTTACATGTCCTTTATGTAGGGTGCCTCATTTCCTACCTTCTCTAATAAAAACTACTTTTCAAACAAGAGCTGGGTCTTTGATGAACACCAACAAGAAAAGGCTTGTGCCTAAATGCAGACCGTCAAAAGTTCCACAACAAAGGCCATGTAAAGAGTAAAGTTTCCCTCTAGTTAATATTTCTTTTATGATTTTATATTATGCACTTTTATGCTCATTTAACTTCTTGTTTGCTCTGTACCTGTTGCTTTCCTATGTATCAGTGACAGCTACCTGCTTGCATACCTAGTACTTGCTTTGGTCCTATTTCTATTATCTTCCTCCTATTCTCTATGTTACTTGTTAAGCACCTTGGCATACCCTTGGTTTTTAAGTGTGCTTTATAAATAAAGTTTATTATTATTATAAATAAATAAATAAAGTTTATTATTAAACTTTAAGGCTGAGAATCCTAAACTGAAATCTGTGTGAGGATTTTGTAAAAGGAAAGAAAAGAAACTGTTAATTATTGATTCTATTTATGCAGTTTAGAAAGTTTATTTTTCATAGTTATTTTGCCCATAGTGACTTAAACTCATCAAAGCTCTTCATCCCTTTTTTTAAGCTTGAACAATTGATGAGTCAAAATTTAAAGAAATGGAGGATGACTCAAGACTTTTGCACAGTACTTTATATCAAATCAAGCTGCCAAGCAACCACCTGCCAAAGGGTTAAATGACCTTTTTTTTTTTTTTTTTTTTAGCATTTCTGTACCTATTAAACCTTTCAAAAGCATTTGTGTTGATTACATTAACCATGTTAGATTTGTATCGAGATACTCAAGCACTGATTTTCAGTGACCTTTCTTGAAAATCACTGGTAGCCTCAGCAGTAATAACATTATTCTAACAGCACATTTGAAATAAGTCTTTTCTAACAACAAAATTAAAAAAAATCCATACAACTTACAGCGTTAAAAATCATAACTATAAACTGGTTTTGTTTTATTTACCTATATTTTAAACAAGTGAAGCTGTGACACAATGTGTGCAGTGGGTAGCTGATGTGATATTACCCCCATGGTAGTGCAGACCGGTATGTTCAGAGGGATGCTCTGCTCATATTAAAGAGCTGGAAAGAGAAACTAAAGCCAGACGGTAATCAGTCTTACTTACCTCAATATTAATACTGTTATGCTTTGACTTTAAGAGGGTAAATGGAAGGAGACTGGAAAGAGGCATTGAACTTAAACTGACCAAACAGAGGAAGTTTGAAATAAGAGTCTGCCACCACTAAATGCCTGCTTCAAATAAATGTCTGTTACCTTCAACAATACTACAAGAAATGCTAAACTGTTATTGTATTCCACCCCTTCTATACTGCCTAATCATCCAGACAATAATACTGTTATTTAGAGGTCACACAGCACGTCTGTGCACCCAGTCTACAGCTCAGACCTGGCTGTTTGCCAGGCTCTGGTGATGGGTATCGGCATGCTTGCTGGAGTTTGTGCTCTGAGTCATTACAGTAGTTCTGTAAATAGCAACCCAACGAAAAGGAAATATCTTAGATCAAATCGGAACATGAGTATTTTTCCCTAAACGCTTCCCCAAACATAGCACACACACACACACACACAGCAAAGAAGCAACCACCTACACACAGGCATGCACACTCACACTTTGCTACACTCTGCTTTGTCTTCTGAGGATTAGAGACTTTCTGGGATGACGATGACTCAACTGCTCCGCTGCGAGGATAATGTTAACAAAATAGAACATCTTATCAAACTGGTTCCTTGCTGCTTTACCACTCGCAGAAGAAGAATTGCAGTCTCTCTCTCTTGACATGTCCCGTTCAAACCTTTGATTTAGATACTAAACCAGATGACCAGAGCAGTGGAGTTGCTCGCCATTCCCACACGGTCGATATGTTTCACTCAGATTACCGATTGTCACAACATAAAAATGAAGAAGTGACCGGTGGGGTCTCGTCGCAGCCTTTCTCTACTCTTTGGAAAGTCTCCCACGAAACGAACTGAAGTGCTACAATAACTTCACAACACACTTTCCCACTCCCAGAGGCTACATCCATACTACAGAGTAGCTGTTAATCTTGATGATACAGGATACAACGGCTCCGCTGTGGCTGCATTGTAGACTCAAATCTCTTTCTTACTCTCCATTTCAGTGACACATATCAGATATGTTATTTGTTGTCTTAACTAGGGTTTATTTACGCAGGTCCAAACTTTTAGATTTTTAACTCTTTGCTGTACCAAAGTGGGAATGTCATATTCAAATATGCTTTTGCGTTTCAAAGTGGATTGTCTTGAGTTTTCGGATCTTTTTTTTAATCTACGCTCAGATCAGATGTGCACACAATCTGGAAGATTTATTATCACTATTAGATACAGATATCTCATGATTGTGAGATTTTCCTGACTGATAATATAAATGAGGAAACCACATTAACCTGATTCTTTTCCCCTATTGTAGGATGTTATTAAGAGGCCACATCTGTGCCACAAAATACTTAAAACCAGATGTGTGTTACAATGTCAATACAGCCTGAGTCCTGTGGGCAGCATGTCAGGTTTATGCTGAGTGTGTAAATGTTGCCAGTGACAATTGCGTGCATCGGGAGTGCAGTTGTATGTCATTATATTTCAGCTGGGGTTTTTTGGTCTGATCCAGGAATGTGTAGGAGGCCCTTAATGGTGACATCACCATGCTGTGTATGACTCCCTTGAGTCACGATGTTGACCAAAACCGAGCTGCCTGGTCATGACCTTTTTGCTCTCGAAAACAGAATGATGCAATTACTTTTAAACAGTGGCAACATCCTGAAGTGGGAACATTTTACACAGAGTACAAAGAGAGTGGTTTCCTGAGTAATACCAGTGATTTAAATGTTACTTTATCCGTTCACCCAGTGTCTGTTTAAGTTTTCTGTGACAAGCACACTGACTGTACTCACAATTTATTAGGTACACTTGTGCAACTGCTTGTTTAAGGCAAATACCTACTCATATGACAGTAACTCAACGCGTTTAGCCATGTGGACATGCTCAAGAAGACCTGCTGAAGTTCAAAATGAGCATGAGAATAGGGAAGAAAGGCAATTTAAGTGACTTTGAACGTGGCATCGTTTTTGGTGCCAGACTGACTGATCTGAGTATTTTGGAAACTGCTGCTCTACTGGGATTTTTCCATAAAAACATCCCCAGGGTTTAAAGAGGTTAGTCCGAAACACAGAAAATATGCAGTAAGTGGTTGTTTGTTTGGGCAAAATGCTTTGTTGTTCTCAGGGATCATTGGAGAATTGGAGAAAGCACTTACACAAAGGAAACAATAACTCAACCACTTGTTACAACCAAGGTATGCAGAAGAGCATCTTCTGAATGCACAAAATATCAAACGCTGACGTAGGAAGCAGAAGGGGTGCCACTTCTAGCAAGATGCAGATGGGATGCGCTACTGGACACACAAATGGAGTGGCTGGCATGTGTGGATAACTGAGTAATATAATCATTTACTTGACTCTGAATGTTTTATCTTACTGTACAGCTGGTGATTGATTTTAGTCCTGGTCCTCTACAGCCTGGGTTAGCTGGTATATGGCACATGAAACAGTTCTCAGCCTGCCGCAGATTGAAGTTAAAGTGAGCCTCCAGTTCACAGTGAATCTTCAAAGTATATGAAACACCAACAAGGTGGAGTTTGAGTCCCACAACACCAGTCTGACCAGAAATTCAGCTGCTGAGAAAAACACACAAGACGTGAAAGGCTAGGCCTGACTAGCTAGATCAAGTTGATCTTTCAAAATAAGTTAAAATCTTCTCTGAGTGTTTTTTCCACTCTAGACCATGTGAAACTGTGAAAGTAAGACAGACTTTAACGATTTATTCTAACTGGCAGAAGTGTCTGTCAGGGTCCGGGCAGGTGTGGTAGTTTTCTGTAATTTTTTCTCTTCAGGTGGAATGGTGGGCAGATCTTGTCTCTTCTCCGCCCTTGGGTGGAGTCGCTGTTCCGTGGCTTAAGATCAGTTGCCAGTTTGTCCCAAGCATTATGATGGTAAACTGGCAAAACTTGTTGTTTCCTATGCCTTATTGCCCCCTAAAGGATTCAGTCCACTTACCTGTAAAACCCATCTGCCTCACCTTGTGGAACTCTCAGCTCACAGCCAGATTGGATACCCTCCATAACAAGTCTTCTGCTACTTACTAAATCTTTCTTCTAATACTCACCTGCCCACTCTCCACCGCATCTGTCAAGCCTTCCCTAGATTCCAACCTGCCCTCAGACAAATCCTCTCTCAGAAACACTAAAATATTGAATTTTGACACCCCCTCAAGTGAGACATCTAAACTCACAACCCAAAGAACTATTCAGTCATACCTGCCAACACTACCTCTGTCTCTCCCGCAGAAACCCATGTCTTGCAAGACTGAACAAGAAGCCGATGACATAAATAAGTAAAGGGGGTTACAACAGGTACGGTGACAGTACCAGCAAAAATATATAAAGATTTTTCTTTATTTCTCTTACTCTAATGAACATTAATTCCAAACATCATTTAACGGTCTCATTGACAACTACTGTCTGAACCCGGAAAAGCCATAATGGTCATAAATAATCAGTGTTGGGGAGTAACGGAATACATGTACCGCCGTTACGTATTTAAAATACAAAATATGAGTAACTGTATTCCGTTAGGTGGTATTTGGAATACAGTTACTTTGTTGAAATAAATGGATTACACGCGGTACTTCCCTGTTTCATATTGTGGCGGGTCAGGCCTGTTTGGGTTTGTTTGACAGCTACGTTCTGTTCCAGGTGGCAGCGTTACGGTTGCCATGGTTACAGGGTGACGCTCTCTCTCTGCGTGTTTCCTGGGTGAGAGAGCGCCTGTTGTTGTTGTGCTAAGCTAATAGGCAGAATGCTACATGCTATAGCTCTAAAGAATGTAGCATCATAGGCAGTGTAGTCCGTGCTGCAGGGAGAATGGACTGCCATACCCGTTATGTGTCTGTGAGCGAGGGAGGGAGAAAAAGGAAAAGTACGAGCTGTCATCGAGCAAAAACGGGAGCTGGAAGCATGTAAATATAATAATAACCACTGCAGCCAAGAAGAGTGCCTGACGAGCCCAGTTGTAAGTAAGCTATTAAGACTCGACTGTACACCGTGTTCGTGTTTTCCTCCGAAACAATAAGTTCCGTTGGAGCAGCCTTTCAACGCCTCTCTCTGTCTCTCGCTAGCAAAGTTGACCCAGACAACAAAGTAAAGCTAGTTTTCGGCTACGAGCCCGACACGAACCCACCGTATTAGCCAGAGGTCCCTTTACTGCGGTTCAGAGCCGCGGACCTTCAGTAACAGTAATAAATCACAGCAATAGTACATTCACGTAGTTGTAAACAGCATGATAATATATTAAGTAATCCAAAGTATTCAGAATACGTTACTCTCATTGAGTAACGTAACGGAATACATTACAGAATACATTTTGGGGCATGTATTCTGTAATGGAATACATTTTAAAAGTAACCTTCCCAACACTGTAAATAATATGTTAATATGTTTAATGGGGAAACAAGACGGTACAATACATGACTAACAGAAAAGGTTTGAGCTATGAGGAAAGGTAAAATCAAGTGTAACACTAACATCAACACCCTGAGCACATGTGTCTTCAGTGACCACACATGTGCTGCTGTGTGCATGCACATGTGTACTGTCGTATACAGTACGGACTCTGCATTGGTGGTCTGCTTGTGCATTAGTGCTGCGGTGGTCTGAACCTCGAGCTGGCTCCGTCCCAGCAGCTCCGAGGCAGACGTGAGCCCCGCTGCCAGCTCCGGCCTCACTGTGGGAAACAGCCTCCATGTTATTGTATGTGCAATGAATTGCTGATGACGCATTTGTTTATGTGCTCGCCTAAATAATGGGAACATTAAATATTTGGTCCGAATAATAATAATCCATTTCCTTGCCACTATAGAAATATGACTAATCACATGGAAATTTAAAAATAAGCAAACAAGCCGTGAAATTACTGTATTTTGTGAAAATGAAGATTTTTCTGCACACGCCCTGCGAGGTGAACATTACCTCAGTTTTAAATGCATCACAGAATCCGTCCTTTACACGAGGACAGCCACAGTTTTTGGAAAGTGCGCAATGTTGATGTGCATTTGAAATGTCTGAAATTCAGGACTTTTTGGGAGGTGCATGGAAATTCTGATCAAAATTATGAATCTGTGTTTGGCAGCAAAAACAATGTCTGGTATTAATGGATGAATCAAACAGTGTTTTTGCATGTGTAGCCTTGTAGTCAGCATCTTCACTGGAAACTTCAAACTCCCTTGCAAATCCTCCCATCTAATACACTTTCCTCTAACTGTGAATGTGACCACAGAGCTGTTATTCCCCCGTGACAGATATTCCTCTGTCGAGAACTCTTACACTCTCCCACAATCATTCTCACACGCTCCTCTCTCCATAAATGCAGAAGGAAAAAAAAAGAAATCCAGGACACGTGAAGATCAAACACAGGAATAAAACACTATAAACATCACACGCATGCGAAGGGCTCTTTATGGGTCAGCACATCTTGACTGACAGACAGCATGGTGGCTGGCATGTAAAACGGAGGGGGTTCGGGTCTATTCACTGACTTTCCTGTTTATATGTGGTGGGATTTTTCTTGAGCTGCATTCGGAGGGCGAGCAGGAGGAGTGTTTATAAATGGCTGACTGGTAGAGGGGGGAGGGAAGGGTGTGAGAAGTTTGGAGGAGAGGGGAGGTGAGGAGCCGTGCAAGGTAATTTAAATTCCTGAGGTTTGGCTGTGGCAGCTTTACAAAGATGTGAAGAATAGCAGCTTGGCTTGCAAGGTGTACGGTTTTTAAAAAGTAAAGCATGCTGGAAGGTAGGAAGCAGGGTACTGTAGTTTGAACATTTCCAACCAGACACTGCAAGTCAACAACCAGCAATTTCTGATTTGTGTGTGTGCAGCACAGACAAACAGCAAAGAAAAGAACCTAAATGATGCAATAATGGACAATTTGCAGCCTCTAAATTCAGGATCAGGGTTAGTGACCTGTGGTAACTTTTATTCAGATTGCAGGCACTTTAGAAGAAGACGAACCCCTTTGTTTGGTCATCATAGTAGGCTTAATAGTCCTAGCACTGTCAAATATAACAAGTGTCAAGAAATGCCAGCTCACTTATAGTTGAACGACTGCCATGTCCGCACTAATACGCTTTAGTTTTGGCCTTCCGTCCACACTGAGATGGCGTGTTCGGTCAAGGAAAACTGAGCATTTTGAAAACGCTCTCCAAAACAGATACATTTGAAAAAACGACACATTTTAGTCAGGTGATGCAGTCATGTGACCAATTAAACTAAGATAGCGGAGGGCATTACACACCAGTTGTTTTGTTTGCTTTCAATTCTGACAGCCCTAAAAAAGATTTAATATCAGTTTGTACTGCTCCAGAGAGCTTTTCTTCAAATTCTTTTAACTCTCACTCACTTTTGCAACTTTGTACTTTTGTGTTACTCGCAGCAACAACTCCGCCTCATTGTCAGTCCATTTAAAAAACTCGGTGCTTTTCCTCAACATTTTGCTGCGACGTTTCAAAGAGACGGAAAGTAAATAAACGGCAGACGGCAGGTCGAATCGTCTTGCGTTCCACGCATGCGCAGCACTGGAACGTAAGCATTTTCAGCTGTTTCAGTGTGGACGCACAACTCTGTGAAAACACATGAAAACGATCGTGTGGGCACAAAGCATTTTCTACAGAGCCCCTCTGATGACATGGTCCAAAAAATAAATAAATTGTGGCCACAAAATACTACTTCGTGCCCACGAAATACTTATTTGTGGCCACGCAATACTATTTTGAGGGCACGAAACAGGTATAACGTGCGCACAAAATGCTAATTTGTGGGCACAAATTGGGTATAACGTGGCAACAAATTACGCATTTGTGGCAACGAAATAGATAACCTTCGCACATCATATTGATACAATTCCTGGACAGCTGCGTAGAGACATAAGCATAAGAGTAGGCTAAACCTATGCAACATGGACAGAGACGGTATGATCGAGTTTTATTTTAGGCTGGGAATGAGCTACAAATGCATTTTGAAAAGCCTGGCAATGCAAGCAACCATTATTACGGAGAGACATTTAAACAGGATATTAGAGCCCAGTTGCTTTACAGACGTAAGTACGACCTGGACGCCGGGATAGATTTTATTGTCAACCAACTGCAAGGGCCTGGGAAGGATCACGGTTATCGGTCAAGTGTTTTGTGCCCACAAATTAGCATTTCGTGCGCAGGTTATACCCATTTCGTGCCCTCGAAATAGTATTTTGTGGCCACAATATATTTATTTTTTGGACCATGTCATCAGAGGGGCTTAGTTTTCAGATATTTATCCAGGCTAGTGTAGATGTAGCCTATGTACAGAAATGACATATTACTGATCCATAGTCTGGCTGTCGTATGGTCCATGCAAGCTACGGGGAACTACAGCAATCTGCTAGTATTCAAATCAATCACAAGGAGGAGGTGAAAACTACACATTTTTCTCTAGTGAACAAGGGTTGCTACAGGTTGCCGACCGAACACTAGGCCTGTATGACTAAGGTCTTAACTGCTTATCAAACTCAGGTGGGATACATCCTGGAGAGGTTGCTAGTCCATTTCAGGCTAACACAGAGACGCAGACAGCCATTCATGTTTTGCTTTAGTGGAAAAACAGGCAGACCACCTAAGAAATGAAAAATCAAGCACATGAAAATCTAATAAAATAAAATGATGCAGTTTCTTGTTTCAGGTTCTCTCAGGGTCAGTGGAAAGTAACTCAATATCTTACATTTAGTAAAACTACATCTGCAGTAATACTATTTAAGGAAAAAATACTTGTTACATGTTACAAGTGTAACCCCATAGCTGCTGTTGTTTGACTGAAAGTAAATTAAAAAAGTAAGCGCAATACATTTTGTGTAAAACACGGTATCAGTTGACAAAATACTAATCACATGAAAACATCCAGAGCCGAACCACACAGAACATTTCCTACAGATTTCCTCCTTCACAGATGTTAAGTATTTGTTTTCTCTGCAGATGGTATTTATCAGTACATAGGAGTGAAACAAGTCGTCTTGTATATGTTTCTCATGCATCACTGCTGATCAGCCTACATCATTTCACAGACCAGATTCTGATGAAATACTACAAGTCACATTCTCATCCCCAGAGAAAAAACCTTACTCATGACTGAGACGGCCTGAAGACCAACCTGACGCACCGACACGGAGCAAACAACAAAAAAAAAGCTTCATTTATCGAGCTTGGCTCGCTTTACATGAAAGCATTTTCACAATTTCATTCCTTGGCTTTTACTTTTAGTTGATAAATATAATGGAATTTGGATTTTTCTGCTCCAGAGAGGAAAAAAGAAGAGAAGAGCACTCAGGTTAAGACCTATCCTGCCAGACATTACTAATGAACTCAGCTGTCTGGGGACTTGCAATAGCAGCCTGCCTTCCGGCATTCTTATCATCACCCACACAAAACCTCCCCACCAGTCAAACTGGATTCTGGAAAGGAAGTTGAAAATGTCAAAGGCTATTAATTCTACTGCGGCCGCTTTGTCTGCCTCTCAGAATACTAATGGACGAGTAAGAGAGGGCCAACCCTCTTTTTTTTTATGTTCGATTACAAGGAAAGTGAAAATCTTTTAAAGACAAGTGTGCTACAACTCACTGCCTAAGGGAAGTGAGAACCATGTAAAACCCTGTTATTTTAAGATTCAGCCTAAGACCACCTACACAATAAGGCATTCACATTTTTTAAAAGCATGTTGTTGGCACTGGTTAAGCCGCGTTTCCTCTTTAATAGTAATGATATCCTGTTCAGCACACTTTCTTTCAAAGGATTCAGGTAAAGCATGGGTGGGACCTTCCGTTTCATGACATATTTTGTCAAAGTGATGACTTTTCTTTGTGCCTCTGCATATAAAGGGGCTAAAGTATACTCTTTAATGCACTTCCTACAGGCACAGGACCTTTACAGGAACTACATGTTTCATTTGAAGCTGAGACACTCTGTCTTAACAGTTATCCTTGCTCAAAGCAGGTTATGCTCCACTATTATCATTATTACTTTGTCATTTCTCCAGCAAACAAAGCCTTACATGCTCTCGGGGTTAAAGGCATCTAGGGCACTTTGTGGCCACGTTTGTGCTGCACATGACAGCAAGTATGTTCCTTGAGCTTTCCACAGAACAATTGTTCCCATACCACTCACTCACATACTGCAAGCAAACATGTTTGTTAGATATAGCATGGTTTGAACCCTTTCCAATGTCAGCCCTATCTATGTCAAGTGCAATTGTGTTTTGTTACGTCTATAAACCCAGTGAAAAACCCTGCAAAACACATGTGATGAACAGCCTGTTATACTTTAACCACACTGTTTAAAAATTTCATCTGGATTGCACAGTCTGTATTGTATCTACATCAATCAGGACTTTTTAAACATTTTAATCAAATGTATGTATTCTTTAAAGATGCCTCTTTTAAAATGAGTCTGCAATGTGAACTCATTACTATTCCTGTCAGTCTCACCAAGAATGAACACCGAGCTCTTCTGGATTTGCATTGTTTGCCCATTTTATATCTGTTGTTTACTAACAAATGGTTCTTATCAAGTGATCTTAAATTAAGGCCAGATAAAATAAAACTGCACTGACATTTGTCAAGAGACTTCCTCAGATCTAATCTTTTGGCTGCCGCTATGGCAGCTTTTTGGAGCAAGAACTGAACAAATTAGGATGAAAGGATTGAGTGACAAAACTAGCTTGGTTACCAAGCTGCATCCATGAACAGGGACACATATCTTTTAATTTGCAGTAACAGACAACAAAATTGAAGCATAAACTTTTTGAACAGCTAGTCATATTATCTGTCAGATAATTGCGTCAATAATGCTCCAAAAGGAACCAACTCAATGGCATTGAGGTTCAATTTGATAAGTCCAATTAGTAAGGACAGATACTGGGTTCAGTTATCTGTGTTAGTACATCTATCGAATCAAGCTGGGCATTTTAAAATGGGAGTATTGGGAGTTACTTCATTTTGGAGCCAAGTGGCCATTAAATGGAACTGCAGTTTTTGGTGCTAGCACATTGATTTTAATTTTTTAGCTGCTATTGACCAGTACAGAGCATAAAGTCAAGAGGTTACTGGTCTCAGTCATATCAGTAACTACCAGCCTATTAAATACAAGGAAGATTAAAATCCGCATATAAAAGGCTCAGCTCTAGAACTCTAGAACTTTCTTTGCTGCGAGGCAAAAACTCTAAGCTGCTTAGCTGAATAATATCCACCCACCCATTCGCTTCGTTGAATAATATCCAATGAATATGAAATATAATTAATTGAAATGCCCAGTCCTTGTTAGGTTTAAGCATAACTAATTGGATTAAAATATATCGCTTTATGAGAGTAGAAAAATGACTCTTACAAAATGTATTCAAATGGAACTCTAAGCAGTCTTTTACAAGCATCCATATGCAAATAGCTTGGAATAAGACCTGCCTCACTTTTATTTTATAACCCACTGCATAACAGTTCACACACCTAAGGACAATTTGTATCTTTTAGATGTGAATAAGTGCATCAAAGCAGCAACCTCCAGGGCTGAAAAATGAAACCTTCATGCTAGAGCCAATTTCCTCTAATGACCACTGCTCCGACGACTCCCATCTAAAATGCCCAGCTCCAACCATGAAATTAACATGTTCGTCATGTCCTAACAGGAGAAGGGAGAGCATTTTGATTGACAGCTGTGTCAAAATAGGCAGCCAGCCGCTGCCTGCTTAACCTCATCTCTGCCAATCCCAGTCATTGAAGTGGACCTTCCAAACATGTTATGCATTATGGAGCGAATAATATGGCCTTAGGTGAGGCATATCCAAGAAGTTTGTGCTCTAATTTTGGAGGCTGAAATTACACAACCTTGAAAAAGTGTTTTGGTTGTTGTTGTTTTTTGTACATTTGTCACACTTAAATGTTTCAGATCACACAAATTTTAATATGGGACAAAAATAACCTGAGTAAATATAAAATGCAGTTTTGAAATTAATTAATTAAGTGAAAAATGGCTCTTAAAAATCTACCATATGGGAAAAATTTATTGCCCACTAATCAAGTGTTTGTGGTAACTTAGTGTTTTGGCTCTCTTTCCTTTTCTGAAGAATTTTTGAGCATGAATGGGCCGTTTTTAAAGTTCATCTCGGATTTAAGCCCAGACTTTGAGAAAGCCAATCCAAAAAGTTTTTTTTTTTTAAATTCAGAAATGGATTTGCTGGTGTGTTTCAGATCATTGTCCTGCTGCATAATCTAAGTGCGATAGAGCTTCAGGGCATTAACTGATACCCAGACATTCTTCTTCAAGATTTCTGGCAGGGAATCCACAATCCATCAAGTATGGCGAGTCATCCAGGTCCTGAAGCAGCAGAGCAGACACATACTATCATAGGGCCACCATGTTTGACTGTTGGTATGATTTCCTCTTAATAAAATGCTGTCTTAGTTTTACAACACCTGCAGCAGGATTCAAACTTTCCACAAAGTTCAGCTGTTGGCTTGTTGTTTAGTTTAGGAGATCACTGAGGTGTTTGGTATTTGTTATGTATGAGGCAAACATTTGGTTTTATTTGTTTGGTTTTTTTTGGTCAGCAGTGGCGATCACCTTGAAGCTCTCCCATTAATGCAATTTTTTTGTCCAGTCCCTTATTGATTCGTGAACACTGACCTTAACTGAGGCAAGTGAAGACTTTAGTTCTTTAGATGTTGTTCTAGTATGTTTCGTGATGTCCTTGTTGACTTGTCAGTGTGTTTGGGGGGCATTTTTGATATTCAGGCCACTCCTGGGAAGGTTTGCCACTGTTCCAGGTTTTCTCGATATGTAAATGATGATAAATGGCCTTGTAACCCTTTCCAGACTGAGATATGTCAATTACTTTGTTTCTTAACTCTTCTATAGTTTCTTTAGGTTGTGGCATCATGCTAACCCTACATAACTTTATCAGACAAGCTTTTAAAGGATTTCTTGATTGAGCAGATCTGGCAGGGAGTTGCATGAAGAAGGCATTGATTGCGCCTCATAGTTTGTTGATGCAGCTTACTAGCCTAGCTTCCCAAGATTGCTTACGCTAACTAATAACTTAATCGTCTTTTCCAAATATGGCCAACTTCTAGTTCCAAAAAATCCACCATAACCATGGCCAAAATGCTAAAGTTGAAACTTCAAAAGACAGAGTCCAAAAACAGATGTATGATATCAAGGTGTTTTTGCATGCAGGTTATGTGTTTGATGCCCTGGGATTGAGAGCAATGCCCCTTGTGGTCAAACACCGCCTGTAGCTGTGAATACTTTGGACTGTATGAGGAGCCATCCATGCCTGCTTTTTTGTTTTTGAGGTTTTTAATGCCCATAAAGACAGAAAATTGTGTATGTTTTCTTTTCAGTGTGTCCAAAAACCACCAGCTTTCCCAGCTATGTCTGATTTGAGGACAAAAGCATTTCTGTTTTAAAAATGTTTTGATTGCCATTCAGAATCAGCCGCACTCATCACTACATCATAATGCATATTGGAAATATTGGCAGGAACATCTAAGACCAATGATAGTGAAATAATACTGTTGATGCTGAGTTGGAAAGCAAACAGATAGATGATGAAACAGGAAATCTTTGTGCATGTGTGTTCTTCTTTCAGCAGCTTTTGATCTGAAATCTGACATCTTCATGCCAATTTAAAGTTGTTTCCCCTCCTCCAGTCTCTGTGGTTGTGTTGAAAACAAAAATCATCTGTTTAAGTGGCTGTCCTCCTCTGGGCCATGTGGCCAAGACTGAAGGTTTGGGAGCTGGTGACTAAGGCAAGATGTAATGCTTGGCACAAGGACACACGTTCTCTTTTTTATTCCTCCCACAAATTCCCCCACTTTGGGGTGTGCAGAAGGATCAACAGGATAAGGTGCAAACTGTTCTGTGTGATCTAAAATGTTAGAACTTGGCTCATGAGCTTTTTTTCCCCCCTTACTATCCCTTTTCTCTATTATCTTTGTATGGAGTAATAGAAAAGCAAAGAGCTTATAAACCTCGCTTATTGCTCTTTTTCTTCCCAGGAGTCCCTCATTGAGCCTGTTGCTTGGAAGCTGGACAGACTGAGAATGATGGGAGCGTGCTCACCAGACCTTAGAGCATCTTAAAATGGACATATGTGTGGGATCTTTGTTTGAGCATGGGACCAGCTGGGCGCGGTAGCGTAGGTGTTCAAAGACAACCAGGGGGTATCAGTGAAGTCATCTCTGACAGTAAAAATCAAGTTTCAGTTGAAAGAAATAACAGGTCAGATGCCGGGGCAAGCAAGTTGGATCGACATGTTTTACCTCATTTACTCCACACTCTGTTCCGATGATCTCATTTCCTCCAGGGCATCCCGCTGGACGTACCATCTTGGATGCTGACCAACCACTTGGGGCTGAATGATAGGGTGTGATCTGAATGGGTAGATCCGGGAGTGTTTTGCACATCATTGTCCCACAGAAAGGACCATTACCGGGACCTTTTTCTTTTAGTCCAAGCCAGACTTGACCACAGCAGGCTTTCCTCTGTTCCTGTGCATCTGTTTTAAGCCAGGTGAAGGTGCCACTCCACATAAGTTTCACTCCATTCCAACAGCTTGTTTTTTTTTGATAGACCGACTGTCATGGTCGGACGGTCCTGTCTGTGTGTGTGTGTGTGTGTGTTTCTCTCTCTCCTCCTCCTCCTCCACCCAGCGGCTGACACACCTGCACCTAATTTGCCACCCAGCTGTCACTAATCATCCTTCGTCGTGGGCTGAGGTATTTAACTGTGTGTCCAGATGGCAGTCGACGCTGGATTGTACTTGAAGCTCGGTAGTAAAGAGTGTTGTGCGACTTGCAACTTAGCTTTAGCCGGCTAGCCTTCTCACCTGTTGTTTTTGCTCGTTCGTAGGAGGAAGAGATACGGAGCAGGAGGTTGGAGAGAAGGAGCTCGCGGGATTAAGCTATCGGAGGAGAACACACACTCGGATAATCACTTTGGAAACTCACCTGCGCACCACTGGGAGTTTGGAGAAGATCACTGTTGGACTTCACTTTGTGTTTTGAGACTGTTTTTGGGCACTGTAAATAAACGCACTGTGTGCTACGCATCCAGAGCTCCGCGACTGAGTCCGTATTTTCCCATTACTCGTGACACCGACAGATTTACTAGAAATATACAGAGTCCAGTACCCATCCATGCATCCACCAATTTTCTTCCACTTATTCAATTTTAGGGTTGCATAGGGGCTCAAGTATATCCCATATCTGTCAAAGCACTTGAACAAACTTCATAACAATATTTTTTGACTTAATAGCAAAGAAAACTTCTAACCTTTCATTGTTAGTGTCCTTTATATTACGTTAGCTCTCCTGCTAGCAGCCCATGCACTGCTGCTGATGCTTGGCATAGTAACCACAGAGCAACAGATTATAAAGCGCCTTATGATTTGGTGCTTTACAAATAAAATTGAACTGAAATGTAATTAATTTGTTACCAACAATTTCCATGAAAATTATCCTTTTTATTTTCACCCGTATTTTTACAGTGTAGCTTCTATATTTGTCTACTGTAAATTAATGTATTTTCCCTTTTTTGGACATATGATGATAACAACATTTTAGAATATTAATTCTTTTTTAAAATTGTCTAGAAGACAGGAAATAATATTAGCATTAAACTATGGATTCTACTCACCTAAAGCTGAATTCTGTAATTTTCTGATCCCAACAGATATCCCTGATAAACATGCACAGCTTGCTCACTCATTTGCTGCTATATCCATCGAGGACACCGGCTGAGACACCACAGCTAACAGCTGCTGCTGTTATTCTTCTTTGAAGTATTCATTTAAAAAAAAAAAGTACAGCAGGAATTTAAAGGAGTATTTGAAATTTAACTCTTTCAAGAAAAAAATAACATGGTTTGGAGTCAGTGCAGTCAATATATATAGTGATGATACCTAGTTCATCTAGAAGGACTGGAGTAGGGCAACCGAGAGGCTGTTTTGGATGTCTGTGCTCATGCTGCTGTGGGTTTTTTTCTGAGTGTTGTGGGATTGTTTCCAGAGCTCTTGAATGCTTCACTGCAGCCCAGTGTATGGACGCATCATACCACTGTGACAGGCCTTTTGTGAGCCAGTGGAACAGATTAAAACCCTGCTCCGCCCAAGTAGAGAAGCAATCAAAATAAATTTAAGAGAAAAAAAAGAAGAAAAAAAAGTAAAAAGTGAGCACCTCTGTCTCCTCTCTCCTTCAGTCTGTCCTTCTGTTTCTTATATCTCTGAACTTTACCATCTGTTACCTGACACACACATTGGCCTTCAGCCACAAAGCACCATTTTCAAGACCAGGACAATAGCTCGGCCTATGAAGAACCTCTGAATGCACAGGGTGGCACGGCCGTGAGGTTACAGTCAGCTATTGTTGGCCAGCACAATACAGAAGCACATCCCTCTTTTGATTGTATTGTGGCACTCGCGCTCTAAACAGCCATTCTAGTGCTATTCCATGCACGAGGTGATTTCCGCTTGCAGGGTATCGGCTTTCAGGTTATTGATGTCTCGTTTTGTTACTGGTGGCTTTCACGCAGCGGGTCAACGGGGGTTTTTTGGAACAGGTTGTCCTGTGAGTGTGTGAGAATGTGTCTGGGGAGGAAATTCTACAGAAACATAGGATGTAGTCATCTTTTCACCTTTATCCTGTAGCTCATTTCTCTTTCACTCCCTTTTGTTTTTCCTGTCTGCCTGTGGGAAGATAGCATTTTTTTTTTTTTGTTTGAAACTTTAAGAGCTTATCTCTTTTCATCAATAAACACGCTACAGTCTGCTGGAGGATAGGGCAGAACGATTTCTGGGCTAGGTAAGCTGTAGTGCGTTGAATTCGTTTGTAGTTTGTAGAGGTGCAAGAATAAATATAAAGAAACATGGTGTCTAACCAGATGCCTACTTTGGATGTTATCGCCTCAGCCTGCAATAAAACAGGAAGGTTTGAATCATTGTTGACCAGGATCTGCTGTGTGTTTCCTTTAACACACGTATTAAATAAATTAATGTGTGTGTTAAAGGGCTTGTGAAAATTAGAAACATCCCCGCTCAGTGATGCTAAAAAACGAGTTTGTGCATTAGTCGTTTTGAGGCTAAACTTCTAGGTTGTTCTTAAAGCTCTCTAAAGTTCTGT
Source organism: Neolamprologus brichardi (assembly GCF_056152115.1). NCBI lineage: Eukaryota > Metazoa > Chordata > Actinopteri > Cichliformes > Cichlidae > Neolamprologus > Neolamprologus brichardi. The sequence goes on along the minus strand of NC_142111.1, from coordinate 22,030,703 downwards.
TGTTCTGTCTGTCTATTATCCTGTAATAATTACAGACATTAAGTAAATTACAGAAAGGGCAGTGTAAAAATTACAGTAATTTTAGGGCAGCAACTCATGTGCTCTGAAGGAAAACAGTCAAGCCTACATTGTCTTTAGTATAACTTTCTTTTGATGACGCCGGGTAAAAGTATTTTAAGCTATCTTTGTTAAGAGCTGGTTAAACACAACAAAGACATCCATCAGAACATGGGTTCTTTTGCGTGTGTTTCTAGCCACAAGTCTGCTTTCTAAGCAGTAAGCAGACACAATATCACTAGAAACAAGTTGAACATGCTTTTGACTGGAATTAATGTCGTGAAATGGCCCGTTTGTTTTTATTTTCCCCACTTCAACATCATTAAAAGTATCTACTAGAGTCCATGGGTCACAGACATGAGACATTAACTGAAAACCTTAACGGGATTTTCTTGCACAATGGACAGTTTCTTTCCATATGTGCTTGCGGTTATACTTGTTCTTGTAAAACACGCCATTCATGTACGTGTAACCCTTGGATTACAGACTGCTCTAGACCAAAGCCTTTTTTTTCTTCAAATTAGATCAAAGTTAGTATTTCAATCCAAGGAGTGACTTCTAATCTGTGACATGGCCAAACGGTTTCTGGTGTTTACTTGGGTGGTGGCATAAATATGCAAAGTCTGGATCAAATTAGAAAAATACATTTGAAAATATTTGGAAGTTCATGTGGAATCGCTCAAATAACAAATCTCGCGGAGAGTCGCATGGCTTTTCGGCTCCTTGACAGATTTGGTAGTCAGCGTTTCATGTCTGGTTGTCCTAAACATATTTTCAAAATATTTGTAAACCTAAATCATTTCAAGTACTTTAAGAGACCTGCTGCATGCCATCTACTGAAAAGAGTCTTGATGGCATAAGGAGAATATTGGACTTGGCAGACACTCACATATATACACGTGGACGCACACACACACACACAGTCTGAGAACCAGCTGGCCTTGCTAACCTCTGGCAGCATGGCACTGTGACTTCAGCCTTGTAGCATTGACCCCCAGCCAGTCAGAGACGACTCGGGGAGCCACAGGGACCAAAAATTAAAAATGGGGGGCTTCCCATGAGCCCACTTGTAGTCCCTAATTAAACAGAATTGCATTCCTTTTCCTGGGATAAGGCTGGAAAAGGGGAGCATTTTAAGGAAAGCCAATCTTCCCCCCTTTAAGTTTGTTTTCCCACAAAGCATGGATAAGAAGCTGGGAGGCTATTCCATTTTTGAATTCGCAGACAAAATATTTAGTCTTCCAAAGCATGAGCAACAGCATTATCTGCTGGGGCTGCACTGTTGTTGAATCATTAATAATCAGAGCTTCTTAATTTGGCCATGTGTCTGAGTGCACAGCCAGGCCATGTGGTTTGTTTGCTTAATAAACACAAAGGGAGAGGGAGCTGGTTTTATCCTTTAATCTCGCTCAACAGAGGCCCCGTGTCTTGACATTACTGAGCTTCTGAAAGACACAGCAATCAATTAAGAAACAATAAGGAGCTTTGAATGACCTCTTAAGAGAGCCAATAGACATGCATCAGTATTGACAGGTTTGTCTTGTCAGATTGAGATTTTTGATGTGGAGAATACAGCTCAGCAACATGGATCAAAATAAAATCTGTAAAGTTAAAAAAATAGTCTAGTGAAGCCCAAAGATAAGCTTTCTAACTGTGCCCATCTTAGCTTTTTAAGAGAAGATGTACAAAATTGGGAAGTTACTGTGTCACATCAGACACACAAAAGTCTGTTTTTTTAATGGGACAGTTAAAGGAAGGTTTATGAGACATTTTGAAATTCTGGGTTAGTGATATTGCTGGGAGTCTTGTTTCTAGTTTTATCTGTTTGGTTGTGAATTCTCAGTTATCCTGGCATTTTGTGGTTTTGGCTCTGGACTTTAGTACCATTTGTATTTGTTCCCTCGGCGTTTCCTGTTTCCGGTCCCCCAGGTTTAGATCATACATGTGTCATATGTGTTACTATCCTCACTTCCTGTTTTATTTTGGTAGTTATTTGTCCCTAGTGTCTCATCTTTAGTCTTACTTCCCCCTCCTGTCTCATTAACTTTGATTATCTGAACCTGCATCTTGTTACCCTCCTGTGTCCAATTCCCTTATTACCTCTTTATGTATAAATCGTGCTGTCCCAGCCCCCCCTCGTCATCTCGGTCTCTCCGAGTATTTTTTCTCTGTATGTGCTCAGAGGTTTCTGTTTGGAGCTTTATTATTTTACTTTTGTTACAACTGCAATAGAAAATAGCTCAGAAATGTAAAATATACTCTAAAGAACGAGCTTAATGTACAAAAAAGTTAATCAAATATTAATATAATGCAATAAGGTGGTTAAATCTAAAATGAAGACTGGGTTTGTGATGAAGGATTTTCTTTATCTGTGAATGTGGCAGCAGGAAATGATGTGTAATCCATATATGTCACAAGTGTGGCACAGATCTGACTATGAAACCATAACAATTATAATGCACATATGTAGCCACCATGACCCATTGGTTCATGTTCCTTTAGAGAAAACATTAAAAAAAACACCTCACTTTATAAAGTTTTCTATTATTCAAGCAGTTAAAGCATCTCCCGCTCAGAATTTGTCATCATACTCATTTGTTCAACCTGGCTGCACCAGCTGCTTCAGGTTACAGTAATCGAAAGACCGAGCACAACCAGCAGAAACAACACTAAATTGCAGTGCTTGAGCCTTCAAATGCAAAGCCCAAAACATGATGTCATTGTTCACAAGTGCATCTTTTATGTGATTTCCACAAATAGAGAAACTTTATCTGTTGCAATTAGTGTAATTTGAACACCAAGTGAGCGTAGACTTCTTTTTGAGGTATCACGTTTGATCGAGTTGTTTAAAACTTAATGTGCCACTCGGTTAATTGAGAATAATGACTCCTCTGTGGTGCCGTATGAAAAAGTCATTTTTTCGAATTTAGCAATTTCATCATTTCTGTGATTTATTTGCTCTTGAGCTTATTTCAAAAGTGTGTGTGTGTCTGCTTGTAAAAACTGTGATGTGATCATCAATTAAATCTGCTTGGAAAAAAAATAAAGACCAAAACAGCCACGATTTGTTATCATTTGCATATAAATTGAAAGCTTTTTCTTGGCATCTGCCATCGAATACATTTCAAGGGAAATCACTTGAGAGGTTGAGTCCAAAAGGTGAAACTGCAGGTGGGGAATTTTTTTTTTTTTTTATATGAAGGAAAGGGGAAAAGATTTAGTAATGCTCACACATCCAGCATTTCAAATGAGCCGAAACATCGCCGGGGAGCAAGTGAAAGACTGAAAAGGTGAGCTGAACGCTATTGTACCATTTACTCAATTAGAAGCTGGAGCTGCACCAATCTAAACACTGGCGTGATGACAAAGTGATCACAGATTCTTGACAAGAGAACTTCCAGTGTTTGACCTGCATATGAGTTTGCTTTGGCTGATGCTCATGGCTTGTTGCCTCTCAAAAAAGTTCTGGGATCTCTAAATCTTCTTTTCTCGTTACACTTTATACAGCACTTGCACCCCCTGTATCTACATGCACACTCTGACATGTACATATACACACGTGTTGGCTGCTGGAGAGAATAACATTCAGAGAGAGCTTGGTAAGCTGATAATGTTTTCTCATGGATAAAAAGCAGTTGGAATCTGTAGTTTTGGTGGAAGTTATGTTGTAATTTACATAATCTTCCTGTACAAACACTACAGGCCAAGAATTGTGTTGCAGTAACACCAAAAAAAGCTACATCTAACAACCTCTATCCATCAAATTATTGCTGCTTATCTGGGGCTGAGGGGGCAGCAGTCTAACGAAAAACGCTTCCCAGCTGCCACCTCCGGTTTTTCAAGGTGTTCCCAATCCGATCAACAGACATTTTTTCTCCACTGCATCCTGGCTCTGCCCAAAGGTCTTGTAATAGGAACAGGACATGCACAAAAGACCTCACCTAAGAGGTATTTAAGACACCCTGGTCACATGCACAAACAACCTCAACCGGCTCCTTTCAGTGTGTTTGTTTAAGCTTTCTTTGTGCAGTGGAGTGCTCACATGTCTGCTGGACATGATCACACTTGACCTTGCTGGAATTTTTTAGGACTTCTCAGTGTTAATGACTCTTAAAAGTGCTTTGCACTACAAGTGTACTTGATCTACCTCACATGCATGGCCAACTATGTCTCATGTAAACTCGGGACCTTCTTGCTTTGTAGTAACAGTGCAAACCATTGTACTACTGTGGCACCTAAGGCCTTAAGCCACATACACACTGGAAGTGATTTACTTGTTGCACATTGCTTTGAAACTGCCAGATGGTTGTATGACATTCCTGGCTATGGTTGCCTCAGTGACCCTCTAATGTATTAGATAGCAGGTCATATATCCACCAATGATATTCTTCGAATGATCTGGTATCGTCGTGTTGGTGTTGTTCCCAGATCATCATGAAAATGTTGTTCCAGGTTCAACATTGCAAGTGACCAATCAGAATGTTGTGATGTCATACTTTTGCGACTTCGGGAAAAACCGGCGTAAAACAAAAAACTGTACTTAAGCTGCGAGAAACCGCCTTTGTCCGCCGATCAACGGACCCTAACCCTTTAATAAACGCTAAGCAGAATTGATATTGTCCTTGCAACATTGGAATTTCATAAATGCACGAATGGGTTGGTGCGCAAAAGAATAACGTCACAATAATGTGATTGGTCACTTGCAATGTTGATCCTGGAACAACCTTTAGTATGATGATCTGGGAACAACACCAACACAAGGATATCAGATCGTGCATATTCTTCACCCTCATTGGAAGTCTCTTCAGTTGCTTGCCTGAAGGTTTATTGCGAGTCCCACCCACTTTGGATCGCCAGCAGTTATTTCACCCATAGTCTACAAATCGCCAAGTATCATTCACTTCATTCAAGTGTGTAGGCAGCTTTTACTCAACTATAACTGTCCAATTTTCCCCCCTTGTTGGATTTGTTTGAAAATTAAGCCAGTATAGCTTAGAACAGCAATATGCTTTTCCCATTAAAAAAATAATATATGGGCTGTGGTCACTCTGACACGTGTGCTTAATTCCTCTAAACTGAGTTATTTAATTGGATTTTAGTTTGTAAAATTCCAGTATTTCATTTTGTTGAAGTTTTTAAATGAAACCACAGAAGGTGGACACGACCACCATGACATCAGCCACTCATTTCCAAAGTCCAGTTTTGAAGCCTCAATGAGCATTTTACCTTCATCATAAAAGAATGTATTTTTTATGATGAGGAGGGGCAGGTCTCACTCAACAACCTGTCAAAAACTAATTGTTAGCCAATGAGGATAGCAATCTGTTTCCGTCTCTTTCCCCCAGTACGACCTGAAAAGAGTGGCTGAGCCATACCTCACCAGTGAAGTATTTGCTGGGGTCAAGTCAGAGAGCCGTTTTGGTTTCTTCCAGAGAGTCGTTTCCCAGTAGACTTTTATAGGACTGGAAGTCTTTTTGCAGCTTTTGCCATCCATTGGCTTCATTTATCTGACCCAGAAGTTATATCCATGGATTATGTCTATGAACTCAGCATCCTAACCTAGTGTTAAGTCTGTCATCAAAATGCGAGAACTTTTAGTTTCAAAAAGATCAAATGAAAATGTGTCACAGTGGGTTCATCCATCTTTTATATACAGCTTGTGTTTTGTTTTTTTTGTTGTTGTTTTTTGAATCTACAAGGCTCAATTTCCTTAAAGGGAAAGGCTCAACCAGTAACAAGAATGTTGTTGCACTTTAGCTATCAGCCTCTGTCAACAGTTTACCAATACTTAGCTTCTGTCTTGCTAGCTTGCGCTGCGCTCGGTGGATCTGCGCTCGACAGTGCAGCCTAGACGGAGTAGTCGAACGCAGATCCACTGAGCTCTCAACACAGACAGCATCGTCAGAAGAAAAGTTAATAAAATAAATTAAAAATTTTGTATTGTTCGATACATATGCGTACCGAACCGAAAGCACTGTATCGAACGGTTCAATATCGATACGAGTATCGTTGCACCCCTAATATAGTATATAGTCTCCAAGGGAGTGTCTACTTTTGCTAATAAAGTAATGAAGAATTTAGAAATGTAGTGACCGAAAGAACGAGATCGCGGATACAAGCAGCAGAAATGAGCTTCCTCTGAAGGGTGGCTGGCCTCTCCCTTAGAGATAGGGTGAGAAGTTCGGCCATCCGGGAGGGGCTCAGAGTAGAGCCGCTGCTGCTCCACATCGAAAGGAGCCAGTTGAGGTGGTTTGGGCATCTGACAAGGATGCCCCCTGGGCGCCTCCTGAGTGAGGTGTTCCGGGCATGTCCCACCGGGAGGAGGCCCCGGGGCAGACCCAGGACACGCTGGAGGGATTATATCTCTCGGCTGGCCTGGGAACGCCTTGGTGTTCCCCCGGATAAGCTGGAGGAGGTGGCTGGGGAGAGGGAGGTCTGGGCCTCTCTGCTTAGGCTGCTGCCCCCTCGACCCGGCCTCGGATGAAGCGGATGAAGATGGATGGATGGAAGAATTTAGAAATGAGACAAGACTTATTTTTGAGGGTTACTAAAATTGTGTTTGATTACGTTGGGAACATCATTGATATAGTGAAGTAGGACATACAGAGGATGCAAGGGAGAGTGTGAGATGGAGGCAGATGATCCACTGTGGTGGTCCCTAAAGGGAGCAGCAGAAAAGAAGAAGGAAACATGAATGTCTCTATTGCTAGTCCGAAAATTATTAAATAATATGAACAAAAAACAAAAATATCAGTGTTTAGTAAATGAAATATCAGGTGGTTATTTGGCGTTATCACCTAGGGACCATCAGACCACATGTCTGCCTGCAGATTGATGCCTCTAGCATAGTCCAGAAAAACTATAAAAGGATTGCAATTCACAGAGAAATAAACCAAAAAAATATGAAGTGTTTGGACATTCTGGATGCTGTTTTGGGCCAAAGTCCAGCACGTCAAACCACCTCATAATTTTTGCTTCACTGTTTGCATTTATACCACCACAGCTGTGCCTTGGCTTCAGTGTGAATAAATTAACAATATCACCACCACTTTTTCATTGTCTATCCTTTGGCATATTTCTTTAATGATGTGGGTCCAAAATAGCCCCGTTTGTGTGGAAACATAAGGAAGTTGAGCCTATGCTGAAATAATTCTTCACTCAGCGGCGACAGAACGGCACACATGCACACGCATATACAAACATGTGGTTACACATAGGTGAACATAAATACACAGACACACGGATTAGAAAGCGGAGGACGCCTAACCACACTTGGGCAAGTTCGACTGTTTATTCACCGCAGGGGTGGGTCGTGGAGAACAAACACAGCCTCAGACACGGAAAAATGTGATTCAGGTGTGTGGGAAGTAAAGGTACTGTGTATAAGGTGCAGCACAACATTAGTATGACATGCGTGGTGGAAATATTTACGAGCAGATGAGAAAGAAACAAATCAGACATAATGTGCTGGGTGTTGTCTTGGAGCATGAAGACAAACAATGGAGAGGATCAAATGGCATTTAAACCTTCAAGAGCCAACATGGTCATCATTTACAGATACTCAGAGCTGGCTGCTACTTCAATGCGCTGCTTAGATCCCTCTCAGAGTTTGATACACAGACCTGAGCTGCTGTTGGAGTATTTACTTGACATCAGTGGGTGTGAAGTGACATTGTTTATGTGCAGTCTTATGTAGCATGACATCAGCTACATCTGTAAAAGCTGGCTTTTTGTGGCCGTGATTGCAAAAATGAAGCGGCAACAGCTGATGTGCCAGACTCCCACAGCGTGAAGCCATGTGCCATTTTCCTGAGAGCCCCCACCAACGCCGCCCTCGCTACAGTCCTTCCAGCGTTAAAGAGCCTCTTTAACCCCAGTAATCATTTTAAGATGTCAAAAAAGGAGCACTGCGTTTCTGAGAAAAGTATGTATCACAACTGATGTCTGCAGCCGTCTAATGGATGTTAAGCTGAAATGATAAAGGGGCTAGTTCAAAGCAAAACACTCCCCTTCTACCTTGAAATCTTTAAAAGCCCCTCTCAAAGAGTGTGCAACTGGGCACCACCCTTAAATAAATTTGGCTCCACAGCCAACAACTGCCAAGAAAGTAATTGATGGTGGCTGACCAGTAATACTTTGAATGCAAACTCTTTGGGGAGGATTGTGATGGTTCAACAGCATTTCTAAGAAGAACTCTCGGTCACTGGGCAGTTTACTGGCTCTCTGCGAGCAATGAGGAAGGTGAAGCAGAAGGCTGACATGTAATGCACACTGACAAAAGCCCCTGGTTTTCATTTGGAAAAACATTTACTGCATTTTCCGCTATTAAGTCTCAGAACAACAGCGAATCAACCTAAAGCCCCTATACTGAAGCCACAGACTTAGCATCATACCCACTGAAACAAAGCGCTGCCCTTAGCTGATGCATACTGTAGTGGACAGACTATGCACAAGGGATGGACTGTAAAGCTTTGTAACACAGCTTGCATGAATTAAGCTAGAGCACCTTGGAAGCGAAGCTAAACGCGCCATCTGTCAGAAAGAAATAATTCTCAGAAAACATAAACGTTGCAGGTACATACAAACAGCCAGCAACAAGCGTGACAGGCGCTCCAAATATTTAGGCTACATGTCCATGTACTCTACCGTAGGTACATGTCCATTGTTCCTCAGTGTGCATGTATGTATTTAAACATGCATGTGCTTTAATTCATCCCCATGTTGCTATGCTGGCACAGGGAGGCAGCTGAAGAATCTGCCCCCAAAAATTATCTGCTTCATCTCTCTTAGCCTCCATCCATCAGTCAGCTGTCAGAATTAGCAACCTCAAACTGACCTTCATATGTTCCCACAATCTCCCCTGTGGTGCTGCCTTTAAAACCTTGATAGATAAACAAGTTTGTTCTTCTAGGTTTAATTTTTTTTTAAATGGCAGAAAAGTTGGTATAACAAATAAATGTAATTATAATGATCTCTCAGTCCTCTTTATGCCGGCTTCTTCTTTTCCTCTTGTAAATGATAAATGGACTCGTTCTTATAAAGTGCTTTTCTACTCAGCTTCCTAATTCACCCATTCATACAAGCACTTCTTTTTATGCTCTAACAGGCACACATATTTATACTCTGATGGATGCATCGGGGAACAACTTGGGGTGAGTATTTTTCCCAAGGATATTTGGCATGCCGACTGGAGGCATCAAACCAATGTTCCGATTGGCAAATGACCACCAGAGCTACAGCCACCCCAACACAGGTAACTTGCTTGTGTTTGGTGGAAGGACTCTTTTTGGGTCCCATCCCTCTGGATCCACGCACCTGGAAGTGATCAGCTCACCTGTTCCTGATTATTTTGTTTGCAACCACTATTTAAGTTGACGGTTGATTTTCAGTCTTTGCTGAATTGCTAAACTACTCCCAAGTGACCATATCTGGAAACCTCCAGGTGCCCTAACCACCTTAAATGAATAATTTGAATAGTGATTTGCCTCACAGTGGGAGCTGTATTTCTCTAGGGTCTCTCAAGGCAAGCTGGCCTAAGAACAAATCATAAAACCCTAATGAAGTTGAAATCTTTGTGCTGCATGACCTCAGAAGTGGGAATCCTGGGCCTCTTTCCCATGCCAGCACTAGAAAGAGGGCTTACAGATGAGTCTGTTTGCCAGGTCTGGATTCACGGGCATGCTGGGCACAGCCTAAAGAAATTATTTGAATCCACTGCCCTGTATCCTACAAAAATATCCATATAAAACTATAAATCCCAGATATCTGATTTATTAGCAGCAAATTACCCAAGGTACATTTTGGTATACTGAATGACAGGATCACAGTTTTGCTGATGTACTGTATGTGTCATAGGGGCACCCATACATCTCATTCCATGGCGGTTTCACCTGGGTAGTCTAAGGAGCTTAGAAAGAAAGAAATTGGACTTCTTTAAGTTTCATGAAGATATTTCACCTGTCATTCAAGAGGTCCAAGAGGCTTTTTGATGACAAGCTCAGAAGAAAGCTCACAAATGAATAACTGAACTAAATAAGCGTCTTGGTTGGATATAACTTTCTATCCAAGCTCCTTAGATTACCATGACCTGAATGATTGAGAAGCTATTTCAACTGGGAGTTTGCCATTGCCATTTGTTTGTGTTGAAGTGGCTCAGACTATGAAACCCAGCATCACTGGCTAACAACTTGTGACTAATAAGTTCACCAATAAGTTATACTAGATAGTTCTCCTTTCTGACTCAAGTGATCACAAGTTACACATAGACTTCCATTCAGTTCAGTTCAGTTTTATTTATAGTGCCAAATCACAACGGTCGCTTCAAGGCACTTTAATACAACTGAAAGGTTTTTTTTTTTGTTATAGCTCCAGACGTCACCCCTGGTGGTTGCTAAAAAGAATGTAGATTTAAGCCACTCCTGACTTGACCTTTCAGGCCTTAAAGCTACATTTATTTTATCTCATCTTTTCTATTTTCATTCCAAATGGTAGAGACCGACTCTACCAAAGCTTGTGATGGCAACTAGTAACCAAATGTGATCTACAAACAGATCAGTAATGAGAAAATAGCTCTATTTGTAGACGGTCATTTATTACCAGTATCCTATTGGGTGTCCTACAAGGTTAGATGTTCAGCAAGTTATGAAAACTTATGTCTGGGTTTTTTATGATGTTGGTAGTGCTTTCCAAAACAAATATTAGTTTTTTGGTATTTTTACTACAAGTAAGAAACAAAAGGAGGCACTGTCACACATATTTAAAGTTAACGGAAAACTGTTTGCTTTTTTCTCGAAGGTGAGGCTGTCTCTCTGTCTCCCTATTATGGGTGGGGTTTTTTTTGTTTGTTTGTTTTACCATTTTCTGATTGTTTGTGGACTGAACAATTACACCTGGACAGCCCACCAAAGTGAAGTGTCTGTATGGGAAACATTTCAGGGGTTTTGTCATTTAAAGAGGCAGTAAAAGCAAAGCATTCTGGCAGATTAAATGTGGAGTAGGTGGACAGATGTGAGAGATCAGATAAACACTGGCAGACTCAAAGAATTGAATTGATCCATCTGTACAACATATGCACGAGTGTGGTTTCCCTCTGAAACAAGGGAAACAAAATGAGATCTTAACAGATAAGAAAAACACAATTGCAGAGAAAACTTTCTTCAACCCCCTGCCTGATGAGGGTCTCCTCCATGTCTCCGAGGGCTGATAGACTCAACATGCCCTTATTTAGAGAGTCGGGGGATGAGGAGTGTGTGAGGCTGGGTGATGGAGAGGATGAAAAGATGGTGGGACAGGAGTATGAGGGATGTATAGATAGTGAAGGTTTATTGGTTCGGCCTTAACCCAAGGCCTCTCCCAGGTTGTACGACTGTCCCAAAGGATCTGTGCAATGCAAAACCCAGAGATGGAGCCCTACGATAAGGCCTCTGAGACTCCGCCCTTTCCCGCTATCTTCATTTATAAACACCACAAGGGGGGTAAATAGGGGCACAGACTTCACACACACACACACACACACACTCCCTCCTCTTCTCACCGTACACAATCTGCATTCCTCTAATGCCCAGGGGATGGGTTTATTCCCTTTTCCTCACACGGTTGCGTATGCTTTGCACATGTTTGCTATAGACCTACACACAGAGACACCTTGACACACAAACACAGGCGCACTCGAAAGCAAACTCACACTGTAATCTCAGATTTGATAGATGTATGAGGCCCTCTTTAAGTGTACAACATGTGTGCCATATGATGCTACGGCCCCAAAGCGGGATGATTCAATCATGGTTTGAGTATATGCTGACAACTCTATAGTCGCTGTCCATTTAGAAAAAGCTCTGTGACATCAGATTTTTACTGCAGTGATGAGGTCTGGGCCCTCCGCGGACCGCTGTGATGCTTTCCCCACATCTGACTTGCATTTGTTTACATTCATTTATCAAAGCATTTGTTGTAGCTGATTTATTTGCATGAACATTTTTGTTTGTCCCAAAGGAGGTTTTGAACTAAAAGTTTGGAGTTCATCAACAAATACTTAAGCCAAGCAACATTTATATGAGACGTCCACAGAGGCTGGTAGAAAATTATGTCTTGGCTTGTCAGCAAGATTAATCAACAAGACTTTTAGAGCTTTTTTCTTGGATAGATTTTCAAGAGTTTTAAGATATAATGTTCCTAATCTGTTAAATTTTTCGAATACTATGGTAACCATTGCAGTAATAAAATTCAGAGCAACTTTAAACCTCAGGACATCTAACAGCTGTTTCTCCTGTTGGCAAATGCTGGAAAGAGGCTTAGTGCAATATTAGCAGAAATGTTATAAGCAATAGACATGGCACTAAAATGATCCAGAACAGAAATCAATGGGAGAATTCTGTAACGGCAAACATGGCAGTCAGCACCACCCTCCAACCGACAGCTAATCTGTTAACTAGGGGTGCAACGATACACAAAATTCACGGTTCGGTTCGATACTTTGGTGTCACGGTTCGATATTTTTTCAATACAAAAAAATGTTCATGCCTTTTTAATTTGTCATTTATTAAAATTATAAATATATATTTTAACTCAAAAGTACAGTTTTTAAATTTAATGTTGCTGAAACAACAAAGTAATAAAAAAAACATCTCTCTGATTGAGAAATCACTCATCTTTGGAAAAGAGAGTTTATTACAGAGAAATGGCTCTTTCCAAAATAAAAGCTATACTATACGCTTCTTCTGGGCTATATTCTCAGCAGCATATTAAACATATCAGGTCCCCATAAGGAGAATCATGTGCTAACGGCTGTCTAAATGACTCGGGTAAAGTTTGTAGCATGCGTGCTTGTTGTTTTTGTCTGCTTCCACTTGTTTTTGCACTAGGATGATGTCGGCGTAAATGTGCAGTCATATTTGTTGTGTTCCCACTAGTGCTGTCAGCGTTAATCTGAAATGACGTTAATGCCAGAACACGGCAAATCTCCATTAACGAGCTACCGCGGATCGCCCCATGCGTGGGGCTGGACGGCCAACACGTTAACGAGCTAACTGCGCTAACGCACTAGTTTCCACCAACGTAATTGAGCATTGCGTGGCACATCCGACATACTGTTTTACTTTAGTCCATGAAGCGCTTACCTTCAGGGTCATACGTCACATGAAAACCAAAATAGTTCCAAAGGCCAGATCTGAATGAGGGTGGGGGAGGTTCAATTTGCCATGTTGCAAGGAGAGCTTAACTTCTGTCTAGCTAGCTTGCCCTGCGCTCAGTGAATCTGCGTTCGACTACTCCGCCTAGGCTGCACTGTCGAGCGCAGATCCACTGAGCGCTCAACACAGACAGCATCGTCAGAAGGAAAGTTGATAAAATAAATTTAAAAATTTTGTATTGTTCGATACATACATGCGTACCGAACCGAAAGCACTGTATCGAACGGTTCAATATCGATACGAGTATCATTGCACCCCTACTGTTAACAGTTCAAATACATTTGAAAGTCACTGCATAGAAACTGCACTTTCATTTCTGTGCTTAATCAGCACACTGACAACGTTGGATTTTGCTTTTTGTGGATTAACAAGCATATAGGAAAAATAAAAGTTCATTGTTTAGGCTTTAAAAAAAACAGAAAGCAAACTATTATATTAAAATCTTCCACGTAGAAGTTGCAGTAGGATGTGATGCTCGAACTCAGCAGGCTGCCCATATCCAAATCATCTGTTTGAAACTTGAATATGAATGATAAAGAGTGGGCTTGTACTCATGACTTTTCTCATAATATTGGGATTGATGCTGATGAGTTTTTGACATCTTTGCATCATCGAACTTTAATTAAACTTTAAATAAATTGTCTCATCTGACTTTTTGTGTGCTTATTTTTTGGAAATCCTGCCTAAATGTTAAATATTAGTGATGAGCAGCTCTGTAATGAGCAGTTTATGTTTTATTTATTTTTTATTAAAAGATCTCAGGGTGGTTTTTTTTTTTTTTTTAGTTGATTGCTCATTAAATATGAAATTATCCTTGAAGAAATAACACGGCTGTTGTCTGGTGAATTTGTAAGGGTGTCATTCACTTTAGTTTACATTATTTAACCACTTTTTGCTGATGTGAAGGTTATCAGAATGGAAATAATATAACTCCTCGTTTGGCAATGAGGTGGCCCAGAGGTCCATAAACAGAATTCCTTACATGGAGATAAAGGCGTAGTTTATATGGTGGTTTTGCTTACTGACAAAGACATACTTATCTTTTAATAGTTCTAACGCTTGCAATATATTTTTATCTGTAAAAACGTTCAAATGTTAACAATAAAAGGTGTTAATGGAACATTAGGTTTATGCCTAACCCTCTGTCTTCGTCATCACTCTCTCCACTTTACCTCAAGGTAAACTTATTTCCTTATCTGGAAAAACTGGGGTGTGGCAGTATGCTGATAATATGCAGATTGTGATGATTTAGAATGAGTCTTATTTACTACAGCAGTAAATTTAGTGAAATTTTCTGATGCATATGTGAAAAAGTTTGTATGCATTTTTTTTTCATAACGACAAAAGGCTCTCATACTAACAATGCAGGTGACTGTGGCAGGCATAGCAATGTAATACATCCTCTAGGGCTGCAGGAGCACAAGGGGAAAGTATTTGAGTTCAGACTCTTATCCTCAGAGTTAAACAGAGCGTATCAGTACAACCTGGATATTTATTTATCCACACAGATGTTAAGAAAAAGGTGACAACAACTGAAAGTAATTTACCCAGGCTGAAGTGAAAATAACAAACAGAACTAAGCCATGTTCCCCAAAAGAGGTGAAAACAATCAAAAACACTTCAACGTATCTCCCTGAAATACACAAAACAAAGAGTGCAGAAGAAAAAAGTTTCAATTCACTTCTTATTTTTCAAGGCCATTTTTAATAAAAGTGGAAAATTATGTTATGTATTATAGAAGTCTGGCAATGCCAACCAAATTATTAGCACTAGACTGGCAAAAAATGGAGTATTTTCCATAAGAAACGCAGAATAATTTACAATGGATTTGAAGATGCTGCTGCTGCTGTCACTACTAGAGCAACCATGCAGACGAATGGATCTGCTACAGGCCACATAAGGTTGGAAGGGAACTATGATTCTGGCGATGATAACTCAATTCTTCCATGGAAAAGGCAGAGGGTGAACATCCTCTGCTCCATGTGTCTGCTGGAACTGGCTGCACATTCACGGCTATTATATTACAGCTGTACCTGCTTGCCTTGCATCCCCCAGATGAAAGTGGTTAGGACAGCCCAATTAGGAAATTATGCTTGATGTTTCTAATCAGGCACTCAGCTAGAACAAAGAGGAGACTCACCCTGGCCCGTGGGGCTCGAACACGCGGATGTGGCCGTAGCTGTGTGTGTGTTTATATGCATGTGAAATCTGGATGAGCCCCAGTCCCTTACTGAAATGAAGAACATTAGTTCAATCACTCTGCTCGAGCAGATATACAACACAACTCCCCAGTGCCTCCCTATTTTTCCCCACAATAATTACAAATCTGAAGTTAAATGTGGTCTTTATTAACTAACTGCAGATTACACTTTAAGTATGACTAAATATCACAGTCATGGTTCTTGTTAGTTGTCCACGAGGACCCCTCTACTTACTAAACAGCCCTAATGAAATAGAAAATCTCACATCCAACCACAAGCTGAGCTGGCCTCCTTTTATGGACTTAAGTTCAACTGTAGTGTGCCACGGTTTCCTTTCACCCGAGTTCAGGCAAGAGAAAGGGGTAGTTTAAAAAAACCCTCAAACCCCAACTGTTGTTTTAACCATTTAGGAGATTTTGACCACAAGCCAGAGTGCTGTAACAGTATCCACTTTTATGTGCTCGTAAAGCCGTTCTTTTCACACCACAGTGCAGCCTGTTTGTAAAAACACAAAAGCTTTTGAAGTATTTTTATCAATACGGTATGAAGTCCATGTGCAGCATACAGTACATATGTCTGGAGATCTAATCTTTCGTGTCGTCATTGCTGTTTTTAATATAAAATGTGTAGAACTGGAAGGGTTTTTGCTGCATAACGAGCTTATTAGTGCAGCTAAAGCATAAGCATTGTAATATTTAGTAAAACTGTTTCATTTACTCAAGCTTCAGATGCACTCGCATTCAGATTTTTGCCAAAAAACGTACTCGGAGACATAGTGTTTGCATGCATAGTCACCCCCAAAAAGGCCATCCTAGGCCAGGAAGAAATGATGGGGATCACAGGCAAAAGTCAAGCAAACACCTTTTCTTTTAGCTTGCATTAGCTGACTCGTGAGCATAGCACAAATATTTCCACAGAGCGCAGAAACAACAAACAGGATTAAACACGTTCTCCAAGGCTGTGATTCCACTGCAGTTGGCCTGTAACATGTAAATGTCTTCCTGGGATTCGTGTTGTTGTAACCACATTGGGAAACCTTGAATAAATTGACTACAGTGCGCAGCGCTGGAGACAAACCGAGCAGATAGAAAGGCGAGGTTGTCCGCGGGTCATGTTATGAACATGGGGGTCACTGCTAATATTCTCTGTGGGGGAGATCACTTTGCTCCAGAGGGGACAAAATCCTGGCAAACAGCCACGGCACGTCAGTTTGTCATTGTTTCACCTCCATGTTCACTATTCCAAAGCAGAGACCTGCGACTAAAAAAACAACCAGGTTAAAAGTGCGTACTACATTAAAACAACTCTGCCGTCAAGTTAGGTGAAATATCGCACCAATTCAGTCCTCACCTTCTGGCTGCTTTTTCATTGTTTATAATGAGTTTCTGCTTTTTTCATATCTGTCAGTGCTCTCCCTATCTCTCTCTCTCTCTCTCTCTCTCTCCCTGTCTCCCCAGAGGGCAATGCGTTGTTCTAATGAAACTGTTAAAATTGACTTTGGAAGTACATTAAAGGAAGGGGTGGACAACTTTTAACGGGGCTTCTGCCAAGATGAACAAAGTAAGTCAGCTGCCCCGTTGGAAGATGAGCTAAAACACATCAGGAAACACACAGTCCATCTCCTCTCTGCAGACACGCAGTATTTATCTCCTCTCTCTTCCTCTTTTTCCACGGTCTCATTCCAAGATGGTTTTTTTTTTATTTGTGAATTCTAGTCATGCTAATAGAACAGCTAAAAACGGTTCACCGCTTTATCAGTTTTCCTCAAATATTCATGGTCCAGTCTGTCGATTAATCACTGAAAAACTGAAATGCAAGCCAGGCAGCTTTTTTTTATTCTTCACAGAAATTGTTCCATTTACTATTTCTACTTTTAAGATTAGGCTTAAAACTTTCCTTTTTGCTAAAGCATATAGTTAGGGCTGGACCAGGTGACCCTGAATCCTCCCTTAGTTATGCTGCAATAGACGTAGGCTGCCGGGGGATTCCCATGATGCATTGAGTTTTTCCTTTCCAGTCACCTTTCTCACTCACTATGTATTAATAGACTTCTCTGTATGAATCATACCTGTCATTAACCTCTGTCTCTCTTCCACAGCATGTCTTTTATCCTATCTTCCTTCTCTCACCCCAACCGGTCGCAGCAGATGGCCCCGCCCCTCCCTGAGCCTGGTTCTGCCGGAGGTTTCTTCCTGTTAAAAGGGAGTTTTTCCTTCCCACTGTCGCCAAAGTGCTTGCTCATAGGGGGTCATATGATTGTTGGGTTTTTCTCTGTATCTATGAAGCGCCTTGAGGCGACTTTTGTTGTGATTTGGCGCTATATAAATAAAATTGAATTGAATTGAATTTACAATACTAGTAAACTTAATGTATTCCTACTAGCTTGATCAGACAGCTGTGACAATAGGCTGGTCTATTCAGTTCTGTTGTTTTGTTTCCCATCTTATAAGTCAGACATGCTGGTAGGAACTCATTTTTGCTAGGAGAACTAACAGTATCAATGATACATGTCAGCTAACACAAGAACGTGTCTTCTGTGTCCTAATAGTAAAGGTCAAATAAGTACATTTGACAGTGCTTTGTGACAACTGTGTATTTCCTTTTAAGCCCAAATGCAGAATAGGTTCAGTACAGATGCAGAACACCCATCATAAACACCTGCTGTGCTACATAACTGTGCAAAGGCAATATTTGGTATGACTACTTTTATTTGTACTCATTTTAGCTTAGATAACCTGTATCACTGTTAAAGGGAAATGGGTGCAGTAATTTATTGAAACATGCAAACACACATGGAAATGCAGAAAGTCATGAAAGTCAATAGTTGGTATGAATACCTTCATTCTTCAACGAAGCCTGAACTCTTTTCAGGCAAATTTTCTAGGAATTTCTTCAAGTGGTTTTGAGGAATATTTCTTCATGCTTCTTGAAAGATATTCAAAGCCCTTCTTTGGGTGTTGGCTGCCCTTTGTTCTGTTCTCTGTTAAAATGATCCCACACTGCTTGAAAAACGTTGAGGTCTGGATTTTGGGGAGGCTGATCCATTACTGATGGTGTTCTTTTGTGTATTTTTCTAGTATTCTAGTGTATATGATTTATGCTTTTACTGCATTGGCAGTGCACTTCATTACTATGCTTAAAAAATAACAGCCACTCTTCCCTTTAAATGGCCCGTATTTATATAGCGCTTTACTAGTCCCTAAGGACCCCAAAGCGCTTTACATATCCAGTCATTCACCCATTCACACACACATTCACACACTGGTGATGGCAAGCCACATTGTAGCCACAGCCACCCTGGGGCGCACTGACAGAGGCGAGGCTGCCGGACACTGGCGCCACCGGGCCCTCTGACCACCACCAGTAGGCAATGGAAAGTGTCTTGCCCAAGGACACAGCGACCGAGACTGTCCAAGCCGGGGCTCGAACCGGCAACCTTCCGATTACAAGGCGAACTCCCAACTCTTGAGCCCCGATCGCCCCAGACCATTAAGACCATTTTTCTGATTTTCGCAAATAGTAGATGGCTCAACTGAAGTGCCAGATGTATTTCTCAGGTACTGTGTCAGATCTTTGCTGGACTCCCCCCTGTTTTTATAAGGATGTAACATTTTGTAGATGGTTCTTTAGGTCTGCCACTTCTTTTGTCTCCACTTGGCCAGTTTCCTCAATTTTTTGAGACACGCAAGATATGCCAAGTCTTAAGCTAACGGCTCTTTGGGAGTCATCTTGTTGGTACAAAAGTACTAATTTATGCCTGTTAAAGTGTTATCTTTGGCATTTTTCATAAATTCAAGAACTGGGAAGAATTCATGTCTAGCTACAGGCTGTTAGTGACAACAGGTGCCAAAAGATAAAATTACATTATAAATTAGTTCTTTGCCAAGTTGATTGTTATGTGTAGACACATCCATTGAGTGTCTTTTGTATGCTTAAGTGATTCATAGGTCAGTGGTAAGTGGCTTAACAGACAAGCAAACAAACACTCCTCTGAAAATGGTCATGTACAAAAATTGGAATGAAACTGAGTGAAAAAGCAGTCGATGGTCAAAATGGAGAAAAGGAAGCGACAGATTAAAGCTGTGCGGGGACCAACTGAAACATCAGTTGACTTCGTCATCTGCTCGATCTACACTAGAAAGTACTGTTTGCATCGTAGCGTGCACAGTCTGGTCTGAATATAATAGAGTTAGTCCAAAGTCAGTGCTTCCAGTCCATCATGCAAGGTTAGAACAAGTAGCAGGCCTTAAAGGAAATGTTCTCTCATGGTTTAAATCATATTTCTCTGAGAGGTCGTTCTCTGTCATGATGGGAAAATATTCCTCTTCTTCTGCCCTTTTTCGCTGTGGTGTGCCCCAGGGCTCGGTACTGGGTCCTGTGTTGTTTTCTCTGTACATGTTGCCCTTTGGCTCCATTTTTGAAAAACATAATGTCTCTTTTCACTGCTATGCTGATGATATTCAAATCTACCTCCACTTGACTGGGGATGTTTTATCTTCACTACATCATCTGTTTGATTGTCTGAGGGATGTCAAAGACTGGTTATCACGTAACTCTCTTACTTTAAATGAAAAGAAGACAGAAATTATTGTTTTTGATAGGAACATGCCTCTGGGGCAACTGACTGGTACACTCGGGCCTGTTGCTAATCACCTCACTGATGCTGCTAGGAATCTTGGAGTTTCCATGGATAGTTCCTTCAAACTAGATAAACAGGTGTCTACTATGGTAAAAACCAGCTTCCACCAACTACGCCTAATTTCTAAGGCTAAACCTTATATACCACGCAAAGATCTGGAGAAACTCATTCATGCATTCAAGACTAGACTATTGTAATTCTCTCTACTTGGGCCTCCAATCTTCCCTCCTCCAGCGATTGCAGTTGGTCCAAAATGCCGCAGCACGTCTCTTAACTGGCACTAGAAAGTATGATTCTATCACCCCTGTTCTAGCCAACTTACATTGGCTTCCTATTAAATATCAAATTGATTTTAAAATTTTATTGTTTACTTATAAAATCCTAAATAATATGGCACCTGATTACCTAGCTGATCTCCTCTGTCTGTAAAGCCCTAAGAGAGCACTACAATCATCGGGCCAACTGCTCTGAGTGCAACCTAGGTCTCAGCTGAAGACCAGAGGAGACTTCGTATTCACGCATCAGATTCTATGCAATCTTTTAAATCACGTCTAAAAACATACTTGTTTAACCTGGCATTCAAGGCTAATTAGGGTAATTTACATCTGGCTTTGCATTTAGATTATGTAATTATTTTATATTTTATATCTTTAATTTATATTTTATATTGTGATTTTTATCTGTATCATGGTTTTACTGGAAAGCACTTTATAAAATGTGCTATATAAATAAATTTTGATTTTTGATTTGATCATGACAGGGCTGTCAGATGACATTGTCAGGCCAGGATGAGATCAATAATGATGAATTACTGTTGCTAAAGATTCTAATTGTTTAGCACAATAAAAAATCAAAAGAAGAGTGAAAAGAAATTATAGTAAATGCCAGGAGAACTTCTTGCACTGAGCTGAAATTAATGCAAATAAATGAAGTAAAAAAAAAAAAATCCCATTGTTTACACCAAAAACCAATTTGATTCTCCCTGTTAGTTTGGATTTAAATGTTACACACATAAAGTTAAAGATCATGGGAACAATTCAGAGACAGACAGGTGTGTTCCTTATGACCATAACGGTTTAGAAATTTGAACTAGGCCCAACTATGGACTACAGCTGCGTGAACTGTAACTTTAAACCTTAACACTATAAATGAGCCACTTCTATGTCCAGTATCCAGATACATTTATTTATTATAAAATTTACCTATAATGCGTTTATAACTAAGCGAGAACAGATCCATAGAGGCTAAAACTGTTTCATACCAGGCTGTAAAATAAAATTGGCATTTTAACATGGCAGCCTATGGGGATTGACTCTTTTAGAGCCAGCCTCTAGTGGTAAGTGGATGAACTGCAGTTTCGCTTCTTTGGTGTTTTGTACATCGACACTGTAAATTTTGTTTTACAACATTGCCTCATACACATATCTTTAAGATACCCAGACTGTTCTTGACAATTTGGAACATGCTTATCAATTTATCACCAGGTCCATTTGTAGTTGGAGCTCGCCAATACACTAAACTACACAGATGATAAACACGGCAGACATAATTTTGAACAGCAGCACTACAGTTTTGGCATTGCAGAGCATTTTCATATACCCGGGAAGAAGTTCCAACATACTGCAGTATTTTGATTGTCAAAATAACCTAGGATTTGCATTCTTCACAAAAAAAACTCCCACTTTCTTCCAAAGTTTTCTTCTCAAAGAAACACGGAGGTCCACTGAATGAAGTCTGAGTCATGAGGCGTAAAGGCCAGCCGACCTCTCCCAGGTGCCTTGTATGAGCGCAGCGAGCAATAGGGTGAGTGTGATGATGTTATGGGATTATTTTTATAGAGCTGCTGCATGAGGACACTTTGCCTGTGTTGCCATGAATTATTCCACCCCCATCGGTGTTGTTAGAGAACTCAGTGCTGCTTTGTGTGTGCGTCTGTGGGAGGGGGGGGCTGCTCTATTTTTCGTGTAGGAGATTAAACGCATATTGCCGATTTTATATGAAGCGTTGCCTTAGATGTACATTGGGTTTCCAGGGCCTCGTCCTCAGTGAGCTGTTTAAATTCACCACAGAGCTGCCTGCTCCCACACTAGACACCGCCACCGCCACCACCGCTGCCATGCACACGCTCATGTACCAGCGTGAAATGTGCCACACACATTCGTCTTTCCCTGCATGAAAAGCTCTTTGGCCAGGTTTGCCTGCCTGCCAGGCTGTTCTATGAGAACTTAGACAACTGAATGCAGTGACTTGGGATGAAGACCACCAGGAAAGTGGATGATGAAAACTGCCAGAGGAGTATAAAAGTTGCCAGATTTGCTAGCCTGTCAGCTCAGTGCCAAAGTACTAAAGGTCCCACAGTGACAGCACACCCACATGCAGGTATTTCAGTGCTTTACTTTAGACTGGAGCCCTTTGTTTTCCAGTTTTCCACAACAAAGTCTTTAAACCCTAAAAGACATCAATGTCATGCTTCAACACAACATCATTCTGCGATCCTAGACCAACTGCGGACAGGTGAAATTGCTTGAAAAATGGGGATAGTCAGAAAGCAAGCTCAGGGGAAAGCTCTCGTTTTCCCTGCATCATTAAACTAAAATACGTCTTGGGTAACATAACAGCTTTCACTACCACGGAGCAGTGCGCCTGCCATGTCTGGCACCGGCCTTAGAAGTGTGCATCACTATTTCCTAGCGCATTAATAGTCACAACATCCTGATTGGGTGAGAATTAAAAATGCCAGTTAAAGCCAACAGTCGGTTTGCATTAAGTATACCGATGCAGACTCCTGTTATGATTCCTCACTCAGTCTCCACAAGAAATGCTTAGAAGATATAAGGTTACAACAAACTAAATCTCCACGCGATGGAACAAATTTGCTCCCATATGCATTCACTCACTGGCATTAAGTGGCCTTACTTGTTGGATTTCTAACCAGTAAGTTCTAATAATTCCAAACATTAGATTTGTGGCAGAAGGTTTTGATATAATAAGTACTCTGGTAAGTGTCCAGTAATTTTGACTCGATAGCTTACCAACCAAACCATAAATCCACTTCTCATTTCTAATTCATTGAAACTGATGTAGCGTCCCAACACAGTATACCATCATGGTCTGAAATACTGCTCCCTAATGCATACCCTGCTTTATCATCCATTTTACTCTAAATGCAGTTTTTCCTGGGTAGAAGAAAGTTTGGTACTATCCCAAGCCATTTTACCAAGCGATTCAGGAAAATCATGAGTGCCAAAGTGATAACAACGGAGAATAAAAATGTCAATTCAAACACAATGATTGAACAAGCAGTTGAAACTTCAATATGACACTGTTATCTCATTTACAGTCATTGTATTTTACAGTATACAGGCGCTGGATAAGCTAGCTAAAGCTACATTATTTTTATTTTGACTAGGTACAACTTTTATACTATCTGCGCTCCAATCGGTCTGCAGGAAATGATTCAGTTGCGGCCCAGGTGGTTTTAAAAAATAGCTTTTAATCTGAATCAGTCGGGCTATACCAGTCCAGGCATGTAATACTGATATTCAAAGAACTGAAGTCCCAGGGAAGTAATTTTATTTCTAATAGCAGTGTCCCCACATCAGCAGGGTAACGGCTATGCATGTTATGCTTTCTGCGCTCACATTGATCTCATTTTAATTTGGCAAAACTCCCAATAAAGCTCTTCTTTAGTACATATTTTCCTGTTTTTGTCGTCAGATGACTATACAGGTATGAAATGGTAAAACAAGTGCCTATCACTGAGACGAAGGTTTACTTTAAATCATTTCCAAAGCATTTTTCTTCATTTCTACAGGGTGGGCCATTTCTATGGGTACACCGTAATAAAATGAGGGAGAAGAGGGTTGCATTGACAATCCAACACAATGGGCAGCACATTGAACACATTTTATAAGTGGTCAGAAACTTGTAAATAACTCATGAAAGAATAAAGTTACATTGAAACCAAGCACACCATTGTTTTTCTTGTGACATTACCAATAAGTTTGATGTGTCACATGGCCCTCTTCCTATTGAACAAACAAAAGTTGTATCCAAGATGGCCGACTTCTAAATGGCCACCATGGTCACCACCCATCTTGAGGAGTTTGCCCCCTGACATATACTAATGTGCCACAAACAGGACTTTAATATCACCAACCATTCCCATTTTATTACGATGTATCCATATAAATGGCCCACCCTGTAGAATCCCAGTTTTAAAGCTGGCAAAATCACCATTAATGTTAGTTAAAACTAGTCTTTATATGTTGTATGACCTGCTGAATTAGAAGGTTTTAAATGACAAAATCCTGGTTTAGCATGTTAATGTTTAGTTATCACATCTCTCTGAGAGAAGGATGGAGGTAAAATGTGTTTTAGTAACTACAGTTGTGTTCAGAACAAAGAAGTACAAGTCGCTCAGCATCTGAACATTTAACAAGATAAAAACAAGATAAGTGAATTTCTGACTTGAGAAGTCAGAAATAAAAAGACTAAATTTACTTTTTCTGTTCAGGAATGCAAGTAAATAGCTATAATTTGGCATCTTAGTCAAAAATAATAACGTGCTTTACAAATTTGTTATTTTGCTTTTTTTGTAAAACAGCAAATGTGAAAAATCAGACAAGAAGAATAATTATATTTTTAGCATTTAAAATCTAATATTGATTAAAGAGCCTGTGGACACGGGTGGATTAACCATTCCAGAAATATAAACTGTTGAACCTTTCTGTCATTTTAGATTATATTTAGCAGATTTAAATAAATTGTTCCGTCTTTTCTGTCAACTCTTTGCATCTTTATTTCAAATTCTCACTTCAAACCCGTTTATAGTTGATGATAATTTAACTTAGTTTCCAAGTTTATAAAATCAATGTTTTATTACAGTTTAGCTGTGACTGTTGATATTTTTGCAGCTATGACCCAGTAAATGTCAGCGCTAAAGTTTCTTAACTGACCTTTGCATTTAAATGTCAGCGAGTCAGTGAGAATGTCAGCAAGCTCATTTTTAGCTCGTTAGTCTCTACCACTACCACTTTTCATTTAATATTTTAACCACTTAGCCTGTGGTTACACAGACAGAGAGAGAGACAATATAATGTTCTCCACAGGTTTCAGAAGCTCTTTTAAGTTCTTAATGGAAATATCTCTTGCACATTATTCCTAACCTTGGATGTTTTAGCATCACTGAAAGCAGAAGTTGGTTTAACCATTATTTTCTCAAGGAGGGAACATCGTCTATGCTTACCTGAAATCTCTGTACTTGAGTGACTCTATTTGTGTATTTGTGACTCTACAGTTAGTAAGGAAGACAATCACAGTCCAATATGTGACACAAACAAATGTAAAGTGGAAACCTGAAGCCTCCAGAGCACACTATGAGAATGCACTTTTCAGAGAAGGAAACATCTTGTGACGAGTAGTAAAACATGAAATGAACAACAGATGCTGAAATTTTTCATCCAGGGAGGAGGAGTGCACGGACTATACTACAAGGTTGATGAAATCTGAATGCGCAATATGCTTTTAAATAGTGTAGCAATGCACAAATAATTTTACAAGCGTTTTCTTTTAACATATGTCTGGATGGGAGGTTTAGAAAAAAATGTCATATTGAACTGAACCCATTTTAAGTATTAAGAAAAATTTGCTGTGGACCTTCAGATGAGGTTGTGTAATAGACCCCCTTTTTTTTTTACAGCAGATACTTTGATGTGATTAATGATGGCTGCATTTCTCTTAGAGGAGGTTCTGCTTTTGTACATGTTGGTTCACTGTCAAGGCTTCCTGGGACACTTAATGGATCAGAGCCATCATCAATTCCTGTGGTTTCCTTTCTGTAACAAGGTAAGGAAATAATGTCTGCTGTGGAGAAGGTCAATTTTAATGTAACTTTATAACCTCCGCCAAGAAGGTTTGCTTATTTCTTCGGATTAATCAAAAAGTTATGGATGGATTCGCATGAAAAGTTTACCAGAGGTGGAATTTATCTCAACCTAGATGTGATTAGCTTTACATCCAGATCTATAGGGATCTTTTTTAAAAGAATAAAGGGCAAAGGCGGACATGTCTCATAAATCCATATCAAATTGAAATACGAAAACCTGGGAGACAATTTCTGAATGTTTTCTAGGTAATATCACCAAATAATCTGGATCCAAGAACTAATGCGTTGTTCTTGCATGGTGCAAAGGGAATTTCGAGCCATTGAATTGCTTTTGTTAAAATAAATTAACGACAGATGACTGTGCAGGAGCTGATTTGTTCTTTTCTTCTTTTCTTTTATTAACCGTCTTAAGAAAAATGTTCAGAAGTGACTTTTTAATGTTCAATATTAGTAAAAAAGTTGTTGAAGCATCAAACTAAAGATGGATTACTCTGTTTCTATTGATTGTTGTGGTGGTTATTTTCTTTGTTGGATCACTTATGACAGTATTTAATAACAGCCCCTAAAAAAAACACTAATTGCATCAAATGGTAGATTGTCATGTCACACTGATCTAAATGTTTTGTAATGGCGTTATGTCAACGCTGAGCTTAAGCTAAGCCGCAGACGCTCAACAGGACTCGGCAACAAAGCTACACAGGCGAAAGTCACATTGAACGAATTATTAACTCCTCCACGCAAAAAATACCCCATAGACAACTCCCATAAACACGGCTGAGCATTGATTACATATCATAAAGTCTTACAGTATTCTGTGTAGTCGCAGCAGTGCTTTGGAGATTCTCATGTCTTAAAACTGTTGGCGAAACGGTTCGTATTCCTCTTTCTCCCTCCACTCGCGTTCCACTGGACCAAAATTTGCAAAACCTTCGCTGATTTACTGAGTGTCAGACAAGTCGTGATCTCTGGCCTGTACAGACAGCCAGTGGCAGTAAAACACACTCCCCATATGTAACCCACCTCCTCCGCTAATGAAGCCCATAAACCAGACTGTTTGACAAGCAGCAAACACAGCTGAGAGAGCAGGCCGGGTTTTAATCGGGCCTCTGGAGGGAGACCCACACCTACAGGGAGAGGACCCCGGGACACGCTGACATACATCAGGCGCGACAGGGAGGCCCGAGGCCCCGTGCGAGGCTTGAACGGGGACCGTCCCTGAGGTCCTCGGCTGCGCAGGTGTGTGACGGAGACACGGGGAGAGGGGTCAGAGTCAGGCTTCGGTAAACGCGACTGTTCGGGATGGGAAATGGTCTGTGCTGTTGTTTTCCCTTACCCGAGTCAGGTCGTCAAAGTGAAAAGAGTTATGTCATCTCTAATCGTAATCAGTAACCGGTGGCGTTCGCATGACCTTTAAGATGTTATGTTTTTGGCTTTTTATTAATATAACAAAACACCCAAACCTTCAAAGTTATTTTAGATGGCTTTCGAGGCCAGCTGTGATATATTACTCCTGTCTTTTCACTTGTTATTTTATTTCTTTTATCATTTTCTGCTTTACGACTCCTTTGTTTAATTGCTATGATACCAAACTAAACTTTACTACCAAAACATGGCAAGCAGAGAACCATTTGAGAGCAGACCAGAAAAAGTCATTATGCATGTTTATTTAAATAAACTCATTTCATTTTATACGCTCTGACCTCTATTATGCTGATACCACCTCAGGGCTGTTTGTTCCCCGTTTGGCTCCTGATGCCAAATCTCTTTATAAACCGGACTCAAAATGTGGGAGATTTTCAAAGTTAAGACTTTTAGTCCTCCTGTTATGAAAGATTAATCAATTTCAACAAAAAAAGAAAAGAAAAGAAAGAAAAAACAGAGCGGAGACTTCCACTGGAAAATAAAGCAACAGATGCTGAACCACTCCGAGACGCAGCCTGCCAACTGAGGGTTTAGCAGAATGATTCCCCGGCCATTTTTTCCCCTGATCTTGCAAGGAAAATAAAATCTCTCCTTGGCTGCAGATTAAGCATAAACGGAGGGAGGTCAACCTTGCTGATGCCTTTTCATCATAATTTATACTCCATCTGCCGACTCAATCAGCACCTCAGAGACACCCAGCTCTATTTGTCCACAGAGCCATTATTCCTAATGGATATTGCAGCACATTTCAATGACCGCCATAAAAAGTACACGCATTATGCATCTATCTGACCCGTCGCGAGTTCACCCTTTAACGGGTACGCGCACGGATACAAGAGGAGTCAGATGGCACTGTATTTCTGAAGAAGTAAATACAAAAGGAGGACATTAACTTGCAAAAGCCGTTTTTCCTTTCTCCCTTTGGCGATCTAAGGTTTCGACACAACAGCCCCGTTTGGATGCGGCTCTGTTGTTATTCACGAGAGGATGCATGTTTTTAATGGCACAAACATCAGTGGAATCCTACAGCCTTTCGCCTTCCCCCTCTCTCGCTGACTTGTAACGTGAAGTCAAATGTTTGCAGTATAGTTCTGGCAAAGGAATCTCATGTATTATTTCAACTTTATCTACAGTGTTGTGTCACCACAGCGGTACGTAATGCAAAAACATGGGTAATTACGGCTAAGGTTTGTTAAATTATGCTAATGCCGTCCTTTGGGTTTTTGTGATTTTGAAGAAAAGCGCCTTTGGGCAATGAAATCTCTCAGAAAATATTTGGATTGCAGCTGGTTTGAAAGCAAAAACATCCTCCCAGCAGAGGCACATTTCTAATGCAGAACAAGCTCCGGAGCAACGTAGGAGTTTTCTTTTACAGTAAAATCAGATACCCATCTGTCGTGCTGCAGCCCCGTATCAAGAGCAGAAGACGCTGCTTTGACAGAAATCTTGTAAAGAAGCAGGTTTTTTGGTAGAAAACTCTGACATTTATTAGCAAGTTTAAAAAAAATCTAACACAAGAGAGTTCAGCCAAACCAAAGTAATTAAAATAATAAAAGAAAAATAAAACGGCACACTTAGCCGACCCATTCTCCTACTTTACAGCTTCTCGGCCTGCCACCTGCACAGGTAAGTGAAACAAATAAAACTAAATCTAAATAAACAACACATCATAACCTGATTTCTGCTGACATGCACCTGAAAGAAGGCAATATCAAGTATATAAACTGTGCATCCATATATCAAACAGCATGTCAGTGACTGCAGCCCCTCCCTTATTCTCCCCTACTGACCCTGCATGTCTCAAAGTCCTTTTTATTGTCGGTTCTGTAATATGCACACAATATACACAGGATTGAAATATCGTTATTCTGACCCATGGTATGCAACAAGAAATGAATTATGAATAAAACAGAGAAATATAAGAATACAGATTAAAGGTATTAATATATAAAGTACACAATTTATTAAGGCCTACATATATTTTTGCAGTCTGGGTAAAAGAAAAAGTAGAGGTACAAGAATTATTAAACCCGGTTCATTCGCTTTTCTGATTGTCCTCATGTCTTGAAATTAGATGCCAGAGGGATAAAACAAAACAGAATGAGCACTAAAACAGTACAAAATCAGTTTTTGTAACTTAATATTATAAAAATGCTGGTATTATAATGATAATAGCTGACAATGTTCAGAAACCGGGATAAGTGAGAAGAACTGGTCCATTTATAGCATAATTTAAAAAATGAGCAGCTGATATTTATTTGATCCTTTAAGCCAAAATAATATAAAGTGAACTGCAAGAAGCCATCAAAATAAAATGAGTGGAAAATATGCAGGCTGAAGCTATTCTCTGTTTAAAATATACAGTTTTATAATGAGTAAGCTCCTCAGTAGCTATAATACATTTAGTCTGGCTGTACGAATGCACTTCTAATTGAAAATACAGACCTCGCACGCGCGTGCACACACACACACGGCCTACATTTACCAAAAAACATTCATCCACATCCACCCCAGCAGCTGTGGTAATAAATATAATTTTTAGTGATTTTGTCAAAATGAATGACAATTACTGCAGCTTTCATGATGAAACTATGACACCAGCAGCACGGGAATTTGTGTTTTATATATATTTATGTAAAACTTTGCAGTTGTGACCTCTGTCAGTCTAAAAAACGTCTCCCAGACAAAGTTGTTCAGAGCTTTACTTTTACTTTACTTACTTATCTAGACATATAAAGTGAGCCACACAATGTATTGTGGTGAAAGACTTCAGACAGCTCCAGAGCTGTTTTTGTTTTTTACCAAGTTATTATTAGTTTCTAAAGTCAGTGCTGTTTTAAAGGCTGTTTTCTCTTCAGAATGCTGCTCTCATATTTCTTATTTGTTTAGCTCTTTGTCTATCCATTAAAATAAGTTTGTTCAATCTTTAGATTTGCATATATGGTCAAAATCAGAGGACGGTATGGCTGAAACAAAAAAAAAAAATCGAAATAAAAGAAGTACTCTACTCTGTCTGCAGCAAGTGGCTGTTTTCTTATAGTCCATTTTTTTGTTTGCATTTGCTGGAAAAGCTGTGATTGTCTGTTAAAGTTCTGAGTAAGTCTTTACAGACTCAGTGGGACATTTGCCTTTTCATCTGTTGAGTGCATGGTCTGTTTCCTCACAAACCCAGTTTTACAGCCAGAGTCCAATTGGCCCGTGCAGGCGCATACCATGCCAGTGCCTTTATAAGAACCGAGTGTGAGTGTGTGCAAGAGTACGTCTGGAGTTTCGAAAGCCATTAAACTGGCTAATTGTTTGTCGAGTTATTTACTTTTAATCGCATCCCTCCCGTTTATGACGAATCGCAGCTGTGGAGGCAGTAAAGACAGATTTCGGTCCCAGCAGCGCGCCTGTCCATGCCAGGGGATCTGCTCAAGTCATGGGAAAAATAAAATACAATCAGTGGCAGGTTACAGGTCACAAATAAATGCACAAATAAAATCAAAAGAAGATGTTAAAAGAAATTTTCTCTCTCCTTCTTCTTCTTTTTATTTTTTCTGCCTCCATCTCCCCCTGTCTCTAGCATCACACTATCCATCTGCATGTCCACCTTTGCTACACGAGTCAAGCTTCTTCCCCTTCTTTTAAAAAGATTTCTCCAAATTTTGAAAACTAGTACTTTTAACTGGGTTACAGAATTTGGGGAAATCTTTCAAAGTAACCACGAAAACCAGTCTGACCAGTGTTTGGATATTTAGATGATCGATATCTGTGCTAATTCTTCCTGTTCCATGAGCTGATCATTGCTTACAAATGCAGTTAAAATTTAATTGTATTTTTTTTTGGTTAGCACTGTTGCCGCACAGCAAGAAAGTCCTGAGTTCAATTCCAACATCAGGCCGGGGTCTTTCTGTGTGGAGTTTGCATGTTCTCCCCGTGTTTGCGTGGGTTCCCTCCGGGTGCTCCGGCTTCTTCCCACCATCCAAAGACATGCAGCTTGTGGGGATAGGTTAGTTGGATAATCCAAATTGCCACTAGGTGTGAATGTGCGAGTGAATGTGAGCGTGAATGGTTGTCTGTCCCTGTGTGTTGGCCCTGCGACAAACTGGCGACCTGTCCAGGGTGTACCCCGCCTCTCGCCCTATGACAGCTGGGATAGGCTCCAGCGCCCCCCACGACCCTGAAAAGGATAAGCGGAAGTGAATGGATGGAAATTTACTTTTTCAATAGTTTTCAGAGAATCTCTCAAGGTTTTGCAATTGCATTTTGGTTAAGGAGGAAACATGGCACCCCACACATTTAAAGATGGTGAATGTCCCTCCCCTCCCTCAAAACAGCCAAACCCAAAAACATATGCGCTAAACACATTGTTGAGATTAAGGATGGCTTCTACTGTGTTTAGATGAGCATATCTACTCATTATCATTCTTAATATAGGAATAGGTAATATAGAAATAAAATTCATAAGCATACTTCTCATAATTTTCTTGAATTTGCATGCCATATTTTTAGTGCTCGTGAGATGATGAACAGAGACAGTGATCTGGGCTGAGCTGTTAATGAACATGCAATGTTGTGTAACTTTGTGCATATGTAATGTAAATATTTTATAGTTTTATTTTATAGTTTTATCAGTCACATCCAGAGATGGGCAGTGACTTCGTAATCCAATTACTCTTTTCAAGTAATAAGTAAAGTAATGGAATACCAGTGCAAAAAAAGTAATTAGATTACTGTTACTTTCCCATAAGCACATTGCGTTACTACGATACTAAACCGTGATTTTGTTTGTGAGATTGTCTCGTGACAATGACGTACGAGCGTGTGACGTTCGTGGTAACAGACGTGTGCAGATCAACAATGGATAATATGGCGTGCGGGAGGGAGTACGACCATGCAGGGTTTAAAGCTTGGAAGTACTGATATTAGTTTGAGTTTGGTTCCATAAAAAGTGACAAAAACTTTAGCATCTGCTGTACATTCTGCGTGGGAAGAAAACTTCTTTCTATAGCGAAAACTTAAACTTCAAATCTGAGCGAGCACCTAGCACGCCGTCATGGGAATGTGAAGTTCACAGAGAAACCCCCGGATCTTCTCACCGACATGACCACTGCAGCACCAGGCAAACCTCCGCCCCACTCCTGCTAAACAGGTGACAATAGATTCAAGAGTGACAGGACTCAGTGTTGCTGAATCTTTGATTTTATTTCTTTTTTGCTGCGTTTTACTTGAATCTATTTGAAAGAGTGAGTGTAAACACAAAATATTATTTTATTTTATATGCTGGAATATGCAGAAAATAGGTTTAAATGTTCAACAATTTCTTCAAGTAATTTTTGCTTAATGCAATGTGCATAAAATTAGAAGATTAAAACTAATAAAACAATTTTAAAAAAATAGACTTTTTCACGTGATTCAATTATATATGATGGATTATGCAGAAAAACTAGAACTGGGCTGAAAATTCTATTGGTTCATTACGTATTCAGGTTGTATATCATGTTTTTAAAAAAGTAACTAATTACTGTTTTTAAGTAACTTGACCAACACTGGTCACGTCTGATTAAACTCAGGTGGTTTTTAATGTTCAAAATGAAAATTTCTTATTTGGAGCAAACGTTAAGCAGGGCCAAAGGAAAATCATTGCACAGTGTCCTGTTATTTCCACCCCAGTATCTTAATATATAAACACCCCTCACTTCTCAAAGCATGAAAAAGAGAAATGTCCTCTGTCCCAAAGCGCCAGTTTGGATGGCTGTTTGGATAGACAGTTTACCTGCATTCAAACCTGACTACAGAACAATAGCTACATGCAGTTCATATAAGGAAGCCAGAAAGAATCCAGTGCCAGGAATCTTGTCCCTTGTCTTCAAAGTCTGTATATTTATATGTAGACATCTGTTTATAGGGATAAGTAATAGTGCCACTACACTTGGCTATCTGTTTTAAAATCTTGTTTTACCGCAGACTATTTCCATACAGGCAGTGTTTTCTTCTATAAGAGTGTAGATTAACCAAATATGCTCTTCTCTTTGATCTATTACCCCTTGATTGGCTCACATGCTGCTCCTCTCTCTAGTTGCTGTCAGATGTGACATTTGATACTGCATAGGCCGTCTCACAGGATCTCCTGCTTTCTAATGACTAAACATGGCGTCGCGCGCTAAGCCCCTCCATGGCTGTGGAACATCTTAGTGAGTGACGTGATGGAGCTCAGCTTAAAGAGGATGTGAGACGAGACGAAGGAGGAGGAGAGCCATTTAGGGGCTGACTTGCTGGCGACTCTGGCAGGAACAGGAGGCACCTGCACAGAGTCATGAGACAGCCCGCCTGGGGCCCCGATAGAGACTTATGGGTGCTGTCACGGGTCCAGGGCCGTGTCCTTGCTGTCACGCTGCATGATGGAGCCCAGAGCGATGCTTTAGAATCACGTTGTCTATCACACAGACAGGCACACTCCCTCACAGAGCAGCCAAAGTGGGGCTTTTTATGCCTTTCGGCCTCAGTTAAATTACTCTAAAAGCTAAGCAGGGGGAAAGGCGAGGAGATTTACCCATTGAGACCAATACCTATTAACAGCTAATAAAAATCACTAGGGCTGTATAGAACATTTACAAATCATTAGTAAAATTGAGTTTCTAGGTTGTAACAATGACTTTGGTTTGGATTTAAACAACTCAAACATTATGTGTTGTGCTTTTTCCTCTTAAGGCCGCATGAAGACCCTTATCAACTGGAAATTTTGACCTCTAACCTTTTCAGAAACCTTTACACCTGAGCAAACATTAATGTACTATTAATATTCAGACCTGCAGCACTGGAATATTGGAAAGTCCTTTTATTAAAGACTTAATATTTCTAATAGCAGAGGATTCCACAGGTATAAATCTCATTACCTATTTGTCTTACTCTATTCTGGGCCTCGGTGCAGCCCGCTATAAATATTTTTCTGTCTAAAATAATTAGTTCAATGTTCTTCTCATTGGCTGAATCAAAAGGTTTGAATGGCTTGTTGAATAGAACTAGATATCTTAGCTGACCATATTAGGGATATCTCCTCTCACTGACTTTATACGGAGTCAAGGTAAAACTGTAAGAAACCTGGTCAGGTTTGTGTTCACAGGGACAACTCACACTGTTGATCTGATTATTT
This sequence comes from Neolamprologus brichardi, assembly GCF_056152115.1. NCBI lineage: Eukaryota > Metazoa > Chordata > Actinopteri > Cichliformes > Cichlidae > Neolamprologus > Neolamprologus brichardi. The sequence goes on along the minus strand of NC_142111.1, from coordinate 21,996,175 downwards.
GAGACCATGTTTAAAATCATTTAGATATTTTGTTTGCACTAACTTGCCATTTTATCACATTCAGCTACTCATTAATGTAATCTAATTAGCAAATCACAATGCAAAAACTCACTGTATCTAATCACGTATGGCCAAGACAACCTGCTGAGGTTCAAACCAACCATCAGAATGGGAAGAAATGTGATTTAAGGGATTTTGAGGCATAGTTGTCAGTAGTAGGGATGGGTATCGGTTAGGTTTTATCCGATACCGATGCCAAACTGGACTTTTGAAATGCTGCCAGTGCTTAAACGGACCTCGAACCGGTGCTTAAAGAATGGAGAACACAAAATTGGTCCAAAAACCTCACATGTTTAGCTGTTTTTTTGTAAAAAGATAACAATGTTAGCCTTTTCTGCAGCTATACCCATATGGAAAAGAAATAGTAAAAACTTATATGATTTACTCATGAAAGTGGCCACTTTCTCATTACTTTCATATATTGTTTTAGTAAGTATCCAAAACATACAAGTTTCATTATATAATTTTTCAAGGGATCTTATATCTGTTTTTACTCTTGTATGCTTTTCATACAAGTTTCACACAAGACAGATACAAACTTTATAAGATTTATATATATCTTTTCCATATGGGTAGGGCATATCACTCTTGGCTGGAAGCAGTGCTTAAACAATGGAAAAAAACACAAACTTTGTCCAAAAACCTCTCATGTTTAGCTGTTTTCCACTTTTTCTTTGGTCATTTTAGCCTTTTTGGCCAGGGTGAAGGGAGTATCTGCCATCAAACAAGAAGACAGCCACATGTAACTACGACGGTGTTTGCTAGTTCACCTTACGTGCATTAATTTAATAACGTGGTTAACCTACTCAATGTAAATTACACACGAACAACATTAAGCTGCTCGCCCAGAGAAGAACGGCTGCTGCTGCCATCATCATCATCATCATTTCTGCTACACTGGCAGGGCTACGGCTACACCCGCAGTAGATGTGCTCGGTGTGAGGTCTCGCAGCAAGCCATCAAATACGGCGCATTTCTCGGCTTTTAAAAAAACCCACTATGCGTCGCCAAGTGTTTCATCGGATTTGAGGTGTTACCTCCTTTGACAGTATCACAGTATCACCTTAAAGCACTTGTTGCAGACTGCTGAGTTTGCATCTTTTGCTATGAAGTACAGCCAGACTTTGACCGCTTCGCCTTGGACATTTTAATCTGTAGCTCTGCTCTAAAAGAACGTACGTACCTGGACCCGCCTACTATCCTTGCAAAGGTAAAATGACTGGCTAGAATCCAACGTGTATGACATCTCAGGGAAAAAAAAGCACAGAAATAAAGCACCGAAATGTGCGCTGCTTTTCGGTCTGGTTACTACCGTTTATGCCATTATCGGTACCCATCCCTAGTCAGTACTATATCAAAAACTGCAGATCTACTGGGTTGCTCTCATACTTACTTGGCTTTATAGAGATTTGTCTGAAAAAGAAAAAAGTAAGTAGCAATTCTCTGGGCCAAAAGGCTTTTTTGCCACAGCTCTTAGGAGCATGGCCAGACTGCTTTGTGCTGTTAAGAAATCAACAGCAACTCAAATAAACACTTGTTGCCAAGGTAGGTTTCAGAAAAACATCCCTGAAATCACAACACATTGAACCATGAAGTAGACGGGGAAAAGCAGGAGAAGACCAGATGGGTGTCATTCCTCCCAGCTAAGAACAGGAAAATGAGACTACCGTTCACACAGGATCACCAAGTGGACTAGAGACGATTAAAAAAAATTTCGCCTGGTCTGATGAGTCTGTTTCTGCTCCCATATTTTGATGCTAGGGTCACAATTTGCAGCAAACAACATGAAAGCATTGAGCCATCCTGCCTTACAGCAACTGTTCAGTCTGGTGGAGGATGTTTTCTTGGCACATTCTGGGCCCATTAGTACCAGCTAAGCATCATTTAGCACCATAGCAACACCACATGGTGCTGACCATGTCCATCCATCTTCTGATCACTACCGTTTCTAGTAGGAAATGATTTAAAACTGTTTGTTTGTTTGTTGCTTTTTTAACATGGAAATGAGTTCACTGCACTCAAATGGCATCCGATTCACACAGTGGATGTGCTGCTAACAAATCTGTGAAACTGTGTGATGATGTCATGTCAACATGAACTGCAATCTCTGAGCAATGTCTCCCGTACCTTGTTGGATCTATTCCGTAAAGAATTAAAGCAGCGCTGATGGAGGTGGTAGGATGATCTGATATCGTCGTGTTGGTGTTGTTCCCAGATCATCATGAAAATGTTGTTCCAGGATCAACATTGCAAGTGACCAATCACATTGTTGTGATGTTATTCTTTTGCACGCCAAGCCATTTCTGCATTTATGAAATTCCAATGTTGCAAGGACAATATCAGTTCTGCTTACCGTTTATTAAAGGGTTAGGGTCCGTTGATCAGCGGACAGAAACGGTTTCTCGCAGCTTAAGTACAGTTTTTTGTTTTACGGCGGTTTTTCACGAAGTCACAAAAGTATGACGTCACAACATTCTGATTGGTCACTTGCAATGTTGATCCTGGAACAATATTTAGTATGATGATCTGGGAACAACACCAACACGACGGTATCAGATCGTGCGAGGTGGTACTAGCAAGGTGTATTATGCAGAAAATGCAGAAAACGAGGAAAAGAACAACAGGCCTCCTAACTGTAGTGGCAAATTTGATGTTTATTGCTTTCTCAATATGCATTTATTGCCACAGACTTGGTGGGTTGAAGGAAAAATTAGATTATTAATGACTTTATTTTCTGCTCTTTTACCACTCTGTGAAATTCTCGCAAACCCTCTGCAAAGGGAAACTTGTGAAAACTGATAAGCAATGACGTGTGTTTATAGATGACTAGAAAATTGTAGATACACATATACTCCCTCACTTTTTACAGCCTCATAACCCAATGCTGAAGAGTGAACTTGCCGTGATATTAAATCCCACGGAGTTCAAAGACGATACAGTTGTTTGATGAAGAAAACACACTTAATAAATCCCATTCATCAATCAAGCATCTGCTTCTGCCCAGTTGTGCGGTCAGAAGGAATTCCAGGCATGTGGAGTGTGGCTTTAAGGAGTGCCACCTCTTCAGTTTTACTCAACAACACAATGCTGTTGACTCCCTCTGTGATCCAACGTGACTCTTTGGGATGGCTACGTGAAACCCCTGGAGACACCGAGAGTCCATTGCATTCTCCTTTAATTAATCAGACTGAGGTGAGATCAAGCAGACTGCACCACTCCCACAGTAGGGTGGGGGGAAAATACTGGAGCTGAGGAATTTTACTGCTTGTTGGGTTTTTGCAGCAGGGAGGGAATTGATGTTTGTTTCCTCTGCTTATGATTATGTTTTTCATTTAGATTTTTTAATAAAGTGATAATGGATGATAGCCAAACGCACACTAATCTGTGTCCTTCCCTGCTGTCTTTATAAACACAGAGCTTTATTGGTCCAGATGCATGCATTTAAAAAGCTTGGGAATCTACAGCCGAGTCTGTCAAATTCAACACCTGCATTTCAGTCCCCCATAAAAACACTTTGTTTCACTCCCAGCGGTGATTTAAGGGCACGTTAGACTCCATCGCATCCCCTTAGCATCAAACTGCAGGTTTCACCGGCTCGCTCACATCCCGAGGGTCATCTGTGTTTATTAAAATGATCACCGGCGTCATGGACTGACAGGAACCGTATGATTACGTCACGAAAAATGTCGGAAAATGTTCAAAGAGGCTGGCGAGAAACGAGGGATTATGTAAGGCTTTATCAAGAAGAAATTCAAACTGATTATATAAATATTTGGTCTGAATTGTTTTAAACCAATTCCATGTAGATCATTAAGCGTTCAAAGCTGTCATTTTTCATTTAATGAAAAACAGAATCAGATTTAAAAAGACGTCAGAGCTGATTTCACATCATTTTGAACACTTTGTTATTTCAGCTGTAATTCTCCTAAATAGCTTGACTGTTAATATGATTCTCAGCTGTAATATTTGTCTATTAAAAACAAACACTTATTGACATGTAGAAACTTTGCAGCATGCGAATGATTTTTCTGTTCATGAACAAACTCATATAGCACTTTCTACTGAGCTCTCGTTGTATTTCACATCCTACATTAACACCTGTGTGACTCCTGTAAGACTGAGGATGCATGTGCCTCTATTTCTCCTATATCAGCAGACTTATGCGCCCGAGATGTGCACTAAAACTTTAAATGAAAAACCTGTTGACATGTCCTCGGGGACAGTGGGAGAGCTTGTGGGACTGCGGCTCTCTTCGGTTCAGCTGGCCCGATGGCTAACGGGCTGCCATGAGGTGTTTAATGGCTGTGTGAAGTTCCCACAGGGGGATGGCTGCTGGGAACATGGATGAATCCGGCCCTCTCACTCCCTCCTGCTCCACAAACACAACTCCAGCTCAGTGATGGATGAAACAGGCCGGAGCCTACCTCTCTTTTATTTATGGGAGCAGCAAGTGCTCTCCCCATTGCAGTGAATGCCATTATATGCAGGGGGAGAAGGGAAAAAGGCAAAAAAGACATCTGACATTGAAATGAGCTACAAGCTTGTAACAGTTCTTCTGGACATGGGAAGTTTTCACAGTTTGTAATATGGACATACCAGAAGTGGAAGTGAGGCAGACCACCAGAACTAGCCTGAGCTCCTCTGCTCTTCCAATCATCTTCTTTGCCCTCCACGGGTTGCTAATCCCTGATTGGGTTGCTGAATATACATTGGGAATTTGGTTGATGGGAGACTTAAGTGTGAAAATTACACTCATATGTGAAAGCTTAAATGCTAGATCTAAACAGCTGCCAACTGTACTTTTTTTCAGTTAGTGAGTGAGCATTCATTTGTTAGCTGTTAACTGTTTCTGGGTCCTAGCTCCTACTGTGAAATTGTTGTTTTAATGTATTGCAATGCTTTTTCCTGAATAGAGTAGAATAGAATAGAATAGAATAGCCCTTTACTAGTGCTCCACACCAACTGTGTGAGCACTACTTGGAATAAAATATGAATAGTAGACAGCAGGAATAAATAGAATCACATCTGGATGTGTAAGAGTGGCCTGAGTGATGGGGGCTACTCTGACCATGGCTCGGATTGGGGGATGAGTGGACTGGAGGTGTTGGACCCGATTGACCTGAGGCGCCAGCCAGAGGGCAGCGGGTCAAACAGGTGGTGTGCGGGGTGCAAGGGGTCACCTGTGTTGGCCCTGGTTTTCCTGAGACAGGAGGATCTTGCAATGGCCTCCAGGGGTGGCAGAGGGCGGCCAATGGCTTTTTTGGCAGTGTTAATTACCTTCCTGTTCTCAGTAGTGGTCCCTGCATACCAAACATCCAGGCAGTAGGAGAGCATCTCCACTGAGGAGCAGTAGTCCAGGTTATTCTTATCAGGACATGGAGGAAGTGCAGAGCCTTCTTTACCAAGGCATTGGTGTTGTGGGTCCAGGTAAGATCGGCAAAGATGTGAGGGCCCAGAAACCTGAAGGTGAAGACATATTCCATCCATCCATTATGAGTTCTTTAGTTTTAAGGATGTTTGCATTCTGGTTATTTTCTGCACCAGTGGGACAAATTGAGCCCAACCACAGTGGTGTGACTGGCATATGTGACAGTGACATTGGTTGGGTGAGTTGGTGTAGAGCAGTGGTTCTTAACCTTTTTGGAGGTACCGAACCCCACCAGTTTCATATGCGGATTCACTGAACCCCTCTTTAGTGAAAAATAAAATAAGATTTTTTTCAAATTCAAGACATACATATGTTTTTTACTGGTGCACAAAATGAGCCGTGCATGTCACGGCGGAGGCTCTGCCGAACCCCTGAGACCAACTTACCGAACCCCTAGGGTTCGATCGAACCCAGGTTAAGAACCACTGGTGTAGAGTCTTAGGTGTACAGGGCGTAAAGTTGGGGGCTGAGAACACAGTCCTGCTGGGATCTAGAGCTGAATGACAGGCGCAAGTCGGACTGATTGAGGCTGATCAATCAGTGTAGTTTCGCGTCTTCAACTGCAGATATGTGCATTTGTCACAGTCTGGCTGGGGCAGACTGTATGTGTTTGCAAAAGAGGACTCAAACGCAGACCAAAAACTGAACGTGGCGTGGATTTAACAAAAAACAAGCCGTTTATTGAGGCTAGCAAAAAAGGTACAAACAAAAGGGCATTGGTGAAACTAAACAATAACCTAAACTGGGTGAACTAAAACTAAATATGAAAAAACCTTAAACATGGTGAACTGACATGGATACCTGAAGTTGTGACATGGATGAGCAGACGACCTGACAAAGAATGACTGAAAGCACACGGACTAAATCCACACAGGAGGATAATGAGGGAAGTGGGAACACATGTGGAAACAGCTGACACACATGAACATAACGACGTCACAAGGAGAGAGTAACACTAAAAACATTGAACATAGGAACACAGGAAACCTTCAAAATAAAACAGGAAATATAATGAGACGCAGACATGACAACATAAGACACACAGACATGAAACACACGAAGGGCAAGGGAGACTTCACAGGGGTTGAAAACACAAGGGGGAACTAATAAGCAAATGAACATAGGAAACCTAATAAGCTTAAACATACACTATAAACATCAAAAGAACTAAAACTCAAAACACTGGCTCATAAGACCCAGGATCGTGACAGCATTTTAGTTTTTTAGAAATCTCTCAGCCAGAATATGGTATATTCTCTTTAGATAGAAACTAGCAAGTTAACTTCCTACTAACTTCTAAATCTGTTAAACCTTGTAAAACCTCTTTTTTTTATAGATACCACGATGTTGAACTTTATTATAACACCTGGGAGAGCAGCCACACTTTATTAAAGAAAAAAACAATCTTGGCTGTTTTTTTTTAACTCTCAGCGATGCCACAGTGTTTGAGTTTGATGTCACACTCAAGAATGGATAGCTGGCATGCTAACTGCTATCATGACTATCATTATGTTAGATCAGCTGCAGTATTTGTCCAAACTTTTTTCAGGAAGTGTTTTCTTATAATCGAACTTAATACTGTTTAATAAAGAGCATCGGTGTAACATTGTGCTGAACATTGGGGGGGTCAAGATCTCTGTCTAAATAAATAAATCTGGGTAAATTCCCAGATGATTAACCCTTTAAGACCTACCATAGAACCAAGTCCGCCAGAGCTTATATTATATTTTTACAGGCTGTAGTGCCATGTTTGGGAGCATTTCAAGTTGCTATACATCAATACAACCATTATAGCCCAAATTTTAATAATATGTATGCATTAAGTTCATAGTAATTACATAAATTGCAAAAAAGTGCAATAAACCAGAAAAACATTTAAAATCGTTTTTGTTTTTTTAACATATATTTCTAGTTAGAGAAATTTAAGAGGCTTATCCCTCAAAACTGTAAATACAAAAAAGTTGCACAAAATAGTTTCCCACCACAGGAAATTTATTTTGAGTGTCTTCATAGTTTTTATTTTGAAATACACCAATTTTTATACACTGCAGGAAAAACGAAAATAAATATTATAATGCAAATTTGCAAAAAAACAGCATATGCATCAAAATAAACTATTTCCAGCAGTGCAATATGAGTCCTAAGCATCCCAGAAACGACACAGAAAGTCATAAAGTCAAACATAACTTTTAAAAACACCAGCAGTGTTGGGGAGTAACGGAATACATGTACCGCCGTTACGTATTTAAAATACAAAATATGAGTAACTGTATTCCGTTACAGGTACAGTTTAAAAAGGTGGTATTTAGAATACAGTTACTTTGTTGAAATAAATGGAGTACACGGCGGTACTTCCCTGTTTCATATTGTGGCGGGTCAGGACTGTTTGGGTTTTGTTTGACAGCTACGTTCTGTTGTTCCAGGTGGCAGCGTTACGGTTGCCATGGTTACAGGGTGACGCTCTCGCTCTGTGTGTTTCCTGGGTGAGAGAGCGCCTGTTGTTGTTGTGCTAAGCTAATAGGCAGAATGCTACAGGTATAGCTCTAAAGAATGTAGCATCATAGGCAGTGTAGTCCGTGCTGCAGGGAGAATGGACTGCCTTACACGTTATGTGTCTGTGAGCGAGGGAGGGAGAGAAAGGAAAAGTACGAGCTGTCATCGAGCAAAAACGGGAGCTGGAAGCATGTAAATATAATAATAACCACTGCAGCCAAGAAGAGTGCCTGACGAGCCCAGTTGTAAGTAAGCTATTAAGACTCGACTGTACACCGTGTTCGTGTTTTCCTCTGAAACAATAAGTCCCGTTGCAGCAGCCTTTCAACGCCTCTCTCTGTCTCTCGCTAGCAAGGTTGACCCAGACAACAAAGTAAAGCTAGTTTTCGGCTACGAGCCCGACACGAACCCACCGTATTACCCAGAGGTCCCTTTACTACGGTTCGGAGCCGCGGACTTTCAGTAACAGTAATAAATCACAGCAATAGTACATTCATGTAGTTGTAAACAGCATGATAATATATTAAGTAATCCAAAGTATTCAGAATACGTTACTCTCATTGAGTAACGTAACGGAATACGTTACAGAATACATTTTGGGGCATGTATTCTGTAATGGAATACATTTTAAAAGTAACCTTCCCAACACTGAACACCAGTATAGGCTCATGAGGCCCTGATGGTAAAAAACTACATTTCCGAGATTATGACGTCACTTCCGGTTTCGGTCAGGTAATGGCGGACATGCGATAGTTCTATTCCAGCGTAGGAAGTGTTACAAACAGCTGATCGGATTGGCAATATTATGTTTTTGTTGCTGCAAGTGCTTTTTATGCAATTTTTGCAAAGCTATATGTGGAAGGAAACCGTGACCTAGGAAAAGCTGATGGCATAAGATGCAAGTACAACTCCTCCGGTTTCATATGCAAAAAGAAATATTGCGCTAGCTTACCTGGTTGCAGTTCTACCAGGATTTAAAAATAGTTACGCAAAACGGAGCGTGCCCGCTCCGACCGGCTTTAAAGGGTTAAACATGCAACTATTTTCCTGGTAATAACTGAAATGAGTAAAGAAAATCAACAGCCTATTTATGCAAGATAATTGCATTGGGGGGGCCGGGGGGGGGGGGGGGTTATATTGGTTGGGTCTGATTATTGGGGGGGTCATAACCCTCCTGGAAATTACGCCCCTGATAAAGAGTAACTTGCTCAAGCTAACAAGCTAGCTAATGGCTCCACTTCAAGGTATCTCAGACTGTTAAAAAGTGCTTGGTTTCAGACAGTTGCTTCTACCCATGGCGCTGTATGATGATAGGTACGTGTCCTTTATATGGTCACACAGCTTTGGATAGGAGCACAAGAGGCAGCCAATCAGAAGAAAGTTTGCCTAGCGGGAGAGGAAAGAGAATTAACACACCTTGTTTCAGACAGTGGATGAGAAACTGCATCAAGTCCCAGTATGGGATAAGCATGGATTATTTTCAACTTTAAATCATGCAAAGCTACTCTAGTGGAATCCACTGTATGTTCAGTCCACTGTAAATCACAGCTACAGGTATAGTGGGTTCCCCCATTTTTGTCTACCTAGTTCACCGTTATTTTTAAGGCCAGCACTAATAAAATGACTCACCAACAGTTGAATATGAGTAGCAGATTAACCAGTAGTACCACTTCAAGTCAGGTGTGGTGGCTGAAATGTATGGCGTGGTCCTGTTTACCCTAAAGAAAGATAATTCACTGTGGGAGGAGGAAAAGAAGAAGAAAAGAAGAATGTTTACTATTGTAATAAATGGTGATTTCTATAGTATGTGTTTCTCAATCTTGGGATTGTCCACATACCTCTGGCCAAGACGAGTGTTGTGATAGTCCTGGGTGGCGCCTGTGACTTCAGCTGTTTCAGATCCGGAGGCTGATGGCGGGGGTCTGGAAACAACTTTAAAGGGCTAAACAATATTGCGCACAAGTGCTTCTGGAATTCTTCTTGTTTTCAGCATTAGTGGCCTATAGATTTACAAAACACTTCAAATTAATCAGACAAGTATGATTGGAATTGTAAATTGTAGTGCACTTGTTTTTGTATTTTTCCTTTTAGTTTCAGTTCAACACTTCCATAAGTGTTTCATCGCCATCCAGACTGAGAGTGATTTTAAACCAGACAAAGAATACATCATTTATATTGCCTCGATTGGAGGGAAAACACAGTGTCTGCACTGGGTGATTAACTGTTGACGCTCTAGCAATCAGGTTTTATTTATCGGGGATATTTCTGAACGTGCGCTTCTCCTAGCCAAGTGCTGCAAAATATGATCGATCGAGCCATAAAACTCTCATCTCCATTAACGTAGAAGTTTTTTAAGAAGGTATTTGGCTTTGCAGTCTCCTAGTCATATACCATTTAACATTCAATGTCCATCTCTCTAAATTTATTAGAGCAGAAATTGCTCAATATCTAGAGGTAAAATAGTGCAGCGACTTCCGAGTTTCCCTCCAAAGTCAACGATATGGTGCAGAGATTTCCTCTAAAGTTGAGATTTTTTTGCATTTAATGACTGGCCCACTATACACGGTAGTAGGAGAGGGTTTTGTTATGCGTTTAATTATCTATGTTCTTCCAGGTCGCGTGTCCACTAAAGATCCCGGAGGCATCTGCTGGTTAAATTATGTCTCTTTTCAGTGGAGGCAGAAAACACAGTGTCGGCCCAGTGCTTCTTCCTGCTGTCTCAGATATGCTGACTAAGGGAGCGATCGCAACACACTGTGATAACGGCATGAAACCAACCAGGCCTTTTTGAGCAACTGTTAAATTTAGGCATGTGAGTTTGGCTGAACAAAATCGAGAGAGAGAGAAAAATAAACAGGGAAACGGGCCCTCGCTGTCTTGTTAAAACAATAGCACCACATCATTATAGTTGTTCTCAAGAATAGTGACAGTCTATCATCTTCAACAGGGGGAAAAAAAACAAGCAGCATTTTATTTGTGAGTTCTGTCCCACGCTTCTACTGATCTCAGTGAGAATTTGGAGATGATGCAAACATTTTAATGTTTAAAGTGGAAAAGTTCTCAGCAGATACACAGATGGTAGACCGTGCGTCATAAAAAGAGACACTTTCTCATAGAACAGTTCTATAAACAATTAGCCTTAGCTGTCATAACAGTAATAATCCTGCCCACGCCCCGGTATCAGCCTGCTCTGCTCTCACACCACACATTTGCCTTTTCCATGAGAAAAGCAAATGCAAAATGTGATAGTCGTGCCCAGCTATCAATTATGTTGTTGTCAAGCACAGAGATGACTTTTTCTCAGGGAACATTACTTTATAGCAGCATGTGGGTTGACAGATCCTCCCAGAATAGGCTAATGGGCATCATTATTCACCGCATAGTGGGAGCGTACGTTCAGAAACCTTCTTTGCAACCTGGGTCAAGTTTGGGACACTGAATCCGGCCTGGAGTTCCAGAGACTCTTTGACATCTGATAAGGGCTGGAACTCTGAATTGATCCTGATCTTAAACTCTCCTAAGCTGGGTAGATTGTGGAGATATCGGTCTTAGCCTCTCCTGGGTCTTGCACCCATGGCTATACGGATAGGAAACAATTTCCACTGCACTTGGAGCTGATTGCATTGAGCCCGTCCAAAGGGGTCAGAATAAAGTAGAAAATAACTGACGCCTGATTAATCAGCAACAGGCCTCAAATATAAAACAGCTTCCATCTGGGGCAAAAAAAAAGGAATATACTGGCTGTTTATATCTATACTGACTGTTTATGTATTGGAGAAATGCTATCAAGTTTAGGGAGAAAGATGCTACGCTGCAGTGTTATGCTACTGCCCCAAAATAACCTCCTCAGATGAGGAACTATGACACAAACATACAAACAAGCATAAAGGCACCAGAATGTCTGTGGAAGTAGCCATAAAGCCTTGAGGGAAAAAAAACTCCAGTTTGTTGATCTGGGAAGGAGAATATGCCACTGTTTACTTCTCAATCCTGCAGACTCTATTTTGCAATGCCAGTGAACTGAGCACGGTGTCTGCGGCTTTTCAAGATAGGCTGCATTACATACGATACCCTCCGCAAGGGAGGGTCGATGAATTACTGTCTGTGCCATTATAATTCAAACAGCATAAGATGCCATCAGCCAGCTTCTGTCCAGAGAGGTTTGTCATGATCAGAATTAGATTAAAAATTTATGAGTATAAAAAACAGGGAGGGTACCGGGAGGGAAGGATCACTAGTCACGGTCTGCTTGGCACTACCACATTAGTACAATCGGCATCACTGCGGTTAGCGATGATGACATCAAGAAAATTGGTTTGATTCACTCATCTGTACGGATTCAAAATGCAACGGGAGGTTTTGGTTAGAGACTGACTACTGCCTGTCATAAATCTGTTTCTCATGGGCTCCATAATCCCCGACATGCCATGTCTACCACCCCCACAAATACTTTGCTCCTGTTTTAAAATCATCCACAGCACATTTAATTGTTTCTGTGCGCTCTTAAAGGAGAAAAGCTTTAATGCCTCTGCTGATTTTAGTTTTTGCACAAATGTCTGCTAAATGAGCTCGCCTTATTGAAAACATGCTTTGGCTGAAGCGCTTTGGGTGACCACCAGCTTTATGTGAGTGTGTGCTTGCACAAGGGTTGATGTGATTTAAAAAAAAAAGACAGCATTTCTCATTACCCAATAAATGAATATGGTTCACTCAGACACCACATGGTGATGTGGTTGCCAATAGGACCTCATGAATGCCTGAAAATAAAGCTGACATCCCCACCCGGGGATGGCTTTGTCCAGACCTGGGTGATAATCTTTGGAAAATGACCAGCTGACAAGGGTAAGGAAATAAAGTTAGCTCATATCTTGTTAACTAAATATATTAAACTTGTGAAATGTGAATTTGTTGCAACTGCTAAAATGTCTTGAACAAACTGTTTGTGGTTTTCTTGTGTCAGAGTTCATTTGAAAACAATGCATTACACTTGAGCTGGTAATCTGTACTTTATTTGTATGTCTAAACCCAGAAAATTAAGAAAAACTCCTACTTCCTGAACTTCTAGTTCAACATGGGGGTGCTGAAGATAATCCAGAAGAAAAGGGGGCCTATGGAGCTTTAGTCCAAAAATGGGAATTTTATTGGGTAAACATTTTTCCTCCGGCATTGCCAGCTATAAGTTGTGATAGGGGCTGGCGACAAAGAGTCGTGTGAAAAAGAATTTTACAGGACTATGGAGGACTTTTTGCAGAAACTCCAAAACATACCCAAGAGCTACATCTCAAAAACTACAGGCCTCAGTTAGCATGCTAATTATTAAAGTTCACATAAGAAAGTTCACATCGGAAATTAGAAAAAGACTGAAGTAAGGTTTTTTGTAGACGTTGCCAAGGGAAAGCCTGGCAGCATGGGTTAGGTTTGCAAAGTTACATATAAATAAACCACAAGATGTCTGGAATATTGTCCTTTGGACAGACAAGATCAAAGTGGAGATGCTTCACCATAAAGCACAACAAACTGCTCATACTAGCTGATAATAGAACGGCTGAAAAAGAAAAGAATCAAGGTCAAAGTGCAGACCCCAACATGATTGTAATGCTGTGGTGGGACCTTAAGAGAGCTGTGCATGAATGAATAAGGTTTGCAGACCTCAAGCCCACAAACTTTAATAAACTGACGCAACTTGTAAAGGAGAGTGGGCCAGAATTCCCCCACTAAGATGTAAGAAACTTCAGTATATTGCTGCTTAAGGTGACTGTACATGCCACTGAATTGTGGGTGTACATAGTTTTCACAGAACTGCATAGACTGCCTGTGGAAACTATTTTCCTACATACAATTTGTTCCCTTGATTACCTAGATACTTTTTTTTCATTGTGGGAGTACCGCTGCTTAAAAAGTAAAAGCGGAGAGTCTTAGAACCAGAGATGGGCAGTAACGCGTTACTTGTAGCGCGTTACTGTAATCTGATTACTTTTTTCAAGTAACGAGTAAAGTAAGGGATTACTATTGCAAAAACGGTAATTAGATTACCGTTACTTTCCCATAGTAACGCTGCGTTACTGCGTTACTAAAACCGTGATTTTTTTTGCGAGAATGTCTCATGACAGTGACGTAAGCGAGTGCGACATTCCTGACAACAGCTGTGTGCAGATCAACAATGGATCATATGTCAAGTGCGGGAGAGAGTATGAGCATGCAGCGTTTAAAGCGTGGAAGTACTGACCGTATTTTGAGTTTGATTCCATAAAAAGTGACAAAAACATTAGTGTCCGTTGTGCGTGGGAAGAAAACGTCTTTATTCACCGGAAAAAAAATCCTAAACAAGCTCCGAGTGCGCTATGACGTAATGGGAAATTCACAGAGAAACTTGCAGATTCTTCCACTGACCACTGCGGCACACCTGCACCAGGGTAAACCTCCGCTACACCACTCCTGCTTTACAGGTGAAAATAGAGCAACTTTATTTATTTTCTGCCGTGTTTTACTTGCATCTATTTGAAAGACTGAGTGTAAACACACAAAAAATATATATATTTTATGTGCTGGAATGTGCAGAAAATAGGTTTAAACGTTAAACTAATTTCTTCAAGTCAGAGAATGTTGCATATAATTTAATTTTTGCTTGATGCTTAAAGTTAAAAGATTAAAACTGATGAAACAAGTTAAAAATAAAGAGACTTTTCCATTTGATTACATTTTGTATGATGGATTGTAGAAAAAGTAGAATTGAGCTGAAAGATGTATCGCTTTATCACCTATTCAGGTTGTAAATCGTGTTTTTAAAAAGTAACTAAGTAACTAAGTAATTAATTACTTTTGAAAATGAGTAATCAGTAAAGTAATGGGATTACTTTTTGGGGGAAGTAATCAATAATTAGTTACTGATTACTTTTTTCAAGTAACTTGACCAACACTGCTTAGGACAGCATATTGATATTGCACTAAGGTACTTCCTCTACTTCCCTGGATTTGTGTAAGTTATTGAGAGGCACAAGATTAAACCATTGACTAAAGCAGACTGGAGACTGACCTTCAAAGAAGGTTTTTTCAAAAAAGAAAAAAGATACTGTACTTCTCTGTCTGAAGAATGTGTCTATGGAAAACATTTAGCCATAAAAAACAGTTAAATAATAATAACAAGTGTAACTTGATAAGCTAAAAGAGTCGGTTGCTTTTGCCTCTAGTAGTAATTTAATGTGTCTGCAAAATAAATTTATTGTAATATTTATTTCTATTATGTAAAAATGCTTAAAATTTGCCATTTTACAATATTTAGCAACATTTAAATAAACAGAAGGACTGAACTTACATCTCTTATCCCATGCCAAAGGGATCTCTGCTGCACAACCATTTTTTTATACAAAAATTTGCTGTTATGCTGTTACAATGTTCTACACATTCAATGCAGCAGTTTACAGCCTGTCAAATGTCTACAGGCATTATAATTGCTTGTGTGTGTGGAGCAACTGACCTTGCTTATGTCAGCTTTCCCAGAGTTGTCAGAATCATTGACCTCAAGCTAATTACAGAATGACAGGTTGTGTAAACTCTTGATAATACACGTGTAGGGCTGACCTTTCGTGCCCTCTCAGTCACACACATAATAACATGCATATACTATACAGTCTGCAGCAGCGGACACATGATATTTGGAATAAAGTGCATAAAAAGTTGGTAAATTGCCTTGGACGCGACTCAAGTGCTACTAAAGCAAATAAAGATTCGATTCAGTTCTACTGGAGTTTTGTTGTTGTACTATAAATAACCACAAGCAAAACAACACATTTTTCTAAAACATGACTATGAGTTAGTATTTCAGTGCACGTTTGTTCAAGATACAAAGTCCATAAGGTGATGATTAAGCATGGAAATGCATTCTGCCTCTGGGATCTTGGGGCTCGCTGTGGTTGTTTAGAATTGTTTGTTGACAGCCCTGTTTCCTATCCTCTGCACCTCCTGTTGTCCTGAGCACATATGGTTGGCTCGCTTCTCTACATGCCTGGCCTCGGCCGAGAGACAGAAAGAGAGCCGTTCACGGCTCAGTGGAAGCTCCTGACCCGTGCGGTGCTCCTGTCCATCCGAGGAAAAATGTCACCTGCTTCTAAGACTTTCTACTCATGCTTCGTCATAGTTTCTCTGGGATGCATCTGGAGCATTAAGCAACACTAACAACGCTCTGATTCACTTACCGAGGTGCAGTCTGGATGCTGAAGCTAACACAGAAAGTCTCGCCTCTATTCTGACCCCAGCTTCCCCCTTCCCTGCAGAGAATTATACTATGAGCTTGCAGGAAATGCTATCCACCTTCCAAAGCTTGTATTGCTGGAAGAACACAAAATGAGTTGAACTTGTGCTTTCCACGTTCCTCACTCCTTTAGGCAGCCAGACATCTCTTCTGGTTTCCATTTGTTTTAAAGCTATTAGTGTTCATGACCTGATAAGGGAGTGGTTGGCGTAGCGCAAACATCCGTCTCTGAGTATATCCGTCATCGTCCATATGTGTTTGACCAGAGCAATAATATCCTCTCCTGGAAAAGTTTGAGTGGGAAGCCTGGGAGGTGAAACTACTGGGATCGAAACAGTTTTAGTTTATGTAATTCTTAATGAAGGTCTGAGCAAGATGTGCTCTATTACTTTGGTAAATATTCTCCATCTCCATAAACATTTTTGGCAGCCTGAAACATTGCATTGCACAGGCAGCTGACCAGAAACCCAACACTTTAAACTCATTTATATTTATATGGGTTTGGCATCCTGGAGAAAGTTCTTCACATGCTATGGATGTCAACTTAAGTCATTTTCCACTGGTGCTGTTTTCAGTCAACAGCGAGAGAGATTTGCTTGCTTTTGTAAGATGGATTCCACTGGCAAAAACAAGCACCAGTCAAGCATCTCTTTATTTGCAGATGATATACAGTCTATTTTATTTGACTGTCTCTTGTGCACTTGGCAGAACATCAACTAAGTCTGTGTTGACAGTGCCTAAGCCATTCAAGTGGCTGCTTTTTAGACAATGTTCTGACGATGCGATAAACAAGAAGCCTGTGCGGCACAGAGCTGAAATTAGATATTTTACCATAGCATCGTGTGACTTCAAAGCCACCTAAATATGCATTTGGAAGCAGCGTCTCAACATTTGCTGCATGTAAACTTGCACTGAAGACGTGGCGAGATGGAGACGAGTCGATGATCGCACTGCAGCGAGAGCAGGATATCTGGAAAGCTGTGAGTGTGTGTGAGTTGAAAGATGAGTTTAACACATAGAAAACTGAAGATCCAGCATCAGCAAGAGTCCTGACAGGGACTAGAAAGAGAGAGCATATTTCTCCTGTTTTGGCTTCCCTTCATTGGCTTCCTGTTAAATCCAGAATTGAATTCAAAATCCTGCTCCTCACATACAAGGTCTTAAATAATCAGGCCCCATCTTATCTTAATGACCTTGTAGTACCATATCACCCTATTAGAGCACTTCGCTCCCGCTCTGCAGGCCTACTTGTTGTTCCTAGAGTATTTAAAAGTAGAATGGGAGGCAGAGCCTTCAGTTTTCAGGCCCCTCTTCTGTGGAACCAGCTTCCAGTTTGGATTCGGGAGACAGACACTATCTCTACTTTTAAGATTAGGCTTAAAACTTTCCTTTTTTCTAAAGCATATAGTTAGGGCTGGACCAGGTGACCCTGAATCCTCCCTTAGTTATGCTGCAATAGATGTAGGCTGCCGGGGGATTCCCATTATGCATTGAGTTTTTCCTTTCCAGTCACCTTTCTCACTCACTATGTGTTAACAGACCTCTCTGTATTGACTCATATCTGTTATTAATCTCTGTCTCTCTTCCACAGCATGTCTTTTATCCTGTCTTCCTTCTCTCACCCCAACCGGTCGCAGCAGATGGCCCCGCCCCTCCCTGAGCCTGGTTCTGCCGGAGGTTTCTTCCTGTTAAAAGGGAGTTTTTCCTTCCCACTGTCACCAAAGTGCTAGCTCATAGGGGGTTATATGACTGTTGGGTTTTTCTCTGTATTCATAAAGCGCCTTGAGGCAACTTTTGTTGTGATTTGGTACTATATAAATAAAATTGAATTGAATTGAATTTTTATTCCTATGATGCAGAGGTAGTAACCTTATTGTGCAACACAGGCCACATAGTCTGATTTTAAAATCCCTGACAAATAGTACCTTCACCGTCAAGTGACTGTTGTTATTTATGACCCCCTGCCTCATATTTATATGTGCCGCTGTGATGAGATAAATAAAAATGTTTATTCATGGCACACATTCAACAAGGTGCTATAAAGATTTCTTAGAGATTTTGGTCCATACTAATCAGATTTGTTACAGATTTGTCACCTATAGCAACCCAAAGTTGTTGTATTGGAGATCTGGTGACTGTGGGGACCGTTTGAGTACAATTACTCAATGTCATGTTCAAGAAACCAGTTTGATTTGAGCTTTGTGACATGATGCATTATCCTGTTTAAAAGCAGTCACCAGAAGATGGGCACATTGTGGCTATAAATGGACGTAACTGGCTGATTAGGTATTTGCATTAGTGAGCTGCTGAACAGGTGTGCCTAATGAATATATTCCTCATTACGATTCAAACAACCTGTTGAGATGTACAAATGCACTAAACTTTCCTTACATTTTTACTCCTGTGCTACATCCTCATTGAAAAAATTGAATTATATAACTTCTGTACAGTTTTCGGCCCCTTTGGTGGGTCTTGTGCTTGACAACTGTGTCCTGGAACAAGATGCGAATGTAATGTACGTCCACACGTACCCGGGTATCTATGCGTTTGCACCTTTCGTCCACACGTAAACGGCGTTTTCGGTCACTGAAAACAGAGATTTTTAAAAACGCCTGCCAGGGTGGATATTTTCGAAAACTCTGTTTTTGTGTTTACGTGTGGACGAGAAAAACGGAGAAAACGCAGCGTCAAAGGTGTGCGCCGTTTTTTGACGTCACACTGTGCGCCACATTATTGTTTCGGTGAAATGAATTTCTACAATACTGTTACTGTTAATTGTACTCTCTGCAGTGTTTAAATGCTTACATATACACACACAGTTACTATCCCTCCACACATACGACTCGGTTCTGCTTCTATGCCCCATCTTTGTTTACTATTTCCCACCAAGGCTTCTAGACTTCTGATTGGCCAAGATTTCTACACGGTTATGATTATATCGCTACCTGTTGCTTTGGCGTGTTCCTAGCAGCGTTTTCCTTCATTTTTGCATTTACGTGTGGACGGGATTATTTTTAAAAACGAAAACGGAAAATCTCCGTTTTCAAAAATACCCGTGTACGTGTGGACGTAGCCTAAGACAGATTTGGAAAGTGCTGCTAACTGTGTTATGAACAAATATGACAGCAGTTTAACAAGTAAACAATACGTGAAATAACTTCTGCTTCAGAGAACTTGCTGTTTTTGAGTGACTGTAAAAAGGTTTTATTACTTTGTAATGTAGCGACATCGATAATTGAAGTACTACTAACACTGATGCTGTGATTTGGCACGTTTTAGTAAAAATGGCATTTTGAATGAATCACTTTAAGGGATTTTCTTTATTTCCACAGGTTGTTTCTAAAAGTACTTTTTACTCTCCTTTGTACTTTTACCTTCCTCTCCTCGTATTCTCACACCAGGAATAGCGGTGCAAAAATTCATAATAACTTTTCTAAATTTCGCACACTTTACAAAGCCATCCACAGGACGAGATTGGACTCATGTCTCGGGCCGGGTCTGGCTCCTGGGCCCTATGTTTGACATCCCTGCCGTAGTGCAATCCTATCATTTATTCACCCACATTTGGACAAAGGAAGTCAGTAATCATTTGCTGTGGCCTGTGTGTCAGTTCTATAAATATGCCTTATCGAGGCCATGACTCAACTAGGAACTGTTTGTGAACTCTTGCTGTTGTGTGTACCGAACTGAATCCACTTCTTGCACTCGTAACAGAGGAGGGACCCTCAGGGACTTCTGCACCTGGTATTCAAAACTTCACCGATGACACTTGCGCCGGGGCCTGACCGAAGTGTCGTACACTTGCATCGCTTGCTGAACATAAATCATGTTTGGCTTCTCATGCACCTCTGTATTTCCCAGGTCTGTACGGGTTACTTGCAGGTCGCTGTGTGTGCAAGCGGTAACGCGGGGCAGATGCTTTGTCACCATCGATATATTTATGTACTGTTTATATACAATTCTTAAGGATGTGTTATTGAATTTCTTAGGAAACTTTTCCATGCTAGTTGCCTGGCATGGCATATCTCTCCTGGAAAAGAGGGCTTGGAAATGACATAATGACAGCACATTATAGATGATGTAGTGAAATTTAATATCTACTGTTCTGCCTTGGCACAACTGAGGACAAGCTCTCAGTCACAGTTACCACAGTGATTTTCTGTTTTGTGTTTGCACTTAAGTTTATTTGGTCATTTAAGGGAGCTCTTGTGCTGCCAATTAAAAATAAATACTTCATGTAGGCTGGCGAGATTTTTAATGCTTGCATTGCATAAGTGCAAAGATTCGGTGAGCTTGGGTAGTATTGCTGGCAAGTTTGGATGGGCTACGACAAGCGTCCATTAAAAGCTCGCAGCACATCGAGCTCAGAGCCTCGAGGGAAGAGAGGTGGAGAGGAATAATGTTGAATGACGGCTATAGCCACCCGCACACGCAGAGAAGCGTTGGTGTTGCGACTGAGATGTCGAGAATGTCTTCTTTTGTAAAGTTGTGCAGACAAGCAAACCTCATCTTCTTCTTTCCACACACAGCAATGCATGTACACTCAGAGAGAACACTTTAACCTTCAATATTCAGCATTTACTTATATCATATTGTAGCACATAGAAGAGGAAGAAGTGTTATGTTTTTGTAAATTTACAGAATTTTCTTGATTTATACATTCTCCTGTCATTAAAGCTGTATTTTTCATTTGTGCAGCGGTCTTTGCGGCTTACACCTCAATGTCAGATGTTAGATTCAACAGTTTTTTTAACTGCTACTCTGAAAAAAATTCGAGACCAACTCAGGACAACTAAATCTGAAGAAAAACAGCAGCTATTAAAGGTTCGGGACACCAGCGGTTTGGTTTTTGTGGTTCGGTTGAGGACATTAAAACAAACATATCCTCGTTAGCAATCGCAGCAAGTTGATGTATGATGCTAATGAAAATTTGCTTATGTAGGCTCTCTTGTCACAGCTGCACAGTAACACGTGGGCAGTTTCTGGAGTCTGGGAATATTTGAAGACTATGATTCCACGCCCTCGATTTGAGCCACTGCCAGTATAAATTACTTGGTGCCCAATAAGGCTAACCTCTGTAAACAGATTCTGTATATGATTGTGTAGGATATTTAGGCTGGTCTTAACATTTTTTGACACTGGGAGGTTTCTGGTGTTTAGTCCAAGTTCTGGTGTTTAGTCCAAGGGGAGTTTTATGTGCTGAAATGCATCAGATAACTGTCAGCTATAGTCTTAAGAAAATTTTGCTTTCCATGTTAATCTGTAACAAAAAGACAGAAAAAAAGCCTCTGACTACTAAGGAAAACTGGTTATTAGGGATGCACCGATACCGGTATCGGGTATTGGCCTCGCTACCACATTTTCTAAAGTACTCGTACTCGTTAAAAGTCCCCCGATACTGGGAACCGATACCACGGTCTGAGACCTGTCTATGTTTGAGCGGCATGTAAGGGGTTAATCACTCAATACTTGAGTTGCACTGTCACTGTTTAAATTTTTTTTTCATAATTATTTATTCTGTGATATGTTGCATACAGCATGCTTTTCATTTTAAATAAATGTTCTTAATTCCAAACCAGTCCCTTGTTTTTTGTTTTTTGTTTGTTAAATTATGGGACTAAAGCTGTTACCTGTAAATTTAAATCATGTTTTTATTAAGTACTCGGTATCGGCGAGTACTGAAATGCAAGTACTCGTACTCGTTTCCAAAAAAGTGGTATCGGTGCATCCCTACTGGTTATTATCCTTTAAATATACAGACTATTTGTGAGGTTCCCAGTTTGCAGCTGTTCACCAAGCATATTAATGTGAGACATGTTTGACACATTATTTTCCAGATAATAAAGGAATAGATGTTACCAATTGTTTTGTGATTTTATACAGAAATATCAGAAATCCAATCAAAAGATTCTAAAATGTTCAGTGTTACTGTTTGTTTCTTGCTAATCTATATTAATCTAACTCTATATTCTGGAAAATGAAAAAAAGGCTTCTTTGGGGGAAAAATTAACTTTATGTGAGTGTTTGGGTTTTTTTTCCAAGACTTGGGAAGGCCACTGCAGGGCTCAAGGCTATCTCAGGCCTAATTCTGTGTGTCAGTTTACAGTCTTTACTATCCTGTTTAATACAGGCTAAAATCGCATAATAGCTTATTGTAGAACTTGTTAACAGAGTGTTAAAGGGTGGGTTTATTGTACTTATTGGATATGACAGTTAAAGACTTTTTATAGAGATTGCCTAACTGGTATTAAAATGCTTAAGATTAATGATTTGAGTGCCTTTGAATACATGCTCAAAGATATCCAAGAAACCTGCTGTGCTCAAGTACCAGCCTTCACTTTTGCAAAGGGAGTTGACAAATGCATTCATATCTGCTCGCAAACTCTTTGTTATAGCCTGCAAGTCATTTATTATATGCTACTTATGAATGAGAGCAAGCTGACACGTTGCCAGTTAACACCTTCGAAGACAAATGATACCAAAAAAGCCGTTTCTTTCAAATATATCTGGCTTTACTTTATTCATGTACTGTACAGTTTTTCACTTCCAAAGTCTTTATTATACTATATGACAATAATGGCTATCATTTACTACAAAAGGTTGCATAAATAATTTAAATGTGGAAATAAAAAATAAATATGCAGTTCATTCTTTGTTTGTTTTTTATAACAGTCCTTCGTTGTGTCTGTAGAAAAACGGCCTTCCCTGCTTCTCTGCAACACCTTGTCATGTGAGGGCAGAAGACCACACAGGTATGATATGTACAATCGCGCTACGCATCGCAGCTCTCGGCTAACATAACAAGCCCCTTCCAGTTGCTCTTTCAAACACACAGTTGGAAAAAGAAGCAAACATAGTCAGCATGGACTGGACAACCAAATCAGAAAGCAGTTTGAGCACAGCTGACAATATGTGGAAACACTGTGACTATTCTTCACGAGTTCAGGAGGAAGGAGCTCGCGCTGTCGGCAGCGACACACTGGGTTCCTCTTCCTTGCTGGATTTAATCATAAAAAACCCAATTATTGTTTTTATTGTGTTATTTTTATTCCTATCTTTCCTGTCTGAGCTATTTACAGATTGAGAGCGGAGAGGAGTGGAGGTGTCTCGCAACCAGCAGGCTAACACGGCAGATGGATTTTGGCTCGCTCACTGCTCTGTTTGGCCCGTTGCAAAAGAATTCCAGTGTGGGTGTGCTGGAGAGCGCTTTGCCCCTAGGTAACAACATAACCACGCACATTTTCTGATGCCTCCTACACACCATGTGCACTTTTTCGTGTGTGATTCCAGCAAACAGGAACCGGCTATGACGACAGGAAGAGGCTTTTTTTTATGACTCAAATCCCAGCACAGGAATGGGCTCATTTAGTGATTAAGAGGAGCCACAGGAAGGCCCGGTGCCCTTGTGGTGTTAGCGCTGCTTTCTCCTCTACTTCTCTGTTTCTTCGCGTGTACTTGTGGGGAAAGCACTACCGTAACTGACAGGGCTGGTCAGGGCTTCAGCAGCGTGGAGAGTGCTGTAGGTCTGTCCTGATGAGTGAGGCCTTTAGCGGGCTGTCAAAGAACCGCCTGGACCGCAGTATAGACCAGGGCCTCTCAAAACCTGTCAACATGCCTCCATCAGAGACCCCAGAACTGCCGCCTTCTCCTCTCCACACACAGCTGAAAGGAGATGGATTACAACCACTCTGGAGCACTGGATACACCTTTTTTCAGCTTTTAACAGAGCTGCACCGAGCGTACGTCTGCATCTGCTGGATGTTTGTGCAGATGGGTCTGAAACCTCGAGGAGTTCTTATTTTTCATAAAGAAAAGCTGTTGGAGTGGAAGTCTGAGCTGTTGGGGTTATCAAACACCATTCATCTTCATGGCAAGCCCTGGCACTGACTCATTTTGTCATGCAAAAAAGCCAAGTTCACAAATATGCAGACAGGTGGCTGAACAATGTACGGACTGACGACTTAAATCAGTCCAGCGTTTTAGCTTATGGATTTGCAGTCTTTGAAATTGTATCTCCTCGCTATTTGAAGGAGATATGTTGGTTGATGTGTTGTGTAACGTGTGCGTGAGTATGAGTATATCTGTCCCGGGATGCCAAGGGGGAGGATCAATATGAGTTCCCCGTCAAAGGCGTGTTGTTCTTGCTCCGATCTTGAGGCAAACGACTGTGCTTCTTGCTGCGTTGCGTCTTAGGGACCTCCTTGGCCACCGACTGGTTGTGATGCGGCCTGAAACGCTTGCACTTGCAGGAGGTGACCACGCGGATTTTGTACGTCCGAGTGTTGCCGTTGGGACACTGCAGCTGGACCCTGCGTGTCCGGGAGTGCGCCGGGATGCAGCGGTAGTCTGAGGCGCTGCTTCTCCACCACTTGCCACGGAGGATGGAGTTCGGCATGAGGTGCGCCGGCAGACACTGACCCGAGCACACCAGCTCTCGGACAGGCTTGGCACTGCGGCAAGAGCCGTCGGTGATGTAACGGGTCGAACGCAGCTCCCTGCAGCTCACCTCCGAGGCACCTGGGTTGAAGAGAGGAGATAACAGTTAACACTCATGGATCAGGTCCAGAACAAACACGCAGAGCGCTGCGGACTTTCCGCAGGGCGACTGCAGCTGTGTCTTATTTCAGTGTGCGATCGTTTGCCTCGGTCTGTTTCTGACTTCACGTGTGGCGTTATTTATGTGAAAAACAAACAACGTAAGGCCAATAAAGTCTGAACCGGAGGCGGCGTTACATTTCAGCTCCGACACGTTACGAGACACAAAAGAGCAGCTGAAAAAATCCACTTTTCTAAATTCGGCCTAATACAGTAATTTTTTTACTTTTAAGTGGAGGCTTAAGCCAATGAGATCAGAGTTTCTGAATTTGATTTATGGTCTGATCATTAGCTGACAACTGGGCCTGACGAAGAAATCCAGCTGGCAGCAATCAGCTGATAGCAAATCCAGACCAGAGGGCCATTAAAAAGCTCAATCAAACCGAACGGAGGTTTGGTCTGGAAGGAAAAAGCTGGCATTCACCGTTGGCCCTCAGGAAATGTATGTGGTGATGGAAGAGTAAATAGCTGTCTGGTTATTTTAAGGCAGCGCTACAACTGTACACTTCTGAATAAACTGGACATCTGCCAGGCTGATTCGAGACAGCACACTCAGGCTGTAATCCTATATTTCAGCTGCAGCTTTTTAACAGCCGTACGCATGAGTTATTGTCCTGTGTTTCTTTTTCTTTTTTCTTACAAGCTGCATGTTCAAAAAAAAAAGGGAAAACGAGGAGGCAAAAGAACTGTTGGTTAAGAAATGATACACTCGGAGAAGGATCTGTTTTCCTCTGTGGCTTTCTGTGCAAAAAGGGCTGAACAAAGGATTTATGTGAGGTGACTTCCTTTTTTTCCCTCCTCACAAGAACATGATCTAGTGTTATTCTGCGGCTGCTGGTGAAGGCGACCGCAGAAGTATACAACGCCTACAGCGTACACCGGGTGGCGGTTTGCACCAGTTGCCACCATATGCCAAAACAGACAGGTTGTCTTATTTATGAAGCACCGGGATGTGTTTTAATCCAGCCTAACATTTTCAATTCTCCACCCTGGTTTTCGAATTACTAATGAGCCTGAAATTTTCATGATTACACACTAGACTACTGTAGAGTTGCGTGAGCTGTTCTTTTCCCTCAGCTGTGGGAGACAAGCCTCTGGGGAAGACTGGAGGGAGGCCAGGCAGTGGTCACAGCCTCTTTTGTGACCCCACAGGGGAAGGGATAACTTGAGAATTAAGATATGGTTGAAGAAAATAATCCAGGAGAGTTCTGCCTTCATAAGCTGCAAATTCACTGTAAAAGCAAGAGATGCATTTTCCATCCCTGCTAATAACTAATAAATTCCTGTTAAATGAGATCTTCTGGAGCTGTTGCTTGGCGTGTGATTTTTTTCCCATTTTTTTACCCAACAAAATCAGTCACATTAACTCTCCTCGACTTAATAATCACTTCTTGTCAGCTGTTGCTCTTCTAATCTAATCAATCACCTCCTCTGATCTCCGAACCAAGGGGCCATAATTGAACAAAAATGTTGCACCACCCATCTCGAATCCATGAGACCAAGCATGAGATTATCCTGCATGCGCCACTTAATCAGAACACACAACCGTTACCGGCCACAGGTGGGAATCATTGTCAAAGGCAGTGTTGCATTTAAAAAGCAATTTCTAAACCCCCCCAAAGACATCTCCCCGAAGAGCAAACTGTGGGCTTTTTTCTGTTTGGGAGACATGTTGTTGCAATCAAATAGTTATGGTGGAAGTAAAGCTTGACTAATAGTATAAAGAGAGAAGGAAACAACCTGGAAGACAATGTGAAAAAGCCCCGATGTCTCACTGAATGCTGTGTGTAGGGGAAGAAACCACAGGAATGTGCGTCTGCGCCGCTCTCATCACCCTCACCTCTGGATTAAACCAGATCTTTTACACTCTTCTTAATCAGGGAATTGATGTGATAATGAAGCCCGATGTAGAGGCAGGGTGTTTTGGGGCAATTTCTAAAAAGCCACGTTAATTTGGAGAGCCTACATTTTCCACATACACTGAATATTTTTGACACAAGATTTTAAATTATATTTTTAAACCAAAAAAAGTTGAATTAAAGTTTAAAATTCTTAAATGTGGAAAATATAATGAGAAATAAAGTTTTCTAATTTATATCACATTTTTGTGTATTAAGTAAAGGTTGGGTGTACAGCGCAGTTGGGTCCACGTTTATTCTTTATAAACGTGCACTAATTGGAAATGGGGACCTAAAATCAAATAAATAAGCATTTATGCTCCTTCCTGCTTGTTCTCATACAAGCTGGGAATAGGTTTTAGGCGATAAACCCGAAAGTTTTCTAAATTTAAGCCGTTTTTATAAAGCTCTGACGGATGGTTAATTTTACGCACAAGAGCCTCCAATTAAGAGATCAAATTAAATCACTTCAGCATTTAAACTTTAAGCATTGCGTCGATTTACTTACTCATCTTTACCGTTTAATTCTTGTAAAATTAAATATTTAACATTTGTTCTGTCATCTTTATGATACTTACTGTAGGAAACTGCGTTTGCCGCCCGTCCGCCGTTTTTTGCCCTGTTATTCATAGCGTTGCTGTTGTTGTTGTTGTTGTTATTGTTGCTGTTGGACGGCTGTAGTATTGCCTCCAGCGGCGTCCGCGTATTTTCTCTACGTTCTGGTAAAATCTCCGTGCCATCATTGTTTAAAACCTTCCATCCCTTCACAGCGGTGCAGCATCCCTGGAGCAGCAGGAAAGCCGAACTGGAGACGAGGAGGGCCACAGACACCTGCATGCTTGTCGGTCGGCAGGAATAAATCACACAAGGAGATTTAAAAAAAAATAAAAAATAAAAAATATTAATTAAAAATTTAAAAACACACACACACATACACACACATACACAAGAGATGTCCTTCTGAACAGGCTGGTCACTTGCACTCTCAACGCAAGAGGCGAATGCGGTATTTAAGCCCTGCGCAAGTTTTCGTCAGGGCTGACAATTAGGCGCTTACACAAAGTGGGAGGGATTGAACCTGGCCGAGAGATTCATTGAGAAAGGAGGAGGGGAGAGGTTTGGATGAATGCGCAGAGAGAGGAGAGAGCAGGAGAGGAGTAACAGAGAGAGGAGCGAGAAGAAGAAAAGTAATAGAAAACTGAGAAGATCAAGGAAGAAGAGACCGCAGTGAAGGAAAATACAGATATGAGCAGGAGTGCTTCCATTATTTATTTACTTACTGTTAAAATAGTTAATCAGAATATCTGATGAGAAATAAAAAGAGTGTAGAGGATATTAGCGACGATTTCCAGGCTTGTGTGCAGCCTTATGCCTTCACACAGTACATGTGTTTTATATGAAAAGTGTCTGCACAAGTGCCTGATAATCATTTTGTCAAATATTTAGACCCTTTACTGAAGTAAAAGCCATAATCTTACATCTAATGTGTTTTGGGTCAATGTGTTTTGGCCATATAGAGCAACAATGTGGTGATATTTCCATCTACATGCAATAAAAGTAACATTTTCTTCTCTTTTTGATCTTTAAATGCTTCACAGTACTCATTATGCTATTCAATCATAATAATTGATTCATTATGTCATTTTAATCACCTTTACATACAAAATAACAAGTAACCAGACCAATGTCTGCGTTGGTCAGTTAAAATTGAATAAAATTCTGAAGTTATGCTCTACCACTTATCCATGTTCTTATCCACTGGTGTTGGGGGTTATAAGTCTAATAATTCTGGGCTGGTGCCACCCTGTGCCATTCCTCTAAACACACCCTTGGGTGTGAGGTGAGACTGAAAAGGGAGAAGAGAGGGAAAGGTCAAAGGAGAGTGGAGGAAATGGGAGTAAAAAGAGGTAAAATAAGGGGGATGAAAGCCAAAGGAAAGGGTTGAAAGGACAGAGAAATAAAAAGAGAGAGATGCTGGAGAAGAGCTTACTTATGTCAGAGAGTGTTGAGTGAGGCAGCTCATCTGCACATCGCTCTGTGCCGCTGTTGTTGTTACTGGATTTAAGTGCACCGGTGCATCTTCTCCTCCCCCTTCTTTAACAACTTCCGCAGCATTACGTGTCTCAAAAAGCATCTTTTTTTTTTTCAAGGGGGTTTATTTTGGACTGCATCGCAGGGTGCAACTTGTTCCACTGCTGCTGCAAACATGCGCCACACGCACTCCTCCCGAGACACGTTTTTACCCCGTCTGTGACTCTAGGCTGTACACAAATTAATCATTTGATCCTTCACATTAATTACCCATCATTACACCTCTCAGCAGAGACACTTAATATAACGAGATGTGAAAATCTAAAAACGTATGAGCACATGAACACAATTTAAATGTTTGCCGTGACAATCCAATATTCCATATCCACGTATCTGTTTTAAATAAAATGTTATAGACTGTGAGTTCTTGGCACCCCTCATATCCCAGTGATTTGATGAGTGCTGACAGATGGAGGCTCTTCCATTCAAACACTGCCCTCTTGAGGGAGACTAAACAAGTTTTGCATGACACTGTCCGGCTCTACTGATGGGTACAGGCATGCAGATCTTTGGCTTTTATCTCTTAAACTCTAAAGTGGTTCTCTTGGTCAGTATCGCATCATTCTAACCGCTCATCGAGGCACCGATGTGCTTCCATAATCATACACACCCCCCTCATGGTCTTTCTAGTTTTACACAAGCCTCAAATGAGGGTTTGAAGCTTTGGCCAACTGGCCCATCACAATTTAAAGTGGTGAACATAATGGGGACAAGATTAAATTAAATTTATTGTTAAGGAGTTTTGAATAACATCAGCCAGTCAAAAACATTTTCTTCTGAAGAGAAAGTAACAACAGAGCTTTTCATCATTTCTAAAAGCCTCGTATAGGGGCCACTCTTCTTGAGTGTCAAATCCAATTATCTTTCAAATTTGCATTTTCCAGCCTTTAGGAGCATAACAGTCCTTTCTTGTGTTAACGTCCCTGCATACAATGTAGGCATGTACTAGTGTTGTTTTACAGCTGCTGCTTGATTTGATGGAATTTTTAAAAAATGTCAAATGTTGGTTTAGAGAGAACAAGTTTTTTTTCTTAGGGCTAAAACCAAATCTGCATTAAAAGTGAAGTAAAAAAAAAACACAACACAGCAAAAACACTGAGCAGAAATTAAGATGAGAACATGGAACTTTCAAACAACAAGAGAAAACAGTCTTTAAATGGGTTTTATGAGCCCTGAAAATTAAATGTAGTTAAAAAGACTTAAAAAGCACCTGGATCTGTAACTCTGCTGTTCACAGTAGTGAAGCTGCTCCTTAAGCAATAATCACGTCAGAGCTGAAAAACTGTTTTTACTTTCAACGAAGTACATAAAGAGAAATTTTGATACTTTCTGTGCAACCGCAGGACAGCTTCGAACATCATGACACATTGCTGTGAAAACACAAAACAGTTTTTGCAGTAATTTAGCATTTTTGTGTGTGTGTGCGGATAAATACTGTAATTGTTGACCGCCTGCTCATCTGAGCTCAACAGAACGACTCATTAATGTAGAAATGTTGTTATGCCTGTTTTAGGTATGTCGTGTTTAGATTATGATCGTTGTGGATGTGTGGTTTGTGTGGTCCTAGCTAACAATGGGCCATCAACACAAACACTCCTGAAGCAATTCATCACGTCCAGACAGTGTTGTTCTAAAAGTCGGCTGTTCAAATGTTCTGTAAAGCATTATTCACATGACTGTTTGATGTGATGACGGGAAACTGCACAAAAGCTGATGTCAATACATAGTTTAAGAAGGAAAATAAACTTGTTCAACAGCCATAATCTTACATTTTTATATTTTTTTATCAGACAATATGATAAATTTACCACCTATTTCCACCAACTAACCTCAACTTTTTTGAGTGCATACAGTGCATTTCATATAGATGCATATTTACCAGTAAAAACACAGGTATGCAGTGGCTATCTCATGTGTTTGCATGGTTTCTGTTGTAATTTATGATATTCATAACATGTAGGAGTTTATTCTATAAAACCCTTTTAAACTGAATGTATTTTCAGTGCATTTAAATAATATATATTTTATATTTTGGCATCTAAATGCCCCAAAATATCAAGTGAACCAAAGATAAATTCAGAATAAAATATGCTGGGATCATTTTTATGATTGTTATAATAAATTAAAATGTACAAAAATCAAAAGATGCCTACATTTTCTGTAATTTTGCCAAAATGTGTAAGTAGAGGAAAATATTTAAATATTGATAAAAAGTGATAGTGACACATTTAACACATAAAGAGCAAAACTGCAGTGGTATTTCTGGCCATTTCCAATTTTCACTTACATTTTCATCTTTTCTTAAAATGCAGCACTATATTTAGCAGCTGTTTGGTGCTATCAGAAACTAAAATTCACACCTTAAAAGGGGGAAAAATGTTGTTCATTTTTAAAAACATGGTTTTACTTCTTAAGTGCAAACTTGTAAGAATTTGTCGAATTAATAAAAATGAGTTTGCCACATTTGGGCTAAACAGTGTTTTTATCCATGCATCCATTTTTTCTCCAGCTTTCGGTTCAAGGTGGAACTTGAGCGTATCCCAGCTGTCATAGGGCGAGAGGTCAGGTAAATGCTCTAGTCTGTTGTACAGACGGGCAAACAACCATTCACATTCCAGCCTAATGTGCATGTCTTTGGACTGTGGGAGGAAGTTGGAGCACCTGACGAGAATCTACGCAGGCGCAGGGAGAACGTGCACACTTGCTTGGATGAGGCTAAGCACTGCTAAGCCATGCTGCCAAGGTGCAATGTGTAATATAGGAGTCTTCTACTGGCTACAACGGATAGAGTGTAAAACTTTAGTGCACTGAAGTTTGCATCAAATTCAAAGTGTTCGCTTTTTTCCAAAAACTGCAGATTGGCAGCAAGAACAACGTGAAATCTGATGAACAAGAGTATTGTGAAAGATGCTAACAGGGGACTTTGGCAGACCAATGCCAAAAATCAAAACAATTGAACCAGAGGGTGATCTTTTGCAATAGTATCCATTGGTAATATAAGGTAAGAACTCTGTATTGGAGTACATCATGTTTTGCCCCAGCACCAACGCTGCTTCTTTTGTAACATTTATGAATTTTGACATCAAGCATGATTCTCATTTTATAATCCAAGGAGTTCTAAAGTAGACCGAGCAGACAGCCTTGTCTTCCTATTGTGTGTAACCCTCCAGCTCTGAGGCTGTGCCAGATTTTTTTTCCTAGTGGGGGATTGATGGTCCCACTGTCTACACTAAGCCAACTCTGATTACAGACTTCTCGCCGACATTGCGACGGATGCCAGTCACAGTCTCAATTTAGACCTCTCTGGGTTTCTTTATAGAGCCCTTGGGCCCCAGCACAGTGTTTTTTATCATGATAACAGTACAATGAGGCCCAAATAACAATCAGATGCTCACCAGATTGCATGAACGCTTCCAGCAATGCAGAGCGTGGTGGAGCGTAATTTTTATGGAAATCAAGAAAAACTGTGTTTTTAGTTCATAAACAAACTGTTGCAGCTCCTTGTGCCCAGTGTTTGGTAATGTGATTCACTGTGCATGCTTCGTAACTGCTTTCTCACCAAGTTTCGAAGGAAATTTGTCCTTTCCGCAACACAATTACAGGCCAGTGATAGCAAAGAAGGGCTGTGTCACCTGTTTGCAACCCTCACTGAGGGTTTGACTGAGGGAATTATTCATCATGTGTCCACAACAATCATGCAAAGTAGGTCAAAATTTGGCTTCTCTCGTCTACAACCTAAAATATATTACACTCGGGTCTTTATGGGCGTGTAGAGGTTTCAAGGATTTAAAGAGCTTTACACATGTTTACATGAGGTGGAATGAAATTACGTACCCAGTCCCAGAAATCAAGAAAAACAGTGTTTCTTTTTTTCCTGATGAAAATGCTGGTAAAGTATCAACTTTGTTCCAGCAATTTATTAAAAAGTCAAATTCACCATGCTCACTTTGTGACTACGACTGCATCATATTATCCCAATGATCTGCAGCCACTCATTTGGAAAAGAGGTTTTCATACCTTGAGACTAAGTAAGGATTGATATTCAGCGTTGTTTTGGTGCCGACCGAAACACATCTTTTATATAAACTCACTAGCCACTTTGTTAGGTACATCTCTTTAAAATTTTGTCTTAGCAAACAGTTTATCAGTCAATCAAATAGCAGCAACTTCACATCATCAAGACGAATTGCTGGAGCTCAAACTGAGCATCAGAATGGGGAAGTAAGGAGACTTATTTGACTTTAAATTTTCAGTTTAATTCACTTTTACTTTGAGATGCCTCAAAGTGTTTTATATAGGCTGGAGATCCTACAGTATTAGAAATAAACCACAAAGTGCACAAAGAGAAGAGAGCAAGGAGAGAAATGACAAAAGACTAGAGTTTAACAATGACTAATGATTAAATGCAGTAGTGAAATATAAACGCAAAAAGAGTGAGATGTAAGTGAAGAAGAAATGCTCAATGCATCATGGGAAGCCACGCAGCAGCGCAAGCCTATTGCTGCATAACTAAGGGATGGTTCAGGGTCACCTGATTTAGTCCAAACTATAAGTTTTGTCAAAAAGAAACGTTTTAAGCCTAAACTTCAAAGTAAAGAGAGTGCCTGTCTCCTGAATCCAAACTAGGAGCTGGTTCCATTTCAGCTTGTCTGTGGTCTGCTGCTCCTGACAGGAGTGACTGTAGGAGCCGCTCCACACAAAGGCACAAAGGCTCACCAAAATAGAAGAAGAAGAAAATAGGACAATAGAAGATTGGTGGTGAGTCTCCATTATAGGGTCAGAATGCGGCGTAAACAACATGAAAGCATGGCTCCATCCTGCCTTGTGTCAACTTTTCAGTCTGGCGGTGATGTAGGGGGTTTGTTCTTGGCACACTTTGAGCCCCTTAGGACCGACTGAGCATCGTCAAAACACAACAGCCTGTCTTGGTGGACAGTGTATCTGTCTTCTGATGGCTGGCTTTGTGAAAGTACTACACTGAGATAAACAATGTACTACTGGTTGGTGGAATTTATTCGCCAGTCAAACAGTGCAGAAGATTCAGAAAAGCATAAAAAGAGCTCTAGTAAGTAAAGTAAGTAAAACTTTATTTATATAACGCCTTTCAAGATAAAAATCACAAAGTGCTTCACAGAAGCTAAAACCTAAAAATAAAAATCAACCAAAAGCAAGTTTAAAAAGACAAGTTTTTAGCTGTTTTTTAACCCTTTAAGACCTACCATAGAACCAAGTCCGCCAGAGCTTATATTATATTTTTACATGCTGTAGCGCCATTTTTGGGAGCATTTCAAGTTGCTATACATCAATACAACCATTACAGCCTAGATTTTAATAATATGTATGAATTAAGTGCATAGTGATTACATAAATTGCAAAAAAGTGCAATAAACTACAAAAAAATTGAAAATCGTTTTTGCTTTTTTAACATATATTTCTAGTTAGAGAAATTTAAGAGGCTTATCCCTCAAAACTGTAAATACAAAAAAGGTGCACAAAATAGTTTCTAACAACAGGTAATTTATTTTGAGTGTCTTCATAGTTTTATTTTTGAAATACACCAATTTTTATACACTGCAGGAAAAACGAAAATAAATATTATAGTGCAAATTTGCAAAAAAGCAGCATGTGCATCAAAATAAACTATTTCCAGCAGTGCAGTATGAGTCCTAAACATCCCAGAAACCACACAGAAAGGCATAAAGTCAAACATAACTTTTAAAAACACCAGTATAGGCTCATTGAGGCCCGGACGGTAAAAAAAACTACATTTCCCGCGAAAATGACGTCACTTCTGGTTTCGGGCAGGTCATGGCGGACATGCGATAGTTCCCGCTGTCTATTCCAATGTAGGAAGTGTTATGAACAGCTGATCGGATCGGCAAAGCGTGTTTCTGGAATATTATGTTTGTGTTGCTGCAAGTGGTTTTTATGCAGTTTTTGCAAAGCTGTATGTGGAAGGAAACTGTGACCGAGGACAAGCTGATGGTATAAGATGTAAGTACAACTCCTCAGGTTTCATATGCAAAAAAAATTATTGCGCTAGCTCACGTGGTTGCAGAGCTACCGGGATTTAAAAGTAGTTACGCAAAACAGAGCGTGCCGCTCCCACCGGTTTTAAAGGGTTAAAAGCGACCACTGAGTCCACAGATCTCAGGCTCAAAGGGAGAGAGTTCCACAATCTGGGGGCCACAGTTCCAAAAGCTTTGTCGCCTTTTGTTTTCAGCCTCCTGTGTTGGACAGCAAGCAAGCCCTGGTCACATGACCTCAGGGACCTGCTGGGAATGTATGGATGTAAAAGTTCACTTATATATGTTGGTGCTTGTCCATGCAGAGCCCTGAAAGTTAAGGTCAAAACCTTAAACTGGATTCTGAATTTAACGGGGAGCCAGTGCAGCTGAATCAGCAGGGGTGTGACATGGGAAAATTTGGAGGACTTGGTCAGAAGCTTTGCAGCTCTAATCAAACCTGAAATAATAGGAAATAATGCAGGAAATATGATGGCAATATACCGATTTTATGTGATAATATAAGAAAGAATGCCCTCTCATCCTCACACAGATATGTGCAATGCACTCTTTTGCACTTTGCTTTTAATAAAATACAAACTTTTGTGCATCAGCCAAACATTTCTCAAGTTTGTTAGTTACAAAATATAACCGTGCAAAACAACAAGTGCATTAAAAAGACTCACAGTTTAAGCTTACCACATCAAATACAATATAATTGCTTTCATAAAACACAAGAATCTCAGAACAAGATTGAGATAAGAAATGTACCTCAATCTGCTGACAATGTAACGTGCTAACAAACACATATATTTATGCTGTCTGCTATTAAACAAGAATTTAGGAAAGAATTTTTGGGAATGCGCTGGTTTGTTCTCTTCAGATGTGGATCAGTGATAAATACACTGATGTTTCTCCGCGGTTTAAAACATTCCTGAATGTTATCCCACTTGAAACGCTGTCATACTCTGTATATCTAAGAACAAATTGGAGCGATTCCTGCTTACAAAATCAAGAGTGCACGAATGTATCATTTGTGACATAACAAATCTGAGCGCAGATAAAGTTACAGAGCAGACCTCTCTGGAACATCTGCGATCATACATATGCAGATATTTATCAGTGTGTCCAAGTGTTTTTGCATCTCAGATATCGATCATATTTACATTTCAAGAAGCTGCACATCTGGATACGTTTAGCTCCGTTTTTAAATAGACTATGTGAACCATTACCGATCTACGTTTAATGTCACCGCGCATGATTTGTTTCCACTTTAAAATCAGTTGCGGTTTATGAGAGCAGCTTTCGCAACTAATAAAGATGCAGATTTTATGAATAATGTACAGCTACGAGACAAAGCCTCTTAACCCTTCGGAGTTAGTTGGATTTCTGCACTGATTACTTATAAAATTTGGCCTGATTCTCATCTAAATCACAAATACAGATACAATCTGACTAAATTAATAACATACAAGGTTGTGCTTTTCATGTATTAGCTGTACTTTTCATGTCTTTATTGAACACAGTCAGTGATCCTTCAAAGTGTAGACGGGAAAACATATGTGAAGTCACAAGGAGTGAAGTTTCCTGTAGCTGCTTGTGAGACTTGCGCAAAAAGGTTGAGGAATTTTGGGTTCGTCATCGCTACAAAACTGTTTCAGCTCATCAATATTTCTGGGATGTCTTGATTGAAATGCCCCCTCCAGCTCCAGCCAGAGCATCCCAATTGTTTTAATGCCAGGACTTTCTAACTTGGCCCTCTCTTGTTCAGTTATCTATGTTCTCTTGTGCTGTGGATCTTCTCGTTGAATCAGCCAACCTTAAGCTTCAGCCTCTGCTGCCCTAATATTTTCCAGATTTTTGAAGCTATTGTTCTCTTTTTGACTGCAAAGTGCTCAAAACAACTCCGAACTATGTTGGTGTCTGCATCATTTTCCGTAACATGTCCTTCTCTATCTCCTCTGTCCTCCTGCCTGTGAAGGACAGAGGAAAGAAGTCTGTCAATGATATAACTGAAGATGGCAGGTGTATTGGAAAGAGTTTTTTCTTACTGGAAATTTTTTTTTACCCACACTTCTTAACAACATTGACTTAGTTCACTGAGGCTTTCAGGCATTCATTCTCCCACAGCTCTCTTAAGGTCCCAGCATTTCGGCTGAGCTGAGGTCTCAACTCTGACTGGACCACCGCAACACCTTTATTTTTTTTCATTTTCAGCCATTCTTTCGTGGATTTGTTGATGTGGTCAAGGCAGCGGTCCGCAACCTTTTTTGCGCCACGGACCGGTTTATGTCCGACAATATTTTCCCAGACCGGCCTTTAAGGTGTCGCGGATAAATGCAACAAAATAAAACCAGTACCGGTTAAAAAAAAAGAAAGAAGATTTATTCATAACACACGGGAAAAGACCCAGGGAAACCGAGTTAACGATAAAAGCGATAAAAAAAACAACGCTAAAATGCTAAGAAACCTGAAACCATGAATATACCAATACCAAACGCCCAGTGTTTTGCTTTCGCTGCCTGACAGATCACATTTGACTCTAGAATACTTTGGTTGCAGAGTTTGTATTCAATTTGACTGCAAGATATCCAGGTCCTAATCAAAATCATCAACCCATCACTGTGCTTGAGATGTTATGATGGGTTTGTTTTTGTTTT
The DNA here is from genome assembly GCF_056152115.1 of Neolamprologus brichardi. Taxonomy (NCBI): domain Eukaryota; kingdom Metazoa; phylum Chordata; class Actinopteri; order Cichliformes; family Cichlidae; genus Neolamprologus; species Neolamprologus brichardi. Next base: position 21,958,697 of record NC_142111.1, on the reverse strand, counting down.
GTTTTTTCAAACATGGTGTTGAACATTATGCTTTGGTCTCGTATGTCTACAGGATGTTGTTCCAGAAGTCTTGTGGTTTGTTCAGATGTAACTTTTTAAACCTACAATCTTGTTTTAAAGAGGCTTTCTCCTGGCAACCCTTTACAACAGTCTTTTTCCAATTTTCTTATTATGAACTCTAACTTTCAAATTGCAAATTTAGGCCTGTAGAGTTTGGCATGTAGCTCTTGAGCTTTTTGCAGTTTCTCTGCGCTTTGCATGTCTGACCTTAGGGTGAACGTGCTTGGATGTCCCCTTCTGGAGAGATTGACAGATGGGTTGAATATTTTCTACTTGGGAATTATCTTTCTCAGTGCTGAAATATGGACTTTAGATTGTTTGGGAATAGCCTTATAGTCCGCAACAACTGCTTCTGTAAGATCATTACTGATATTTTTTCACCCTTGCTGATAAGTTAGTCAAGTGCATTTGATTAGTAGTGTTTGCTTGATACTCACCCTGGAAGCGGTAGGAGTGGATTTTGTTTTTCACAAGACTGTATCTGCATTTTTGCTTAGTTTTTGTTAAATAAATGATGACTTATATGCTGTTTTTCATCTTAGGTTATATTTATCTAATTTTAACATTTGATAAGGACCAGATCATTTTTCAATATGTCCTTGAGAACTTGAGAACTGAAAGAAGTTGTATTTTTTTCACATGATATATTACACTATATTAAACATAAACAGTAGTTCAATAAGGAGAGATCATTAAAAAGAAATTAACATGATTTATTGACGTACAGACATTAGATAAAGGTATGTGGCGGTTAGACTCCGATGGCCCGTCTCGGTGGAACGGAACCCCAGCGGTCACAGGGATTAGAGCAGGACCCCTCAGAGTCGCTGTTGGTGGAGCCACAGTGATGAGATGCAGTTATGGGGAGGAGGTGGGTAGCATGAAGACGTCTGCAAAGGAGAACGACAGATGTGCAGGTTTAAAGTACGTGGCGTGAATGCTGATTGGCCTGAACAAGGCCAAGAGAAAGATGATTGGAATAGACCAGTGATGTCACAAACAGCTGAAAGCGTGGGAAAGCGGAAGTGATGTGAAGCTTAACTGGCAACACCTGGGAGCAGACAGATGTAAAACCATAGTTATTGAACTTACACATGAGCTTCATATAGTTGGGATGAGGTATTGAAACTAGTGCGCAGTCCTTTGTTTCAACCCTTCGAAATACAGCAGCTGACATCTTTGCCTAAAAAAATCTTGATTCCAACTTTTTACCAAATTTTTGTCCCAGATCTGTTTTTAGAGAGCAGTCGTGTCCTTCCATTAACATCACTTTTACTAGTGTTTTTCCTATAGTAGACACATACTGACAGATTTTAAGTAGATTTACCCTTGGTAGGCTTTCCCACCTCTTTGAGTGGTGCATATTGTTCTCTTGTTGCAACAAGAGTTGTAACAAAGTAACTACTGTCATTCATTTGTAAAGAGTTAAAGTAGGGAAACAGTGAAAACCTGAGTTTATAGTAATGTTTGTGTAGTCTTTTCCAATGTTGTGCTTCTCTATAACGTTTCTTGTAAGGTTCTTTAAAAGTAGTGTGATTCACTCATTGTTCACCCCAATGAGGCTTTCTTGAGAAAAGCTGATTTCATCAGTAACTTGACTTGTTAGCCATTTATGGGGAGGGACACCTTCAGACTTCCGTTCTCATCTCCTAATTGAAACAAATTAGTTTTGGAGAACTTTCTAACGCAAAGGTTCATTTCCTTTTCCCGCCTGGGCTGTGAGCGATTACTGTGTTCAATAAAGACGAGAAGAGAAGTACAGCTGTTTGTGTTTTATTAGCTTAGTCAGATTATATTACTCAGTAAATGTGACTTAGATAAAGATCAGACCACATTTTATGAGTAGTCAGCGCAGAAATATCAGTCATTCCAAACTCTGAACCGATCTTACAATCAGAACTCCCTTAATTTTAAATTAAGGCGAGGATGCTGAAATGACAATGTCGCTGGGATAAAGTGCTCAGAAACAACTGTGTGCTTGCACTTTGCATTTTCATTGCTCTCATCGTTTATACACGTGTAAATAATTAAAAAATCATTCATGACAACAAAGACTTATTCACGGCTCAAAATGATGAATTGCTGTAAACTGACCTTGGACTCCTTTGAAAGTGTTTTGTTATTGAGGGTGGCTCTGCTCAGCATCACTTTGTGTACATCACTGTACATCAGAGCCACTCCTCTCAGTGCTTAACGACAATCCGGACAATTGATTTATCAGCTCTTCCTGTAGTTTTTTCCAAGCCATATTGCTACAATGTCCTATAATGAAAAAAATATATCATAAAAAGATATTAAACAAGAAATTTGCCTTGTTTTTTATAAGATGAGAGAGAGCGAGAGGAATCTGTTGTCCACTTGCAGCCATGATTGGTTACTTCAGTAGAGCAGGTCACCACGAGGTGACTGACTGCTCCAGGCGAGCTCTAAGATAAGCCTTTAAGTCCAAAGTGGAATTCTTCTTCCTCACTGATCTTTTATGTGGTTTCCACGCAGGGACACGGGACATTTAACCCTGGCTGTTATAAATCAGAATCCAGCCATTTCCATTGTTTGCCTTTTCAGAGAATCTTCAAAATAGAAAGTGGAGCCTTGAAGCCAAGACGTAGGAACTGTGGGAACTAGTCTGGCTGGACCTCGGAGACCACACAAAACTGGTTGCTAACCACTGTGAGCCTCTCAGCGCACCGCTTGCCACCGGCACGCTGCCTGCCGGCCAACCACAGGTACTATTCTTAGCAGCAAGAGAAATTACCCAACAAATTATTCACTACACATGGTAGACCACTATCTCCCTGTGTGAGTCTCTTTTTGTGTCACACATGAACACAGTAACCCAGTTTGTTGTCAGTGTCATGAGCTTTAGCTGTCAACCAGCTGAGGTTATTTTTGGGCCAGATTTTGACCAGGAGGCAACTTTATTACTCCAGAATTTAAGGAGCTCTGCATAACCTCAGGAAACCATTGTTATTAAAGGCAGCCACAGCCTTCAAATGGATGACAGTAATTACTGTGCACACCACCTGCAGGCTGGCACTGGAAAAAACAGTGATGAGACATACACAAGACTGTCCTGCACTATTACGATGCACTGCTGTATGTATGTATTTCATGAATGTTGTGGACCAGCTGAGAGTGAGAGATTGACATTGACTTGAAATTAACAAAGCTACTAATGTCAAATGCTTATTGGCTAGTAAAAACACAGCTCAATAACCCACCCCCATGTAGACTGTTAATATAGAAAAACAAAGCTAGTTATACAGCTTTCTTTTGTGCCATTACATCACATACTGATGGCTGAAATGAACACATAAACAAGTAATATAGTAATACACTGAGTTAGTATTACACTACCTGGTGAAGTCATTTAGCAAGATTTAATGTGATTTTGATCATAGATGGGGAATAGAGGATAGTGTGTGCATGCAAGATATCTTATAATTTAGCAAACCTTATCTGGTCAAGAACATAAGACCTTTTGCAGCTAACAGCCATGTTAGTGTTAGCTAACACTGACCAGAAGAACAACAACAAGTCAGAGCTGCATTGTGATCCAGAAAAAACTAATGTTACCTACATGAATAATGTTGAGGTGATTTGACACTTGTCAAATTGGCATTTAAGCATCTTTTGGCCAACTTTACTTTGGCTTCTAATGTGGATATATTTCTTGATACTCAACATGCCATGCTAACCCTAACTTGCTGACTTGCTTGCTAGCGTTTTAAACTATTTTAAACTCTCTTTGTTTTGTTACTCTAATATGTGTGACTTTTTTTTTCCAAATATTATTCTTTTTAATTGAGCTACAGATTTACAGTAATTCTTTTCATTGCTCGACTATTTTGTTTTGTGATGTTGCATTTTTTTGGGCTGAGTGGTTTGGGCTGCTGGGAATATTTCCTCTCAGTTTTTTTGTTGTTGTTTTTTGTCAGAACCTAATAAAATGTATGCTAAAAAATATCAGCCAAAACATAATTCTGGTCAAAGTAGTTCTGCCAAACACTGAAACTTCAAAGAAAGAAAAACAGAGAGAGACATTAATTACCTATACCTGTCCTTATAAAGGAAGAGACACTTTCTAACACTACCTACTGATTCTACCCCATATGGAAAAGATATTTATAAATCTTATAAAGTTTGTATCTGTCTTGTGTGAAACTTGTATGAAAAGTATACAAGAGTGAAAACAGATATAAGATCCCTTGAAAAATTATATAATGAAACTTATATGTTTTGGATACTTACTAAAACAATATATGAAAGTAATGAGAAACTGGCCACTTTCATGAGTAAGTCATAGAAGTTTTTACTATTTCTTTTCCATATGGGACCCCTCATAAGAAAGTACAAAATTTGAAAATGGTACAAGGTCAGGTAGTTTCAAGGGAAAACTGGATTTTGTGTTTTCCTTTGTGCTATTCATATTATGTGTACATGTACTAAGGGTGAGTGCATGTGTCACATTGACATAAGATCAAGTTTATATGTCAGTGTAGGACAACCGTTACTGTTCTCATTGTTTTTCTCTATTCCCTAAATTGCCAAACCCTTCCCTTTCTTGCTTTTTTGGATCTAAACGTGTAGTTTCTTAGGAAACCTGCATCCGATTGTGTTTCACATGGCTGAAGAACACAAAAACTATATAAATACATTTGTTTCGAAGGATCTGTTATATCCACAGAAAATACAGCCCTTTGTTTACAAGGTGGTTACTCATCCTTGATTGACAACATCAACTTTGCTGTGTTAAATTAAATGTGCATGTTCACCAGCCTGTATTACTGGTGTCTTTTTCAAAGGCACTATGAGTCAGAACCATTCTGCTGATTCATGTCTGCTTCCCTTATTGCACCTTCCGTTCAATCTAAACTGTATAGTACAAAAGAGCAGCGCTATAAAATCTCTAACTATAACCTGTGGAGTAGTCAGAGAAGCACGGACTGTAATTAACACAGCAGCTATTGTCATAGAGATAAAGGACTGTTGTCTCTGCAATGATTACAGTGCACTGTCTTAACATATAAAAGCTACCATAAGTCCTAACCAGAAATGGTTTGTGTATATGTATGTACAGCATTACATGCTGGGAGTCGTTTTTAACCTGTCATAAGGAAAACCTCACTGTAGGTAATACACTTAGACAAGTTTAACCCAATAGTTGAATCCTCAAAGCCAGCATTTCTGTCCATGTTCTGTGGAGCGTTGAGTGCTAAGTTACCTGGTTAGGAAGTGGTGTCCATTTATAAAGTGGACACCACTTTATAAATGGACTGGCTGTTCTGCGCTCACAGACGGGACAGACAGCGCGCAGCAATGTGCCTGATGACGTTTAAAAGATGCCAAAGCACAAGTGCAGCTTTTCTGACAAACTGCAAAAGAAATTTCCCTCGTACCATCCCGGTACTGGTAATTTTTTTATACAGATGAGCCCTTATTTCTGTACCATTATTTAATTCCAGAGGTTTTTTTTAAAAAAAAATTTGCACTTGTTGACTCATAAAAGCCTATATGACATTTTTTATTTCACCATTCATTAACCTCACATAGAAGGCATCGTTTAAGCAAACAGTATTATTAAAGTTCTTTATGACTGGGCCAAGTGTCTTTTTTGGAAATCAAAATATGGTCACCCCAGCATATTTCATCATGGCGTCTAATGGGAATCTACTCACTGTTGGAGCCAACCTCAAGTGGGCAAAACGGCAGTTTTTGGTATTTTCGCATTGCCTTCAGTTTTTATCCCTGTAGGTTGTGGCTTGTGATGGAGACTCGGAGAGTTATTTAAACTTACTAAGAGTTGTGGCCGGTGTCTGTGCATTTTGGAGCATGTTTCAGCCATGTAACATTCTGCCATGTATATGTTAGCACTAATTAGGAGATACCTGCATCTGTGCAATCCACCGTTAAAGTCTATGAATGCAACTTGCTAAAAATGCTGGTAGCTCGCAGCTTAGCATTCAGTTATCTTAATACAAATATGGAAATTTTGTAGCTCCAGAAAATATATGTGATCAAAACGTTAGTTCACAGGCTAACTGGTAATATTACATGGGCTACACCTATCATAAAGTTCAATGGTTTTCTTTGCTTCCAGTATTTAAGCTGTGATAGAGTAACTGCAACTGCAATTTTATACTTCATGCATAAAATTGGAAATCCTGGTGTATTTATGTCACTTTAAGTACCAAAGCTAATAATTGGATATGCCAAAAATAGCTCTATAAATTGTGTGTGCTAGAAATCCAGACACACTGAACCTTTAAACTTCAATTTATGTGGCGCTCAAGTCATTATTCACATGCTGTAATGCTCCCTTGTGATAATATATGATGTGCAAGCTTCAGTATTAAGTGCCAAGTAATGACTGACAAGAAGGAAAAAAAGATCTCACTGAGTTCATATAAATATCGGTATAAGCCTGCTGTGATATACGTAGATGTTGAATGAAAAATCTGGTTCTGGGGCTGCACATTCTTCCCCACTGTCAAAATCTCCCAGAGTCCTTTGCGAGGTGTGCTAATTAAGCATGAAAGTACAAGCAGGCTCAGCAGCCAAGCCTCCGCCAGCACAGAGACGGATATAGGGCTCGAGGAACCGTTCATAACTTTAGTTTGTTTGGTTTTTTTACAAGATTAATAAAACTAGATAACAAGCATGTGAATTTAATCTGCAGCTCTTGTTTTTAATCCAATAAAGCTAATTATGAGCAGAGATTTTAAACGAGGCTGGGCTTCAGCTCATCGTGTAAAGGTGCTGCAGCTTGCTGTCAGCTCCAAGCCCACCCACTGTGCAGCTTCCTGACAAAGTCCAGCCTTTGTTTTTTAAGCAGAAATGTTGCTTTCCTGCACCTCTTCACAAAGTATGACCGCACACAGGTTATTTGTGACTGAAACGGCTGCACGCACTGGAGATATGATCACAGTCACGGTACAGCTGAAAGAGTATTTATTGGCCACGCTTCTGAGGCAAATTTCTGCATAAACAGGGCAGATGCTTTCCACACGAGAGTCCTGTCACAGCCAGCCAATACTCAATGGTGATGTAAGGTGCATTGGCCCGCAAATATTTTTTCAGGTCTTAAAGATGTTTTCGTGCTTTCTCGTGAACAGGATATCACTTGACTTCCTCTGAAACCTAAAAAGCTGCGTGCACACGAACAAACAAGTGCTTTCGGGTTACACAGAAAAACATTTATAAGGACTTGAATGAGGGTACTAAAATCCAAAACCATGCCTCAAAGAGGAAAGAGTCAGTGTGTACCTCTACAATATGGGGCTTAAAGAGACTGCATGAAGAATATGAGCCTGTTAACATCTAGCAGGTGATACTAATTGAGTGGTGCAGTCCATCTGGAGCCGATTAAGGAAAATGTATCACTCAGATACAATTCCTGTAACCGGACAGGCGCAGTCGCAAGGATACAGTACCTAAGCCGGTGTATTGTATTTATGTGCTTATAACAAACAGATATTTAAGGTTCAGGGGAATACCTCATTTTTCCATTGTGCAGTGAAATGTTTCACTCCTGGTTACACAACCGGTTGATGATGTGCAGCTCTCCTTTGCAGTTAGTGTGGCTGCGAAATCTGTTTTCAAGCTGAGAAGGAGGCCTGTGTTTCAACAATGTCACCCAGCTACTTTCCACGACTATTAAATGTCAATCTACAACCAACAGCTCTTTATAAAGATGTTTGTGTTTATGGACAAGGATACCGGTTCTCCCAAAGCAAGTGGTTCTTATGAAGTGTTTTCCATCATCGTTAAGAAATAGATCTCCTTATCGTTCACCACAAACGAGTATTCTGTTCATACACACTGTGGTTTGCACCTCTGACCTCATGACAGCAAAGATGGTGGTTATAAGTATAACTTAAACGTTCTTTTAGTGCAATTTTTCTTTAAGGAGTTCACATGCTTCAAGATAGCTGCCGAGTGAAAAGACTTGTGTATTGCTGTCTTATCTCAATTATCGCTTAAGTCACTTGCCTCGAGGTTGAGAAAAGTTTAACTTGGCACTTACCTCCTTCATGCCGCCAGCGGATGTTTGATCTGAGGTTACTTGAAGTTGTCAAATGTCTTCGGCTTTCTAAGATCTCCTCATTGCTGAGAATCGCTTCCTGTGTAGATATCGCTTAAGGCGTTGTCTGTTGCTGTGTTAGCTCTGGTAATTGCCAGAAACTCCCAATAAGCATAGCTTTATTTAATTTTTCTGAAGTGACTGGCAGGATATGTTGTCACGAGTATTAGTCGCAAATGCTCACAGGAACTTGCGCCATGTCAGGTCTTGTCATGTCAATCACACAGTACGAACTCTTTCAAGCATCCATCAACCTGTTCATTTTCTCGATCCATTGCCTTCAGATCTTCTTACTTTATGCCAAAAATTCCCAAACTGACTGAGAGACATCAATTTCTTAAAGCATATCTCTTTTTTATTTACTTATAGGATTATAATTTATATCATGGCCCTCAAGAAAAGGTTTTGCTGGAAGTAACAGATCAAGTTAGCAAAGGCAGTGTCATTTTCTCCTAGACTTCTATGCAATTGGTGTCACGGTTCTGGGTCAGGTTCGACCTGGCATTTTGAGTTCTTATGTTTTGGTTTATTTTTGAATGATTGTTTTGTTTCTCTGATGCTATGATGATTATTATTATTAAAGTTCCATATTTCTGTTTATCCGTGTTTAAGGATTTGTTGTTTCATGTATTGTTTGAGTTGCATGTGTTATATTCTGTCTGCGTCTTTGTTTAGTGGTTTCTTGTTTCCTGTTTTATTGTGAAGGTCTGTGTCTCATGTGAGTGTGTTCAGTTCTACTGCTCCCTTGTCTCGTTAGTCCAATTTCTCCCAGCTGTGTCTCCCTCCTGTTGCCCATTCCCCTGTGTATGTTAGCCGTGTGTTTTTCTATACTCAGTGTCGGGTCGTACCATCAGATTATGCCTGTGTATTTCTGTTCTCAATATTCAGTGTTCACTTCACGTTTTGTCTTCATGCCAGCAATAAAGCTGAGGTTTTGAGTTGTATTCAGTGTCCGAGTCTTGCATTTGGATCCTCCTCTCCATCCGCCTGCACACAGAGCTCTGACAATTGGACTTCCTTTGTAACCAGAAGTGTTGCACCTTGCTAGGTATCCAACAACAAAAAAAAGCAGGTTTATGTACAGACTGCATAACAGATTGATATACTGGAGGTTCTGGTGTGAAAACTGGAGCCAATGTGGAATTTCCTTAAACCTACTTTCTGTTTAATTGCCAGTGGAAGGTGACTCCTCTAGATGCAAGAACACTTATTATTGCATAGTTCGGCTTCCTTTCTCTGGTACCCCAGGAAACACTTAGAATGAGTGGGCTCAGTTGCCATTTTCGGAGTCGTGTCCAAATTAATGGGCTGCATCCTCCTGAGGCCGCATTTGTAGAGTGATTACGTCACAGCGACGCGCCGAAGGCTGTCCAAATTCGTAGACTCCGAATGCAGCCGACAAACGCATCCTCCTTTTCCCCGAATTTGAAGGATGGGTCCGGTGTGTCCTTCCTGGCCCACCATATCCCAGAATTCATAGCGCGGCCCAGCCAACCTCCAGTTTCCAACAATGGCGGCCGCTACTAAGTTTTAAAATTACTCATACTAATCTTTCTGGGTCATAAAATAAACTTTTAACATATTTTCAGGCGAGAAAGTAGTTGTGTAAACATCAAATATCTGCTCGGTTTATCAAGATATTGCATATTTGCAAAAGTGCTTCGACATTTTCGGAGCATCTGCTACCCACCAGCTCGATAGCTAGCTGGGAGCTCGAGGGTCACTGAAGCCGCCGAGAACGGCACAACTCCCGGCACATCATTTTGAGATTACCGCAGAGTTTCGCTACTCAGGTTAAACGTAATATATAAGTCACTTTTTAGACAACCTAAAAATGTTATTGTTGGGCTTTTTTCAGTGTTTTATTTGTTCGTGAGTAAATCGGTTTGGCTGAGATTAAAGTTATTAGATTAGAACCCTGGGTGGGTTCCTCTGGGATTTTCACACACACAGAAAACTGATTAAACAGAAGTGTGAGACGGTCGAGAGTTTACGCTAGTGTCCTGTTATATTTTAGATAGCAAGGAGCAGACGGCCGAGTTTATTAAACTCCACCGAGACAGCGGTGACGCTAATCAGAAGGCTAGACCGTCCAATTTCACAGCCGTTTACTTCCGGCCTACCCGACCTTCTGAGGAGCCGGCCCACGTAGACCGCGAAGGCCGGGTCCTCAGGAGGATGCAGCCCATGAATTTGGACACGACCATGGAGTCAGAAAGGAGGATTAGCCAAAGTTTGTTCCACCCTTCATTCATCACAGGATGGCGACAGCAAAAACACCTAGCTTAACAGAACTTTCATTAGCCGTGTGACAGACTGGTGCCCTGCCTAGGGTAGACCCCACCTACACGCTACTCTGAACTGTATAAGCAGAAGATGATGGATGGATGGGTAACAGTACTTCACTAACCAACTGATAGCCAAGAGGCTATCTCCTTCTTTTATACACAGTCACTCTGGCGCTGGCTTACATTTTCCGACCTGGAAGCTACATCCATCTTCTCTAAACATGTTTCTGTTATTGTTTAAAAAAAACTGTCTCGAAAGTACTTCTGCAGTGTCTTTTGTTTGCTCTTTTTATCTTCTTTGGCAGTTTTATCGTCACATCAGTGTAAGGGTTTGATCTACAAAAGCTGGACCCGCAGGATCAACGTATAGCACAACGAGAGCACTAAAAAGAAAAGGAGTTGAGAGGCGTAGATGAAACAAGCAACACCAACATGGGCACAGGCACTTGGAAGAGGATCTGAGGACTGCTCGGTTCCAAAACCCAATCTCTCTTTCTCCCTCAGTATTTTCTTATAATTAGTGCTGCGCCACAGATGTGCATTTCTCCCTTTTTCGCCAGCTTCATACTCTGAATGCAGGTTATTAGGATTTAAAGTGAGCATCATATGCTTTCTATTTGATAGGGTCATTAAAACCGGGGACAAAGATTAAAGTTGAAGGGTCCATGTGAAGAAAAGTGTATTTCGGGGCCGTAAGTACTTCGATGAATCCTACATAAAAGAAAAGAAAAATGTAAGTGACTTTGGAAGTTTGAAACTCGAATCAGCGGAGTTCATAAAGCCCCAGGGAAACAGGATAAATGAGTCAACAAGCAGTAAAAGATTTCAAAGGCGAGTGATAACTTTATTTAGTGAGATTATGAGGAAAAATTTGGGTTCATTAAGGCCAGAAATATCTGGAGTTGATTGGATATCCTGTTTCTCACCAGTGAATCCAATGAATCATTTCCCCCATAAACAAATATCAAACATCAGCTCCCCACCCAGATTGTTCAAACATGATGAGTGTCTCTGAGATCATATGAGATCAGGTATAAAGACAATGATTCAGCGCACGCTTTCATCTCCGGGCTCCCACCTAAAACACGGTGCTTTAATTTGCTTTATTTGAAAAGCAGAAATCAAATCCATCGCAAATGTAAACACGCTCTTCCTGCAAGTCACTAAAGTGTCACCAAGCGCAAAGGAACTCGTGTCTGCTTTGATTCCGGCGTCGGCTATAAACATTTCCATTCTGCGCAGACCGCCGCTGCACATAGCTGGAATAAATGGCACTTCATCACACAGAGCCCAGCGCCGTTATTGATGAGATTTCGGAAACAAGCATCCTGGATTCCTTCAAGTAAGCAGCAGAGAGGGACCTATAACCTGCTGCAACACATAATCCCTCCTTTTCTTGCTCGAGCTACTTCCTGACCCTCAGCTCTCCCCGGTGTGTGCTGTACCTGGCATATTTCTAAATCAGAAACACTGGATGTAGGCTAATAGGTCTGGGATCCGTTTAGTACAATTACAAAAAAATTAACCTTTTCTGTGCTTCGGCAGCACTGGAATTGTGGTTTCTATTTGAAACCCTCAGCTTGCAGGGATAGTTTGAATTCAGCCGGAGCAGGGAGGAGGTCCCTGGGTTACTGGAGGCCCCAAAGGGACCACACAGCTGGCCCGCTGTAATTGCAGTGTAAGGGACCGTGGAAAGAGAAGAGCAGCGCAGAAGGCAGAGAATTGGTTTCTCAGTAACCCTGATGGATGTCATGCTGTGTTACTGGTCCATCCCAGGTGTGTCTGTGCAGTCTTGTGAAACATAAAATAGCATTTGCATCAACACTTGGAGACTCAGACCTGGAAGGCTTGCTCATTCTCTCTCTGTCATCGTATTCCCATTCTTGATGTAATTTCCCCCTGGACTTTCTTTCCTTCTCTCCCTCTGTATCTGTTACTCTATTTTTGTCATTAGTCCTCGTTGCTGGGTCAAATCAGGAAGTTTGAACAACGGTTTGCCTCCACCCAGTGGTGAAACTGTGCAGCAGCTACAGAGATACAAATGCAAGGCACACCCATAGACCCAGATGTTTATTTCTGCATGTTTTGATTTTTTATTTTAATGGTAAATGGACTGGTTCGTATGTACACAACTTGCCTCATTCACCCATTCACGCAATCACTTTTTTGTACATTTTTGTGCTTTTTTTCTATGATTCTATTTGTGTTTGAAATATATACTTTACTCACACACACCTGCTACCGGCAAATAATTCATCAGCAAAGCTAAGATTTGATTTATGAACACAGTCTGATGCATGCATACTGTTTCCTTCCCGGATAGCTGACTCATTTGGGTAGAATCCAGGATACCTGTGATCTGTTACAGTTACAGCACTGGGAAGTGATGTGTCGGTCAAATATAGCCCAAAATGCCACAACACACACTCAACATTTGTCCCATAAAAGGTGATCAGTGGCTGAGCCAAAGTTATTATGGTTTTTTCATATATCTAGTTGGTTTTTATTTATTTTTTCATTTATTTCCAGCCATTGGCGTTTAGTTTCAGCTACTTTCCAGAATGGATTTTTTGTTTCAGTGATACAATTTACATATTTAGTTTTCTGAATTCACAAAATCCTTTCTGTCAGTTGAAAAGACAGAAAAGAACCAATACAGCAAATACCTGGATCTCAATGATCGTTACTTTCCTCCACTAGTGCCCTCACAGATATGTCTCAAATGCCTTTTGCATATAAAGGATAATTACGGACGGTAAAAGAACTGCTGAACTTCGGTCTATGATTTTCCTCTTATGTTTTTCTCTATTGGCCCTGATGATCATGTGATTTATTTGCTGTATTTATGTTGAAAAAAATTCAAAAGTAAAGTTAAAAAACTACTAATAAGTTAAAGTTAAAGGAGTTAAGGTAGAGGCCCCATTGTTTTTGAAAGCCTGTGTTGCCATTATACATTTAAATGACGCTTAGTCTGGCCCATTTGCCCAATAAGAGACTCCAATAGGGTCAAACTGACCACTAGGACCACAGCTGCTGGGATCGGCTAGGCACACAAATCCCGCGACTGCAGTTCGGTGGTGATTCAGGGACGATGTTTCCATCAACCTCACAAACTAACCCGAAGGAAATGTAAATATTAAAGTGGGATCACTGTAAAACACAATTTTGTTTCCAGTAGTCTATATTTTATATTTAAGTTTAATTCATTACCTTTAAATCTTTAATATTTAGAGGAAAAGTTGTTAATCTTTAATCAGACTTTTTTTTTCTGATAGAATTGTAGGTGAACAAATGCCTGACTAAGGACATTACTGAAGCTTCTGTTCCATTTAGGTGCAAAGCCTTAATTCATGTGATTGGTAACATCTGTGTTCACTATTTCATGTCAAAGTGGCTGCTGAGAAAAAGGTCTGTTGGCTGTTGTTCCTTTACTTCTCTTATGGCCTTACGTCTTAACTAAAACACTGTGAATTGCCTTGTTGAAAGACACAAATTTGCCGGCAAATGAGACGCACTTAATTTTTTTTAAGGTTTCCACTTCAGTAGGAATGAGCTGGCTTGCAGTCGACAGCTACAGACTGACGGTAAGAAAAGTGCACAAAATCATCAGTCTCGTATTTTAAAAGTGTAACCACTTAAATACAAACCCAGTTCGCAAAAACTAGTCAGGATGTTGTGTAAAACAAATAAAAACAGAATGTAATGATTTGCACATCTCGTACACTCATATTTTATTCAAAAACAACATAAAACATATCAAACATTTACACCCGGACATTTGATTTACGTAAAATATTATCTGTATAAATAAATCTGCAAATTGTGGAATCATTTCAGAATAATGTTCCTTAATGTTAAATTACAAAGACTTCTACAGTAAATATATCATCAAAAGACTCTATGAATCTGGAGCAATCGGTATGCAAAGGACAAAGCCGAAAATCAATATTGGACGGCTGTGATCTTCAGAGCCTCAAACATGGTGCATTACAAACATGCTGCTGTGGAAATCACTGCATAGGCTCAGGAACACTCCCAGAAATCATGGCCTGTGAACACAGTTTGCTGTGTCATTCATTAATGCAGATTAAAGCTCTACCATGTGTACCACAAGGTGGTCCAGTGAGTCAACGTAACCTTTATTTAACCAGCCAATTCTTCAAGAAAATATTCGTTATTGCAGAAGTCTGGCTAAGGTCAAAACCTCTCAAAGAACTTGAGGGAGCCTAAAGAACAGAAATAAACATCTAATCACATCTTTACAACCACTCTCAAACTTCCACTTCCTGGTGGTTTAGTTCCAATTTGCAAAGGGTTGTTTAAGAAGTGGCTTTAAAGTTTTTGCAGCTCTTCATCAAGCTAAGTTTAGTCTATTTTGTTATACTTTGTGTTTAACATTTTACCTGCTGTGACTAAAAGGATTTATTCATAGCTTTTGGAATAAATGAAGAAGAATAACTGAAAGAAAATCAAATAAAATACAATGTGACAGAACAAAGTAGTCCCAAAAAGAAAAGATTTGTGCTTAAAGTAAAATAAGAACTGAAATAAAAATATTTAATACTTATTGATAAATATTTCATCAGCTCAAAACTGACTCAACATATAAATATGTTGTACCCTTCCCCTGTTCTGATTTTGAAGTATGTGCAAATTATCTAGTCTTGGTAGCTGGGGATCAGTCTGCCAGGCCTTGGGGCGGCCTTTGCCATGGGAGACCCTACCCTCACCTATGGTCACGAGCTGTGGGTAGTGACCAAAAGAACGAGATTGTGGATACAAGCAGCAGAAATGAGCTTCCTCCGAAGGGTGGCTGGCCTCTCCCTTAGTGGTAGGGTGAGAAGTTCAGCAATCCGGGAGGAGCTTAGAGTAGAGCCACTGCTCCTCCACATCAAAAGGAGCCAGTTGAGGTGGTTCGGGCATCTGACAAGAATGCCCCTGGGCGCTTCCGGGCATGTGCCACCAGGAGGAGGCCCTGGGGCACACCCAGGCCAGTCGAGAGATTGTATCTCTCGGCTGGCCTGGGAACACCTTGGTGTTCCCCCGGAGAAGCTAGAGGAGGTGGCTAGGGAGAGGGAGGTCTGGGCTTCTCTGCTTAGGCTGCTGCCCCCGCGACCCAGCCCCAGATAAAGCAGAAGAAGATGGATGGACAAATTACCTAATTTGTGCTTTTGTCAGTTAAGCCTATTAATAAACTGCTTGTGTACAACACACAGAGCAATAAGGGCTCTGTTGTTAGCCAATGGCCATCTCTTAATCTTTAGTTTAATAATGCTCTTATTACAATACAACAAGACCTGAAGCTAGTGACCAAGCCCATAAAGTTATCAGGAAACTGGAATGTTTTCCTATAGACTTGTATACAATCGCAGGAGTCGCCCCCTAGCTGGCAGTTACGATAAATGCAGATTTAAGGCACTTCTGTGGCCTCACCTTTCAGGCCTAGAAGCTATGATCCAAGTACTGTTATTTTATTTCTTTTGGTTTGTTTTTTTTAGGCCACTGTTTACCAATGTTAGCTCATTTCATATTTTATATATAAATTATTAGCACCGTCTGGTTTTGATGCAACAGTCTCTTGATCCTAGGTGATTTTTCTCTCGCGGGAGAGAACAAAGTCACTTTAAAATAATCGTGTTATGTTTGACAAAATAATAAACCACTCAAAGCCGTTAATACCTCAGCCATTTATTTCTTAAACATAAGAAAGAAGGGACTTCTCAAAGGTAAGAAAAATAACATTGCAATTTAAAATCAAGTGCACTTCAACGATGTCTCGCTCTATAATAAGGGAGCTGTCCCTTCCTACTGTGTGAAGTGACACAAAAAACTCAAAAACATATCGTAAAGAATCGATCGTTTCCGTAAGGCTTTGGGTGCCGAGTGCCGTGTCGTTACTGTTGTGATGCTTATGCTGAGATGACAGTGGTGGTGACAAATATATATATGTACAGAAAGGTGACAGATTACAGGAAAAAAATAAGAACATAAAGTGGCTTTTAAAGGTGTGGCAAGACTATGAGCTGCAAGAGTCGCTTCAATGCTCCTTGGCACTGGCATGTGGATGATGATGAGCCTCAGTTTCCTCACATGATTTCCAAACCACTCTTTGTGCCCCGTTTATGGGGCTACTGTCATCCTGGAAAAGACGATATCATTAAGGGGACAAACCATGCCTGCAAAATGCCTCCAACAGCACAACAAAGCCACTGGATCCCCTCACTTTTCCTTTAATTTGCCACCGATCAGTATATATGTGCATATACCCATTAACAGCCAATACAACATCATCCCAACAACATCCTTTGCAACATCTGTACATATCTGTGCAACAGAAATATGTGACGAGACTGTGTAATGGACTCCAGGAGGAGTCGGGCAGTGGGCTCATTTGTGCTAAAACTCTTGCTTTAAGCTGTTCATCAGGATGGGAGTGCAAAGTGGAAGAGAAACGATGACAGCTCTGGATGTCAGCGCCTTACCTGCGCCAGATGCTATTTGCAAGTCATTTCCGGTGTTTGTTTGAACGCCCTGAAGGGTAAGAGAAGGGAAGGAGTTTACTACATCATGAAGCCAGATGAGTTTCCATGATGTAAGATATCGGCTGTCAGTCACAGAGGTCTTAAACATGGCAGCTTCTTGCCTTACAGAGACACGCCACACGGGACAGCGAGTTTGAGTGAAAATCGCAGGAAATTATTTGTAAGTCAATTTAAGGTACTTTTCTGCAATAATAAACACAACTACCTGGCTCCAGTCGAGTAATTTAACAACCCTCCATCCTCCTCTCCTCTCTGGTTTTAAAACGGGCGCTATGAATGAGCTGCAATTACAGTCTGGCCCTAGTCTGACTACCATTATACATGTGAGTGACTCATCCAAAAACAACACGGGTAATGAACTCACTGGTTACACTGGAGAAGTGGGTCGCACATTTCCTACCATAGAAAAAAACCCTCTGAAATGAAAACAAACAAACAGCCTTCTTTAATGAAACTAAGAATAAACTTTAATCTAGATTTAAAAAACTAAATGTTACTTTGAGGAGAAAATAAGTCAAACTTTTTTTTTTTAATAACTCCCAATATCAAACAATGTCCTATCTTTACACTGTAACACCCCAGTTACAGTAAAATGCAGCAATTCACAACGGTCTTAATGCCTTTTGTTACATACTCAGAATATAGAACCATATATATCAATATCAATGGCATTTCAACATTTTCGATAATACATAACACATACTCTATTACCCACAAAATGATGCTGGTACTGTTTAAACAAACGGGTGCTTCAGATTGGCAATTCAGGGTTTCACATAAGGGGCGAAAAAAATAAAAATTAAAAGAGACCTAGACAAACAACATGAGACTGGATTATAAATACTTACGATGTGTTAAAGTGGACCTATTATGCTCATTTCCAGATCCATTTTGGCTCCCTTCTCCTTAAAATCATTCAGTATCACGGTTAGGATTCACAATCAGATCCTACGGTATCTTATATCTGAATTATTATCTGAGTATTATCTGATTTAGACTTCTGCAGTGAGTCTTTTTAGAGGCCATGACATGAACTACTCCAGCGGCCGACATTGCTGGCAGCATTTATGGTTGTGTGTTAATTACCTTGTGGTTGTGTCCCAGTGTTTTAAATGCAGTGCCTGCCACAATAGAAACAAATAAAATATCTGGCATTTTTCCCTCCTGGCGTCACTACTCTTTGTTGTGGTCAGTACTTTTTCTCTTCAAAGGCAAACATATTTATCCCTCATGTCCAACAGGTTTGGCAGTACTCCTTCAGGAATTTGCTGATATTTGCCCTTATATTGATACTATGATTATTATTCCTTATATTGAGGCAATGGTTATTATTCTCTTACTGACAAATTTTAAAATACAGATGCACCTGTGGCATCAGTTTCAAAATCCTTGGACGTCCTTTTTGAGTTATCGGATTTAGAAGATTTTCAGAAAACTTGACCTCTGACCTTGATATCACTGAGATTTAAATTTGTCTGACACTTTTAACAGATACATCTATGGTATCAATATGAAACTCCTAGGTTGCCTCTTTCTCAACGTATCACATTCACAAACTTGGGTGTCCACACCGCCCGCCCACATGCCCGCCCGGCAGGGTGATGACAATATCCCATCGGCGTTTTACGGCTGAGTGGTAACAGTACTGGACAGGCCAATCATGGTAGTTGTGGGCCTTGTTTATGGGACTTCTAGCCTCATTTTTATGGTTAGCGTGTAGGTTATGTCATAGGGTTTCAGAATTATTTGCAGATAAGATGAAGCATAAATCCCCAGTTATTTGTGGTTGCTAAAGTTTCTAAATGTTGAATGGGAGCCATTCAGCTAAGGAACCTGCACACTGGATTCAGGAGACAGAGGACCTCTCTTCAAAGTTTCCTTTTGGAGAAAGATAATTGGCATTAATACGACGTCCTGTGTGTCTCCACGCCACAACTGCATGACTTTAATTTTGTCTGGAGTTTGTGTTTTGTTCTGTTTTCTCTCTTCCCCCCCACGAGCCAGTTTCTTCCTATTAAAAGGGAGTTCTTTCTCCCCACCATTGCTGCTGCTCAATGTTGAGGCTCTCTCACTAATATTGCAGCCAATATTCATCTTAATATATAAAGTACCTCAAGAGAACTGTTGCTGTGAACTGTAGCTATATAAATACAGTCTAAATTTAGTAGATTAGCTTTGCCTAATTCTCATTCAAAACAGTCCATATTTATTTCATACTGAGCCTCGATGCAGCCCCTCCATTTGTCTTCTGTTTGCACTGAGCCATTTTAGCTCCCTAACTGTAAGTTGTAAAATGAGCATGCATCATTGTTATAGTACTAAAACAATTTAAAAACACATATGCATAATAGGTCCACTTTAAATAATTCAAATTGGTGTGCAAACCAGTAGATTTGTTGAACAAGCAGGTGGCAGTGTTTTTTTCTTTTACAGAACAGTGTTTAAGCCAGCAGTGTTGCCATGATAAAAACTCTCTGTTCACATCATTGCATCCAAAAAGTCATTTCAGTTGCATCAGAAAATCAGTTTGGGCAACCACAGAGTGCTTTGAAAACCCTCCGTGAGTTACCCGATAAGCAGGTCGGTGTAGGCAGTCGATGCTTTAAAGTACGTACCCTCATCCTGGAATGAGCTGAGGACATTTATACCAATTCCCAAATTTAAAGAGGTACCAAACCGTGTCTTGTTGTTGCTTTTTGTGTATTCAGAAGGAGGGCAGTATTATAGAGCAGATCCAAACAGTTGCATGAGTGAAACCCCAGGCCATCTGAATGATGACAAAGCCAATCATCTATAATCTAAATTGTTTTTGTCGCTTGGAACTGACAATTTAAACACATAATATAGCCGTATATCTGTACTACCTTTTCATTGACAATAATGGTGGTGTGGGGTTCATGATGAGGTGATGGGAATGAGTGGTATGACGCATTTACTAAATTATACTTAAAGGTCGGGAATTTGAACTACTGCACCCGATTTATCTTGCCACAAGAGGAAGCAGCGTTTGCAAGATGTGAAGTCAAATGCTTTGCTTAAAACATTTTCACATGTATAAAAATGGCCAAATGAGAGGGCTCAGAGTCAACTGGAACAACCTGCGCATGAACCGCAATCACAAGCGCACTTATGTTCTCGCTCTGCAGGGTTTGTCCTCGGTTTTAACTCCCTGTGAGAACATTACCTTCTCTGACTTTTCCTCCTGGCCAATAATGAGTCAGAGGCCACAGCAGCACTGGACATTTCAGTGTATGTTTTGGAATCAGCACAAACACATGGCCTTTAAAATGTCTCTGCTGGCTGTATATTTGTAGACTCATGTACTCTTTACTTGCACTACACGGAGCAGGAAGGTGCTTTTTCCTCATTATTAATCAATCTGAGAATTGTTCTCCTGATTGATCAATAGGTTATTTGGTCAATAAAACCTCTGAAAAAACAGTGAAAACCGAACTTTGTAATTTCCCAGAGCCAAATGATCATTAACAGTCCAACAGCAGAAGATATTTTACTTTAAGACATAAAAAATGTGCTGGAGCAGTCAAATACTTTCTTTAAAATTTCATTTTCAAACAAGTAAGTGATTAATTTGGGTAAACTTCCACTGCTTGCTTTGAAATATGAACATTTAATGTGAGACTTTAATCTCGATCTGCTTAATGTACCTGCAATTATAAAGAAAAATATAAATGTAAAAGCTGATTTATTGAATGGCGCACTTTGCTTGACTGCTTTGTGCTCGCTTTACGTAAGAGGAGACAGCAACAAGACTACAGATCTGCAAGGTCTGAACGGCTGAAAAACTGGACCATAAAATATCCAAGTCCAGCCACTCACAAGGTGGATCTTTAGCTTTATATTAAATGCCTTTTGTCACTTTTCAAAACCTCCCTTTAGTTTCTGGACATGGATCTTTTATGCAATATTTTTGGTCATATTTTTTCCATTTTCATTCCATAAGCACGAGTGGTCTGAGTGACACCAGACGTGATCCTGTTATTTCCTTTCACCTCTAAAAATATTCCTCTCACTAACACTCTCATCCAAACAAACCCATATATCGATCCTAAAGCATCAAAAGCGAGAGATGGAAACGATGCCAAATGAAATGGGCGATGGGATGAGTCCATCCTTGGATGTGATGGTCGCTTGCGTCTAATGATGCCACCTGCATCTTGCTGTATTTAATGAATCCATTTGCACTGATATGAAGACGTTACGCTGTACAAAACGCTACTTAGATACAATGATTACATGCCCCAGTGTCCTGGCTACACCAGGAAAAAAAAAAAAACCCTGCCATCATAAGCACGTTTTGCACAATTGCGATATGAACTACCACAATTACACAGAACAATTTACATGCACATCATATCCAAATATTAATGTGCATGTAATTAACAGAAAGAATGAAAGCGCTACATACAAGTAGAACATGTTATATAAAGACGATACTGACGTTACCTACACGTTATAGACACATTGCTCATACATTCATATATGTCAACACTTAAATATGTATATACAGTATACATGTATATATTTAAATGTATACAGATATATCAAAGGAGGAATAAATAGTGCCATTAATGAGGTGAGAACCTAGTTTTCCTCTTCCTCTCTTGCGTGACAACAATCCTGCCAACATGACATTTAGTTCACGAGTCTATGCGTGTCTGATCTCGCTCGTGCGACTTCTCTAAAACAGACTCGAGGACTCGTGTGGTGCAAGAATTCACTCCATCGCCATCCTTCCTGGCACTAGGTCTAGTTTACAGTATTATGCCCAGTATTAAATACAGTGTCTTTCAAAATGTACTGCTGAACTAAAGTTGCCTATATGTAACAGCTACTGCCTTGTTAGTCATATAAATGTGATTACATTCTATATATCGGATGGGGTATTGACATATATTGCAATGCTTTAGTGCACACAAAACAAAACAAGAAACAACAAAAAAAGGCGTTGTGATCTAATTTGACCCTGTGTGTGTATTAGTTAGCGTATGACACACACATTTAGGGGTGAGATAAGTGACATGTTGTGTGGGGACCTCTGTGTGGATGAAACAGTGCTTTTGGGATTCTGAGTGAATGGTTGTGTCAGGGAATTGGCAGTGTGCAACTCTCTGGTGGCGTGATGGCTGGATCTTTCTGTTGAAAGCGGGTGGCATCCCATCTGGCTGATGCATTTGACAGTTAAAACAACAGGCCCCTAGTTTGAAGGTGGCAGAGCAAACAACAACATCTTAAACACCTCTGAGCAGAATATTTATAACCCACTTTCTCAAACCCAAAGTGCAACAGTAACTATTTTGCCATCGTTAACTGAAGAACCTACATTCACATGCAACAGCCTTGTGTGCTACCTTTATATTATCCAGAAAAATATTATCAAAAAAATAGAAGCTCCTGATACAGGTGCAGAAATGAGGTCATGCCTTGATGTGTAATGCAGAGAAACACCACCAGAGGGCAGTCTCTACAGGGGAAATTATCATTTCAGCTCAGTAAGCTGTTAAAGGAGGCAAGTGCAACTATAACTAGTAAATTGTTTGGGAGTATTTTACGTTTAGACTTGTTGATAAAGATAAGCAAGTTACGATTTTCCTCTAAGAACAAGAAGTTGTGCTGCTGGGTTTTGGAAAAAATCATAATCCCCAGTTAGTTATTTTCTCCATATTGAGATCATGATGATGACTTAACATGTAACAATACATGAAAATTATGCAACCTGCAGTGAATCACTTCTTAAAACACATTTTTATACTTTGGCTTTTGTGTGATTCCATAACTGGATTCCCTTCTGATCATTGTTTTGCTTATCGCACGTTTCTTTGTATGTGACTTTAATGTGTATTGTGTCAAAGCACTTTGTAAACTATTTTTTAAAGGCAAGCAATGTGCTGAAAGACAAAGCAAGAGTTACTGACAAACAACATACTGATTATGGTATTTTAAGAACATTTAGCAACAGTGTATTAGGGCCACTGCGAGTGTGTAAGGGGCTTGGTAAGGATGTTTACAATCTGAGAAAAAGTCCAAAATCTTCAAGATTACAATCATAATCATAAATAAAAAAGGACAATTTATTATTTTACAAAAACATACAAATTCATGATAAACAAAGGCAGATACAAGTTCTTTTCTTGTAAATTTGTCACATTAGCCTCAATTTTATTTTTTGTTAACCTTTAGTGACCCTAACATGCTGTTGCAGTCTCACAAATTTGAAGATTATCAAACCTAAACTTATTTTTAATACAAATGTTATTAAAAAAAAAAAAAGAAAAGAAAAGCCGTCCTCTGGCTACAAACATACTTTAAAACCACTCACATGTGCCCATTACTGGGAATGACAATAAGCTAATTTCAAATTGAAGGCAAAGCATTTCCTGTTTTTAAGCAGATATTTGATCCAGCGTTCTCCTCAGATTTCTGCATCTACTGTACTGAGCTACTATCCAGCTGCAGTGAACACTCATCATATCAGAGGCTAAATATGGCTGCTACGTGAACGCCTCACGCAGCTCATTATTTTTAATTGGCTCGACCTTTTCCTGTTCTCGGCGGCGGCAGCTCTGTCGACAACCGTTTGCGCTGCAGATAAATTTCATGCTACCGCTGTCAAACTAGAGGCCTGAGAGTCTGTTAACTGAAATGCTACATTGTGTATTAGGGTGCATTAGAGTGTGAGTCATCTGTGTTTGTGCATTAAATCTATCTCCCAAAGGGAAGAATTAAGGATTTTTAGGAATCGACTGGGCGTCATTGTTTTGCTTTTTTTTTAAGATTTAATGGAATGTGGGATTTTCCTTCATCCACTCTGTGTTGCATCATTTGTGGCCATCAACTTTCAATATTTAGGAGTTTATTTGGAATTATTTAGAGTACTCCTACTGGCGGAGAAATCACTGACATTCCCGGCAGTGGTAAACTATGGAATGATTGTGCTATAATCTTCTATTTCCTACAAGTTTGTAAGTAAAATTTTAAAATCAGGGCAAAGATATCAAATTTCTAAGTTGTGGGAATTGAAGGAATGCTTTAAGTAGCTCAGAAATGAGAGGAATTCAGAGCTTTAGGGTATGAGCAGCAAAATCTGTGTGGAGTTATAAAAAGGGGGATGGGGTTTTTTTTGAGATCACACTCTTTGTAGAACAGCAGTGAGAGACGTGGACTAAAGATTCAAACAGAACAGCATGTACATGTGCAAGTGTGTGTGAACACGAGGAATAATTCCACAGATAAATGCATGTATGCTTCAGAATACCCCTGATGTGTTAGATGAGTGCTGGTTTGGTCAGGGTGGGGTCAGTCTACCAGAGCAGCTGCAGCCAGTCAAAGGCATGGCCGGAGGAGACGGGCAGCACCTCTCCAGCTTTCACTTGGCCTTTAATTTGCCAAGGTCCCCGTTCAGCTTGCCCTCCTTTGCCAGCTTCTCGTTGAGTTGGCACAGTTGGCGAAGGAAGCCGTCGTTAGGACCGATCTCTCTCTTGTGCCGCACAGTGGCCACCGCCAGCCGTGCATCCATTCTGTGGCGCAGCATGAGGTAAGCAACAACCATGGTGGGGGAGCGGCTGTAGCCTTCTCTGCAGTGTACATACACCTTCCCTGGAGGACACACAGAACAATAAGATGAAAGCTGTTTATGGTGTGAGGCTGGTTTCACACACACACACACACACCACAGAGAAATAGTTTTCATAGAAGAGTTTTCTCAGGCCTCATTGTGGCTCCTCTGCTATCTGTTATCCACTGCACAGGAAAAAGCATAAACTAGTACATCCTGTAACGGTCACTCTGTAAGAGCGTCAAAAATATCTGTTCCCGGTATGACACTGGAAGAAGCATATAAATGAAACTTGTCGGATTCCCCTGACTATCTTTATTCATGAACAATAACCAGCTGTTACAGAAGACGCTAAAGGTTGCTTGACTGCCACAAAAGCTATGATCGCAATTATGACAATTATTCGTGAAGTCATGGACTTACTGTGTATATTGTCTTGATTGGGATTTCTTTGAACTTCCTCTAGACTGAAAACTCTTTTGGCCATCTTTGCTTGAGCTAAACTAAACAGCAAGTTTGAGATTTAAGAGAAAGCTGTGCGCTTGATTTATTAATTAACCCAAATATATGAGAGTGGCTATCCCTTATATGGCCACCGTAGGCACAGGCTGTGACAAAGGAAGTCCCTCCCATTAACTGTTTAAACATATAGTTTGTGAAGAACAGCCAATCAAAAAGGAGGCAAAATAGTTGTTCAGGTAGAGAATGAAGTAAACATCAGTACTAAGGGCCACTACAAGATAAGTAAGGATTAAAATAAACCATGAATCATGCAAAGCTACTCTAGTCGAGTCCAAGAATACACATTTGGAGTTTGAAATTAACACAAAAAGTCCCCTTTAATGCAAATCATTAATCAAATTAAATATATTGTGTCTATTTTTTTTTTTATTTCTCACATGTGGGGCATTAAATTAAGATAACTGAACATTCAACACAGAAATAAAATATGATTTTTCAGGTTCATATCAAGTATACTGTGTCCTTAAAGCACCAGAGCACAAACAGGAGTTTTCCCTCGTGGTAGCTTTGAGACTTTAACTGCAGGACAAAAAGTAGGAGGTGGAAGAAAATGAGGAAATGAAGCAGAAACAAATAAATAGAAAATAAAAGATTGTTAGAGTAGTTGGAAAACATATGCTGTTGCCAAGATTGTCCAGCAAAGCAGCTTCTCTTCTAGAAGCTGCATATATAAGACATGACCTTTGCTGCAGACTCAGCAAAGTCAATCATCTTCCACCGGCTGAGGTGAACCCACATCCCGACCACAGCAAAGAATCAATGTCGTCTTTGTGTGTGCAAAATACATGTGTGTTTACTCTTCTGTATTTTTATGTTCAGCCAGTTTGTGTGTTTGTGTTCATTTTTAAGGTGTACCTTTGTCTAACTTACACTTCCATTACAGACTGGCTAAAACGCCACAAGGGATTTAACTTGGCAACCTTCGCAGAGCAGCTGATGTGCTCGGCTCAGGTCAGATCTGCAGATTCTGCACTTTATTTGAAACCCAACACCTCTCTCTGTCTCTACTATAGTTTTATCCCCAACATCTCTCTCTCCCTCGTCTCTCCTTTTTCTTTCACTCAACCGGGAACACTTCCATGCCAATGACGTGACCTCTTCAATACCAAATCACCGCGTCTGCCACAGATCAATTCTAATTCCTCTGTATCCTCTTGTTAGACACACACGCTCTTTGGCTCTCAACTCACTTGCTCCATCACTGTCCAGCTCCAATATCCCTCAGTCTTTACTGTGTCTTGTATTTTATTGTTTTATTAGGCTTAATAGTCTTATCAGCATTTGTTGGAAAAACATTAAATGCTATCCACTGTTGGGCACTCTTTTCCTCAACAGGAGTTGTCAGTGGGTGCAGTCAGCATCGTTCTCTCAATGCTGCGGTCCTCCTGTAGACCAAGCTAGCAGCATTAGCATCCAGTCCGAACTGCAGCACTGGCACAGCTATGTACACTTTACACCCCCTGACTGACCCTTTCTCCCATTCTGTGTCTATTTGTATACCATTCATCCACCATATTGACAGTTGGCACTGGATCTACAGAAACAACATATGATTTAATTACAAAATATTTAAACAGTTTTCTAATCATGTTCCCTTCACTACAACATTAAAAAAATATTTACATTAATGCTCCTCGTGGGGAACTGTGCATGCTCCGCACGAGGACATGCACAGTATATGTTAGGATGCCTGGGTCGTTGACCCAGAGTTTTGAGTTTATTATGTTACTTATCATTTCTAGTCTTTGGTTTCTTTGTTGGAGTTCTGTCTTATGGTTTATGTCTCTGTGTTCTCTAGTTGCTGTCTCTCTGTGTCCAGTCAGAGTCTGTGTCTATAGTTCAGTCTGTGTTATGTTTCCTGTTTTACTTTGAAAATCCGTGTCTCATGTAAATGTGTCTGGTTTTGCTTCCTTTTGTCTCGTTAGGCCTGATTTGCCCCAGCTGTGTTTCCCTCCTGTTACCCATTCCCTGATTGCTCCCTCTGTGTATTTAAGCCCTGTGTTTCAGTTTGTCCGTGTTGTGATCTACCCTTATCTAGCTGTGTGTTTTGTCTGCCCGTGTAAGTTATTTGGATTCTTACTTTTGTTCAGTTTGAGTTCAGCATTAAAGCTGTTTGAGTTTACGTTTGTCTCTGGAGTCTGCACTTTGGGTCCTTTTCCTACCTGCACACAGCCGCCACATAACAGTATATGCCTCCACCACTTATGAGAGTGATTAATTATGTTTGTAGTGACAATGCTCAGCTCTATGGAAAAACATGCCTACCAATTTCTCAGGGCCCAAATAAGAAATGATTAACTCCTGGAGTTTATCTGAAATCATATCAGGAGCTACGAATTTTGACGTGGGAAGAAACTTCCACATTTTGCATATCTTCAAAAATCAAACTATAAATGAGAAAAACTCATCCCGATGCTCTTAGGAAAATATAAACTAATTCAGATTGAGCTAACTTTCTGGATCCAGGCACTTGATTCATGCATGGTGTGGAAGTATGGGCATGTATTCATTCCATCATTTTGTTCAGACCTTAAAGGTTCAGCGTACTGTTTGATGGAGCTGCAGAGGACAGAACGATTAGGCAGAATTTTCTTCCAGCAGGATGCCTCCTTTTTATTGGCAACACACTCCAAATTTGTTGAACTATGGCCGTGGTGTTTAAAAAAAAGCTCCTAAACTATGTCCTGCCACTTGCTCAGTGCAGCAACACATTTTCATTGCATTGCATGAGCCACTGAAAAAAAAAGCATCAGGCTCTTAAGGCTCCTCTCAGTGCTTCAAACGTGATCTGCAAGAAACCACCACACCCAAATTAAAAACAACCAATCAAAGCAAGGTGGCATGTCCGATACAGTCTCAATGGCTGCTTACGCACAGACGGAGCAGCACCCTCCACCCCCTGCATGCCCTTAATTTGTCAAGCTAAATAACTATAAATAATTAATTAATAATTAATTTAAAAAATATAAATTTTGTCTGAAATATACATTCCAGCATAAATTATTATCTATCATCCTTTAATTCTAGATCATGAATCCAACCATTTCTCCATATCACCACAGTTGATGCCGTTAAATTACTTTTTATCATTGCAGGTTTAATGTGTTGATTTTCTGTTGATTGGAGGAAAATACACAGATCTGCACACTGTAACCTTGTGTCTTCATTATGGAAAACTCACAGGAGCAATGCATCAGTGCAGTTCCTCATTAAAATCCTGGACCTTGGACCTTTTCCAAGCTTACAGCTGAGGGTCACAAAATGTCACGCTTAATGTGGCACAATGCACAAATGTCAAACTGCGGCAAAACCACCAAGCAGAGATGAGACATGCTCTCCTCATATTTGTGCTGCTAAATCTCTCATGCGATCTTCTCCACAGAAGCTCTTCATTCTTGATTTACCACAGCACTTTTGTGACAAAAAACATTCGGGGAATTAAGATGCTCAGTTTCAGATTTGAAACGGCTGCTTTTTGATTCGTACTATTCAAAATTCAAAGTTTGCACACCTGAAATGGTGTATAGTATGCCTGACCTAGAAGTTGTATGAAAGTCAAGACTCAGTTCCCCAGTGATTTCTGTATCTTCCCCTTTCTTACAACCTTTTACTGCAGTACTTGTTCTGTTCTTTTACACAGTCCCAAAGTATTACAGCACCCGTTTAACATCTTACAGGTGTGCTACACATCAAACATTGTGACGATACTGATGTGCAGGGATGTGATCGGGTAATGGAATATGGAGCAGGACTCATGAGTGTGTCAGATTTAGCGAGAGGTGTTCAGGGCCGCTGTGATTATCTCCTGTTGTTGCTTTAAGATCCACAACAATGAGGAGTACGAAGACTGGAACTAAGACTGGATCTTGTTAGACAAACAACAAGAGGAACTTGTTTTCATGTCTCAACTTTTGGAGCAAATTACTTTTAAGTGTGAGCTATTGAAGTAAGAAAGGCATAGTGCTCCCATTTGTTAAATAAATATAAATATCCAGCATAGGGGATACATTTCTTTGAGGTGCTGGATATATTTAGGTGCTAGTTTTACCCCAGTTTTGGGGTACTAACACATACTAATACTGACGTAATGTAATATAGTCAATCAATCTATTCTCTACCTGTGCATATATAAGCATACAGACTTCCTAGCACCATATATAGTCAATAGAGGGAAAACAATGGGCTTTTTCAAACATTGAGTGGGTGTTATCTCTATATGGCTCCTGAACAACTTCTTAGGACCTCACTAAATAAAAATAGTCTGAAGAATGTAGAAATGATGTATTATTTTTGTGCTTTCTCAAGAAACCAACTACAAATTTGACAAACAGCTATTTAACAGAATTTGGTGCTTTTCTTTGCTACACAAGACTGTAACGGGAAGTTCTTTGGTCTCTGGACAGCTTGTAGTCCACAGTTTAATGCACATAAGCGTAAGTAAGAAAAACATCCCACAGTCTGTTCTTCTTTTTTTTTTTTCCATTTACAACTCAAGCAAAAAATGTCAACAACGTTATGTGTAAAGTGTTAGGATGTCCTACCACTTGGTACACTTGTTGCTAAGTGGTAGATCACTTGCACACAAAAGTTTGGTGGCCATTATTTTAATATTCTACTAAAAATGAATACATGTATTTCAAGAGTTAACATTTAGCTCCTTAGTCCAATAGATAAAACATACACGACAAAATAACCCCACCTTTGCCATTATTGTGCGCTAGGGCCTTGTCGATAAAATCAGCCCCTTCCTCAAAGAAGGCACTGAGGTCGAACTGCTCTGTGTCATTGGCCTGGATGCCATGATAGGTGATGCCCGTGCCAGCGTAGAAATCCGCACTGGTGTTGACATGCATGAAGGAGGTGCCCTCTGCTACATTTAAGACGTGCGTCACACCAAGTTTCTGCAGACGCATTGTATTCTGAGCGACAAACCTGCAAAGGCGAGAAGAGGTTAATGATCAGAGATGAAAAAACTGATCAAATATGCTTACCAGTCTACAAGTTAATTTCAATTTAGAGGCACTGGACTAAACTCACAGAGCCTCTGAAATTGAAATAAAATGATGAATGTGCAGACACAGAACAAGACATCTGAGACAAATAACAGTACTAACAGCACCTGACAGATACAGCAAAGCAGTGTGTCAGCACAATTTTTTTTTAAAGTGGTATTTTGACAAACAGGTCGCAATAACACCACATGCAGCACACAGTGTTTCGCCGCATCTGTTGATGAACAGCCAAATACTGAGTATCTGCTGGGAGACAAAAGCAGCTCCCTCGTACTGATTTTTCAAACAAAAGTCACATTAAAGTGCCTTTTGTCTCAACTTATTTCCAAAGTAGGCTTCTCATGACTCGAGGTCTAATTACAAATATCAATCAAACCTATAATTGCTCAGCAACTTTTTTTCCAGTTTAACCCTGTAAGACCCAACCCTTCAAAAAACTAGCCAGAAAATTCAGATTTTTTTGGAACTGAGATGTTTATTAACCCTTATAACAAAATCCACAATTTTTTTTGCTATATCATGTTGTGTATGATATATTTTTATTGTATATTTATTATATATTTTCTGTATCGCATTGAATACATTGGGCATTTTTTGCAACTTTTTGTTAACAACAGTATTAATTTTAGAGTTTTGTCTATAACATATTGAAATTATGTCAAGTATTGATCATGTTGATGAGCTAAAGGTCTCAGAAACTCATATCAAATATGATACAAGGGGCATTATAGGGTTAAAGTGCTTCAAAGGTTACAGATGGTAGAAGTGAGAAAAGAAAAACAAATATGCAGTGATAAGTAATTTAAAATAAAATTTAAAAAATTTATTTAATAATGTAATACAATTCACTAACATGCCATCATTCATGTTAACGGTAGCACATGTGCTCATTAAACACTAAAGTAACACAGTTTCCCTTACCCTATATATTCATCTAGTTAACGTAAACTGTGTGGCCAGACTTGCACTACATTTTGAAGGTTTGGAATAACTGTTTTTGAAAAATAACCACATTTATTTCAGGATTTCCTACAGAATCACAACAAGGACTCCTGTTACCGGCTGCAGTCCACACTACAGAATGAGACTCTCAGGTAATCACCACAACAGGCTTGGGCTAGCTACTGAGCAGTTTAAAACAAAGTGAAGTCAAGTTGATGGATAACAAAAAAAACAACTGCTAAACATCCTTGGGTGTCTGTTAAAATACTGCCTGTGGGGGGCATGAAGCGCTCTAATACAATTAATATATCTGGAATGTTTTAATTGAATGAATATTGGAATCATTTAGATCATTTAATTTATTTATTTCTCTTGAATATCTAAGTAGAGGTTCATTTTCAGTAAGCATTACTCCTATGTCTGTAACACATAAGCACAGCTTGTGCTGTTGTACTGTACTGAAAATAAGAAAATTTGGCTATTTGAGTGTCTAAAGCAGGGGTGTCAAACTCCAGGCCTCGAGGGCCGGTGTCCTGCAGGTTGTAGATATCACCCTAGGTCAACACACCTGAATCAATTGATCAGTTCATTACCAGGCCTCTGGAGAACTTCAAGACATATTGAGGAGGCAATTGAGCCATTTAATCAGCTGTGTTGGATTAAGGAAACATCTAAATCCTGCAGGACACCGGCCCTCGAGGCCTGGAGTTTGTGGTCTAAAGCATCAGCCATTGTGAGTTCGATTATAGTCCCCCCCCCCCCCCCCCAAAAAAAGTCTTTTTTCATACAACAGTGTGTACTACCCTCTTCACCAACCAGTCCAATCCAGCTCTAATGGGCACCATTTGAAACTGCTTACTGAGGAGCTGTCCATTTTTCAGTCTGCAGACTCTGATGTATTTGCCTTTTTTATTTTTTATTTTTTGTAGGACAACAAACAAAAAGAACAATCTCTCTATTCTCAGACAGCTCTGCTCCAGTATTTTCACCTCAATCATCATTCACCCTACTTCCAGGAAACAATGAATCTGTTTCTGCTTACCTCCTGCTCTAATACACATCCCCTTTTAGAGCTGCGTTATTGCACATTAGACCCATACAAAGCAAACAGTCCCACACAGCTAACAAACCATAACAAAGCAGTACAAGCTTCTGGCTACTCCAGCCTGCCTGGCCCAATGCCTGCATCCACATCCAACCTGGCCAAAGGCACTGCCCATTGATTCTGAACAAAATACCTCCTTGTGTAGGTTATAAGTTGTATTCCAAGTTTATGGTACATTTAGTGCCACTAATTGCACATAATATTTTAAAACAAAAGAAATTGCACATAATCAAAAACAAAGAAATAGAGGAAAGAAATAGAAATGGAGAAGAAAACTGGAAGTATATAAAAGCTGTTGTACATATTATGGCAAAGTTATGATGCAAGCAAAATATATTTCATTAAAGATTACTATATTTATAAGATGACTGCTATTTCTATCTGCAGTCATTTGTATTTGGTGATTTAGTGATGAGTGGTTGGAGGTGGGTTTCAAAAGTAGCTTGCAGAAGAACCAGCACCTAAGGGCATAGCAAAGCAGTGCAAATAGCACGTCTTATGTTAGATTTGTCAATGGGATGCAATGAAACCTATCAGATGAGCCATGAGCTTATGTTAGCTGGCATTGAGAGCAGCTGATCTAACAAGATCACAGCTAGGCATGGGACATGAGGAGAGCTGATAACACCAAAGCTTTGGTAAGCATCTGGACAAACACTGCTGCTACAGTATAAGTATTTATGCAGTGTTCACTGATTCTTAGAGAAATGTTTGTGTTAAGGAAGTTTTGATTTTGGACTCAAGTGCATGGCATGGGGAGGCGAAAAAAACAAAAAGAGAAAAAAGTAGTTAATACAAGAATCTAAAAATATAGAAAGTCCAACAGCTAAAAAGAAGTCCAAAAAATAGGTACAGGAAGCCGGAAGAAAATGTGGCAAAGTTAAAGGGAAAGCCAGGTTTATAAAAGTACACAAGAGTGAATGATGATAAGAGACAGGTGGGAACAGGACACAGGTGGATGCAATCAAACAGGTGAAAGTAATGACAATCACAAAAGAGGGAAAAGAACAAATGCATGAATTAAAACCAAAATAAGGCACATCTAAAAAACTAAACTTCAAAATAAAACAGGAAATTACCCGGAGGAACATGAAGACTACCACAAATAATATCAAATATACTTTGAAATTAGTGTGAGCTGTTTTGGAGGCCAGACATAATTTTTCTTTGGTCATAAGTCTGCTAAAGATTACTTTGTTTGATATTATGGTGATAATTTGACATGAATAATCATTAACTTAATAAGCCTGATGCAGTTCTTGAATTTCATTTACCCTGACCTTATTTTTAAATGTAAATAAAATTAAAAACAAATAAAAGGAAAAAAAAGAGGTGGTTCTTGACATTGTGGTGTTTTTATGGCTATAAACACAAAGGTTACAGTTGTTGCCTGCCAGCCTGCTGCCATCACTAAATGTCTGGAGTTACAGATGGGGGCAAAGAAAGCCCCAGGGAAAGCTCGCGTGCCTTAGGAAATCTGCACAGTGACAATGGAGTGAAAATGGGTGAGAGACTCTGAGAAATCCAGAAATAAAGGCACCAGTCAATTCTCCACAGATTAAACTTTGTGAGTAATAATTCTACCTTGGTATGTGTTGTTTATAAAGTTTTTTGTTCATATATCTGCAGTTTTATTTGCATACACTTATGCTTAAGACATATTTCTACTACACTGCAATGGACAATAAAGTTTTCTCATTATGATTTTAGACATAGCTTGTTAGCTAAATTCTCTCATTTAGTTATCTCATCTGGAGCTGAACTACACAGCAAGCATGTTTTTAGGTGCTTCTAGAAAGAGGTGAAATTGACACTGTAAAGGAAAGGGGTGTACTTTATGTATAACACATAGAAAAGTGAGGGATCCATAGCAAATAGGACAGGAGTGACAGTTTTATCAAGATCATTTAATTAAGATCAATAATAGAAGCCAAGATTATAGCTGAAATTAAAATTTACTATTTTTTATTGCACTTATATGAAGGGAGAGTAACTTTTTCTAAATTCTGAAATTAAACAAACATACAGACTGTAGTATCAATGATAGTGTTGCTAAATTCCTAATAATACCCATCACTAACTGCAGCTTGACCTCGTAGCCTGCCTTACAAATACTATTCATGATATAAGTGTATATATGTATTGTTTTTATTTAAA
Source organism: Neolamprologus brichardi (assembly GCF_056152115.1). NCBI lineage: Eukaryota > Metazoa > Chordata > Actinopteri > Cichliformes > Cichlidae > Neolamprologus > Neolamprologus brichardi. The sequence continues at coordinate 21,924,413 of NC_142111.1, read as the reverse complement.
AACCATGACTTTTCACGAATCTGTAAATCGTTCACTCTGACAAAGCTTTACTATACAGGCTTAACGTTAACGTGAGCCTGGAGGCGAGGTGAGGTGACCCTGGGCAGCTCCCTAGAGGTGGAGGCTGCAAAACCCTTTCTGCAATACCTAACAAGAAATTCTGCTACAATGTTACTTTGTAACCAAAGGAGGAGGGATGAAGCAGCCTGTCTGCTAGCATCGTAGCTACAGGGCAGAGATTCAGAAATCCAGGCTACACATTAATAATATCTTCATTTCATTCACAAAAAGTCTGTGTATATTTAGACTAAGCTAGTGCTCATAAATGATTCAATATGCATGCACACTATGAGCACTTCAACGCAAAAAAAAGTGAAGCAAGTAAAGCGTAGGCATGCGTATCTCTTTGTGTGTAAAGGGTAGTAGTGTGTAAAGGCCTATACTGTACTTCTACACAACACAATGCAGAGGCACAGTAGGTTCAACTGGGTTCACAGCCGATGGCTTCCTTCCTATTTGCCGGGCCTGTCCCGGCCTCCTTACCCTGGGATCTGCAGTCCCAACACATCCATTATTAAAGACCAGCTTCACAAAGAGCCAGAGCGTTTCTCAAAGCAAACAACCACACCTTAAGTCCCTGAGCTGCACACCGTGGTTTAAGAGTGCTGACTACAACTGAACTGAAAACATTGCAAGCTGGCAAAGTAGACTCATAATCCATTTATGGATGCAAACATTGACTAGTTCAATAAACACAAGTGCTGCTCTAGTCAACGTCTTGTTTATTGAATTAGTGACTTTAAACTTTTACTGAGTGTCTGCTGTATACATTCTTTTAAGTGAAAGAACTGAATAAATCAGCAGAAAGACTCAACAAATGCAGATGTGTGGTCAAAACACCAACGTAGGAAAGAACTGTCACTCCAGTTGAGTTCAAAGACTAAGAAAACTTGTATTAACGGGCAATTGGCAGGTAACTACAGGCAAAATAATTTCTTGTGATTGTAAATGGCCTGTATTTGTATAGCGCTTTTACTAGTCCCTAAGGACCCCAAAGCGCTTACACATTCAGTCACCCACCCATTCACACACTGGTGATGGCAAGCTACATTGTAGCCACAGCCACCCTGGGGCGCACTGACAGAGGCGAGGCTGCCGGACACTGGCGCCACTGGGCCCTCTGACCACCACCAGTAGGCAACGGGTCAAGTGTCTTGACCAAGGACACAACGATCGAGACTGTCGGAGCCGGGGCTCGAACCGGCAACCTTCCGATTACAAGGCGAACCCCCAACTCTTGAGCCACGATCGCCCCATTGTGAGGTGGGCGGAATCTGAGAATTGAATGCAACTACCAATGAGAGTCAAGAATACTGTTGATTGACAAATGAACAGGTAATTAGAAAGTTAGAGGGTTAAGTAGGAAACCAAGCAACTAGCTGTGAGCTTTAAAGTGATGCACAATGAGCGAATGTATGTATGTACAAAAAAAATATGAACTTACAATTTAATGGTCTGTTGAAAATGTTAAATCCTTACAGAGTACCAAAATGGGATGTTTTTTGGCAGCTGTATAAGTATCCCTGATTTTTCTATTAAATGAAAATAAAGAAGGGAAAGCAATGCTTTACATTTTCCCATCAAATGTCAGCATGTGTGACTACTGTATATCTTAAATGAACAGTTATTATGTAAATGAAACTGTGTCTTGACCTAAAAAAATTAAAATCTGACAGGCAACTGTATATCAAAACCTAAAAATGGTTAATGGGTCCAATTCCTGAGGGTACCTATGATAAGAAAGTTTAATGAACATTTTCAAGGACAGATCTCTTTCTAATTTAAGTCAAGCGCTGTACAAAACGCGTATGCGAGATGCACCACATGCTAGTCTTGTGTTAATAAATGCACTGGTTTTCATCCAATTGATTTTTACTGGCCAGCTACATAATTTGATTTATAACGAGGTACAACTAATGAGATGAGCAGGGAGGATTACTGGGTCCCAGAGGTGGAAACTGTGGACAAGGCACAGCCTTTAATCAACAATCAATACCACCTCTCCCTGCCTGAGATATGTGTAATATCACATTATGTTACACTGTCCTTTCAAGCTTTTCTAAGCTCTAAGATATGCTTTAAAATAAAATAGCTCAGTAATTACCCCCCACCGAAAAACTCAAACCTAGTTTGTTCATCAGACATCAAAATCTCTTCGACAAAAGAAATCATAAAGCTGAGAGCACTTTAGAGTCGCTCTTTCATGCTGACAGTTTTCTCTGATCAGCTTCAGCAGAGCGCAGGTCTGCCAGCACTTTGTTTGGAGACTTGGCCGGACAGATTGGCACATCCAGATTGATTGTGTTGTAGCACTGAGCTACAGTAATGTGCTTGTATTCTGTCCGGCTCGCCCTCCTCCACCACTCTACTGGCAGTGATTGGAGCCACAAGTTTCTTTGAGGCATCCCTGAATCTGTTCTCTCTACCACAAATCCATAAAGGTGGCATTAAGAGCTGCTCTGTAAAAGCTGGTATACATTACGACACAGCAAAATATATGCAAAAGAAACTAAATTTGTTTCTTTAATAGCAACAAAATTACACTTTAAACACAAAGAGGTTTTTTGCAAATTACCCCAGTTTTCCATGCAAACTACATGAAACTGTGGCAATCTGGTAATGACCAAAGGACCATTATTGTGACCAGTTCCACCTAGAGACTGCCAGCAACCACTCACCAACCAGTCGAGGAATATACGTTTAAGAGTAACTTTGCTAATAATGATGAAGCTAATAGAAGCAGTCAACAGAAAAAAAAATAATAGCGCTGTTTTAACAGCACCCTCTTTTATCTGCAAGCAAATGCACCCTCCTCAGAGTGCACCCAAATGCTTGTTGATGGACCTGCAGAAGCTGGTGATAGCCTAGCATACTCAGGCGGATGGCGGACATGTACATGTCCATGCAAGTTAGTCGTGTTTAGAGTACTTTTCTCACAGTGTACATCTGCACAAGCGGCACTCCACTTTGGTTAAATCCTTAGGTTTACTTCTTTCATCTGGTTTAAAACCAAAGAAATCCCAAATTGGCGAATTCATAATTTTTTTTAGTGCGGTCAGCGTTTACCCACCGTCATCACGACTAATGCAATTAACAATTAACATCTGGAGCGCAGACTGAGTCAGAATCTCTGAAATGTCTCTGTCAACGCATTTTGGGCATTTTGGGCATTTTGGGCATTTTGTCCAAAGTTTGTTTGTTCTGCGCTCCAGATGGGTTGAGCGCGTTAAAAAATTTTTATTGCGTTAATCGTGATGGCCGCGTTAATGCTGCATTAATGCCTTAATGCTGACAGCCCTAAATTTTTGGGAAATTAGTTCGTCCATGTTTGGACTTCTTCTGTGTTGTAAACGCGCAAATCAGTCCCTCCATGATTACATTGCTCTGCCCATCAAGTCTGCGCATGCGCGAATATATCGCCCATTGTCGATTACTGGACTGACGATTGCCGGTTGGAAAAATTTTTACATATCGCCCAACCCTAATTCACGCCTACAGCCAATTTCAAATTACAGAGGTACCTGGAGAAAATCCACACATGCAGAGGGAGAGCATGCAAACCTTACACAAAAAGGTTCCAGTTTTCTGTTCAGGTGGATTCAAACCCAGGACCTCCTTGTTGATGGTGCTAACCAATTCATTCATCCATCCATTCATCCATTCATCCTCTTCTGCTTATCCTTGTCAGGGTCACAGGGGGCTGGAGCCTATCCCAGCTGTCTTAGGGCGAGAGGCAGGGTACACCCTGGACAGGTCACCACTATGTTGCAGGGCTAACACATAGCGAGACAACCATTCGCACTCACATTCACACCTATGGGCAATTTAGAGTTACCAATTAACCCAATCTCACTAACTACATGTCTTTGGACTGTGGGAGGAAGCCAGAGTTTCCGGAGAGAACCCAAGCAAACATGGGGAGAACATGCAAACTCCACAGAGAAAGACCCTGGCCTGATGGTGTAATTGAACTCAGGAACTTCTTGCTAGGTAACAATGCTTTATTGGTAAATAAATTAAAATTTTGCCACAAGAGATGTTATAGTATTAATAACTGCCTCACAGCATGCAAACAACCAAATCAGGTAAGAAAACATTGGGGAATCACAGATTTGTGCATAAAATATTCATAAACTGTGCATATGCAACTGGCAAGAATCAGTTCAGGATATTATCTGATATTGTTCTTTCTCACATGCAGCACACAGTAGGAGACAGTCCACTTTATCACTACTGGAAAGTAGTAGGCAAGGGAGCTCTTAGGATAGAGCATGTAAGATATAAAATAGATGATTTCTACTCATTCATTTTAAATTCACCAGACTATAACTTACATTTGTAGTAAAGAGCTGGCAGATTAAAACGCATTAATGTAAATTCTACAGCCTCACATGCAGCTGTGTCGAATAAGGTCTGGAAAAGTTCAGAGCTGCGATGCGTGTATTGTAAAAGAGCTATTACAGGCAAAGAAAAAGCCCAAAATAGCAATACCAGTAGTGAGACGAGGACCGAAGAGGTTTGTGTGTTTATCTCTAGGTTCAGTGGGAAGATTTTACAGTACATCTCATACACAATCTGAACTGGCTTTACTGGAACACTGGGTAGTAAATTCCTAAACAGTCAGCATGTTCATTACAAAGCCAATAGCACCAAGTCAACAAACAACCATGGATTTATGGTTCAGCTGCGGACCTGTTTAATAAACAAATATACATTATACTGCATATACGCTGCATGTGTGGGTCTGTGTGTGTGTGTGCACAGCATCTCTTACAGGAAGACATTAAAAAAAAAAAAACATACTGCTGCTATTAAGTTAATTCTATTACCTTTGTTCCATGATTTGATTATGCACAAAGAAAGCACTGGTCTGGTTTGTGCCTGTGTTCAGTCTTAGACATTTTCCAATAGATGTTTACAATCAACTATTTAATGCACAGATTTGTATTTGCAAATAATTTTATGTTGTGTTTTGTGAGACAGACACATATATACGTCACATTTCTTTACAGAGATGGGAGATTACCTGATTAATTAGTTACCTGGCAGGAAAAATATTAAATATGAATTCATTTTCTGCAAGGAATGTGACACATGACCTCCTTTTAGTATCTTAGCTGCAGTCATTTGCAGTTTCCATTTGCCTTAGGTGAGTGTACTTGTTAACATTATAAGTAAACAAAGGAATTAATGCAATATAATTTTATTAACATAGTGCCAACCTAAAGAGATATGCAGGAGTTTCCAAAAGATCACACAATGACATATGAGCAAACACTTGGTTATGGTGGGGAGCAAGAAATCCTTTTTAATAGGAAGAGGTAAAATGTGTTTGACACTGCTGAATTAACTTATATATGATATGAATTGACTAGATTCCTGTTTATTCCTGTCTAAAGAGCAACTTCACAATTTAGACTAAGAATTTCACATCTCTTTTTTTCCACAATTTGCTCTGCAAGAAAATGTTTTTCTTCTTTTCATATAATAAATGAAAGATGGGGGGTGGGGGAAGAGTGGTGACGGTTGCTGTGTTCCTGCAGCCCAGCGGGACTGAATGGGGAGCGGCTTGATGAAGACATGGCAGTGATACTAATGACAGAGAGGGGTTCATTGAGTAAAAACACCTCTTTAGTTTCGTCCTTTGTGTTCTGAATTCGTTGCTTTAAAGGCAAAGAGGATCACGCCTAGATTTGTAATAATAATAATAATAATAACAATAACAATAATATTATATATTGACAGATAGTCGTGATATTGCAGTGTTATCTGTTATTCAACTGTCTGGCTACTGGCTTCTCCCTGAAATCAGGCTAGTATTTCGGGGTTATCTGTTGTCAACAACCGCCTGTCGCTTCCTCCATGATGATGACAGCGGAGGACCACCGCTCGTGCGCGCGTGCTACCCGACATGCGACACCGTTGTCATGGTCGCGTCTGGTCGGAGTATGTGTAGGGAGTGTCTCTGAAATACACGCTGCCCTACCTGTCAGTGTCACAACGGCATCACGTGTTAGATTCAATGGTGAATGACTCACGCGTTACCGATGTATATCCTGGGAAAGACCTCGTTGAAGTGCTGTGTCGGTAGGCTGTAAAAGCCGTTGCCGTCGGACAGGAGCTCGTTGAGTTGCTGGACGGTCACCTCGCAGGCTGGAACCGGGACTTCAGCCGGTGGTGGCGGCTGCGGCTGTTGATGCTGTTTCGTAGGACTCAGGTGTTTCTTCATGGCTCTTCTTCTGCTCGCAGAGTAATGTTAGAATTTAGCCAGAGCCCGACTCGTCAGACTGGTTTCGTTGTTCAACAGCATTTTATACGTCCGCGTGTGAGTCGTGCTCGCGCTGTATTCTTGTCTCCAAGGTGTCTGAGTCTGAAGAGGCGCGAGCTCTACAGCTTCACACTTCGTCGGCGACAAGTGCGAAACAGTTTTTAGAAGGACTTCCGGTCACACTTTCAAAGTAAAAGATACATGTCTTTGAATGAAAAACCTAAAAACTGATTTGTTCTTTACTTTTGCAGTGCTTTTTTTTTCAGCATCAAATACCAGATTTAGAAAGTTGTTATTTAATTTTCTTGTGTTATTTTTTCAATTGCATATATTTTAGATTATAACCCTATACTGAATATATTTTTTCTTCTTCATTTTTTCTTATTTATAGATTTATTTCAGTTTGATCATTGCTTGTGTTTTTTTGCTTTTCTTTTTTCAGTTTTACATTTTCTTTTGTGGTCTTTTAGTTTTTATTGTTCTTTTTCAGGCGACCTAATATTTCTTAGAAATGTAGTTGGGGGGGTGAAAAAAATTGTGATCTCACACACTGCAGATTTGTCGATATCTTTCAGTTCAAATTCATTTATTTAAAAGTTTAATTACAGTTAAAGACAAGCCAGTACTTTTATTTTTCATCAATACAGGTTCAAGTTCCGGTACAATCTTGTCTATTTGATGCTCACTTGACGCTAGTCCATTTCGCCACCGCTATCTCCAGGAGACACACCCCGCCAGCGGTCAGACGGGAGCTGGATATGAGAATGATGGTAGTTGCACGCGCAGACGATGCTGCCTTCAAGTACGGTTTGTGAGATGCTAAAACTAGATCAGTTTAGAACCTTTTTGAACAAGTTTCAAAGCACTACAAGTACCGCTTGTCCATACTTAACATGAGTTTATGATTGATTTCTGGACACAGTCTAAATGTGAATATAATTTAGGGTCCTAATATTTTTCTATTAACGTCCTAAAACAGGTAGTCAGTATCCACATAGAAGAGGCAGAGGGTAGTGAGGCTCATTTCATGGATCTTCTTGGGTAGGGTTGGGATTAGACAAAGATTCTGAATAGGGTTAAACACAATGGTTGTGACTTTTTAAAGGTCCACTTTCCCGATGACTGTGTTATTATTTTTGTTTTTAATGACCATTTCATGTGTTGCCATGAAACCAGGCTCTACTATACAACAGGCCCTTACCATAACTCTAACACAAACCTAGTTTGCTAACTTTAACCCCAAAAGCAAGAATTAACCCTCAAACACACCTTTGAAATGAACATGAAAGAAAGAAACCATGTCAAAAAGTCAAAGTCTTACTAATTATGAACACTCAAGTGGTCCAAACTCTCACAAAACTGGAAAAGTGTGGAAATAGTGTTTCTTATGCTCTACTTATTTATTTATTTTTATTGTTAGTGAACATAATTTTTCTTATTCTCACTACTGAACTGATTTCTGTCTTCCTCAAAACACTTCCTGTATAGTGCTGCCCACCCCAACAATACCATAATCAAATGTGGTCAGGATACTACAGTGTTTGGACCTTAAATTGTCAGCTTAGAGTTGAGAAAACAGCCCACTGAACACACTCAAAACTAAAGAAATCACCTTCAACTTCAGGAAGAAGCAGACAGAACACTTGAACAGGCATGCCAGCTCAGTGTTGGAGGCTGTGGTGCCTGAGAAAGAGGACCTGAGAAAGAGGGGACTTGTGTTCCTGTGGGCTGTGCGGTGGCAATCCGGCAACTCATCTTAGATTGCTATGATGTCATCCATAAGATTTCCAAACAAGACTTCTGTCTACTCTTGAAATCCGAAGAAATAATCCTTGCGTTCGGTTTAATGTTTGATAAGTGCAGACCTGGCTCCCTTCTACATCAGCATTAACTCTGCACAGATGGTAAACATTAGTACTTTTTACCTTTAAAAACCATTTCTTCAGTGCATTTGAAGGCGTGGCTGCTCTGTGTTGTTATATGTGGGATAATAACAATTAGGACTAATTCTAACAGGATGATTCAGCTCCTTTGCCACAAGAACAGACACAAGAAGTCTTTCATAACTGCAATAATCGTGTAGAATAAAACACCTGTTTAGCAGAGAAACATCTACTATATATTCTCTGTTTTATTTATTTTTATGTTTATTTAAACTCATTCATGTACTTCTAATCTGATGGAGATTTTTTTCTGTTGTTTTGTGTTTGATTTTATTGTATTTTAAGTTTTTTATTGGCACAGGTTGTGTTCATCATTATAATATGCTCAGAAAAGTTACTGTCTTGGTGTAATAACATCTTCAGCTATTTCGAACCATCCTCCAAATGAATATGTCTGACACATCTTAACAGAAGTATTAGCTCAGTACACCCCTAGATGTCAGCATGAGCTTTTAACAGCCTGTTTGTGCAGCCCTGGGGGGCTATCTGTGACTATATTTAGCTCCTGTTAATGTATGTGTCCCTTCTAATTTAACCAAACCTGAAACAGCTCAACTGTATGTGATTTTAGGATCTGAATTTTAAGTTAATAAGAAAAAAACATAAGCAAATCTATTTGGTTTGATAGACCAAGATATAAATTTTATTGCACTGTACTGAAGCAAAGCGCTGATTCAAATGGTCACACAGAACCACAAGATGGAGCTACTTTGCTATTAATGCAGCACTCTTAATTACAAGAACCTGGGATTTTCAGAGGCACAGAAAGGGGGCTGTTTATCCAAACAATAATTATACACAGTGCACACCAGTGAAAAGTAAATTATCCATGGAAAATGATCTCTTGTGTTTCAGTAGGTTCGCAGCAGAGTTGGAGGGCTTAAATCCACAGCCTTGGCAGTCCGAGCTGTTCTTCTTCGTAACCTCTTGGTGGCGACGGTGAATGACTCGTTTTTTTAAAGTGGGTTAATGAGTCATAACAATTCAGGTGCACTCAGTCGTGTTCAGCCAGTGGCCCACAAAAGATTGATCTCACTTAGTTAAAATTACTCGAGAGGAAATGTTTGCTGAGCACAGCTGATTACAAGCTTCTCAGACAATTATTCATCTCTGTTTTCTTTGATTTAACAAAATGCACATCACCCCAATTATTTCAGAGAATATGTCTGACTTGTCTACAGTGCAGAGTTTCCTGTCAGCACTAAGTCACCTAGCAGAATTACATCTGAACATTAAAGTGAGTGCTTTAGTGGAGCAACATGTTAATGTGACACACATTTGGTTTGTTAGTAGGTTAAGAGTTTTTCCCAGCTGTGACTCCAGAGCTCAGGCTGAGCCAGGTTTGCTGTGGTCGCCCCGTAAAGCCCGCTGACGCATTTCGTTTCACTGTTTGACTCGTCGCAGGTGCTCTTGACCCATTTCACTTACAGCCCCAATGCCAGTCATCACTTTTGCGTTTCCATGGCAATATAAGCAGATGCAGTAGAATGCCATGGCAACAACAGATCTCATTGAGCAAAAACTGAAGCTCCCTGTTGTGCATACACCTGTGTGTGCTTATAACAGTAAAGTCTGCCTATTGAGCTTTTCCTTATTTTCTGTCACATATAACCACCGTTACAATGCTGCAATGGTCAAAGTTTGATACAAAGAGGTCATCATATGCACAAGTAATCCCAGACTATTCTCCGGACATTCGCGAGACATCACTCAAATCTTTCTGTCAGTGTTTCTGGTGTGGTTCATTAGCATTACAGAGATTGTTTCATTACTCCTAATCCTTAATTTTTCAGTGTTCGGGATTGCTGTCGTGAAGTCCATCTTTTACCCCAAACCCCAACTTTTTACTAACCCAAACTGAGTAGGATTTGATGCCTAAACTTAACCAGCAAGTGAACACAAAAGTGAAAATAGAGTAAAAAATCAAAGAACTCAACTAATTTAAAGGGGGAAAAGCAAGCCTGTTTGACAAGCTGTCAGCCTTCAACCTGCTAAAATTGACTTCTTAGGTTTCTAAATTGGAACTGTTATGTCTTAGTGGCCAATACTGCCATAGCATCAAAGGGCTGACACCAAAGGACACCGTGTGTGCAACAGGAAAATCCAGGTAGCACTCCCCACGATGAGAACATGATGGTAATCCCAGTGAGCTAAATAGTTTGGCTTCAGACTGCCCTAAACACTCATCTTCAGACAGTTTATTCCCTAATCTTGGCCCCTGTATGATGTCATATAGAGGACCCCTAATATGGTCATCTAAAGTGTATCAATGTATATCAGATCTGTGTGACACAGAAGCTTTACATACTCCTGTTCAAGAAGATTATGTTTTTTTAACCATTAATGAGCATATGAGCAAAATTGTAAATTGTTTGATCATAATCCTTCAACGTGGTAATTTTTCATTTTTTTCATTCAAGTGTTGGTTTATTTTTATGACACTGAAACATTTTCTGCTCAATTTCCAGACTGAGTTTAAACACAGATAACAGCTGCATTGATGCTTTTAAATCTCTGTATGCCTACTTAAGTCAGCACAGATAATTGATTGGGAGTCAATAGGGATTCAATAAGTAATTAGACCTGTACGAAGAACTGAATTCAAACATTGTTGGCATAAATAAAACTGTATTAACCTCTGTCCCAGTCATAACTGGCATGTTGTATTTCTCTACTCTGTGAAAGTAGGATGTGGATCGTCTCAGAGAACAGGCCGAGATCAACCACATTAGATTTGTAAGAATATTGTTGCAAAGCAGACGTGACCATGCTTTAAACATCATGCTTTCATGTTCTTTTTTACACCAAATTCTGATCCTGCCATTCAGTGTTGCACCAGAACTATTCACTATCAGGAGTGGCGTCTGATGTGATCTTCTATTACTGTAACCAATTTTCTCCAAAGTTTAAAGGGTTGTGCATTCAGAGATGCTCTTCTGCATACCTTATTTGTAACAACTGCTTATTTCTTTTTGCTATATAACTTTTGCACTGTCCACTTCCTGCTGTTACAAAACAAATTTCCCACGTGTGGGACTAATAAAGGACTAATACTCGGCTTGGCTTGCCTCAGTTTTAGGGCTTTCCGTGGTTTTCCGTGGTTTTCCATGGTTCCAAGTGAAATCCATCCAGAATTTGTGAAGTCAGCAGACTGCATGAAACTGATTGGCCAGTCAATGGCGTTACTCCAAGTCACTAGAGCAACTCCTTCATAAAAATCAAAAACACAGTTTTTGAAACCCAATAACAAAGGAAATGGCTGCACAAAAATCAACACTGTGGCTGTGAGTTAGACAAAAAGCCTCAGCATCCTCCTTTGTTGTGTCACCTACAAATGGCGATCCCATGTGGATTAGGTGGCACTTAATTGTAATGGAAAACAACCAAAAGTGAGTAGAGCTGAGTCGAGTCAAGTCAATCCAAGTAGGTACAAGTGGCAAAGAGGCTTTTGAGTTTCTGTTGTCTGCCTATCTCGAAGCAGTCTGGCCATTTTCCTCTGTTACCAACAACCATCCTGATGCTCGGTTTGAACTTCAGCTGGACGTTTTTACCATGTCTACATGAAATAGATTAAATACACTGAAGAGCTATTTTTGTTAACAAGCAGTTGAATAGGTGCACCTAAAGGGGCAAGCAAGTGTATATAAATGATGGGTTTGTCCTCTAGGTTTGACATGAAGAATATGCCCAGTGCCTTCTTCTTTTCCAAAGGTCAACAGGGAGAGACTAATGTCGAGGCAAAAAGAAATGTGATTGTATAGAAGTCTATAGGAAAATGTCTCCTGAACCATGGGAAAAATTAATTTTGCCCTAGATAAACACTTTCCTGAACATAAACATTTTAGGCGTTCAATGACTTTTTTAGAGTCTAATTGAAAACAACAGAGAAATGATAAAGTACATGACACTTTAGAGTAGGTGGACATTGCCAATGAAAAGTTACAACCCATAAGATCCACCCTATGGTATTACATCTTGGTTCCATAAAGCTAAAAACAAGACTTTGCGAACCACTGGCTGATGTCATGATGGCGTTATCCATCTTTTATATACAGTGGGGCAAAAAAGTATTTTGTCAGCCACCGATTGTGCAAGTTCCCCCACTTAAAATGATGACAGAGGTCAGTAATTTGCACCAGAGGTACACTTCAACTGTGAGAGACAGAATGTGAAAAAAAAATCCATGAATTCACATGGTAGGATTTGTAAAGAATTTATTCGTAAATCAGGGTGGAAAATAAGTATTTGGTCACCTCAAACAAGGAAAATCCCTGGCTCTCACAGACCTGTAACGTCTTCTGTAAGAAGCTTTTGTGTCCCCCACTCGTTACCTGTATGAATGGCACCTGTTTGACCTCATCATCTGTATAAAAGACACCTGTCCACAGCCTCAACCAGTCAGACTCCAAACTCCGCCATGGCCAAGACCAAAGAGCTTTCGAAGGACACCAGGAAAAGAATTGTAGACCTGCACCAGACTGGGAAGAGTGAATCTACAATAGGCAAGCAGCTTGGTGTGAAAAAATCAACTGTGGGAGCAATCATCAGAAAATGGAAGACATACAAGACCACTGATAATCTCCCTCGATCTGGGGCTCCACGCAAGATCTCATCCCGTGGGGTCAAAATGATCATGAGAACGGTGAGCAAAGATCCCAGAACCACACGGGGGGACCTGGTGAATGACCTGCAGAGAGCTGGGACCAAAGTAAAAAAGGTCACCATCAGTAACACACTACAACGGCAGGGAATCAAATCCCGCAGTGCCAGACGTGTTCCGCTGCTGAAGCCAGTGCATGTCCAGGCCCGTCTGAAGTTTGCCAGAGAGCACATGGATGATACAGCAGAGGATTGGGAGAATGTCATGTGGTCAGATGAAACCAAAGTAGAACTTTTTGGTATAAACTCAACTCGTCGTGTTTGGAGGAAGAAGAATACTGAGTTGCATCCCAAGAACACCATACCTACTGTGAAGCATGGGGGTGGAAACATCATGCTATGGGGCTGTTTTTCTGCCAAGGGGACAGGACGACTGATCCGTGTTAAGGACAGAATGAATGGGGCCAAGTATCGTGAGATTTTGAGCCAAAACCTCCTTCCATCAGTGAGAACTTTGAAGATGAAACGAGGCTGGGTCTTCCAACATGACAATGATCCAAAACACACCGCCCGGGCAACAAAGGAGTGGCTCCGTAAGAAGCATTTGAAAGTCCTGGAGTGGCCTAGCCAGTCTCCAGACCTCAACCCCATAGAAAATCTGTGGCGGGAGTTGAAAGTCCGTGTTGCTCGGCGACAGCCCCAAAACATCACTGCTCTTGAGAAGATCTGCATGGAGGAATGGGCCAAAATACCAGCTACTGTGTGTGCAAACCTGGTAAAGACCTATAGTAAACGTTTGACCTCTGTTATTGCCAACAAAGGTTATGTTACAAAGTATTGAGTTGTATTTTTGTTATTGACCAAATACTTATTTTCCACCCTGATTTACGAATAAATTCTTTACAAATCCTACCATGTGAATTCATGGATTTTTTTTTCACATTCTGTCTCTCACAGTTGAAGTGTACCTCTGGTGCAAATTACTGACCTCTGTCATCATTTTAAGTGGGGGAACTTGCACAATCGGTGGCTGACTAAATACTTTTTTGCCCCACTGTACATTCTACCCTATTTATGTCATTTACTGAATAGTGGAGTGGTGCCTGGTGTGCTCTTCTGTTACTGTACTATTGAATTACATTTTAATACTTTTCTTGTTATATATTGTGAGGTTTTACATCCAGACACATCTTTACTTTAGTCCCCATTTTAAAGTAGAAAGCAGCAGACACTGGAGAGATAATGTAACACAAAGATGTAGAATAGCTCAATTATACGGGGTTTCTACAACAGGCCACCAGGAGCCCCATCTGGTTAAAACATGTCAAGGCTAAACATTGATTTATTAGCCTTTTTATTGACAGTTTGTCCTTATTTTACATCATGATGCTGCATGAGCAGTTTAATTGGATGACCACCACCTGAGTCCTTCTGCAGATCAGCTATCAGTGACAAGCAGTGCAGTTACAGGGCACACTCAAATCTGATTTGAAAGTGTCTCGCCAGTATCTGATATTAGCTGATCTGCTGCATCATTGATATTTTTATTTTTGAAAATCTGCTTAATGTATTAGTTGATTTGATGTTTGCAGTTGGCAGGTTATGTGATATTTTAGACCCTTTTATTTCCAAATTTTCTGATTTCAAGGACAACTCTGGTAGGTTCTACTTAAAGTAGATGGAGTGATTCTTTTTTCGGCATTATTTTTGCCCAATAATTGCCAAATTTTCCCTAAGGGCTCAAGCAGCTCTGGCTTGGAAGATGTTCTGCTTTTCCACCTGCAAGCAGAGCAGATTCAATTTGGGTGCTCTTTTCAACATCCGAGTGGAATTTTTCTCGTAGTATATGCTCTAAAAAACAATTATAGAATTGTAGATATATTACAAACATGTAAATCCTCATGATAAAAGTTGCAGGGTTTCCTTAAAACACGTGTAGGTGGAACCTTCATGTGATCAAGAGAAGTTATTTATGAGCCCATCAAGACATTTTTATGCTTGAAAATATCCATTCTTCCCTTTTTCTTCCACTCCTTTCACTTATCTTACATATCTTAGAGTGATTGGGGGACTGGAGCCGATCCCAGCTTTCATAGGGTAAAAGGCAGAATACACAATATACAGGTCAGCAGTCTGTGACAGAACAAGCATACAGAGACAGACAACTGTTCACTGTTATAATCATATGAACTGCTAATTTAGACTCACCAATTAACCTAATGTATGTACGTTTTTGGACTCCAGAGCACCTGGAGAGAACAAACTGCACACATTGTTTCCTCACTGCGAGGAACAATGTTAACCTCCACAACCATCCTGCACAGCTTCGAAGTAACAAATGAGAAAAGGAGACTGGCTGTGAAGACTTCATTGTAATTTGTTGATGGTCAAAGTATTACGGAGTTACACGTTCATCTATATTTTGGTGTTTAAGCAATACCAGCATACCTTATTTCACAGTTTACTCAAACATAACCTAAGTTTTGCATAAATAACTTTATAATGCTGGGAAAACATTATGCATTTGTTTTTTCATACAATTAGATTTTTTTTTATTCTTGTTCTATAAAAAAAATGACTGTAAGGCATAATAAGAAAAACAACAGTAGCCAAATGCAGACAGCAGAAAAAAGAAATGAAAAATGAGCTTTTACTGGCTCATAAAGTTGAAATAAAAACTGAAAACTTAGAAACTGAATTATAAGCTGAAATTAAAAAAACAAAAAAAACCTTTATTAGTCTTTTTAAAGTCATCCAACTGCATGGGGGAAAGAACTGTTCTTGTGCCATGAAGTACTGGTGTTGATGAACCACAGCCTCCTGCCAGAGGGGGGTGACACAAAAAGGTTATGTCTGAGGTGGAAGGGGAGGGGTCAGCAACAGTCTTCCTTCCCTTTCTCAGTGTCCTCGAGGTTTAGAGGTTTCTGAGTGACAGAAAACTGCAAGTTAGTCAACGTCTGAGCAGAATGAATGACACTCTGCAGTCTGCCTTTGTCCATAGATGTGGCAGCAGTGTACTAGATAGTGATGGAAAAATTAAAGATATAGCAAAGTGCACAACCACTGCAGCAAGCTGAATTTCATCAGCTACTGCAAAAGTACTATCCTCTATTGTGCGATCTTGATGAGGAAACTGATGTTTCCACTTGGCAACCCTGCAGGAAGAAAGAATCTGGCGGGACTGGTTTCATGCTGAAGCCTACAATCTCCTCCACTGTTCTGACAGCACTGAGCTCCAGGCTGTTGTCTGCACCGGGTCACCAGAATGTCAGTCTCACTCTTGAGAGAATCAATGAGCATAAAACTGAGCTGCACACGAGGCAACAACATGACAAAGAAAGGAGAAGACAAGACAATGCACAAAAACAATAAGGATTGAAAACGTGTTGGGGAACGAGGCAAGGGTGCGTGTCATCAGTGCAGGTGAAGACAATCAGGACCCCAAACCCAAGACTAGAAAAGAGAAAACACTGAAGGTGAAACAAGAAAATGAACAAACAGCCAATACTGACACAAAGTAGCCTGGTCTCACATCTTTATTTACTGATTTGTGTTTCTGGACATAAATTTACTAAATATTTTTGTGCACAAAAATAACAATATTTTATACATTTTAAAAGGGTTAAAAAAGTCCATATGAGGAAGTTGGAAGGGTTGAGAGTGCGGCGAATAAGTTTCCTGTTAACACAAGAAAAGTTTGAGTCATACTGGACATAGAGTTTAGCACATTTTTGTAGGCATTTTTAAAAATAATTACTAATTACAAATATGTTGCTTGGTTAAGTTTATGCACTAAAAATTTCTAGATCAGTTTTGCATGGGTTCTCTCTGGCAACTCCGGCTTTCTCCCACTGCCCAAAGACATACAGTTAGTGGGAATAGGTTAATTCTGTTTGTTTTGTGGTGTCTCAAAATAAACTGTTTACGGCAATATTTTTTCATCATTTTGATGGCCACTGTAGTGGCTATATTAATTTCTTAAAGTTCTCTCTTTCTCTTATATTTTATATAACCACACTACAGACAGACAAGCCCTTGTTTTTATGCATTGTCGTTAGCAACAACGAAGGTAAAACCACGGCGTGTCCGCTTGTTTATTTTCCACATAAACCTTTCACAATAAAGCTCAAGATCCTGTTGAGACTTTTCAAAATAAACCGAAACACGTGAAAGATGTTTCACGTATTTACGGATGAGAAGCAAAAAAGAGCCGTCAGGTGCTAAAAAAAATAAACCTTAGACTCAAGTCAGAACAGGCTTTTCCCCGCAGCACGATGTGTAATAAATACTCACAAAGAAAACGGCGGCCGTTACAACTTATGTCTAAAAATGTATAGTTTCATACATCAGTTAAAACACTCGACTCTAGGTCCATGACGCGCAGCTGGAAACACTTCCCGCAAGTCGAGCTGCCCGAGATTCACAGAATTTACAGAAAATGTTACATTTTTGTGATTTATATCGTTATCGGACGATAGATGTCTTAATATCGGGATATGAGATTTTGGTCATATCACACAGCCCTACTGGTGACTTGTCCAGGGTGTACCCTGCCTCTCGCCCTAAGACAGCTGGGGTAGGAACCCTGAAAAGGATAAGCGGAAGACAATGGATGGGTTACACGTTACAAAGACAAAATACAGGGAAAGGAAAATGTGGAAAACTAAGGTGGCTAATTCAAAAATCCATTAAAATCCAGACAGAAACCAAAAACACAGTGAGACTGAAACTGAAAGAAATATTAATAAGGTTAAAGTGGAATCAAAAACGTGTGTGACAAATTCTAACATATCTGTCATACAAAAAGAAAGCAGGTATAATAAACACAAATAGGACCATTGAAAGGTATTCCCTTGTGGCCATAAATGACCCCATTCGGTCAGTTTCAGTTGCTAAAATAGCTTGTTCGCTTGAGGGTTAAACTAGTATTGGTGGAATGTGCAATAATGGGTTTCCTTTTGAATTTTTGAAGACTTTATGCATTTCAAAGACTACATAATATCACAGGTAAATGTTTTTCTGAACCGAGCAGAAAGCAAAACTCTGAAGTATAAAGCAAGGATTTTTCTTCATTCCTGACACCCTTTCCGTATGAAAGATTTCTACCCATCACCGCTCTTTTCCTGAATTATCCAGATGGCCTCTGCATGTGCTGTACTCTATCATTTAGAGTTGCCTCTACATGCTCCCTCCATTGTAATGCATATCCGCATGTGGTGCCTTTTAGCCAGCAGCTCCTTTCACACCAGAATCAGTGCATCTCAATCAATTTGAGCTCCTTTTATTCACACTGACCACTGCTTTGGCCAGAAGCTTTTGTAGCCAGACAGTAGAAGGTTATTTGTCTTATGTCTGAGAATATACAACAATAGCAGCTTCTATAGGCGGAGGTGTGATTAAAATAACCATCTGCCTGACTGGCCACCTTGATGAAATTGGAGTGCTGAATCCTGATGCCTTGGGATAAGAGCAAAGATCACAGAATAATTTCAACTATCAGGGAAAGCAACAACAACACCACAAACATGATGTGGAGGGTATAATTTGCAAGATTACTTTGATGGTTTCCTGGCTGCCTTCCAGAGTTTGATACATGTGTTTATTTGTACATGTATTTGTCCTTTAAAAAAAAAAACTTGTGTAAATGTGCCTGTGTGTCTTCTGGGTGGTCAGTCTGTGCCCACATTAATCTCACAGATGAGAGAAGAGGTCCTGACCTCGGGTGTTTTTCCTTTCAGGGGAGGTCATTTTCAGTCAGCTAGTCTGCTCGTTCCTGGCGTGACTTGTAAATTCAGGGGTTTGCTCGGTCACCTTTTGTGAGAGCGTGTTTCTCCTCGCGCCCTAATTTAAATGAACGCCTGGAGATCGCTGAGAAAAATATTGTTGGTCTAAATGTTACTTAAAATTTTGCTAAATCAGTATATATTGTACAAACTGTTAATTTAGATGCTAATCAATTTATATTGTCAAGCAATGATCTATTAGCCACCTTCAATAGTGATGACACGGTGGCCATTTTTGCATGGAAACCTTCAAAAATTGTAAAACAAAATAACCAGATAGCAAGCTGGGAGATGAGTGCTGACCCCAGAATCTGGACCCAAACAGAAGGGAGGGCATTAACTTTTAATTGTAACATTAATAACAATATCTGTGATAGAGATTTACATGTACGTTTCTGTAAATGACAATATATTTTATTTATTGATTATCAAAATACATTTGCAGGAGGCCTCTGGTCTACACTAGCAGTTTAATATATTAACTGATGGGTGCATATGATAAACAACCCTCCACTGTGAAGAAACTCTAACTGAAGACATGATAACATTTGGTCAAACAACAGATATGAATGGATACTACAACAAAGAGAACCAGTGCAGATTTCCCATTTTTAGTGACCAAAACCTGAAGACCTGGGGTATGTTTAGAAGGTTTAAGAAGATTCCCAGATTCTCATGAGCAGATGGATATGATAAACTGGTTGGTGAGGAATGAAATAGTGGAGAGCGGGCAACCAGGCGAGTTCATCTGGGTGGTGAGTTGAGATGGTAAGGCAAGATTAAAATTCCCAGCACTTGGGAAACTGTCTGGCACGCAGAGGAATATCACTACTGGAGCTGTAAGTGTGGGTGACTGAGTCGGTCCTCTGATACACAGAGGAAAGATGAGCTGATGGGAAGCACGCTAGGCAGGAGGAACTGGAAACCTCATCACCTGGCCAATTCCATCCCTGCTGAAGCATGGTGGTGGGAACATCATGCTGTGGGGATGTTTTTTGTCAGGAGGAACCGGGAGACTAGTCAGGGTCAGGGAAAAGATGCAGCAATCTACAGTGACATTCTTGATGACAACCTGCTCCAGAGCACTCTGGAGCTCGGACTGGGGCTACAGTTCATCTTCCAACAGGAAAACAACCTTATGCACAGCCAACGTAATAAGGAAGTGGCTTCGTGATCACTCTCTGAATGTCCTTGAGTGGCTCAGTCAAAACCTAGACTTGAACCTGATTAAACATTTCAGGAGAGATGTGAAAATGGATGTGCACCAACACTCCGCATCTAACCTGATGGCTCTTTGGAGGTTTTGCAAAGAAGAATGAGAAAAATTGCCCGAGGCATACCAAGCTTGTAGCATCACACTCAAAACACTTGTAAAGACTGTAATTGGGGCCAAAGGTGGTTCAGCAAAGCACGGAGCAAAGGCTATTTCAAACAAACTTCTTTTTCACTTTGTCATTGTGGGCTATTGTGTAGAATTCTGATGTGAAAAATGAATTTAATACGTTTTGGAATAAGGCTGCAACGTGACAAAATGTGAAACACTGTGAATTCTTTCTGGATACACTCTACTCTCAAAGCAAGAGATAAAAAGAGAATAGGAGTAAAAGCCAGCGGTACCTGGGCAGACACCGTAGCACTGAAACTATGAAAATATCCTAATTTTACTGAAACTAATTTGCTAACAAGCTTGTGAGGTGCAAAGACACCAAATACTGACATGCTGACATTTGGAAGGTAATATTACGAAGGTCACTATCTAGGGTCAGCACAATTACCATTGAACACACATTACTGATGCTGATGGAAACACCATTTTTAGATTTATGTGTATTTGGCCACAAACGAGTAAAAAGAGATCACCAAAGTTATTTTAAACATTCCTGGGTCAGCATGAACACCTGCGCTAGATTTGTTGTAGCACTAGGGAATAAGTAACCTAAAGATCAGGAGGCTCATTCTCTAGGGGCTATGATGTGTGCAAGTTTTGGACGTTTTGTGCAAGTCTGTGCAGGAGATTTTGTAATATTTCGGAACGGACCACTCGGATAGTAATCTGCACCGTTTGTGGAGATATTTCAGTCTAGACTGAGTCACACTGACCTGACACCAATTATGTGGCTAAATCTGACCTGTAGCCATGTAATTCCCCATATAATTTGGAGTAGGTCACTGTTTACTGGGTAGTTATTTTTAACGAGACCACTGGATATTAAAAGAGTCGCTCAGTGGGATATTTAACTACCTGTCCTCTCCTCTCTGCTCAGTAGTGCATCCTTATATGGCGCTAGGTCACTTTAGATTAAAGCTTTATATTTAAAGTTAGCATCTCTCTCTCAGTTCTCATTCTTGATCTTTCTACAGTTTTTCAGTATTTTAAAATGATGTGATGGAAACACGTGATTCCTCTTATTCTCCTTCAATGTAAATTATTAACATTTAAAATAGAGGAGTGAGCATGCATTATTTAGTAAAGTCCTTCATGCTACCCTTTTAAACAGGCTGGCCTTCTTGTTTAACGATATCTGGATTCTTTCCAGCATAACCTACTTTTCATTTTTTCATAATTCAGTAAAATAAGGTTGGACCGTGACTGAACACCAGGCTGTGCAAGCTTACAGCGATCAGACGGTTGTGCTTAGAGTTTAACCCAACGACGTCTGGGGAAACAGATAACATTCTTCTTCTACAACAAATACTTGTTCTCACTTCCCACAGCAAACAAACCTTAGTCTTGTGATCTGAGCAGCGTGTTTGAGGAGAGGATCTCTCCCATTGTCTGAAATTAGATTTACAGCCTGCATATTTGCGTTTCACTTAGAGCGCCCTGTTTGTTAAATCCTGATTAGGCCTAATGTCATTTCAACCGCAGAGTGATAATGTGATGATAACCATGGACACTAGTGTTGTCGTAAGTAATCAGAGTCAGGATTTTAAAAAATCCGAAGGGCACGAGGCTTTTGTCTCAAGCAGCTGCAAAATGAAGACTCAGTATAAAGAGAATATTTTAGTTTTTTGCATTTAATTATCGTTATATCGTTATTGCTAGTCACAATGTTACAGTTTATGGCTATACAGTCCTACATAGTTCTCATTTGTCAGTAGTAAAAGTTTGTCCACATAAACCTCTCAGCTAGTCAGTAGTTTTAGTTATCATACCATTAAGTCAAGAAAAAATAAATTAAGATATATATAGAGAGAGATTTTAACACATACTTAAAGTTATGCATTCAGTTCCCCTCAGTTTGATTGTTAGCGGTATGGCCTTGGCCTTAAGTGACCACTTTTATACCAGAGGGAAAGGCTAACAAGTAACACTAGCAACCTTGTTTAGTAAGCTTGTTTAAAAAATGCATCTATAAAGAGTTTCAAAGTGCAGACACGTGTATATGCTAATTAGTAGTAAGTAAACGAATAAAATATTAGAATTTAACATGAAAACTGAGGTTGAGATTTCTCAGACAGAGTGTGTTACACAGCAAGTCATAATTTAAGTCCGATAATTCTATAAAGATGCTCAAAAATGCATTAACAGTGCAAACACAGTGGACAAATTCAGTTCATTGACTAGCAGGACTGAGGCCCTGCAAGACCAGCACTTCAGAAACAGGTGAGCTCACTGCAGCTGCATGTACTTGTTGTCACAATGTTACAGTTTGTACTGTCTATTGTTTGGACTCCTGTCAGTCAAAGCAACTGTAGAAGCCATTTATGTGAGGTCCATGTCTCTCAAAGAGCTTGGTTTGTAAGCACACATTGCACTGCTTCTTGGTTGTGGAGTGAGTCGTTTTGTTTGTGTTGTTCTCCATGATTAAAAGTAGTTACACTCACATTCTTATCCGGTGGTGATGGGCATGAAGGTGGGGTGAGCTCACGGGTGAAACTTGATGTTGGAGTAGGATTTGATGCTGTTTTTGTTTGCTTAACACTTTTTTCTTCCATTGAGCTTTTGTACTGGCAGTGTATTAAGGTGATTGAAGAAAGGAGAACAAATAATTAAGAAGTGAGTTTAATTATTTTTGTGTATAGCCTGCCACAGCTTTGTTGGTCACTGGTTAGCTGTTTCAGCAACTGTGCCCTCAACTCCAGCGTCCAGATGGATGAGTTTCAAGTTATAAAATTCACTCTTCAGGATTACAAAGGGAAAAACTTAATTAAAACACTTTTTGTACCAGAATGTAAACACATTTCTTTATAACCCAGTTTTGCGTGTGATTCTATAGGGATTTACTTACTTTTGGAGACATGAAATGCTCTGGAGGTTGCCAAATGATCTTACAACAGATGTAGGATGTAGACACTAGCTCTCTGGAAAGCTTCACCTCAACTAATTTGCTTGCTAGTTCCTTGTTAGCTTGTTAGCCAATAGCTTGTTAGCCATTAACTTTGCATTCACACATTTTCTCCAAATGCAGTTATTATACAAGTCACTGATTTACTGATGGTCTTAAGAACTAGAGACTGGAACCCAATAGGTATATGATAGCTATGTTTATATAATTTGTCTAAGATACAGTTTTTAGCTTGTGTCTATGGGTGAAGTACTGTAAATCTCGGTATGCATTATCAAGACTTTACCAGTAAATAACCTGTCCTCATGAGATGTTTTGTCACTCATTTGCTGACCTTGTGCACACTCCTCTTTTTTTTTTTTCTTTCTTTTTTTTTACTTTTTACATAACATTAGATTAGAGGATTGTCCTCTCATATTATATAAGCACTCAGGGTCATGTTATATCTAAGCCAGTGAATTCCTTTTATGTATAATAGTAGCCCTCTGGGAACATGTAAATCCATGAATACAAGGCCTGGTGGCTTTTGTGGCAGCTGGTCTAAAGAACACTCACTTGTTTGTCTGGATTTGATTTGCAGAATACTCAGGTTTTTTTCTTCTTTATATAATTTCTACTTTCTTCATACAACAGATGGGGGCTGCTTGTTGTCTTGTTTTTAATGTCATATTTCAATGTTTAAATTAGTTATGTCACAGTTTGGTGAACAGCTTTATGTACTGTATTTAAGCAGGTATTTTGGTGTTTTGACACCTCGCTTGTATGATATAGAAGATACTAGTAATGATTGTTGGTAATCCTGTAGCCCAGGGAATTCAAACTCATTTTACATCATGGGCCACATACAGCCCACTTTGATTTTAAGTGGGCCGGGCAAGCAAAGGTCAATAGTTTCTTCCCTTTTGGCTTCTAGAGGCTCGATTACAAAATGAATGTTGTGTTTGATTCCAGTTATCTGACCTATAGTACGCAGGTGTGGCGCTCCTAATACTGTTTCCTAACTGGCTGATTTGATGTCTTGATGTCTTGATGTCTTGAACTCCAGAGAATAATGATGGATGTTTGTGGCTGCTAATAATTGTTCATTTTAATTGCCGGTTACAGTTAGGGAATAATGCATGTCTCTCAAGTTTAGTCAGTTACATGATAAACACACAGAAAATGAAACAACAACCAACCAAAACAAATAAACTAACCGAATTCAGGCCCTCTGTGAGACCAGAGCGCACCAGAGATTGTAATTCATTTTGTGCTTCACTGGAGCAAATTTGCAGCAATTTCAGGATTAATCAAATTCTGTTGACAAAAATAGAGTCAACTCGAGGCTTATGGGGCCCGTTGGCAGTTTCCATTTTGCACAGCTGGTAATCTAGCTCTGCCAAAGACAGATTATACACAATAAACTTGTCTTTTAAGATTGTCACTGTGTCAGATTAGAGTCATGAGTTATACCCATGTCTGAGCCAAAATACATAAGAGACTATATTTTGGAGCAAACAAAGCTTGCCGTCTTTTCAGATCGTGTTACACAAAAGGGATCCTGGGATCAAGTTCACAGCATATGTTTTTTAGATGTGTAATTATAACTAAGACAGTTGGTCTCTCTCCCAGCAGCATCAACCCACAAACTGTGGGTTTGACTTAAAGTGTGTTATTTCCTCAGATAAAAATGCCAAAATTTCTGCATCGTGATTGCTGTAAAACGTTTCTTTTCTACTGTGCAGTTAAGAAAAGACTGCTTGTCTCATTCTTGATGTGATAAATGCAAATTTTCCAGTTTGAAACACACATAAAGTCCTTATATGGAGGAAGAAGAGGTGAAGGTGGTATAAATCACTGTTTTTTTTGCACTTGCTTAGTGTTTGGTGGTGACTAAACCTAACATTTTTGGGGTTATATGTCACACTTTCACAGTGTTCAGTACAATAAAGCGCTTAAGATGGCCTTACCCAATCATGATAAGTCAGGAGTGAGACCAGGATTTGAGTCGCTGTAATTATTAGAGATTAGACACCTATTATGCTTGTTTTCACCTTCTTATTTTTATCGCCGGACTTGTGATGACTCATAGCTAACTTAATCCTCCGTGTGAAAAAGTGTTTGCCCCCTTCCAGATTTCCTTTTTTTCCCCATGTTTGTCACACTTTTCAGAGCACTCTGAAATCTGTATAAGAAAAATTACCAGTACCGGGACGGTACGAGGGAAATTTCTTTTGCAGTTCGTCTGAAAAGCTGCAGTTGCACTTTGGCATCTTTTATACATCACCAGGCGCGCTGTCTGTCCCGTCTGTGAGCGCAGAACAACAACTCACAAAGCCGCAGCGCGGGGATGACGTCACACATGACTTTTGTAGGAAAACCCGGACATTTTCATCAATCTCGAAAATCCCCCCGGACGGCTTGGACAGAATGTGAAAAGTGGACATGTCCGGGGAAAAGAGGACAGTTGGTCAGCCTACCATAAGGCGCACCAGATTATAAGGCGCATTAAATGAAACAAAACAGTCTGATAAGTCAAACTTTACTTAACTCATTCTTCTTGCTTCCTCCACTTCCGTACCATTGATTCATTTATTTTGAATCTTCTCGCAGCTGCTCTATTCCCATGTTGCTGCAGTATATTAATAACTAACCTGGTATTGTGGATGGATTATCTCAGTTGTTCTGTTGACTGAAGTTTGGTCCGTTTACAGCATCCTGTCATGCAGTTCCATCAGGAACCCTGCGTTAACTTCTATCAAGTGGAAAAAGTTAGCGTTCATCCTCCAGCTTCACTGTGTCTATGTTATGCTAACATAGCTGTGTTGCTAGCGATCACGTAGCACATCATTATATACCAGCTAGCTCAACTTCAGTAACCCTACAAAAGTCACTGCTGTTTAGTTTTCTGTCTTCATTTATGTTGGAAGTGATAGCAGAGATACAGCTCTGCTTATTTTATTCAGAAATATCTCAGTCAGAACATGCTATATCATGTTTAGCTAACTTCCTGCTAACTTCTAGCTCAGTTAAATTAAATAAATTCTGTTTTCATGGATGCCTGGATGTTAAACTTAGTTGTTACATCTGGTAAAGAAGCAACGCTGATCATTTTATCAAAGATGAAAGAATTTAGACAGATTTTAACTCTCAATGATGCCACAGTGTTTGTTTGACTTTGGGACATGAAGCAGACTCCGCGAGGCTGACTATGGTAGCCGTAATGCTCCGACAATCCATCAAGCGGTGCGGCTTCGTAGCTTACTAAAGTCATACTAAAATATTTTTTGACAGATTTTTGAGGGCTGTGTACCAAATAAATTCGGTTCGAGGTCAGAACCGGTAAGAACCATGAGGCGTGCTGTAGATTTTTGATAATTAAAGGATTTTAAGTGCGCCTTATAGCCCAAAAAATACGGTAGATTAAGCCGGTGTGATGTGATGCTTCTGGTCCTTGTATAGCATCAGGCTCACTGGAAACAGTATTTGTCTTTCATTTTCCTATGTTTGCAGATGTTTACTGGATCAGACTCAAAGCATTTTTAGAAATAGATGAAAGGAACAAAAAGATCACACACCTGTCTTATTCTGATCAATTCATGTGCTGACTGATGTTTAGATGCCATGAGGCAACAGTGTGCTGGAGGTGAGATAAGATTAAACACCTCATAGAGGAGCGTTTTATCCCATTTGGAATGAAAGCTGGTTTGTTATGATTGTAAGGATCACAGAGAAATCAGCTGAGTAGAGCTCCACAGAGGGTTTAACTAGCACTTGGACTGACCCCGTGGCTGTGATTAGCAGCCATAAAACAGTGTCCATTAGTTCAGTTTTATCTTTAGACCCACGCTATTAGTGAGCTGGATAGCACCGTCTAGACAAATTGATGTGTGGCCGAAGGGAAGTAGACCAATGGGTTGCCTGCACTGATGATGTAATTTGTGGTTCATTTGCTGCTTAATCCTCACATTTACCACTAAGGGTGTATGACCAGAATTTACTCTACAGAAACTAAAGATGTGGTATAAAAATGTTGATTCAAAAAATGTATTAAGATGGCAGGTGGAAAATATCTGTTTCAGTAGAAACTGAGAGTGCATTTAGTGCATAAGACATACAAAATAGTGTCAGAACTTCCTTTAAGATGACGATGCCCATATCCATGAGTATGGAAAGGGTATGGATCATATATTATGGTCTTCAGAATTACCACATATTGACTGATTGGTCAACCTCAAGGGAGAAAGTGTTACACAGTGCTCTCTACTACCTCTGTCACCACACCAATGATATGATATCTTTTAGAATATAGCCTTTGATCCTTCCAGTTTCCAGTTTTGAGGAGCACTGGAAACTTTTCTGCTTGCATATTATGGCCAACATCTTGCTAAGATACCATACATTAGTCTTCACCTTGCTTTTATAAAGCTGGGCTGAGGCATACGGGAGAACCAAATGTTGCATTCGACTAGCTGATGGATTCATACACTTGATTGTGATTGGTGAAGTTGTGTCTAAATAGAATACTGGCCAAACGCATTCTACTAGAACAAATGAAACACGACTTCTTAGATTTGTCTGGTTTCCAGGCTGCTGAACATCCTGAAAAATCTCAGACAAAGCAAACATTAATTACAGAGGATCTCGTGTCAGGTTTAACATGAACTTGAAATGTTTTGGTATCATTACAGGCGAGGTGACGGCTGCAGACACTGTTGTTCTCTTCTTCCATTAAAATATTATGCAGTCAAGGTGATTTCATGTTCAGTGACACAAGGTTGCATAGTGTATGTACACAATTAAAAACTAATTAAAGAGAAGAGGGAAGGAGGGGGCACTGAATGGTGACCTTGTGTAGCAGTAGTATTTTGACATCTTATCCTCATCTCGGGCACAGAGCTCCAGTTTCTGTCTGCGAGGGGCAGCCAAAAAGAAAGTTGGCTTAGCTTGTTTCTTATGAGCTGAGGCCCTGTAGTAAGGCCCAGTAAGATAAATAAGGATTATTCTGAAACTATGAGTCATGCAAAGCTACTGTAGTGTAAAAACATCAAGCTGGAAATGAGTATAATTGGTCCAGTTTAAATCGTCAGGCATTTGCTGCATGAAATGTGGCAATTATGTTAGGAAGATAAGAGAACAATTTAATGACAGCATTTTTGTAAGAAAAAGAAGTTCATGCTATTTGTTCCATATAATCTGTGTCCTGTTATAGATGTTTTTGATCTGTCGTAGCTTGTGTAATTTCCATACCGCAAAATATTAAAGATTTTTCTCTGTCCTATATCATATATAATAATTTAGGACATCAGATAGACGTTGATGTGGCCATCGCTGTAATGTGTTATGGACGATAGTGTAAATGATCCCATACATACTCAGTTACCAGTGAGGTGGTTTTACTCAGAAAAGGCTTCTCCTGCACTCACGGGCCCTTCCTGCTGTCCGTGTGTGTGTGTGTGTGTGTGTGTGTGTGTGTGTGTGTGAGTAACCTTGACAGAGTAAGCTAAGCTTCACTGAGTGCCTGCAAGCACTGAGCTATCTTTAGCTTTTTGTTGAGGCTTTTACCACTGGCCTCCTCTTCCCACTCTTCATCCTCCTCCTCCTCCACTCCCTTCAGCCCACTCACTGTTGGCTGCACATGCAAAACATGCACACTAATACATGCTTGCACACAACCAACAGACCCACGCACACGCGCTAACATGCATATGCACGCGGCCTAACTGTTACTGGGCAGATTAGAGGAAGCAACCTACTTCTGGGTTGAAAACATGAAACTGATGTTTGTTTTTTCAGTGCACACTGGAAGGCTCAGTGTTGTTCCCAGAGCAGCACTGATTTCTGCCTGAAGGCAAAGTTATAAGCCGCAGGCCTCTCAGGATTCACAGTCGTGTTCCTGCTGGTACGAAATCTATTTAATTCAGTCAGAAGTTCACTCAGAGACTGTAAACTATTAATAAATGAGTTTTGTGCTTGCAACAATTATCAGCTTCTTACAGCATATTGCATATTATGCACATGAGTGCTGAATTGCTTCTGATAGTTAATGCAAATTTCACATTTCATTTGCTGCACATAGAATTTGAAGCAGATCTTGTAGATCAATAATTTTTATTGCATCTCCTTGTGGGGGGGGAAAAGATAACAGAGTCTAATTTCTCTATGCAAAGTGTTCACAAATAGGTTGATCGATCACCAAGCGTTAATAATGTTAATTGCTGTCATATTGAGGCTGAAGAACAGGCAATTAAGCAGCAGCTTCAGGAGATGGGGATAAACTAATCCAATCAGAGATGATTGCACTTTGAGACCAGTCCCTTAAGCTTTGGGGTTTGTAATAATGCATATTTGCTTTCTCATGGTATATTTCATAAACTGAAAGTTGTATACCACTGTCCAATAACAGTAACGTGTCCCTATAATAGATACAAATACACAATATACAAAAAAATACACGTTTTTATCTCATGGACCCCTCTTTTAAGTGAGTTCTCAATATTTTGGGTGAAGCTTTTGGGTGTGAAAACCAAAATCAGGCTCTATAGAAGTCTATGAGAGAACAACCCTTCAAACCCTTTGGTTTCTTTGAACTGGTCTGAGTCTTAATGAATAAAACATGATATTCATTTTTTAAATTATGGTTCCCATCAGAATGAAAAAGGACAATAAATCAGGGTAAGCTTTAAGATGGGCCTACTTTGCTACCATATCAGCCTTTAGTGTCCCCTGGTTTCTCAGTCACATCTGCCCCTCATTCATCACATCCGATTTCAAAACAACGACAGCAATGACAAAAACGCTTAGGATCAAGATTTCACAACTGGACTTTACTGACTAGTGTGTGATGTAACTGCACCTGTTCATCTTTTATTTACAGTGTATGGGTGGCCACTTCCATCTGGCATATCACTTTTATCCCCTCTCTGGAGGGCACAGTGGACTTTGAAGGGGGTAACTGTGAAAGGTTAAACATCAGAATGGGGATGAACTAGCCTGCTGTGACACATGTGCTCATCCTTCATGTCCTGTTAGGGGGGTGGCTCATTTCGACTAATGTTTGAAACAAGCATGGGTGCCAAGGATATTTGATCTTTTTCTCATCATTTGCTGGAAAAACTTTAAAAAGTGCATTTAGATCATTTTTCAAGGTTGTCTGTTGAGAATGGCCACAGATAAAAAGTAAGTATGTCATATAAAAGGCTTAATTCTTACTTAATTTCTTATAGCAGGCTCTTCCTTGAAAATTATTAGTTATATGAGGGCTTATATTGAATACTTGCCTGATTCTGAGCATGTCAGGTAGCAGGCTCTATTTTTCATGATTACATGCAACGAACCCCATGACCTTACATTTAACACATTCAGCATTCAGGATATAAGCATAACTTTTCCTACATGCAAGGTCTTTTCCTAAACCTAACCAAGCAATTTTCAGTGCATCAACCTAATCCGCATGTAAAAATGAAAAGAAAAACAAATCAGCAAATCAAGCAAAGCAAAGATTAAAGCCCAAAGCTCCAAACAGGTTTCTTGCCTGACAAATGATCCTTCTACTATAGATTGTGTAGATGTGCAGTAATGTTGTGTCAAAGTACAGTTGGCAAAGGACACAGACTGACAGAACAGCAGTATCGGATGCCCTTGGAGGCGTATTTCCATAAAATATAAAAAAAAAAGACAATGTGTAGGATGACTTTTTTGACCTTTTTTCTAAGTATATATAAAAGGAACTTAAATATTCGTACCTTTCTGTGTTAGTATCATCAGAACACGTGCTTGTCATCAGCTGAACAAATACGCCTCTCTTTCAGGTCGTAAAAAAATACCTCGGAGCTACTCGTGCATTTTTCAAATCCATTTAATGCTGCTAGTGTGGGATTGGCTAATAATAGTCACTGTACACTGCAGAAAGCAAGTTATTGGTGTCCGTGTGCACCTGTTATTGTATCCTTCCCTCCTCTCTCTCTTTCTGCATTGCAGAGTCTGTAACATATGCACTGTGTGTCATCTTGGGCCTGTGCACAGACCACCGGGCAACACATCGGGTAATGTGATACTCGGTTGTCCTGCTTCACCTTCTGAGCTGTTGTCCCATGACGCACACTGAGCAGTAAGCTTTTACGCTGCAGCTCACACCGATGAGAAAGTATTGCTTTTGCCCTTTATGTCTTCTTCTGGGAAGATAATATTCTAGATTTTTTTATTTTTACAAGCCATTCTGTTCTCTTGGTGAAATAACTACATTTATTCTCTCATTCTTAACAATTATGAAGATACCAAGTGTATTCTTCTGCAGATTTCCTGCTGTGGAGTCCCAGCATGTGTGCTTTAAAACACAGCTGGTGAATAATGAATGGAGTTGCAAATTGTGGCTTCTACTGCCTTAACATAACTGCTATATTCAAGTAAAGGCAAGTGGCACGCTGTAGTCCCAAATCCTCGGCATTTCCCTAAAATTGGAGTGTGCCCTTGACAGAATGACAGGGTATTTAGCCACATTCAGCTGGAGTCCGAGGCTTTTTTTCCCCCTCCTTACTGTTGCGCTCTCAAAGTTTCCATTCAGGTTTAATAAGTTGCTAATGAAAGAGAGCCAGCGGAAGCTGTTTAAGTCAATCTCCTCCGCACAGTTACAGATCATTGGATGCTCCATTTAGGGTGATTTAGTTGTGTGCCATGGGACATATTCCAAAAAGCATTCACACAATGCCTTTCCATTTCCTTCTCCTCTTCTATTATAGTAATGGAAGCGGGGGTGTCTCAGGCAACAGACAAAGGGAAGCACAATGGTTATGTCCCCTTTCCCTCCTTGGGAAAATGGCATGATGGTTTCAAGAGTGCACCATAGTCTCACTGGAAAATAAAGAAAAAAAGCTGCTGCTCAATTAAGTAAGAAAAAATGGTTGCACCACTATGTATTTAATCACATTGCACCATGTGAGGGGAAAAAACAACAACTGGGGGAAAGGGATAATGAAGGAAAGTGTGCAACCTCTTGGTTATTTCTCTCCTTTAATCAACAATGCATGGCTCAAAGAGATAAGGAAAGGTAGAATTGTCCCTGTTGTCTGATGCTAATGAGTTCTCAGGATGCACAACACATCATATCCTTTGCCAGAGAAAGAGGTGGTGGACGCACTATGCAGACTAAGCTGGAATTATATGTGTAAGTCTAATATGTAAGCTCAGGTTAAGTAAAGTTGAAGTATGCTTTTCCTGCTTGGATTTCTCACACATAATTATTTGATCATTTGGCAGTACATGATGGTCTGCATATGCAGGGTGTTAACATCCATTAGCTCTCCTGTCTAGACAGGAATTAAGGCTATTTATGACCTGATGGTCTCCTTCCACTGTGACTCCTGGCAACCCTCCCAGTTTTAGGCTTTTCTAAAATGATTTAAGTATCAGTGCGTGGTACCTGTGAACACAGGAGGGTCAGTGGACATTTTACTAAACCAACAGCTGTGACACCCAGGATATTGGATGGACAGCAACATTAAAGACTAGAGGCAGCTGAATTTTAGTAATGATTTAGAGGCGAAACAGTAAAAAGTTAGCAAAAATGTTCAGAGGTTTAGTCTCTCAACAAAAGCTTTTATTCATGATATGTATGAATCACATGGCAGAGAAAGTAGGCTACATTACAGTTACAGTCTACATCATAGGAACAACGATAATGTTGCAAAGGATTAGCAACCTATCATATGATAAAAAACAAAACTGAGAACACAGCTAGCTACATTTGTCACGAGGTAAAAGTAATTTAGTATTTTTACTCAGTGTGTTTTAATCAGTAGATTTGTTGTTTTATACCTTACATGTTTTTAGTCCTACCTATGTCTCCCAGATGAACAAAATGAGTTACACCTGTGCAGTCTCTGGGTTTCAAAGGGTAGAGTTCATGAAAAAGGAGAGATGGCAGAAAATAACTGAGCAGAGCGAGTTACAGCAAGGGATTGGATAGAAATTAATTTTATTCTGGACTAATGCTGGGAGGCCATGCTGGTTTAAGACCTTTGAGTGGATTGATGAAAGGGCACAGGCAGACATGGGGAGTATCTCAGGCACATATAGGGTTGCCATCTGTCCTGTTTTAGCCAGGACATAATGAGCAAAACTGGTTCATCCTTCATTCTAACTTAAATGTACTGTATAGTGACCGTCACATACATTGCATATTTCCACTATGCCCAGCTGGTTGTGCGTTGTGCTTCTATGTTGGACTTCCACCCAGCGTTTGAATGCTTATCCTCCATTGTAACTAAAGCAAGATTGGTGCTTCTGCACAGGTCACATGTACAGTGGAGGGGAAGACAGGCTGCTGCACGTTCCCATACAAGTTTTCTTTTTAAGTCTAAATGAAGCATTAGCATTGTGTTGGAGGCAGGAGAAGCACTTGAGTCCCACAACAGTGCATCTTTACTAAATATACATTTAAAGCTCTTTGTTCTTAAATACTTGTTGGTAGTCCCTTTCTTTCTTTTTTGAGTTATTATATAACTGCACAATGGTGTCTGTGAACCATCTATGGCTAAGAAAACACCAGCAACAAGAAAAACGCTGCAAAAGAACACAAAACACAACGGAAATAAGAAAAAACACAAGGGAAGTGTTTCTGGGGAGACAATAACCCAACGGACCAGTTGCAGGAACCCAAAACATGGTATAATATAATACTGATGATGGATTTTTATGCTAATAGTTAGGCTAACACACTTACCGCTCATCTTTTCTTTCCTCACAAAACCAATAGATCCTCCACTTCTTTTAAGTGTCTCCCAGTGCAATCCTTAGCATATTTTGGTTCCTGCAACTGGTCCGCCGGGTTATTGTCTCCCCAGAAACACTTCCCTTGTGCTTTTGGAAATCAGTTTTTTCCTATTTCTGTTTTGTTTTTTCCTATTTCCGTTGTCGTTTTTCCTATTTTCATTGTGTTTTGTGTGCTTTTGCAGCGTTTTTCTTATTGCTGGTGTTTTCTTAAGTTGCAGTCTGTTTGGCCTCTCAGGGCCACCGTACAAAAAGTAGAAAATGTTTAACACATTAGTTGGCACAAGAACTCACCGGCAGGAGGCTCGACTAGAAGATCAACAGGTTGAAAGTTTTACAAGGCAAGGATTCTCAATGAAGCATTGTAAGAACTTAGTAAACCACTTTTCTTCCGTAAGAGTTCTACTTCAACTTTTCCCAAGTCCAAAGCAGGCAAGTTATTATGTAAACAGCTCATCATGTGTCTCATTTCAGTGGTATAGGTTATATATTTGTTATGCAGGGTTGCTTGTTTCAGTAGGTGGATAAAAAGAATCACAGGCAGGTAGGGTGTAAATTCAAAGCTTGGCAAAAGGTAAACTTGCTCAGGTAAAGCCTCCAGCGCAAGTTTACCACAATGACTAGATCAAAAATCTGTGAGGTGCACATAAATATAGCAGGTGAGTGATAACGAGACACAGGTGCACCAGCCGGAGCCTGGGAAGTACTCTGGGAGGTCAGGAGGGCCAGAATAAATTGCCTTTTTATTGAACTTAAAATAGAAACAGCTCTGGCGTTGTCTGTAAAATCTTTAAATTTAAACCAAAAACTCTGTAACATTAATCTTTAGAGGGGTCATTGTATAATGTGGTTATTACCTTTTAATCTTTATTATTGATATTAACAAAATAGAAGCCATTTTTCCTACCAACCTCAAGTCTTTGGTGCTAAGCCGGTTGCTTTTTCTAGTATTAAATGTGCCAGTTGTACCAATTTTCAGACTTTTAGTAAGAAAGTCAATTACCTTGATTTTTTCTCTCTTGTCTTTTAACAGTACTATTAATAGAACCTCAATATGAGCAATAAATAAATATGAGCTACAGAGTTAAATCAATCTTGTATTTTAGAGTCTTTGAAGCCATTATTTTCCCACTCTTTCAGTACATATCTAATACAAACTAGGGCCCCTCGGCTGAGGGGGGAAAAGTGCAGGTCTGGCCAAAAGATGAGCAAATGTGCCCCATCATTTTATGGCCAGCTGCTTTTTGTGCATTAGAAACAAATTTCAGTCCCGTTTTATGCGTTGTGATTCAGTGACCACATCTTCGGTTGCCATATCAGCAGTGATAGCTGGTTTATCCCATGTAGTTATGGCTAGTGGAAGATTGGGATTTTATTGCTGACCTCGACTGCATAGCCTTTACCCAACCATGAAGCAATGACCTGAGAGTCTGGCCAACTTGAGACCCTCAAATGGGGAAATCTTTGAAAGAATAACACACAAAAAAGCGACAAAAGGAAAGCTGTGATAGCTTGTGGAAGACCACAGCATGGTTGGGATGAACAAAGGGCCATGATGGGTGCCCCAAGCCCCAAATACCAGATCTGATGCGCATGGATTCACCCTCACAACTTTGGTCAAGATTCCTGGGTTCTTCTCATCACAATGCCTTTTTTCACCCACTCTACATATAACTAGAATGTGTGATAGCATTAGTAGATTCTTACAAGTTTACACAGTATAAACACATAGTATATTTACACTTAATTTGATTTGAAGATAGTCCTTTAATTGCAAAAACTGATTATGAAACAGGTAGGTGGTGGGGATAAGGACAAGGAGAGGAGATGATAACAACAAGGACAAAAGGAAAGATGACTATCCTCCCGTCTCTCTTTCATTTCCTCCCTGTACATCTTAGTGTTTTTCTCCAGAGATGCGAGGAAGAGAAATGCTGCAAGGACAGAGGCTTGAGAAACAAACATGAAGGGCATAAATCCTGACTTACAGTTTATAGAGTCCTCTTCCCACCATAGTTTGTATATTCCAGCTGTGTGCCACACCTCAACACCACAGTAAAGGACACATGCTGCATTAAAGAAAATCCAAAAGAGATTCAGCCCTTTCATTCCCACCAGTTAATGGCTGTGTACAGGCAGCAAAGACAACATTTACATGTGCCAGAAATTGCTGTATCCTCAAGTGTAGCCACTATAGCAAGCCTCCTCTCTCATCCAAGTGTATTTTAGGTTTTGAAACATCCTTCATGGATTTGCAGGTCAAGAGCAGAAATTTCATCCTAAAATAAGTTCTAGAAAAAGTGGATTTTGACCTGTTGATGATGTTTTGGCATTAAAGGAAAAATTAAGAGTTATTACAATTAAGGACATGAATTTCTCAGCCAGTTTTTGTGCCAATCAATCAGATGGTTAAGTATTAAGGCTTTTTATTTTAAACCACAAATGCCAAACTCGTGTTTACGAGGTGGTCAGAGATTTGGGGCATCAAAGTCCCAAAACTAAATATTGCAAACAAGGAAATAAAGCAAGCGGAGTCTGCAGTAGTGGACCCCACAGAATAGCTGAACCCTGCAGAACAAGTACATAAGTGGACCCTGAGTTTAGACTGAGCAGTGCAGTCTCCTGATGGGAGATTACATTTTCTCCATATCTGAAATGCAGATAGATTTTGTTTGGGAGCAGGCATTTATAAAATTTTAAATATTATTAAATATTTTACTTGAAAAAGGAACAGGAAGCACGGAGAGGTTAGAAACAGACATGCATAACCTGCCAGTCCTTGGATTATAATCATGGTTTCTCATCACAAGCAGAGAGAGAGGGGAAGAAAAAAAGCTTTATCAACCCAGTAGGTTCACTTTTGCTTTGCCATGAGTCTCACAGTTCACGTGTAGCTTCACTCCCACGTGCTCTGAACAAAAGCCCAAGCTGCTCCTGCATCACCGAGAGAGCCAACGTGGCATCGGGGTCCCCACACTTGATGCAGCTCTGATTTTGATCTCCCAGAGAGGACACACAGTCAACAAAGCCCACATGGGGAGAGATAGCACGACCTCAAAGATACAGTTTGTGTTTGTAGTGGAGTGAGTCATCCTTTCTGACACAGCTGTGGTTTTACAAAGTACAAGCTCCCTTTAATATGAGTTAGATGAGGTAAATTTCTTCCCTTGGTTGTTGTTTTTCAGATAAAAAATATAAAAGAGTTAACACTGTGGCAATATAATGTTTTTATTTTTAAAACAGAAAGTCTGTCTGCTAGCTAAAGGTACCGAGTCATATATTTACCTGTTTGATAAATATGTGATAACTTTGTTTTCAGGACAAGCGAGGAGATTTTAAAAGGTAACAAATGCTCAGAAAGAGCTAAACATTAAGAAATTCAAACATTACATGTATTGGGTTCTCTGACAAGACCTGTATACACACACTACTGAACAAGGAGACGCAGTTGAAGACAATTAGGGTGGGACACGCAATCACAAATGAGGGAAGATACAACGCAGGCAGAAACAATCAAGGAATCAACTGAAAAACAACAGGAAGTACAGGGAACACACTAAGCAATGGCCAAAGTAAAACAGGAAGTGGAAGGTTTAACAAAGCCAGGCTTTCTTTGAATCAGCTGTTTTGATGAAATGTAAAGCCCCCGACCACAAAGGTATCACAACAGCAGTTATCGGATTTCTAAGCAGTCTGCTTCAGCCTCTGTGTGTGGTCATGTAACTCTTCTTCTGCCTAAAATATGTAATTTAATGTGATTGTGTGTAGTTTACTATGATCCCTGAGTGACCCCTACTCCAATCATCAATGGTGCTGATGATAAAATTGCAATAAAAATCTATAAAGAACTTAAAAAAACTGAGTAGCTAACATTGTAGTAAAAAAACATCTTTATACCAGTTTTATTCTGGCTAGAAGCTGGAAAATAGTAACATCTGCTTATATATTGTAGACTGAGGTTGGTTAAATCCACAAAGGGCAGCAGCAGCACAGATCAGCTGCAGTAAATGCTGTTTGTTTGCACATCAAGCAGCTATAATCCAACATAATGATTCATGTGGAGTCGTGTTTCCGGACCGGCTCTGTTTAACTTCTTTTAGCTCTGATGGAAATATCAGCTGTGCTATATTTACCAGCAGGTCTAAATGTGTTTATTTTCTGTCTGCTATTGAGCCTTTTAATACCTTTTTTCTGATACAGCCAAACTATGGGATCCATAATAGCTCTTATTATTATTATTATTGTTGTTGTTGTTGTTATTACTATTAAGGGACAGTTAATGCTGCCTTTCTGTATCCAGGACACTCGGGTAAAAGAGAATTTAGAATCGGAGGTGGTAACCATATAGAGGATGTTAAAAACTCACTTTTTTCATGCGAATAGTTTTGATCTATTCCAGTTAGTATGATTATTCATAGAACAAAGTTATAAAAGCTGGAATTGCACTCTGATCACCCAGTCACTACTTGTTAGATCCAGTGTACACCAGCTTCTTTGTACTATTTTCCCCCAAAGGCATCCACATGGCACAAGCAACTGTATTCACAAAAAACTGGTACATTACTGGCAAATTTCTTGTATTTTTACAGCAGTTTTTCACAGCTCTCACTGCTCATCAGTCAGCTGCACTGAGTCACCACTTGGATCCCTGAGTACATATTTAATAGTGACAATTTTATATCCCTCTTCTCTCACATTAGATCATTCTGTCACCCTAAATCAAGCCACAGAAATCCCATGTCAGCAC
Organism: Neolamprologus brichardi; assembly: GCF_056152115.1. Lineage (NCBI taxonomy): Eukaryota > Metazoa > Chordata > Actinopteri > Cichliformes > Cichlidae > Neolamprologus > Neolamprologus brichardi. The sequence goes on along the minus strand of NC_142111.1, from coordinate 21,885,978 downwards.
ATTCCCAGATCCACCCACTGCCAGCGCGACACAAACAGCCAGCTTTGATCATCGCACCAAGTTTGTTCCACAAGAGTCTGGGTTACAGCTCAGAGGTCTGTCTGCTCTTAAAAAGCAGGAACAGTCAGGATTAGCTAACTTTGTGTTCGGTGGCTGCTGGGTACTGTTCATGTACACCCCGCTAGCCGGCATGTGCCAGATGGGTCTTTGGATAATCCTAGTGTGGGATCAGGGGTAGACCCAGGGTGGCAGAGTGAGGAATCTAGACGGGATTAACTGCGGCCACATTAAGATAAAAGAAAATATATCTTAACAGCTGCATTACTGAGCTGTAATCAAGTATGTGTAAAAACAATCAAAAACACAACAGCAGTGTGATTTGCCACATCTTCTTTTAATGAAACACTTCATGAGCCTGGAGTGTTCTTGAAAAGCAATTGACCTTGTGAGACTCTGTGTGGAGGCATGAAATCATCCATGAAGTCATTCTTATATCAGTCCTGCAGCTGAACAAGTTATAGAAAAGTTTGGCCATGAAGTTTAACTCGCAGTGAATACGAGGCCCATTATTTCCTCACGGCTCCCTTGAGCAATAAATCGTCCTTTGCTCTGAGCCTGCTGGGAAACAAGAGCACATATAAGCATGAATAAATGCTCCCTGACCCCTGATGTGATACTGCTTATTCACAATAAATTGATTTCTGTCCTTTTAGCTGATAGCAATGGAGGAATAAAAGCGATGATTTGAACCGCATGTTTTCGTAGAGGCTCAGTTCGGAGATAAAAGCGATGCGGCACAAACACAGAACCCCCTCCCGTGGTCGCATTGTCTTATTCACTACCAAGAAATATAGCCTTGATGATAATTATTTCTTCATTTATAGCCCCAAGCGCAGAAGATTTCAGGCTTTACTTTCCTTTGCAATCCCATCGCGTCCATTCAGCCTACAGCCTTGACTCTAAAGGAGGCCAGTGGCAGCTTTACGACCTTTCAGGAATAAAAGCTGAAGCAGCTAATCCAGCCCTCCCACAAACACTGTCTCATTTGAACCCTCAAAAGACCTTCACTCTGCATCGTGTCCCGTACAAACAACCAGCTCCCCCCTTCACCAGCCTCCCCCTGCAGCCCCAGCAATGTCATCAAGGTCGATCTCCTGGAAAGGCCTCTGTTGCAGTGAAATTTGAGATATTTTCAATAGTGATTGATATCAATACAGGCAAATACAGAGCAGAGGAGCGTGAAGAGGAAACAACACTGAGATTATTGAGAACTTTAAAACGGATGCTGAGTAAATTTAGATATATACAGAGAGAGAAAAGTTAGAAAAAAGGACCGGAGAAGAAAGCAACAGAGAAATAGACAGGACGAGGCGATGATCTCAGGATTCCTCTATTGATCCGAGCTTCTTTTTCTAATCTCCCTGCCCCCTCGATAACCCCAGCTGGATTGGACATCCAGCCACAAAAAGCAATTTGACCCCCACCGCTGCCCTCTCGGGTCACCCTTTAGTGACTGCTGACTTTGGGTTGCCATGGTGAGAGAAAATTACGTCTATAGGGCCTGGTTGGACATGTTAAGAGCGTTGGATTTGTGCCCAGCACCCTGCTGCTTTTCATCAAAGGGGCTATAAAGAGACTGTAGCAGAGCATTACGTGTCTGTTGTTATTTATGGGGATGATTTTTTTTGTTTTTGCAAGTTTTATGACTGATGCTGTTGGCTGTTTACGTACATCCGCCAGTTTACTCATGGAAATTTGCTTTTTATGTTTCTGTATTTAGTGCGAGCTGTGGGTTGGTTGGTTCAGCAGTCAGTGCAATGCTTTGGTTCTCACTTAGGTTAAAGGGAAATGATCAATTTACAATATTTAATTGACTAGACTAATATTTAGATGCTACGTATATTGATGTAAGACATAAAGCAAATAGTCTCCACCTAAAGGGTGAACTATGAAACAAAATTAATGGGTTAGCATGCTCAGCTTGAAGTCAGAGCTTTTGGTGTCGTGCTCTCTGTGCTCTGTCGATCACTGCGCTAACTCGTACTAACTAGAGTAATAACTAGTAATAACTAGACTTTCTTCGCATTAGCTGGCTTGACAAAACCTAAAAGAGACAACATGTCATGGGCTGGGTCGTGTGACCCAGTGTTTGAGTTTTATGTATTTTTTAGGGGTGCAACGATACACAAAATTCACGGTTCGGTTCGGTTCGATACTTTGGTGTCACGGTTTGATATTTTTTCGATACACAAAAAAATGTTCATGCCTTTTTATTAATTTGTCATGTATTAAATTTTCACGGCACATTCTGCACCACCTCTCTGTGCGTTCATCATTTGTTTGAAGCCAGCTCACCTCCTGCAACCACTTTTCCGAGAATACGCGCTTCTTTTGTGGTTCGGACTCCTTCTGACATTTCGTTGGAGGTGGAGGAACACCAAAGTAACTGCTTAAAGGAGCTTCTTCAACATCTTTAAGAGTTCTAAACAAATGTCTGTCCTCCTCCTGAAAATCTTATGTATGCAAACACGCGTTGCAACTTCTTATCTTGTGCGCGTTTTTTATTTTGACAGTGAATGCGCACCTGCGGACCACTAATGTGTAGACCTGGTTATTTAGCTCGTCATATTGCAGCCACAGAAATTCTTTTGTCCATGAAACCATAAAGCTGCACTTTCTTTTTGCCTTATAGTCTGATTTGTCATAACCTTTCCGTTTTGTGGTAAGCTTTTCTTTGGCTGTCACTTCTTCACCCTGACCTGTCTTATTTGGCTCAGCAGAACTAAAATATATATCCTGCTGCTTTTACACACGCACTCACATAACGCTCAGCGATTCTCTGCGCGATCAACCTCTCACATGTTTAAGCTTGCTGCGGGAGATTTCACTTGTCATGTTTGCATAGTAAGCTAACGATTGATAAGACGATGTCAGAGGAATTGGTGCGCAAATTATCATCACCAATCAGTGCTGTCGCTCTCTATACACAGTTCGCGCGATTGCAAAGTGAAAGCAAAAAACAAGCGCAAATTCAAAGGCGATTTCAATATGTCACATATTGACAGTGGCTCACTGATGCCAATGACATAATTACCCAGCTACATTTCCGAAAGAATGCAAAAGCATTGACATATATTTTTCCTTCCTACGATAGGCCGACGGGCAGAGCAGGGCAGCCCGACTGGAAAAATCGCTAGCCCCGGGACGTCGGGCTAGCGATTTTGCGAGCCCTGTATCTGATTGAGGAATCACTCATCTTTGGAAAAGAGAGTTTATTACAGAGAAATGTCTCTTTCCAAAATAAAAGCTATACTATACGCTTCTTCTGGGCTATATTCTCAGCAGCATATTAAACATATCAGGTCCCCATAAGGAGAATCATGTGCTAACGGCTGTCTAAATGACTCGGGTAAAGTTTGTATGCGTGCTTGTTGTTTTTGTCTGCTTCCACTTGTCTTTGCACTAGGATGCTATCGGGTAAATGTGCAGTCATATTCGTTGTGTTCCCACTAGTGCTGTCAGTGTTAATCTGAAATTAGGTTAACGCCACAACACGGCAAATCTCCGTTAACGAGCTACCGCGGATTGCCCTGTGTGTGGGGCTGGACAGCGTCAACACATTAACGAGCTAACTGGCTAACACACTAGTTCCCACTCATGTAATTGAGCATTGCGTGGCACATCTGACATACTGTTTTACTTTAGTCCATGACACGCTTACCTTCAGGGTCATATGTCACATGAAGACCAAAATAGTTCCAGACGCCAGATCTGAATGAGGGTGGGGGAGGTTCAATTTGCCATGTTGCAACAAGCTTAACTTCTGTCTCGCTAGCTTGCCCTGCGCTCAGTGAATCTGTGTTCGACTACTCCGCCTAGGCTGCACTGTCGAGCGCAGATCCACTGAGCGCTCAACACAGACAGCACCGTCAGAAGGAAAGTTGATAAAATAAATTAAAAATGTTGTATTGTTCGATACATATGCGTACCGAACCGAAAGCACTGTATCGAACGGTTCAATATCGATACGAGTATCGTTGCACCCCTAGTATTTTTGTATCCATTTTTGATCTAGTTAATTTCTAGGTGGCTATTTAGTCCTTTATTTCTTAGTTGTTTCTGTCATCTCCCCCTGTACTCAGTCTCCCTGATTCGTGCGTCTACCTGTCATGTTTCATGTCTGTGTGGTTATGTTAAGTTCATGTCATGATTTATCTTCATGTCTCTGGGTTCCCTGTTTTAGTTTGAAAGAGTCTGGTGTTCTTTGTTCACTGCATTTAGGTTTACTCTCCCCTGTGCTGTAATTATGTTTCATTCTAGTCAGCTGTGTCCTCATGTGTCTCCACTTCCCCTGATCACCTCATGTGTGTATTTAGTCCTCAGTCTTGCTGTGTTCAGTGTCGCGTCGTCTGTGTTCCCACCTCCATGTTTTCACGGTCAGTCTTTGCAATGATCATCATAGTCTCTGAGTCTTCTTAGTTTGTCACAGTACTAGTTTTCCCAGTTTAGTTATAGTCTAATTTAGTCACGCTATCCCTGCTTTGTTTGTACACTTGCTTTCTTCTTCAAACTCTGAGGGTGCTTGCATGAAAAGGGAACATTTGATGCATTATTTGATTCTTCTTCTGTACAAAATGGATCAACTGAGTACCGCCTACTGATAAAGAACAAAAATCTAACATTAAAATGCAACACTGTGGCTGCACAAATGGGTAATATTGCAGAAAATTGCTAATCTCGTGATTCAATCATCACAAGTGCGCTGAGCAGGAAAATAAATATACCAATTCAAATTCATATATTTCCCACTAAGTGTAATCTCAGTGCTGTTTCCTATTTCTAACATGACAGCTACACATTAGAGCTCTGAAACTTTAAACTGCATACATTTAAACGTTAAATGTTACTCAGTATGTTCACGTCTTGTTATTAGCCTGATAAAGGAGACAAGGAAATCATTTGTTTGTTTCCAGAACAAAGTGAAATTAATTTTACCTTTCAAATACATCTGATTATCTGCTCTGTGTTTTCCAGGAGTGCAAAAGAGTTTTTCTGCATCACCAACTAAATGCATGCAAATGCCAGTGAGTATGCCATGCAGTTTGTGCTGCTGTAACTTTAGAGCAGGTGTTCGTGGTGTTAGTAAGGCAAAGGATAACAAGTTGCATATATGAAAAGATGTCTTCAGCAGATAATCTACTTAAAGCATACATAAATAAAGGAAACTGCGAAAACTGGTGCTTCCACAATATTGTCATGTGGGTGACCATATGAGGGCCAATAAAAATATCGGGGTGGCACACGGTGTGCCACCAAGCTTCTGTTTCTGTCTATGTGTGTTTGAGGGCACCTGTGGGTACAGGGACACAGTGGACGGCAGGGGACAATGGGAAATCATGAGGGACATACAAAGTGACTTAGTTAATGTTTCAGCTGGATGTTTTCCTCTCTCTCTGTTCACATTTATTAAAATTATTACCAACACAGTCTTGCCAGGGGGGCCACTGGGAGAGCCAGCACTGAAAAACAGCTCCCCCTGACTGAGTTAGCAGGCCTTAATAATGCACCCCTCTGTTCCTCAGCTTTTTGATACACAGGAAAGATGAGCCAAATGCAGATGCCACAGACAGGTTAACTAAGAGAAGTCGAGTTTTATTAAAACCTGTTAAGAGCTTATGTAAAAAAAAAAATTGCTAGAAAAACCAGTATCTAAAAAAGCACAAGGTCAAACTGAAGTCAAAATGAACTGATAACTGACGTAAGAGAAGACTAAAAGGGCTGATTGGACACAAGTGAGATTAATGAGGGCAGAGAAGCAAAGGATGTAAAAAGACTGAAGATGCAAAACTCCCAAAATAATGAACTCTTCAAAAGAGCTGATGAAACAAAAACAAAGGGCACGTAAGGATAATAATGCCATATATAAATAACTAAAAAAGGACATGTTCACTGATGCTCTTAGCAGCTCCCATGGATTGAATCCACATGATTATTATCAAGCCTCTAATTTTAGTTTTACTAGTTAGTGGGCAGTGTTGGGAAGGTTACTTTTAAAATGTATTCCATTACAGAATACAGAATACATGCCCCAAAATGTATTCTGTAACGTATTCTGAATACTTTGGATTACTTAATATATTATCATGCTTTTTACAACTACTTGAATGTACTATTGCTGTTTGATTTATTACTGTTACTGAAGGTCAGCGGCTCCGAACCGTAGTAAAGGGACCGATGACTAATACGGTGGGTTCGTGTCGGGCTCGTAGCCGAAAACTAGCTTTACTTTGAGTCACTTTGCTAGCGAGAGACAGAGAGAGGCGTTGAAAGGCTGCTCCAACAGAACTTGTTTCGGAGGAAAACACGAACACGGTGTACAGTCGAGTCTTAATAGCTTACTTACAACTGGGCTCGTCAGGCTCTCTTCTTGGCTGCAGTGGTTATTATTATATTTACATGCTTCCAGCTCCCGTTTTTGCTCGATGACAGCTCGTACTTTTCCTTTTTCTCCCTCCCTCGCTCACAGACACATAACGGGTATGGCAGTCCATTCTCCCTGCAGCACGGACTACACTGCCTATGATGCTACATTCTTTAGAGCTATGCCTGTAGCATTCTGCCTATTAGCTTAGCACAACAACAACAACAACAAGGCCTCTCTCACCCAGGAAACACGCAGAGAGAGAGCGTCACCCTGTAACTATGGCAACAGTAACGTTGCCACCTGGAACAACAGAACGTAGCTGTCAAACAAAACCCAAACAGTCCTGACCCGCCACAATATGAAACAGGGAAGTGCCGCCGTGTAATCCATTTATTTCAACAAAGTAACTGTATTCTAAATACCACCTTTTTAAACGGTAACTGTAACGGAATACAGTTACTCATATTTTGTATTTTAAATACGTAACGGCGGTACATGTATTCCGTTACTCCCCAACACTGTTAGTGGGACATGAGCATAAGACAAGACAAATTCAGCTAAATCTGCTGTATAGTTTTGGAGACTTTCCCCTGTAAATCCATATGCCTGTAGTTTCACAAGTTTTACAACACTGTCTAAACAATCTGAGACCCAGCAACAGCTTTATTTGATATAATTTCATTTTAATTTAGCAGAAATTCATTCAGACTTCTGTAGACCACTACATCAATCCGCAGTTGTAATAACTGAAGATATTCATCAAATATGTTAGCATAGTCATCTATCTGTTCACAGCACTGCTATGCCAGTCCTCACTCACAGACCCAATATATTCTGGCTTATATTTTTAAGACTGTGCCTCCTTGCAGTCATTGCATTGTGAATTTTAAGGAGAACAGGATAAATTTGTTATTTGTGGCTTTGCTTATTGTTTTCAAAGCCCAGTGGTGTGCCTGTCTCTGATTTATGTCACACCGTTCCAGGGATACACCTGCCTATGTGAGATTAAGCCCTGACACATAATCCCCAGGCTTCCCTCTCTTGTGCGTTTCTTGTCAGCCACCAGGATGCCCTAGAAAGGAGGAGGCAAGGCAGAGTGTAACAAGGAGTCTGCACAGCATGTGACAGAAACATGCAAGAGAAAACCACTGTGCAACAAAGACAACGCACATGCAGCTCCCTTGGGTTTTTCCACCGCTGGACGGAAGTCATCATGTGTGCGGGAGACTGTGGGCACGACAGCACTGTGCCTTACTGGCGTCATAGTTGTCTTCTGTTTTTCCTCTTCTTTGTTCAGCTGGTCCCTTTAGCAATCGCCACAGTGGACTGTCATCCTTCACCTCACGTTACCCCTAGCGTCCTCTGTCACACCAGTCCTCTGCATGTCCTCCTTCACTACATTTCCAAACCACACATCACAGCAGGTTTCATTGCGATCTTGTAAACCTTCTATTTCACTGCTATCCTTCCGTCACAAATCACCACTGACACTCATCTCCGCCCACTTCACCCTGACTGAGCTCCCTTCTTCACTTCTTTTGTGCACTGTCTGGTATTTAAGCTCATCTCCCTTCGCCAGCTCTACTCACATAAATCACTGTTACGCTCGTCTCCCTTTCATTCACACACATTATGTATTCTGTCTTGTTTCTACTCACTTTCATTTCTCTTCTCTCCCATGTATACCTCCACCTCTCCAGGCTCTCTTCCACCTGCTCCCTACCCTCACTACAGATGTCATCTGAAAACATCATAGTCCACGGAGACTCCTGCCTGACATAATCTGTCAACCTGTCTAACACCACTGCTAACAAGAAGGGGCTCAGAGACCATCCCTGATGTAATCTTACCCCAACCTTGAATCCATCTGTCACTCCCACTGCACCTTACTGCTCTGCCAATCCTGATTTTCTCGTGCAGTACCACAGGTCCACACATGCTTTCTCTAGATCCGCAAAAACAGCAACTCCGTACGACCTTCTCTATACTTCTCCATCTGCTCTTTTATGGCATGAAGCCATACCGCTGCCTACTGATTGTCACCTGTCTTCTTAACCTAGCTTCAACAACAGTTTCCCATCGCCTCATTGTATGGCTTATCTGAGGAGATAAGCTCAGCCACGTACTTTTTGTTTTTTCATTGGCTGACTGATGTCTCCAAATGCCCAGAATGTGTCTCAGCTGTTGAAAACCCCGCATTATGATGCAAATTTATTCAGCGACCAGCTGCTGTGTCAGGATGATGCTGCAACACATCCTTGAAACTTTTAATGAGCTCACCGTTTTGAATAATAGGGACGGTGAGGTCACACAAGTCAAGATGCGCACGGGCGCTCGTGTGGGTGCGCGGGTTTCTTGTCATAATGGACATGCACGTGCTTAAGTGCACGCAAGTGCCGCTTGACATTGAGCGTTTAGGAACACTCAGCGGGCGGCACGCGAATAGGTAACAAGTCATTATCTCATCATGTCGGGCAAGACAAATACAGGCCAGGAGCACACCCACGCGTAGCTGAATGGCAACTTAAGAGAGGATTAACACCAAGTGGGAAAACGAAGCAGACTCTGAAGTGCCAAAAACTTTTTTCCACTACTGGCCACCAAAGGCTAGCTGCAAATGTGAGTCAAACCCTGTAGACTCACATTATAAACATTATAAAGTATGTTAACAGCTTGTATAAGGTATGTTTTTGGATAATGACTGATAGCTTTTTTCTAACTCATCCACCTGAACACTAGAGTTATTAGCACGACTGCTTTAATTGGCAGGTGTCCTGACACAGGCAGATGAAGCCAATCGGGGTCCGTTAGGCCTTCTTTCCACTACTTTGAGATATTAAACTGAACTTCTTCACTGCATTTTCGCTGTTGACAAATAATATGGAATACTGTGTGATTAAAAACCATCCACATTAGCTGGAAACTTAGCACTCCACCCTCTCATATAAATCTTTGGGATCGGTGACAGTGGCCAAAATGGTGATGCTGAGGTTTCAGCATACGGAGTCTAGAAAGCAGCGGGTGACATCATAATGGTGACACCTATCTTTTATATACAGTGTGTGATCAGAGCTAGTATTAAGTACAATGGAACATTTCTGATATTTGCTACGGTAACGATGAACAGTTAGATGACACATCAGAAACAGAGTGTAAAAACTCTTAAAATGCCAGTATAGTGCAATTTAAATAAAAGGTCTCTGTGTTTTTCTTATTTATCTCCTGGATTTATGAAAACAGGTTTCTCATATTTTTGACAGCAAGAGACAAGAAGCTCACGCATCCTTTGACTCAATTCAAGATGCCATTTTGCCATTCTTTGAAATGCATTTTTACCAGTGGTATTATTTATTTTATTTCATCCCAGCGTCACTAAACACATAAATGTGAGGCTAACATTAAAATAAGTAGTAAGACAGGATGGCTACAGTCCACTTGACTTCCAGCAAGAGTGCAACAGAGCATCTGCTGTACAGATGGCCTCAGGTGATTCAGCCCCACATGACCACAAAATCAACAGCACAACTCAACCAGCTCACCTCTGAGCCGTCTCACCACTAATTGATGCAATTACACTGTCAGCAGTAGGTGGAAATCCCACTAAACGGATTGTTTGGTCTTGTGTGGGGGAGGGGAAGAGGAGGAGATCCTCCCCCCTATTTTGGTAAGAGCGCTAAAATGGTATCATCTGTTAAGGTAGCAAATATTTGATGTAAAGAAATACTAACTAAAGCTTGTTTGATACTAGATTTCGGGGGACTAATGCAGATTTTTGGCAAATTAATTATTCTGGCATCAAAATGCATTGGTTGATGTATTTTCTCTTTTGTGTGTGTCAACAAAGGATATTTAATATTCACTGTCTTTCAGCTCCGTCTGCCAAGTCCTGGGGGAAATATGTTTCTTTAGGTGCTTAGTGCTGTTTGGTGCTCAGCAGGTAGCAGAGGCATATTAAGATATCACAGGCCTCGGGGCCACAACTTTATCAAGGCTTCCCAGCCTCTTTCCCAAACACTTCTCAAGTGTTTCCCAAGTTGCGCAAACATCAGCAGGACTTATTTTTCATACATACAAATGCATCAACAGTCAGTCATGGCTGCAGTTTAATTATAGTTAACAAAGCATTCTTGTCTGTCCAGTCACGCCAAAGAGTGATTAATGATGGATAACTATGCCAAATCTGCTGTCTGAATTGCTGTCCATGAATAATATTAGTTTATCTAATTATCAGTTACAATAAAATGTGTTTTCACCGAGTGTTTTTAGAGGTCACCTGCAATATTTTGATTTGATCATTGAATCCACTTGGACATTAAAGTCACGGCTACAGATGATGTTCAAAGATCACTGTAGAAGTGACCAGAAAATCTCAATATTGAGGTGAATTTAGAGCTGAGAGATTATGCGTGCCATGTAATCCAAAAAGTTTAACTCATTCCTATCAAATACCTTCAAAATACAAAGATAGCAATGTATGTTCTGTACAGTGCTAGGTTTTATTAAGTCTTCAGTTTACGAAAAAATTACAATTTGTAAAAACAGTATAATTATACAGTGGTAGCTAAATTTGTATATATATGTGTCTATGAAGGGAATGCACTTAGGATCTGTTAGGAATGAAACTAAATATCATTGGTGCTAAGTGAGCGCTGAACGCTGTTCATTTACAAAAAAGAAAAAGGAGCCTCTGTCCAGTACAAATACATATACACTGAATAAATATTTTGAAAAAAGATCAGTACATTGTGGAAGAAAAACAGCAATTTAGTGGTACAGAATCTGTGCAAGCCTTTCAAAGAATATAAGAACGTCATTTTAAGTAAATCTTCTTCATCAAATGGGAATGTGGCCCTCTATGAGTCCTAAAGTGAGCAGGCAAGTGTCTTCTCAGAAATCTTCTTTAAAACAAGTGTAGAAAAGCACTTAGTGAGGACTAACTGCTTCAAGGTTTCCTTAAATCTATAAGCTGTCTAAGGACAGCTGCAGAACAAAAACAATGTCAATACTGTTTCAGTTATTATGAGCGAATCCATTTCTCCGGACCCTCAGGCCGTGTGTAATTGTTGTTTTGTTGGCACAAATTGCTTTCCCATTAAAGAGGACCATTAAGCCTGGAAGCATCTGAGCAGTGTATAAATCTCTGGCGTATAAAGTCCACAGTGTGAACCGGTAGTTCATCTCTTCCTGTTCCTGTTGTGCTTCACCATCTTCTTCCTCTTCAGGATCATCTCGTAGAGTTTCTCCAAGCCCAGCTGGAGCCCCTGACCGTCCACAGCGCTGCAGCTCTGCACGTGATACAGCGTGTACATGCTCAGTTCATGAACGGAGAGCAGCTTCTCCACCTCGCTCACAGACAAGGCCGAGTCCAGGTCCTGTTTGTTGGCGAGAATTAGCACCGGGACTCCCTGATTCTCTGACGTGCGGGTGATCTTATGGAGCTCCACTTTGGCCTCCTCCATTCGCTCCACCTCGGTGGAGTCCACCACAAACACCATCCCGTCTGTCCTGCGAGTGTAGGACTTCCAGAGCGGACGCAGCTTGTCCTGCCCACCCACATCCCAAATCTGGAAGTTTATTCCACGAGATGGCCCAACTGCCACTTTGATCTTCTCCGTGTTGAAGCCCTTGGTTGGGATTGTTTTGACAAACTCCTTGAGTTTGAGCCTGTAGAGCAGAGAGGTTTTTCCGGCCGAATCGAGGCCAATGACGACCACGTGTAGGCACTGGAAGCTTGGCAGGAACGGCGTGCTGGGAGCAATATCAGTCAGCTGGTTCCCCATGACTCCAGCCAGCAATTCACACCTACTTAGGTGAGGTGAAAGATTCCTGTTTTAATCCGTTCTCAGTGGATTGGCATTTGGTCCCTGTCCAAGATCAGATGGTGCTGGAGGCCTTATCAAAACACACACACACACACACACACACACACACACACACACACACACACACACACACACACAGGCTGGGTTAACATTTAATGAAAAGACAATGGGTGTTTAAGGAATGTTTGCAAACCAAGCTGCACTTAAAATGTTTCGCTACTACCGAGATGCTTACTTTGCAATAGCAGTGTGTGTGATTTCAAAATTTCAAATTTTAGATTTAAAACTATAAATGTGCCACATTACAGAGCTAAACATTAGTTAACTGGTGTCTGAGGTAATGTAGTTTCTTATTTGCAAAGGGTTAATCCTCTTAAGATTGTTAAACCTGAAGGGCTTTTCCTGGGCCAGATTGATTTGAATGCAGCCGATGGATAACATGTATTCGGGGGGTCTCTCTGCTGACCGCCTATAAGGACTGCTTCAGCTGCACTAATCCGGTTGTTGTTGACATCCTGATACCCATCAAACAGCTGCTGTTTGGACTAAATAAAACCATTACATGTTTACAAGGGCAGGTTTTATCTTGTTTTTTTGTTTTTATTTTTCACTTTGACCCCCCCCCCCCAAAAAAAAATAAAAATAAATAAATAATACAGTGTGCAAAGACTTTCATCCAGCTGTACACAGCTTGCACAAGCATTGCCCTGTCATGTTTATTGACAGATGTTTTTATAACCTCGTTGTATGACTGTGTATATATGTGTGTCTGTGTGTGTGTATGAGGAATAATCCACCTTTTTCTCCAGTTTTCTCCCTCTCCTGCATGAAATCTCACCATCTACTTCATGTGACGACGTGTTTATCCTGATCGATATAACGCAAATAAATTTAAGAACTTCAACATCGTCTACCTATTGAGCTTGTAGGAATCCTGATATATTGGATTGGTTGGATAGGATAGGGAAATAAAACATGCATGCAGTTTGCAGAGCCTGCACGAATCCCAGCATTGAAAACCGAGCCTGACCTCTCCTCTGCGTATTTAAAAACCTTCCTACCTTTTTAGATGTTCGGTGAAATCATCATCCACAAGCGATAAACACGGCCATAGTTCACAACAAGCGATCTTCGTGTTCTCCTCCAGCAGCACTGAGAAGCTCCGGAGAGACTCGAGCGCACAGCACCTTAAGCCCGGGTGACGTCACGGCCACCTGGAGGGCTGCTGCTCCGCGCCCCCTGCTGGTGCAGCAGTGAATTGCGTGCATTCGGGGGTGTCATGACCAGCAAACACTGATGCATAACGTGCATATAGAAATTAATACAGTAAAACACCCCCCAGTGTTACTCTTTCTTAAAGTGTGAGCAAGTGAAAATGCATTCATAAAACATCTACACAAGAAGAACAAGTTTAATGTCAAATACACAAGTGAGTTTGACTTGTTCTTTTAGTCTTAAGTGGTTGTGAACATAGAGTGAATAAAATTCAATTCCTGGGTGTGATAACAGATGACAAAGTTTGCTGCCAATCTCACATTAAACATAACCAAAACATTTGAAATAGTCATTTGTGTGTCTGCAAAAAGTCTTGCATATGCTTTTAAGAATTTGTGGGCATGCATTTTACATGTATTATATGTTTTTAATCTACCTGCCTCTTGTTAATGGGTCTCATTTGAAAACAAGAGGTCAGTGGAACAACCTGGTTAAATTAATGATTTTAAACAACTTGCTAGTTAACTAGCTCGAGAAATATCTTCACATGTGTTGGTCTGATCCCCACCCCAGCAACAGCAGTACTGTCAGAAAATAAAATTGAGTATTTATTGGCTTTACTGGAGTTTTCACACTTGCAGTGATTCAGGTTAGACCATTAAGTTACAGAGACTCCAGAGTGCCCAAAGTGCCATAATATTTGCATGTCATACTACTGCGTGAAGTGTGTGCTCATAGAGTATCACTCTGCAATGATACTTTGGGTCCACCTTGTGTAGAGTCAATGACAGAGCAGGAGAAAAATATTGGTGACTTACTGTAGGTAGGGCGGACACTGGGTTTGGAAAGTGAAAAAAACATATATTTTTATCGTACATATTTAGACAATTTATACTTTTTAATTGGCTCTAGTTAAAAACATGAGAAAAAGCATACTCACTAAAACCAAAAGGATACGGAGAACAGCAGATGAAATAACAATGATGGGTAAATAACTAAGTACACCCTGTGATACAGTAACTTGGACAGATGACCCCACATTTGACTCTAGAATATGTTGGTATACAGAGAGGTTCATGGTGGACTCAATGATGGTGCTCAGGTCCAATGGCTGCAAAACAAACCCAAGACATAACCCCTCCACCACCGTGCTGACAGTGGATGTGAGATCTTTGTGCCGATGTGCTGTGTTTGGTTTTGGTTAAACTCGCCACTCTGAATTGTAAGCAAACATCTCCACTTCGGTCTCGTCTGTAAAAAGCACATTGTTCCTGAAGTCTTGAGGTTTTCTTCAAATGTAACTTTGCAAACCTAAGCTGTGCTGCAGTGTTGTTTTTTAAATCAATTTCTTCTAGAAACCCTTCCAGACCGGTCATACTTAATAAGTATGTCTCTAATTGTACTATCATACTATTAATATGTTAACTGAGCCCAGCTGAGTGTGGGATGTAGCTCTTGGCACTTTTGCAGTTTCTCTGAATGCTGCGCGGTCTGAGCTTGGGGTTAATTTCCTGGGATGTCCAGTCCTAGAAATATTGTCAGTTGTCTTCAATGTTTTCCACTCATGAATAATCTTTCTCACTGTAGAATGATGGACTTTAAATAGTTTTGAAGCTGACCTTATAATTCTCTCCAGGTTTGTAGGCAGCAACAATTGTCTTTCCTCAGCGCCATTGTGATAACACACACCTGATCGCTTCAGACCAGAAAACAGCCAAAACGTCTTCTTTTATAAAGCTGGTCACACTTGCTGATGATCAGTTAATCAAATGCATTTGATTAGCAGCACCCAGCTGCTACTGCTTCCCTCTCAGTTCCTATCAAAGCAGTAAAGGTTTCACAGGACTGCACAGAGCCATGTGACCGTCACATGACTGTCCAAGGACTATCACACAAGACCTTAAAACGAGATTGTAACTTTGGTTTATGCTTCTAAGTTTAGAAATTAAACATTTTACCTGCATATTTTTCTGTATTAAAATTTTTAAGTTAGCTATATAAATATGCACTATAGTGTGACAATGGAAAGCTGACCTCAAGACAACCTGCTCACACCCTTTTAGTGTATAAAATATCACGAAGAAGCAACGAATGAGGGAAAAAATGAAAACATATCATATGTAACATTAACCTTCACAGTTTAATAAAGTGCAAATAACAAACAATAAGGAGATCTATGGTCGACACAGTAGTACACACGTGTTCGCGTGCACACACACAAATTTAAAGACAATTTAAAATCGGTATGACTTCAAAATAATTTTTACATTTCACAAATTGTGCTCATTTCGCACAATGCTTTGTGCATTTTGCACACGTGCATGTTTGAAGCGTCAATATTTTTACATTATAACACTGTAGTGATTAATTTAAAGTCTTATTATGTGTTAAAACAACAGAGAGCAGTTATCGTGTATGAACTGCGGATTCAGTACACTGGAGTCATATTCTCACAGGATGTGGAATTGTTGAATTGGTGCCACAGTCAATATACTCAAAGGTCTCCACGGACAGCTGCTCCGTGTGCGAGAGATAGGAAATATTCATTGTCATTCTGAAAAAAGAAAAAAAACATCTTTGTTACATTTTCATATTTCACATCTGTGCTAATTTTTTTGGACTTCGTTATAATTCTGGGTTTATTGATAGGAGCATTTTAGTGTCTTTTAGTTGTTACATCCAAAATGATTCTCTCATTGGCTTTGTTTTCAGCCACATCAGCCAAAAGAGCTGCAATAAACCTGCTGTGCTCTGCGTAGCCAGCAATAAACAGCTGACAGACAAAGCTAGCAACCAGCTCGTGAGTCTTTCCAAACAAATCAAACAAATCTAGGATGAAATAAAATCCCACCTGACCTTCCTAAGAATCAGCTGATTCTTTTTCTAGGGCACAAACTTTTCCATTTTGCATGCCTTCATTAAAATACCAAAATCCAGAGTGTCAAAATATGACTATATAAGAAATTATTTTTGCACAGAAGGATCCAAAATGTAGATAAAAGGAAGAGTTTTCATTTTCTGCAGCTTGTTTTGAACAGCCAACTATCCCACACAGTGACATGATCCTTTGCATTCACTTTTCAAAGGTTTCTGCAGTGAATTATCAGAAAACAGATAACCAATCCTTTTTGTCTGTTACTGTACATCACAGACATTGTAGGGCATTAAAAGGGAAAGGAGGGCACAAGGAAATACTTTCTTATTCTCATTTAAAATGTCTCACTTTTAAAAAAAATAATTATCTGAGTCTTACAACAAACAATTGATAGATTGATGCATATATACCATCAGAACAGTGTACATCACTGTCACAACAGTGTTTATTTTCATTCAAAGGCTTTATGATTTTTCCTATAATGGTGGGCCGGTCTCTAGTCGATTTTTTTTGTCCCAGTCCAGCCCTGTAAGCAGCTCATCTGCAGTCTGGTGTTACCTACATCTTCCTATTCAGAAGGCAGAATTTCCGAGTTCTGAGTACAATCGAAAGCACCACGACTGCAGTTTTTGTGTTGGATGTAAAAAGCAGGCTAGGATAGAATCAGGCGTGGGATTTCTCTCGTGGAAATGTGCACATTATTTTTTTCTTTCTATTGGTAGGTGGCACAGTGCACTGGTAGCAAGTAAGCAAGCTAGAAGACTGGCAATCTTGCTGGGTATCCAGTTACGGAAGCAACACATTAACAAAAGAATTCTGAGTAAAACCAAAGTTACTTTCCCTAGTAACTAGTTACTCTGAAAGTAACGAGTAACTTGAAGTAACTGAGTTACTTTGGTAGAAGTAACTAGTAATGTAACTAAGTTACTAATTTAAAGTAACTCACCCAACACTGGTTACTGTACATCACAGACATTAAGTTGGTGCATTTTTGCTGTTGAAACGGCGATATATCACACGTTACTGATGCTCAAATGCTGAGCATCTTGTTTTTATGAAGTGGTGAGGACTGAAAAATGCTCGTAAATACACTCATCAGCCAATTTTTTAAGTACAAATGTTCAACTGCTCTTTGACCCAATATCACAGCAGCCTTTAAGCATGTGGACATGGTTAAGATGACCTGCTGAAGTTCACATTGAACATCAGAATATAGAAGAAAGCTGCTTTAAGATGCTCCCTTATTCACAAGGGGTCTCACAGCAGGTAGCTCCATATGTTTTAAGTTGGCAGATTTCTTTTTTATGCCAAATCTCCCCAAAGGGATTCCTGTCTCTTCCCAGGATTAAACGGTGGATCTGTTACTCGGGTGAATTTGTAAACCACTACACTACGGAGCCACCAACATCTGAACAAGTTGCTTTGAATGTGGCATATTTGTTACAAATGTTACTAGGATTTTTTTTTTTTTTTAATGAACATCTGTAAGGTTTACAGAGAATGGTTGAAAAATGAGAAAATATCATATCTATAGATGAAAATGCTTTTTTACTGCCACACGTCAGAGACAAATGGTCAGACTGGAAGAGAGCTGTAATTCAAAATCATTCGTTAAAATCAACCAAGGTGTGCATGAAGCACCTCTGACTGTGCAACAGACCACATATTGAAGCAGATGGGATACCACAGCAGCCCAAAAGGTGTGCTACCGAGCTACCCTGCTACCCAGTGTGGCATAATAACTGAGAACGGGAAACTGAGGCTACCATTCCCACCAAAATTGGACCACAGAGGACAAACATTGCCTGGTCTGATGAGTTTCGGTTCCTGCTGTTACATTCACGTGGTAGAGTCACAATTTGGTGCAAACAACATGAAAGGATGAACGCATGGATCCATCCTGACTCATATCAACACAGTGGTGTAGAGGATAGTTTCTTGGCATACTTTGGGCCCCTTGGTAACAATCGAGCACCGTTTAAATGCCTACATGAATATTGTTGCTGACCATGACTGTGACAAATGCTGTTTGGTTCCTTTTTTTAAGCAACTTAAAAACAACATGTACATGTAGTCAGTACAATCTATTTGAACTTTATTCTGTCCATCTATTTATGAAACTCAGGGGAGTACGCGAGGGGGCTGGAGCCCACCCCAGAATATCATAAGGTACACATCTGGACAATTCACCATTTTCTCACACAGCTAACAGACAAGCGCACAACCATTCACACCCACCGCCAGTTTTAAATCATAAATGGACCTAAACCCACGAATCTCCCCACACAGAAAGGTCCTGGTTGGCCGGTAGATTCAAACATAGGACATTCTTGCCACCACACCACTGTGCTACCTGTCTCTTAATTAGTCCAGTTAGCATCAAAGTTACGAGCCACTGAAATCACTGAATGAGCACATTTCTCTCGAACGCATTTAAGGTAAAAAGCAGCTCCTCAATAGCAGCACCGTGACTGTTCTGTGGCTTAATTTCAAATTCACTGAATTTCAAAGGAAAAACTGGACTTCCAGGAAGACTTTTCATGTCCTTCTATAAAATTTCAGATTAAAAGATTCGACTGTGGCTTTGTGAAGAAAAATAATTTTGTGGTTGTGGTTTATGTGCACTGCGGAAAAGTGAAGCTTTTAACATTGTGGGTTTAAAAAACTCTAAAGTGTCTCTGCCTCTTCCGCTGACAGAGGTTGACACTTACTGAAGCTCCAGAAATAAGGTGTGAATCTTGATGCTGCTTGACTTGCAGTAAGTGCTGAAAGACATGAACAAGTTGTGCTGAAGTCAGACATTTAAACAACAACAACGGACTCTAATAGTTTTTATCTTGAGATGTTTTTTGATGTTATGTGCTGAAAACAAAGATTTCTTCCTTACGCTATTCCTTCATCTTTAATATCCAGGCCAACTGAAATTACATTCTGTAAATTATATCAGAGGACACAGAGATAAGATGTTAAACACATGACAAATGCTGGCTATCAACAGGACCTGTTATCCAGTCTGAAGCTTACAGATTTCAGTGATCTGGCCTCGATTGCGGTCATATTAGTGATCTTGTTCTTTCCCATGACTGTTTGACCAACCACAGCCTGAATGCTGAAGTCGACAATCTGAACTGAATAGTAGTTATTGTTGGTGATGTTGATGAGATTCTGCAAAAGGAAAAAAAATCCACAAGTCAAGTGCAACCGACACACCTGCGCATTATTAAAAAGTGTCAGGGAATTTTAAGTGCCCCACCATCTCAGTG
Source organism: Neolamprologus brichardi (assembly GCF_056152115.1). Classification (NCBI taxonomy): domain Eukaryota; kingdom Metazoa; phylum Chordata; class Actinopteri; order Cichliformes; family Cichlidae; genus Neolamprologus; species Neolamprologus brichardi. Next base: position 21,866,379 of record NC_142111.1, on the reverse strand, counting down.
CGGCAGTGACCTACTGTACCATCTGTCATGTGAATGCAACGCAAGTGCTTCTTTGTGGATAGTGTTTTGATAGAGGCAATAAAAAAATGTGGTTGTAAAAATATGGTTTAACTCATTTACAACAGCGGTCCCCAACCTTTTTTGCGCCACAGACCGGTTTATGCCCGACAATATTTTCACGGACCGGCCTTTAAGGTGTCGCGGATAAATACAACAAAATAAAACTAGTACCGGTACCGAAAAAAAGAAGATTTATTCATAACGCACCTGAAAAGACCCAGGAAAACTGAGTTAACATAAAAACGATAATAAAATAACGCTGAAAACCGATAAAAACCCTGAAAACTATACATTTCACACCTGAGCCTCAACTCTCGCGGCCCGGTACCAAACGACTCACGGACCGGTACCGGTCCGAGGCCCGGGGGTTGGGGACCGCTGGTTTACAACTATGTATGAGGGGCCTCCACTTGTTAACACACACTACTAATGTTATGCTGCTTGTTTCCAACTAATTCTACATATTTTTATATAGAATCAGTCACCAAGAATTCAGAAATATTAATGTGCATTAATAGAGCAATATTGTACATGAACAAAAAGAAGCCTCTAAAAAAGGATCCCAACTTCAAAAGTGTCAGTCCCATTTTCTAATGTCCATTTTCAGAGATAAAAAAAAAGCATGCTTAGAGCCAATCAGGGTTTAGCATAGCTCCTGTAGCCATAGTCTAATGCAACCGATGGTGCAACAGCTATAATGGGAAGCAACGTCTGCTGCAGGTCATACATGAGTCATGAGTTAGAACTTGACGTTCATGTTATTTTAAAACATGTTACAAAGGTGAGTCATTGTCAGATATTTATTGACTCTCAAAATCCAGTTGCCTAATGTTTATCACGCCAGAAGGTTCAGAGGTCACCGCCTTCCTTTGTCAACAGATTGGCAAAGATGTGGGTAAAAGAGGGCAGAGACACTGCATGACAGATCCACAGTAATAGGAGGAAGTCTGTCATCAAAGCAGACAAGCATATATATACTGTAGTTTACTAGTTACACTTAATTAAGCTGGGCAGATATTCACAAACCCCAGCTTACATTTTCTATTCAGTTCATTGAGGTTTGAAGGCATTTGTTCATGCTCAGCTCTCTTAAGCTCCTCCCACAACATTTCAGTCAGGTTGAGGACTTTGACTAGGCCACTGCGACACCTAAATGTTTTCTTTTTCATCTATTCTGCTGTAGATCTGCTGGTGTGTTTGGGATCATTGTCTTGTTGCGGGACTGAATTTGGCCCAAGTTGTGCATCTAGCCAAAGGACATTGTTCTAGGAGTCTTAAATCTTAACTCAAGACATGTTGCCATGTTCTGGTCACAGAGAATAGGTTTTCTCCTGGGAACAACTCATATTTTTCTAATTTACTGTCATGAACGTTAATATTTAGCATGCTAACTGCAGTCTATAGAGTCTGAGATTTAGCTCTTGGATTTTTTTGGCAATTCCTGTTAGCATTGCACAGTCAAATGTGATGAATTTGCTGGGAAATAAACTTCTGGAATGATTGTAGATTGCAGCTCTGGAGCAGTGCTACAAACTGCCAAAACTGCACAGTGTCCTGTGAAAACATTGGTTTTTCACATGCCCATATTTAAAATGTAACTAAACTGACTTTGTGGTATCTCAAAAACAGAGATCAAGTCAGTCATCATTTGAATTATCGGACTATCTCTGATTAGCCTCATAACTGGGATGCTAATGCCCACCTAGAAACATTAAGTGCTGCCCAGATGTTTGGCTGCATACAGTGTTTTTTGGTTACTGTAACACCAAAACTACTGATGAGCAGAGTGGTTTTCAAATTACTTACTGTGACGTCCATTTTAACTTCATCTGGGATGAAGTAGACTGTGACTGATTGTACAGACACTGGGGTGAGGGTGACACTCCGTGGGAAGAGGAAAAAGAGGATCAGACAGCAAATAAGGAGACACAGGCCCATGGAGATGCACACATGCAGCTTCCTGAAACAGGGATATGCAAAATTACATTTTAAATAGAGCAACAGTGCAAACCATAAACACCAAAATATTTCTAACTCGCTTGTTCAAAACTGTAAAAGCACCCCTCACACACACACATTCATGTACTGCTCTACTCCTTACGTGCGTCTGGGTTTCAGCCGTACATCATTACACGGTATGACGGCAACGAGCTGGTCTTCTTGTCCTGCCAGTACAAGATGGAAATAAAGGTTTTGTTCTTACCACAGAAATGATGTGAAAGTATCTTAGCTGACACCAGCACATACATAGCCATGTTTTTCAGTCTCCTTCAGTCAACTTGCTATTAAATGTGAAATGAAAGTAATTTGGAGAAGAAGAAGTAAACACCGTGTCAGTTTTTCACGACTGGTTCCTCTAGTTTTTATCATGCATGAGAAGCATTCAGCAGACAATGATGTCAACGCCTTAAAACTCCAGTCAAAACAGTGGAAAATTGACAGTAAAGACATGTAAAAGCAGATTTTTCTTCACAAAAAAAAGGCCAACCTCTGGGGATTCGGCCAGTGCCACGGCACGTGGGGCAGTTGTCCCCTGTTGTGTTTTCATCCATGCTACCATATGGAGGAAAGTGCTTCATTCCTTTCACCTTCTCCATCTTTTTTGTTACATCAGGATCTCCTTTATTTTACTGCTGTGCCACCATAGCACTCCTGAAAGAAAACATCCAGTAAAGAGCGTGTTAAAAGGGCAAAAACCACAGTTTATAACTCGCAGTAAACAGAAGTGACTGTTGCCCAGTCAGCTGTTACTCGCCACCCTCACAAACCTTGAAATGACCAATAAATGATGCTTGTTACTGCAATACGTGTTAGGATGTGAGCAGAATCTACAGTGTGGGAGTGATCAGAACCTCCCTGAATTACTTTTATGTTTCCTGTCTCCGTTTTAAACTATGCTTTTTATGCTCATTTGTACTGGAGTAGCTTTTGAAGTTCAAAATCATTATACCAGGCCTTCCCGAAGACCCCCACGTGACAAAACCAACTTTCAACTAACCTTTCTCTGATTGGTTGCCCCTAGTAAACAGATGGTGGTCAAGACTGACACTACACAGTCATAACATAGATAGATAGATAGATAGATAGATAGATAGATAGATAGATGGGAAGATAGTCAAAACATTTGAACTCAGATGACAGATGTTAAACTGGTTTGCTGTGTTTGCTTTGTGCTGTCCTGCGGAGGCACAAGTATGCAGGAAGTCTCCATAAAGCCACACTAAAACAACAGTGTGCTCTGTGTTTTAGAAACACTTTGTACTCAGTCATAAGCTGAATATGAAGTACAATTGTTGCATTTAAATTACATATTTTAAACGTATTTCTATATGAAAACGCAAATAGCTTGTTCTATTACTCAGTATCGTGTGACTCTTTAAGTATAATCAACTAGATAAGTGAAGAAAATTCTTTGAAATAAAATACAATAAAATGGTTTATTTAGATTTCTGTGAGTGGAGATTACAAATCTCATCTGCTGTATATGAAAGACTGATCGTTATTGTGCAAGGCTTGAGTGTGAACAAGTATTTAAACACTAATTAAGAAATAAACTACTGAAAGTGTTACTCCTAAACGTAATGGATGATTCTGAAGTCTAAAATTATCAAATTATTATTAATTTAATAAAATCACAATTTTATATGCGATACAAATTAAGTTAAAAACCTCATCCTCTGCAAACTCACCTCACAGCTCACAACAAGTCCAAATATCATTCAGGATGAGCACATAAACGCTGCTGGCTCCTTTATGATTCAGCTTTTTCAGAAGCTACATTAACACCGTGGTGGTGCAGCTGCTTCATATACACACAATGTACTGAGTGCAACACTTCCTTGTCTTTTTATGTGTCAGTCATTTCCTGATCACATGTGCTATTATCCAGCCCTACTGTCAGGGTGCTGACACAATCATTTGCATATCAGCTAACGTGAACTATCTTTCACGTTGTGTCGTGCCATGGTCGTTACTCACGACCGAATTTGTTTCCCCTGCGTCGGGAGCGCGCACTGGGCACGGAGACCGGATCCAGTTCCAAACAAATAGACGTGGAATAGTGACGTTTTACTTTTGTGAAACACATTACCGTTCAGTTTGTGGGTTACAACAGAAAATGATTTACATTTCTTGTTCTCACGTGGTTTCGGATTATCTCAAACCGAGGACGTTTTGCCCAATAAGAGGATAATCACGTGTAAACTCGATTCATATAAACTTTAATACGCAATATAACACTTCTTCAACAAGCAAACTGCTCTGTCTCGGTTTCCAGACGTCCTGTAAAAATGTCATTTGCCCTGATTGTTGTACATCTCCAAAAGTTGTCTGCTGGAAACAAAAATACACCTTTCTACAAAACAACTCCCTATTTTCTTCTAGTAAAACACATTTCTGTAGCTAGACAGACCACAGGAATTCATAATAAAAACATAGCCTAATGTAATAAAATGAGCCCCAAATTATTCTGAAAGATCTAGATTCTAGTAGAGATTTAAATTTAAACAAGAAACAGGTAGGAAACAAGGCAGGTATCTCTCAAAATATAACAGAACAATGTAAAAGGAGTAAAAATGTCATGGTTCTGGGTCAGTTTGACCCAGTATTTTGAGTTGTTATGTTTTGGTGTGTTTTTTGCCATTTGGATTCTTTCCTTATTATTATGCTGATGATTATGAATCTATGTTTCAGTTATTCTTGTTTAGGGATTAGTTCGTAGGTTTTGTGTTCTCATGTTTATTGCAGGTTTAGTTCAGTGTCTAGTCTGTCTCTCAGTGTCGTGTCTGCGTTTTTGTTTAGTGGTGTCTTGTTTCCTGTTTTACTCTGAAGGTTCATGTTCCTGTCTTATGTCAGTGTTTCTAGCTTTGTTCCCCCTGTCTCATTAGGTCTTATTCCTCCCAGCTGTGTTCCCCTTCTGTCTCTAATTCCTTGATGACTTCCTCAGAGTATTTTAGCCCAGTGTGTCTTCGTGTCAGTGTCGCGTCTCTGTTCATGCATCCTATTATTTCTAGCTCCACGTCATGATTCTAGTCTGCAAGATTCGGTATTAGACATGTTCATAGTCACTTTCTCCAGTCATGTTTCCCTGCACCTTCATGTGCCACTACTGAGATCTCGTTCACAGTTTTTCACATCGTGTTCATAGTCTGTCCACAGTACTTTGTCATAGTTCAGTCCTGGTCTTTGTTCATAGCCTTAGTTACTCCCAGTTTAGGTTTTTAGTTTTGTCATTCCCATAGTTTATGGTTTGTTATTTTGCCTTCTGTATCAGCCCTGATTAAAGGCTCGCTTTGAGCTTAGCACAAGTTTTGCCTCCAGCGTCTGTGTCCGCACCTGGGTCCACCAAACACACTCTCCACACAGTCTGCCCTCGCGGGCCGTGACAAAAAATGGCAATTAGAAAATTATTTATACTCTTCTCAGTAATCAGTGGAAACGTTTTATTGGTGTTCAAGCATTCAAACCAATTTTAAAACTGCTGACCAGCTTTTTGCAGGTTTCTTCTGGGATTTTTCTTTGTCAACACCATAATCTTCAACTCCCTGCAGATTCTCTATCAGAGTAAGGCGGGACACTCCAAAATGTTAAGATTACTTCCAGTCATAAGATGACTTTAAACCTAAAACGGGGGGGTGAATCATTTGGGGCTTAAAAATATGTTCGTGTTGTGTATTTACACCTTTAAGCACCCACACTAGACACACAACCTGTTTATGCTATATCCTCTTCAATAAACAGTGTTCTGACATCAGGTTCCTTATTTCATTCCACTCTGCCAGATGCCCTGCTTTGTTAGCAAACGTTTTAAACAGTCAAATCCTCATCAAACAAGTGGCCACAACCTTTAAACACAACTCCATATTTGACAGAGACGTTACCCTTCTCCCACCATATTTGCTGTTTCATAATTGACCCACAGATTTCAGTTCAGTTTACTATAACTGTCCCAGCTGGCACAGCTTTTGGATGCAGTTACTAGTTTCAATAGAGAAGAGGTTTTGAGTGGGCGGCATGTGAGCGTTTGATATGAAATATTAGTCTTTGAAAATGTATTAAAACAGGAAATGAGTCAGTTAGAGTGGCAGATGTGTGCGGGCCTGTGCCGGACCTCTAACAGTATCTTCATTATATGAAAACCGACTCTATGAGATCCTAAAGAAATTCATTTTAAAAGTGAAACTACTGATTTACTGGGGTTTGCCCATATAACCATCTCTAAGGTTTACAGAAAATGCCCTGAATTCACAACGTTGAACCCTGTAACCCTGAAACGCAACATGAAAGGCCACTCCTGTTGGCTAAGAACAGGAACATGAGGCTGGAAATTGGACAACAGAAGGTTAGAAAAATGTTGTCCATTCTGATGAGTTTGAATATTTGCTGTGCGATTTAGACGGAAAGCTCAGAAATGGGTATAAACAAACAGACCCATCTTATTTTATATTAACTGATGGCTGCTTCCAGCTGACTCTACCTCACCACGACACAAAGCTCAGATATTCTCAAACTGGTTTCTTAAACATGACGGTGAGGTCAATGTACTCAAATGGCCTCTGCAGTCATCATATCTTCAGTAGAGCACGCTGGGATGTGGTGGATCAGTCTTGGATGATGTGACGGCATCAAATCTGCAGCAACTTATATGATGCTGTCATGTCAACATCGACCAAAAGCTCCAAGATATGTTTCCAGCACCTTGTTGAATCTATGCCACAGTGTACCTAATAAAGCATTAGTTCATTATAATTTAAAGAATTGTATAAATTTACATTGTTTTAAAGTGTTACATGCTTAAAACGATAACTCAATATGAAGAATGTGAATGAAAGTGGAGTTCATTGAAAAAGGATCCATTATAATTTTTGTTTTATTTATTTTAATTTTAATTTTTCTCCTTGTTACTATGTGGAGTGGTATATTCTGATTGTAAATTTGTTGTTTGGTTTGAGTTAGGACCGGAGATAAATGTTAATGTTGGTTTGTTCCCTGATTTTTGGTGCCCACTTGTAATATAAATTGGATTGTAGATAGGGGGCAGGGTTTAATAGGAATATTTTCTTCTTCCTGCTCCTTTTCACACATGGTTGTAGTGTTTTTGATAGAAAGTGTGGTTGGTTTGTTTGTTTTGTTTTTTTTTTGTACCAAGTGTGAAATAAATAAATAAATAAAATGAAATTAGTGAGTGTACATCTAGTTTAACTGATCATGTTTCCCTTTGCTTACAATCTCTATGCAAAAATTGGCAGTTTACTGTGTAAATATTACAGCTGTATAAAACTTGTAGTTGCATCTGAAACACAAAGGAAGTTTACAAAAACATTTTTTAGTAATATGCATTTTAACATAGTTTTAACACTGAGTCATTAAACTGTAAAAGTCACTAAGTACTGTTACTTCTAAAGAAATCGGGGTTTTTAGAGCTCCTGGTGGTTTATGGGGCGATCGTGGCTCAAGAGTTGGGAGTAATCGGAAGGTTGCTAGTTCGAGCCCCGGCTTGCACAGTCTCGGTTGTTGTGTCCTTGGGCGAGACACGTCACCCGTTGCCTACTGGTGTTGGCCAGAGGGGCCGATGGCGCCAGTGTCCGGCTCTGTCAGTGCGCCCCAGGGTGGTTGTGGCTACAATGTGGCTGCCATCCCCAGTGTGTGAATGGGTGGATGACTGGATGTGTAAAGCACTTTGGGGTCCTTAGGGACTAGTAAAGCGCTATACAAATACAGGCCATTTACCATTTAGTGTCCCCAGGGAATGCAAAGCTGTATGACCTGAGTCAAACACACACTATAAGACAAGCAGTGTGTCATTAACTGGACAGGCAACAGGGATGTGCAAATAGTTTATTGGCAGATTGACAGAGCATTGTTTAATGTATATATTCTGTGACAGAATAACTTGAGATTGTAGATATAGTCAGAATTATTTTCTAGAGCATGGATGTGAAACATGGACAGTCATATTCATAAGAAAATACTGATTAAGAAAAACCCCAAACACACAAAAAGGCGAAATCATTCAAAGAGATGGACAGTAACTTAAAACCTGACAGACGCTCATCGCAGTCAACATGTCAACCAACATGTCAACCAACATGTGTCCTTCAGTAAACTAAGGAAAAAAACAGGAAATGTAGCGAAATAAAAACATACTTGGTTCCGTTTCCGTTATGAACTTGAGGAATGTGTCGTTAGAGACGTTTCTGCTTGAGTTAGTGTTTAAAGACATTTTCTAAGTTGGTGTCGGTGTTTAAACGAGAACGAGCAGAGATGCAGGCAGGCAGGGATGACGACAGATGACGCAAAGCGGACGTTTTCCATTCTAACTGTGCTAAAAATCACGAAAAACACGACTCGTCTCTAAAAGCCTCTACCTGTCATGCAGGTGTCTCCTAAACAGCAGTATAAAAAACAAAACAGAAACATCTGCGTCCGAGCAGTGATCCGTTCGGACAGTTTTGTGTACATTCCACATGTCAACGTCTAAAATAACAGTACTCTGATACAGAAAAAGATTGCATTGTTAGGCAGATTTCACTACAATAATCAAGAAATGTCTTAAATATGTGTTTCTTGTTCTTATTACTGCACTTTTACCCCCAACCCCCAGAGGATTCACATAGCTTCATAGCATCATCATACACGAGCGCCGCTGGCTTTTCAGAACATGTTTGGACATTCAGCAGTTTTACATTTTCACAGCTTTGTGCTCCATGAGACTCCAGCCAAGCCCTGCCTATACACTTATTTCTCAGCACTGAGGAAGCAGCTGCTACGGCCATACGAACACTAAGATGATGAGTTGGAATACACACTTTAGTCCTGTCCAGATGTTACTTCCTGCTCCTTTTGACCAGCGCCATAGAGCTCTAAGGCCCATGGCAAAGATTAACTGCCATCATCATAACTTCTGAGTGTGTATCTGTGGTTAACTGTATCAAAATGGTAAAGCTAAATTAAAGGCAAAGGCAGCAGCCACAAATGAATGTTCATTTATCTCTTATAATTAAGAAATAAAGGCTACGGTTTTTCATATTGATCCCAATTATCTTTCAACCTTCAACCAATAGATTGAATCCAATTATTTTTATTATCCTTACACTGTGTTTTAAAGTCAAACTAATTCACAACCTTAACGCTTTCACATCTTTGCCGCCTTCGCTCCTAAGTAACGTTATATCTGTTGCGGCGGTTTTCGGCCAACTGCACCAGCTCGTCGACGGTGTGCTCCAGGCTGTAGAAGTGCTTCTTCAGCAGTCGCCGGTTCATCCGTTGGTCTCTGAAACCCATCTCCAAAAGCTGGTCCATCTTGCAAGGGCTTTGTGTGGTGGCTGGGTCGATGCCTCGCTGGAAAAGAGAAGAGAAACGTGGGTGAATTTTTACCAAAGCAGGGTGGTAAAAGGAATATAATCAGGGATGTGTATCTTATGATTATGAGGTTGTTGTGACTAAAAACTGCACTTTCTGTGGTTTCACTCATGTGGCTTCAGAAGGACTTCCAGAAATCCCTGGGAAAGCGGCCCTAAGCGCCCTCGTTCTGTCAGTAAACACTTTACTGATCTCTTCCCCTCTCATCCAAGAGATTCTACAGAATTAAGGGGCGCCACCAAGGCCCAGTACAAAATAAATAATAATTAGTGTGAGCTGTGAATTACGCAAAGCTACTCTAGCGGAGTAAAAGAAGAAAAATCTGGAGTTTAAAATGGATCACTGATTTAATATAGAAATAATCACATGATCCATTATATTGTTGATTATAGCGACTGTAAGAATTAATTAACCCAAAAATAATAAATAACACAAAACTTTGATGCATTTTTAGTGCAGTACCTTATGGGATTCAATCATAGCAAAAAAGAAGATACAGAGTATAACAGAGATGTTAAATTTTCTTTCAATCCTCATTAAATCCTGAAGAGATGATAAATTCTGGCATATTTGCTTGTGTGTGAGTGTTTCTAAACAGCAGGATGTGTTATATACCTCTACTGAACAGCTTGGTCCAGTGAAGAGAGCTTTATAAGCAGATGCTGCCACAGAAAGAGCTCCCTTAACAAGTCCCTCTGTGATTCCTCCTTGGCCCCTGCAACGAACACAGCACTGTCGTTACACAACCTCGCACAGAACAGTGTTACAGGAAGCAATGCGGCACAGTTAGCCACACTGTCACGAAACGCAGACAGCATGCCACAAATCTAAGAAATTTTACTGATCCTGCAGGATATTAATAACATGAAACATGAACGTGTTAAAGACAGACGCACATTCAACAGAAATAAATCGCCGTTGTACCTCGGCTGCAGAGCATTGCTGGGCCTGGGATTATATGTCTCAAAGGCACTGGCTGCTGAGCCTGCTGATCTTGACAGACCAGATGATACTGCAGAACAGATAAAAAAAGGGGAAATTACACAAAAACAAAGGTTAAATGAGGAACAAAACCCTTCGCTGAAGCAACAGATCCTTAAAGGTGGTGTGCAGTCTAACTTCCTGTCTTGGCTTAGTGGGCAAAATGTGTTTCCTAAGCAATGTGAGCTGTGCTGTTAGCTGTGGCAGTGATACTCACCATTGAGGTGGACTCTTGGTTGATGCGGCTCATTTGGGTCACAGGCTGGAGAACTGGGATCGTCAGCCAGGTAAAGTGCCTCAGACCTGAAATAATACAGAAACTTTTATTTTGAAAATTGAGGCTAGTCTGGGCATTGGGAAAAATCCTGGCAGGGAAAAAATAATAAAATTTTGCTTTCATATCATCTATCATACAAATGTGTTCCCCATCTAACCTGGGTGAGTAGAGGGTCGGCGGGGGAAGCAGGGGGTCAGGGGATGGCACCACTTCAGGGGTTAAGGTCACCTCCTCCACAGTTTGAGAGGCACAGGGCATCTGGTTCACACTGCTGTTGATTTGAGTGACCAGTGGAGGCCCAGCGTTTCCCAGTGAATCCTCAGCAGAGGCCACCTCTGTCAGCTCCTGCCTCTCTGCCAGTAGTGCATCCCTGCCCGGCTCCATGATGGACTCTTCCTCTTCCTCCTGCTCTACATCCGATTTGTCCGAGGCCAGAGCAGCAGCACCAGCGCCAGGCTGCGACATGGCGGAGCTGTACATGGACTCCCCCAGAGGCCGGCTGGTGTCAAAGCAGTCTGGGAGGATGACGCTGTAATCGTCAGAGGAGACTGAGGAGATCTGGCTGCTGATCTGAGGCACAAGAGAAGAATATGAGGATATTATTACACGAGAATTTCTATACAAACTCTCTTACAATAATTTAGATCTAATCAAGTCACCTCATCCCAGTCTTCCCCTTTGTTTCCATCCTCCTCTTTCTCTTCTCGATCATCCGTCACGTTCTGGGTACCATCACAGGCCTCAAAGTCTTTGTCCTCGTTATTATGATGTGAACTCATACGCAGGTTTTTATTCTCTGGTTCAGGTGGAGAAACTTGCAAGAAGGAAAGAAATGACTAAAATCAACATCTGGATATTGAGGTCACACCATAACATACAAATAGAAACAGACATTTTGGTAGAAAAAAGCAGAAACGAAAAAAATCCCAGATGTTGTGCACTAACTTGGCCTGGTTTCCTCTTTTTGGGCGATCCAGTTGAGTCCTATGTTTGTAGGCAGAGCTGAAGTTTCAGGTTTAACGGCGCCGATCTCATTTCCTTCTTGAAACTCGTCGGTCTCCTCCGACTCATCTGTTTTCTCAAAGTTCAGAACCGGGGAAACTACTGGAAACGTGTGAGAGTAGCACAAAAACAACAGCTTAGCACATTAAACAAGATGATGTTGACATCTGATAAACTGGTAGGATCCTCACCTTTTGGTTCGTGGCCGCAGCGCTGGAGCCTGCGAGGGGGTCTGTGGTCAGGGGCTTCTTCCAAAGCGAGGGATCGCATGACGGTCTCACACAGGAACTGCGCTCCACTGATCTCATCGTCCCTCTCCTCCTCCTGGGCTACAGGCGTAAACACCTCCTTCAGATTCCTCAGTTTCCGTCCTTAAGAAAGTCCAACGAACAATTAGATCAATAATTTTGCACTTCACTTACAGCCTACAGGACATTAAGAATTTATTTAAATATACGTAAGCCAAACTATATGAGAATGACTTTTGAAGACACCAAACCTCAGTCACATATCTTGGAACAACTATGTCTTTAAAACTTTAAAACAAGACACCATGGGCAAAAATAATTACAACTTTGGCTACTACGGTTTATAACTGAGATAATACAAGTATTTTGACTGCCTGCCGTGATGGTGCTGTAGGATTAGTTTAAATCAGTTGTTAGTTTATGCATCCTAGTTCTAATTAAACCGCATGGAAGTGCACTTAATTAAAAAAACTGACATTTTTTAAATGTAATAATTATTTGATTTGATTTAAAAATCGCACTTTAAATCAAATCATGTGATATTGTTTGGCTATTTAACTGCAAACACCATAAACTTGCATTAAGTCCAGAAATTAAATCATGAAAGGTTCGAGTGGGCTGATCAGTGAGCCAGCAGACAGTTACAGCAATTAGCTGGCTTGATTTTTAATCGACAGCTCGTGCGCTTTGTTTCGATGGCTGCAATTTCTTCCTTCCTGATAAAGTTTAACAGCGTTGATCCAGCAGCCATCACTCAGATGAATACTATCTTAGATGACAAAGACACTTTTATTTTAAATGTTAAGTATGTTTAATGCTTCTGTGTTAAATCTAAACATTTGTAGAAACCTTCACTAAAGTTTGAAGTGCACTTCCACAGAAAACTGCCACCATTTTTTTTAAATGACTGGAAGATAATGATTGAACTCAAAGAGAGAAACTCCACCACCAGCTAGTGCCTCGGTGGCAAAACTGTTGAGCTATCCAAGAATACGGCCGTCAGGCACTTGTGTTGACTACACTGTAGGCTCAAAGCAGATTCAACACATATAGTATAAGTCATGCGTAAGTAATTAAGACTCATTGTGCAAACCAAATCAAATTAGAGGCACAAAGAGCTTAACCTGAACTGAAATCTAATGTGTAAAATGACCGAAGCTGCCCTCTAAACAGCTGATTTAAGGCAAAAATACTTTTAATTCAAAAGTTTAAATTTTATTCCGTTTGGCTCTTTTGCCATCAAAATTATTGTCTAAAGGCGAAGAAAGATGCCCAACGGATTTACTTTACCAAATGGACCATCCCAGCCTTGCCATAATGGTCTATTTGATTCACCTTTTATTGTTTATTTTATTTTATTTTCACTTGCTAAATACGGGACAGACTTGATGGGGACGAGACCGACTTGACTGGGGTTAAATGTTAAATTTTATTCCTAACATCCCATGGCTTAGTTTTCCAGTAATTGTAAGAATTCATACTGAATACACATTACTCTGTGTGTCTTCTATTACTCTAGTCGCCTCACCAAAAAGTTTTCGGACTCCTGAGATCTCCGTTTCCTCTTTTTTGGGAGATGGGCTGGACTTGTCCAACACAACAGTGCAATAGGGAAGAGGGGATATACACGGTGTCAAATCTAGAAATGAATGAAGAGAAAACACGACACAGTTTATGTTTCTAAATCCCGATGCGTTCACTTGGTTAAACTGTTAAACCTGGAGAGAACAAAGTTCATCCAAAACCTTTATTCAAAAAACAGATAATGAATAATAACAGTTATTCTTCTTGTATTAAAGCATTAAACTTGACTCACCTGCCGGGGTGTTATGAGGAACCCTTTCCAGGTCGTACGCAAAATTTAAATCCAGCAACTCAAAAGACAGAAGATCCTTAATAACAAAACAAATTAGGGAAAATATAAAAATAAGTGCCAGTGTACTTCTGCCAAGCTCTGTGTATAATTAAGAGCCAAGTACTGTTTGTTATTCAACAGATTTCACATATTTTCCTTATTAAAAATTGCCCTTGCCGCTAGCTTTCAGGAGTATTGACTGAAGCTACTTTAAAGCATGTTTTAGGTTTCTGAGCTTTTCGAGTGCACACCTGTGCAGTCATGAAGTCCACTGGTGGGAAGTAGTAGTCTTCAGAGAAGAGGCCTGCCAAGAAGCCAGTGTGGCCCTTCTTGGCCCGCGCCTCCTTCTCCTCTGGCTTCATCTCTTCCTTCGGTGGTCTGAGATCTTTCTTCTGAAGGACAAACAAGTGTGCCATCGTTAGTGTCACTAAAGTGTACTGAAACTTTTCAATTCATAATATGAATTTTTTAAAAATTTTACTTCTGGTGTTTATAGAATATGATCTTTTGTCATGCATTAACCTTTTTAATTCTGTGTTATTCTTAATCTTCTATTTTTATCATAAGTACACAGAGTCACATGCTCACATACTGCAGTAGAGAACATTAAATATGTACAATGATTTACAAATTAGTTCCTATTTATTGTAAAATACCTCAACGACATTATGTCAAATGTTGAAACAGATTTTTTTTTTTGCTGTGAGCAGAATTCAAAAAGCTTTAAAAGCAAATGTGATCCTATTCTTGCCTAATAAAGGAATCCACTCGCTCAGCAGTCCAGAGCCTCCTACGTCAGACTTTTTGTTTCATTATGCTTCAAATGTTTGCAATGGCTCACGGGTCTGGAAAGCAGGCAGGCCGGTTTAGTGGGGAGATTCTTTTACTATGAAGACGTGCAGCTGTAACGAAGAATGTGATCTGAGATGTTGCTTTGTTGCACAGGCCAGAACGTCCTACAAAGTCATGTCACGTCAGCACATGTCTTGAAAGCCTGTACACAGTAGCATTACTACCCAAGTCATGTGTACTAAGGCCCGTCTTTACCATCAAGTATACTGGGTTTTCAAACTTTGACTGGTAAGACCACAGGACTGTTTTCCACTTTACTTCAGGGCATTTTAAAGAGGCTCAAAGAGCTTATACGGTGATTTTCAATCCACTCCTGCTGCGCACATACCTGCTTACATACCTGCTGCAGGTATGTGTTTACAGGTGGATTGTAAAACGTAGCCCCATTTTTACTTCTAAAGACCTCAGCCTGCCTGTGACGCTATGTTTTTGTGCTTGGTTGCACTTTTCTTCACTTTTTTTTAATGTTTTGCTGGCGACATCACAGTGGTTCTCTCTGCATGTTTGATTTGTTTTTTTACACTGGAAAACCTTCCTGACCATAAAGGGATCTGTATGCGCTCCTGGGATCGAACCAGAACTTTTATACTTGTTAGGCAAAAGTGTAAACCACTACGCTATGAAACCACACATACACTAAATTTAAAAAATGTTTCAACATTTGATATATTGTTACTGGACTGTTATTGATTAAAAAATATAGCTTAATGTTAAAATATATATTGCATTATAATTTTACTGATATTTCGCACAGCTGCCCAGCTTTTTTGAGAAACGGTAATTAATTTGGTAACTGATCTATCAATTATTTTTAGAATTTATTCAAAAGGTCACAGTCACACAAGCCTGGAAACTAGTTGGTGGACAACCTATATGGAAGAAAAAATAATTATTCACAAATCGGTTGCGAGTGATTGTTGTGAAATCGATTCCTAAAGTTCCTTTCACAACGCCTACAAACAAACTGGTGACCACGTAGATGGTTGGCAGTGGTTTGCTGCAAACCTCCTTGTGATTCCTTCGGTCGCCAACGTGTTGTCATGTGCATGGAAGATGCAAAGCAAACACTCCCAAACTACTCACCAAGCAGCAGTGAAACCACGCAAACCGGAAACGGAGAACATGAAGTAAAAGTTGCGCCCTTTAAAATGTCGTGGTTGAAGCAGTAAGGCACAGCTTTTACTTTGAAGCCAGTTGTTCTCTCTTTTAAATTTCTCTGCAGCTCAGAGAGTAAAAGGCTAATCTTTGCACAGATGTTAGCATCTTCCAGGCTACAAGCCTGCGCAACAATGGCAATCTACTAGCAACCAAAGAAATCACAAGGAGTAGTAACCACCCAACAACCAGTAGGGAAAAATGCACTTTTCCCTCAGGTCGCCTGTGGGTGATCCACTCGTCTCCAAGCCCGTGTGACTGAGGTCTAACTTGTTATGTTTGCTGTGTTATGAAAAGCAAATCCACACATTTAGCAAACGGGAAACATTTAAAATGCATTTTAACAGTTTAACTGATTGTAGAAAATACTTTAATGCTTCTGTTATGCTGTTACAGCCCTATAATTATCCTGTTTGTTTCAGAGAAATATGCAGAGTGCGTCATCCATGTCCACGACTAACAGCCTGAGTTAAGTCAATAATCTAGATGTGCACATGTTGCAGCTGTGCAGGGTGTTACTGAATAGCAGACTTGCCAGTCGTTTTCTCTGATGCCTGAGTCCGGTGCGTTTGTCTCTTTGCTTGACCACGATGCTGCACCAGACACGCGGGCCAAACTGAGACCCACAATGCGCCAGGCGCCAGTGGGAGGTGTACGTCCCGTCTGTCACAGGAGCAACTAAGGCCACACTGACCATTCCCACATGTCCGGGTGGCAGCAAGGGCACCGGCACCTCCCTCTTCTCCTCTGATGCCAAGCTGAGGTTTCCCCACATGAACACTAGCTGGGTGCACGTACACACATACACAAAACACAAAATAGGAATACACATGCGAAAAAGCACAAAGACGAGAGCATGCAAAAAAGTCACATAACTAAAAGAATACATACAATCAAGTCAGGGGCACGCACACACACCCACACCCACCCATACACACTCACACACACACACACACATCCATTCAAACAATGACAAAGACTTCAAACTTAAACTACAACACAGATTAACTGAATTAAAATAATAAATATCTTAGACAGAGAGGGCGTTAGTGGTATTACGCTGGGTAAAAAATCTTAACAGGTGTTAGTGGATAAGAAGAGGCTATGAGTACAGTGGGGGCTCAAAGTGGAAGTAAAGCAGGAGGGAAAGATAGAGTGCAGCCTGTCCTCTTGACGAGTGGGAGGGGTACCTTAGTCTCTGAGGTCCAGCAGATAGAGCCCGTGTTCTTCATCTTCCAGTATTTGATGAACTTGGTACCAGGCTCCAGATTGGTGCCGTCAGGCAGATTTTCATCCAGAAACAAGGCAGCCATAGTGGGCACCAAGGACGTGTGCGAGACCCCGGGACCCCTAGTTTCAAGTGTACAGAGCATTGTTGAAAAAAGCCCTGGTTTCTTATAATACCCATCTTTTGTTCTCTACGAATCAAAAAAGCAGGACCGCAGATTTTTTTTTTTTTTTTTTTTTTTTTTTTGCAGCTCAAAAGCAATTTTCTTAGAAAATCTATGAAGCAGCAGCAGCAGTTTTCACATTGAGGTAGTTCCAACAATTTCCACCACCCCAGAGCAGCCAGCGATACACTCATACAGACTAGATTACAAAGATGGCATATTTTCATTTCTTTTCTTGGAAAAAAAGACTTTTTT
Source organism: Neolamprologus brichardi (assembly GCF_056152115.1). Taxonomy (NCBI): domain Eukaryota; kingdom Metazoa; phylum Chordata; class Actinopteri; order Cichliformes; family Cichlidae; genus Neolamprologus; species Neolamprologus brichardi. The sequence goes on along the minus strand of NC_142111.1, from coordinate 21,848,943 downwards.
GCATCCATGCTGGGTTCAAGGTACCCAGCACTGTCGGACGCTCTTCCGAGGTGGCTCTTACTCTGGACTGGAGGCCTGGGGTTCAGGGACCAGGGCAGGGATGGGACCTTGGGCTGGGGCTGGACCTGAGGCTGTGTCTGAGGCAGTAGGAGGGGACAGGGCAGGGACCTGGGTGGATGTGGAGGCCATGTTTGTCAGAGTGGCTCTTCCTGAGGTAGAGGGCCCACTCCACTGCAGCCCCCTCTTCTCCAGTCTCAGTTTCTTCTTGATTTCCTTCACTTCGGCTCTTAGCTGCCTTCTTTCTGCTTTGAGGCGCTGTCGTTCGGCCTTGCGCACTGTCCTGTCTCCTCGCCTTGGGAACCTGGTTTAAAATGTCATCAGGAACACCTATTTGTGGACTATCAAATGTTTATTTTCCAAAAACAAAATCATAAAAATTCCCATTGATAAGTCATTAATTACAGTAATCTAGCTGCAAGAATAATTTACAATCCCACTTTGTGTGTGTTTCTATTCATATTTTCCTTCATTAATGCAGAGTTATCCTCAGATTGGGTTGTTTACCTTAACTCTCCTGACATTCCATGTTCTGGGATGGAGAGAGGTGTCTTGGTTCTCACGAGGTTGTGGCTAGGGTCATGGCTATGTCTGCACATCTCGCACAGGATGCAGGATGGGCACACGCTGGCGGGGAAAATAACAAAGACATTAATGTAAACATTTACACAGCTACTTAAAAAACAACAAACATGTAAAAATGGTTAAAAACAATGTTGTGAGTTAATTTCACGCATACCTGCATTTGTAGGCTCCTTCAGAGGTGAGTTTGTTGCAGCTGCTGCAGTTTGGGGTGTAGCCAAGGGATCCGTTCGAGGTGGAGGGGCCTGGTTTGGGTCCCATAATACCGCCAATAGCCCCAATTGCCTCAGGGGGACCTTCAGGGGATTTGTGGGTACAACACTGGACAGAAAAGTCGCTGCACATTCTTTCTACTACCTCCTTTACCACCTCATCCTTAAACTATGAAAAACAGAAGCAGAGCACGGTATTTTATTTAATCGCAAATCAAAAATAAAATGTTCAATGTACAAATACTGCTTCACAGCAGCGGTTAGATTTTACCTTCTCCATGTATGATCTAAACCACATAGGAGGGGGCTCATCATCTGGTTTGTTCCCCTTGTTATCTTTTACTGCTACCTGCATGAAAATACACCATTCTTCAGTTAAGTGACAAAATCAGAGATTTTAGCTTTTAATAAAGAAGCACAAACTTTTTCCCCAACAGAAAGAAAGAAAAGAAAGTTGGGGGCAGAGTAGAATTACTTACAGCTTCTCGCTCAGGGGTGACCTGCGTGCCTTTGTCCACTGTTTTAACCCTTGAGGGGTAAGGAGGAGCGGGTCGAAGGTCTCCTTTCAGCTCCTTCACCTCGGTCTTCAGTGGGCCCCCACAGGCCTGTCCTTTCATCTTGTACACATTCATGTGCAACTGGTTTCCCTGCTTCTCTGCACTCTGCATGGAGAATTAGCATAGAATGCAAACCACAGTCAAGTGACACAGTAGCAACGTGATGTGTGTACAGATGCATAGTACATATACTGCACATATATTCTGTTATTTTCACCATTTGTTCTTCTATAGCAGTGGTTCTTAACCTTGTTGGAGGTACCGAACCCCATCAGTTTCATATGCGCATTCACTGAACCCCTCTTTAGTGAAAAATAAAATGTGATTTTTTTTTCAAATTCAAGACATAGAAATGTTTTTTATTGGTGCACAAAATGAGCCGTGCATGTCACGGTGGAGGCTCTGCCGAACCCCTGAGACTGATTCACTGAACCCCTAGGGTTCGATCGAACCCAGGTTAAGAACCACTGTTCTATAGCTTTAGTAGTCTAATTAAGGACACAGTTGTGTTGTTTATGTCTTAAGTGTAGTTTTACAGTGCAAGTTCTCTATGTAAGGATATATACTATAGCAGTGGTTCTCAAACTGTGGTACGCATACCACCTGTGGTACGTGGGCGCCCTCTAGTGGTACACGTGAAGTCTCCATTTTTTTTAAAAGATTGAATAATATACCATGTTCTGATTGAAAGATTTCAGAAAAATTAAAATAGTTCTGCTATCACTTCCAACATAAATGAAGACCGAAAACTAAACAGCAGTGACATTTTTAGGGTTACTGAAGTTGGGCTAGCTGGTATATAATGATGGCCAGCGACACAGCTATGTTAGCATAATATAAACACAGTGAAGCTGGAGGATGAATGCTAACTTTTTTTCCACTCGATAAAAGTTAACGTGAGGGTTCCCGATGTGTTGGGACAAATGCAATCACATGGCAGGATGCTGGAAATGGACCAAACTTCAGTCAGGAGAACGACTGAGATAATCCATCCACAATACGAGGTTAGTTATTAATATACTGCTGCATGGGCTGGGCTGTAGTTACACGGTAAGGTTTTAAAAACTGAACTTTAAAATGAACAGGGGTGATAATAACCGAGAGAGGCTGACAGTGATCAATGCCACTTTTAGGGGCTTGTTCAGATTAAATAGAACAAGATACACAACAAGAGCCTTAATAAACGCAGAGTAGTTTAGACCCAGAAGCAGGTTTCATCACATCATCACTTAAAGATTGGATATCCCGCCTTCTGTTAATGTTTTAATGCAGTACAGTTGTTATTATTATCATTTGTCACATCTTGTTCTGGCTGCTGTTACAACCAAATTTCCCCTTGTGGGACAATTAAAGGATTATTCTATTCTATTCTATTCATGACAGTTAAAATAAATAACATTCATATAATAAATAAAATTGTCTCGTGTAAAATGTATATGCTGTTAAGTAACCCTATACTACTGCACTTTAATGTCAGTCATAAGGGTGGTACTTTAAGAGCCATATATTTTATGAGGTGGTACTCTTTTTGAAAAGTTTGAGAATCACTGCTCTACAGTAACAAAAGCTATCACTCTGTCATTTCTGTTTAAACCTAGCACTGCTACAGTACCTTGATGGCTTCTTCGTATTCATCTGTGGGGGTAGAAAAACAAACAAACAATAAATAACTTCACATTTTGTGACTCAAATTTGTATTTTTCCCTGGTATTTTGATATTTCCATGTAGGGGTACACCAGGAGTAAGGCTCAAAAAGTTTCGGTTCCAAATGTATTAACTTTCCAGTTAACCAGTTAACGACTTAAAAGACGCAGCTTGACTCCACACATCATTGTTTACTGTTATGCATATTATGCTACATGTCCTGCAGGCAGGGCTGTGAGTATTTAACAGAATGCATACAAAACCGATTTGCGCGACACACATTTTTTTATAACTAATGCAGAAAAGGATGTTGATCACAATCCCTGTAACCAAAAGGCAGTTGCCTACACCATGGAGTGTTTGAGCCTACAATTGAATTACCCATTTGTTTTACCGGTGCATTTAAATGTCTTTGATCTTAACACCCCACTGTTGTCTTCCAGGCCCTTGCTGTGTTACCTTTTGTCTCTGTTTAACACCTTTGTGTGGACCACATGTTTTGCATGGCTTTTCAATGGTTCAGCATCAGTTTAGCTGTTGGTAAGTCCACTGTATTTAGGTAAATGTACCACCAAAGCAAATTCTGAAGACAGGACTTGACATAATTTCTACAATACATATTATGAATGCTAATATTATCTATCATAGATCCATATCAGGTTAGGAATCTATCAGTTGGACAGCTTTCCTGGATCAAACAGGTCATTAGGGGGTGACTATGCATGTAAGCACAATGTGTTAAGATGTAGTTAGGGAAAAGAGTCTTTGCTATCTTAGTTAACAGAGGTTTGTGCCTTTTCATGCTATTTTTCAGCCATCTGATAATCAAACATGTATTTGAATTTTGAGTACATTAAACCAAGCTTTAAACAAATGCTGGCTACATATATTTTTTAACAAAGTCCTGGTGATTTCCCTTTGAAGGAAGACCTAAGCCTAAACATATTCAACATAAAATATATAGAAAACAAGCAATTAAATATTGTCCTCACCTTGACTGTTTATGCAAATCTGAAATATAAGGTAAATGAGATCAAAATTAAAAACTGAATTTGGACTCTGCCAAAACATTAGCACTGAAAATCTACAATGTACCACAATCCCTTACCTCTTCATTGTCTTCATCAAAGTATTTCACTTGAAAGTGGTTGATCCCAAATGATGCTTTGATCTGAAAAGTAACGCAGAACAATTGAGAGCAGTTCAGTTTTTCTCCTCACACGTGTTAGGAAAAACATGAACCATGTCTGAGTCAGTGAGAAAGACCTCCACAGCTGGATACTGTATTATACATATGTAGTAACCTTAAATCAAACTGAGCACGTCCTCACTTGTGTGACTATATTTTGTAAAGCTCCGGTTGGCTTAAAAAACATTATTTACAAATACATTATTGTTATTGTCGTAACAACATCGATTATCCTTTGGGAGCTCTGTTTATATGTCTAGGCCAAAACGTCTAGGCCTACTTTTTCACTAAACTGCGCCAGCGTTTAGCCAAGACTCTGCTAGCTGCTTACCCAGACTTCAACAGCTTCCCACTCCAATTTATCCATATCCTGAGCCAGAAACCTCTTCACGTTCCCCCGAAAATTGACTTTAATCGTAACAGGGAGCCCCATGTCCGCCGTCTATGGGTGCTTAATGGCTATCATTTGCGTGAAACCCGGCCTGTGTGAGCCCCGCTGCCCTCGGATGTTTTCTCTTGTTTACATCGTCAGCTGCGTCTAGAAAAAGACGGTGACGTTGCGCGCAAGCGCAACAACGGCTCCGTCGCATGTTTATTGTCGTCATCTTTAAGCTCACGAAGTGTGGCAGACAAGTGATAAGCCACACGTTTACAGGTGAATTTAATGCTGTTGGGACAATCGTTCTGCTCATATTCGACTACATAAGATGTCTTCACTCCTCAAGGTGGATAGTGAAATTAAAACCAAGGTGAGGTTTGGCCTTTTGTGAATTCCAGTTGAGTTTATACTGCGTGTTGTTGTTGCCATGTTCTTTGCTAGCATGTTAGCCACATTTAGTAGCATGATGTGGGAGCTCGGATAAGGCCAGGCTAAGAGCAGCTACCGGCTAACCGGTTTCTTGTTTCCCGCCTACTGCAGTACACCTGTCAAAGCTTTCCACAGGTGTGGTGTCAGGGTAGCACTAAGCATAACGGGGATGTAGATAAAGTTTGATTTACTGCCCCCTGTGCTGGGAAAATGGTTGCTGCTACTACGACCACATGCACTGAAGAAGGCCTGAGCTACCAAGTTAGCTAACTCAGCCAGCTGCCGTCCACACCGGCGTTGAGTTACCAATGCTAGAGGTTGTCTCTCACACTGAGGAGCCGGTCATGTGTTTAAAACCGGATCAAAATAAAGTTTACTGACGTGAAATCAGTATTTTTTTGTTAACTTGGTATTCAAACTCTCGTATTGTGTATCGTATCGTTTGTGTTTACAGGTCGCTGCTTTCAAGGAACGTATCACCGCAGAAGTAAGTCTCTGTCTTACGTTGTAAATTAAAATGTATACATGCAGGAGTTAATCCTGGCTCATAGCGAGCCTTTAGGGGCCTGTAGTTAAGGCGTAAAGTCTGCTTCTTTATTTAATGGAAGCCTGCGTCCAGCTATGAGTAAATTAAATCTAACTTACTAAAGGGGGAAACACCAGTCTGGTACTGGTATAACACCTTTTGTTCTATTTGAGCACTCAAAGCACTTTCTATTAAGCCCCATTCACCCAATTGCACTCTTACACACACACACACACACACACACACTCAAACAGCATTTTTATCTGTACTTGAGCCCTGTTTATCTGACATTCACACACACTCACCCACACACACCCCAGTTGATGGATTGGCGACAACTTGGGTTAGTATCTTGGCAAAGGATACATTAACACATGTAGTGGAGGAACAAGGGATAAATCTACCAACCTTCTGATGTGTAACTAGTGCGCAAACTCACAGATATAGATGTTTCTATATATGTATAGCTAAATGTGTATGTAATGTGAGCACAGTTTCATACACACCTATTATGACTGTGATGTCCAAGACTCCACTAACACTGCACATTTCTTCCAGGCAGAGGATCTAGTCGCCAATTTTTTCCCAAAGAAGTTACTGGAACTTGACCATTTCCTCAAGGTCAGTTAATAGTACATTCAGCTAAATAAAGTTGTCATAATTTTAAATCTTTGTGGATAGTTGAAACTCATTCCTTCCAATGTATTATTTGGCGTTAAAGTTCATTATTTATTAGTCAGTCTTTATCAGTTGTCCAGAGTTAAAATAGTAACAGCCAGGTGCTGTTAAACAAATTCACTTTACGAACTGGTCATCAGCAAACTTAAACATCTCTATAAAAGCAAACAATTTGAAGTCCATCATTTTCCAGTGAGGGAGGTTGCTCACAAGAGGAAAACATTGAAATGGCTGGTAATAATCACAGTCAACTCACCCCCAAGGTCACACTATACAATGTTCAGATGTAATTTTTGTAAGAGTTATATCTCTGACTTTAAAGGCCTCAGTTAGAATGTGAAATGTTAAAGTGCATGATAGCACAATTAAACACTGGACTAGTATGACTTGTTTGTAAGATTTGCTGGGAGAAGGCTCTTCGGCCACAGGACCTGGCTTCTAGTCACAAAGTCGACCATGAACTCCTCTCTGTCCTAAAATAGATTCAAATGTGAGGCCATCTGTTTAACAGCTAAAGTTGGGTCACAAAAGACAATGATCTTCAACAGAATGAGTGAAAAAGAGAGAATAAGGTGTTTTGTGTGGCAGGGATTTATGAGACTGCAAATTAGTAAATACCTGCAAACCTTAATGAAGTGAAGCAGCATATAGAGAGTGGGCCAAAATATCATACAGAAAACCATTCAGGTTGTTGCTGCTAAAGGTGGTTCTACAAGCTATTGAATCAGGGTGTGGTCTTACTTTTTTCTCACACTGCTTCTGTCCTATTGCTTGGTTATTGTTGACTACATAATGACATAATCATATGAAATCTTGGACATTACATAAGTCATATGTAGTTCTTCTGTGTTTGTATTCATCCATTTTTTCAAACCTTCTAGATCATCTGTTTTGATGTCCTGACATGTGAAATACATTAGATTTGGCAGCAGATGTGCTTTCTTCTTACCATGTCTGTATATTTATATTTGTACCATGTCTGACAACTAATGTTCTCATTTTTGTTCAGGATCCAAGCATAAACATCACTGAACTGAAGGAAATTCACTCAGACATAAATCTGCCAGTGCCAGATCCCATCTTGTTCTCAAATCTCCACGACGGACTAGAAGCGGTGAGGATTCATTTTAGAGTTCGATTTCGTATGGTTACAGTAACTGTTGGTAAGGCAAGGATGAGAAGTTGTTGGTAACTGTTGCATGTCTCTCACAGCAAAATGCCAAAAAGAGGAAGCTGGAGGATGGAAGTGGGGATGACATGGGTAAGTACGGTTTTGCTAGCTGAATGTTTAGTCTGTATTTTATGTATTTTTAACTTTTTACTCCTTTATCAGTGACTGGCACCAAGGTCTTTGTCATGCCTGATGGGATGATGAAGAGCAATGCAAACCTTGTTGATCTTATTGAAAAGGTCAAGCCTGAGATCAGGACACTCATAGAAAAATGTAACACAGTAAGTAAGAGCTCTAAAGTCTTTCATCTAAGTAAGTTATTTTGGCCATTTGGCATCCCCAGCAAGGAGCCATGAACTTACAACAAAGCTAGGAATGTGTGACAAATGAAGGCTTACTAATGAAACAGGAGAAGCAAGGCACAGATTTAAGAGTCGGGACCAAAAACAAGCAAAGGGTATTGAATTTGTTCTTTATATAAGATGACTATCACATGCTCGGCATCAACTAAAATACTGTTGGCGTAAGTGTTTACTTGTCAGATGTTGCATCCTCTTTTCTTAGCTATATTTGTCTCTTTCTGCAGGTTAAAATGTGGGTTCAGCTCCTCATCCCCAGGATAGAGGATGGGAACAACTTTGGGGTGTCAATCCAGGAGGAGACAGTAGCTGAACTCCGAACAGTTGAAGGGGAGGCTGCATCTTACCTCGACCAGATATCAAGGTTTGCAGAACCTTGCAGAAATCCCAATTTCATATGAACATCCCAGCTTTGGGATTTGTCTTTACAATGTGAAGTCGCTTTCATGTTAAGAGACCATTTTTGTCTTTCTTCTGTACCTCCAGATACTACATCACAAGGGCAAAGCTGGTTTCTAAAATAGCAAAATATCCACATGTGGTAAGTGAATAGCTTTAGTATTAGAAAGTAAAAAGCCATACAAGTTATACTATAGATGTCAAAGTCTATCAAATGCTAAGAAATTAACTATTTTTTTAAACAATTTCTTTCAATTAAGAGTTTTTCCTTTATACATATAAACAAAAGGAGAAGAGAAGGATTACAGATGATTTGTACATTTGGGATAATTAACCTATACACTTACGGCTGTAAAATAACTATTTGCATTTTTAGAAGAAATATTGAAAGAGAAAGCCTTTAAAAATATGTGGTCTTTGGTTTTAGGCTGTAAACGGTGACATCTAGTGGTTTACAACATGTATTGCAGCATGTTGCAGCTGGCCCTCATGCCACCCTCATGGAGTCAGTTTCTGACTGTTAGATCATTAACATCCAAACCAGTGGCCCACTCAAGGTCTTTTTGTAAAGGCTGTGGCAGTGTTCTTCCTCACAGGAAGGAGCAGATGTAAGTGCTGCTGAGTTTAAAGCAGAGTGTGTTTGTATATCTGGCAGAATTTAAAGCTCTTATGTGTATGAAACAATTTTAGTATCGGTCACCCTTGAAAAAGATTTTAATCTCAAGGTGCATCGTGGTTAAATACAAGTTGATTAAAAAATTGTCTTGTTGCAGAATTGAAAGTTCTTATTATCAATTATCCTTTAGTGAAATGACAAACTTTGATATCAGCCTATCTGCACCCATTTCCACTGACTTCGGCAGTTCTGTTTTATATTTAAAAGAAGATGTACAATTAAAAATAAACATAAAATCAACTTTTTTAAACAGGAGGACTATCGGCGCACAGTAACCGAGATTGACGAGAAGGAATACATCAGTCTGAAAATCATAGTTTCGGAGCTCAGAAATCAATACGTATGTTGTGGCCTTCATTATTTATCAGCATCTATTTATACTTGCCTGCATTCAGAAAGCAGAATAAGCGATACGTTTGCTTGTTTCCAGGTAACGTTACACGACATGATCCTGAAGAACATCGAGAAGATCAAGAGGCCTCGAAGCAGTAATGCTGACGCTTTGTACTGATGTTCATCCAGCTGTCTCAGCATCCACCCACCCACCCACCCACCCCACGCCGTCTGCCCCCTCGTCTCTTCACCATGCCTGTTGAGCAACAGTAGCCGGGCCCTGGTCCGCAGGACTACAGCTAGACATTCACCTTCTCCAATACAATCAACACAGCCCAATACAAAGACATAGCTTCTATAGATGGACACATGTTTCGTTTTGTTTGTTTTAATTGTAAAATATTGTTTTTAAACCGTTTGAAGAGTATTCACTCAGAAAATGGGGAGACAGATCATAAGCCCTTTTCAGACATGCGCCAGATTGCTATTAAACTGATGGCAGTCTGTCACGCACTTATCAATTTTGTGTTAATGTTCCTCGTGTTTGTTCGTAATTTGCAGAGAAGTTCTTGTATGCATGCGATATGTGGCAGCTAGTATTATCAGTATAAGCGGTGAAGTGTCACCACACTTGCAGGGCCTCTCTGTGTATGTGCAAGGAGCTGTACCCCGTCATTCCCACTCGGGCTCGGAAAGGATAAAACTCTTTCCTGGGTTAGTAATGCCAGATGAATGATTTGATTGGTGCTGATGAGATAAAATACTATTAAAATGGTCTTATTGCCGTTCAGGACCTGCGCATGCCTGTCTGCTACCGCATGAATTCAGGATTTTGCAGAGTGAACAAAAGTGTTAAGCAGTCTGGCTCGGTAAAGTTAAGATGGCTGTTTATTTGAAAAGTGCATGTCTGAAAGGGGCTTCTGATATCAAAAAGCGCTTTGTATTTTTTAATTTTAATTAAACATTTTGTCCTCAGATCCTCGTGAGCGGCCTCGTTTGTAGCTCTTAAATATTCAGAGCAAAGTGGTTTGTCATTATTGCCCATTATTTGTTACTGTTTTAATGATTTTGTCTTATATTGGACTCCTGCTGCATCATCAGTACCGTGGTTCATAGGAAATGCAAAACATGCTGTTAATTTGTTCTGCAAATGTTAGACATTGCGACGTGTAGATATCACAAAATATGAAAACGATGCAAGTTTTAAGTCGTGGGCTTAAATGATTTCAGTGAAAATTCATGAGTCAAAAGCTTCTTTTATGTTGGAGCATTCATTGTATTGAATAAAAGACTGTTTTTTGATAAGACTTTTGGAGGCATGTTGTAGGCTTTTTTTGTTTATTTGTTTGTTTTGAAGTTTGAAGCAGAACATCAGATACTGGTGTAACACGGATACAATGTTTCCTCTTGACCTGCAGATGTCGCTGTGGCTTGTAAGTGCTTGCTAGTTTAAGCCAAGGTGTAAAGGTCCCGACTTTTGTGTGTTTAAATATCAAATCCTTCGTCCCATGTGCATTTATTTCACACAGAAGTCAGCATCCCAAATATATATAAAAGCAAATCCACAGTTTAAAAATTAAAGATCAAGTGGTGCTTAACGGGATCACACTGAATGGGTGTCAGATAGGAAAGTTTTGAGGTAACTTTACTCACATGTTAAGCAAGTCAAAACTTGAGAGTCCTAAAATTTAACTAACCAGCAGATTATGATATTATGGATTAATTGGCTACTTTATTAGGCGCACTTTTTCAACTTCTCATTAAGAGAAATATCTAATCAGACAGCTGCATTACAGCAACTCGACACCTTCAAGTATGCAGACATGGTCAAGAGAGCCAATTGAAGTTCAACCTGATTATCAGAATGGGGGAAAAGATCATTTAAGCAGCTTTGAATGTGAATGTTGATGCTACACAGGCAGGTCTGAGTATTTCAGAAAGTGCTGACTGCTAGGCGGTTCCTACACAACCACCTCATGTTTACAGATGATGACTGAAAAATAGAAAATATCCAGTGAGCGGCAGTTCTGTAGGAGAAAATGCCAAAGGTCAGAAGAGAATTCAATTCAATTCAATTCAATTTTATTTATATAGCGCCAAATCACAACAAATGTCGCCTCAAGGCGCTTCATAGATACAGAGAAAAGCCCAACAATCATATGACCCCCTATGAGCAAGCACTTTGGCGACAGTGGGAAGGAAAAACTCCCTTTTAACAGGAAGAAACCTCCGGCAGAACCAGGCTCAGGGAGGGGCGGCCATCTGCTGCGACCGGTTGGGGTGAGAGAAGGAAGACAGGATAAAGACATGCTGTGGAAGAGAGACAGAGATTAATAACAGGTATGATTCAATACAGAGAGAATTGAAAAGAAACTGAAATAACTCCTTGTAATAACCAGGTAGAAGAACATATTGAACCTTGAAGCTGCAGCAACAGCAGGAGATCACATTGGTCAACACTCCTGTCAGCCAAGATTGGGAAAGGGAGGCTACAGTTCACAGACTGGAAAAACATTGCTGCATTTCTGCTGCACATAGTAAGGTCAGAATGTGGTGCAAACATCATAAAAGCATGGATCCAGCCTACCTTATGGTTCAGGTTGACGGTGGTGATGTAATCAATACCTGAGCATTGTTTCTGACCATGCCCATCTTTTTATAACCACAGTGACCCATCCTCTGATGGTTGCTTCTAGCAGGAGAACGCCCCGTGACACAAAGCATATGTTTTGTTTTTTAAAATTATTTATTATGGCATTTTTTAGCCTTTATTGATACAGAGACTCTGAAGTTAGACGGGAAAGCAGGCAGAGAGAAAGGGGAAGCGATGTAGTTACAGTTTTTGTGTTTGTCATTAGTTTTTTAAACATTTGCTATTGTTGTGGTATTGTTTTTACTTCTGTTTAGTTTTGATTAATTAGTTTGTATTAAATTGGTGCTAGTTTTAGGTTTAAGGCATAATATGGGAATTGTATATGTCAGAGGTAAGTCTTACACACTTGCACTCTTTGCAGTTAGACTAATACGTTTAATGCTTTTCTTAACTTTGAAAAGCTGACAAGGGGCATGAAGGACTTCACTGATCAGACTAGACTGTGCATATTTGTGAAGCGTGTTTTTCTAAGCACCTTTTATTCCGACACTTCTTTTTCTTTATTTATTTGGTCCAGAGCTGCATCTTTAAGTAAATATAGAAAAGGTTATGTGAGGATGAGAAGATATATTCAGTGATCTGCTAAGTCTACAAAATTAGAGCAGGTCATGCACAACAGTTCAATTCTTAGCACTCCTAGTTTGCATGTCAGTGTTTCCTTAGTGAAAATTCTGAGATGCATCCTATGTGTGGTATGCCATGCATAAAATTCAAAAGTTAACTTCTCTTCCATTTTCCCTCCAGTGTGCCTTTAACACCCTCCTCAATCTCAAACAGCCAGTAGTTTTACAGCTCAGCCTCCCATCTACATAATACATTATATTTTTTTATTACTAAAATGAAGCAAAAACATTTGTTTTCACAAAAATTGCAAAACAAAAACAATAATAAGATCTGATCTGTACAGCAGAATTGAGGAGAACAACCAAGGCGAGCTGACTATTGTGACTGTAAACTAATGTAAACAGTTACTCAACGTCCCTGACGTAGTTGTGAGGTCTATACCCTCTGTCCCCCTGCCTCCTAGTCACACAAACGCAATGCAGCGTACCTGTACAAAGAACTCCCATATAGCTTCTTGAGATAAGAACCGGAAATAACTAGAACAGCGTAAGAAGACAATGAGATAAAATGATCAAAAAAGGAGCACTTGGCGTTTGCTGGTGGGATGTGTCGTGATAATCACTGGGTCCTGTTAAGATTAAGTATGATTTATTTTGTAAAACAGTGCAATGCTGATCAAACCTTTCAGGCATGATAACGTGGGGCTGTTCTCAAAAACAATGCCATATAATGACAGTCTCTATCTGCTTTAAGTCTCCTTATTAAGTCTCCTTATGTAATCCCAGACTGGCTCCATGATGTTTAGATCTACGAGATCTAAGTTATCTGATGCAGGACTTCATGTCCAGCAAAGTTAGCACAGCGACTACCTTCAGTTTCCTACTTTTTGTCATTACCACAGCAACTTTAGGTGACCTATGATTGCATTCAGTTGGACTTTGCAGTTTCACAATGTAATTAGCAGTTTTATAGAGGTGTGTCTGTGATAATATGATAGTGACCTTTGTTTGCAATCCTGCTGATCTCAGTACCGTACATCCAAAGCTCCTTCGATAGTTCGTCACCTGAACAAGGTTCTATTTTTAAAGCCTTATGAGGCCCACGTGTTGTCGGCAACGCTTTCTGCCCCTTGACCCTTCGTGTACCTTTGAAAGCGCATGGCTGTGGTGCGAGGCAGTGTCACTATGTGGGACTGCCGAGTGAGTGGAGCATGCTCTGGTTAATATTTAATGGTTGTTCTGGCCAGAGAATTAATCAGTATCAGTCTGAGACGTACTGAGAAAACTGCCAGGGCTGCACCGCACTTCTCAAATGAGCACAAAAACATGATTACAAGAAACAGTTTTTATTTGTTTAAAAAATACTTTTTTTTACTGAGGTGGTGGCTGCGTGTATGAGTAAAAATCTTTATCTCATATATACTGTGGATGTTAAAGAAGCGTACAATATTACAGACACTGAAAAGACAGTTATTCTAAACATGACAACATGACTAAATGTAATTTGATGCACAAAAATAAACCGTTATTCAATTTCAAGGAGGTTAATTGTAATAATTGTGGCAGAAGTCCCAATAAGACCATTTAGAAAACATTTGTAGAAAAATGTTCATATTTTACTTAAACCCAGCTAAATTAGAAGGCTGCTAGCACTTTGTAGAGCCAGGAAAGATTGAGCTTAGCTTAGCATATCCAAAACAACAACAACAACAAAGGTTTAAGACGACTTTTTGTGTTTTACTTTTACCCTTTATTGCTCATACCGTGAAGGGGACGCTTCTTATTTCTTCAAATTGAACAAATGTGGTCTATCAGTAAGCTTTACAGCAATTATCTGAAAGTGCTAGTTGGGTGTCTACATCCTTTTTCTGTCCCTAAGTAGTCTAGATTCTGGGAATGGTAACATCCAATTAAATGTTATTGTTCCAATCAGTAAAGTAGCCTTTTCCCTCTGCTCCTAAATGGTAACAAGGCCAGCATAATATTCAAAAAACTCTATAGCAAGTTTCCTAGATATGGAGTTAACCTAGACCCAGATTAAAACAGAAGAAAACAGTGAACAGCAGAGATGAGGCTTAATCCATGTCTATTAAAAATGAGAAGTAAGAATCCTTGTAAATATAGAACATTAATCCTCCAGTTGCCTTAAAGCTACAGGTTTTTGCCTTCTGTCTTTACAGGGTAAATCTTGCTGAGAGCCCAAGGCACCAAAGTAGTTGGGATCAAAAGTGCAACGGCACTTTTACCAAAGGAAAGGGCATAGAAAGTCATGTGGTTTTCAGGGGAAAATGTCCATCCATCTAACAGGTGAAGCAGGGATACAGAGATGACAATACATCCAATCCTGAAAGGGGCGCTCATAATCCTCATCTTGGTCGTCTTGTAGAACGGTGAGTGCAGACCGAGGCCCAGACCAAACAGGCTGCCCATGTTCCTCAGGAGGCTAGCAAAGGGGGCAGAGTCTAGGTGAACCCACTCTGGCCTGATGCACCACTTCTGGGCTTTCTCCATGGTCCACAGCAGGTCCACATCCAGAGCTTTAAGAAGCACATAAAAGCCAACAGCAAAGGAGGTGAGGAAGAGGGTAATTAAGAAGTACTTCTTCAGGCTCGCGCTGTAGATCCATTTCTCCTTGGAAACAACTTCAGCTACCAGTGTGCCTGAGACGAAAACAGACAAGGTGGTTCATTAAACAGGGACAATGCGTGACATGTACACTCAATAAAACAATATTTGAAGTTAAAATGGTCTAAATATTTTTGTAATTTAGAGATTGCATTTACACCTGAGCCATATTTGAATTCTTCTTCTACAATATTTCTTTGTTTGATCTTTGGCATTTGCTCCTAAAAATATGATATTGGTAGTTGTAGGCTACATAATCACTCAGTAAACTTAATTTCCAACCCTCGCAAAATGTTTTTATGCACATCAAAGTCTTTGTAAAAGTCAACACTTTATTGACTAGAGTTCTTTAGATGGACTGACCTGTAATGATTCCTGCAATAACCTGGTGTGGGAAGTGAGCGGCCATGTAGACCCTGGAAATGCATACCACCAGCTCGACCAGGCCCATTAGCACCCACAGGCCTATATACAAAAATCTGACAGGGACAACACTGATTGTAGGTGCACAGAACCTAAAGACTCCAGAGAGCCAGAAAAGGTGATTGTATTAACACAGACTCACCTGTATAGCAATGGGGGGCACTGTTTTTCTCTCGCAACAGAGAGCAGTGCTGTTACCATGACATACCAGACACCAGCTGCACCCATGGCATGACCTGAAGGACTTCCTGCAAAGAAAGAAATTGGGCTTAGTATTTTCTAATTTAGAGTGGTAAATGGACTGGTTCTTATATAGCGCTTTTCTACTCTGTCCGAGCACTCAAAGCGCTTTATACAGCTAATTCATTTACCCAATCACACCCATTCACTCAAGCATCTAACATTCATACACATTCACACTCCGATGGATGATGCATCGGAGAGCAACATGGGATATTTGGCATGCAGATTGGAGCAGCCTGGGATCGAACCACCGACCTTCAGGTTAGTGGCTCAGCTCTGCCACCTGAGCTACAGCCGATCAGTCGGTTCTTCATCTATCGTGACGACCAATCCTCGTCAGACTTGGCAGTTTTGTTGCAGGTGACCAGAGTAAGCGCAACACCAAGTCTGAGGTGGTTTGAATATGTCATATTTTGCTGAAAGTTGTTGTTATCTTTTATCTTTTTCTTTCAGTTTCCAGAACGTTTAATACGTTCTGGAAACTGAAGACTGAAGAAAAACACTTGCACCTTGTTACCTTCCCTTCTACTATTAGTATAAGGACAGAGATCTCTCAAAGAAACTGGAGCAAGATAAAAGGCACTACAAGTTTATTACCTATTTATCACCTTTAAAGTCATACCCATTCACAGAAAGTCGTGTACAGTTGCCAATTATTACAGCTATCACCTGGCAATGATATACTGGAGTATTTATCAGACTAATTGTGTACTGTGCCAAATAAATCTTATTGTTCTATTACGACAGACTAGTTCTGTTCAGTTTTCATGCGGTCCGCATGCCTGTCATGAGCTCTACCTGGTCCAGTTTCGCATGTGATGGGGAACTGCTGGAGTGAAGGGGCCGGTCCTGCTCCATAAAACTTGGTCTCGTGAACCCACCAATAAGGTCTTTCCCCAAATAGAACCCTGCCACAGTGAAACAAAAAAACAGGAATCGAATCATGCAACCATTCCTTTTTTTTAATGTTTAAGTTTTAAGTTTAATTCAAGTTGGACCCTTTCACCCAGTTACCATTTCAGGACCAAGTTGAGCCAGTCTCCGATGACAGCCACCCAGATGAGCCTGAGTGCCGTGTCCCTCCGCAGGTGGAACCAGATCGGGAACAACCAGAAGAACGTGGTGTGCAGATCGGCCACTGTGGATGCCAGGTCGAACAAACCTTCATATTTGCCATAGCTGGTCTGCAGATAGACAGCCAGCTCAACGCCCCAGCTGTGTAGAAGATCCATGATCACAACCCAGACCTCTTTCTGAGAACGATGCTGTGAAAATATCTCTTTATTGGTTTTTTTCTTGGTTAGGTTTTAGCAAAGCTCTTTGAGGCCGTCCTGTCCGTTCTTCCACTGAATGATTCCCACTGGACTTTACTCAAGGCTAGCAAGTTTGTTTAACTTTGCAACGGTGCAGACAGGTCACTTAACCTTTACACCTCAGGGGGCCCCTCTCTGCTAAAAGCTATCGTAACAGAAAGCAGCAGCTGCCCATGCACAGATTGCAGACTTCTAGCAAAGACCCGTTATCCCTACTTGTGCCCGAACCCCAATGTGAGAAACAACAAAATGGTTTTGAACTTTTCATAAACATATCTCTGGAAACACAACAAAATATGAGCTAATCTGTGCAGATGTCCTCACCAGACCTTTCTTTCATAAGAGTGCAGTACCTTATGTTCCACCTGCTATCTATTTTTTTCTTTTTCTGTTTTGTCACCAACTATCTCATCAGCTTTGTTTCCTCCCAAACTCACTCATTTAATCATTGATCTCCTTATGTAATATAGAAATGGCTTACTCCATCATTCTGAACGGCGGCATGTTTTCACTAAAAAAATCAATGACATTACTGATAAATTATTAGTGAGAATGTGCACTTGTAAGAAGGGAAATATGAAAACACGGCTATCCTTTATTAATGCCAAAGTCAAAGCCACGTGGACAAAAATGAAGAAGACGAAGATGACATTTAAAAATAGTCTGTGGGTCAGCAGAAAAAAATCTCTCTGCAAAGTGTTTAATTTGGGTCACACTTGAGGAGGACAGCCACTGATCGATTGGCTTCCTGTCTCCTGTGACTCTCTCTGTACAGTGATTCTAAGATACTGATTGACGTTTTGTTTTCCTGTTATCTTCCCAACTTGTTTGTGTGACATGCCTCCCAAACTCTAGTGACTGCCAGTCTTTTATTACACATGCGTAAGGTCCAAAGATCAGCGTGTGCATGCGTTTGGGTAGTGGGTCCGTCCACTATAAAAACAGCCAGCTGTCTCGCTGATAACAGCACTCTCCGTTCTTCCACATCACTAGACTGAGATTTCTTCCTCTTAACGCTAAGATGCTTAATGCCGCGATGGACGCCGTGCAGGGTTTCGGGGTGAGCAGCACCCACTACCTGCAGACCAACTACAAAGATGCCCAGGGCTTGTTTCTCTGGGTCTCCTGGGCGGCTGATCTGAGGAACACCTTCTTCATCTTCTTCCCCCTTTGGTTTCACCTGCGGGCTTCAGTGGGCGTCAAGCTGATCTGGGTGGCTGTGATCGGAGACTGGCTTAATTTAGTGTTCAAATGGTGAGCGTATATTTTTTAACTGATATATAATCGTGTAAAATAAGCTTTCTTTAGACCGTAACTCAATGCATGTTTCTGCTGTCGTCTTCAGGATTCTGTTTGGAGAGAGGCCGTACTGGTGGGTCCACGAGGCAGCCTACTATGCAAACGCCGTGCCCCCTCACATCGAGCAGTACCCAATGACCTGTGAGACCGGACCAGGTGAGAGACACCACTGTTCATGCACGGCTGCATTAACTTGCGTGAGGGTAAAAATAAACCGACTCCCATTACCCACAGCTCCTCTCACTCTGCATGTGTTCCTGCCTGAAGTTTACTCTGAAGTAAATTGGCCGAATCAAATAAATTATCATTCTAAAGATCTAGATCTTGGCGCTCATCCTCAAGATAAAGCCCTAATGCTGTCAGGTGATATTGTGCTTAATTCGTACATATCGCAGAAAGAACGTTTCTTTTGTATCCTCTGGTTTCTGTCTGCCTTTCTGTGTGGAGTTTGCATGTTTCCCCTGTGACACAGTCCATAAACGTGCATGTTATGTTATTTGCAGTTAGGTTATTTGGACAGCAGCCAAACATATGAGCTTATTGAGTTGTTTAAAATAAAGTTAAAATAAAACAGTGGCTATCTTTTTCTTTCATTTATTACTTAGGTTAAAACAAACAACAAAACAAAAGGATATAATGAATGAGCAGTGCAGGTTGCTCTGGCCCACATGTTAATAACTGCCTTCCTCCCTCTGTCTGTGTTACCTAGGCAGCCCCTCTGGCCATGCTATGGGAGCTGCAGGAGTCTACTACACCCTGGTGACCTCCATCCTCGCCATCGTGACCAGCAACAAATCCACAAACAGTCAGTGGTGAGTCTATAACTTTATTTTTCCTTTCTCGGCCCTGCCGATTTTGGTGTTGTTTACCATTTTTCTCCATTCAGAGCTTATCGCTCTGGACACGCTATCTCTTCGGCGCTGGGGTTGATCATTGACTTCTGAGAAGTATTGACTGAAAACAGGGTGTTAAACACGGGTTGTTTTGACGTGCAGGCAGCTGAAGTTCTCATGATATGAGAAGAATAAATTTGTTTATTGTTACAGTGCTTGAAAAGATTTTTCTTTCATGTAATCTTGAGCTGCTGGAAATCAATGAATCTAAGCTGTGTGAATTTGTACTTCAACAGGTATCTGAAGGCTCTTCTGTGGACGCTTTTTTGTGGGGTCCAGGTGTGTGTCTGCCTCTCTAGAGTCTTTATTGCTGCCCACTTCCCCCACCAGGTCATCGCCGGTGTTATCACAGGTGAGTATTTTTACAGTTGCCTCAGTCATTCAGTAAAATATATAGTCATCTATTAAGCCTGCAGCGGTATAATAAGTAACGCAAAATATCCGCCTCTGCTTTCCTAATGTGGATCATTGTTTTCTAGGTATGATTGTGGCTGAGGCCTTTAACAGAACTCGGTGGATCTACAGCGCCAGCATGAAGAAGTATTTCTACACGACTCTGTTCCTCACCTCCTTCGCTGTTGGCTTCTATGTACTGCTCAAAGCTCTGGGTGTGGACCTGCTGTGGACCATGGAGAAAGCGCAGAAGTGGTGCATCAGACCAGAGTGGGTCCACCTGGACACCACGCCCTTTGCCAGCCTCCTGCGCAACATGGGCACGCTGTTTGGCCTGGGTCTGGGCCTGCACTCGCCCCTCTACACCGAAACCAAAAAGAGCAGCAGCCCGTTGGTCAAAGCAGGATGCATCATCAGCTCTCTGCTCCTGCTGCACCTGTTTGACTCCTTCAAGCCTCCCACACATACCGCGGCCCTCTTCTACCTGCTGTCCTTCTGCAAGAGCGCCACTGTGCCACTGGTCACTGTCAGTATCATCCCATACTGTGTGAAGCGATCTCTGAGCCGGCACAACAAAAAGGCAGTGTGAGCACCTTTCATTTCACAAAGACTAATGAAAAGGAAATCTCTTCCTATTAAAACACATTCCTTTGGTGCTTGTTTTATCCACACTGCCACGTAATCCTCAGGAAAAGCTTTGAGATCAACAGGAAAATGCATTTTGTGTTATTTGGACACTGAACCTTGAACATTGTGTGACACTAAGTGAAAGCACTATCCAGGCTGCCCAGTGACACTCACAAAGAACTATTTTGAATATGCGACAACACGATAATGACGCTTGTCCTGGACGGTCATTCACGACTTCAGTATAGTATTTTAACTGTATTAGTAATGTATTTTTTCAATGTCATAGAAAGTATTTTTGGGACTGTTGAAATATTTTTAAATAAAAATTTTGTAAATGTTAAAAAAAATGATTTGGTTCATTTTTAAAAATGTGCAATTACTGGAATGTTCCTTTAATACTTGACTAATGACCATTTTCTTCCACTTAGACTAAGACTTAGATTTATTCTGTTTTTCTCACCAGCGTTGGAATATCTGTTAGCGTATTTTTTTTAATATGTGCACCACAATTTAAAAAATTTTACTCAGATACTCAGCTTTCTTAAAATAAATCACACAATAAGTATAATATTCAGAATAATCTCAATTAAAAGAAAATAAGCAGAAAACAAACACTTTTAACTCATTATTTACAATTTATTATCATTGCACAGTCATGCACTGTACAACAGTACAATGAAATTGGAGTACTGTCCCACATCAGTGCTAAACGAAAAGAAAGCAGTGACCAACAATAAATAACACATATGCAGAATAAAATATACTATATGTGCAGAAATTAAAGGTACAGTAGGTGCAGAGATAAAAATAGATACGCAAATATTAAAAGGGGCTCATCAGTTTAATCCAGGGGTGTCAAACATAAGGCCCCGGGGCCATAATTGGCCTGGTGAAGACTCAGAAGTGGACAGTTTTTAGATCGTGTGAAGCAATGTATAGATTTTAAACTTAATACTAAAAAGTATGTTCAGTATTTTCATGTTTTACAGCTTTTCCTATTGATAAAGACTTCCTACCCTCATTGTCATTCATCCTACACCAAAATAATAAACAATTAAATGATAGGAAAGTTCCTGTTATTCACAGTAAACTAACAAAAAACTTTATATTTCATAATTACAGGGCAGTGCAATGAACTATACATACATCTTTCTGTCATTATACACATTTATCATGTGTATGATGACAGAAAGTTTGTTTACTGAACAAAATGAGCTGCAAAATGATGTAAAATGAGTTTGACGTCCCTGGTTTAATCTGTTTACTACAACAGTAAAAAGGAAAGAAGAGAATAAAGTTTAGACAATAAAACAACAAAACGATAAAAGCTGAAATGACATAAAAGTAAATTGAATGAATTACCAATTACATACAACTTTAAAATGCTTACTTACTTTTTTGTTAGAAAAAAACAACAGAATATTGTTATATTTCCACACACACACACACACACACACACACACACACACACACACACACAAATATAAACATTTTTTAAATGGCTTACATTTTATTCATTCTTATTTTTACATTAACTACAATTCTAATACTCCAATATATAATGTTGTTTAAAATGCAATATTTTTCTCTGAATCATAGCTTCTACTTTAAGTAAATTCTTAAAGTAGATGAAAATGAAAGTACGAGTACTTAAAAGTACTTACATGTACTTATTCTATCCTGCCTCTATTTGGATATGCAAATCAAACAATATAGTTTGATAAATTAGCCTATAGTGGAGAAAAATGCATGCACTGGCGTACAGTTGGACAGTTTTTTAATATGTTTTTACATCGACACATATTAGATCCATAGGAATTTAATACAGTTAAGAAGAAGCTGAACACCTGACATGAGCCTTCATCATCTTTGTTGTTGTTTTTTTCCCTCTTTTGCCAGAGACACAAATAAAAGCTCACTGTTTAAAGACATTTCCAGCTTTGCTCTATTATTGGATTCCTATGGGACCAGATAAGCAGTAAATCTTGGACACTGAAAAACAGACCTGATGTTGAATAGATCAAGAATATACTCGCTCGTCCTCACGTCCCCTCCAGAGACCCCGTGTCCCATTTGGCTGTTGTATAACCTCATATGATAAAGATAACATTTCGGGATGATATCAATAATTAACTCAGATCCGTTATCTCGACTTGCAGTGATGACAGCGATTTCCCACGTCATACCCGTGTCTGTGGGCCCGTCAGGCACACGGGGCCGAAAGTGCACACTGAACATTCAATATTTGCCATTCTGTGTTTTGCATAATACACACGTGACATGCCTGATGAACAGTTAAGTGGGACACAAGAGGAAAAACACCAAGTAAAGTGAGATTTGCTGCAGTTGCATAAAAATGCGTAAAGTTTGATAGAAAATTTAATTTGGCCGATATCACAAAGCGGTAGAGTTTTGCTAAACATCCGCGCAGACATAAAGAGACAAAGACGGTGGCTGGATTGTCATTGGCAAATTTGTGCCTTAAAAAATCAGGAATGAGAATAACAAGCTCTCAGAATCGATGCAATCACCGAGTCTGTCACATTCTTCATTTGGCGCGGGTGTGTACCTCAATGACGCACGTGGATGCGCTCACGCAGTTCCTAATACCCACTAACTGCATCTCTCTCAGACACGGGAGGTCTGGACGCTCAAAGGAAAGGTGTGTGTGTGACAGAGAGATGCAGGTAAATATTAAAGTCCCAGCTAAAACGGAAAAATATCGGGAAGAATGTTCAGTTGGTCCTCTTGGTGCATCTGCTGTACCGTTATATGCAGGCTGTCTCACTTCCCTATACTCTCATCAGTCACTTTATTAGCTACACTCGTTCAACTGTTAGAGGGTATTGCAGCACCCTCTGTCGCACAAGTAAGACATCGCAGCACCTCCTGCCAATTAAAAAAAAACCCAAAAAACAAACAAACCCCGCCCCCCCCCAACACACAACATTCCTGTTGTTCTAATTTGTGATAAACAATAAGGTTTAGATTCTTTAAATAATGATCAAGCATTATAATCTACAGTGGCCAGAAATAGTTATCAGCTCCTACCCATCATTAGTTAATATAATTACATCACAGTATTTTTAATAACCACTATATTGTAAAATTATTAAGTTTAAGGAGCAACTTTATAATCCTAAAAACTTTACCTCATCCATGTGACCATTCTCCAACTTCAATTAAAAACATGGTTAAAAACCTTCCTCATATTGAACACTTTGGACACCAGTCCCCCTCATGACAAACCCCCCCCCAACAAAAAAAACCAAAACAACAAAAAAGAAACAACAAAACCCTAAACCCCGAGCAACAAGTCACATTTAATAACCAAGCACTGAGATGGAGATAACACTTTGGCTTATTATGAGCAGTTTAATATTATCATTAATTAATTTCACTCTACTCCTTTTGCTGCAAAAGAGTGCTTGACTATGTTTAATACTATGCAATTTCGGCTTTGGGGCCTGGTAAAATATTATGCATATTTGGATAATTCTTGTCAGTCTTGACCAGAGATGTGCAGTAACGTCAAAAAGTACTTGTTACTTGTAATGCGTTACTGTAATCCGATTACTTTTTTCAAGTAACGAGTAAGTAAACTCAAGTAAACTCCTGCTTTACAGGTGAAAATAGAGCAACAGGACCGCTAGTCTGTGACTTTATTTATTTTCTGCTGTGTTTTACTTGCATCTATTTGAAAGAGTGTAAACACAAAAAATATTTTATGTGCTGAATGTGCAGAAAATAGGTTTAAATGTTAAACTAATTTATTCAAGTCAGAGAATGTTGCATATAATTAAATTTTTACTTGATGCATAAAGTTAAAAGATTAAAACTAATAAAACAAGTTTTAAAAAGGGACTTTTCCATTTGATTACATTTTGTATGATGGATTATGCAGAAAAAGTAGAATTGGGCTGAAAGATCTATCGCTTTATCACCTATTCAGGTTGTAAATCGTGTTTTTAAAAAGTAACTAAGTAACTAAGTAATTAATTACTTTTGAAAATAAGTAATCAGTAAAGTAACGGGATTATTTTTGGGGGGAAGTAATCAGTAATTAGTTACTGATTACTTTTTTCAAGTAACTTGACCAACACTGGTCTTGACTGCTGTGTGGGTCCCGTTAGTTGCAAAACAGGCATTTTTGTGGTTTTACAATGAATTTGCCCTGTCACAGGGCAGAGGTTCAGTTATTGCCATGTCTGTGTTAAATTTTTGGCTGTTTAGTCTTGTCTGCTGTGTAGTGGAGCATGGCAGTTGAAAGACTGACATGCTTTTATAGAATTATATTAGAGTGTGACAGAATGAATACAACTAAAACCTGACAAATCTGCAGCAACTTGACACTTTCATGTTATTATGGTCAAAATCCTCTGAAAAATGTTTCCAGCACCTTGATGAATGTGTGCCAAGAAATATGCTAAATAAAGCTCTGAATTAAATCTAGTCATAGTAAAATGTACAACGATTTCCTTGTACTTTTAGATACAATGAAGTATAGCAGTAATACTGTATTACCTGCTCAGCGCAGTGACCACATATTAAAAGGTGGCAGTGTTGTACCATTGACCAAAAGTATTTCTTCAATTTGAAAATGAAGAAAACACCAGAAGCAACATGCCTCTTTTTCAGTTTGTTCAGACTTTTAAGTTGTTAGTTTGTTGCATGTGTGATGAAGTGTTTATGCAGCTGTAGAAGTTATAAAAATATTCAGAAATGGAAATAAATGCCTCTGTGCTCCATTATGAGTGAAATGGAAGCTGGTCACGGAGAGACTGACAGAAGTTGTGGAGGACGTAACGGAGAAAATGCTGCACACTCCAGGTTTGGAAACACAAGACACCTTTTAAAAGAAATGACTGCTTCAGTAGTGACATTTATCAGGGTGACCTGCCTTGAGCTAGTTTGTTTTTATATGGTTCATACTGAGCAAAAAGTGGAGACATTTTTTATTATTGAAGCTTCTGTAGGTAAGGGTGACCTTCACTAATGAGGCTTCAGTGAACAGCAGGTGCCTCAACTGAAAGGCCAGATGCATCTTTCAGGTCCTGCATCAAGTCCTTTGATGGATTTCTGTCCTGTTTCTTAAGGACATGACTTTCAGATACTGTTTACCTGCTGGAGATAGTGTTTTTAGGCCTTCCACTTCTTCTTTTGTCCTAATTTGTGTGATTGTGTATTTTTTTTTAACTTAATTAGTCCTTCCAGGTTGAGTTTGGGTGCAAACACTTTTAAGAGCTTTATAGGCTTCGGATCAATTCTGTATTTGGTTGACTTTTTGGTCTCTGGAGGCTTCATTCACTACTTTTTGACTGTGCTCTTTTGTGTCATACCTTTGCCTACACACAGGTCACACGGCAAAGTGCGAACTGATCTTGAAAAGTAAAATTACTTCATGTCATCCGGTTTCTTTATTTTAATGAGACCTTTACCTGGATAAATTAAGGATAATGAATGAAAAATAACCCTGTGTAGCTTTTAGTGTCTAAATCGTAAATAGTGGTAAGTAGTTTTGGTGAAAATAAATAATGCAGCCAAGGTTAACACATTTGGAGAGTTTTTAACTGCACTGTGTGACATTATTTACACCACCCCCATCCCATCCAGCTTTTAAATGTAGGACCTTTTTTGTCTTTTAAAAGTAGGACTATTTAATTTACATCCAGAAACACAAATTAATACATGTCAGAAATATAATCGCTTCCTTTAATGTTGTTTTTTTTAACTGGCATCCTTTCCATGCAGATAAAGTATCACTGTTTGGGTCCAATGGTGAAAAGAACATTTCATCTGAGTAGCAGTTGCATGATGAGACAAGGACTGATCTATGACAGATTAAAGAAAAGTATACAGAGATAGACTCTGAGTTTAGCCTTCACAGTTTTACTAAACCCAAAAAGCAGAAAAGGGGACCTCAACGGTGGAAATGGAGAAGGAAGGAGAGCACCCAGGTGTGCCACCTGTCAACCTAAAGGTACTGTCAACAAAAATACAAAAGGTGGGAGTCAAGATAAAGATATATAAACGATGAGCTACTTAAATCAAAGACAAGAACGCCTCGGACAGGAACTCCAGGTATGGATGTTTACAAAGTGAACGGAAAATCTTTCCAACAAAGATGAAAAATCGTTCTCAGAGAACAGCTACAACAAACAAAAACCAAATACTGAATGCAGTTGTTGCAGAGTTTTTCCAGCACAGATGCATTTTTCTGAAATGTGCACTGACGCATGAAAAAAAGTGCAGATGTTTGTGAAGTTTGTGGAAAACATCTGAGGCAGACCTTTCTGATGCTGAGAGTACAGAGGGTGAGAGTGATGAGGCCTGGAAGAAAAGTGAACAGAGTGATAAAACGGACAGAAAAAACAAAGTCTGAGGGATTTCTCTAGCAAGTCTTTCTGCTACCTCTTTCTTGAAGCATGCGCAGGAAGGCAAGAAGGATGCAGATATGTGTGGCGTGTGTGGGAAACATTTTGAGACCCAGGAAACCTTGAAGCTTCGCTTGTAAGCTTACCCCCAAATAAATGACTGTGAAGTTTGCGGCAAACATTTTGAAGGCCACAAACACACGGAGCTGTACATGAGAACACACACAGGAGAGAAACCATTTGTCTGCACGGTC
Organism: Neolamprologus brichardi; assembly: GCF_056152115.1. Lineage (NCBI taxonomy): Eukaryota > Metazoa > Chordata > Actinopteri > Cichliformes > Cichlidae > Neolamprologus > Neolamprologus brichardi. Next base: position 21,822,088 of record NC_142111.1, on the reverse strand, counting down.
TGCGGGAAAGCGTTTACTCAAAATGGAAATCTGATGGGGAGAGACCGTGTGTTTGCAGCGTGTGTGGTCGGAGCTTTAGCTTTGAAGAATACATGAAGGCTCACATGAGAGTCCATACGGAGGAGAAGCTGTTTCTGTGCAGGATCTGCAGGAAAGAGTTTGGGCAAAGGGGCGCTCTGAACACATGAAGATCCATTCAGCAGGGTCCACATATCAAAGCGTGATCTGTGATGAAAAGTTGTATAAGCCCGACGCGCTGAAGATCCACATGAGATCCCACACAGGTGAGAAGCTCTATCTGTGTAATGTCTGTGGGAAAAGCTTCACTTACCAAACACATGGGTGTCCACAAAGGAGAGCTGACACATCCCGTGGGAAAACATTCCTGAGGAAAGACGAACTGAAAAGACATCTAATAACTCACGGGGATGAATCCATCCAGCTGATCAGTCTATTAAAGTCTTTAAGGCTGAGATTAGGTACTACTTATTAATCCAAATAGTCAGGTTACATCACTCAGGTCTTACTGTTAGATTTCATTTGAGCATCAAGGCAAACATGCACAGTTTCAGAGATTAAATGATGTTAACTCTGAAATCCAGTCTCTTTTTAATTTGGGCTTAAAGTCCTTTTTGTTATAAGATTTCATTTTGAATATTCCAATCAGGTGAAAAATTCACATACATTTAAAAGACATTAAAATCTCTTTTTCAAGATAGACCTGTCCAAGAGGGCAGCAGAAGTGACAACAACATGTAACAATATAACAAATAGAAAACCAAAACGCACGCCCCGTTAGCCAAAGAGTCTCAGAAGTTTTTCTACTGAGACTGGACGATGTTGTGGAGCAGAACCACATACCTGCTGTCCAAACCTTTTATAATCAGAATAAAGTTGACTTGAACAGAAAGACAGCTAAAATGTCTTGTTTCAGATAAGAAGTTAACAGAAGAGCTGCACCAATTCCCAGTATAAGATATGGGTTATTTTGAACTTATTATATTTTGAGAGCTTTGCAGCGCTCTGATGGTACAGTCCAATCGTTTGAATCCTAGCTAGATTGTGGGGCAATTACTGGAAATATTAAGAAGTCATATGCAAAATATGTGTAAAATATTAAGATATTTCTTTTATCCAGCATCATTGTATGTGCTTTAATTATAAAAACAGCTCTATATGATTTCACAATTAATACTTTCTTATATAGAGCTTCACATCTTATCTTTTCAGAGTCACTATAAATGAAAATTACAGATATAAATGTATATTTCATTTATAGATAGATCGATCAGTAGTCTTTCATTGTTGAAACATTATTAAAAAAAACAAATCTCCAATAATTTTGATAAAAAAGTATAGTTTTAAAAATAAATGCTGTATTTGCATATTTGGAATTCTTGGATGTTCTTTGGTTTTCACTGTACCAAGCGGTTGAAACATGGTAGTCTGCGAAACACAGAATGATATTTTCCAGCGATTTTATTGGTAGAATTCCTCTTTTTCTTCTTCTCTACTCAGTTTTGGGGTCACCACAACAGATCACCTGTTACACCAACCCTCTGCATGTCCCATCAGCTCTTTCTCTTTACCAATGATGGTTCCATCATGCCTTCACCTTCTCCTCTTCATTTGTCTTTATCTAACAGTAGCACAGTTTCCACCGGCACCCTGTTAACCTCGACCAATCCAGTATAGAAATCACATTCTTGATGACCTGCATGTCTGATTTATGCAAGATGTTGACATATAACTGAAAAAGTTGCAAAGGTCTTTTTTTATACATACAATAATTTTTTAAATATATATTTTTATGTAAAATTTGTTAGATGCAGAATGTAAGGGGTCACATAACCAGTGTTTAGTTAAGATCATGACTGGGGCATTGTGGGTCACAAGTGGCATGGAAGCATGGACATATAGCCCCCTAAATACCCTTATTCTGCATTTGGTCTAAGACACATACAATTATCATTTTTAACTATTTATATTGTGTAATGTAATGTAGTGTGTAATACTGCCTTTACAAGGAGAATGGGCCACAAGTTTAGTGACTGTATTTCATTTATTTGGCATTATTTGCTGGTGGACACTAGCATGTGAGGCAAGTATGTTGTGATACACAAAGCTCTTCAGCCTACATCTTCAGGTCTTTTATTGTCTTTTAGTTTCCATGGGGTTTCTTGACGTCTTAAAGACATCAGTATGATTCATGCCAGTATTTCACTGGGCCAGTGCAACCAGAAAGAGAAATCAGACTGACTAGCAGAGGTTCAGTTTAAACACAATTTATTTTTCTGCTTAAATAATTACTTGGATCATCCAGTGTAGGCTATGTTGGTTTGTCATACATGTCGGTACCAGATTTATTATCAACAATGGATGCTTAGGGTGGATTCATATGAAAAAAAAACAGAAAAACAATTTACACATGAACAGAAAGTCGCATTTTTAATAACTGACAGTGATTTGTGTGTAATTATAAAGATTTAAATTTGAGCGATGGGGCTAAAAATGAGATTCTCTGTTCTCGTGTAAATAGAAGCAAATAAACAGGATAAAAATCATCAACGTAAAAGTCCCCTTTTAAAAACCACAGTAGAACTAAAAGTTTAAACATACACTTCTAGTATGCATGGATTTTTTTCCTAATGTTAAACACACACGCGCACACACAGACAAACGCACACACACACACACAGCGTTGCTAGCGGTCTAGAGCTAACAATGTGCTAGTCTGAAAGATGCATTGGACAGTGTCAGTACTTTCCTGTTGCATAAGAAGGATGCTGTACTATCTCGCCACTAGGATGTGGAGTGTCATTTCATTTGTAAAAAAAAGAAAAGGAAAATAAATTAAAAAAAACAGTTATAGATGACAGATGTTTGGGTTACTAATAGTGCTCACACAGACAGAAGTACCATCACACCCTCTCTAAGTTGTATTACAGTGCTTTGAATTAAGAGAAAGAAAGGAAAGCGTTAAAAATAAAGTGACATAACATGCAGCAAAATATAATTTCTCTGAAGAATGTCCCTCAGACAGAGCAGAGTAGCTGTTGTCTTTAAAGAAAATGTCCTCTGTTGAAAATCAAGCATTTTTTTCTCCATTCGTTTCATTCACATACAGCTTTTTTTTGTTCCTTTTTATATTTGGGAAGAGCACGTCAGAAGACACACTCCAGGCTGCACGAAAAGTGTCGACCTCTCAATACAAATGCACTGGCTCTGCAAAGCTTCATCAACTCAAATCAGTGCATAAACAATCTGTGAAGCTACCAATTCTTTTTTTTAAAGATTTTATACAGTGTCATTTATGTACAACAAAAACACCCAGGTACTATTATATCTCCTTTGTTTTGTTTTATAAAAGAACCACATGGTGCACCCCGATACTGTGAGTGCAGGAGGAAAAAATAAAGCCATACAAGGCGAGTGTCTGAGAGAGTGAAGTCTTTTCCCCCGCTGTTTGTGCCGTCTTTGGTCACAGACGCCTTTCATTTGCCAAAGATTAAAGAAGTTTCCAGCTCACGTCCATGCGTGTCCTTCGGTGTTGTTTTCCAACAGTGAGTGAGTTTGGTGACATGCTCATGCGAAATCAAAGAAAAGTAACGTGTTGTCTTGCTGAAAACCATGCGTTGTAAAGCGAAAGCTTCAGACACGTGTTGGCTCCCGGTTTCATTGGCTCCGGTCTGTTTTTCCTCCCAGGGTCATGTGTGGGGGTCCATGGACCTGAGTGTAAAGGAAAGTTTATACTTCAGATTGGTTGTTGTATTAAAAAAAGTAATTTTCTGCTTTAGGATTGCAGTTTTAAATTGTAATTGTGTTTTTAATTAATTCCCCCATTTATATGTTTTATTCATTAACTGCACCACCTTGTGGTACAAATTGGAATTACATGAAAGTACCACCTGACACTAGTTCATCTCCAGTATCTGTTCAACACAATACTAAGAGATTTTGGACATGAAGTCATAAACAATTGTTTGTTCATATCATTTTGATAGCTTTAGTTAACTCTGGAACGTAACAGAAAGTGTCCTACAAAACCTCGCAAGAGATTCGTTTTCATCTTTGTTTACATACAACGTAAGGTTATATTTTTTAAAATACTAACTAGAACATAAAAGTCACATTTAGATGTCAACTAGCAACTTAACTTATTGCTAGCTTTTAAATCCTTGCAAATATTCTTGTTGATAAGGATCTGCATGGTGCGCTTGACTGTAATGCCTGGGAGTACAACAGCACTGACAATTTTATTCCAGTTGAAAAACTCAGTTGTCTTCCTGATTACATCAGAGTTAAATGGTAGATGGCTTCATACTCAGCATACAGACATCTGAGTGGTCTTACCTCTAAATTTCAGAATTAAAGTCTTCAGCTAAACATGCCTTTATATACCATACTTTATATTAAGCAAAAAATATAAAGTATATTCTTATTGTATTTACAGAAAACACACATAATTAATCTTTATGGTCTATAGGTGAATATTTGGGTAACTTACGGGAGTTTTTAGTGTCTTTATGAGTGGCCTCTTACCAGTTGTAGTTGAGAGCTCTACTGTTAAGAATGACTCTTCCTCCCTGGTTTCTTGTTGGCACCGTCTCCAGGCTTGGCAGAAGGAGATTAAGAAAAGCAGCGAGGTTCAGCACAAGACAGGAACAAAAAAAAAGCAAAATAAAAAGAGAGAGAGAGAGAAAAGAAATGTCAATACTAAACTTAGGCAAGGCATGATCGGCGAGTGTTAATGAAGCACAGTTTGGTTCATCTTCTACATCAGGCAGCATGCTGGAGGAAAGATGAGTTTAAGAAGTGAAAAAATGTTAAAATTACTACATCTGTACATTTGCAAATGAAAGCACACATGCTTAATAGAGAGAATAACGACATTCTATATTAGTTGAATCACTTGATATTAGTAGTTCTCAGACTCGGTCTAGTCTCAACCTAGAGGCTGTAGCTGCTACTGAGGAAACACACACTGCAACCACTGCAAACTGTATTCAGACAGTAAGGCTGCTGTTATGAAATTGTTCTAAACTGCACAGCATTTCATAAATTCACACTCAATTTTTCAAACAGGAAACAGCAAACAAAACCTGAATGTCAAAATAAAGTTTAAGTTGCATGAACATCAGAATTTAGTCATTACATTTGACACTTCTGTCATTTTACCATTTTGTATGGATAAACCAATCTTAGCCAAGATCTTCATCTTCTGTTTTTACATGCGTAAACTGATGTGTATTTATAAATCTACTTGAGGTCCCCAGTGACGATGTGGCCATGGCATTTTATCTTTGCTCACCTGTCTCTTGCCTCTCCTGACCATCCTGCTTTGCCCAAATTTTAGCTGGACTTTTAGGTGCTGTTTTTTAAAAAAAAAAATCACAAATGTCTTAATCGCAGCTCAACTGTGCTTCAGGTTCAACTCATAGGGCACTTGGGGCAAGAAGGGCCTTGAACCTGAACTAAAACTTATGCTGATGCTTCTAGACAATTTTACAACAAAACCCTGAACATTAACCACTCTGGACCATGTTATCTGTTCAGCAGAAGTTGCCATGGTGATCTAGCCAGGCTAAACATACCTCACTAACCCATTAATCTCGCTTTGTAGTACACCTCCCCTCACTGGAATGCAGTTTACTTTGGTTTATGGCTGCCTTAATGCTGTCGGATTGTGTGTCCTCTGCTCATCTAAAAGGTGATTAAGAGTTTACATTGATTGATTAAGAGTTTACACAAAGCTACAGCTTCATGCAGACAGCTCAGCTCACTAAGTCAGGCAGTTTGTTTCGACAGCAACCTCAGCTTTCACTCTTTGAGGCTCCTCCTTGTGGCCGTGTCGGGAGCGCTTCCCCTTCTTCTTGCCCTTCCCCCCCGTGGCTCTTGCTGCCGCTCCTGATGAAGAAGCAGTGTCAGCTCCACCTGAGGCTACACCACCACCAACACCTCCCCCACCAGCAGCAGCAGGTTCTTCTGCTGCAATAAATTCGCCTTCACTTTGCCTCCTTTCCTCTGAGCTGAACACTCTGCGTACAACCTTTCTGATCACCTGCAGGGGAAGAAGCATGTTAGCAGGAGGAGGGTGGGGGAGTTGAGAGAAGTGATAGAAAAAAGGATGAGGGAGATATGTAGAGGTGTTGTGTAAAAGTCAATGGGATGATATGTGATAGGCTTGGTTCATGCATCTAAGAGGTTGTCGGCATCATTGTGACAATGAGGTCCAATCTGAATTCCTCTCCTTGGCCCAAACCCTCAATTTTGATGGGTACTGGTCATCTAATCCATCTAGTCTGCACATGGACAGCAAACTGGAGGGTGAGATAATCAATCAATCCCAAACGAAGGGCGTATGGCCAAAGGGGAAACAGATCGCGCTCACATAACCTTCATCGTTTTCCCTATTAAATTTTACTGTGGCTGTACATGGCATATACATGTGGTGTAAGACAAGAAAAGCAATGGAGGAGAAAGACTGGTTACTTTTCTGGTGACCAGATTCCCATCTTCATCTATGAACTGCTCCTCTGTCACAGAGTCTCCAGGAATGTTTCTGGCCTCCTCTCCCTGGGGTGAAAGTTTTTATTTGGATGGAAAAGTGAGAAAGAAATGAGGAAGGTAAAGGTGCAGGTAGGGTTAGCTCCAACACTGTTATTCATCAAATAAATAAAGAAGCATTTCCAAACAGCCCACAAATCACAATGGATGCAAAACCAGGATATTTGCCCTAGAACATATTTATCATATAAAGTGGAAAGGTGATATTTAGATCGGCAGGTTTGTTAAATAATGTAATGTAATACTGCATCCTGCCATCGCAACACGTCCAAACTTCAAAACCCAAGCCAGCAGCAGCAAAAGCACTGGAAACACCAAATGCTGTTTAAAAGACAATTATAATATAGAAATATGGAAAGAATACAATAAAAGTGTTTCTTTTAAACAAAGCTTCAGAAGGATGTGTCCATAGATGGAAAAATAAAAGTTCAGGTAAAACCTCGTTCAAAAACCATACAAATATATCTTATTATCACCTCAAAATGAACCTTGATAGAGCCAGAGATTGTAACGAAACAATAAAGAATATAGAATATAACTGGTATCTACTGGTGTTGAGCCAGTTTGGCCTTTTGTGGAGGTTGTGAAGAGGTTGTGTTGAATGTTGAATGATGGCTGGAGTACTTTCAGTGGAAACAGGATGCACCGGAGCTCAATTTTCATTGTCTGTGAATACTGTACATGTTATATTCTTGCTTTAGTTTAGGTTTTTTTTTAATCTTTATTAAGGCTACGTCCACACGTACACGGGTATTTTTGAAAACGGAGATTTTCCGTTTTCGTTTTAAAAAATAATCCCGTCCACACGTAAAGGCAGAAATGAAGGAAAACGCTGCTAGGAACATGCCAAAGCAACAGGTGGCGATATATTCCTAACCGTGCAGAAATGTTGGCCAATCAGAAGTCTAGAAGCCTCGGTGGGAAAAAGTAAACAAAGCTGGGGCATAGAAGCAGAACCGAGTCTTATGTGTGGAGGGACAGTAACTGTGTGTGTATATGTAAGCATTTAAACACTGCAGAGAGTACAATTAACAGTAATAGTATTGTAGAAATTCATTTCACTAAAACAATAACGTGGCGCACAGTGTGACGTCAAAAAATGAGCACACCTTTGACGCTGCGTTTTCTCCGTTTTTCTCGTCCACACGTAAATGCAAAAACGGAGTTTTCAAAAATATCCACCCTGGCCGGAGTTTTTAAAAATCTCCGTTTTCAGTGACCGAAAACGCCGTTTACGTGTGGACGAAAGGTGCAAACGCATAGAAAAATCTGCGTTTTCAAAAATACCCGGGTACGTGTGGACATAGCCTAAATTTATAAGATCTTCAAGCAGACTTTTTCCACTTTGGAAATGTGTTCCAACATGGGCAGTGTGTCAATTCCAAAGCAGCATTAGGCAAAAACACCACAGTTTTTTTAATTTCAGCTATCATAAGTAAATATATGCTGCTTTAATCTTGTTAATTTGTATCAAAGCTTCACTTAGGGCTTTATGAATCTATTTTCTGATTTTTATTTTATTTTTTTACACTAAGCAATTAACTGATGACTCCCTGGAAACACTTAGCACTTAGCATCAATAATTAAAATATCTATTAGTTGCTTCTAGCTGATGCAAAAAAGAAGCTTAAATCAAAGGCCACCTTTTCTTCCCCCCTCAGAAGAAGTTTGGCACATTCCTTTTAGTCAGTGAATTAAATATATATGGTAAAGCACAACCAACAATCCACCAGCCAGGTAGAAGAGCACAAGCAAGGCAAGCAAGCAATTAGAACTTAATGCTATAGCAAAGCTAAACGTATAAACAGCTGTAGTCAAGTTTCTATTTCAATTTAGAGAACATTTAGAACTCCTCTTTGGGTCATATGTTAATCTAAAAAATGTCTCTTTGTTTCCTCGCACATATCCCGTCTCCAGTTATCTTTTAAAGTTACTATAGCTGCACACACACTCCACTCCATGTTAACAAACTTGCACAAAAGCACTGCTACTGTCATGCTCAGCACACATAGCAAATAGCTTCTGTTCAGTCTCTCTGGTATCACTCTTCTTCACACGCTATCGGTCCACTGCACTCCGCTTCAACATGTCTCTGCACACCAGGCCTAACAGACCTTGAGTACAACCCGTCTGCGTATCACCCTGGTAGTGACAGTGGTCTCCTCATCGGAGTCGGACTCCTTCTCTCTAACACTCTCCTGATGAAGGCAGCCCAGCAGCAGAGTAATGTCAACGAGGCCAGAGTGTGTGGGATTCATATGGAAAGTTAACATATGATAGAAGAATTGGGCTAATCTCAGAGGTTAAATATTTTAAGCCCACATAACAACAGAAGGAGAATTATATAATATACAGTTAAAGACTTTTTCAAGGCTTCAAGACAAGATTCTCTGTGAAGGACCGATTCCTACCTGGACTTTGTGCTGGGACCTGTTGCCTCCGTCCTTGTCTCCTCTGCTTGGTCCCGCTGTGCTGCTGTCCTCCTGGGATTCCTTCCTCCTGGGCACCTTTTCCATCCCTTCCCTGGCTGCTTCAGTCTGACCTCCATTCTGTTTGTTGGTCTGAACCTGGGGCTCCTCTAGCGAATCAGCTAGACTGTCGGGGCTGGACGAGTTAAATAGATTTAGGCAAATACACCTGGGAGCAGAAAGACGTGACAATGAATTTCAAATAAAATCAAGTCCTACCTGCCCTTCTCAGAGCCCGGGCTGGGGCCAGGGGCTGCTGACTCCCCGATTGCGCCAGACGTCTCACTGCTCCTGCCTGGAACTGAATAAATGTCTTTTTCTGCTTTCCGTACTTGTTCAAGGATGGCATTCACAAGCTCCTCTGACACCTCCTCTTCCTCCATGCCCTCTTCCAGCTTTAAATCCTCCAGCAGACTCTGCAATCTCTCCTGCGTCATTTCCTCCTCCTCTTCTTCCTCCACTCCATTTCCAAGACCAGTGTCTGCGGTAGCCTTCTCTTTTACGGCCCCTCCCTGACTCTCCAAAACAAGATGGTCTCCTGCTTTTACTTCTTCTGTCTCCTTTCCTGATTGCTCTACCAACCGTCTGTCATTATCTGGCCTCTCTACACACACCAATCCTGTTTTTTCTTCAGTAAACATCTCAGTTTCTGCATCTTCAGGCCCAGCAATGAGTAGCTCTGTGGCAGTGGAGCCTGGACCCGGGGCCACTGTGAGGGGGTCGCTGCTGGAGGTGCTGGTGGTCTGAGTGAGAGAGAGGTCGCTAGGTCTAGCAAGCATGGACTTGTTATGGGACTCTACTAAAGGATCGCCCTCGCTAAAGAAGTCGTCTGAGCGCAGTGGGGTTGGGGGCACGTAGTTGAGGTCTGAGGGGGTTTGGAGCTCCAGATCTATATTGTCGTAGCCTGGGTGGATTGTAGGAGTACAGGATTAGAGGATAAGAGGATTGAAGAAAGGGTAAAGATAAAAAAAAGGGGGTTGGAAGAGGGAGGGAAGGAGAAGTAAAGTGGTGGAGGTGATGAAATGAGAAACATTTGAAACATTTAAAGGTAGCATCTGTTCAAAAGTCACAAGTGTAAGTGATTAGGTAGCAGAATAAGATGTAAACACAACTTTACATATTATAAAGTTATTTGTCGGTTTACACCCAGTGGTAACTTCCTGGGAACTGCACTTCTAGATTCTGCTTGTGGTATTTGTGACATTTGGTGGGTGAATTTTAGTATTCAGACATATATCAAATTGAAATAAGAAAAAAAATACATAATGCCTTTACCTTTAAAGACAATGGAGGCAAAGTATTACATCTGTATTTAATCTCAAATCACATACACATAGAGCAGACATGGAGCAATATTTACAGTGGAATTTGCCGGCTGAATGGGAGCCGCTGCCCCTTTAAGCTATAATTTAATCTTTGTGAACTGCTCAGAAACACATCTGGCTCTTTAGATGCTACACACACCTATACACATCTACAAAGGTCACAGTGTGCTTTCAGCTGATTTATTGCGACATATTTTTACAACTACGAGTTTAATTAGGACATACAGTTTGGAAATAAAAAGGATAAACACCCACATGCCCTTCATGTCTCTTCTGAACTAAAAACAGGCCATTCATCAGGTGTTCAGCTACTTTAAATGCACGATGTGTTGAGGATAGTTTGCACAATCAGTGTCCAGAGTGAGTTCATTAATCTACTTCTTCACTTAGAGGAAACATCTCTCCTGCTTTGTACACCATGCCATCTAAGACAGATATTTCTACACTTTTGTGGCTCTGGCTGCATTTCTCTCCGAATGTGTTGTGCCAGTACTGGATTGCTTCTTGCAGAACAAACCAGAGTTCAAACCAAAACTCTGGAATTTATTCCTGTGGATAAATGATAATGCTATTCCAGTTGTACTCGATCTGTAATATATACGAACATCAGATTTGTTGTGTTTAAATTTTGTTCTGCTGCCTCTAGAAGTAGAAAAATAATTAATAATTTCAAGTACTTTTAAATGACTTTTGAACCAGCCCTACCGAGTAGACATGACCACATCAAAAAGTGGTGGAAACAGAAATACACAAAATATAAAAATAAAACCAAAAACCTGGCATATACTGTTTATGTATCCTAAAATTGGCACTTGAGTTTTCTTTTTAAACCTACGTAGACTTAGACCCAGCCTCACTCAAATAAATGCAACATTAGTGAAGTTAGTGAGGCGGGAGACTTTAAAAGAAGCTGGACTTCGTTTTCAGTAATTAGGTCCGTTTATGAGCAAAAGCTTGAGAAGAGTTCAGGTAGCTTAGTTGTGCTGGTTCAAACAAAAGGCAGTGAGAAGCACGTAGGCCTCTAAATGTAAACCTCAGGAACTGAACGATCTCGCCTGAAGTAAGGAGGAACACCAGTAGGGAGGGGTGAGGATGGGGGAGATGGGGGAGGTGGAGATAGAGGATGGCGATTTTGAGGTGGAGAAGAGGATGAAGAGCAAGGACAGAGAGGAGGTGTAGAAGAGGGAGGAAGTAAAGGTGGAGAGGAGGCACATATTAAAGATGGAGAAGGAGAAGAAGGGACAGTAGCTGATAAGGTGTGAGGAGAGGCACAAGGGAGAGAAGATTCAGCAGATGTAGGAGAAGCAGAATGAGGAGGCGGTAAAAGGTGAAGAGTTGGGAGTGAGGAAGAAAGAGGAGGAAGGGGCTTGTAGAGGGCAGAGGGCAGAAAGTGAGGAGAGAAGAAAGAAGGGCAGCTAAAAGGACTTTGAGGGGAGGAGGGAAGAGGAGGGGAATAAGGCAGAGTGAAGAAGTGAGGGAGAACAGGGGCCACAGGCAGGAGGTAAACAGGAGGCGTGGAAGGGGGAGATGGGAAGAAAAAGACAGAGGAGGAAGAGAAAGTGTTGATATGTGTGGTTTGAACGGGTGGAGCGGAAGAAGAAAGGGAGGTGGTGTGCAGAGGGGAAGGCTGAGGCATTTGAGGACTTCTAAGACATTTTGGAGCTGTTGCAATTAGCAAGGTTCACAAGACACAGAACAAAAGGCACAGAACAAATGTTAGACAAACACTGGTTAGAAGACAGAACAAGGCATGTAAAAATAAAACAGGTCAAACACACAGACGATGAAGTGAAAATGTGACCGATGAAGGCTTAAAATCTACGAAGCTGCAGAAGCGAAGAGATTGAGCGTAGGACTCATCGGGTTGCTCATCTCAGCTGATAAGCAAGAAGAGGCACCATAGTCAGCAGGAGTATCATCTCTTTGGACCCTTCACCCCAGGGTAGTCAAATCATTTCAATAATTTTATCATTTTTTTTGCTGGAAAACTGAGATTTTACAGTCTAGGTTTAAAGAGGAGGAGATGTTTATGAAAAGAGAAAGGGCAAATGCTTGGAAATACTAAAAGTCTAGACTCTTCTAGTTCTAATACTAAAGTATGAGGTTTTGTGACCCTGTCCATAAAACCTGCATGTGCTGTTCTGTAGATCGCTCCATGAAAGTCCCATCCTTACCATGTGCACATGTGTCTCTGTGATGCGCACTGAATCTCCTCCAGTCTATCATAAAAATGTGTCTATCTCAAATCATTTAGGCAAAATGATTAAAGTTGCATCTCTCCTCACCAAACCAGATGAGGAGAGATGGTGATTTTGTTATTTCTTCCTTTTTAATCCACTATTTGCTGGTGAAACATGGCTTCCTCGAAGTTCCCCCATCAGAACTCGTCATCCTTTTAAAGGATGCCCGATCCTGTTCCCCAGGATCAATCTCACATCTGTGGTGAATCTTTTAATGTGAGCGGCCGACGCATTGTCAGCATTTATGCGTGTGCGTGGTGCAGTATGTCTTAATTACCTTGTGGTTGTGTCATATTTTTGGGGGGAGGCAAATACATTAGGTACTCAAATTTTTCCTGTTCTTTGTTCATTCATACCTGCTCTTTTGTCTCTAGATTGTAGGTGAAAAACTCAAAAGGTCATGTAGGCTCAATCTGCAAGTTTGAGGTTCATGCTGAAATCACAGTCAGCGGTCAGAACGACTTTCATGGAGCGATCTAAAAATGGCAGCCAGTTGAAAGCGGTCTAGTGGCGCACAAGGACGTGATGTCGAAATCTGATTAAGTTCAGATCAAGTATGGTTTGTGGACAAAGTTGCAGAACCTTCTGATAACACCTCATATCAGATTTCTTACTAAAAGGAAATTACACAGTATGTCACGTTGTTTAGACTGTTTCATGGGAAAAGATCCTGAATGTTTCACATCGAAAAGTTCAGAAGAATGGCCATGAGTCACATTCGCCAAACCAAACAATAACTTCTCAACCTTACAGTGATTTTTTTAAAGACTTGATAGTCTTTAAGGTTTGGTTTGGCAAATGTACAGTGGGTTAAATGAGCTTTACTGTTAGAGACTCCCCTGGAGCACTTTTATGCCATGGATAAGAGCGTCTGAAATGGGCCTTGACAGCAATTAGCTCTCAATGTCATCCAGCTTGCGCAGAGGCTGATAAGAGCGATCTTAAACTCTCACCAAAGAGCTGTAAGATTGCTATATTCCTCCACAACCTGTAGAAAGCTGTTAGTAATGACAGGCGGTGCTGTTCTAGTCTTATTCTACTCAACTGCAAGGGTGGGAGCAGAAGCTATGACTGGATCCTGAAGCTGCTGAGGTTAGCAAAAGGTAGCCATTGGTGGGAAGTAGCTGATTAGTGCTGCTCAGTAGACAAGGGCATTTGCTGTGGAAATTAGTCACTCAGAAGCAAGAGGAAGAGGAGGATGAAGAGGCAGGGAGTCTGCTGGTCTCAAAGCAGAGGAAGCTACAGTGGAGCGTAGAGGCTGGAGGCTCGGAGGAACCAGGAGATGACAGGTATCACATAGCTAACAGCAGTGACACAGAAGCATTAGTATACACTGTACACTTTGAAAAAAGGCGTTTCATTTTCAACTCATCTGTGAGTGTGGAACAGAGCACATCCAGATCGAAATGTGCAAGTCATCAAAAAATCAAAAAACACTTCTGGATGTGTTGAAAAGGCTTCGCCCATTTAAAGAGTGTTAGAAGTGTATTAATGTGAGTCAAGAACAACAGAGCAGGCAGCCCTTCACACAAAGCCATAGCCATGCATTTTGTTAATCTACTTAAGTCGGTTCCCCAAGAAATCATCTTTGCAAAAAGATCGCCTCAGCTCTGTTGTTATTCAAGGCAACAGGAACACCGATCCTTGTGTTAAGATGACTTCAAGAAAACCTAATTAGACAGACTGGAAATGAGACCATTTCAGAATTTTGTTTTAAAGTGCCAAAGCAGACTCTAAACTCGTCTACTGAATCCAGAGAAGAGCTTATTTGGCTTTACTTAGTGCGTATTATCTGCTTTTAAGTAAAGAACAGTAGTGGAAAGATTTATTTTATTACATTCATAGCAATGGTTCTGTAAAATCGATGGGAAAAAAGTTGGCATTGGATTTGGCGGCGGAAATTAATAATTAGTCATCATTACTCGTGCTAATCATGTTCCTTAAATAAAAACTGGCAGTCGGTTAATAGAGCTGAAGTAATAGCCAGGGACAAAAGACAGGCTAGAGAAATAAAAAGCATTATTACTGCTTTAACTGAAGACTGAATATAATTATGCTGTTTAATATTGTTATTGACTTTTACATGCTTCTCTTTTCAGTCCTTTGATACTATGTGGCGGTTGTTGAGTTGTCAAACGGATTGGCAGTCTTGAGCCTGCAGTGCTGCTCCCCGTATCCATCGCTTGGCTCTACCCCTGTTTTATGAAGCTTATGCTTAAGTCCAATAAGGAAGATCTGTAATCACTCATCTGCATTCCTGGGTGTTCAGCTTCGTTTCTGTTTACATGTTTACGCTTTCCCACACTGTCAATCTCAGTACTGACATCATTTCTCTAGTTCGATCATCTTCTCGTCATTCTACCTTTCAGGCTCTCTTTCATGCAACCCACCACCTCCCCATCTCCACCGCAGTCAGAGCTCTATTTAAGCCTCAGTTTTCATCTTCACTACCATCAGTGTCTAGACTCCAGGGAGTCCTGTCCTAAATCCATCACCGCTGGGATTTTCTTCTGCTATGATGGGTCATCAGAGTCTAATCGCCAAATACATCTTCCAAGTAATCTCTCCTTATTGAAATTTAGTTATCTAAAGATATATTAACAGTGTGTTTTAACTGTGGAAAACAGTCAAATTTATATAAAAAATAAAGCATTTTCCTTTGAAATGTATTTGAGAACATATCTGCAATGTGAGGAGGGAAACAGCACATTGTGGTAAAAGTTCTGAAATGGCCTTCAATGTGTCTGTCAGAGTCACAAACTGCTGCCATACTTCATTTTCATACAAGAGGAGAGAGAGAAATACAGAAGAGGGAGAGAAAAGGGTCTGCCATAGTGCTTAAAGCAAGCATGCCATTGTTAAAAATTGGTTGTTATGATTATGTTTTCATGTTTTCTCATGTCATGGCTGTGTTTAATTAATAAAAACACACATAAACATAACTATTGTTAAACCAAATTACAAAGCAGTGCCCTGCCCCATCTGAAAAAATCATTTCAAGATTTCAAGAAAATGCATTTCTCAGCGGGGACAGAGGCGGCATTCATTTCCTTCATCATGCTTTTGTACATCTGACAAAAACAATGAAACATACTAAAAGTTTCATGCACCCAAAAATGGTACAGAGTTTCCTGCGCTTAATCAAAATCAATAATATGGGAACGAATTTCTATCAATCTGTCACTTGTCATTACAGTTCCAAAGACTGAGTGCTATGAACGAATTGCACTGGCCTGTGTTGGTGAACGAACAAGCTGACTGCTCAATAAACACGGCTCCAGTGCGTTTACTACCTGACGGTCCATTATCTGACATGAACTCAATGAACCTGCTGGAGCATTCATTCACTTTGGTCATTAACTTCCACAGTTTAGTCAAGCCTGATTGGTTGAATATTTATTTACGCAGTCATGTCCGACTGCCTCTGGCTGAGAGAGGTGGTGAAGAAGGGTGAAGGGATAGACTGAGAGATAGACTGAGTTCAGCTAGGGTGGGCTACACTTTACCATCGGACTGATCCGGGAATACTGCGTTATCATCGGCAAAGCAGCGTGTGCCTGAAATGTTACCGTAGTCAAATATGGGCCCTTCCAGCAAAGTCACAATATCCAACCGATTGATCTTAGTCAGCACCGCGGTTAAAGCATCCGCTGGGGAGGAGAGAGACAGGAATTACTTCATAAGGTGATGTTGTGGCATCGCAAACATCCATAATGTCCTTTTATTGATTCGTTTTATCATAAACCAGCAACTGAAATATATATGAGTATGAATTACTGCAGCCATATCTACTTCTGTACTTACTTGTGGCATTTTTACCGTCCCTGTGCACCCATTTCTTTAGGAGCATGAAGCTCTGTGCCGTCAGGGAATTGGGGTTTTCCACTCTGATCAAGTTGATCTCATCCACAGAGAAATCCAGCTCCCTGGCCAGCTCTGTAACAGCAGCATATAGATAGCTGAATTGCAGGGCTGGAGTTCCACAACAGGACATTTCTGCAGCGCCATTATTGACCACCAAAGTTACATGTTTTGTTTTATCTGGTCTGTGGGCTACGCTTACTCATGCTCGTGTTAGTCTTTTTTGTTTCTCTCTTTCTTGTTCCCTCTTTTTAACCAGTCAGCATTCAACCTATGCACAACATCATCCATGTCAAGCTGACACAACGTGTTGTTGGTTTTCTGGAGAACTGCCTGCAAGCACGATGCCACTGCCATTCCCAGCATTTACACCTGTGGTATGAATGTGGGTGGTGTGCTTCTGTTGCTCTGCAGTTTTGCAGCATCTGATGCCATCAGTGCCATGCATCGCTTCCTTCTTTTTTGTAAAGTTAAATCATTGTGAGACAATAGCTGATTATTTCACTTTATCACTATTTACTGGCATGCATGCCAAAGCCTGCTCAAACGTGAGTAGAACTCATACTACAAACAGAAAGCAGACAGAAAACGTGTCCCTAGCTTCCAGATCTGGCATGTTCATATGAAGATATCTGTTTATAGAGATTGCTCTCCAGTTGATAAATCTGACAGTATCGTGCCTAACAAAGGGAAATGTGTAGAAATGCAAAAACAAACGCAGCAACAGTATTTAGCTAGAAAATGCGTGTGGCAAAAGTGGCATTTTGAATTAGTTTTCATGTTTGCACCACTTACATCTGATCTGGGCCCATGTTACAGGTTACACTTGATTGCCTACAAAGCAGGAGATGTGCTGATGCACTGATTAAACTGCAGCACCGAAATGAATTACTGCCAAACAAATGTGTCAGACACAGTCTGCAGCTAATGAAGGACTAGAATTACGACTATAAATCTAATGTTCAGCTGGTCTGATGGTTCACTGCAGCTCTGCAATTGGAACACACATTAAATATGGATTAGATTCCTTCTCTCAGCTGGGCACTCATTCAGCGGACATGCGTTCGCAGTGCACTCACAGCCAGTCGTACAAATGCTGGTAGGCGTGGGGAAAGTGCTGCAGTGCAGGCGGCCGCAGGGGCCACGCCCGAATCGCTGCTCAAGTAAAATATACACCTGCTATTCCTCTAAAAATACACTCAAATATAAAGATGTATCAAAGCGTTATGCTCCTTAAAATCAATGAAGCTTTTATTGCTTTATATATTTTCTTCACCGTTTCAAATCCTAGTATCTCCTACATGTATTCAGCAGTTAAGGATCTTCAAAATTTGAAAAACATCCAAACATGAGATGTTTTTTAGTTATTTTTTGTTATATGCTATGTACTATAGCACTGTTATGTGGCTATAAATATCACTGCAGTACTGCTCAGTTGTGACATTTTTACAGTATACGTCCACCAGGTGGCAACAAACCCTTAAAAACTGACACATAGAGTCCGTTTCAGTCCAGATCATTCCTTCAGCCTTAAAAATTTTCCCATTTTATGATAATCATTTTACTTACATCACTTTGTGGTTCTGTTTGGCTTAATTTTTACACAATGTGAAAGTAAACAAACAAACAAAAAACGGAGATGTGTTCAGACTCACCAGTCCAACTGAGTCCAAGGTGGTCAGCTACTATCGCCATGCGGAGGTCTGTTCTCTCACAGGGACTGTGAGGGCCTGTGCAAGGAAGCAAGGAACGGTAGGGTACAAACAGTTAGTGTGATGTAATGACAGAAATTTCCAAATGAATCACATGTGGTTCTCAGTGAGAGACACACACAGAGACTCAGAGAATGTAATGAAAGAAACAGATTGGGATTGTGAACTTTAAGTTTGTCTGTTTTGGACCTTTCACCTTGATGTAACCTGCTATATAAATACTTAATGAACATTTGTTTTTAATGCAGTGTTTATATTAAACCAAACAAAGAAAGACCAACTTTAGCTCACTGTCCCATGTCCCACTTATAAGAAAAAAAGAGATTTTCTGGCCTGACAAACCTCAACGTTCTGTTAAGAAACTAAATGCTTATTTAGGATTTTTTCTGCTCTTTTGATGAAAACTGGATGAGAAGGAATCCAATACTATCTGTCTGTTTGGTATTAATTTACTCAAAGTCCATAGTTTACTTAGCTTAACACAAAACCTACCACAATTGCTGAAGCTCTCCAATGAGATGTTTTAAGGGCTATATTCTACAGCTTTTTCATTTCATTTCCAGACCTTGTGTGGGCCTCCACATCATCTGTACCCAGGGATGGGAAACATTTGCACAGTTTTGATTATGCAACCATTAAAAGAAGTAACTCTAATGATATCTACATTTAAAAAGAAGTATTAAAACGTACAACTATAATGAAGCATTAATTGATTACATTTTGATCAGTTCTTTAAAATATGACAACTTTACAATTAGATGCACCCTTCATTCCAACCTGTCGTGGCAGATGGCTCCTCCTCACTGAACTGCTTCTACTCTGAGGTTTCTTTCGGGCAAAAGGGAGTTTTACCTTCCCACTGTTGCCAAATGCTTTTTCATAGGGGGTCGGCTGATTGTTGGGATTTTCTCTGTATTACTGTAGAGTCTTTACCTTATTATGCAAAGTGCATTGAGGCAAATTCAACTTTGAACCACTCAAATTTCTTTTTGCGAGGACAGAAGATGCTCCTTGCTGGCCAATAGAAGGAATGCAGGTGTCAAGCCCTTCCACACTGACAATACTTTGCAGACCTGTTCTTTTATATTCAGTTTATTTTCTTTAGTTCAGTGTGCTAAATATTAGGTCTTAATGTAACCGAATCATTATATTAACAACTTTTAGGCCTACGGGTGGCTGATAACATCAAGGGGAATCAAAGATTTGAGAATCTGTGAGGCCAGAAAAATCGTCAATGACATTTTTACACTAATAAGTTTGATATTTAGTAGTATTAGTTTCTGTAATTAGAGTTCAGACTATCACATAACTAACCACAAACAATCTACCATCAAGCAACATTCCCACTCACCGATAAAAACAATTCATAGCTTAAACTTGAAATCAAAAGCAATCTAGCTACAACAAAGTGCCAGGGGCTGACTACACTGACATGCCCTTGTGTAGCTGTCATTCAAGTGATTGTCAAGTTCAGCCGATGTATTGTTTTCACAGTGATTTCACGGAGCAAAAGTACCACCAAACATATCTACAAACCAGGCAAGCAGATCAAAACAAACACACCTTCATAATTCCCCAAAACAGTCTAGATCTCAGACACATCTAGAGTGGAGGTGAGTGCTGTGGTGTTGTGTCATGTGGGTAGGTGGAAAGCTAACTTTGTCTTATTGTGAAAGAAATGTACACTCACAAACTTGGCCTCCCAGAGGTGCTTTTGCAACCATTTATGACAACTAAAAGGTGCTTCCTGATACTGAAATTTGCTTGTACCGGTTTCTATCCAAAGACCTCGCTTTTATAAAGCTCTGTCCACCAGAACAGTACTTCTATGATGTTATTAAGTGGTATCCTGTTTCCTAAAAGGATTAAAACCTTAAATTATGTGAAAGTCTTCTGCTCTACCGACAGATTCTCCATGTTGTAGCCTCTATCTGAACAAATCAGACAGCACAGGACACATAAAAAGAATGACAGGAAGAAGAAATGACGGCTACATTACAAAGTCACATCACAAGCACCCACAACAGCTGCATGCATCTCATAGAGAGAAGGGTAAAGTATAACAAGTTTTTAGAAAGAGTTTACAAACTAGTCTCGTTCTCCGTGACAGGAGCGGGGATTGGTTGATCAACCTGACTCCCTTCCTCCTTCTGCTCTTGCTCCTCCCCTCCAAGTGTCCGCCTACTTTTCCTCATGCTCCTCCTCATCCTCTCACTGCTGGCCTGCTCAACCTCAGCTCTCACATCTATAGGAGATGATGTTGATGTAGTGGTGCTGGTGGAGGTGGAGGTAGAGGTGCGTGAAGGGCAGGAACTTCTAGAAGCTCTAGATGGTTGTGACAAGGAAGTGTTCCTGGTAATGCTGAGGCTGCAGCTCTCTTCGTCCTCAGTGGCCAGTGTTTTCCCCTCTAACTTTGCTTCAGCCTCCTTGGAAATGGTTTTGTCCAAAGACTTGACTATCTGGCTACTGACAGACTTTGCTTTGAAACATTTTGACACTGAGCTGTTCTTTTTCCCCATCTCTTTTGTTGTACTTCTACTGGCGGTTTTTATTAAAATGGGTTTGCTTTTACTTAGCTGCTTACCATCCCTGGCAGAGTTATTGCTCCTACCCCTAACTGTAGATTTAGTACTGACCTGCTTCTGCTCTTGCAAATAAGAAGGGTATTTAATGGCTTTTAATACTGGAATTTTCGACCTTGGTAATAAAGTCTTAAAAGGATCTAATCGTTCCCTGATTTTAAGTAGTCCACGTTTCCTAAGTAGGACTTTATCATTTTTTTGTGACTTGTCTTTCGTCACTGGCTGACTATGACTGCATAGTTTTTGGCAGGGTACCCTCAGCGGTAACCTGGACTTGAATATCTGGCTTTTGACCTTTTTGGCTTCAGTGTTTATTATTGCTACATTAGAACAACCCCTGCCTTCACTTCTGCTTTCATCTAACTGGCTGAAGGAAGCTTCGATCCTGCTGACCTCTTGCAGAGTGGATCTTAAAGAGGACAACACATTGTACATGACACTGCCAGTCTGAAAGACATCTGAATGGCACTCTGGGATATTGCTACTGATATTGTCGCTCGATGTTTGCAAACTTCTAATCTGTTGCGAAGGTGCAGAAGAATAATCTGTGCTTTGGTAAACTGTGTTTTGAAACTCCGAGGTCCATGCCAAATTATCCGTCTGTTTGGACCTATCTGGAGTAATGTTTGATGCACAAAAATTAAAATAATCTGTGTCATTTGATGTTGCATGGTAAAAACTATCTACATTTCCCCCTGAGGTTTTGTCTTTACAATGATCAAAGGTGCTTGGTGTTCCACTTTTAGCCGTGCTATTTGAGGCACTGGATGTTTTATCAGATGAAAGGTTGAATTCAGTTCTAAAAGTGGAGAATTTAGGCTTGGTGTTACAGGATGAGTTTGTGCATGTGCTATAACTGCTAGCCTGATTTGATATTTCTAGTTGGACAGTAGTAGTCTGAATGGGTACATGGGGGACTGAGAAGGTATTTGTGGGTTCCTGAATATAAAACTGCTCCCTCCCATCTACTTCAGTGTCCCTGACCCTGTACCTGCCCGCCGCGTAATAATGCTCACCAATCTGAAAAAACTGGAGCCTCTCCTCCACCATGTCCCTCTTGCTCATGTCAATCGCACCACTGCGTGTCATCTCAAACATCTTCCCTTCATGGAAGGGGAATGGATTTGGCTCGCTCGTCGGCGTGCTATCATCCGTTGGAGTTCGGGCTGGGGTAGTGTCTGGTGTTGTGGCCTGGGACTGGTCGTCGACTGCCAGTCCAAAAGGCTTAGGCTCACCATTGTTTCCCCGTGTCCCTCCCATATCAACGACTTCTTCTCCACCTTTACTGGGCCAAGGGTCAAAGTCCAGCCCTTTGGTGGCAACAGTCTTAAAAGGAGAATTAAACTCCTCTTCTATCTTATAACTAAAGTAAGTGTCTGAAAACCCCTCTTTGTCTGAATGTTTTTGTTCCTGAATTTTAGCTCCATCTTTACTAACACCATCAGTCTTTTCACCATTTGAGGGTATCTCTTTAACAAAAATATCCTTTTGACATTCCTCTGGGGTTTTTTCCTCTTCAATAACCTCCAGTTTAGTCTGGGGAAAAGAGCGATCAGAGGACCTAAATGTATCTGTTGCCCAGACATCTCTCCGGCTGTCTGGAAGACCAAACAGCCGTAAGTCTGCCTGCTCGCACAGGCCATCATCCTCATCTTGGAGTTCATATCCATCGAGGGAGTCTATTTCTGTCGCATCAGTGTCATGGGAAAATTCAGCCGTGGTAGCAATTGAACAGTCTGTAATTGACTGGTCATTTCCATTTTGTTCACATTCATAGTCCTCTCCTTTGCCATTTGAAACTTTTGAACCATTACTAGAACCATTAGTGCCATTGGTGCCACCATTGGGCCCATTTCCATTTTTGTCATGTTTTTTTGATTTAGATGCCTTTTCCTTCTCTTTCTTTTTGTCCTCCTCTTCAGAAACTTTAGAAGTGAATTTCTTGCAAGGAATGGGTTGGAAGATTGATTCATCATCCTCTTCATCAGCATTTGACTGACTGTCATCTGCCTCAGGGGGCACTGGGGATGGGGGCTGTATTCGTATAATTGGCTCGACCAGGAAATGCTTGTCATGTTCTTCCTGCAAATTCACCTCCATCATTTCCGTCTCGGTCTCGGAAGAAGCACAGGAACCTTTTCTCTCTGGGTCTGACATTTCTGAACTTGAGTCCAGAGGAGGAGGGGGAGGGAACTCAATATATGCAATACCTTTGTCTTTTGATGCTTGTTGCTTCTCCTGTCCTGTTATTTCGTCATGCATGCCAGTGACTCTTTCATGTTGGTTTAAATTGCTGACGCTCAACTCGTGTTGATTATCAGTTTTTATTTCTTCCTTATTGGCATTAGCTATGTCTGCTTGGGTAGAGTAAATACTGGTTTTACTTTCTGGTAGGGCCTCTTTAAAAGAGAAAACCTTGCCCTGGTCATCTCCCTCTGATTCCTCAGATACCTCCATGATGGGGCTTGGTTTCCCTGGCAAGAATCCCATAAAGCCATCAGGGGTCCTGCATGTGAGATCATAGCTAACCTCCTCCGAGCTGGGAGTCTCTGGTGTAATGGGACTTTTTCCCGAGCTGTCAAAGAAAGAAACCTGCTCTAGCGTGTCATCATCTGGGCTTATGGGGCTTAGAGCTAAGTTTGATTTTTGTTTGACATTGTACAGTGCTCCTTTAGCTTCCCTCTCTGCCTGTCTACCCACCTGAACCCCAACATAAACAGGTAATGTTTTTATGCCCTTGAAGTTCTCTCTGGTTGTTGTAGCAGCTGGAGGTGTAATGGCTTTCTCCAACATTTCTCTGGGGCTAGGAAGGTTATTGGAATTTGAATCTTTGGGTGCATTATCAAGAATTTCAAAGGTCAGATCTGTTTTGGCTGGGACTGTCTCATGACTTTGTACTTTGGTTTTAGGTAGTGTTGGTATCTGTGAGGGTCTAGTTATTGTTGGTTTCTTAGTGAGGTCATTATCTAAAGAGAGGGATGTATTTCTAACAGGAATTTGAGATTCTGTCTTTTTTCTAAGATTTTTATTTAGTGTTTCCTCTGCATCCTTTTTGAATAGCTCAGTTATAATTTCTTTGGAAGCACTTTCACTTTTTGTAACTTGTTGGTATTTTTTACTGTCAGTGGCTTTTTCTGGAATTTTAGCACTGTCAGGATTTATAGGTGATTGAGCTTTCTGACTTTTATTGCTTTCTTTAATTGGCTGAGTTGCACTGGATGGCCTATCCTTCCCTTTAGTGCTTACTTTGTCTGTCTTTGTTTCACTGATTTGTACAGAGGCATCTGGGATGTTTTTGTTAGGTGGCTTGTCTAGTTTGGGGACTTTTGGGCATGCTGATATCAAACCAGGTTTACTTCCATTTTTGTCCTTCTCAGCATCCTTTTTTGGGCTTACTTCTTCTGAAGTTTCAGATGCTTTTGACACTTTTCCTCCTGCAAAAAACTGATAAACGGGAAGTTTGCTCTCCTGCAATTTCTTTATTGACGGTTTTGGCTGTACTGGAGGAGGAATTTTGGCTGGACTAGACTGACTTTGACTAACTTTTTGAGCCTCCAATTCAAACTTCTTTCTCACTTCACTCACTTTGGATGTTGATTTTACATGAGCAGGAGAGGAGGGTTCAGACACACAGGACTTTGTCTGTTGTTTGATTTTATCCTCACTAGTATGAGAGAGAACAGTTTTCTGTGGGCTGCTTGGTAGACTAGAGCTTTTCTTTTCAGCTGCTGTGGTGCTGCCAAACATTTTACCAACTGAAGGCTCCCTGAGTTTGCTTTTACTGAACACCTCTTCTGCTTTGGGTTTCTGCTGGGTTTTCTCTGGGCTGCTGCTGGGTGAGCTAGGCCAGGACCTGGGATCCTTGAGCTCTCGCTTTATAGGTTTTTTCTCAGGAGACTGAAGCTCATCATTGAGCTTTTCCGTTTTATCACGGAAGAACTGTGAGACCTCACTGAGTTTTTCTTCAGCTTCCTTTACAGTTTGGTCCACCCTATCCTCATAAATTAACTTATCCCTGCTCCTGTCATGTTTATCCTCTGTAAAACGCATCCAAACTGCATGTTTAGGGCTGCCCTGTTCTGTGGAGTAATGGAGCACTGTTACCTTATCAAACTGAGATGGATCATCCCTGTGCAGGAATTTAGCAGATTTAGGAGACCCATCTTTTGATGACTTTGAGACAAACTCTCTTTTGGGGCTTCCTTGCTGTTGACTTGCACCCTCAGTGCTACGGCTACTACTTTCTTCAGTACCCAGGTGGCGGATTTTGTCACAAAACAGTGCTGAATCCTCTGTGTCAGAGTGGCTCAGTGATGCCGCATCAAGTTTTTCAGAGAGAAGCATTTTCTCAGCAAACCTGTACGACTCGCCTCGGATCTCTGATAGCTCATCATCACAGTATTCTATGGACTGCTGGCTCAAAAATTTAAGTGCTTTATATGAATCATCTGCTATGAGTTGAGCAGAACTCGGACGACTGTCTTCTTCCTGTGACACCGGAGTATTAACACGAGATGTTTCCAGAAAGGTGGGCAGGGATTCTTCAACAGCAAGCTCCTCTTCTTCTTGTTGGGCTTCATCATAATCAGTCAGTTCCTTTATCCCCCGATCACCTTTGTAAACATAAAGCTCGGGGTGTTTCTTGGTTTCCCTGATAATGACCTCAGTCGGTTCTGCAGTGCTGTGGCCCTTCTCAATATGAACCTCAATTATCCTTTCAACTTTGGGTTTGGATTTAACATCTCTGTCAAGAAATCTAGGAGTGAGCTCATCACCTTTGACAGAATCCTGGCTAGCTTTGTGTTCAAAAAGGCCTGCGAAATCTTTAGACGGATCCCTACCTGACTGGAAAGCTTTCATGATATCTCTAACTGACATTGCCTCCTCTAACATCTCTGCACCATCAGTCAGTTGGGGCTTATGATAGACCATTCTGGTAGTAGTAGTAATGTGGGTTTCCTCTTTAAGACACATGCTTTTCATTGAGTCATCTTCGGGCATTTTCATCTGTAGGGCTTTGCTGGAGCTTGCTGAAATTGCTTCAGGTGGTTCTATGGCAGGGAGAGCAGTTGCAGCCTCTTCCATTAGTCCAGGCTCACAAAGCTCGTCAGGCTGCTCATAGCTCCTAATATGGACTACTTCAGTCCTGGTCTCTGTTACGCAGGGGGGGATAGGGGAATCTGTGAATAAAGGCTTAGGTCCTGTGCTCTCTGCACTTTGGGGAGCAGAGGGTGTCTTTTCACTCCTGGTCTCAAACCCACTGTCTGACAGAGGACTCTTATCCTGCTCATGAGACAGATCCTCTGGCGATTCCAATATAGTGTCCGGCCCTTGATATGACTCAGCAAGTTTGCTTAGGTCCTTCTCTGAGGGAGATCTGAGCATGCCTGAAACTGGCGGAGGCATTTTGAGTTTGTGCTCCTGTATTGACATGGATGGCTTGAGAACACGTTTCTGTTTCTCTTCCCCATCTCTTTTTGCCTCTTCCTCATACTTACATTTCAGCTCTGCCATTTTTGAGAGAGAGCTAGCACCGATATCATTTGTTAAAAAGTCTACTACTTTAGCCAAGTCTAACTCTTTGCTTGACTGGTGCTTAAGTAAAAGTGTGTGTTCGTCAAAAGGAGGGTAATAGTCTGAGATGGCACTTCTTTGTGCCTCTTCAATCTCATCTTTGGAAAATTCTTCCCATTCGTCCTCTGAGGCTCTTTCTTTAGCTTCACCAATGATATCTTTCTGTAATATCTCACTGACTTTGACTAAATCTTCTTTTACTTTCTCCACTAGAGTATATGGCTCCTCTTCCTCTAACTTAGTCTCTTTGGGAGTGCCAGTATGTGAGGTTTGGACAGTTTTAGCTGCAGTCTGTGTGTCTGTCTGCAGAATAGCTGTCATCCTAATCAGATCTTGTTTCATGTCTGCTACATCTTTCAATATCTCCTGGTTAGAAGCTGCAGTCGGGTGGATAATGGGTGGTGTAATAAATGGAGGGGATTTTAACTGGGAATTTATTTTTGTTGTAGTAATACAGGAAGACAAAGAGGAAGATGGAGATGATGAGGTGCGAGAGGAGTCGGGAAGAGCCATCTTAAGAGACCCAGGTCCTGGTTTGGCAGGGGTCTCTGGGATGACATTAACCAGTGAATAGACAGGCACAGTCATTGTATTAGACAATGCCGTGTTTGGGGAGGCAGCTACAGATCTCAGAGAACCATAAGCAGAGCTTGCTGTTGCAGATCTACGCGAGGACGACAGTGACTTAAGAGTGCCATAGCCTGAGACAGAGTACGAGTCTATAGCCTCATTTATGGCTGCACTGACACCAGAGGTTGCTGCCTGGGTGGTGGCCAGGATCCTCTCTTGAAGGCTGCTACTTCTCTCTGAAATAAGGCGTGAAGAAGGGGAGGATGGAGTGGACGAAGAGGATGGATATTTTACAGGTGAGACAGATCCATTCATCATGGACAATTCTGAAGAAGCAATGGTTGTTTGGCCACCGGAAGAGAGAGATGAGATGGATGTCCTCCCTCCACGGGATGAGAGTGTTGAGTCTACAGAAGTTTTCAAAGAGGACAGACTGGAGATGCTTTTAACAGAAGACAGGGTATGCGCCCCTGCATCTGTCACAACTGTGGACCCAAGGGCAGTTTTAAAAGGTAGATTAGAACTGTACATGCTGTACGATGTCTTTGGTGATGCTGTAGAAGGAACAGGAGCTGGAGACCTTTCTGGTATATAACCATTGGGCATTGAGTGAAGTGGAGAAGTCCTTGATGTATATGCTGAAGCAAGACTTTTGATAGAAGCTGGATCAGTGGCAGGTTTGCATGGACTTCCAGAGGACACAAGGCTGGTAGATCCCTGGACAGGGTACTGACCCTGCTGGACTACAGTTTTAATGGGTGAGGGCATAGTCCTGTAAGAACGGATGGGGGATGAGGACGCTATGTCACTGGCAGATTTGACTGGGGATGACAGGGCAAGTGCTGGTGGAACTTTTATAGTTGTGGGACATGCAGCTGATGGGGCTGAGAGGGGCCAAGTAGATTTCAGTGGAGAAGCAGCTGGTGAGGCTGCCGGTGAATCGGTAGAGATGAGGGCACCCCCCATTCCGACGGGCCTTGTTTGGCCAGGGACGGTAATAGGAGCAGTCGACCATGGTGGGCAAGGTCTGGTTGGAAAGATAGGTTTGTGAGGGTAACCAGCAGGCAATGCTCTTGTTGCTGCGCTTCGTTCAACTGCTGTTTCTTCAGGTGAATTCATAGAAACAATGATGAAGAAGGAATGGCAAAAAAATAACAACAAAAATGCAGAACAGTAAAGATAAACAGAAAATCATGTTGGGGAAGGTAAAGGAGAAAAAAATGTGAAAGAAGAGGAGATCAGAGGAGGAAGAGTTGGTCAGTAAAACAGTCCTAGTATTAAATAAGGAACAATAACAGTTACATGAGGTAAGAAATTTAATTACAGACTAAAGATGGCGTAAAAAAAAACAGTTGTGTTCCTGTGTGATTTCTGTTTGGCAGATGAATCAAAAAACAGCAAAAACAACAGAAGAAACAAACAGAAGAGAGCGCACACAGCAGCAAAGTAAATTTCCAAAGACAATGGCGTAGACCAACAACTGACAACAGAAAAAATGGCAAGACAAATGCACCAGGATAAGCACAAAAACAACTTCTCTCTTTGGACTTTAGAAACTCTAATATCAACATTTGGGTACTGGCTCTAATTTCAATCCGCTTTTTTAAGTGCCTTTTATCTGTTTGGTCCAAAAAGTACATGATGACAGATTCCTCAGACAATTTAGAAACTGTGATCCAACAGAGCCAATGGCTGTTGAAGGTTCCATTTTCATTTTCTCTTAAAACAAATATGACAAAATGTGTTTTCCAAGACTAAAGTTTTGGCCCATTTTGTCATGCAGCATCAAATTGGTGACAAGCAAAGACTGTGGTAAAACTTAAAATAAACACCTGAAAGAAAGCCAAACTCAAGACCTCTGACATGCATTTTTGTCCCACACAAAACTGCTTCTTCATCACAAAGCCAAAAAGAGCTTTAAACTCAGAGGGGACAAATGAAATACAGAAAATTTTTTACTTTGACCTCCATCCAAAATGCCTATTACCATGGTGCTGGTAAGTCAAAGAAAAAAATTTGACTTGTATAACACAGCAGTGGAAATCAACCCAGAAGAACAACAACTCACAATGTGGGCAAGCATGGCACAGAAACTCAAAACCACTTACTGACCCATGCAAAAATATATACCACTTTGTAAACAAGCATGTGGACAGTGCGTGTCATGTAGGATGAGAAATAATGCATTTGCACATTAAATAAGTCACACCGATCTACATATCGATTTTACAGGTTAATTAAAGCTGTTAATTAACTAACTTATCCACGAAACTTGGCATAATTAAATTCATTACAGGGTTTGTTAGTGAAGATGTCAAACTCACTCAGTGCAGGCTCGGCCAGATAGCTGTAGCGCTTACGTAAGGCTAGGGATGCAAAGGTATGACGTTGTCGATCTGGCTTTTCAGTCTGCAACAATAGCAAACAACACAAAAACCTATCAGTTCTAGGTCACCCTACATTGACTATTGCTGCCAAATGAGCAACAACTGGACCTTGCAATGTCAAATTAAAGCAAACCCTTCAGTCTGCACTGACATTAAATACAAAGCCCATATATGACACCAACAACAACTCCTTTAAGAGTATTCAAGAGGTTTTAATCTTCTATTTAGGAAGTGCTAATACTATTTAGATTAAATGTTACTTATGCCAAGCTAGTCTTTTAGCTTGAGTTTGTCAAGCTAAGCCTACAAACTATCTACTGCATGTACTTAAAAATGAAAATAATGAGTTTGGAGCTAGTGTTAATACATGCTAAATCTTAAGAACAAGTAAACTCTAGAGCCATTTGTATCACATACTATAGAACGCAAGGGATAAGGAGTGGACACAAGACAAGTAGTTTTTCATTTCTACCATATATCATGCAAAACTGAGCAGCTAAAAGTTGCTTTGAAGAAGCTTGTAATGCCCTTATAGAAGCGGAAAAAAATAAGGCTATGAAGAGCAGAGCAGGGCCACTATAGGTCTAGCGCAGAGGACAGCACAGGGTGGGGAGGGTGTGGTTTACCTCATCCTCGGCATCTGACTCCGTTTCCTGGTTCCCAAGATGCATTGCAGGAACAGGGGGAGTAACATAATGGAAAGCAGGGGGAAAAGAAACAGGGGGTGAAAAAGGAGTGATTGACAGAAGCTCCAACTCAGAAGAGAGCCACTTAAGCAAAGGAAAAAGCAAAAACCAAAAAAATAAAAACAGACCAAACAAAAAAAAAAGAGCATAAAGCGCCAACATTCAGCAGCAAAATGAAGCCACGAAAAGCCAGCCTGATAACTAAAAACCATTGCACACAAGCCCTCAGCCAAAATCAAAAGGCGAGTAGGAACAAAATGAAACAGCCAATGACAAGAATCCACTGTAGATGTAACCGATATACACAGAGAGAAGCTTTAAACAGATAAAAGACACAGTGGCGGCAATTTGGCCAAAGTCTTTCTGTCTTTCATCTATCCGGGGCTGAAACTACCCTAACCATGAATATGGTTATGGATGTGACAACAGAGAATGGTGGCTGTATGCTACCTTACCTTTTTCACTGCGGGAAGCGTGATGTTCAGGTTGCACACGGCAGTTTGTGGAAGGCCTTTCATGATCTTACATTCTTTCAGGAAAGTCAGACGACCACACGGCTCTTGACTGGGATCTCTGACCTACAGTGAGAAAATGTTTCTTTTTGAACTCCTTTCTTTTACAATGTGGTGGTTACTGCAGATTTACTTTAATATAAATATATATACATTTTTTTTAATCAGCACTAGGGTATTAGTGGTATATACTTTATTTGCCTTTATGCCTAGAAACTATCTACAAACAGGCCAAAATTGCCCATTTTTACCTTGTATGCACCTAGAACACCTTATAAAGGAATCTTATCATTTTATTTTCACAAAAACACATAATTAAATACACAAAATGTTCACATCCAATGGGAGGAGGAGTAGAAATGGGGATCGGGATGGTCCATGATCTGTGGGGGAATCTCTTTTTGTGTCAACTGGTGCAAATTCATGTGAATTTTCCTCGATTTGCATCTTTGCATTTCAATATACTTCCACCTGACCAAAGGTTCATCAGTAGCCTTCCAGGATTGACCCCTGGAAGTCTAATGGATATGCCAACACTCAAGAAATTCTAACCAAACTCATGAAAGCTTATTCATAAATTCAGTAAAAAAAAAAAGATTTGTATTCACTATTCCTGGGTGTTTGGGCTTCGCTTCAACTTTCCAACAATTTTGTTTCTCAATTTTTAATTTTACATCTGCTATTTATGAGCCAATCAGCCTCTGTTTGTGCCCTTTAAATCTCAGTGCTCATCTGTCATTCTGCTTTCAACTCTTTCATTTATGTGACCTTTATCTCCACCTTATCATGGTCGCATCACCTTTGTTCACCTGTCCACCTCCTTCATCTACACCACCGATTGAAACCATGTTACATCAGATGGAGGAAAGATGCTAAGAAATAGAATGTAACGTAAAAAATAGTCACACTTTTCTGCTTTAGTACTGTTCATTTTTGTTACAGTGATGTGGTAAAATAATTAACACAGAAGTGTAGTTTTAACATAAATGATGTGCAAAATGACACAAGAAGAATGATTCATTTAACGACTTTAGCCAGAGAATAGGAACTGGGTTTTGAATCTGAATAAGAGCAGTAAAGGCAGTAAACAACAATAGAACTAACTTAACCATTACTGCAGCTTTTACCCTGTATTTGGACTGCACTAAGCCAACATTGTATTCTAGCCTAGCCAAAAGGTGCTGGTGGTGCTGGAGCACATGTTAAGGTACCTTGACGCAGAAAGGCAGACGGTTCTCCTTGAAGGCGTAGAAGTTAAGAACTAACTGCTGACCAGCTTTGGTCAGGGGAGCCAAGTTCCCGTAACAATCCACATATATAGGCCGGCCCTCCAGAACCTGAATAAAACAAACAGCATTCATAGTTAACATAAAAATAGAAAACAAATTTACAAGAATAGAGATAAAGAAATGTTTCTGTGATAAAGTGTTAAGCACTGAAACTGACTGCACGCTGTCAGACGTTTCAAAAACCTAATGCAGCAATAAATCTACATTTATTTTTAGTTAACTAAGGAGTGCAAAATTAAATCTTATTTTCTTCCAGTTGATCAAACTATTAAATCCCTTCATTTCTTAACTTTATTCATTTTGTTTTATTCGATTATGTTGTCCTTATCACCACCCTCAGCAGCATTTCCCATTTTCTTTCTAATTTCCCTAATGCTCTAGACATGTGTGTAGATCCAGATTATAATAACCTCGTAGAATAATTATAATGCTTTCATCATAATCATTGACACGTTCCAAAAAGTATAAATTTACAGATAACAAAATATTCCATAATAGATTAAAGTGTACTACGAGTTATACTTGATGGGACTTGGGGAATAATGAAAGTAAAAGTAACATCAGTTGTATTTAATGTTGAGAAAAATACTTAAATAAACTGCACTTAACCCTCATACCTCAATGTCTTTGCTTCTGGCCACCTCCTCAAAGTTCTCCTGCTGCTCCAGGGTTTTATCCACCTTGTCATCTGTCATACAGAAGCACCTCAGGCTGGACTCCACTGGGTCATTCATCTTAGCAAACACCACAAACTTGGCCATGTAGGGCACACAGATCAGCTCCCTGTAGAGCTGCGTGGCCAGGCCCACCGTCTCTGGTACCTGGTGGCAGTCTGCTAACCAGAACCTGCACAAGAAGCAAGTAAAGTGATCAGTGTTTAAGACAGAGATTAATATATGCATAAATATAAACGTATGACTTGAAAAATTGATCTCACCTGGCAGAAACATTAGTGGTGAAGGAGACGCAGTCATTAACAAAGGTGAGAGGAGTTGTGCCTGTGATGTCTTCCCACTGTGCTGGTGATGTACCACCTGGCAGATAATTATCCAGATAAAGTTTAGGAAAAACCAGGCTCTTCTTTATGTCTATTCCACTTTCAACTTGACATGCTTTAAGACATGTAAGATGCAAATGTTATTAAAGTACTGGATAATTACCTAAATGCTATTCATTCACTTTTTGTTAGAAAAATGTGAAATATGATGTTGATTTCAAAAGAAATGTTCATTCTCACTGTGAGTTTTACATTGCACTTATATTACTGAACAAGGC
Organism: Neolamprologus brichardi; assembly: GCF_056152115.1. Classification (NCBI taxonomy): domain Eukaryota; kingdom Metazoa; phylum Chordata; class Actinopteri; order Cichliformes; family Cichlidae; genus Neolamprologus; species Neolamprologus brichardi. Next base: position 21,789,040 of record NC_142111.1, on the reverse strand, counting down.
CCAAATATTAGATATACAAAGCAGGTAAATTACTCATTTTGTTTGATTAAGTAACTCTACAACAACATACTAACTCCAAGAATATAACCAGACACATTAACATCCACCTTCTACAAGAACTGTTGTTGCTTTAAAGACAAAAAGTGGTCACATTTAAATGCAACTCTTACACCTCTGTCGCATGTTTCTCTTGGGCTTTAAATCGAATAACACTTTGCACAACTGAAAATCACTGAGCTTTAACTTTGACAGATATCCCATCTGGTACTTGTTAAGAAAGCAGGCTGGCATAAAAGGGTTTGCACAAACATTTAATAAAAGTAAATCACTGTGTACATGGACGCGGGCGCTCGGAGAGTCTTGTTTGCTCTAGCAGCCACCAACTAAACATCTACCACGGGTTGTTCATGGCTGAGATATTTCAGAGTTACAGTTAGTGGCTTTGCTAGTTAGGTCAGAATTTAAAAGGGTGGTTGTCACCAAGTTTAAGCACTGTGTAGCATTTTCATGTTAAAAGTAGTAAGTAAGGAAGGAACGGGCCTTACTTACTTAAAACAGGTCACAGACCAGAATTATTACACTAATTTTAATCGACAAGAATGTAAAGTAATGAAGCAATGTCCTGTTCTACCATGTTTCTAAATGGAAATATCTAATTCAAACAACAAAGACACAATTTTGTGTAATAACTCTTATTAACAATAAAGAAACATTATTTCAGGAGAAATGCTGACTGGCCCAAATGTTGTTACTTTCAAATATTTCTTCTCTTGGCATCTAAAAAAACACATATACCTGTGATGCTACAGAGAAGGCGCAGGGAGGGAGTATAGTCTCCTTTGTAGCCATTTGTAAGCCCCTCCCCTGAGAGGGGCGGGACTGGGATTGTCATGGTGATTGGTTTATGGAACTTCCTTCTTCTTGGCTCCACAGTAACAATGGGGCTGAAGGTTGCTCGATTACCAAGGATTTTCTTCACGGCCTCATCAGGTACCGGCTGAGCCTGGGATAGCGGAGCCAACAGGGAAGGAGGAGTTTGTTGTTTTATTTTTGTAGCCTTACTGTACATATATGCGTGATTTTGTCTATACATCATAAACTCTTGCAGTTAAACTGAAACAGCAAATGTTTACATCTCTCAAACTCACCTGCAATCCAACCTTGATTTTCTTGGTTAGTGCTCCCTCTGGAAAGGAAGCCTGAACCAATGGGACGCTGCGACTGCACAGAGTCCCGCCCTCTGGTCCCATCTGGTGCGTCTCTTGTCTGATACGAGACACTACTGCAAAGTATTGCGGGAAATCCTTGGTGATAATGCGGCAGATTCTCTTCCTCTCTAGCTCGTTGGGACTGTCCAGTTCTACAGGGGAAAAAAGAAATCAAATAAATGAAATGGGGGGAAAAAAAAGGGGAAAAACGACTTTAAAATCTTTAGTTATTTCACTGACTACAAACACAAGCGTGGTCTGTCAGTATCACATTCTGTAATCACAAAAATGTGCACTTACAGACTTACAAACACTTACAGGCATTTTTCCGATTAAATCCCAGAATGATCTTAAAATCTTGAAATATTTGCCAATGTATGTTCGCTGTATTAGTAGTAGTCTGTGATCAAGCTCGTTTGATGTTTTATCTGATTTCTATGCAATTTAATCAGGTTATCTACTCCATGTGAATTATTTTTGGGTTTCCTCCAAATTAAGCCAAGTATCTCATTATTCAGCACAGAAATCAACATGTTTGTCATACATATTTTACACGCGCTCCAATCAGCTCGAGCCAGTTATCATCAGGGTGTTGCTTCAGTTTATTTCAGTGTTTGCTCATTAATGCGCTAACTTTTACCACAGCTTGCTCTAAAACAGAAACTGAAGTACTTGTGGTTTAGGTGTTTAGTGCTGCAGATGCTAGCATAGCGAAACAAAGTTAGAACTCTTTTTTCACCTTCGTCCATGCCATTGAGGAGCTGATTGAGGTCGTCGGTCTTGCAGTCGTACAGATGCTCCTTCCAGGTTTCTCCGTTCTCACTGCGCAGCAGGATCAGCTCTCTCTCCTGGCCCCGCATCGAGCCAAAGTGAGGGATCTCCACTATCACAGGCCTGGTGAGGTATATGTCGAGGAAATATCATTGTTTGACTTTGACTGATTGGCATGACAAGTAAGTATGTAAGCCAAAACGAAAGATCCCACTCTACCATTTGTCTTTAGGAGCTGGGGCCTCTTTTCTAAAATGGACTGATAGTTAAGTCATAGTAAAAATCTAAAGTAAGCACAAAAACCACACATTTCAGTAGTAACTTGAAATGTAAGGCTGATGAGCAAATTTTCTCCAACTTGATGTAAAGGGGTTTCTTAAAAATCATGTAGGACTATTGCAGTTAAGTGTTCTGAACTTTATACATCTCTGCTTCTATCCAAACTCTTTCATGTTTGTTTTTTTGTCAATTCACAATTTGATCCATAAAATAACACAAGACGCCTGGCTTCAGTCTGCTTTTCCATTCCTTAACCAACACCTGTTTGTGGGGAAATTGCACATTCATTTAGATTGCTGATTATAATCACTGATTTCAGATGCTTATGTTACAAATGTGATTCTTAGAACCTACTTAGGCAAAGTTCTTTTTTATGCTCAAAGTCATTCATGAATCAAATGACACAAGCCCTGAGGAAATGAGGGCCTTTATTGTAGCAGCTGGGAGAGCAGACAGTGTAGTCCTCTCTTATAAGAATGGTGAGGGAAGTCTGTGCTAGATTAATTTAAATCTAAACCTGAAAGACAAATGATAACCGAGTTTTCAAATGACAACTCTTTAAGAAGATACTACGGTATTCATGGTATTCAAATGAAAAGTATTACCAAGTTTACACAAAGTACAAAGAGTGGAGACACTGATCTTAATAAAATACAGGTGTGAATGAAATGTGGTTCTGCTGATGAGAGTGAAGCGTCATAATCACTGCGGCGGCCATGCTGCAGGGTCGATGGGACGTTCAGAGTGAATTTGCACGACTTGACGAGACAGATGATGTCATGATGTAATGAGGGGAGGGAGGAGAAAGCTGCACAGCCCTTACTTAAACAAGGCATGATAGCAACACAAGAGAGACAGATGGATATGCACTACTCTCAGAGTAGGCAGTAGAACTGAAGAGTAAGTTTAAAGTGAAGCTGTCTGAGTAAGTATATACATTAAAAATGAAATAAAAAAATTTTTTTTTTTTGAATGTCCTGTTTTCTCAATCAAAGAAGAAAGAATTCACTTTCACAAATTTGAGCCAGCATTAGAGACAAACTGAGCTAGTTGAAAGACACGAGGAGCAATTATTGCAGTCGCACCTCAGTGCACTGTAGGTACGATAAGTCACCTGTCCCAGAAAACTAACAGGACTGCTTCAATTTTGAGAAAAAGAAACTTGTAAAGGTGAAATCATGTGCTTTAACTACTGTGCGTGGCTTCAATTTTACGTTCATAAAGCTCTATAATTCTGTTCTGATAAAAGCACCAAAAAAAATAAACAAGAAACACTAATAAAAACTAGGAGTATGATGGTGTCACAGCAAGAAAGTCCCGGGTTCAAAGCTGTTGGCACTTCTAGGGAAACTTTGCATGCTTTGTTTCTTGTGCCATAAAAGACAAAACATGCAAGGTTACTGCTGGCTATCGTGGTCATCGGAAGAAAGAGTTTTTCTACATAGAAAAATTGACTTGATACAAGTGGATACTATTAATCCACTGCTATTGGATACTGTCTCTGCAACCATGCAATACAGCACTAGGTTCACTATGTTTGTATGCTTTTCATTATGACCATTCTTCACTTCCCTTTTTAGGGCTGATGAATAATTTGCACTTTCTGGTGTATTTTCTTTGGTAAAGTCTTTCTTTTTATGGTAGATTACCTTCTATATCTGCCTACCTCAGTGGATGTTGAAAAGGGTTTTTTCTTTACCATAGAAAGTATTCTGTGATCATCCACAAAACTTGTCTTCTCTGGATGTTCAGGCCTTTTTATGCTGCCGAGCTCACTGTTTTTTGTTTCGGCAGCCCAAATTTGTCCTTTTTTACTTGCATATAAAGCTTCAAATGTCACACTTGGATTAGATAAGACACCTGATTAATTTTTGAAGACATAAAACACGTATAGCACACAACTGTGCATTAAACTGGATTTAGTTCCCCCATGGTTGAAGTAATACTTTGATCAGGCCCTTTAACTAATCCTGAAAGTCTGGTTGGGTCTTCATTTGGCTTCATTTGTTCATTGAGCTTAATTCAAATGTACTGTTGGACATACAGAGTCAAAATTGAATGTTGAAGCACAGCTTTAGGATCTTAACCCTGCTCACATAAAAATGTCATCAGTATAACACTTTCTACCAAGAGCTTTTGACATTAATTATATAAAAGTATCGTGAGATGACATAAAACTGATAACAGTAGTCATGAGAAGCAGAATGATGCTTGGCTTCAGGGAAAAAAGGCTCATGCCTTTACATTCAGTGACGTCAGAGGCCCACTGAGAGCTTCTGAAATTAAAAAAAAAATACAATGATATATAAATGAAAGTGGCGGAAAATTAACTGTAATGGAGTTCACAGTTAAACTGTGTAGTTTTAGGAAGAATTTGTATGCAAAAACTAATTTCTGCCTGTTAAGTCATTGAGGCTATTACAAATCAGCTGCTGGTTGACCCATCTTCCAACTATATCGATTATTTCTTCCCAAAACTACATGGCACCCATACTGATGCTGTAACCTATCAAATCAAAGTCAACAGAGATGGGTAAAATAAACCATCAGCATGAATCAGCCTCGGTCATGTTGTTTCCTTTGGGGAGGTGGGAAATACAGGAGAAAGGGGAGCAGGGGGGAGGGAAAGGGGTGCTATGTTTGGTTCCTACCCAACAAATCTAGTTCCTCTGGGTCCCAGCTGTAGCACGGGACTAACCAGGCTCTCGCCTTCATTAAGGGCTGGCAGCTTTCTGGGGAGATGTAGTTTACTGTGTCCGCAAAATAATGAAACACACATACACACAAAACACACACTCGCAAAGTCAGTAAAAACACACACACACACCACCGACTTCTATTTCCGTATCAGTAATAAGCTCTTTTATCAGTAACAACATCTTATTTATTGGTTCAGGTACAATTAGTGGCATCAGTAATGGCAACAAGCGAGAGAGGCAATATTTGTTGCCTGTACATCACAGATTTCTTTACTTTAACCATATCTCATGAGTTATGCAGTAATATGAGTAGCAGATGGGGCAATAATTAGAAATTTTTCAAGCAAAAATAGCAACAAATTCCTGGCGACAGCTTCTCAATGGGAACAAATGCTGCTACTTTCCGTTTTATAATACATGGAAATTAAACATTTCAGCCTCTTAAACCATATTACACAAGTTGTTGCAGACCGCAGCACAACCAAAATTACTGTGAGAGTGCGAAATGAACTTGTTGCCTTCGAGATTGTTGCTTCAAAGACATGGACCTGGTTAGTTACTGTCTTCAAAGCCACATTTGTGCATCAAGACAGCAATAAAATGGCAATAAAGTGTAGCCAGCCTGCCATCGGTTTGCAATCGAATGAGGTCAAGCTGGCAATCACTGCACATTCTGTTTAGGATAACGCAATAATCAACTGTGAAAAACCAAAGGAAATTTCAAATCTGTTGCCTTTCGTTGCAAATCCGTTGCTGTCTACATACATAGAAATTCACATCGAATGCTTACATTCAGAGATCTACAACAAAAATCCTGAAATGTCTCCACAAATAGTTACACAGTTGTTGCAGAATTATAAATTAACTGCAAAATAAAAAACAAGTGCCCCCAATTTTCACATTTGTATAAAACATAACCAGAATACAACCAGTTGGCAACCAGCTGAGTTCAGTCCCCTGCTGCAAACAGACAAGCTGCAGAAGGCTGACTCAGATCGACTGCAACTTGTTGACAATCTGTCAGCATTTCTAAATTATATCGCAATTATTTGCAAATCTTCACCAATATGTCTGAGAGTGACTGCAGTCAGAGCGAGTCAGGCCGAAAAAGAAAATCATCACCAGGCAACCGCAGGTTTTAACACTAGTGTGACCAAGCTATTATTGACTCAGCACTGCCATGTGCACCATAAGGATTCGTTTATATATATCCTCAAGTGGTTTAAAAGTGTTTAAAAACAGTTGCTAAGTTTACTCTTTTTTAAATTATTGATGAAGTTTCTGAGATAATACAAATTGCAAGAAGAGGTTGCACCTTTTACACTTGAACCGGGCTGTAGAGGACTGATTTGGCAAACAATTCTGCTAGAAAAATCATAAGTCCAGTGGTATAATTGTGTGTTTGTCACTGATTCTGTGGACTAACCACAAGGCCCCCCAGACTTTAATCAATGTAATACCCGTTTTCATTTTACATCTGTCTAATTAACTTGTGTAGAACATCAGGTTTATGGAAAACCAACTCAGTTGGGACCCAGACGCACAGCTGTTATTTCCCTGCACTTTGGTGCCATTTTGTGGCGGTTATAACAACTGGAAAACACATCATGCAAACAAAGCTTCGACTGCCATAAATCAAATGGATTCAATTCTTTGTTGAACTTCCAAACATTTAGTTTTGAACTTATCACTTCCATCTCTTCCGTGGGATTTTGAGAAGCGCTTCTATCGAGTTAATCATCTTTTAATGCTGCATGGCTTAACGCTACGTGTTGACTTTAAACCAGCATAAGACCACCGTTTTGGAGCAATTAAGAAATAATAATAATTTTCAGTTTTTCCCATGCTGATTATGTGGAACAACCCAAAATTGCACAGCTATACACTCGCCTAAAGCGCTCTCAATCATATTCCTTGATGTTAAGGTGGTAATACAGTTCGGGGAGAGCCATGTTCTGTGCTTTGTGTCTCATTTTATGAACTTCAATTTGTGATCCTATTTGTGCGTTTGGCATCATCCTAAACAAATATCTCTATATATGCTCTATTGAAATCCCATCATATTCAGCAGTATTCTTTCAGAATATTTGAGTTGTCTTGCAGTTTGGACCAAGATACACAGCTGTTAGCCGTCTTTATCAAAGAGGCAGTCATTTTTTTTAAATCATACTAAAACTGTAACTGCTGAATTAAAAAAAAAAACTCCTCACATGCAATACAGCTATACATTAAAACCAAATTATGCCTACATATTTACATTACAATATTTACTCTTAAACATGTTGCAGTCATTACTAATGTTGCCTTTACTTTGCCAAAGGGGAAACACTGCTTACTTGAGGGTGAGCAGACAACAACAATAAGACTTGTACTGCTAATATTTCCCCTTAACATGCACATACACACATTCACACTTTCCAATATAAACGCAGGTGGCTGGAAATGGCAATGGCAAGAAGCAGAAGGAAGGAAATGTCAAGATACAGAACAAAGGTGCACAAAAATAAGCCGTTAAGCAACAGCAAAAACAATCTCAGCGATGTTTAAAAGGAAGATCTTACCCAAGGAACTGCGCTCCTGCGGGACCGACCTCAACAAGTCTGCTGGCCAGGCCTTCTCCTTCCACCATCGGGGGAGGCGACGCCAATTTGTGCCTCTTCACCAGTCGACACGTGATCCGGGTGGGTGCTGTGCACTTTCTGGGCGGGATGATGATTCTCATGCCGTTGTGACGGCTTCCTCTCATGGAACCACCCCTGGCGTCAACCATGAAGCTGACCAGGAACCTGACGGAAAGTAAAAAGGTAGGAAGAGCCGGAAAAAGAGGGGGAGAGACGTAGAGGAGAGAGAGAAGAAGGGAAACGGAGTGTGCAAAGATAAGAGGTAAAACAAAGGGAAGAGAAAAAGAGATAACCAGAGAGGGCAAGTAAAGGGTAAAGAAAAGAAATGGAATAAGAAGAAAAACAAATGTTGGTTTATCAGCTGTACTGATGACGAGAGAGGAGCTTTAGTCGAGGTCCCATGCTGTGATCTTCAAAACACTGACAAAGTAAGTGTGAGTAAAAGGGAGAAAGAGAGGTGAACAAAGAAGAAAAAACAAAAATGTACAGAGGTTTCTGTGCTGGCTATGACTGAAGTTGAAACAATAAAATAAGAACAAAAACAGCTTTGGCATGTAGAGTCGCAAATTTGGTAAATTCATTTACAGAAAGTGAATGTTTTTGAATTAAAGTGTAAAAACTAGTCGATTCCATAGGATGTCAGATTAAATGTTTTATTGGGGTTTTATTTGTAATGATATATAAATGTGACAGCCAGGACACCAACACAGGAACCTCCAGTGTGTCTTGCCTTTTTCCCCACATTAGAAGTAGTGTACCTCTGTGTGCAGCTCATTTAACTCAAACAAGGAACTTCTAAGTCACACACACAGACGCACACCATGCAATACTAAAATGTGGTGTTAGTTTTTATGTTATTTAACAAACAGCACATGAATTGTTGCTTTAAAAATATGCTTGAAGGGGATCTGTTATGTGATTCCTTATTTTCTGTCATACATACACTCTAACTGTCATCTATACTCATATTAAACATAGCCAAAGTTTCAAGAAACGTTTCAGTCAGTTTTTTCTACTCTTGGCTCTGCATGATGCCATAAAGAGGGGCGTGTATGTGAATAAAGCCCCGCCCACCTGTTGTTAAAATCCCCTGCTAACAATTGGCAGCCAATCAAAGAGAGAATGCTTAAAGGGAGAGACTCCACAGAGAGCCAGCGTAAGAGTCATGCAAAACTATTCTAGCAGAGTCCAAGAATAAAATACTGAGCTGGGTTCACTGTCACATTATAAACCAAACTGACGCTTTTACTGAGTTTCAGTTTTAACATTTTAATCTAGAATGACATATCTGCCATGTTCTTACTGACTATTTAAAGCTAATCCTGTGATTGTCAAGACAGTAGAGGCTTGCTGCTGGAGAATGCAAAAACCATAACACACGGCTAAAGCATATGTCAGCAACATTAAATTTAAAAGTCACATTCGGTCAGATCTGGCAACACAGACTCTTTCAGATCAGTTAGAAACTCAAAGATTTTCTCCTAACAAACAGGAAGGAATAAATACAGCGATAACAGTCCGAAACACTTTACGTCAAGTCTGTAACAACACAGGGTGAGAACAGCAAACACAGATGTTATGAGTGAATATAAAAGGGAAGGTGCAATGTCATCGGGAAATTAAATTAAATTAAAAAAAGGTAGTGGTGGTGATAAAAAGAAGGCAACCAATCACAGTCAATCACCTGCTGTCGTACTGCGGGAGCGGAGAGGAAAAACTGCAGGATGGACGACAAAGCAACGCAGGAGTGACAGGTCAACCACAGAGCTTTGTAATCGGAAATACAGCTGAGAAGATCATTAATGAACCCTGATTTAAAGGAAGAATTTGAGGGAAAACTGTGGGAAATGGGAAATAGTCTTAATTGCTGTTTTGTGGAGATTAAAAGGAGGAGATTGTCTTCTTTATTCGTTAAACAGCCAGCAGCCAATTACATCACACAGGCAAAAGAACTGTATTTGTGTCTTTATACGGCTTTAACATAGGTGATATAACATGTTGATAATCAAGCTTTAGAGCTGCCTGTAGGTGGATTTTCCACTGGACAGAGCCAGTGTAGCAGTTTCCCGCTCTCCCATCTTTGCAATAATCTAAAGATAACCAGCTGCTGGCAGCGGCTGCATTTCCCCCCAGTCTTCTTCTCTAAATCTACCCTTGAAAGGCAAATCTCCACCATTACCAAACATGTCAAATAAAACTTTGTTTAAAATATAGCTTTATCTTCCTTTACTTAAGTAACAGATAGAATTTAAGCAATCCTAACTTAACAGTTTATCCATTAAAGACAAGTAGAGAAAAAGTAATGCCTGATGACACTATACACTGCCTGGCCAAAAACACTCACCACCTGCGTTTAACCAAGCAAATACGTAAGAGTCTTCCATAATATGTTTAGATTGGAAACAGGTTAATTATCTCTAAGTGATGCAGTGAGTAGCTTCTCATTTCTCATGCAAACACATTGTAAGACATGTTTCAGAAGAGTCAAACAAACTGTAGTCTTATCAGTGAGGCTAATCAGAATTAAAGGCTTCAGTTTGATAAGGAGTATAAAGAGTGGACTCTGTAAATAAATCTACTTGGTAATTGTGGACAGGATGAGTCCAGTTTACCCTGCTCCAGAGTGATGGGGGCCTCAGGCACCAGGAGTAGTTGATGAAGCGATATACCCATCATGCCTTGTGCTTGCTGTGTTATAATCTAGGGTTGCTTTAGTTGGTGATATCTGGTTTAATATATGTTATATACCCCAGAAATGAGGTCAGCTGAATACCTGTATATACTGAATGACCACATTTTTTAAACAGTGTATTGTTTCTTCTCTGATGGCATATTCTAAGATAACAAATTATAAAAGAGTGGTTTAGTCCAGGCCTTAACCTTAGAAACTTGGGATGTGCTTTACGCAGTGGTCTGACTGAAAAGACGAAGTGTTGATAAAAAAATTAATGCAACTATAATTTTTTTTGGCCGGGCAGTGTACGTAACTTTCAAACGAGTCCCTTAATGGGCAATTAACCAAGAGGTCAAGATTACCTGTTACAGCTGCTGCGAGAGACAATGAGTTATGTGACCTTTAAATCAAGGTGAGGAGGAGCCAACTTTCCAGCTTTACTTTGTTGTGACTAAAAGTTTCTTTTTAACAGCAGTTTCTAGCTACACCTGTTTGTTATTAATGTTTGATTTTTTTTTAAAAATTACAGAAATCCTCGAAGTATTAGCTTTAAAGACTTAAAAAGGGTGAAGAGAAAATGCTGCATGTATGAGCTGCCTTGTCAGAGGGAAAGAAAATGAGACTCAGCAAGAAGAACAAACAGAAAACACACAATAAGCAGAAGGAGATGATGACAGTCACTTCATCCTTTCCTCTAAAGGGTATAAAACTAGTAAGCCGTTTTCCTTCCTCTCCTTCCACTTTTTCACTCCATCTTTGTGATTAAGTCAGATATTTTCCCTTTTTACTCCCCCCACTCTTTCCTCCTGTTCTTATCCATTCACATTTTCAAACATGCTTACCCGGAGTGTATTGGTGAGGACACTAGGTTGACATTGTCCAGTGCATCTGCAGTCCAGCTGTACCTCCTCAGAGAGTCGCTGTCAAAGTCCTTAGCCGCTGCCAAATGCTGTGGAGAAGACAACAGAGTCAGTGTGTGAAAATCTCAGCTAACTTCTCCTTTTAATGCAAAGACTTGCTTTTGCACATGCTAGGCTAATAGTGTGGAGGCTACAGATTTTTCAGTATTCCCTATTTAATGTCACAGGTTAGAGGGGGATCACTAGTTTTGTAGATATTTCTTGCAAATTTATGAATGAGTCATAAAATAATTTCTTCACGAGAAAGACAGCAGCAGATGTCGCTTAGCGTAAAAATACAAATCTGGAGATGTTAGATTTCATTAGAACACAAGCTGTCAAAAACATCTTGATGACATTCAAAACGAAGCTCGGAGTAAAATGCAAATGAAAAATCACCAAATTAAGGATCAAAAGAAAAAAAACAGACATCAGATGGCAGAAAACAAGCGACTAAAAATGTTTACAGACAGACAGATGCACTGACACCAGGCCTGTTGTGTCACCAGTCTGAGGATGCTCTTGAAAGATTCAGATTCACTATTTATACTCCAGATGTGCACCAATATGACGTGTCAAGTTGAAGGCCATGCTTCAAACAGAAAATTAAAGCTAAGATTTTAGAGTACTTCTGAAAACTCGCTCACATTTAATGAGGACAAAATACTTGGAGTATTATATTCATCTCCAAACTGCTACAGAAAAACGGGGAGTGACAAAGACACAAAGTTTGGTTTTACTTATCCGAGGCACATGGATAAGTAAAAACAGGCTACTCTGCTAAAACACTGTAAATACAAGCAGTACGGTAACAACTGAATCCAACCGATGAAATAAGTGATATAAAAAAAAAAGTTAACAATGCTTTACAGAACTAAATGATACCAACATGTGGAAACCCACTGACACGAAGAGTTTATTAATGACTTCTACATCTACCTTATTGTGTTGCTCTACAATGAAAGACTTTTCCTTACGAAGCATCTGGAGGAGCGTTAGAGGAAACAAGTGGTTATTCAATTATTCAATAACTAGTACATCTTTACTCTCCAGTTACACAATCATATGTCCCAGTGTCAGAAATTTGCAGATAGACCCCACAGAGTTTTCGACCACTCTTTGTGCAAAGGAGCAAAGTTTTTAATTCAGAGTTAAACCATATTATCCACTTCTGGGTCTAAATGCCCCTTCAGCTTGCAAAAGCAATCAAATATAAAAGAACCACTCAGAGTTTCAAACAAAAGTCCAAATTCTTTTTATCTAATAAAATTATCTGTTTTTTTGTGTAAATCTAGTAAAATGGTCAGTTGTGTTACAGTCAAGCATTAACTAAAAAATAAAGGTTTGAAGAGGTTGAGTGGTGTTCAGTGGGATTTTTAAATCGACTGGAGGAGGATAGATAACCTCCACTGATATTATAAATGATGGAAAAGGCGTAGGCCTGTTGTGTCAGCTACATTAGAGGCTCTACGCAGATTCGATGCAGAATTAAATTATGCAATAGCAACAAGATAGCTAGATAGCTAGCTGACATATAAAGATTTTGTACCATGTTCTGGCTGAAGTAATTCCCAAAGAAAAAACTGTTTAGCAGTTTTCAGCATGTTTCAGCTTTTTTGTGGATAGCAAACCAAGTAGTTCAATGAGTCATGTTTGGTGCCAATTTTACATTTTAAGAAACAGAGATGCACATTTGCCATGGCTTATGCAAGAACGACTTTACCTGGCACTTCACAGGCAAGCATAATCTTTATCCACGCTGTCATTGAACTCGTGGGGTATTCTATGAACAAGTTTTACTTGAACTTCTTCTTCTTCTTAACCTTAAATGCTATTTTCTTGCATCTTTCAAGTAAGTGGGACATCACAATAATCCCTCTTAGATAGCAGCAGGTAGCACTAATCTCATTTCCTCTTTCAGTAAATTGTAACTGGATTGATCGTCTTTATGTCAGTGGCAACTCAAGTGTAAGAGGATTGGTGTATTGCATAGCCTCTGGCACAGCACAAAGACACCTCGGTACATTTGGAGACAGAAGTGTGTCACTTGTAAAGTTAATGACCAGCGGATTACCGGCTGAGAGAATTAAACTAAGGGAGCAGCCAGCAAGAGGTATAAAGCATAGCATGAGCAGCTTCAAACTGATTTTTTGCTCTCACTACAGTAGCTTTGCATGATTTGCAATTCATAATAATCCTTATTATATGAGCAGCCTCTCACTTCATCTAAAATCTGAAACTAGCTGATTCAGAGCCCATCACCCCTCCTTTAAGCCAACTTTCTTGTGATTGGCTGCTCCTTGCAAACAAAAGATTTGAACAGCAGCTGGATGTGACTTTTATGTGTGATGTCCATATTAGGGACTGTGTGAAACTGAGAGTTTAGAGCAGTCTGGATTATTTGTAAATACACTGACCTCATTATTTGACACGTTGGCCCTGGTTATGTTAAAGATTAAACATTGTAACATGACAGGAAATAAGAAAAAGCACAATAGGTCCACTTTTAAGACCCGAAGGTCCAGTCAGTGTACGTACCATCTCCTTACTCGGCGCCAGTATCTCCTCTATCATCATGCTGTCCCGTGTAAACGAGCTCCGGTTCAGCATGTTGGACCTATCAGAACTGAAGGAACGAAGGCTTGGTGTGGTTGTCGTAGTAGATTACCAAGACAACAGTCACAGTGATGGAAAGGGGAGGTGAGGAAGAGGAGGAGGGGGAGGTGGTGGTGGTAGGGGGGGCAGAGGGTAAAGGGGTGAACAGAAAGTGAACAGAAAAAACAAAACAAAAAAAACAAACACAAACACATTAAATGCATGCAGCTTCCAGGAACCTGACTGTATGGCACCAGAGACAACAACAACCACAAGAAAACAGATTAAAAGTTGAGAGAAATGACTGATGTGTAATTTCGCTGAAGTGATTAAAAATTGAAATAAAAAATTTCAGATGCAGATGAGATTGCACTTCTGGGGCGATCAGTGTACAGTAAAAGAAAGAAAACACATGTTCCATCTACACCTGTTCTTACACTTCCTGCATTTTTAGCCTCTTCACTTTGATCCCATGCTGCACACAGAACAAAGCACCATAAGCCTGAGTAAAGCAGGATAGCATGTAAAAGGAAGGCAGGTTGCTACACGATGGACACTGGTGGAAAGGGGAGCTGGTATTAATGACAACTTTGGTGATAATTAGCTGGCACTATTTTGACTCCTCATGTCTTTGAATACATCTGTCAGCTTGTGCAGGCTGTAATGTTGTTTGTGATGGGAGCTTTGAGACAAACTTTTATGAGGCAAATAAAAAGCATTCCTGAGCAATGACATGACGAATGTTTGCCTGCAACACCCCAACAGCAATTACATCAGTGCCATTAGCTTTATGCAAGTGAACTATTGTGAACCAATTAATTATCAATGGCAGGAAGTGCTCTACAGCACAACTCTAAATGCTAAAATCACAAGGCTGTGGAAACCAAGAGCAGATGTGGCTGCAACAGATTTATTTTTTCATACAATTATCCAAAGAGTTTACATTTATAACTGGGAGTCCTTTTTCCATTCATTCCATTCAACTGATTAGTGTCTCCAGGAATCAAAAGTTATGTCCTCAACATATATTATTCCTGAAGAAGAAAAAAATGTTTTATTTCAAATTGGTGGAATAATTTTGGGGAAATAATAACAATTGATTGCATTTATATAGTTCTTTACAATTCCACTATTCATTCACTCTCACACACTGGTGGAGGCAGCTACAGTTGTAGCCACAGCTGCCCTGGGGCAGACTGACAGAAGCGAGGCTGCCATATCGCGCCATCGGCCCCTCTGGCCATCACCAGTAGGCAGCGGGTGAAGTGTCTTGCCCAAGGACACAACGACCGAGACTGTCCGAGCCGGGGCTCGAACCGGCAACCTTCCGGTTACAAGACGAACTGCCAACTCTTGAGCCACGATCGCCAAGATAAATGTATATTGCATGAAACTGTATACTAGTTAAACTAAAGGAAACTGCAGAACAAAAATGTTTAATGATCTTAATGAGGGCATAATTAGCAGTCTTGATTTTCTACAAAAAGCCAAAGATATGATCTAAAAAAAGACTAGACGATATCTGACTTCTGTTACAGCCTATAGTTAAAGTCAGACTTGTGTTGTGAAGCTATTCAGTACTGAAAGAGTTTCACTTGTCCTGTCCAAACAACAATCTAAATAACATTAAATTCATTTGTACAGCTCCAACTTAAAATTTGAATACTTTTACAAGTAATTCTACTTCTAGCAATTTCTCATTAATGTTGCTCTGGGACTATCACTGCAACTGACCAAATTTATGCTGTCACAGCTTTGGAAATCAGGGAAAATATCTATAACAACTATAGTTACTATAGTAATAAAGTGCTACTCAACCTGTTTGCAGGGATTTATTTATTTGGGTTTGTTTGTTTTTTTGTGAGCAGCTTTTTCAGCTGTGTCTCTGTGACATCAACCACAGAGGTGAATTCCCAGAGATCTGCAAGAATCATTTTTTTCACCTTCGCCAGGTTGATGATTTAAAATTGGACCTGATAAGCCAGGGGCGAAGGGGATTTAAGGGGAGATCTAACTATGACAGAATTGATTAACAGTGTGTTAATATATCTTTAGATGATAGATAATCCTCCTTCTCTCATTCTGATATCGGTCATAGTGCTATGATAATAATTTTATATGTTATTCAGCAGGCTTGAAACTAGCAGCTGAGCCCATAAAATCAGCAGGAAAGTGTTTACTGAGGTCGGAAAAATGGACGTGAACGCTGGCTTTAGACAGACCTCGATACAACAAAAGGATTTTTCTTTTACAGACTATGCTTGCAATGTTATGAGATCACAAAAATGTCACTTGGCATGGATTTGTTTCTTCCACAATAACATTTTGTAACTACTTATCCACATGAAATCACATTTGATGTCTTTATTACTGAGTATTCAGTATATATTCTCTGAAAGTATTCAGGGATAAACTATTTGAGCCTAAACTGATGAAGGCAATAGCATCCTCATTGCCTACAGATATCAGTTCAGGTCCCTGGAAGCTCGATGGAGAAATCAAAATGATGCAAAAGCTCCACCTTTGTGGAAAACCCACAAAGACCAAGATACAGTCAAACATAAAAATAAACACCACTATTCTCTATAGCCAGCTGAGCGCTTTTCAACTGAAAGTAAGAAATCAGACAGAGATCACACAGGTGAACCACAGCAAACACACAGTGCCACAGGGTTAACAAAACTGGTCAAGATCATTGCGTTAGTAGTCAAATGTGTTAAACAAATATGGTCGATATGCATTACATTGAACCACAGAGTCATGATACTGATAGCAACTGGGGTTTAAGGGAGCGGGGAAGGGGTGAGATGGGGGAGGTATAGCGAGGCCTCGTCATGCCTTGAGTCTTACCTGACTTTCGGACTAACGTTAAAAAACGGACATGAGGAGAGAATAAAACATCATGAACAAACAGAGGAGTGGACAGAAAGACGAGAAGCCAGAGCACAGATGCAGGTTGGTACAATGATGACAAATGGCTGACTGCCTAACCAGCTGCCTGAAACGTTGTGCATGAGGGAGGACTTGCAAATAGGGAGGTGTTAGAGTATTCCAGCTCTGAGATCTGAATGACCCTTAATCTCTGAGGAGAAACATGTGCCTCGATAGCTGCTAAATGCGCCACTATTCTCATCAGTTAGCTATGGTTTGCCTGCTTTTTGTTGCTCTGCGGGTATGAAGCACTTAGTTTTATTTGAGTTTTATCTGTTGTAGCTATAAGAAAAAAGGGGGAGAACAAAAAGACTGAAACCAAATAGTATAATAGTAATAATGTTTCAGGCCATGGAACCAAATCACATGTTTGTAAAATAAGACTTTAAATCTGATCTATTCTTACAACGAATTTCCACTATTTTCATTGTACATGTAAAATGACAATAGAAGGCTATTTTATTCTATTCTTTCCAACAAAAAAAGATTGCTATGTTGAAATTGGGGATCAGAATTTGTATTACATCAACCTCTAGTATCATAAATTATGCACGATACTCATGTTCTGCTGTTAATAAAACCTGGAAGGCACCTTGTAAAACTTTTTTATTTTTATAACATTTTTATTAAACTGTATTATCTTCTAGATGGACTGCACTGGAAGTTATTTGAACCAATTACTGCAGGAGAAACCAGTTTGTTAAACTATCTCTAAGCTAGATTGGTCAAACACACACACGCACGCACAGACATCACCCCTCAAACAGTGTGTGTTGATCTAACCCAGCACTCAAGGCCATGCAATCGAACGTGCTTCTAATTTCCTGTGGCTCAGCGTGCATGTGTGTCACGCTTCAGATATTCAATAACCCCTCCCTCTTCAGCCAGTTGCACAAGTGTCAATATTTTCATACAAGCATAAAGTTCAGCAGCTGCAGGGTGCAAACTGTAACCTCTGGGTGTGTTTGCGTGTGTGACACGTAGGGATCAGAATAATGGAAAGCTACACTATTATTAAAAATCTTCTGACATACAAACAAGATCGTTTCAACTTAAAAACCTGCAGCTCTGTGAGTTTATCCATTTTCTGTGTGCAAACTGTATTTTTAGATCATGAGGTATCACAAGATTTCTTGTGCTGTTCAAAGTAGTTCATGAACCCTGTTCTGATTAACACTGCAGTATCCAGTCAAGCAGTAACTGTGTCTGAAAAAGACCCATTAAATAAAGATAAATTGCACTACAAAAGTGTAGATGACCACAAATGAAGACAAGCACGTGCCCAACTATTTTTCCATAAAAATCCATAAACTCGTTTGAAAGAGCAGTTTCTTGTTTTGTACTTTAGATGTTTTATTTTAAAACCATTTGACCTGTGCTACGCCCATGTTTTTTCTTTTAGGTCTTGGCTGAACAAGTTCCGCAGCACACGTTATCTGCAGATCTTTGTAAAATATGTGGTATGAGAAGATTGGTGATGTAGTGATAGCTTGCAGTAGGGGTGGGGGAAAAAATTGATACTGTGTAGTATTGTGATATTTTGTTTGCTAATAATGTATCGATACAGGGACAGCAGAAATCGATATTTTGTTACAAAAAAAGTTTTTGTGCTCTGACTTCAGAGCTCTGTTTAACTTGTTTTTGGCAGTAATAAACATGACAGTTTACTTATTTTAATTTAAGACATGTTTTATTTTAATTAAGTTTAAACCTTTTTTATTTCATGTAAAATTATATTTGGTTTTAATTTACTTTCAAATTCTTCAGTTGCTGAATGGGCTGCATAGTTTTCATATTATATTATAATTGTACCAGATGGTTGCGTTCAGTTAAGTTGGACTAGACTGTAATACAAACCGTTTAGTTTGTCAACAATAAAACTGAAATGAGAGAAAGACTGAGTGTGAGACTTTGTTATTAGATAAAATGAATATTGATAAAGTTTACCTTTATGTACAGAATCTGAATATCGCAAAATATTTTAAAAAATTGCAATAATATCGTATCGTGCGTTAAGTATTGTGATAATATCGTATCGTGGGATGTATGGTGATTCCCACCTCTAGCTTGCAGCCACCTGACTGCTTGCAAGGAAGCTCTGTTTAAATCAATAAAGGGTTAATGAAGGGGCTAAGTCGGTTAGGTTGGTAATCGCTTTCTTCACAAGATATTTTCACCTTTAACTAGTCTTTAAACCTTCATTCTTTTGCAAATACTCTACTATTTGTCTATTCCCATGTCAGATATTAGGCTGTAAATAAGAGCCAAAAGTGATTCTGCCTGACACACTGAGTTGTCTAAATAAATCGCCTACATAGCTACACCCTTTATCATCTATTTTATTCTAAATGCCACCATCACCAAGTTAATAGACCTAAACTTCCAGATGAGACCATAAAATCATCATGAAAAGGTTTAGTGAGGTCATAATTTAAGTCAGAATTAAGGTCAGTTTCTTAATCTTTTTACAAACAGAAGAGTTGCACCTTGCTGGCCTTTAGCAAGATTGCACGTTTAAGATAGTTGTCTTCACATTTTAAACCCAGAAGCTATGCCTGGATCTATAAGAGTCGTGGATCTATAAATACTGCTTCTGGGAAAATGCTAAAACAAAACTACAACCGTGGTAATTTTTTTTTAGCCATGGAAATTTTATATTTTTGTAAACCTCCACATTTCTCACAGTCTTTATGGCGGCTGCAATGTTATGTATGTCATAACAACTGATGTTACAATGCTACATGTAGAAAACATACAAAAGCTAGGAACAGACACAGCACAAACGCAAATTGCGGCATGTCATAGCATGTTACCTCTGAGATCGTGCACCAATGCTGAAGCCCATGTAGCCGTCCTGAGGGAGTGAGTCGTCGCCCAGTTCCCGCAGATCCTGGGGGGCCATATATTTGTCCGTGTCCCCCGTCATCGCATCGTCACCTGGTGGTTTAAAACACAGAGAGCGTTAACTTTACAAAAAAGGTTCTGCATACATTTTTACTCTCGTCTACAGCAGGTAATGCCAAAACTTTAAGGTCGCAGTCTCTTCAATCAATAACTGCTTTCTGGGTTTCTTTTAGCAAGTTAGATCTTTAACACAAATGTGTGCTGCCCAGTCAGTTGGCCTTGTTTTTTATCATTCATGCAGACCAAAACACAAACGCACACACACACACACACACACTGGCTCTTTTAGACAGATCAATGCAGCTTCTGCCTACAGGCTGTTTTCCAGTCCAGTTTTGGTTCAACAAACACAAACAAAAGTCCTGCTGTCACTGAAAGCTTTTTGTGTCTGTCTCCTGGGGACAAAGAAATGGTTAACAGTAACAAGTGAAGCTTGGAAACAGCAAATAATTCCACTATCAGGGCTTACAAAACTAACTTTTATATCAAAATAAAGGTACGTTTTTCAGCAGGTTTAACTGACCACAAGAAGAAAATGCTCTCTCTACAGCCGAGCCCCAGGACATCATTGCAAGTATGTTGCAAAGAAGTGGTTAGAAACATACGTTACAGGTGTCGCAAGAAAGCAGGTAGGAGCATGCTATTCCCCTCAGAGGTACAGTAGTTCCTATCCTACTGATGAACCTGTGACTGCAGAGTTAAAAAAGCGAGGGGAGGAGAGCAAGTGCATGCAGGCGGAAAAATGAGGGGAAAGAAAAGGAAGGAATTCCAGCAACCACAAAGCAACAGAGACACCCCCCCCCCCCCCCCCCCCTCCTTCTCGTGTCCCCTCACCCCCTGCTGGTACAGCACCCCTCCCCCTAAACTTTCTCTCTCTTTCTTGCACACACACATATTCACAAACATTTTACAGACCCCATCTGGCCACATTCCAACCCATTCTCCGGGAACCCTTCTCATTTCAGCTTCAGCATGAGCAGAAACCCCCTCCTCAGTTAGCCATAAACTCACCTCCTGCTTTAAAGCACTTCATTCAGCCACGAGTCCAGTTTGGAGGATTTCGTCCCTGAACTAACTTTTCCTCGACTTGTAACCTCCCTTTAGCTCTCTGTCGCTCTCTCCTGCACACACTGTCTATCTTTCTTTCACAGCCCGGCACTCGCACAAACAGATCGGCTTTCTCCCGCCTACCCACCCCACTCCGGGATTATCCAGTGTGTGTGTGTGTGTGTGAGTGTGTGAGTTTCCGAACAGACACCTAGAGCTCACTGCAGGACAGAAATAGTAAGTGGGTGTGTGACTTAGACTTAGACGTCTAACACTGAAACTGGATGTACACATAGAGTGGAATGTACAAACTCTGTTTTCCTTAACTTCCAGTTCTCGATCTTGTGATTTCTATTCGTGCACTGGTTTGTTTACATATCATATTGTATGTCTCTTTAATTTCCAAAGCACTGCTGACTCTGTCTGCCCCCCCTTTTTTATCTCTCCATGTAAATTCTTTGGTGTCAGTCACAAATGACCTCACTCATTCAGCTGCTTTGCATGTCAGAAAGTTGTAACTTTGCCACGTCTTTCCTGAATCAGATATTATGCAAATATCTTATAAAGAACTGGAGCTTGGTAGAAAATTGAAAAGCCATTCCAAGTCCAGCAAAATTTGCTGATAATAATGCAGAGGTTCTAGACTGCAGTATGGGCAGAGTGAGCTTTGGTGACTAAAAGCAACCTTCGCCAAATTTAGCTTAAGATTCTAACAATGTGACTTCTGCCACAACCCACATCAAAACAAAGGATGAAGCAATGCAGATTATACCGGCTGGCACTGACACCGAAGCATCTATAGAGAGACACGAAGGAAATACAGGCATGTATTTATCTGTGCAACAAACCGATGTTGTACATTGTCATGGATAATGCAAATTCTTCACTTGTATACACACTTTTTTAGATTCTAGTCAACAAAACCAATACTCAGTGTATCTGCAGTAGTTGCAATTCAACATGTTATTTTCATGAACATGTTTTCTTTCTACATTATCCCATTATTTTTCAAAGTATTCTGCTGATATGCCTGTTTGCACATAGAACATGTGAAACGGAAATTATCCAAGTCTATTTCTATTCTTTATAAAACAAGAGATTTTTTGAATAAAAACTGCCTTTATTTATTGTATACTTCCCTTTGTTTGCCTTATATGACCTACTGTGCAGAAATTTGGGGGAACACATAGAAAACATATTTGGATTCAATATTTAAATTGCAAAAAAGAGCTATTAGAATAATAAATAAAGTTGGATATAGGGAGTCCACCAACCAGTTTTTTGTAGGATCATCTATGTTAAAATTCATGGACATTATATATTCTAAAACTTATATATAAAAATTATATATCGTGTGGTTAAAAAGAATGTTCCAATTTGTATTTTAAGTATGTTTCAACTAAGAGATGGAAAATATGATTTGAGGGGGTCTTATAAGTTTGAAATGCCTAAAGTGAGAACTAATGTTAAGTATAGATGTGTGTCAGTTTTGGGAGTGAAATTATGGAATGGACTTAATGATGAACTGAAGATGTGTTTTTCTTTGTCATTCTTCAGGAAGATTTTAAAAAATAGTATTATACAAGGTTATAGAAATTTGGTTTGTTAAAAATGGTTTGTGTTGATTTAATTTCTTGATTTATCATTGATTTCTTTTCAAACTGTTATACAACTTATTTATCAATGCTATTTATTTTCTTGGTTAAGGATTTGATTATTTCTATGGGGGTAAGGGATAGGATAAGTATGAGCCATAAGGCTTCAGCCTATTCCTTTTTCGGTTACTGTTTGAGTACTTTTATGTAAAATTATAATCTGTTGTTGTTGTTGTTGTTGACTGAAATAAACATTTCAATTCAAAAATTCAATTCATTCAATTCTATGGACTGCACTGTTAATTTTCAAAAGGACAGTCTACTGTTTTAAAAACATTATCTTTTTCATTTTACCTCCAACCTTCCTGTCTTTTTTTGTAAGTGTTATATTATCCACAATGCTGACAGTCAGTGTTCTGGCTCGAGCCTGATGGATTTTTAAGATCAATACTGACACAGATTTTATCCTATCATTTTGTAAAAGCCAGTATTCTGATATATCAGCCCTTTTTTTATTCAGCTACAAAACATAAACAGATATTGCTCTGTAATATGTAAATTAATTGAAGGGTGTTTCTCCAGTCTTTACTTTTTAAATGTTCATTTATCAGCCAGTTTAAATGTTGGTACAGAAAGACCAGAAAAACAGATAATGCTGGCCAATAATATCGGCCCACTGATACGCCAACGCCTGATTCTTGAACCTCCAAATTAATTCAATTTCAAATTTGCATTTTCTGCCCGTAATAGATGTGGAAGGGTTTATTTGAGGTAACATTTAGGCAGTAAACAGAATCTGACTTTGGAAAAATCACTGGAGAATGTTTTCAAACTTTAGGGCCCTTGGGTATTAAGAAAAGCATCAAGTTTTTGTAATGCATTTTAAAGCCAAGAAGCAAATCTGTTCATGCTGACCATTTATGTGCCACATGTCCAAACACTTTCTATCTAAGGCTGTATTAAAAACTTGAAGCCCCCAGATAATTAAATATTGAGGGTTAGTGAACGTGCCGGAGGCGCACACAAAACTTTCCAAAACCACAAAACACCTTTCACATAGTGGCTTTCACCCATATTGAAAAATTTACTCCCCATTTAAAAAGCTGAAAAGCTACTTCTTGTTTGTTGATTCCAGCTGTTTATGTAAGTTTTCTTTTGAGTTTATTACATACTTGTACTAGAAAGCCACAATCTGTTTGCAAGCTTCTCCAAAGCATGAGAGCTGCACACACACTTGTAGCTCACTTCAGGGGCGATTTATAACCTGCAGTTTGGTAAAAGTTTGAGTCTTTTTTTTCTAAAGTTTACCAAAGACTGCTTGGATGGCTTCCCATAATTACTTGTCGTAGCCTTCTCAAATTCTCAAAGGTACTATGAAGAAAACAGCTGTAAAGGAAACTCTGATCTCATGAGTTTTAGTACCTAAAAACTCGGAAACACTGACTCTTTCTGTTACTGTTCTGGGAACATTTGAGTGAAACTGGGAGGAGATCAATAATGCAAGTGACTCATCACAATGACAGAATGCCATCCCTTGAATACAGTGATAACACCAGCATTGTTGGGCAGCTCATGTCTGAAAGAAGGTTCTTATTTGCAGCCTATTAATCAGTTCTATTACATAAATGAACAGGTTGTCCTCCTTAAATGACAGGTTGCTATATTTAGCTATATTTACAATGTGAATTGGCAAAACTTCAGACAGGAATAAAGGGCCAAAGATGGAAAAAAGACATTAAAATCAGTCACTACATTGGTTATTGGTCATAAATTGAATACCGACATGCTGTGTGTATCTTTTACCCTTTAAATCCTTTAACCAACTTTAACTGACTTTACTGGTCTGGAAAATCTCTCACGAAGGCAAAGTTTACAAATTGCACAGGGGTGTCCTGATTTAGATCATGTGTGTTACTGGAGATGTTAAACACCATTCCTCCACTGGTATGCGAGCTTGAGAGTGTGTATTTGTGCGCGTTGAGTTGCCCTCGTTATATTTTTAGATCAAAAATTAAACACGGACACACTGCTGAAGCTCTACAACCAAAACAAGCACTGCACGAAGTCAGCGTGAAGGCAAGTCATGCACATATGTATGAAATCTTTTTTTTTTTAATACCAACAAAATCACACACAGTGTTTAGTCGCATCAGTTCAGCTGTGCCAGTTCACGCTGGGTGTTAGAGTTAGTTACAACAAGATCACTTTCGTTTGACTTACAGGAATAGCTGATGCAGATATTTCCAACATCCATTTCTGTTTAAACACAAGCAGAATCACGTTTGACCATTTCCGTCTACATTTGGAAACACACCGTATAAAAGATGGACCTAGCTTCCAGCTCTCAAAAGAGGAAACTATTTTATGACCAGTAGGGGGATGACTCTTTTCCTTGAAAAAAACACTTTTGGTTATACAAGTCTGCAGAGGTTTGCTGTGTAACGTCACCTTTCTCAAAACTTATCCGTCCTAAAAACATGTGCATTTCCAGACTGGTTGGCAAGGGGTTCCTGGTTGTAGCTAGGAGAAATCAGTCTCAAAGACTGGCGCAATGACAATGTTCTTGCGATTGCTTTCATTTCTAGTATATTGCCAAAGTCATCTGTAGTTTGCACGGAAGATACCAACTCGTCTGCATACACTTTGTAGCAAAACTTGACGGGCTCCATTTTTTGCTTGTGTAGTTTCACTACCACCTGAAGAGTAGCCGAGTGTCTGCAGAGAAGTTGGTGTCCTCCAAATAATCTATGGGCAACCTTGGCAATCTGCAAGCAACCAAAGCAATCCCAACAAGGTTTTTGACATCCGTTCAGGAAATGCACATTTTTTCCTCTCACAACCAGTGGTTTCAGACTGGTCTCACACTAACTTACACTGTCACCAGGACTATCACACATCAAAAATGGCAGAAAATTTAACATCACATGGTTAGCAGGCACGTGTCTGCAACAACTAAACAGGAAAATTGCCCTTAGCTCCCTTACTTTGGGACCTCGGTATTATGTAATAGACTAATTCGCTAGTTTTTGGGACAAAGTAAATGAAAGATGTAGTTCATTATGTAAATTATTAAGAGGAGTATTAACTAGGGTATGCTCACTGGGTAATGACTTGTCAATCTCAAGTCAGATCCACACTTTGCTTACATCCTATTTCAAAAAGCTAGAAGGCAGAGGCGAGATTTGTGTATGATCACATTACACCAGCCTTCCCCATATGGAAAAGATATATATAAATCTTATAAAGTTTGTATCTGTCTTGTGTGAAACTTGTATGAAAAGCATACAAGAGTGAAAACAGATATAAGATCCCTTGAAGAATTATATAATGAAACTTGTATGTTTTGGATACTTACTAAAACAATATATGAAAGTAATGAGAAAGTGGCCACTTTCATGAGTAAATCATATAAGTTTTTAGTATTTCTTTTCCATATGTGTCGTTTTTATCAGTTGCCATCTCATCTCTTTTTATATCCTATTTTCCTTCAAAAAATTCAAATTTCTAGTGCAAACTTGACCCAGTAAAACTCAGTAAAACTCAGTAAAACTCACTGTGAGGTCACCAGAATATCAAGACATAGAGCTAAACTGTATTTACATTTCATTAAGTACACTGTATTTGACATCAGCAGAGGTTTTCTAGTAATTTTGTGATATATTCACACTACTGCAGGAAAGTGAACTGTTAAAAGTAGATTACATTTCTGCAAGTTGCTGATATTTATCCACTGTAAACTACAGAAACCATGAAGCGTGTGACAAGCTAAAAATGAAAGCCTATCATTGGAAAAACACCACAGGGGGGAGGACGAGCCAAGCCCTCCCCCTAAAAAAAAAGAAATCTACTGATCATTAATTCCCTGTCTGTTTGTCATCGGGCACTGGTGGTCAAGAGCTCAAGTTCAGATCCTTTTGAGCCCTACAGGAGTCTAAAAAAAGAGTAGAAAAGAGTAAACACACACACACTGCAGCAGCTGCTTCAGTGTGTTTGCTTTGGCCTGAACGTGTGAAACTACAATGACAAGCCCACGAAGACAAAGGATCAAGTGTATGTGTATTCTACTCCACGGTGTGAAAAGAAATCTGTTACACACTTCCCGACGCTCCACATCCAGACAGTTGGCATGGCAACCGGCAGAGAGGCATATCCCCTGCATTTGGTTGCACAAAAGTACAGGAGGTTTCACAAAAATGCAGTGTGTGCGGGTGGAAGGGGGAAGGCGGCAGGGGAAAGTACTCAAGTACAGCGTGGTGTCGCACACATGCATGAATGAAGAACAAAAGTTTTGGAAAAATACTGAAGAAGAGAGTAGTGCCATTTTAAAGCCATACCAGTGACATGAACAATTTACAGACCTCAACAACTGTTAAAATATTAAATAATTTAGCTTGGAGTGCCTTTACCACACTATACCATGCATTTCATGAATTTTGAAACGACATGTGAAAGGTTTGCAGAGCCCATGCCAAAGTTAGTGATTCTGAGTAACTGAAAACACTGCTTCTAGTGTCACGTCAATAAATCACCCTCATCACATCATAAGTTTAAGACATCCACAGTGCTGTGACTTCACTATATTCACAATAAAACAAACATAATTCTTTTCTAATATGGTTGACATCGGAGCTTTTTCCTAGCAACCAGATATATGAAATACTCCAAAAACCAAACTGGAGGAGGTAAAAACATGGCACATTAATACAACTAATTGATGATTATTTAAAGAAAAATTCTGTCTTGTTACCTGCTTAACCTTAACGAAATATAGTAGCCTGAAACTGACATTATAAGACAAAACATGTGTTAAACATGTAAGCATAGATGAGCGTTTTGTGGCACTTTTTCCCCCAATTCTATTGCTAGTATCCACCTCTATCTCCTTCAAGGTTAATTTGATTTCAAGTGCATCCCAGCATATTGCAACTTTTAGACATTTATTAGTCTTTTGCAAGCAGACATAAATGACAAAGACACCTTTGTGCATTTTGACAGACAAAAAAAGGTGAAAAAAAGGATCTGCAGTATCGAAACATTTTTCCTCAAAATAGCATTATTAATCTGTAGCATAATACAGGCTGTTTTACATGTGAGTTATAATTTATTTTGAATGAATCGTGATTCCACTGTGACACAAGAAAAGCAAGAGACTGGAAATAGTTAGAACAAATGAGTGACGCGTTAGAGAAGGGTTGTAAAAGGAAATGCTTTAAAGAACAAAAAAAATGTAGAAAGATTAAAAAAATAAAATACCTTCTTCCACATCAGAAAAATAGTCCTCTGTGATCATTTCGGGAATATTGGCTTTATACACTGTGTGTTTGAATGAAGGAAAGACAAAAAAAAAGAACCAAAAATAGATGGAGAAATCATATTCACATCAAAATCATAGGAAAAGGAAGAACTGAAAATAAACGTGATTATTATTATTAAATGTTTTAGTTCCATTTGTTACATTGAAAATATCAAAATAAAGTTTCCAATCATGCACACGATTGTATGTCACGTCACAATTTGGACTCAAATTTAGAAGTTTTAAGTTGTTTTTTTTAATGTTATATTTGAGATATGGAACTCATAGATTTTAGATAGTAACCTGAAATTTTGACTTAGTAATGTAAAAAACATGTGTTGCTTTGGGGGGGTTTCAGTGGCAGAAACAAACCTTTCAATGATCAAATTAAAAAATAAACAAATAAACATACTGATGAAGAACAACAGCAGGTTTTTTCTTCTGAATTACTCAGAAGAAGTAGAAGCAACACAAAATCTTTCATTGACAATAAAAACAAAATAGAGGGAAATCTAACAATGACAGTACAGTGCTGAAATATTCACTTATTCCAGCCACAAAAGCAAATGTGACCCAAGCTGATATTTTAAAGAATTTGTCTCTCTTCAGGTTGCAAAGACAAATCTTGCCTTGATATTTATACAACAATAGCATTACTTTAAAAATGCTGTTAAGCACAACTGTACCTTCATCATCGGACATGTCCAGCACCTCGTTCATGGTCTCGGGGACATTCATTTTGTGCTTCTCGATTACAGTCTGTTGAACAGAAACACGCTCTTAATATCATGACAGTAACTTTACCAAAGTACACGTAATCCAGATTTCTATCCCAGTACAACAGCATCTCTATTCCTGCACCGTTTACTGTGAAAATGTTCCAGTAACTTTGCATTTCTATGTTTATGTAGGTCTTTTCTTTCATGTTATTTTTTTAATGTAGCAATACAAACTTATGTGTGCAAATAATAATTCAAAATGTTCTAGAAAGCCTTTGACAGTAGCTTTTATATAGATATATTTTTTATGTCTGTGAAGGCTCTCAGTCATCCAGGTCATCGTAGTCTATGGAGCTTGGAAAGAAAAGCGTCTGGACTTCTTAAAGAACTTAAAGAAGTCCAGACGCTTTTCTTTCCAAGCTCCATAGAATAAAGTTTTTTAAACACTATCTTAGGCCAGTGCCTTCAATGCTTCTGTTTTTGTGAAGTAACTGTCTGTTACTTCACTGTTAATGCCTGAGGCATTTCAAGATAGCTGCTAAGCGGCAGGAACTGCCTCTAGGATTCAGATTTAAGTATAACTACTACTAAGTTTAAGTATAACTGTATCTATACAGTTAGATACAAGTAAACTATTGAGAAGCCATATTAAACCATACATCACACTCTTTTAAACACATACACACCTGAGTGGTCAGAGTCTCCTCTGTGACCACCTTGAGTGTGTCCACAACAGAGATATAGCCAAGCCTCCTTGCAATGGACAGAGCGCTGTTTCCATTCTGGACAAGTAATAAAAAATGATGAGAATTTGTTTTGAAACTAAAAACAAATGAATAAATATTTCAGATTTCTGAGCGTACTGACATTAGTGAGTTCATTGGGCGATGCTCCATGGTGTAACAGCAAGTTGATGATGTGTGTGTGTCCCTGCTGTGCAGCCTGATGGAGAGGTGTGTAGCCGTTCTGCGGAGGAGGGATGACAGAGAGCGTTAGGAGATGCTCACAGAGACAGAAAATCAGTGGCGTATGGTGAATATACACGAAAATAACAGTTACCTTTGTCTTGGCGTTGACCTTCGCCTGATTTTTCAGCAGAAAGTTAACCATCTTCACGTTGCCATAGTGACAGGCCACATGAAGTGGAGTGTATCCAAGCTGATGAAAAAGAAATGTAACTTCTGTTAGCACAAATTACAAATAGCATACACTGAAGCCAAAAGGCAGGGAGAGCAGGTGCAAGACCCCCCTAAATGACAACAGATATGACGCTCAAATCAAAAATACCACATATGACATAAGATGGAAAACTTGGGGTAGAGGTGGGTTGGAAAGAGGCTTGCAGAGGTAGCAGCAGATGAGCTGTCAGCTGATTGTGGCCTATGTGAATTAACAGTCTTCCCAAGTCCCTTTATAAAACAATAAGACCCCATGAGAAACTGGTGAGGATAACTGATTTCTGTATGGCCTATGAGGATTTTTGCCCTGTGACAACCTAATGTTCAGACTGCTTCAGTACCCACACTTGGAGACAAGAGCTCATTTATTTTGTCTGAAAATTAAGCTGAGTGTAAACTGTGAACATTTAAGCAGCTGCACGTGAAACATGTCCAAAGCAACCCAAAACAGTTGTTCTGCCGTGCGGTTTGAAGTTGACACTCTAACACTGTTTCATAAGGTCTGAAATTCAAGTTGACTGTCTCACAGAGTAAAAGCTATATTTCCAAGATAAAGGCAAATGGAAGCGAGAGGAGGAAAAATAGGCAAAATTCAATGTCTGAATTCCTACAAAGAAGGAAATTTAGTTAATTTGCAGCAGCAGAAGCTTTGTTTGTATGATGCTTCCTCCAGCTGTTGCCATTTCCGAGCCAAGGAGGTCACGACATGGAAACACATAGCAGAGGTATTCCAGCTGTGCACACCATAGCTTGCAATTACCAATCTTATATTTATAAAGCAACAATATTAGACAGGGTGGACTGCAATTAACTTTAAAGACTGCTGAAATCACACAGTGTTTATGCGCCTTTAAGGGAGGCTATAAAAGAACGATATCGTTTATTTTTGTTCTTGTTCATTTCAGTCCGTGTGCGAGTTCTGCAAAAGACTCAAAGGCTGGACATGATTCAGCAGCTGTTAATGTCTAAATAAGTTCTGGCAGGATTTTTGCGCTTCTTGATGGCATTTTAAAATCACATCTTTTTAAAAATTACAAGGCATGTGTTTAATTATTCAATTATCCTATTAAAAATAGAAATGTGTCACTTTTGTGGGAACCTGCCTTGTCAAAAATACAAAAAGTGAGAGCACTGGCACAGACCAAAGCCCAAACCCCAAATGATACTTAATTTACAGCGGTGAAGTGGCAAGATACGCAAATCCACTTTGCAAATAACTTTAATCCAAAGACATGAGGAGGCTATCATTACCTTGGTCTCTGGATCTATGAAGGCTCCTTGGTTGCACAAGACCTCAGCAACATTGACTTTATCCTCCTGGGCAGCCAGGTGAAGTGGAGTCAAACCAGACTGAAGGTACAGAAACAAAGAAATACAGTCAAATACACAA
Source organism: Neolamprologus brichardi (assembly GCF_056152115.1). Classification (NCBI taxonomy): domain Eukaryota; kingdom Metazoa; phylum Chordata; class Actinopteri; order Cichliformes; family Cichlidae; genus Neolamprologus; species Neolamprologus brichardi. Next base: position 21,758,237 of record NC_142111.1, on the reverse strand, counting down.
ATGACAGAAGAGTGCTGAATACAGTAGAGTTTGACTGAGACAGCTTGAAAGGAAGCCGTTTAAGACAAAATGACAGGTTTGCACATCACGGTAATGAAGCACAAAAAGAAATAACCATCAAAATAACAGAGTTCTGGATAAACAAATATTATTTGTGTAAGTAAAATCAAGGCCCTGCCTGTTAGACACGTGTCGAGGGAACACAGACACAAATACACTGCAAACATTAATCTTCTGTCATTGCACGTCAGCCAGAGATCTACACACTAATAAAGGGAAAACACCTTATTGCCCATGTGAATAGGAGCGTCCCGAGCCAGCAGCAGCGTCACAATGTCCACGTTTCCTTCCTGCGCTGCAAGGTGCAGGGGAGTGATGCCCTGCCGCGTTACAGAGTTGGTAGAGGCGCTGTATTCCAGTAAGGTGGTCGTTATCTCCATCTGATTCTTCTTAGCTGCAATATGTAGTGGAGTGTAACCATTCTGGAAAGCAGAGAACGGGAAAATTTACAGTTTTTCTTTTATAATTGAGGTAAGTCACATTTTGTCTTTGCAGAAGACAAAAACTCTGTAACCCTAACCCTGGTTCAATGTTCCACAGAATTAATGTAGCACTCTTGACCCTTCATGATGGCTGGTAATTGTAATAATTACAATGCTAACTGTACAAGAAAAAAGATGACAGGGGGGGGGACAAAAAAGGAGACTGAGAATCTTATTTATTTCCCTCTTCCAAATTGAAGAGAAAGTAGCATGTATATATACCAGAGGAAAGAGGAACCACTTGTATTGATCCTTGTTCTTATGCAGCAAGGAAACTGGGCATGAGTGATGGATATTCGGTAGTTTGAGAGGATTTGCTTCATTTGTAAAGAAACTTATTTGTAACTTTTGTCTGCAACCAATAAAATTCCCAGTGGAGAGGTTCTCCAGGCCAGCACGGTTGGCAGAAGCCAAGTTGGAGATGCTATATGCTTCTAAATATCTACCTAGTGGTGAAGAGCAATATTTTTAAGCTTCATTTATGTCCCGAGCCTGAAGATATTTGCCTTAAAGGATTAAAAAAATGCATCCCTTCAGTGTTCTACTAGAAAATATTGGACCCTTGTTGACTTCCGCAGGAGCTCTACCAAAATAGATGATGATAGAGTGGAAGGGCAATCTAATCAGCATGTGGAGCACAGTGTAATTGCATGTAATTGGCCGGATGAATCTAGGTCAGTGTGCTCTCATCCTGAGCCAAAGTGAGGGGTTTTAGTGCTTTGTAGGAACATTCGATTTGACCTCCACTGACAGTTTGATTGACTCTTACCTTTGCAGCAGCGTGCGGTGAGGCTCCCTGGTTGAGCAAGAGCAGCGCCACCTTCTGGTTATCATAGTGTGCTGCTACATGCAGTGGAGTTAGTCCACTCTGAACACACATACACAACCATTGTTAGACGGTGATTTATCATACATGTCGTGGAGAGCAGCTGGAGCAGAGGTGACGTGGAAAGCATTGTGAAAGCTACACCAGCGATGACAGCTGAGGCGATACTGATCAATATAAGTCTCTCTCAGATGCACAAACATGCATTACCTTTCCAGCAGCATCAGGCTGAGCGTTCTTCTGCAGCAGCAGGTTGGCCACCTCGATTTTCCCATATTTTGCTGCGACGTGCAAAGGAGTGAAGCCCTTCTGCGGAAACACAAAGGAACATTACACCTAATTTAATACAGTTACCGTAATTGTCGGGCTATAAGCCGTTACTTTTTGCACAAGCTTTGAACCCTGCGGCTTTTAGTCAGGTGCGGCTTTTCTATGGATTGTCCGTAATTTTTGTCACATCGTAAGACGATTTGTTTTGTTTGTTCCGCTGTTGTACGGCACTACGTTGCCTGGCGGAAGGGCATGTGATCAGATACACAGTATCGGGATTCAAGAGTGGTATGTTGGTCACATGTCCATCCGCCAGGCAATATAGTGCCGTACAAGTAGCGCGAAAAACAAACTTCAAAGTAGCGCTACCCGTTCAGTGGGAGGCGTGGATGACGAGCGGCGATAAACTTGCGAAAAGCAAGTTATGCTCAACTCCACCGGTGGAATCTGACAGCGTGGAAAAGTGTGAAAACATCCACGATCACCAACGGATTTCGAAGAGCTGGACTGCTGCATGATGGAGAGGAGGACACCGCTACGGCCCTTCTGAGGGTGTTCGACTCTGACACTGACAACGAGGATTTGTTTGGTTTTGAAAGTGACAACGAAGGAAAGAAGCTGAGAGTGGAGGACGAAGCCATCCTGAGCCTGTTCATATCTGACACTGGAGAAGAGGACTTTGATGGTTTTAGTGCGCAGGAAGAGCCTAAAAGGTAGGCCGAATCTATTTTTCTGGTGTGCTGTAGGTTATTGTTATGTACTACATTTGTTACTCATTTATGAAGCACAGTACATGTTTCATACTTGTAATTACCGGTACTTGTGCATATACCTAAAAAGTTATGCAAATATGTACCCATAACTTGTTTTTCAAAATATTAATAAAAGGGGTGTGTCTCCAAACAGCCATCTCTTTCCTGACAATTCCCTTTGTGCATATTCTCTTACATATGATAAGTCAACATTGAAACACCTGCGGCTTTTAGTCAGGTGCGGCTAATGTATGTACAAAACAGGATTTTCCCCTGATTTTAGCTTGTGCGGCTAATATTCAGGTGCGCTTTGTAGTCCGGGAAATACGGTACTTCTTCTCCCATGACTCATTTTCTACACATGGCAGCCGAACAGACCACATGTGTTTAATCATAAAGTAAGCGAGCAATTTTCAGGATTATGTCATGACAACATGGAGAACTGCCCCCTTGGTCCTTAAACACAAATCAGCACAGGGTGGAGAAACTTAGTGCTTGATTTAGATTCTTTAGCTGTGAGGGAACACAGATTCAAAAACCATGATCATGGTTCAGAATCGGGCCTGTAGATGTTTGTATGGAAAGACGGAGGAAGCTAATGGGATGTAGAGATGGGAGTTTAACTGCAACTCGATTAAATTAAGCCTCACTGAGATTTGGGACATATGTGTGCGTCATATGTCTTTTACATTGAGTACAAGTTACTGCAGCTCCAAACAAGGTAAGATTTGAAAACCATGTCATGCACATAACCTAAGAAGCAAGTCTTACACTTCTGGTTTTACAATTGCATCACAGTCTTTAAAGCTGATGTGAATTTAGTGGACTTTCTAACGGGCGGAGCAACTTAAAAACAAAGCGAACATCTGAAGCCTGTTGCTAAATTTTCTGATTCATCCAGACATTGCTAAAAATTACCTGGTCTGTCTTTAAAGAGTTAAAAATACGTGGCCATAAAATGCTCTGCTGAAACGTAAATTGATGCTTTTGAAATGAGTAACTGACGTGGAAAACTGAGCCAAAAGTCGACAAAGGCTTCTCCAGCAACAGCATTTTCAGACTCTATACTCTTACTTTGTCCACAACCTTATTATGACACATCTTTTCCACTGGCAGACTGTCAGCTATAACTGGTATTCCACAATCATGTAACTTCACTTAGTCAGAATGTTGCAAAAACCCTGTAGAATTCATACATTAACATTTTCCAAGCTTTCCCAGGATGAGACAGGACAACCATCAGGTTACCAGCTGCAAGGATGCAAATCTAGCTGATCTGCAACAGGATAAAACCTCCTCTCTGTCTTCAGCAGATTGAATTAAAGTTTTTGGACTAGTTTATGAGTATAAGCATATAAGCCATCAGTGTCTGTGTGAGTACCGATTTACTAGTTTGCCTGCACAATATGTTTGTGTGCATCTGTGGGTTTGAATAATAATTTTGTTTATGTGCAAGTTTCATATTTACCTTAGTAGTAATGCCCAGACTAGCTCCATGGTCCAGCAGCGTTGCAGCTATATCTCTGTGCCCCTCTCTGGCGGCTAGGTGTAGGGGAGTGTATCCAGAGTTGGTCGTGGCATCCGGGTATGCTCCGTTCGCCAGGAGCTGCTGCACAATATCTTGCTTACCAAGACGGCTTGAGATGTGCAGAGGAGTCTGGTCATCCTGATAGAAAAATCAAGCAAAAAACACCTTTTATTATTAAAAAGGACCAACATTTGGGCTACGTTCACACTGCAGGTCTTAATGCTCAATTTTTTTGTCTGCTCGTTCACACTACAAATAAAATGCGACAGCAAATGCGCTCCAGTGTGAACGCTCAAAGCGGCCGAATGCGCAAAAGAAGACTTCACACACAACGCGCTCTGTTTAGACCCAGAGCAAACAGTATTGTTTGACAGATGGCCGTTAATATAAAGACTTTGCTTTAAGTTATTTTGTTATTTACATAATAATGTAAATAACCTTATAATGATCCTTATTGCTGTTTTAGAGGAGCGGTGCTTCAAAGGATAGTTGCAGATTTCTGTCAGAATCTGCAGATTATACAGTACAAATAAAATGTTCACGTTTCTCCAACGTTGTCTTCCCAACAGTTTCACTAACATCTACACGGGATGGCCAGGAAGCGTTCGCGATGTCTTCTTGGGCGCTGATAATTGGCGTTTGTCTTGTGTCGGTGACGTAAAAGACGGATTTAATGCGACCTGACCGTTCAAACAGCAGTCGGTTTCTAAAACATCGGATATGTATCAGATTCAGTACCACATACGAAAGTGACCCAGATCGGATTTGAAAATATCGGATTTGCGCCGTTCACACTGTCATAGCATGATTGGATATGGGTCGCATAGGGTCAAAAAAAATCGGATTTGATGCGCTTTCGCCTGCAGTGTGAACGTAGCCTTAGAGTCATGTTTCTGGACAAGATGCAGCCCACTTAACAAATGTTAGGAAATCTCTGGCTCCATCTGCTAAACGCGCCAACTGCATTTTTGTTGTTTTGCAGTGACATTCAAAAAAGAAAACGAAAAACACATTTGCAACTTAAACAGCAAGACAATGAGCAGAAACTTGCCATAAAGCAAGAGAAAGCAAACAAGGACACAGATTCACAGCTGAAGACTCTTCAGTGACCCCTCTTATGTTTTCACATTGTTTATATTGAAGAAATATTTGCACAAATATATTGGAATATATCCCTCATTTTTAAATTTAATGCAATGTACTTCACAAGCTATTGAGCATTTTAAATGCAACACACTGCTCACCTCCACATCCCCTTAGGAGTAATATATATTCGACTAAACATGTGATAGACTGCAAACAAAGCATCTGAAGCTGCTCTAGTGAACAAATTATGGTAGAAAATCAAACATTATTATTGGCTCATGGTGGATAACATGCAACATGTTACATATTTGCAGCAGGCAAATATTGGCTAATAATATTATCCAAGGAATATATCAGTTGGGATCTATTGGAAAGAATTTATTTCATCATCATATTGTTACAGGTACAGGGAACCCTCTTACTTTTCATAGCAGTGCAGGACAGGGACATGAATAACTTATTAGAAGTCACATTATTTGTCCTGTGAGCTCCAGGAGATTGTTCTTTGTGTACAGGCTCTGATCAGCTGACCTGTGTTGTTGCTGCTGGCTCTCCTGGAGGTTTTTTTTTGCTCTTTTTGGATTTACTAAACTGAATTCTACTACATGAGCAGATGCGGTATGCGCTAATATGGCTGCTTTCCATCTGCTGGCCAGTTTAAAGGTGGATTTTGGGAACTGATGACTTCTCCTTTTGACTTAAGCTCACAGTGACCACAGATACCACAGTCTTCTCTGCACCAGTCCAACACAGTCCATTACTGTAAACTGAACCACAATGCTGGAAATCGCCCAGTTCAACATGCACTTACTGCCTGTGCATCTCACAAAACCTTATTATCTTTCAATATATTGTATAAGACATTTCCCAGTAAATAACCAGATATCTTTAGCAGCACATTTGCTGAGTCAAAGTCACACTAACATAATAGCAACTCTGTTTATCATGACTGCTCTTTTGTAGCTCTGAGTAGATTGTAGATCCTTGCGAAAAACAGCCTCGTGTAACTAGAATTTTTACTCCTATTTGTATCCAAAAATGCATAAAAGGACAAACAAGAAAAATGATTTATGAAGAGTGTGCAGGTGAAGCATAAGGCAACATTATTTTTAATTTGTTGATTATTGCAGCTGCTCACATAAAAGAACTGCAACACATAAAAAACAGACTCACTTGATATTATTATGTATGAAATGCACACCAGGTAGCATTTCTTAATAAATTAAGCTGACAGAAAGTTTTTCTGAATAATTTTGACCCATGACTGTAACTTTTCAGTAATTAAACATGTGCAAAGACACATTACATAAGCATACAAACACACACTTGCGCTCACACTTAGTGGCTCAAATGCCCAGGCGCATATAAACACCAGATAATCGTTACTGATTGAGAGTGATGCTCTACCTTGGCCTTGGCGTCGACTCGTGCTCCGTTCTGAATCAGATACCGGACCACATTGGACTGTCCCGCCCTCGCTGCCATGTGGAGTGCCGTCTCCCCCCTCTGAAGCACACGCAGAAAACGAGGGATGGATAGTTATTCCAAAGTTTTGAATGTTACTCTTTCTTTGGAAACACCCTCATACAAAAAAACTTCTTTTTGTGAAGACGTACACTGGGAAGGAGTGGCTGACAAAGAGAAAGAGCCAGATAGACCCCCTCGCTCGCTCTCCACACCCAACTCACCATAATGACGTGCCATAATGCTCTGTTACTACGGTAACCTGGCCACAGACACGACGTGGGCGACCAAACACTCGGGGTTGAAGAGTTGACTGTGCACTACTCGTTCCCCTCTTTCTTTCTTCCTCGCTCTTGCCTTTCTCTTTGGCTCAGCTTACTTTTTTCTCCTCTTTTTCTCCTTTCATGTCATCCCAGAGATAATGGGGTCAGTAGTAAAGTTTGTAGCTCCTACTGAGGAGTGTCGATGGACCAGATGAGAATTAGAGCACATTACATTAAATACCTCCTCTCCACCTACGGAGGATTTCTCTGCCGTCTGCACCAATTAAGGTTTAGATTTTGTGGATAAACAGCTAGTGTTAAGTCACTTCCTATGTTTGCATTTCTCTCTCTCTGTGCAATTAGCTGCTTTAGGTATTGTTTCAGATTTTTTAAAGGGTTTCATAGGCTTTGTGCTGCTCTTGATTTTTGAATCCTTAGTCAAAATATCTGAGTTGGGTTTCTGTTTAGGTTTTTCTAAAGCTATTCTGGTCTTTGAAGGTTTGATTTGTGCGTTTTGTAGGCTGAATTTTGATTCCTGTTGTGATATGTTTTCATTCTAGCGATACTGAGGCTCAGGTTTATTGCACTCTCTGAGCCCTAATTACTGTTTAGAATTTATCAACTTTCTAGTCTTAGTTTTGAGTTCCTTAGTTTAAGTGTCTGTTATGAGTTAGTCATTTCCTGCTGGCGTGCTTCCCTCACCATTACGCAAACTGCTCCTTCCTGTCTCATCTTTCTCTGTTTATGCCTTCATTGTCCAGTCTTCTACTGTGTCTGCCATGCGCACTGATAGTCTTGTCTCTATGTTTAGAGATATTTCCTGTTTTATTTTAAATGTCGGTTTTCTTTCATGTCTTGTGTCACTTTTGCGGCTTTATGTTTTTGACCGTATTGATCGTCTTCACCTGTTTCTCATCCCCAGTCACCCCTCGGTGTATAAATAGTCTTATCTGCATCTTTCCCCCGTGTGCCTGTATGGATTTTGATTCTGTTTTTGCCATCTGAGCTCTGAGCTCATCAGCTTTGATAAAAGATTTTATTGTAAAAACAAAGGGGGGCCTAGCAAAAACAGTTTGGGAACCACTGGTTTAAGCTTTATGAAGCTATGAGCTAATCATAGGGTTTGTACAATTTTTGAAGATGCTGAGAACTAAATGAAATGAAGCAAAAAGATCTAAATTTTCATCTGTTATACAGTAAAGAGGAAATATTCAAATATTATGGTTAAAAATATATTATAAGCAAATATATTGCACTTTGCTTTCCCCCCACCCGCCTCTCATGTCCTCTCATGCCCCCTGTCTTATCACACGGTAATGATGATGACGAACTTCCTGAACTCACCACGTTGCTTGTGTTTGGTGAAGCCCCGTGGTTGATTAGCTGGTGGACGATGTTTTCATGTCCCATAAAAGCTGCAACGTGGATCGGCGTCAGACCGGACTAGAGATGGAAACGCAAAGAAGAGAGGAAAAGAAAAAAGTCAATGAATTAAAGAAACACCGAAGAAGCACGAGAACATTTCTGTAGGTCATTAAATGCAAATGTGCAAACTTTTAAGAAAGTCAGTCTGCTATCAATCAGCAGAAGACCAACTATTACAGTATTTCCTCTGAAATGTAGTGGATTACAGGTGCAGAGTAGCAGTAGAGGTAGACTTTTCCCACTCCAACAACTAAATTAACAAACTACACAAAGATAATTGATGTCTTAGTGCTTAAATGACACACTTACCTCTGTGACAGCTTGTATAGACGCTCCATGCTTCAGAAGCAGCTCCATCACCTTGAGTCTGTTTTTCTTGCAGGCAATGTGCAGGGGAGTGAAACCATTCTATGAAAGACAAAAAGAAATAAATAAAAGTATAAAAATAGTCCAAACAGTCTTTGTGTTTGGCTTTGTAGGACTTGCAGACAAATCTGGAACACCGAGTGGAAACTACAGCACAAAGGGGGGACTGTTTTTTCTTTTATCCCCTCTCTTTCTCTCCCTCTGCCTCTTAAAACCCTCTGCTTGCAAACCAGACAAGCATGTGTGGAAATAATCGAGTGGACTGTAAGCTACCAAAAAAATAATAAAAACTCCTCTACACTGAAATAGATACTTTCCTTTACAACTCACTTTTCTCTCCCTCCTCACCCTCCTTCATCCCTCCCCTCCTTTACTCTCCTGACTTTGAGGTTTCAGGCTCAGTCCTATGACTTCATTTTCCTCTCCATGTCCTTTTTCCCTGCCTTACTTATTCTCTCTGGTTATAAAGTCCCAGTGCTCTAACCACACCCAGACTGCTCCCATTACAGAGCAGCAATGCTCGTCTTATGCCAAGATAATGGCTGGGATACTAAAGTCTATTTAATTCTACTTGTTTCTTTGTGTTCCCCCTCAAATGCTGCATCTCGGCCTTTCCATTAAAGTACTTTTTTTTTCTTTTTTGTTAGTGGAAAAAGGAAAGGTTCATTAAAAAAATGTAATAAAAGAAGAAAAAATGAGAGAAGGCAGAGAGGTACAACTTAAATAGACGAAAAAACATTTTTGGCTAGTTGTAAAATGAAATGTCACAACCCTGAGCAGCACAGCAGGTGCTCTAAAACTTCATTTTCATCAGTTTTCTATGTCCCTGCATATTATGCAGATGCAGCGGTCTAGCAGCATTTTTACAGCACCAAACTCTGGCGCTAGAATACAAACTCTTTAAACTTAAACCTTCAAATAAGTGCTCAAAAATTAAATTATTTTGAAAATGGAACATTTATTAAACCCTTTGACAATTTAAAAAAATAAATTACATATCAATTTGCATATATGAGTTTTAATCTGTATCATGTTTACTATAGCAGCAATCAGATTTAGTTTATTGCTAAAACATGTATTGTGGGATTTATTTAAGGTTTCTGGGGAGAAAACATCTTTCACTGATGATGCAGGAGTCTCAAAACCTCACAAAAACTATATATAGTAAATATAATACACTAGATCAGCGGTCCCCAACCTTTTTTGCGCCACGGACCGGTTTATGCCCGACAATATTTTCACGGACCGCAGATAAATACAACAAAATAAAACTAGAAAAAAATAAGATTTATTCATAACACACGTGAAAAGACCAAGGAAAACTGAGTTAATGATAAAAACGATAACAAAATAACGCTGAAAACCGATAAAAACCCTGAAAACCATACATTTCACACCCGAGCCTCAACTCTCGCGGCCCGGTACCAAACAACTCACGAACCGGTACCGGTCCGTGGCCCGGGGGTTGGGGACCGCTGCACTAGATGTTAAGTGGTTGAAATTGCAGTACCTCAAATGGCCACTTGAGGCTCACTCCAAAAGCATGTCAATCCCCACAGACTATCATGTTAAAATGTTAAAACCTTCGAGCAGAAATAAACATTTACAAGTTTACAGTCCAGCTTTGTTCTGTGACACTGTAGGGGGGATTTTTTTTCAAAATGAATTTAAAATGTTTTGAGGCTTACGCTTATTCATATTCTGTGGTGTGGTTGACAGATGCCTGCCAAAAGAGGCAGCTGTGGCTGTCTACTAGTTGTCACCTCTGCTGAGTTCGTAGTGCTGGAGCTCATCCAAGAATATTGTGCTCCAGTTTTGGGAAGTGCAAATTTGCTATTTATTAGCAAGATGCACTGATCAGATGGTATCTGTGGCTATGCAATCCACCAATAGAAAGTGAAGCCACATTTGATTAACATGTTATCACATTGCCAAGTTAGCTGGCAGTAGCTGGCAAGTTAGAACTTCACTACTTCTTCAAATATCCACCAAATCTTTAAGCTTAAGGTTTCAACGTGGGAGCCCACAGACAACTGCATGAGATCGAGCTTTTATCTGCAGCTAATAGCTTTGTCTACATTCAAATTAAATGCAATTGTCATTGAGATTGTCATTGCTAAAAAGAAGGCGCTCAAATATTCAGCAAAACTGTTCTTATACAGGAACAGGATTTCAATAAGAGTCACAACATAATGTCTTATCATTTTTAACTTTACATAAAAGAATTCCTGCTTCTCCTGATTAGCCCAAGCAACGAGATGCTCTGAGATGATGAGCCCTTTTAATTCCTCTCCATTATTTTGTACTTTTCATCGATTTTTATTTATTTTTATCACAATAAATAATTGAGATCCCCTCACCAGCGCCTTGGCGTTGGGATTGGCTTTCTTGTCCACGATGACCTTCGCCACCTTGTAGTGCCCGCAGTGGGCAGCGACGTGCAGCGCCGTCAGGTAGTCGTTTGTCACATCGTCCACGGGCGCGTCGTGGTGCAGCAGCAGCTGAACACAGTTGAGGTGGTCGCCTTGCGTCGCCATGTGAAGAGGAGACAGACCGTTCTGGAAGGAAAAGGAGGAGAAAGATGTTCAACGATGTGAAGTTAATACGGATGCAGTTTGCTAATGTGATTTTGTTGGCTTGTTCTTAAAAACCTTGGTCTTTGACAGTATTGGAGCTCCTCTGTTCAGCAGCATCTCCACTACTTGCTCATGGCCACTCCTGGCGCCACAGTGAAGAGGAGTTAGACCGTCCTGTGAAAACAAACACCTGCTGCTCAGCCGTGAACTTCATAACCATCATCAACAAGCTCGTTGAGCAGCAGACAAGATATGACATGACACCGCAGGTGATGCTTAATCCTCGCACGGCTGTGGGTGGGATTAGATAATAATAATTTTAGGGTTTTTGGAAATCCCTCAGCTAAAAAATTATATGATGGACAAATGTAAAGCACCCTACACCTAGTGATTATGGATTTTATCCTCTCATTTTTAATTAATGTTTTTTACCCTTCCATTATATTCATTTCACATACCACCCTGTGTAAACAGCCCACGTATGGCTGTATGTTTACTTTATCGGGAGTTATGTTAGTTTGATGTAAAGCACTTCTAAATTATATTGAAATATTGAAAGTCTATGAGCATTAAATACACGAATACACATTTAAATATCAATATTTAAATCTAAACTGAACACTGCATCAAATAACATTGTGCACATGTGATTGTACCTTGGTGCGTGCATCTATCTTGGCCCCTCTCTCCAGCAGCAGTCGCACCATGTTGCTGTTCCCACGTTTGGACGCTACGTGCAGCGGTGTTATGTCGTTCTGCAGGAAACAGAGATGCATTGTTTAGCTATTCAGATGAAGAGAAAAGAAAAATCAACATTTATTTCAGGAAAAGAGAAGGAGTACCACTGCTAATACGTCACTTTTAGGGAAAATTGGCTCTATTTGAGGCACGATCTGATATCCTCGTGTTGGTGTTGTTCCCAGATCATCATACTAAAGGTTGTTCCAGGATCAACATTGCAAGTGACCAATCAGAATGTTGTGATGTCATACTTTTGCGACTTCGGGAAAAACCGGCGTAAAACAAAAAACTGTACTTAAGCTGCGAGAAACCGCCTTTGTCCGCCGATCAACGGACCCTAACCCTGACCCTAACCCTTTAATAAATGCTAAGCAGAATTGATATTGTCCTTGCAACATTGGAATTTCATAAATGCACGAATGGGTTGGTGCGCAAAAGAATAACGTCACAATAATGTGATTGGTCACTTGCAATGTTGAACCTGGAACAACATTTTCATGATGATCTGGGAACAACACCAACACGACGATATCAGATCATCCCTATTTGAGAGTGCCAGAGGGAAATGGCTAAATACCCCCCTCTAGAGGACAGTGATCATTCCAGCCAGAGCAACCTTAGCTTTGAGGTTCTGTTCTAAAAATGCCAGAGGCTTCTAAAATCTCTATGTGTTCACCAGAGATTGTGTATTTCCAGTATGTGTTTGATATTTTGCCACCAAAGAACACAGTTTTCACAGTTATTTAAAAGGAAATGTGAGTTTTAATCTAGACTTTTCTCAGCATCAACACATTTCAGCCTTCTTATATCCGGTGTTTGAACAGGCCCTTACTGCCAGAGTCATCATCCACTGAATATTTATTTTAAGGTTGAGTAACTGGAGTTTCATCCAAATGTTACTCATGTAAGAGTAAATAAATATGCCGGGGTTCTCGAGCTGCTGAATAATACATTTTCAGTAGTGAGAGAAGCAAAATCGTGTGTGTGTGTTTGTGTGTGAGGGAGAGAGAGATGATATGTAAAGTACTAAACTCGGTCCAGGCTTTGAATGTGATTATTAAAATGATTCCTTGGCTTTGAAAACATCTTGCAACATTTGAAGATTCTAACAAATATCTCTCAGCAGATTTCCTTAACTTTAAACAAAATTAAATAGAAATAATGAACAAAATAAAGATGAGATGAATTCAGAGCATGAATTTGGGCGTTTCAGAAACAATAAACGCAAGTGCGGTAGAGGAAAGGAAAATCCCGCATTTAAAAAACACGATGAAGCGAGAACATCCTGATAAAACAGAATGCGGCACATTCACTGCTTTAGCTCAATATCTTGTTTTCATATTGTTAGCAGAAAAATCACAATTTAAATGTAATTACTGGCCCACCCCTACTGTGCATGTTTGCAGTAATGAAGGAAAGTGAGGGTTGAGAGTGAGGGTGTGGCTCAATGATGTGTTTTTAATGGTTCTTGGGGGGGAAAAAAGCTCTTTGTGACACAAAGGAACCAGAGAGGCCAGTATGACTATTCTCTGTTTCTGTTTTGAGTAAACTGATGCATTTATTGAATCTGGACCAAAACACATCAAAAGACAAACACCTTTAATCCTAACTTGGAACATTAGAAGTTACTTGACGGACATTATAGATATGGAAAAGAAACAACTTTTATTTATGTTTATGTTTTGTAATCTGTTCATGAGTGATGGGAAGGTGGAGCATGGGGTAGACATGTGTATTAATGCTCGTGTTGCCCAACTTCTCACCTATCGTGATGAAATGTGCATAATTAGCAAAAAAATAAGGGTGCAAATATAAAAGGCTGGGCTCAGCTGCAGACATAGAGGAGCTCAGAGTAAAGCCACTGATCCTTCATGTGGAAAGAAGCCAACTGAGGTGATTCAGAAATCGACTGGGAGCCTCCCTTCTGGGTTTTCTGGGAACTTGGAGGAGACCCTGGGACAGACCCAGATCATACTGGAGATTATTTATCTCATCATGTCTAGGAATGCCTTTGGATCTCCCTGGAGGAATTGGAAAGTCTGAAAAACCCAGCTTAGCCTGCTGACACTGCAACCCGACTTCAGATAAGCAGAAGATAATGTTTGAGTGGATTCTGTTACAAACACATTCATTTACTCAAGAATGTGCCCACTTTTAACATATATTTAGGGAAGCATAACTGTAACATTTATGAATAAATCAAATAAATGGCACATTGGGTGAGAAAATTAGAAAAGAGGCCACTTTTATGAGTAAATTATGGTATGAGACGTGTGTTTTGGGTTGTTTCCACATGGTAAGTGCTTATTTGGTCTAACACTTACACACTTACACACTCACAAACCACCAACTATCAAAATCCATAACTGCATCCATTCCTACAGCCTGTGGGATCAGATAGAACGTGGACTGCATATGCATGTTTCCTCCAGGAGAGTGACAAGTACAGCTGTGGAATTATACACACAGGCAAGCAAAAATTCCTGCACATCCTTCCCTGCATAAAGTAAGAGTTTTGGTATGAAGGTTTGCAGCAGCACTCTGCGAGTAGATATGAGTGTGAGTGTGTGTGTGTGTGTGTGCGCGCTTGTCGCCTTTGAAGTGAAGGACCTACCCTCGCCTTGAAGTCCACAGCTGCCCCTCTGTTAAGCAGCAGTGTTGCTACGTTGATGTTGCCGTAGTGAGCCGCAATATGCAGAGGAGTGAACCCGCTCTGAGAGAGACGAGAGAAACAAGACACACAGGAAGAGAAACAATTAGAGAGGAAGGAAAAAGAAGCAGCAACTGTCTAATAATGAGCCATAAGCAAAGCATGATTGGACATTACATGTAAGAGCATCTTGCTAAAAGCAGACTAACAGAGCACAGCAGACCAGAGCTGAGCAGGAGTCAGACATGCTTTGAAAATTTCAGCATAAAAGGAGTGGACTTTTATAAGAAACACAAACTCCCTAGCCACTTTATTAGGCAACAGCACTACCAATTATTCTTCTGACGGGCAACTGGCATTAATTTAACTGTTTGCTTAATGCTGGTTTTCTATTGGACAGATTTAAATTCAAATATAAATTTGTCCAATGCAAACTGCCACCTCAGTATCATCTCTGTTTCCACCTGACTGACAATGTCGATCAAAACAGAACGCTAACATGTATGTTTATATTAAGGTTTGCAGATATACCTAATAAAGTGGCCACTGACTGCATGTTTCAACTTTGTAGCGAAATTATTGTGGTAAGAATACAGCATTTAACACTGTCTGACACAATACAAACAAAAATAAGAACCTACCAAATAAAAAAAGCATGCAGATTAAAAAACAAATGCAAATACTAAGTGTCTCATTAAGCTTTTGCTTTCATTCCTAAAAAAACCTCCTTGCTATATGCTTTTATCTGACAGGAAGCAGCATGCAGGTGAGCATGCATCTGTTTTAGTTGAATTTGTAAGACTGCTTTTAAGAAACAGTGACTGAAAAGCCTAAACTATTGCCATTTCTTGAAGATTTTAAAGTTACCGGCTCACTGAACATGAACGGCTTAAAAAAAAACAAAGAAATCATTCATTTAGTTTGATCATTTCCAACTGTTCATTCTTAGCTTTTTTTCCCCAAATTATTTTTTGCAGCAATAAGCAGTACATGCCAAAAAATTAATGTTTCTATATCAAATAACAAATAATTGTAACTCAAGTGGGATCACAGTACAGAGAGATGCTACTGTGAAGGGAGAAAGAAATGTCAACAACACAAGGATATTACACAACACACATAAATACAACTCCAAAAAGACAACAAGACTAGCTAATGCTTTTTTTTTTATTTCAAAGTTCTTTTTGAGTTTTTGCTTTGCTAACTGATGTGGTTTCCAACACTTTCACATGTCAGCTGGGTGCAATGGTCTGATAAACCAATGCCCATTACTGCTGGATACAGTTACATGTTACAAGCATGTAAGGATTCAGGGAATTCACTTTTGTAAAATCACAATTCTTTGTATGAACAAAACCACTCAAACTAGCCATCTGTAATCCTTAAGCTACAGTATGATAAGCTGAAGTCAACTGAAGCTTGTCATTAGCTCCCCAGTTATTGCAAAAAATCTTACTCTTGACAAGAAAATGAACAAAAATATTACATAAATTGTAGTTACATTTAAAACTTTACATTGTAATTCTAAACATCATATTTTAGACTAAATGAGAATGTACCCAGTAATGAACTCAAGATGAAGAGTATGCGAACACAGCAGTATTCACATGAACTGGCTACTGCTACTTTTTGCATGAGAAAAATCACATCAACAAAAGAATTTTCTTTGTTGATTTTATTTAATTTGAATAAAAATTAGGCTGTGCTGTAGCAGTTTATCTTCCCGATGACCACGATGATTTCATGCATCCCATAAACTCTGGATTTATGGTAAAGATAAAGTTCTTTTTTTAAGTTATGCAAACTCAAATCTTACACCTTGATGCCTCTGTTGGTACCCTGCTGGATTTCACTGATAGAAGCTCAATTAACTCCACCAAAGACATTTTAGTAACGGTTTGGTTTGTCTGTTTGTTTTCAGCATTACTCCAAAAGTTTTGGGCAGATTTGCAGTAAAACAACACAAAACATAATGGAAGTTGAATAAAAACAGAATAGAAGTAGAAAAAATACAGAAAAAAACACAACAGAAATATTTTTGGGGGAGACATTAACGTGACAGAACAGCTCCTGAAATAAAGGAAACGGAAACACAATAAGGATTGCACCGGGAGATGCTTAAAAGAAGTGGAGGATTCATCTGTTTTGTGAGGACGAAAAAGATAATGCACAATTCATATAATGCATGTTTCCTATTCTGTTTACTGTTAGCTTGTCATATAGCTGTTCTGTCACATTAGTGTCTCCTCAAAAACTCTTCAGGGTTGTTTTAAGGTTTTAGTTTTTTCCTGTTATAATAATTCAACTTTCATTGTGTTTTATTCAACTCCTGTTGTGATTTGTGCACTTTTGGAGCCTATTTCTAGTCTCTACTGTTTCCTTCGGTTGAAGTGCGTTTGACCTTTCAGAGCCACCATACCTTGGCACAACTTTGAAAAATTTTACTTTTGAATCTACATCTGGAATTTTCCATCTAGGAATTTTTTGAGGATTCTTTAACCTTGTGAGACTGGGCAAAAATTTGGGGCATTTTAGCATTACACTTTTACAAATATAGGTTAAATTTATGTAGTAACAATTTGGACACATGGTGTAGATGTTCCCAAGAACATATTACACAGTAATCTAAAACCAGATATCCTTTTAGATGCAGGGACTATAAACTTATATCAGATATTGTCTGGTTCAGACTCAAAAAGCTGAAACTTTGGAGGCTATACACTGGTATTGTACTGGAACTGGAAGAAGTTGAATGTGTCTTGGACGGCACTTATATAAACCATGAAATACATTTATTTAAATTGTTAAAATCAAGTAGGTATTACTTTTCTGCAAAGTGCTATGTGTAATATGGCTGTGATGATATACTGATGGTATTACCCTAGTGTAGAAATACATTATGCAGTGAATCTGGAAAGCATATGCAGCACTTCACTGGTTCCACATTTTGTCAAATTACAGCCTTATTCCAAAAATGGAATATGAATATGTTCATTTTCCCCTCAAAATTCTACAAAATACCCCATAATGACAAAGTGAAAAAGGCTTGTTTCAAATTGTTGCAAATTTATTAAGAGTTAAAAACTGCCTATATAAGGTTGCATAGTTAACAGTGCATGTCAGAGCACAAAACAAGCTATAAAGTCCAAGAAACTGTCTGTAGGCTGACGACACAGGATTGTACTGTGGTACAGATCTGCGGAAGGGTACAGAAAAAGTCTGCAGCATTAAAGATCCTAATGAGCACAGTGGCCTCCAACATCCGTTAATGAAAAAGGTTTCTGAAGCACTCCACTAATCAAGCCCGTATGGTAGAGTTGCCAGACGGAAGGCACGCCACAGTAAAAGGCACAGGACTGGAGTTTGCCAAAAGGCATCTGAAAGACTCTTAGACCATGAGAAATGAAAATTCTCTGGTCTGGTGAAACCACAAACTCTTTGATCTGCATGCCAAGCATCACGTCTGGAAGAAACCAGGCACCGCTCATCAGCTGGCCAATACCATTCCTATAGTGAAACATGGTGGTGGTAGCATCATGCTATGGGAACGTTTTCAGCAGCAGTAACTGTGAGGCTAGTCAGGGTCAATTGGAAAGATGAATGCAGAAATGTACAGGGACATCCTTGACGATAACCTGCTTCATCTTTCAACAGCACAACGGCTGCAAGCACACAGCCAAGAACACAAAGAAGTGCCTTTGCGAGCACTCTGTGAATGTCTGTGAGTGGCCAAGCCAGAGCTCAGACTTGAAACCACACTAACGTCTCTGGAGAGATCTGAAAACAGCTATACATCGACGCCCCCCATCAAACCTGATGGGGCTTGGGAGGTTCTGCAGAGAAGGATGAGAGAAATTGCCCCAAAACAGCCAAGATTGTACAGCAGCATCATACTGAAAAAGACTTTGGACTGTAATTGCAATGCTGCAGAAGTTTTTCTGTACCCTTCTCAAGAACTGTGTCACAATACAATCCTGTCTCGGAGGCAATTTCTTGGAATTTATGGCCTGGTTTGCGCTCAGACATGCACTGTCAACTATGGGATGTTATATAGACAGCTTTTTACTTTTAATACATTTTTTAAGATTTTCAAGGAAGGTTTTTTTTCATTTTGTCATTATGGGCTATTTCGTGTAGATTTTTGAGGTGAATAATGGATTCAATTCATTTTGGAATAAGGCTGTAACATGACAAAATGAGGAGCAAGGGAAACGCTGTGAATCCTCCAGATGCACTGCGCTGCTGAATTTACAATGTTATAAACTATAGCAGCGAGCAACTGCGTACACATAAATAAAAAAGTCAAAATGCCATGCAGGCTTAAAAAAATGAGCACATGGGTTCAGCAGCAAAAGCTTTCATGCCAGCATTTAGTGCTAGTGCTCATGCTAGCAGACAGAAGGCTTTGCAATGGTGACTATGAGTGAACAATGAAGAGAAGAGAAGAGAAGAGAAGAGAAGAGAAGAGAAGAGAAGAGAAGAGAAGATGTACCTCTGTTGTTCTATTCACCATCATCTAGAAGGGAAAAGGGGGGATTTGTAAGAAAAAGGAACAAGTAGAGGGAGGAACAAAAGGAGGAGGAGAGAATGAGGTGGTTAGTGCACCACAACAAGAACAACTGCAACACCGACATCATGGTTGCATCAAGCTGTAGGATGGGTATGTGACAATGTGGCTGTAAACAACGAAAAGAACCAAAAAGCAGTCACATAGAAGTACACAAAACTGGGGAATGGACTGCAACTCTCCCTTACAGTGTGTATTGATTCTACAATGAGAATGGTCCTTGGGGTAAATGTAGCTGTATTGTTGTTTTTGATGATATTGTTTCTTGCCCTGAGTGCCTCTAAAAATCCAAAATATGAACACTTGCTCATTTTTTGTCCCACAGAAAACTTGTCTGGGACTTAAACGACTAATAGAACTATCAACACAGAACAACAGAAGGAACTAATAAATATTCATAGCCCAATGATACCCTGTGGGAATTATACACACACACCACAAGTATACAGGTGTATTGGGGGGAGGGTAGTCAAGGCCACAGCTTAAGGTGTACCCTTAATTAATCCAGAGAATCACATAATTCAAAACGTATTCCATATTAATGGAAGTCTTGAACGATTGTGTTGTTAGTAGACTATTCTTAGTTTTCATATCGATTTTTAAAAGCATTTTAGTCTTTAGCAAAGACAATCTCTTTTCTGCCCTATCCTATGATATGTAATATGTGATTGACGGTCGGTTCCATGCAAATAAAGTACAAATGACATTGTAACCCATGTTACTTGTAAATATTTTTGATGTTTTGGGGTTTTATCCCATTACATTACATTTCAGTTATATCACTGGTTTATATTTATATTAAAAATAATTTAATATAATGTACATAATTCAATGTAGTTTGATATATGGACAGTTTATTGTTTTGTGAGACTTCAGTCACTAAATCTCAGACTGAAAGTAAAGGAAACAGAAAATGGGATTTTTAAAAGACAAATGGTTCTGTTTTCTACATCACCAATGGAAATAAAGTCTTTAGACATGGTTGGAAAAAAAAGAAATAGGTGTAATAGTTTGGAAATATCCTTATTCCCTCTCATGATTGAAGTAAAGTTAGAAGATGTAGCCCACCTTGATGTTTGTATGCTACGGTCAGCAGTTATCTAACCACCGCTAACCCTGGCAGGTACCTTCGTGAAGAAAGACGTAACAGGAATCGCACCCATAATACATGAAAGGTGTCATGGGACTATGAATGAGTAAGACCAGATCTCAGACACGACAAAACAGCAGGTCATTGTGAGAAGTGTAGTCCAGCTCATAGCTCATACCTTAGACTCCACATCAGCATTGTGGTCGTTCTGGAGGAGGAGGGCGGCAGCCTTGGTGTCATCTTTACGTGCAGCGATGTGCAACGCTGGGAGGCGGACCTTCCCCTTGGTGTCATTTTCCAGCAAAAGGGAAACTACCTGGTCATGGCCCTGCTGCAGTGCAACCGCCAGCGGAGTGAAACCGTCCTGCAAACCAGAAAAAGTCAACTGTAATATATCAATGTGTTTTCCCAAAGTATGACACCCTTTAACAACAGCATGCAAACATACGGTCAGTGTTGGGAAGGTTACTTTTAAAATGTATTCCATTACAGAATACAGAATACATGCCCCAAAATGTATTCTGTAACGTATTCCGTTACATTACTCAATGAGAGTAACGTATTGTGAATACTTTGGATTACTTAATATATTATCATGCTGTTTACAACTACGTGAATGTACTATTGCTGTGATTTATTACTGTTACTGAAGGTCCGCGGCTCCGAACCGTAGTAAAGGGACCTCTGGCTAATACGGTGGGTTCTGTGTCGGGCTCGTAGCTGAAAACTAGCTTTACTTTGTTGTCTGGGTCAACTTTGCTAGTGAGAGACAGAGAGAGGCGTTGAAAGGCTGCTCCAACGGAACGTATTGTTTTTGGAGGAAAACACGAACACTGTGTACAGTCAAGTCTTAATAGCTTACTTACAACTGGGCTCGTCAGGCTCTCTTCTTGGCTGCAGTGGTTATTATTATATTTACATGCTTCCAGCTCCCGTTTTTGCTCGATGACAGCTCGTACTTTTCCTTTTTCTTCCTCCCTCGCTCACAGACACATAACGTGTATGGCAGTCCATTCTCCCTGCAGCACGGACTACACTGCCTATGATGCTACATTCTTTAGAGCTATACCGGTAGCATTCTGCCTATTAGCTTAGCACAACAACAACAAAAAGGCCTCTCTCACCCAGGAAACACGCAGAGAGAGAGCGTCACCCTGTAACCATGGCAACCGTTACGCTGCCACCTGGAACAACAGAACGTAGCTGTCAAACAAAACCCAAACAGGCCTGACCCGCCACAATATGAAACAGGGAAGTACCGCCGTGTAATCCATTTATTTCAACAAAGTAACTGTATTCTAAATACCACCTTTTTAAACGGTAACTGTAACGGAATACAGTTACTCATATTTTGTATTTTAAATACGTAACGGCGGTACATGTATTCCGTTACTCCCCAACACTGCATACGGTATAATGGCAGTGAATACATGCTAATGTAATGCACATATTTTATTACGTAAAACCTCTTAGCTTAGCAAGCTAACACTTGCTATTGCACTAGAAATTATAACTAAGCCTGAAGGTGGATGTCAATAGTTTTTCAGGTATTTGGGCAAAATCGGAAGCATCATAATAATAATAAAATAATAACAATGGTAAAATTGGTAGAAAAGAGCAAATGTGTTAAACATGACTATCTTTAGAAGAACTTTTAAGAAACTCATCTGAGTTCAGGAACTGCTGCTTACACTACTACGAAGTCATTTTAACTGCTCTCTTATTTCCCAATAGGTCACCACAGCAGACGGCTCTGCATATTCGATTTGGCACAGATTTTTTTTTTTACGAAAGCCCTCAGCTAATCCAAAATGCTGCCGCAAGAGGCCTGACAGGGACTAGAAAGAGAGAGCATATTTCTCCTGTTTTGGCTTCCCTTCACTGGCTTCCTGTTAAATCCAGAATTGAATTCAAAATCCTGCTCCTCACATACAAGGTCTTAAATAACCAGGCCCCATCTTATCTTAATGACCTTGTAGTACCATATCACCTCATTAGAGCACTTCGCTCTCGCTCTGCAGGCCTACTTGTTGTTCCTAGAGTATTTAAAAGTAGAATGGGAGGCAGAGCCTTCAGTTTTCAGGCCCCTCTTCTGTGAAACCAGCTTCCAGTTTGGATTCGGGAGACAGACACTATCTCTACTTTTAAGATTAGGCTTAAAACTTTCCTTTTTGCTAAAGCATATAGTTAGGGCTGGACCAGGTGACCCTGAATCCTCCCTTAGTTATGCTGCAATAGACGTAGGCTGCCGGGGGATTCCCATGATGCATTGAGTTTTTCCTTTCCAGTCACCTTTCTCACTCACTATGTGTTAATAGACCTCTCTGCATTGAATCATATCTGTTATTAACCTCTGTCTCTCTTCCACAGCATGTCTTTTATCCTGTCTTCCTTCTCTCACCCCAACTGGTCGCAGCAGATGGCCCCGCCCCTCCCTGAGCCTGGTTCTGCCGTTTCTTCCTGTTAAAAGGGAGTTTTTCCTTCCCACTGTTGCCAAAGTGCTTGCTCATAGGGGATCATATGATTGTTGGGTTTTTCTCTGTATCTATGAAGCGCCTTGAGGCGACTTTTGTTGTGATTTGGCGCTATATAAATAAAATTGAATTGAATTGAATTGAAATACCTTTCCTGAAGGAATCCTCCCCTTTATCTGAGCTTGGATTAAACTGGCTTGTGAAACCCTGACACTGGATTCGTGTCTCCACCCGGAATCAAACTGGGAATATTTTGCATGTAAAGCAAAAATGTGTTGACCACCAGCTGCTTCTACTTTCATTTTCTTTCTATTAAAAAAAAAAGTCGGCAAAAATATCAGCCTTATATATAATAATATATTTAAGTCTGGAAAAAAGTGGTGGGTAAACCTACATATAAAGATATAAAGTATTTAAGCACACCAGGTCACATTTTCCAAAGCTCACCTGATGTGATTTAAAGTCCTGCAGTGGGAATTAAACATGTTTTATACATGACTTCTTTTGGCTGCTGGCGCTTTAAATCATCAGCCAAAAAAATTGAATCAAACTCCCTTGAGGTGTCTGCCTGCTGTCCTTACAGCCTGGCCATCCTCTGTAAAATTGCATGATATAAATCAGAAGGGCTGTCGGCTTATAAAGCAGATGAGAGGGACACAGGGCCAGTGTGCCTCCAGAGTCACGTTAGTATTCTTTTCTCATCCGAAGCACTGCAGTTTGGACGCCATCTTTAAGTATGGGGCAAGAAGAGGCGTGTGCTTGTATCTCCTGTTGGAGGTTTCAACACAACCTTAATCAGAGCTAAGAATCCTAAAATGTCATCTTAATAATCACGGACACTCCTTTCTTCTTGACGTCAGCTGACAGTCACACTTTCAGAGATGGCATATGATACGTTTGTAGCTGCTTCTAGCTGGTAAAGTGACAGCTGTTCGTGATTCAGGCACGTCGCTTTTATAAGACAATGAGAGACTTAATCAAGTCGCCTTTGTTCTCTCAGAGCCTGAACTTTTATTTTCTTGCTGCTGTGAATGTGACTAATACTCTCAGAGTGAATTCAATTACACATTTTCACTTCAAGTTCACAATTTCAGATTACACACATTAAATCTGATGCCTGTCTACTGACGACCAACACGGAAGAAGCATAAAATGACAGATTCTTAAGTTGGCACTCACAGATTGCGCTCTATATTTAAAACATTTCGGCAGCTATCAAACTATTCATCCATTCAATCGGCAGCTGGCATGATTAAAAACCGAAAACTATAATCTTTTGTGGGTGGTGTTTTTAACGTCACTGGTTCCTCCCTTTTGTGTTGGTGCCCCCATTAGGAAAATGCCTGACATTGTCATAGAAAACAGAACTCCTTAGGAACTTGTTAAGAGCTAAATTAGGAAAGATACTAGCTGTAGTAGGGCTGAGAAAGATGCATGTTATGCATGTTAGAGTCAGAGTTGCAGTGAACAGTGGCTAACAGAATGCTGCATAGCTAGCAAGCCTTAAAGCTGCCCCTCCCTGAGCCCGGTTCTGCTAGAGGTTTCTTCCTCTTAAAAATGAGTTTTTCCTTCCCACTGTTTCTAAAGTGCTTGGTCATAGGAGATTGTCTGACTGTTGTGGTTTCTCTGTATTATTGTAGGGTTTTTACCTTACAATATTAAGCGTCTTCAGGTGGCTGTTGTTGTGCTTTGGTGCTATATAGATAAAAGTGAATTGAATTAAACTGAACTTTAATGTAGAAGAAAATGTGATTCTGAGTGAATTTGAACCCCGTATATGACCACTGTGTGCAAGTTTCACTAAATTCTGAGCAATCTTCTAGGAAGAAGGCGATTCTTGTGTGTCATGGATAATTATTACGTCTTACGGTAGATTAAGTTATGTATAAAATATGAGGTTATCATAAAACTGTTGCTATAAAATAGCTTGGCTGCTTTATGGTTAAACTCAAGACACTAGTTGACACTGAGACACTGGCAGTCACCTTTATAATTCAACAATATTTAAGTCCCTATGATCAAATTTACATACAGGCGCTGAACAAGTAAAGGGCAATAACATAACTAGGGCTGTTCGATATAACGATATATATCGGATGACGATATAAAAACGTCTATCGTTTCATTTTACGCTATCGTTTGTTTCGTGGTGTCGCAAAATAAACTGTTTAGGGCAATATTTTTCATCGTTTTGATGGACACTGTAGTGGCTATATTAATTTATTAAAGTTCTTTCTTTCTCTTATATTTAATATAACCACACTACAGACGGACAAGCGCCTGTTTTTATGCGTTGTCGTTAGCAACAACGACGGTAACACCATTGCGTGTCCGCTTCTTTATGTTCCACATAAACCTTTCACAATAAAGCTCAAGATCCTGTTGAGACTTTTCAAAATAAACTGAATCACGTGAAAGAGCAGATTATTTAGGGATAAGAAGTAAAAAAAGAGCCGCCAGGTGCTAAAAAAAATAAACCTTAGACTCAAACGTTAGAACAGGCTTTTCCTTGCAGCACGCCGTGTAATAAATACTCACAAAGAAAACGGCGGCCGTTAGAACTTATGTCTAAAAATGTATCGTTTCATGCATCTATTAAAACACTGGACTCCAGCTACATGACGCGCAGCTGGAAACACTTCCCGCAAGTCGAGCTGCCCGAGATTCACAGAATTTACAAAAAATGTTACATTTTTGTGATTTATATCGGACGATAGAATTCTTATATTGGGATATGAGACTTTGGTTATATCGCACAGCCCTACACATAACCATTCAGCAATTTAAGCCTTTTAGTTTTAGATACTGTAAGTGCTTTAGTAAGTTCAGTGTCTCACTTAAGAACGAACGGAAAGGAAATTTAGCTGCTAATGGACACATACTAGGATGCAGACAAGATGAGATTGCATACTGCCTACAAACACAAACACAAACACACACACACACACACACACATATACATACTATATGTAGACACTGACTCACACAGGCAATAAGATAAATGTAAGATGCTACTAGGAGAGCGTCTATGACTCATCAAAGGAAAGATTCCTTGCAAGGAAAACAACATACTCTGCACGTATGTGTGTCTTTGTGTGTTTATGTGTGTCTGTGTGCACACTTGTATGTTTATACAGGCCACCAACTGTCTAGATAAAACCAACTCTGCATCACTAGACACCCACACATTAAAGCCGAAACTCCCCCCTCAGAGATCCAACGCCGCTCACACAAATAATCAGTGAGGGCGAGAAACAAACACCCCCTCGCCTGCACAGACACGCACACACACACAGAGGCACGTGCATAAACAGGCTGACACACATTCATAATGTGATCCAAAAACATGTTTGCAAAACACACCCACACATGCGCATACCCCTGGGCACACAAACACATTCAAATGCATAAATTTAGGCTTTGTAACAATTTTGAAGGTCACAATCCATCCCTAAGCACTAGCTCCCGTTTCATCTGATTTAGGAATCAGGAAAAGAGAAAAAAAACTAGTTTAATGTCCTAAAAATACTTTGGGACTCAAACAACAGCATCAGCAGCTGCAAACAAAAAGGCAAAGACAGGGTTTTGATCTTCATTTAAAAGCTTAAAAATGGAAAGTGACAGAGCACAATTTCCTTCTTACCAAAATAGCACGAGCCAGTTTTTGAACAATACAAAGCGAGTTATTAAAAAAAATCAAGTTATTCTGATGGGGTATCAGCAAAGTTGCACACTAAAAATAAAGAGATTTTGTAAAGCTCCTTATAAAGTGATGGCAAAAAAGATGATTCTAATATGCTCAAATATAGACAAATATTTCTTATAAAGGCTTTGTTCTCTAATTAAATGCTTAAACATGAATTATTAAACAGCAGGAGTTGCTTCATAGATATATTTCCTCACATGAATAATTCACATTGGTGTCACCCCACTGGAGTAGTCACGAAAAGGGTGAAAAGAGGAGAAGAGTGAGATGCTGTGGAATAAGAGGGCGAGCAGGAGGAGTCGGAGGCAGACAAAAGAATGATGGAGGGCATGGAAAGGAAATGAGGAGGAGATAAAAGGAAGAAAGACGAGGAGGAAAAATGAGGTGCCAATGTGAAATGCCTCAGACACAGTTCTGTAAACACCGCACTAATACGAATACTAATAAGATAAAAGCAGCATCAAATGTGCATTTGCAGAACACATGAGCAGAACATAAAAGGCACCTCTCTAATTACCTTCAAACTAAAGCTTTAAAGTATATTTTAAAAGGATGAGTCTGATTGATCCTACTTACAACATTGTGCGGGTATCTGATACCTGGTATTTTTTATCTTTGTGCACTTTGGAGCTTCATTGTTTCCTGTCCTGTCATTATTTTTCACTAGAGCACAACATGTGTATTAATCCCTATCAAAAAACTTTTTAAATAATGTTTGCTAAAATAACAGCTGTTTTATACAACAACATAGCCAAAATTTTAAATGTACAGATGCTTGTATTTAAATGATTCATACTCAGAATGAGTTCTTCTTGTTAACGCTCTGAGGTCTAAGTCGTCATTAGTGCTAACCTTAGCCTAACCCTACATTTTGTATGAAAGGAAAATTAACTTGTTTGGAAGAAATGCTAAAGTTTTTTCATGTGTCAGTTAGAATGATTATGGATCAGAAAGATGTGACTAAAATGAAAAATGATCGTCACACTTTAGTCTTGCAATGGTGGCAGTCAGCCGTCTGCTTTACTACTGCAGATGATGGATCGCTGTGTCACACTCACAGCGTAGCGCTTGGTCTCGCCACTCATGCTTTTTCTCCTGTTAACGTCACCGGTTCCTCCCTCTGCTGGCAGCTGAAGACAGTCAAGGTCACTCTGAACGAACACATGCTGCTGCTGCTGCTCCCGTCTCTACCTCCTTCACTCTAATCACTCTGCCTCTTTACTCCCTCTAGGCAACAGATTAATCTCTGAAAAATAATTATTTTTTCTAACCCTAATAAACAGTGACCTCATATGTTTCACCGGTCGTCTGCTAAATGAGCTAGCGGGCGCAGGCACTAATCTAACATTTGAAACAAAGAAACCGATGGTGATAATGTTGCAGTGTAATTACAGAGGGGGTTGGTAGCCGTTTGAAGATGTTATGGGTTTGTGAGCATGTGCAAACACATGTTAGGTTGTGTCTTTGTGTTTTGTATATGTGTATGACAGACTGCCTTTACCTCAGTGGCGATGCTCTGGCTGGAGCCATTGTCCAATAAGAACTGCACCACGTCCAAGTGATTCTCCTGCGCTGCCATATACAGCGGAGTGAAGCCATTCTGCAGAGAAACAAAAGAAGAAATGATGCTGTTAATGTTTGAAGAATGACACACTCTAACAGATTCTCGATCTATGTGTCAAATTTAATGTTTAAAGGGAATTAGAGGTAATTAATGAAACTTTACCAAGACAAAAACAGCGCAAGGACACCGAAGCATGCTTTATTTTGTATATATTGATAAAGTGTTTGCATGCTTGTATAAAAAAAAATACTTCTATTAGTACCAAATAATAGTGTCTCAGTTAAATTCCAGTTATATAAAATAATGACCCTTACAGAAAGATGGATTTGTGATTGTCATTTCTCACCCCAAAGAAATTATCGTATATCGGAAAAAACAGAAATATGAATAAAATTCTGCATGTGGACTAAAAGATAGGGATGCACCGATACCGATACTGGTATCGGGTATCGGGGCCGATACTGTAAAATGTGTGTGTACTCATACTCGTAAAAGTTAACCGATACCAACTTATTTCATTAATCAGAGAGTGGCTTGTCATTTCTGTTGTAGTTTTTTAGATTGGCCACTAGGGGGACATCTCGCGCTAAACAGGCACAGGGTTAGGCGAGTGAGACTGGCAGCTCCAGAAAAAAAGAGAAACTGGAGGCTGCTGTAGCTAGGCTAAACAAAATGTCAGCAGTGTGGACCGGAACAGCCAACTTTAACTCAGGTTTTGGAAAAGCGATGAAAAATGTCAAGAGAAAATCCACAGGCAGTTAAAATAACAGAGGCTCTGACTCATTTTATCGCTCTGGATGACCAGCCAATGCCGGTTGTGGAAAACATAGGATTGCACCGTCTTCTCAGCATACTCGAGCTGTGATATGAAATATAATAAATAAACAGAAGTGTTTATTTATTATTCTGAAAGCTCGAGACAGTGCCAATAGTTCAGTGATATTTTGTTAAATTACAATGTGGAGACTCCGCAATAATTTAACAGAAGTGCTTATTTTTCACTTGAAATTTTTTTTATTTTTTATCGGCAGAGAATAAAATAAAACCTGTCTTCCAATTAATTGTATTTGTGTGTGTGTGTGTGTGTGTGTGTGTGGTAGAAGTATCGGTTTTTGTACTCTGTATCGGCAAGTACTCAGATCCAAGTATCGGTATCGTATCGGTTTGAAAAAACTGGTATCGTTGCATCCCTACTAAAAGACATTATGTAGACATCTATACCTTCTTTCTAAAGAAAAATATAGAACCTGTACAGTAAAACACATTTGACAAAATAAACTAAATGAAGTTACAATACAAATGATTAAAAAAACTAGTGTTAATAGACTAAAAACACAACAAATGTTGGTCAGACTGATATCAAGGAGTCAGGTGATAAGGTGATTAATCCTGTTAATATCTCTGCTTACATTAGGTCATTGTGGGCAGTGCTGAAACATCAATAAGCAGTACTGCTTTTTGGCAATATTGGTTTCTGCATAATGTGATAAAGCACCTTGATGTGTCAGGCGTGAAATTGACTGCAAAACAGGTTTTTATTCTATAAAAGATTTCTTAATTTGATTTTCAGAAAACCTGATTGCCACACATGCTGTTATACACTAAAACTACGATGACCCAATCATACTTGAAAGCAGGGAGATTATTTTTCCCTGACTTCCACCACCCCACACAAATGTTATATTCTAGCAGCGTTATCATGGTGTACATACCGTCACCTCAACACATACCTCACACCTGATAAGAATGTAGATAAAAGTCAGTGTGGGGCTGAAGCTGACAAGTTTGTGTGCGTGTGTGTGTGTGTGTTACCACACTAGATATAAGAAAACATATCTCCATAGCAACACAGGCATCCAAAAACCACTTCAGCATGCAAAAAAACTCCTCTTCATCCTCCTCTTCCATTCTTTGTAGTTATTCTGGTGTCACTGCACCAAATGCTTTCCTCGTTATACGCATAATTTAAAGGGGGCAAATTATGCAAAATCCGCTTTTTCATTCTTTCGAATCATAACTATATGTCCCCGGTGTGTCTAGTGACCCAGAAAGTACAAGAGAAAAATACCCCCACTGTCTCCATAAAGCATTTTTCAGAACAATCATTTTTATCCTTTATTGGACAGGGACAGTAAAGCATAGACAGAAAAGTAGAGAGAGACTAATGGGGATTAATATGGAGGAAATAGACTGGGCCATTTTTGAAACAAGGCCCCTGCAGCCTTCAGCATATGGGTTGCCTGTTCAAAAAACTTAGCTATAGTGACACTCTGGTTTATAAGCCCCTTTTAATATGAGAAGAGAATAAGCACCACCCATTACTGTCGGAGAGATCCTAAACATCTACTCCTTAGATGCCATGAACACAGTAACGTATTACAAATTATTTGTTACTTAATTATTCCTTGAAGAGAGCAATTTTGTTACACTGCTTGTTAGATTATTTTCATGTTACTCCATGAGGGTCTCATAATTACCAGCTAACAGCATAAACCTGAGGCTACAGTCCCACATAAACATACCGTCATACAAAACTAACTCTTTTAGTGTTTAAATGACACAAATTTGACTGCATGGTTAAAAACTAAAGCTTCACATTGCCCGCTACTGTAATTCTACTGTGGAATCAAGTGTCAGTAGAAAAAGAGAGGACAAAATGCTGAAGTTCACACTGGGAAAAAGAACGTGGCACTGTGCAGATAACTAAAGATACTTTTTAACACAAGTATTGCAACTGCATTGTAATGACTAAATCTGGTACAGTGATGGACATTGGTGATGTACACTGGTAACTACTAGAATTTGCATTAAAATCAATTGACCTTCTCCTACTCTTCAAGTAAAATCGGAGATGGAAAGAAGTTCAGGTCAGCACTAAAGATTAAAGGTCATCAATACTGATGTCATTTTCCTCCTCTCATCAGCTGCAGCCAAAGCCTTCACAGTGACATCGTTATAGTTGCTGCGGTGACAAGTCCACTGTGAGTGTGTGCGCATGCTGACTATCGAATGTGGGCTAAGCTGCACAGCAGAGTTGCTGACACAGCAAGCAAACACACACACACACACACACACACACACAAATGGACCCTGTATGTACACATTCTTCTGGATGAATGCACAATCTCAAACATCGTCTTCCAAAAGAGATGATTTCACTGTACAGCCTTGTGAGTTCACGTGTCTGTGTTTTCGAGAGGGGATGCCTTACCTGAGACTGAGCATTGACGTTGGCACCGTGGGTGACAAGCTCCTTCACCACATCTGTCTGTCCAGCAAGAGAAGCTATGTGGAGGGCAGTGTTTCCTTTCTAAAGAATAGAAACAAAACAAACATTTAAAATTCGAGGAAAACTTAGGAAGAATTATTTTTAGCTTTTTGGATGCATGTAAAGGCCTGGGCTATGTGGATGTTTATGAGTCACACAGGAGAAATGTTTTGCATATTGCTTGTTTACAGCAGAGGTGCAAACTGCACACACATCTCTCTGGGGGAGTGCAGGAGAGTTAAAAGCAGCATGGATTGACTTAAGGCTATGGAAGCGTTTAAAGCACTTTTACAAGCTTCAGTGTCTGATTGCTGCAAATTGAGTGAAAAATATCACTTTTTATTAAAGTCCTATCTCAGTCAAACCTTAATATTTGCTGCAATATGATATCATTGTCTGTGACTTCTGTAAATCATAAAGTAGAATTCACAGGAAAGGACAATTAATATAACTTTGGGACTGTGTGTGTATATATGCAAACTATGATTAGCGCTAATCTCACAAACTATAAATAAAATTAAGCTAACAAAATAATAATTGCATCTTGCAATATAATTTATAATGTAAAGCTTGGAGATAGCATATTCCCCCAAAACAGAAGACTGACAAACTGAATAAGTCTACAAATCACAATCTGTTCATATCTGTTCATGAATATCATTCATTTTCACTGTCTTTTGTTCTGTTGGCGAGCACAGATTAAAGGGCTGCCCACTGAATGAAAATGAGCACACAATCTGAATCCATTAGCTGGTCTGCTGATTGATGCTAGAAACTGATGCTAACTTTACTAGCATGAATTTTATTCTTTGTTTACTTTGGCATTTAACAGTAGTTAACTTATCGAGTAATAGAGCATCCTGATGTGTCCAGCTCTGCTAACTATGACACGACTGAGTCAAGTGCACTAGCCCAACAGTCAGGCCACCAGCAGTTAGCCTATTAGCCTTTAGCTTGCAAGCACTAATACTTCATAACCAGTCAACTTGGTCTTGCGCTTTGTTACCGAAATAAACAGCATTTCTAGAGTAATGCTTTACCTGTCCTTTGATAGGATTGTTGTTGATGGTGATGCCACATTATTGTTACTTGTTAGGCCCCTAACACAGTCTATGGTAACTGTCAGATACTGTTCATTTGGAAACATAAACAGCTAAACTGTTGTCAGTAGCTAGCTAATTATAAGACTGCATCTTTTGCACTTCACATCAAGTGTTTAACTGTGTGCAACCAAAAGAAACTTTGACTGTTTCCCTTTGTCCATAGACCCAGCATATTCATATACAGATATATACAGATTAAATATACATAACCATGAACAACACATATGTACATATTAGTTAAGGGTGAAAATTAAGGTTATAGCATTACTTCTGAACACCGGTTCAACTTGAATAACAGATATATACTGTGCAACGGTATGCAAAATGGAAATACAAAGAAGAAAACTTGGCATACTGAAAAGACTAGCAGAGCTAGTCTGATATGTGCATTACTCATACTGCAGCTCTAATGGATGCACCTGTTATATGTGTGTGATCCATAGCAAGCAGCAGCTGTCGCCATGCTGTCATTCTTACTGCCACTAAACCCTCTGCACATACACCTCGCTTCGTTCCTCACATGCTTCGCCTCTCCTTCCTACTGCTGCTGACTCTAGTTTAGAACAAGATACAATGGTTTGATTCTGACATTAATTTGGGATTCTTGAAGTTTTCATGGCTCATTTGGGAGCCATTGTATGAGTGAGGGATACACATCAGACTCCTTTAAACTGCTTTTGTAACATGTCTGTTCAGAGAAAACCTGCAATTGATCATTTTCTGACTAGTTTTATAGCATTCCTTGACATAGTTAATGTTGTAGTTTTAGTTTGCTATTCAAGCTAAAATTGAATAGAAGTGCTTCCCCCATCACAGCATAACATAAATTGTGACTGAATGAAATGTACAGTAGTGTATTCTTTCCTTGGCTCACTTATGTCGCACATAAAACACTTACAAGGGCTGCCATTACAGCCACACTTTAAAAACTTGCATAGTTACTATATAAGCACATATTAAAACCAGAATTTGTCTTCTTCTGGAAGGATTCAGGTTACAGTCCCAGAGAACTATTGATATATTACAATGCTCACACCTGCAGGGCTACAAAAGCCTCTCCTTTCTTCGCTTGTTCTTGTGTTTTTTCTGCCCTGTGCAATTAAATGTCACCTGTATATGCAGCTGGACTATAATGGATTATCAGCTTTGGTACGTTACAGATAATGGAGTTTCCTAAGGTATCTGACCTTCTGGAAGCATTTCTGACAGATATTCTAGTTAGAAAGTTGACTTTTCAAAGATTAGAACAGAATAGTCACACAAAATCCCCATGTGAGTAACCAAGTTAGGTTTCTGTAACCATGCCTATCGTGTTTTATGTGAATAACTACTTGCAGCACTGTGAAGTTCTTACTGGAGAGGCTGTCTGCAAATGTGCACTAATATCAGACTAATATCAGATCTGCCTTTTCTATAAAACTAGCATGAAAAGGGGAAGCTCAGGTGGAGAGGGGTTGCACAGCAGCTTGCAGGGGCAACAGTAACTGCTCATAGGCTAAAATTACTTAAACTGCAATTGGATTTAACAGAAGAGTTTTAGCTGATCGGATCACATTGTCAGCTTGTGTAGCAGGGTTGTTTATTAATTGTTGAGCTGTTTTTACATCTGCCTTTTCACTCACTTCCAGCATGCTCAGATAGTATTAATAAGTCATTATCAAGCCTAACCAAATGCTTACACATTTATACCCAGTATTTTGGAGTTTTCATGCGCACAGATGTGTTACAGAAGGGTTTGAGGGACTCCATCAACTATCTTGAACAATATAATGAAAAATCAGACAAAGTAAACTAATAGTGCATGGCACATGGGCACAAATAGCATCAGCTGCAAGTCTCTGGTGTTAATACCACGACCCTGTATTAGTATTTTTAAAAACATTGTTGTAAGCAGACTGCTTCAGTGCTGGGAAACATCTGTAAGAATTGTGAGTTATTACCTAATTACTCCCACTAACCTAGTTTAGTGTGGTGATGTCAGCATCATGGCAGAAAATCCAATCATCGTGAATTTAATCGCCTTTCTTCTAATGGATGAATTTAATGCAGTGGAGCATTTCACTGTCAAACACTTTACATACACTACCAGACCAACAAGCCCTATGTGGTGAAATACCCGAATGTCTGCGACAGGACTTATAGTAAATCAGTACTTGACCTCTCTGCTCACATGCAGCCATTCATCTCCTCTCCTGCTGCTTAATCAATGTGACTTTGGGAAGGTGCAGACTCAGCAAACCTTGTGTGTGTGTGTCTGTGAATTCATGCATGCATAGTGTGCCTGTGTGAGTGATTGTGTGTTTATGCGACTCCTGGGTGGCACACACCTTAGTAGCAGCATCCACATTGGCACCCTGTTTGATGAGCTCAGCCACCACTTCCACATGGCCCTCCTTCGAGGCCAGATGGAGAGCATTGAGGCCATTCTGGAGAGAAAGAAAAGAGAGGAAGAGGAATGGAGATTAAATTAAAATAATCTTTATTGTTTTGCTTTTCCCCTGCAAATCTGGTCTCTATTGAGACTAACATACAACATATAAACTCTTTATGTGTGATTTTGAATCCAAACCATTTGGTATACTTGAACTAATTTAGTTTAGTTCCTGTAAGTCGTGCATTTAGGGAATGTAACACAACAAACCATAGGCTGAATTGGTGACCATGCAGGCATGGCAATAGTCTAAGGTTGTGCCTGCTTCACAAATTATATAAATAACTAGAAGAACTATTCCTACAATTTAAAGCTGAGTTTGGAGTTTCAGCGATAAAAAGACTGTGGATACATGGTTTGAGTTGTTTATATGGAAATTTTACTTTAAAAAACTCTACAATGGTGCAGTCTTATTAGCAAGCTTACCTGATTGCAAATATTAATGTCAACCCCATTTTTCAGGTAATCCAACGCTTTCTCAAGGTTGCCAGCCCGAGCAGCCCGCAGATAACAAGCGTTTACGTCTGTCTGCAGGAAGACAGAGACAGGAGAAAATGATTATTATCCTAAACATACAATGTATTACAATGAGCTGAACAAAAGACACACACAGGAAAAAATGAATGCACAAACAATTAGAATCTTCGAATGCTGCTAAAATAAACTTTTCCTATGTAAAAAGAAAAGTATTTATTATCCTAAAACAGCAGTAATATTTAATGTTCTAAGCTTATTTTAGACTATTTAATACTTTGGAAATATGTTGAGAAAAACAACTTGGAGGCTATTATTTTTGTCAAAGCTT
This sequence comes from Neolamprologus brichardi, assembly GCF_056152115.1. Lineage (NCBI taxonomy): Eukaryota > Metazoa > Chordata > Actinopteri > Cichliformes > Cichlidae > Neolamprologus > Neolamprologus brichardi. The sequence continues at coordinate 21,722,740 of NC_142111.1, read as the reverse complement.
ACTTATGAATCCTTGCAACAGGAGATAAGTTGAGTAAATCCCCCAAAGCTTGTATGTTATTAGCCAAAATGAATAGATTAGAATGTGTGTGGTAAACCCTTTGAGGGCTCAAAGAAGCTGAATAAGAGCCAAAATAGGAAAACATTCATAAGAGTGGGTCTGAGAGAAATAAAGTGGTCTTCAACATGCCTGCTGGGTTAAACTCCCTAAAACCCAGCCAAGAAAAAACAGCCGGCCAAATCCAAGCCAAAAACCACAGGATTTATTCTGCTTGATACATTTTTTCAAGTTTGATTGGTGCCAGCATGGGACATTTTTTTTTACAGATTCAATGACACATCTGGATTAAGCTAAACATCAAACTGCACTGAGTTAATTGAATTTGACAACCCCGACTTAAAATTAAATATGTAGAAGTAAGTTATTTATCGTGATACTTGCAAGAAGATATTTTTGCATTTGCATCTTAAGAAATTTAACTCGCTATCCTGTCTTGACTGATATTCTATTCAGGCACATTTCAGGAAACTAATCAACGTAACTAAATAAAGAATCAATAACATTCGATCACAATCAGATGAAGTAGAAGTACTTTGTCACTAATGCAGCCTTTCTTTTGGGAAGCATTACATCACAAACAAGCATAGTGGTACCTGTGCAACTTTAGGAACACAAGAGCTCATTATTTTTATTTACACTCATCTGCTGGTGCGCTTACAACGCTCTGCAGTGAGGTAACATATCTTGGATGCAGGAAGAAGAGAAGATCAGTACCAAATTAATGTGTAAATGCATTGTCAGCACTATGAAAATGTGAAAAATGGCATGTCTAAACTGGCAGAGTATTATATATTAGCATAATGAGCATGCTACATTTATTTCTGCCTATTGCATTTTTTTTACAGAGGTATTAATCTTTCTGTTAACCAATATTTCTATCAAGCAGGCCTATCACAGCTGTTGGCATCTATAAAACTGCAACATGTAGCAACATTTCTGAGAAGATGCACATCAGGTTATAGCATAGATTTAACACTATACTAGTACAAAATGATCACATCCATCTTATCAACACATAAAAACAAATATTTTTTAAAGCTGGCTAGACACGGGACTGACTACTGACCCACATAGCAAAATTGGTATGGCCAGGATCTGGCCCACAGAATGTGCTTACACATGGCCACATACTGCAAAGAATGACGGCCCTTTGGTGGTCCAGACCAGGTTTGCCAGATGTGGCCCACACATGGGCCAGTACAAAGGCAGTTGCAGACACACTGGTGGTCCTGTGCTGGCCCAGAACAGTTTCAGCTCTGGCCCCAGATGTCAGCCTAATGTGTACCTTAATCAAGCCATGTAATAACAACATGTGCCAGACATAATAGTGCAAAAAGCAACATGACAAAACTCTGTTCAGACAGTGAATGGACTGATTCTTATATAGCACTTTTCTACTCTCCTGGATGACTCAAAGTGCTCCATACAACATGCCATATTCAGCCAATCACACACTTTCTCTAAACTGACTGCTTCCTAACTACATTCATACACATTCACACTCAGACTGGAGGAGCCAGGGATCAAACCACTAACCTTCTGATCAGTAAGTGACCTGCTCTACCTCCTGAGCTACAGCTACCCAGTAGTAAACATGATTAAACCCTCACTAGGTTTTGAATAAAGTGTACACTCACAAACCTGTTAAACCTGCATTTGATGCTGGGAGCATCCAAAATTATTGTTTTTGAAAAGTAAAGTGTATTTTTTCTGCAAAGGGAGTATAATTATACCAAACACACGCAGTCAACCCTAACATCTACTGCGAGCACCCCGGATGACTAACTGTGTCTCCAAGGGGAGCAGTAGCAGCAGCTGAAGAGCTATTTGCAGTTAACCTGTCACAGCTGCAAACATGTGTCATTATCAAGCTGAGCTGAGGATTCTGAAAGAGGAAAGTGAACATGCTGTATGTGCACATGTTTATATCTGTCCCTGTGTGCCAGGATTTCAGGGTGTGGCCCATGTAGGCAGAGCAGAAACAGGCTGAATTTGAGCACGCTGTGACAGCAGAAAGGTTGAAAAGATGGCAGATAATCAGTGTGTGTGTATCTGATTTCATGATTGCAGTGCCGTGATTCGTCAGCCTACCACACCCATGTAGTTGAATGGATGCCCACACAGTGCACAGAATAGGCACTCTCAAATTACTGTTTGCTCATGTGCCCATTAACCTGCAGTATTCTCAACAAAGTAGATGAAAGGATTTAAAGTTAGCATCAGGCACATCCTATCATTCCAGGAGATTATCTTAATTTCACATCTGGGATCATTCACAAACCCATTTTCACATAGTGTTTGATACAGAATTCACTTCATTAAAGACAATTTAATTCACTAACATACAATTACTTTCAAGCATCACTGAGAATGGTTACAGAAGAATTTGTTTACCATGACATGGATGATGGCAAATGCTAAACTGCAGCTTTAAAGTAGTTTAAAAAAAGAGAAGAGTGTGATTTCTTAAAAATTCCCTTCTCCCTATGCACCTCCTCAAGCTGTTCTGGCTAGGTGATCCCAAGCCAGTCAAGAGGCACAATGTGTGTGTCTGGGGTAGAACACCTCAGCTAGGAGGTGTCCAGGAGGGATGCTAATCAGAACACTTCAGCGTGCTCTTTTCCTTTTTCCTTTGATGTTTGGAGGAACGGTGGCTCTACTCTGAGCTCTGACAAAATAACTGAACTCACTGATCTGTAAGACTGAGCCCAGACAGCCTTTAGAGGAAAATAATTTCTGCCACTTGTATTTCTGATCCTGTTCTTTCAATCACTACACACAGTTGATGGTCATACATGAAAGCAAAAACCAGTATATCAACAGCTTTGCTTAACACTTGGCTCTGCTTTTACCACATCTCAGCTCCACCTTTTCTACACTCGTCAACAAAACCTCCAAATACTTGAACAACACAGCTACATTCCCTGCTAAATGCTATGCTGTGCTCACCAGCTAGTCTCCAGCTACATTTCTCTGTCATGGAGCAGGAACTGTAGCTGCTGCCTGCTATCACAAAAGACCAACAACAATGAACTGAAGCAGCAAAGCTGGAATTCACTTTGAATCAAGTTACGTCTTTCAACTTTGCCTTTGATGCATTGTTCCTGTAAAAATACAGATTATAGCAGCCTTAATGTTTTCATTAAAAGCATAATTGAACTGAATAAACTGGCCTATTGCTTTAAAATGTATTGTGTATTTCACAATCAGTCTTTGCGCAATGTAAAAATCTCTACAGTGATACGAACAATCAAGTCAAGCTCATTGCACCATGAGCTGTGTTATTTGCTGAGGTCATTTCCCACTCAGTGAATAGATCTTATCTAAGGTCATCGTCACATATACGCAAACACACAGGAGAGCTTACAGGATGTCAAACACAGGAGTTTCCTGGATGACTGAAACTGCAAGTAACCTCTCTAATGGAGTTTAACATTACTTTTAGTGAAAGTACCGCATTGCAGCTTTTGTAAAGGTTACAGATTCTTGTCATTATTTAGACCTCTATGGAGGATCCCTGCATACTTTTTTGCCTGGCCTTGCTGTAACATGTAACTCAACCTGAAACAAAATATGTCTGTGAAGGTTCTCAGTCATCCAGGTCATCGTAGTCAAAGGAGCTTGCAAAGAAAAGCGTCTGGACTTCTTTAGGTTACTTGAATTCAATATAACCTTCAAGTAACCTAAAGAAGTCCAGACGCTTTTCTTTGCAAGCTCCTTTGACCTGAAACAAAATAGAAACCATATCAATAACACTGATCTAGTAAACTGTCCCAACTAATATAAAACGCTCTAGTAGTAAGACTATCCTGTTTGCCAGAGTTGGCCCTGACATAATTCAGTTTATATCATCAACAGTGCAAATGTAAAAACGAGACATATAATAGTGTCCCCATATTATTTCTGTAAAATAAAAGGATATTTTCTTCTCTCTATGAGGGAATCGTGCAGAAATTGTCCCAATAGTTCAGATGTTTAAACAAAAAGTATAATCTTTAATCCAAAGAATAAAAACAAAATGTGACAGAAAAAATTGCAACACAGTTTAATGTTTACTACAAATAATTACATGCAAAAACATTTCTTAGTAATCAAATACAATTGCATATTTCAAAATAAAATATTTACTAAGAGTTCTTTCTACCAGTCTGGAAACAGTGTGCCGTGGAGACGGATTGTAAGGCCTGGTGCCAAGCCTTATAAATTTAATGGGGGGGCAGCCTGGGCTGCTTAGAATTCAGGGCATTATCAGAGTTCCAGTTCAAAGCGGCATTCTCTGGAAAAGTACTCTGGTCAAAGAGCAGCACCAGTCCAGCTCAGGACTTCCCAGTTTGGTCAGGCTGACATCAGCTGATACACAGCACATGACACTGAAAATAACCACGTCACTGCTGTGACTGTCTGCTGCATGGCAGGTAATCAAGATGAAGACAGACGCCAAAACATTTTTTTAATATAATCTTTAAATATTTTCATAGCTTTTATTTGAGATGTTCATTAAAAGAAACCTTTATTTTCTGCCTCTGTTACCAACACAAATGCACAGCTAGACTAAAGCTGAATAAACACAGAGCGTTTTTGACATTAACCTGTGCTGGGGAGAGATCCTTTTTATCCGTGTATGAACATGTGTTGGAAAGAAAACAATGCAGTTTGAGCTCCAGAATACATTTATTTACACTTATTTACTTATTCACTTATTTAAAAGCAGTTTTTGACTATTTAATTGCTATATTTTCACTAAACCCACTTGTTGTTTTTGTTGAAAACCCAGTTGCATACTTGTATGTACTGGATACTGAAAATACCCAATCAAATGAAGACCCGTGCCTACATTTGTATCTACGCTCACAAAATATTTACTTTCTTTTTTTGGCCAGGTTGCTTGAAGAAGATGTTTACTGTTCTTACTGAGAGTTTTATCTAGTTAAATTAAGGATATCTATTTAACAAAGTAAAGTGCTGCAACTTAAACTTACATGTTATGTTCTTTTCTTTACACCCAGACATGGATTAACCTCCTAGGACATAGGTGTCAAACTCTGGCCCGCGGGCCAAATTTGGCCCGCAGCCTAATTACATTTGGCCCGCAAAGCCATACCAAATTACTATTAGAGCTGGCCTACTGGTATTATACAGCTAATATATATATTGTTTAGTATTAAGCTTTGCTTGTTCCATATTCTGTTTTTCAGCAAAACGTGTTTGAGTCCATAAGAAAAGATTCATTCTTATATCTGGAGGAATAAATATATTTCAATAAATATTAACGTTAGCCCGCAACTTTGTTCCAGTTTTGAATTTTGGCCCACTGTGAATTTAAGTTTGACACCCCTGTCCTAGGACCTGGCGCCCACATATGCGGACATCACATTTTGGGTTATTTAGACCAAAATACTCAATTTTGCTCTACAAGGGCCTGATATCCACTTACGAGGACATTATACTGCTCTGTTCTAAAAGTTTAAACGGATATCCTCATATGTGGCTCTCATTTTTCTTAAAAACAAAAATAAGGTAAAAAGAATCTGGTAATTCTTTGTTTTTACATTCATCTGCCCCCAATATGCCCAAATTTCAAAGAGAAATTAAAAATGCATGCCGTGGAAGAGTTCCGGTCTTAGGAGGTTAAACGTAATCCTAGCCTAGCCCATGTTTTTCCACCGAACCAATTCTGGGGCTACAGAGAAAAAAGGGAACATATTCAGTAAGCAGCAGCTCTCTGGGTGAAAATGTCTTGTTTGTGTGAGCGGTTAGAGGAGAATAGACAGACAGCTTTAAGCTGATATGAAAGCACCTCAAATAACCACTCGTAGTAACTAAGCTATGCAGAAAAGCATCTCTGAACGCACAAGTTGAACCTTGAAGCAGATAGGCTAAAGCTGAAGAATAGCACACCTGTCAGCTAAGAACAGGAAACACCTGCTCACCAAAACGTTGCCTGCCTTGTATCAATGGTTCAGTCTGATGATGTAGACCACGGGCGACATGAGTATTAAATCTGACCACAGTGCACACATCTTCTGATGGAAAACATTCCACGTCACAAAGCTCGACTGACTGTCTGATGCTATCAAGTCAATATGGTTAACAATATGTGAGGATCTGCTTGTTGAATCTATGCCACAAATAATTAAGGCAGCTCTGAAGGCAAAGGGGAGTTCATTCACGGTGTGCTCAACAAAGTGACCGGAGAGGTTACGTGCACTCAGGAATGTCTGCCCACGAAGGCCATTCAGCTACAATAATAAAACCAAGAATCGTGTTTTCCTTTTCAAATGAAAGTTGATGTCTGCAGTTCCTGTCACACACTTCCAATAAATTTGTTATCATCGCTCTCAGGTTGCTCCGCTCTGATACTGTGCCAACCTGGCTGGTGTGAGCCAACACCGTTGTCACTTTTATCACAATATTTCTGTCTACAGTGGAGCTGAAGAATGTATTTGTTTATTTATTTGTCTTTTCAGACAACAGGAAACCCAGTTTTCTGTAAGGTCTCTTGGATCAACAAAAAGAAAATCTTTTTGAAGACAGCTATTCAGGGCTTTTGGTCTCATTAATACATTTTGTATAACAACTAAATGGCTGGTCAGTGAAAATAATAATAATTAGTCAGGCAACAGACATGTAATTAAAAATAATTATGTGTAACATTTACCTTGCTACAAAATAACTTTGCAAGTTTTATTGTGTATAACTTCCACTTAGTTTGCCATCTAGTCTGTAGGACTTCAATCTAGTAGGATTGTAACAACATGAGCGCAACCATAAAGGCTTCAAACTCAAAAACTTTGTTTACCCCAAAGCTCATGTTTTAAATGTGAGTGGAGACCTGCTCAGCTTTTTGCTAAGTGCCATTCGAGTGCAACTTTATTTATCCGTGAAAGAGATATGCAAAGAATGCTTCTGTCGCTCTTTTTCCACAACGCGCCACTTCACACTCATACAGTTACACACATTCCAACATGAGAGCTGCCCCCTGACGCCGAGGGACGAGAGCGAGAGTTAGTCATACATATCACCAGCTAGCTTTTGTGTAGAAGCTAATTTTATAGACATACTCAAACAGTATTCTGCTAACTCCACAGGGCATTAAGATTAACACCCTCCCACGTGTGTGTTTAACCAGGTTACATATTACGTGACCCCACTTTAACTACTGTTAAACTACTGCTTGGCTCCAGTAAGACAGAAAATGCTGCATAGAGTATATCACATATCAGCAGGTTACTGAAGACATAACAGTGTTTAAGCTGCCTTTCTACCTCACTAAATGCAGCTGAATGAAAGCGACATTAATAATGAATTAAAGCACCAATCTTCACCATTCTTGTTGTTTTTAGCTTCCTTTTTTGCCCTTTTGTTTTCTTTTTTCCACAAACAATACAGAGCATGCGCCACTATCCAAGGTCAGGTACTTCCATTCATATCAGTCTGTAACATGAAACTGTATCCACTGGAAATCGTATCTACAGACTTATATAAACAAAATAAAGGGGACTTTATATATGTGCAATCACAGTTAGGTATTTAGGATTGCAACAAGACACACACACACACACACACACACATCCATTCACACACACGCACTGCAGCAGAGTGGTGCAGCAGAGTTATCACTGCGACCTATCCCATCAACAGCCCCCCAGTCTACAATCTCCCATCACCATCATTCGACAGTGTCTCATGTCTGGACGGGTAACTGCAACAACACCACTAAATCCCACCAGCTACACAATCTTTAGTCCTGTTAGCATTACAGCAGCATATCAGCAGACAGGAGGCTAACTCTGTGAGCTCAGTGACTTTTACAGTAAAGTACAGTAAAGACTTACTTCTGCCAAATATTCTGCTGCCTCCTCCACTGCCATGTTTCTCAGCCCGCAGCTGAAAGTGTGAAACCTGAGCAGTCAATTATAGCAGCTAAGCCCTAGCCTGGAAGCTAGGGAGAGAGGGATGGGGGCAAGAGAGGAGAGGGAGTAGGAGGAGGGACTGTCGGTGTTTGAGAGGGAGGGAGGGAGAGAACGACAGAGAGTGAGTGAAAGAGAGAGAGGGGGGGCATTATGTCACAGCTAAAAATACCTGGCTTGCGGTGAGAAAGTCCAGAGCATGGAGGAGGACGAGAGTGAGGGACGGGGGAGGCAGGAGACTTCCAGCGTTAATCTTAGATCAGGTGGCGGCACAGGATCGGAGGACAGAGGCTCTGAGTGTGCACGCCAGTGTGCTAAGAGTTTTCTATTTTCAAGTTTTGATTTTTATTAAGGTTAAAAATGTTTGTCTAGTTTCCCAAATGGACTAACTTGTTTCAGTTTAGTTTTTGAAAGGTTTGTTTTATTATAATTACTTCTAACTAGTTTCACAGTAATTCAAAATTTAAGATCCACAAAAGAGCTCACAATAAAAAAACTAGACTCATGCTCATGAATCCTAGTCTCGATAAACATATGCACATCAGACTGGCTGTAAAACCTGAACAAATACAGAGACACTCACTTCACTTCTTTATATTTAAGAGGAATTTAAAATGTAATAAGTTTTTAAGAATTTAGTTCCCAACCTTTTTGGCTCACACAAAGCTAACATGTAATTTTGTCCCTCCCCTCCCACAAAGTGGCAAAGTTCAAGTGAAGCTATCATGCTTTCTCCTTAATTTCTGTCAAAAACTATTATGATGGCAGATTCTGCTTTTAAACACAGCGAATATATGAAATACTGACGGAAATATTGCCTCACAGCAAGAAGGGCCTGAGTTCAATTTCACCATAATGCCAGGGCCTTTCTTTGTGGAGTTTGCATGTTCTCCCTGTGTCTGCGTGGGCTCTCTCCAGGTACTCCAGCTTCCTCCCACAGTCCAAAGACATGCAGTTAGTGGGGTTTGGTTAATTCATAATTTAAAATTGCCCATAGGTATGAATATGAGTGCGAGTGGTGGTCCGTCTCCATGTGTTGAGCCCTACGACAGACCCCGCCTCTCATCAATACCAGTCTGGGTATACCCCGCCTCTCGCCCTAAGACAGCTGGGAAAGGCTCCAGCATCCCCGCAACCTTGTATTAGATAAGCAGAAAAGAATGGGTTGACTACAAATAATTCATGTGAGCCAAAAACTCAGACTTCAGACATTTTTTTTCTGCTTTTGGCTCTATATCATGTCACTGAGCAGACATCCTCATAGGGTCATGTAGGCACACAGCTCTAGCTCAGAGTACAGGCGCTCACCCTGTTTTAAGCCATTCGCAGTAAATTGTAAGAAAGTTGGTTAAATGGAAACTTGGTTCAGATGGAGGTTGAAATGAGGCCACGGCGCGCAAAGCAATTTATAATAAAATTAAGGGTTAATTTAAACTGTAATCACTTCAAAGATACACTAGTAGAGTTCAAAAATAACATTATGGAGTTGGAAACTAACATAGAAGGTCCTTCTTAAAGTCTGAGTTAACAGTTTCACTAGAAACACATTTTCCCTTTAAACCCATGAACCCTCACAGTTCTCTCATCATTTGGAAGCATGGTTGGTTTGCAATCACTGGTCTGTCTAACCCTATCTAACCTTATATAACTATAAAAACAGCGCGACCTTAACAGCCACAACAGCCATATAGGGCAGGGATAGCTCAGTAGGTAGAGTGGTCGCCCCATGATCGGAAGGTCGGGGGTTCGAGTCCACTGAACGGCTACCCTGAGGTACCCCTGAGCAAGGTACTGTCCCTACACACTGCTCCCCGGGCGCCTGCTTAATGGCTGCCCATTGCTTCACTGAGTGAATGGGTCAAATGCAGAGGAAAAACAAGTTATTTCCCCACGGGGATCAATAAAGTATACATTATTATTATTATATGCTGCTTGCCCATTGGTGCACCATATTATGATACTTTAACTGAGGTACGTGTGCATATTTCTTACAATAAATGCAGGATGGAATAAGAGTACAATAATCTCTCCACCTGTGAAAATTCCTGTCTGACTCTAAAAAGGTGTGTGGGTTGAGCGGTTAACACAATCCATTGCACCTAAAATAAACTGCAGCAAAAAACTTGGCAGTCAAGTATCAGCGTTTTATCTACTCACACAACAAAAGTGTCAGAGTAAAAACCACCAACACACACGCGCAAAATATTTACCTCGACCTTCCTTCTTCATCAATACAGTGAGATTCACACATACACAAGTACACACAAGCAGAGACTTCGAGGGTCAAAGTCCAGCAGGTAGATTAGGGAGATATTAAAGAGACAGACAACATTGGTTAACTTCATAGAGGAATTTGTCAGGGAGACTGAGAATATCAGTAGACAAGACAAAATCCATTTAGAAGCAGGCACGTCAAGACAATGAAGCTTGAGACAATTGTGTTAGCAGTCAGTTTTGAGCTAGCTTGATAGTTGGGTAAGCAGCATTAATGTCTTGGAAACATCAAATGAAGTGTCTTTGAATGTCAGAGTTGCTCTGCTTATAGCAGTTTATAATAAATTAGTCCAAATGTGTAGATACAGTGATGCCATCCATAACAGCAGTTATAAGCCTTTTATGTCCTGACTTCAGTAGTGGCAGGGCAACAGCTGGCCAACACTTTTTGCATGTATGCCGGTAAAACGTTATTTTCTGAATAGCACAGTGGAAATAAATTTGATGTGTGGAGAGTGGAGCAAAACTGATAAAACTACAAAAATGTATGTTTGGTCAGGTTTAGACAAAAAGACAATTTGCCACTTTACTGAATTATTGCTTTTTTAAATTTGGGGGCTTGATATCGTCATTGTTCAGGTCATGTTTCAAATAAACTATGGTTACCTTTTTATTATAAATCCTGATTATTTATCTTGCCCCTTTCATATCACCTCTTTTATGATGAAAGGGCACATTGCAATTGTTACATCCCCCAGGAGGATGTCTCTTCTCCCTACTAACCCTTTGTTTTGTCCAGGCTCCACCTCCTCTGTCCTGATTGGATGCTGCGCAGAGTCCGGCTAATTGGTAATCAGCAGAGCACTATTTAAGGCCTGTGGAGCTGTGCTTCTGTGCCCTCTGGCCATTTTGGTTGCCATACCTGTGCAGGCTTGCATGCCTTTGTATCCTGTATGAGCATTTTTGTTTTCATGTTCAGACTGCTTGTAGGGGAGAGCTGCCTTTTGCTTTTTGCTACCCTGTTTTCTCCTGTTTATGTGTTGTTAGGTAGGTTATGGTTATAGGTTGTATATTTTGTTTCTTTGGAGTTAGGTAAGTTTCTTTTATTTCTACATCAGGGATGTTTTGTTTGTTATGATGGCCTTGGCTCTCCCTGACGTTACACCTCAGTCTGGACCCAAATCCCATCACCAGTGTTAAATAAACCTACTAAAATTACCATCTTGGCTCCTCCTTCTCTATCCACCTTTATGTTCGTCCCTCCAACCCCCTAGACTAGCCAGGGGACGTAACAGCCAATCACAAAAAGGCAAAATGTTATGACTAACATAGCCTTATCTGACATAGTGAGTTGACAAATATTGTAGCAAATGAACAGAGTGAAGCCAAAGGCCCACATATTCAATCAAACCTAAAACAACAGTAAAAATAAGTTTTGTAAAGGAATTTCCAAAATCAGTAGATATTTTAAAATAAGATAATCACAAACAAAAGACAAGGGATTTTGGAAACGCTACAATAGATACAATGTATTTGCTGTACTAACACAAACTGCAAGAGAGGGAGGTAAAAAATACTGAGAATAAATAAACACTATGTTACTGCATGTGGGAGAACACGGGGGAAACACTGGGTGATGAAACAGTCAGAGTTGCTCAAATATAAAAGAAGCTGCTTACTCTGGAAACACATTAGGTTCAGCACTTAACTGGTAAGGTAGTATCTGACCCCAGTGCATGTTTGGCTCCAATAATCAACTTTATAGAATCTGTTAAAAGCTAAAACTGTCTCTTCTTTCTTTTCAGGACATCTGCAGTGGCTTCTCTTTGGTAACCACTTCAAGCTGGTAAAAGAATGATGGTATGTAACATATGATGCTGCCTAAACAATCTCCTTTTAGAAAAACACATGCATCACAAACGATACTTTAATTTTTCTTACAACTTCACAGACACAATATTTAAAATAATTTATTTGCAACCCCATTCTCCTTCTATGGCTGTTTTTTTCTTCAATTGCAATTTAGTGTGTGCCTGCCTGATATTAGCCACACTTTTCTTTAGCCTTAGCCTCTTACAAGTGCCCTGTGCATGTTAGCATTAACCCGGAGGCTCTAATCATAAATAAAATCTATCCGAGACACAATCATTGAGCAAATTTATGGAGAATCATAGCCATTTTAAAACTGTGTCAGTGCATATTTACTCCAGCAAGATCATTAAATTGCATCACTGCCACCTTCTCCAATAAAATTAGAGACGGCAAAGTAGAGAAGTAGAGTCAAGTCTACTGCAGGAGCAGAGCACTCATTAACTGAGGATCTAGAGATAGAGAGAGGACAGATCTCTTCAGCACCACCTGAGAGCCAAGCAATCAAATATAGAGATAACAGAGCTTGACTCATGACTAACAGATTATAGGCCTAATCCCAGCAACCCTCATTTCTCCTGGTAAAGTCTCTGTGTACTTCACACCAAATCTTCAACTAATATGATGTCAAACAAGTCCACACAACAAATATATCTTCAGTGCAGTTTGAGGGTTAATACTATAAAAATCATTTCATCTTTAAACTAGCTCCAGAAAAACCTTGCAGTACCATAATAACCATGAGAAGTTCAAGTAAATTAATAATATCTATCTAAAAAGCGCTTGCCTCCTTATGTTATGAAAATGTTAAAAACTTAAGGTATCATCTGAAATGTGCATGATCCTGTTACAAACCTTAACTTTGACAGACATTATTTTTTCTTTGCTGTAGATCAGACTTGTGTTTGCAGTGCTGCTGCCTGCAGCAGCTTATCAATCCCCTCTGCCCGCAGACTGTAGTGACATCTACAGAGGTGGTGCAGGCGTGGATGGAGTGTACACCATCTATCCAGCCGGCTCCACCTCTCCTGTGCAGGTTTACTGTGACATGAGCATCGACAACTCAGCAGAAAAATGGACGGTGAGGATTGCTCAGCCCTCTTTTTCCAAACTAATCCACCTCTTCTGATTTTGATCTTGAAATAAGAGATAAAGAGATCTGGCCAGAACTTACCTATTTTAACTTTATGAACTGCTTCACACATCTTGGCTCAAAAATTTATGTTTAACACAGTCAGAATTTTGTATTAAATATCTCTTTATGCACATGGGTGACTGGTTTTATTCAAGGATCATCTCTATACACAGATATATTTAAATCTAAAGGTAAGGGAGAAGCACCAGAAGACCTTTTAGTTTTAGTTACCCTGTGTGCAGTTAGCAAAGCTAAAATGAGTCCCTTTGCTGGGGGGTCTATAATTTGCCTTTTACTGACAGTTTGTGTGAAACTTCTGTTAAATCCAGGTGATTCAGAGAAGACAAGATGGCACAGTGAACTTCTTCAAGAAGTGGGAGCACTACAAAACCGGATTTGGGAGCGCTGCTGGAGAGTACTGGCTGGGTAAAATTCATTGTTCTTTTTTGGATTAAATTTGCCTTTACTTCAGTAGTCAATAAACCTTACTGTTATTAAATTCTTTTATTGTACATTTTCTCCTTTCTTAACAACAATAACATCGGCTCAAACTCATCAAATTTGTCTAAAACAGTTTATTTCAGATGATCACAGTTGCTCACTGTTTTATCTTCCCAGGCCTGGAGACAATGCATCTGCTAACCCAACGCAAGAACTATGAGCTGAAGGTCGACATGGAAGATTTTGAAGGCCAGAAGGTCTTTGCCCATTACTCCTCCTTCTCTGTTGGCCCAGAGTCAGATGGATATAAGTTAAACCTGGGAAGTTTCATCAAAGGGGCAGCAGGTGGGACTTTTTGTTCTCTCTTTTATAAGAACTTTTTTTTTTTTTTTACTTTATCTACTCATAATCTATCAACAAAGTTAGTATTTTTCAGTAGTTGAAACAAAATTTGTGTTTTCTGCTTTGTTTTGTTTTTCCAGGAGACTCTCTAAGTATTCACAATGGAATGAAATTCACTACCATTGACAATGATCAAGATACACATGCTTCGAACTGTGCCATGGTGTGCTATGGAGGATTCTGGTACAGCGCGTGCTATGCTGCCAACCCCAATGCCATCTACATGTGGGGACCTTCAACCCCTTTAACTGGCGTGCACTGGAGAACGTTTAAAGGGCTTGAATACTCCCTAAAAACCATAGTAATGAAAATTAGACCAGCTGCTACATAAAAACCAACCAAAACACAACAACCTGGAGAACTAGCAATGTGACTAGATTTGAAATATTTTACAATTTTGTAAAATTGTGAAACTTTTGTATTTATTAACATAGTCCCTGTATCCACATTAGTTTATGATATTTTCAAGAGCATTAGGACTATTTCTTCATATCTTACTTACTTTAGTACATATGCTTGTTATGATATGAAGCAAAAATGTTCAATGTCTAACCAACCATGATAGAGAATCCTTTGAAAAATCTCTCCTATGCATTGAGTCCAAATGTTATTTACTTTGCAAGTTTAAAGCCCCTCACTTCTAATAAAATTATGGACAGATAAGAAATCTCTCCATAAAGTTTTACAAACAGAAAAATAAACAAACAAAATAACAACGGAAATATTTTTTTGACCAAAAAGCGCTGATAACACTGGATGACATGTTCCTTCATGACCACCTATTTCGATTCAGCGCACCACCAGAGATACGGACAAAAAGCACAACATTATGTATTCATACGCAACAAAAAACAGTCCCAGGCTCTAAATTAAGTCTAATTTGAAAATCTTGTATATCTATGATATGAAACCACATTTTCATTTGTTAATGAAATGCTGATCACAAGTCACCGTCAGACCTGGCCCTGCTCGTCATAACTGGCTTTTTGCATGCAAGATGGCAACAGCAGAAACACTCATGTCAAGGCTTCAAAATGGCACATCAGAAACCAGCGGATGACGTCATGGTAAAAGCTACATCCATCTTTTATAGCTCTCACTGTCTACAGCTGCAGCCTAAAGCCTGACTTGAAGACATTCACATTGCACAGATGCTTTAAAAGTGAGCTAAATGCATATCTGCTAGATGTTAATTTGGGTGATATTAGTGAACCTGTTTGGATTTACACCATGCTTTGTGTAATTATTGAGTCCTGCTTTGACTGGTTACATGTAGTTTTTCTTTTTAATTCTATTATCGTATGCTATTTAAACACATTTTGCTTGGCTGTTTAATCATATTAAAAACAAAGAGTACATTTGTAACCTATTTAATGTTTTTGTTTGTTTGTTTGTTAAGATAAGATAACCTTTATTAGTCCCACATGTGGAAAATTTGTTTATTTCTGGTGTGAAGATTTGTCAAGAAAATATCAGCCTCTACTTAAATAGAGGCTAATTAGAGGTCCAGAGGTGTACTGCAGTTCAAAATCCTCATTTATCTTATACTGTGCCCTGTAACTGTCTGAAACAAGCTCTTAATTACTCCTCTTCCAATTGGCTGCCCTTCATAGACAGGAAGCTTAAATAGCAGGTGGGTGGGGCTTCTGTGCTTTCAGTGAAAACTACGTGTCTGAGATGACAATATTAAGGATTAGCTCTCATCTTTAACAACACACACAACTAAACTTAGAAAAACAGCTTTGGCTCACTGGTATAACTTATAAATGCTAACCTTGTTAGTTGAGGTCATTCCCTTATTTAAATGCTTATTAAACACATTTAATAAATGCTTAATAAACACATTTTTCTTCAGCCTGAAGCTGTTTCCAGTGTTGAAGATTTGCTAAAATGTCTCAGAACCTGACAAACCCTGAAGATATTTTTAATTTGCAGCACTATAGCATCCAGAATAGTGGCCAATCACTAAAACAAATTTTATGTGTATGAACTCTTGGAATAAAAAAGAGAGGAATATATTTCTGTTGTCACTGCAGGTATGTTGCGCCTTTCACAGAAGGCTCTACAGAATCAGAGTTAACCATGACGCACTCCCCCACACATGCAGAGTTTAATGATCCGTATTTGGTATTTTATGGCTTCTGTGAAGGGAGGCAAAAAGAATTTGAGAAGGATGGGTTGTCATGGCAACTGAGGTTCCTAAATTTCACAAGTTTAATGTTGTGGGCCAGTTGGGGCCTTTTGATGCTAAAACTATAAGAACTGACAATGAAAGTAACCCACATGGCATGGATGTGGTGGGACTGGCACCAGTAAAATCTGTCTACAATGGTGTACAGATGTTACACACACATAGTGATGGTTGGTAAAGCAACAGACAGCTATATCAGCAGAGGCAGGTTTTAAACCTCAAAATGTTTTGGTACCAATCTATAGAGATCACAAGCACAGACTAAGAAAGAAATTGCACTGACTGTCTGGTCGGATTCCTATTCATGTTAAATATTCTATATTTTGTCTTGTTTTTTACTCTTCAGCCATGTGTCTTACACATTAGTTAAGAACTTAAACCAAACACACCACTACACAGCTGTGATGCTACTCTGCTATGTGCCCTCGAGTCAGTTTTCAGAATATTGTAAATTATAGAGAAGGAGACGCTCTACTAGTGAAAATGTAGAGCATCTTCTTCTGCACTATATATCTTTGCTGAATGTGCTTCACTCACACTAGAGCACAAAATAGGATCCCAGCTAGGAAATAAAATTGTGGTGATTTTGTGGTGATTTTTTGCATTCAGTGACCGATTGCAAGCAGTTGTAGCAAACAACTGGAGACCCCGAGATTGAGCAATCCTCCCAATAACCTCTGGGTGAGCCGAGGCATGCAAGGTGAACCCAAGGTGACTGTGCAGGTTGTCTGGCAGGAGGCAACCAGTCTCCAAACAGTGTACTCAGACTTGCTGTAGAGTTTGTGATATTCAATTTAGAACCATTCAAGAAAAAACAAATATTAAGAAGCTGAACCCAGAAGACAAACTTGTTGATGATTAAAGGTCTACAACCCTGTTGGAATTTAAAATATATAACTTGTAACTATAAGAATAACATTAAAATTTGTATGCACTTGCAAAAAAGACTGCTTTTAAGTGTAAGTGTTAAGTATTTTAACTAAACCATTACAGTGTGCACAGTCTCACAAATACAAAGCTCATTTTTCAGGTCCTCTATCAGTCCCTAGTGGCCTTTCAGTAATACTACATCAACTGCAGCAAAAGAGAAAAACATTTTTGTAAAAAATGTAAAAAAAAACCAAAATCCAGTTCTGAGTGTAAAACATGTAAACAATGAGAAGGTCCTATCTCAGTTTGTTGTAATGTGTTTTTATTACTTTATGCAAAAGTCATTTTTAATAAAGTCTTGATTGCATAAGAATGCGACACAAAACTGTGTTTCTTTGATAAACAGTCTCATCCATTATTGTGTATATTATAAAATCTGCGCAGAATAAGCAGATGAAAGCACCTGTGTGTTTCTGGGCATGTCTGTTGTCTTGCCTCTGACTGGCTTCTGAGTGCTGCAATCTGATTGGCTGCTTGGCTACTGCAGTCTCTGTATTCTCACAGCACTTGAGATACAGATGGAGGAGGATAAAAACACAGCAACTCTTGAACTCCCTTTTTCTGTCATTTCTTTTCACATTTCATGGCAGTTCATCGTGACAGACTCCACATCTGTTCTTCTTCTGAAGCACATTCCCATGACTGAATGACAAATTGGCTATATTTTTAGTGTCTTTTTAAGAAGTTAAAACGCCGGCTGAAACCACATGTACCATGCATCAGGAAGCCCTATGCCTCATTAGGTCTCCTTACAAACCCGTCCCCCGCTCCTCTCACTGGATGGCAGCAGATGACGTCGCTCTGCTGCTGGATTACATGGGCAGCGCTGATGTAAGGCTCCCTGAACGTCTATATGGGTGCGTATGATCACTGAGAAGCAGACAGACTGACTGACTCCTCAGAAGAAAGGACAAACAAGAAATGAGATAGAAACACCTTCAGACAGAAGTCAGTCGTGTTTTCTTAGCCTTCCCCAAAACACCCTTAAAGCAGAGTTAATTTCAATATGGTTTACTTGACAGCAAGCAAACACAATAAGGTCCAAAATGAAGAAAAGAGAGGATAGGATTAGGTACTGTACCACTGCTCGCTGCTAATCTTCCCTGACAGAGACAGAGCACTGGTCATGAATAAATTAACATCTGCCCGGGACCAACAGCATGCATAGCACGTAATGCATCAGCAGGGATGAGCAGTAAGTGTGTTGTGCAAGTCAACAATCACACTGTCTGTACATGCACACACAAAATCCTGTTTGCAACATCAATTTTCCCTCATTATACAAATAGCTTTACTGATATTGGATTTTTGGGATACATTGATATTAGAGTTTAACAAGGCTAAGAGGTTAGATCCATCTTGGCAGCGGCTGTGCTCCGATACATAAGTTCTAAAAGCCAACATCAGCATATTAAAAAAAGCAATGTTTAGCATGTTTACCATGGCAGGCTGTGCCTGACGTCGGACTTCACTAACTACATACATATAAGTCTGCCATCTTACTGTCCTGTACATTATGGGGTACACTCAAAGTATCACACATCACTAACCAGTGTCAACAAATTTTCAGATTCCCTCTGTCCAATGGATGCAGATATATAACTGGATAAGTCATAATCCTCCTGCAGGCAACACAAGTAACAATAAATCATAATAATTTAGAAGAAAACAAAAATCAGTCAGCAGGATTCATCCAGGGGCGGCTCTACAGGGGTGGCACCGGCATGTCGCACCCTAGTGCCACCCTAGTTTTGCATATAACAGTGTTATATGCAAAACTAGGGTAAAACTTAAGATAGCATTAACAGTTTGAGCCTAGCTACAATTAACACTGAATATAAATTCTAGAACTGAATACATTGTATATTGTTCTCCCCCCCCCCCCAAAAGAAAAATCTGACACTGCAGATTTGTGGCATTTTGTGGAAATTTAAACATTAAGCATTCTGGATTTTATACTTCGTGGACTACATACTTATTTATTATATAGGCTATACAGAAGTAACGCGTTACTGTAATCTGATTACCTTTTTCATGTAACGAGTAAAGTAAGGGATTACTATTGCAAAAACGGTAATTAGATTATCGTTACTTTCCCGTAGGAACGCTGCGTTACTGCGTTACTAAAACCGTGATTTTTTGCGAGAATGTCTCATGCCAGTGACGTAAGCGAGTGCGACGTTGGTGACAACAGCTGTGTGCAGATCAACAATGGATCATATGTCGAGTGCGGGAGAGTATGAGCGTGCAGCGTTTAAAGCGTGGAAGTACTGACCTTACTTTAAGTTTGATTCCATAAAAAGTGACAAAAACATTAGTGTCCGCTGTGCGGGGGAAGAAAACTTCTTTTTAAAGCGAAAAAAACCCTAAACTTCCAAGCAAGCACCGAGTGCGCAACAACGTAATGGGAAATTCACAGAGAAGCTGCCGTATCCTTCCACTGACCGCTGCGGCACACCTGCACCAGGGTAAACCTCCGCCTGCCGACTCCTGCTTTACAGGTGAAAATAGAGCAACAGGACCGCTAGTCTTTGACTTTATTTATTTTCTGCTGTGTTTTACTTGCATCTATTTGAAAGAGTGAGTGTAAACACAAAAAAATATTTTATTTTATATGCTGGAATGTGCAGAAAATAAGTTTAAATGTTAAACAAATTTCTTCCAGTCAGAGAATGGTGCATATAATAAAATTTTTGCTTGATGCATAAAGTTAAAAGATTAAAACTAACAAAACAAGTTTTAAAAAGAGACTTTTCCATTTGGTTACATTTTGTATGATGGATTATGCAGAAAAAGTAGAATTGGGCTGAAAGATCTATCGCTTTATCACCTATTCAGGTGTAAATCGTGTTTTTAAAAAGTAACTAAGTAATTAATTACTTTTGAAAATAAGTAATCAGTAAAGTAACGGGATTACTTTTTTGGGGAAGTAATCGGTAATTAGTTACTGATTACTTTTTTCAAGTAACTTGACCAACACTGCTATACAGTGCATGTAATCAAAATTTGCATGTTTTATGTAACTGAATTGTTTAATTATCTGGGGCAAAGAAACAGATTAAGTTATAGACTATATTTATATGAAACATGTGTATACTTATTGCATTTGAAGTATTTAAAACAGATGTAACATCTGCATATGTATTAAAAAATTTCTTTGATTTTGACACCCCATTTGATTTCCATGCCACCCTAAGAAGAAAATTTCTCTAAATCCGCCCATGGATTCATCATCTATGTTCGTTAAATGTAATTTTAAAATTTCATGGCAATGCATCCAGAAGAATTGGTGATCACGGACAAAGCGATTAAAAAAACGTAAAATAAACCAACGTGTTTCACAGGATTCCTCACATATGGTTTTTAAAACCTATAACAAGCTATAACAAAACTATAACAGCTCGTGGCTGTCTTTGGCATTGCAATTTTTTCTAACTAAAGAAATAAGAAAAGTTATACAGATGACCTGTCATAAGCTAATATGGGTTGATAAAATTAGCCTGATTTGTCAAAAATTTATGGAATTTATTTCTTCCAGCTTTTGATGTTTTATTGAAATAATTAAGCTGTACTACTGCTGTAGACGTCTGTCCCAGATGATGAACTGCAATCTATTTGGAAAATACAAAAAATAATAATTTTTTTTCACTATTTTCAGTAAAGATATTAATTGACCTGAAACAATTTAACCTTGTTAATGAATCACTGAACAGAAAATCTGTGAGCTACACTCTAATAATTATACCATTTATCAAATACAACTTCACTGGTTTTCAGGTTTTTAACTGTTAAGATTGATTGTTTTTCTCTTTTAATTTTGCTAATTTATCTGCATGATAATGATCACAATATTTGGATTCTGGGGAGATGTCCAAAAAAAATTTGATAATTCTTATATGGACTTAAGTAACACTTTTCTTGTATTATTTTCTAAAGTTTGACTGATAAAGAATAAGCATTAAAAAACAAATCAATTTTGTGGTATTTTAGATTAAATTAGTTTTACAAGCTTTTTGTTTATCAGCTTGATTCTCAACAATAAAAGACTTCAGTAAACAGAGACTAGCACTATGTGAGCAGTGAGCTTAGCTTTACAGCTCACAGAGCACAAAGCTAATTAAGAAATTGCTCAGTAAATCAATAGGGTACTTAAGATGAATGTTCAACATCAGCACTGCTTTTTCCTCTCTTTGCTGAGTCTAGAGCCAAGTGACCATCATCATTCACAGACAGCGAGCTGTGGTTCCCATTTAATGTCCTACACTTTTTTAATTAAGCGTCCTTTGTCAGCCACGGATGGCTGACGTAAAACAAGAACTTATGGGTACAACAAGCTCATGACATGCTGCAGCTATCGTAATAAACTGAAATATGGGCGATATATATATCGGAGAGTTGGCAGTTCGTCTTGTAACCGGAAGGTTGCCGGTTCGAGCCCCGGCTCGGACAGTCTCGCTCGTTGTGTCCTTGGGCAAGACACTTCACCTGCTGCCTACTGGTGATGGCCAGAGGGGCCGATGGCGCGATATGGCAGCCTCACTTCTGTCAGTCTGCCCCAGGGCAGCTGTGGCTACAACTGTAGCTGCCTCCACCAGTGTGTGAATGTGAGAGTGAATGAATAGTGGAATTGTAAAGCGCTTTGAGGGCCCCGAAAAGCGCTATATAAATGCAATCCATTATTAATATTATTATTATTATTATAGCACTGAAAGGAAAAGATAACAGTAATAAAAAAGTCTAATGTTATCCATAGCATATCCATCCATGTCCCCAATCTGTAGATATTCACAGGCTTAATATCTGAAGAACTCTGCTGTAATTACCCCTTTTTTAAATCTATAATCATTTCACTTTGGTTACAACTTCACTTTGTGTTAATTTGTTACAAAATCCGAAAAGAAAATCTCAAGAATCTTTTTTGGAAAGATTGATCTAATAAACATGAACGAGAGGTTCCTTAAATTTTAAGATATTCGTTCATACTCTGAGAACAATTCACCTCATATAAACTGGTTAGCGTGAACGGTCGGTGTGAACAGCTGCAATAAGAACAGGTGTGTCTGAAAATTATTTTTAGCGCCTGCCTGACTTGCCTGAGTATGATCGCAATTGTTTTTTTCTCTCTATCAAATTAACTGAATAAAAAGTTTCTCTACACCAATGATCCCATTGGAAATGATGAGTTTTAAAAGTCAGTCTGGGATATTTTGTGTTGGGTGTCCAGATGTTCGGATCTACAGTTTGAGGAGGAGGAGTGTCATACCACAGAGCAAGACGGATTGCCACTATTCACCTTCTGTTTATGTGCATATTGTGTAATACTGCTGCATTTTTCTGCATCTTCATATGTCCCTGAAGATGAATCACAGGAAAATAATTCACTCCTCAGTCGATGGATGTGGGCGTCAACCTCACATCACCTCCTCTGCCACTGCAGTTGCTGCAGATTAGGCAGTAAAGCTGCATTCAAAATTTCATGAAAATAATAAGAAGCAGAGACTTCTCACCTCAGCCTCCGGGGACTAAACATCTTGTCTTCTGCTATTGTCTCACTGAACGCTCACTGACAGAAAGCAGACAATAACACTATGAAAAATTAGCCTAGTGAAAAAGGATTATGAAAAGCTCACTGCTGTTATGAAACACCCACGGGATTTTCTGATGTATGACTTCATGCTGAGAGATGAGATGCTGTTATAAGAGTTAACGCTCCATCAAATAATTCATCGGTCAAAAGTTTCCCCGAGTAAAATTCAATTCAATTTTGTTTATATGGCACAACAACAGCGCCTCACAGCACTTAAAGACTAAAAGTGAAGTATTTCACCAATGAAGGCCGAACTGGTTACACTTTGATTTCCTGAACCATTAAAGGGCTTTTGGCTGATCATCTGGATTTCTAGCACATCAGTTTTGCTCAGCTGCCTGCAGTTTGATCAGTTCAACAGTTTCATCCGAGCAAACTTCACTCAGCTCGTTTTAATAAGACTGATACATTTGATGTTGTTGTGAATGTGAACTTACTGCTGATATTGTTTGCATCAATCCAACTGCATCTATATATATTTCTTTCTTTATTTTCCCCCTCACGCTTTTCCATCACTGTAAAACTGCGCAATATTTTTCTGTTTTTGCAGTCAACGCATTCAAAGGTGGGTCATTCGATGAAAAGAATGACCGACTCGGAATTAGAAGACTATAATTAGACTATAATTTCGGTCTATTTAATGCAAAGTTACCTTCATACTATGAATTGTTTCCAAGCTAGAAAACCTTGAAGTACAGTATATAGAGGTGATTTAAATTTTGGCACTTTTTAAAGCTTCATTTACCAACATTTTTTAAACCCTCAAACCTTTTTTAAGTGCAGGTGTCCACATGAAATTTTCAGGGCTAAAAAACAAATTTAACCTAACCTAATCAAATTTATAAACACTCCATGTATCACAATCTAAAGCTTTCTTTGAGAATCAATATTCTGTAATAAATCACAGTTTCAGTAGTTGGCTAATTTCGTGTCTATTATGTAGAGGAATGAAAATAAGCATTTTCTGATCATTTGCAAGGGGAAAGTTGGCCATGTGACCATGTGAAGAAGGAGGCTGGTCAGAACAGGTCACGGCCTATGACTGGTATCCTTTTTACCGACATTCTGGTATCAAGCTGATCTTTTAGCTGTGATTCCTTCTGTGCTAAAATAATGTTAGACAATTCCAGTTTTTTTGCAGGTTTAGGCATGTCAAATTATTATATTAACAAAAGACAAAACACATGTAAACAAGACACCCTGAATACTCTTAAATGGAAGAAAATAAAATATTTTGCACTTGGTTGACAGAAGCTGTAAATCCATTTATCTAAAAACAGAAGATAAATTTCATCTGCTGTGTCAAGACTTCTGAAAGATACCAGGTCATGTTAATGGCAAGGTCAATATTTTGCGTGAATTAAATCAAAGTTTAAATTTGTTTCCAGTGCCAGCGGCCTCTCCACACGAGAGCTGAAAGCTTCTTGCTACCAGATGCTGTCTAACTGAGACAAGACAAGCCTCCCCTTTGTTCTACCACACACACACGAACGTAAACAATGCGTTCAGTGAACTGTCTGTGAGTGTACAAGCCTCTGTCAGTCTCACTGTTTCTGTCCAGTCTGATCCACACAGGTCTCCTGCCGCTCACCTTCAAAATGTCCGCCTTGCCCGGAGAATAGAGCGGAGGGCAGGAGACAGGAGTAGTTTTTTTTCCCCTTTCAACCACAAACGCGCACAGACCCACATCCTGTCTGTGTCGTGACTCTCTGCTGGACCCATGCCACGTATCGACACCTCACCCACAGAGAGCATACACAGCCTTGAAACATCAAATTATCCTGTGATTTTCTACCCATTTCAGATAATCTAGAAACTCCCTAATAACAAATCTAGTTTTTGATATCTTTGCCGCTGATTTCCACCATCTAACACCCTCTGTAATTCTTTTACAACATAACTGTATTTCTAAAAAAAAAAAAATACATATTGATTACCAGCTCTTCAGCATCTATTCTGTCCAGGAATTGCAGGGCTGCACGGGGATGATACCTTTCTGGGAAGAGTGTGGTAAATATAATAAACAGTATCTTTTTTTTTTACCACTGAAACCAAGCTGAAACTGGTCTCTGAGGTTGGTGCCAAAACTGCAGTACCTACAGTGGCCACTTGAGGCCTCACATCCCCATAGACTGCCATGTTAAAATGCCCATGTTTCAAGTGAAAATAAAACTAGTACTAACAATATTACTCTGGGCGTGGCAGCTTTGATTGACAGATAGATTTTGAATCTCTTGGTCAAGTTTTTAGTGTTGTTGATATTCTATTATTTGCATTTGATCAAGTAGCTTCTAACTACAAACTGTGTCTCTGCAATGCAGGATATGCATGCATTGATAACCAAGCTAGTTAGCAGTTTGTAGCACCAAAAAAAACAAAAAACAAATAAAAACAAACAAACAGAGACAGTCATGAAGTAAAAGTTGACAGGACTTAACAAACCCATGGCTGATGTAAATCTATGCCCATCTTTTATATACAGTATATATATTTAGAGCTTAAATGTGAACCGTTGGGAATATTTAGAATAAAGTGAACTTAACTATCTATAAACTCTTCTGCACTTGTGTTCAGATCTAGCAGCTTGGGACTGCAGTACATTAACTGCTCTTAACACACTTGAGTCCCTGACCAAACTGTCAAGGGTCAAGCCACATTGTGTCCAGCACATGTTGACAAGCAGAATGAGTGGAAAAGCCCACTGACAACCCCAAACCACTATAGATAACATAGATATCTCAATCCAAACCTTCAAATAAATCACTTGCTTCTCTTCCAGACCTTTCCACCAGACTCTCCTGTCCTCCTCAGCTCTGTGTGCATTTTTAATGATTTTTTAGCTCATTCTTTTGGTTTTATGGACTATACAATGTAGTCACCGTTCTCTATAATAGACCTGTTAACCAATACCTGCCCCAGAAGCTTAGCATTCAAAGATCAAAATATCTCAAAACTATAGAGACAAAAAGTGGAGAAAGAAAAGCAGCTTCTGTTGTACATAGAGAAAAAAGTTTCTCCAACATTCTTAATATGAACTACAGGAATTGCAAAACACCTCTACAAAGATTCTGACAGCACCTCTGCCTGTAAAGGTTACATGGATATAAATATGTTTTAGTCAAATTAATTCAATTTAATGCATTATGCTGTCTCTGTGCTAGGCACTAATCTGTGTGTAGAAATGGAAAAGCAACAATAATGAAGGGTTCGGTTAAACGAGAAGACAAGATGAGCTAAATCTGTTGAAACGCAAGCGCGTGTTCGTGCATGTATGCGTGTGTGTGTGCGTGTGTGTGTGTGTGCTAAATGAATGGACTGTCCCAGTTCTTGGTGTCGATCTTCCACTGCAGAGGAGAGAAGAGAGAACAGGGCTGCAGGGAAGCGGAGGAAGGGAGGATAAAAGACCTAACTAACAACATCCTCATCTTCCCTGTCATTCTTTCGCCCTCACTCAGCCTCCTCTCCACTTCCCTACTTTTCCCTGCTACTTCATCAGTAGCTCTAACTCAATCTCACTCAGTAAGCCTTTTCTAATTCCCCCATCTTTTCAATTTGTTTCATCATATATCTTTTTCTCTTCCTCTTGCTTTTTTGTGTTATGCATCACCTCTCCCCCGCATCCCCAACAACCCTTTCTTGCCTTCCTGGTCCACCAATCACAACGCTTGAGAGACTCTGCACCAATCCTCTGGCACAGCAACCCCCTTCACAGCCATGTTAAAGTGAACATAATATCCTGGCGCCACAAGGATGGCATAATATGGTGACATGTAACCTTTCATAGAACTTTCCTTCCTATACACAGGTGTTTGCAATCTCTACAGTTCACACACACTTTCTTCTCCTTTAACGTTTCTTTATCTTATTACTTTCCTTTCACATGTCTACTCCAGCTGTATTTCTGCTCAGCTCTGTAGAGGAGTCCTCTATTATTCATAATGCTCTCTCCTCAGTTAAGTTACTCCTTTTCTGTTATCTCTGCTCCGTCCTGTCAGATTCTACATTGCTGGCATCTGCTGCTGCAGCTTGTAAATGCTCACATGTGGCTTTTTAAATAATAATAATAATGGATTGGATTTTATATAGCGCTTTTCAAGGCACCCAAAGCGCTTTACAATGCCATTATTCATTCACTCTCACATTCACACTGGTGGAGGCAAGCTACGGTTGTAGCCACAGCTGACCTGGGGCAGACTGACAGAAGCGAGGCTGCCATATCGCGCCAACGGCCCCTCTGGCCAACACCAGTAGGCGGTAGGTGAAGTGTCTTGCCCAAGGACACAACGACCAGGACAGAGAGCCCGGGGATCGAACCGGCAACCTTCTGGTTACAGATACGCTTCCCAACCCCCTGAGCCACGGTTGCCCAAATCTGCTCAAATCTTGATGTTATCATACATAAAAATGACATAAAAAAAAGTTGGGGTTCTTTTTGTTTTAGCTTGACAACTGAGTTTCTCTAAGTGGCGATAAAAACCCCTGCAACAATCAGACAGCATGAAGAGAAATGAGTGGAGTGGGTTTCATGTTGACAGCTCTGAGATGAAACCATTTAATAGATCTTTTAGTGAGTCACTGTTAGTTTTCCTTCTCTGGCTGTCAACAAAGACAACAGAGTGATAGCTCGCTGCAGCCCAATCAGCGCCTCACAGTAGGAAGTATTTTGTAAAATTAGCAACCGCCAAAGCTGCACTAATCGTCATTATTTTGGCTAAATGGACCGCAGCAATACTATGTATTCATCATATGTATCAGCTTTGTTACAGCCAGAGCAGGCTGCTGTTTTCAGCAACCTACCTGCCCTTCCCCAACAACAGACATGAAAAGCTGGTGACACAGTGTATGAAAATATCACTTTTACTTGAAGTGCATTGCTTTGTAGCTGACAGTAACTTGCCTCAAAGACGAGATTTAATTTCTTGCCCATGTCAGAGTAATTTTAGCTCATATCAGGGCTGCCTATCCTAGGATAGCGTGTTGATGTGGTGGACGAGAACAAGTACTTGGGTGTGCACCTTCAACAACAGGCTCAACTGGGAGATGAACACAGTGGGTGCGTATAAGAAGTAGATTGACAGGCTGTGTTTCTTAAGGAAGCAGAGATCTCCTGTTGTGGGGAGCGCAGCGTGCTATGCTGTGGTCTTCTGTGGGGAGGGCTGCATTGGAGCTGGTGACACCAACAAACTGAATAAATTAATTAGGAAGGCTGCAAACTGTTCACTGAACAAACTGTTATGCATTATGGATAGTTCTCACCACCCTCTGCACCACTTACTTGAGAGACAGCAAAGAAAAGTTGGTAATAAACTGATTGGACAGATACAGGAACTCTTTCATATAACATGCATTAATTCTTTACATTGCAGCACATCTGTATAGAAAAGGAACATCTGTTCTCTTGTGTTAACACTAAAGATGCACCACTTGATAGGCCAGGAAATGGAACGACGAACGATGAATTGTCAGGGGGCTCAGCCCAAACCAGTGACCAACCGATCAGTCTCAGACATGTCCGATTATAAACCAGTCTGTTTCATGCATCCACAACACGCACACAGCAATGCGGGGAAATAGATACTCACACTGTCACTGTAAATGAGGAAGACACAAAACAATAAGGGAACCACCCCCCAAAAACTCATACGTAACAACAGACCTAAATAAGACACTTAAATCACCGTCATCCAGCTGAACGTGCCCAGCTTGAAGAAGCTAACAAAGGGAAAGCGGCTAAATTTAAAGCTAGCCAGTGCTAACTAATTCATTTTCTGTTTATTATCTGTACCTCTTTTTAGCAGCAGAGCACTTTATTTGCAGGTGTTTCAGTGAGAGCAGATCCTGTACCTTACTGCTTTATTAAATATAATAATAGAAAAAGAAAAGTTGATTTTTTTTCTTTGCATATGCTGTCAGTTATAGTTCTTAGAAAGAAAATCAACACTGGTAGGTCACCGTGATTAAAAAACTGTGTAATCGCTTAGAAAACTGGTGCATTATTAGCAGTTTGTTTAACCCTGAATTGTCACCACTCTCCTCATACACAAACACAGTTTTTTTACTCTCTACTAAAACTTAAACTGTTATACTGAGCAACTTTAATATCATCTAATATTTGCTATTCTTTACATATTCATTAGTGCATTTCGTGTGTGAATCTGAATTTGACGTTTTGCTTTAGCTTTGCTGATATTAAAATATTTTTGGACTTCTGTAATATTAAAATATTATTTAATATTTGAATGTATATTTATTTGAACTTAATTCACTGACATCCCATAGTTGCAATGCATGTCCCTTTTGCCACTAATTTTTGTAAAAATGCTCAAAATGTCAATATTGTGTTTAGTTTTTGTCTGAAGGTATTCTGTTAACAATATTAAATAGATATAGGAAAACCATTCAGCCATGAAAACAGACATTTTTGGGGGTATCCAATCAAAATATATATCTGAACCATTAATCAGTAATAAATGTTTGCAGATAGCTTTTAGACCATTCACCAATAAAATCAGCTAAATATTGCAGCTCTAAATATGATACATTTATAATATTTGGTTCATCTTGTGTTTCTGTTTCACTTGCGCATCACCATATGCCTTAGGGACAATGTGGCAGATTGGCCATTACATTGATTGATTGATCAATTGGGGAGAAGATTAAATTGGTTTTGCATGGTGAAAGTGTGAAAATGCATGTCCCCTTCCCCCACTGTTAATACCGGTATCCTTAATAGTCATAAAAACAGCCTAAAATACAAACTTGGAGCTAATGTAAGCAAAAAATTCTGTCCTCTTTAAAACCTTCCAAGTGCAAACAATAAAAAATACAAGCATGTGTGCTCAGAAAAGACAGACAACAAAGAGAAATGTAAGGACTGAATATTTTAATGGGCAGCAGGTATAATGGAGTGGAGGACAAAGAGATATAAACACGCTGGTTGAAGAGCAGGAAAGAAGAGCAGGCTTCTGATATAAATCTTGGCTTAAATAAGTGTCGGGGGATTAATGTGGTACAATGCATGGTCACGGGGGATCTCTGCGTGTGTGTGTGTGTGTGTGTGTGTGTGTGTGTGTGTGTGTGTGTGTGTCTGTGTGTCCTGCTTCCAACCCCCAGTCCCAGAAGCAGAAGTGTGGCAGAACAATACAGCCTTCTGCCAGCTGACAGACATGCAGGGAGGGAGGCAGGGCATTGATGGAGAGTGGTTAAAAAAAGAGGGAGAGAGAGAAAGATAAAGCCGGATGGGTAGGGGGAGAGCGGAGTTGAGGAGAGAAGCGGCAGCAGATAAAAAAAAAAAGACGCCAGAATCGAGTCCTTCCCAAAAATAAACCTCAGAAGAAGCAGCGTCTTTCCAGCCTCACCCCCCCCCCCCCCCCCCCCATCCCCCTTGCTAATTCTTGTCTCACTTTGAAATAATAGAGAGCTCAGTGCTCCCTGTATGAGACCTTTGTTGGATTTCATTCTCTTCAATCCATATATTCAGTTTAATACAGGTTCGTCCTCTCAGATAGTCCAGTATATCTTTATTTGCTTTTACATTTGTTTCATATCAGTGTATAGCCATGCTAGCAGTTTGGTCCATACTCCCTCTGTATCAGCATGCCAGACACGCTACTCATCACATACTGATGCTGGGTCAGGACCCAAAGATATCACAATGCCAATGTGATGCTGCTTCCTTAGCTATTTCTAAAAGTGTTGAAGGATCCAAAGAGCTCCATAAAAATCCCTCAATATACAAAAACTGTGCCATGAGAAAAGTGCTACGGTATCCTCAGTCACAAGATACACATGGTACACAAAGGCCGTATTAAAGAAGTAGAGAAAGGTGTTGCAGATAGGAGAACTTCATTTCTGTTCTATTTTTACTCAAAATCTGGTGTTTTTCTAAACCCAATCAAACAGTTTTAGGTCTTGTTTTCTATGGCGCCCCTCTGATAACATGGTCCAAAAAATAAATAAATTGTGGCCACAAAATACTACTTCGTGCCCTCGAAATAGTATAACGTGCCCACAAAATACTTATTTGTGGCCACGAAATACTATTTTGAGGGCACGAAATAGGTATAACGTGCCCACGAAATGCTAATTTGTGGGCATGAAACACTTGACCGATAACCGTGATCCTTCCCAGGCCCTTGCAGTTGACAATAAAATCTATCCTGGCGTCCAGCATGCTGGAAAGTGAAGCTTTGGAGTTTCTCTTGATTAAATTATGAAAAGAAGGAATTCCTCACTAAGTGTAAATATGCAATGATCGAGGAGTAAGAAGGTGTTGAACATGAAAATGCTGATATTTTGTAGGTATAAAGCATACTATGTTTGGCATCTTCATATGAAACTAGCATGCTAAAATGCTAAATAATTAACATTGATGCTGACGCAAAATTGGATATTTCTCCAGACACTTCCAGTAGTAAAACCAAATGACTAAACAATTTAAACCACTGACTTGATAAAGTTGCTAACCGAAAAGTCTATACTGTCCATTTTTTAAACTGAATCATTCTCATTTGATCTGTTTATCTAGTATTATCTATAGATCTATAGATTATCTAGACATCCGGCAGCCTCGCCTCTGTCAGTGCGCCCCAGGGCAGCTGTGGCTACAATGTAGCTTGCCATTGCCAGTGTGTGAATGGGTGAATGACTGAATGTAGTGTAAAGCGCTTTGGAGTTCTTTACTCAGTTCTTAGGGACTGAGTAAAGCGCTATACAAATGCAGGCCATTTACCATGTTTACTCCCTAAATTTGATTTAGTCTCATGCGGGACTTAAAACACATAATACATGGTAAGAATTTAAATGTATCCTGCCGACTCTCTGTGTGACTTTCAAGTCTGAGGACAAGGCAGGGGTCAAGTAAAGCCGCCACAAACTGGAGTAACACAATCACTAAAAGCACAGTGTCCAAAATAATAAAGGAAATAACCAGGAGATGAATAAGTAATGCCAACAATTCTCACTAAGTGTAGTGTTTTCAATCTGGCTTGAAGCCCATCTTATTCCACACAGTGGTTTTAGTCTTTTGCTACTCTGGAAGGCAGACTATCACAAAAATTACTTTCTCAACAAAAAAAAATCGTATTATTAGTCCATTATGCTTCCAACATAGGAAAAATCCACCACCATGAGCTAAAGACAGTGACGTGCAGGTTTAGCTATGCTAAGTCAGTCAGTCAGACAGACTATTGACAAAGCAAATACACAGCAGAGCATTAATCAGTCACACACGATCCAACAGCCTCTTAATGTATAAATCAATCAGGCTAACCATAGTGTGCCACTCAGCCAGTCAGTTTACCAGCCAGCTGACCAATCTGAAAAGCATGCTGACTTTGTTGCTACAAGAGATGCAACTTGTTCATGTAATCCGGCTTGAAAGCACTGAGTGGCTTCATGTTTGTCTGGAGCTTGCGTCTAATGGCATTAATGGGAGCTCTTCAGTGCACTGATCTCAGTGGAACTCTTAATGCATGACTTCTGTTTTCCAGTTTCTGGTAACATCCATACCATCAACAGTGTTGGACAGTGAAGATCTATAGGCTCTGTATGCATTACTGAAGCAACTTAAAAAACAAAGAGTTAAAAAGATGTATATTTCGTGCAATCTTGACTACTATTTAAAAAATGTGGCAAAAGGAAAACTGCAAGCAATACAAATAAGTCATGAGTGAGCTTACAAAGCACATAGCTTGATTTAAAACGCCAAACTGACATTTCTATTTGTGTCATAACTAAACTAAATAATATAATAGTGGTATTAATCTTCTCGTGTAACATCTTGGTCAAGAAGTGAATCATATTTTTAAAATATGATTCACTGCATAATGAGGTTAAAAAAGTACTATCAGAAAGTTTAATTCAACAACACTTATTTGTTGATTAATTACTAATAATTACTAATAATTACTTAATTTTCATACTGAATTAAAAAAACAAAACAAAACAAATGTATTGTAGGTTGGGATCAGTGGTGTTCCAGCCGAGCAAGCAAGACAGGCAGTACTTGCCCAGTGAAGTACTTTTCTAAATTACCAGCTGTATAAAATGAAAATTATTTATAAAGCATATATATATATATATATATATATATATATATATATATATATATATATATATATATATATATATATATATATATATATATATATATATATATATATATATATATATATATTTGAAGAGCAACCCTTAAGGCGTGTCCACAGGAAGTGACTAGCAGCAACATGGTAAGAAGAGACCAATGAAAGTCAATGACATTCAGCCACTTGGGAGCACTGGTGGTGCAAAGTGACCAGGTCTCAGGTTAAACTTTTGTTAACTTCAATGTGAGCAACTTAAATGATCAATGAAGTGAAGGATACAATTAATTGCCATTAAATGGCTGGTGAATACTGTACACTACAGGGTTACCTAGGCAACCGGTGTGATCAGTCAAGGGTGGAAAGCAAAGGGCAATAAGCAAATTGGTTTAAGTGCTGGAAAGTTTATGTACATGTAGAGCCATGAATTATTTTCATGGCTCTACATGTTTGGTGGCAACACAGATGATATAAAAGATGGACGTGGTTTCCATGATTGAAAAGTGAAGCCAACACAAAAGCCAACTGCATTTTGTGCAGGATTAAAGTAAGTAAGGCTAAAGGGTGTTGCAAAAAGATTTTCTTGCTCTATATAAGTCAAAGGAAGCCTTGACCCTGACCTAAAAAAATTTTCTCACTAGCTCCAGCTCAACCCCTACGTGTCACATCTACATCTAAAACACCAAGACATCACCATTATTACATCCATCTTTTATACTGCAAATGGGAAGCAGCTAAATATCCTTAGTAGTAGATTATGTTGTGACTCCAGTGACCCATTTAACATCCAGCCAACAATGATACTGATACTCTTTATAATTAGCTAAAGTGTGTTATTTAATCAACATTGAAGAGCCATTTCAGGCATCCAGTATGAGAGAGATGACGAGAAAAGAGAGAGCTCGAGTAAAGTGAGGAGAGTTAAAGATAACTGTGGCGATGTGAGCCGAGGAGGGAGAAGATATTTTTTGCACACTGGTGCCAAGAATTAGCCCTGGGCAGACGGGGTTATAGATTTACCTTGAGTGAGCCAGTGATAGCTGATATCCCCATGACAAGGTTATGCCACAAACACCGGGAAACTGCTGACGTCAGAATACACACATTATATTACATCAACATGACTTGTTGCCTTATAGTAAAACCATAAACCTGTGACCAAACAGACTCAAATTCAGCTCTTTCAGCTTCCTGATGAATCCCCATTATCATGCAGTGTTTTTATGGCACATCATTAACTGCTGCATTTGCCCTTCTACATAGCCGATGATCATTACTGCTTCACAAAAGAATGACTTCAACCTGGCAAATAAAAGAAATACATTCCCATGGTTTTAAACTTCTTTGAAAAAAGACATCTATACAACATTCTTGTCGCATTCATGTTGTTGATATTTCCTCAGGGACACTACTTTTCTCTTTCTGTATACATAGAAAAACCTATCTATTCATAAGTGTTCATGGACAAAGTAAAGTCCTCTTGGGGGAGATAAGAAGTGGTGAGAAGAAATGTGTTTAGGTACCAAACTACTTGGGTTAAGAAAAAGACCATGGTCTGGGTTGAAAAAAAGATATCAGTGTTTTACAGGTTTAGTCAGGTTTCCAAGAAAAGAACAATTTCACAAGAAATATATAACCCAGGAAAAACAGCTGGAGAAATAGATCAATGGGTTTGAAGGCTTATCAGATGCCAACACACTGCACAGAAAGAAAGAAAATTGTACAACACTTCAGAGAGACACCCATGCCCAACTATAATGAAAACTGACCAAATGGCACTAGTGTCATTTCAGACTGTTTGAATGTTTCACTTTTGAGTTGAAAGTATTATTTGCTTAACTGATTACGTGACAACTTTGACATTTTTGGAAAGCGTACTGACATTTAATTTTTTAGTTAAGTTACTGTATAAAACACACATTTGATTTATATTGTTTGTTCCTGGAGTTTCTGAATCCATTTTGCAGCTGCAAAATATATAAATAATTAAAATAGCCATTAGTTGCAGCATTCGCTCATCCTATCGTTTCCATTAGGATGAGTGGATATAAAAACAAAAAAGAATACAGTTGATTTAAGGTGGCATTCACAATCTGATCTGTTGCTTAATTTCAAGGATTTTCAAGGATACTGCATTTCGTTGCCCTGTACCTGTGCATGTGCAATGACAATAAAGTTGAATTCTATTCTATTCTATTCTATTTTCTCCACTTAAACTGAAAGAAAGACAGATTTTAAGTCCTATTTGTTCAACTCACAAAACCCAACATAAGACACTGCACAGAAAATTGTTCCAATGAACCGATCAATTTTGCTCAAAGTGGACAAGAGAAGTGAAGGGTTCCTATAGCCATATGAAAGTTAGTCTGGTCTACGCAATTTTTTTGAGTTGAAAGACTACTCTTTGGAATTATGTAAAGAATTTTAAGCACATATGGGCAAACATCTGTTATGAAAATGATTTAGTGGCAGATGTAGGAATGGACCTCATATTTAAGTTATTATTTTTTAATTCCTACACCATGTCTTCTCATAAAAGCTTAATTGCCAATGAATAAATTAATGAAATCACCATGAGAGCACAGCTAACTCACATCTAGCTGACTTCCTGTAGGCCAAGGAAGTGATGTCCATTTTGACCTTGATGTTAATGAGGTCAGGGGTACTGACTCTCTGTGACAGGTGGCTAACCCTGAACTAATTATAGCCTCGGGCTGGTCAATGTGTACAAACACAAAAGCCCAAATGTCAGCATGTGCACGCAAGAGCAAACGGGAAGCGTTTGAAGCACAAACAAAGATGCGTTTGGACAAATAAGCACGTACGCGCAAGTTGTCAAGGGGATTCGAACACTGGACCTGACGCTGATGTCCAACTTCAGTTTACAAAGTGAAGCTGTCAATGCAGTGAGGAATATTTATTGATTTCAAGTCAGACCTATTGATCATCTTCTAGGTGCTTTTGTGTGTCAGTGATTTCGTCTTAACTTTGTCCTTGCACAATGACTTATGTACAGGCGCACACAGACAGACAGCCCACACCTAACCGCAGGGTGTGACTGCTGACGCTTTTGGCTGGGGTACACGTTTCTCCCCCGAAGTCCCACACCTCTCACATCACAGTCGAACGGGAGGTTGAACGTGTGGTGTGATGGCATAAAACGGGACATTATGTTTTCTTCTGAAAAAGTTCCTTAAAGAGAGGAAAATTTAAAGTATGTGTCCCTATGTGTGGTAACTGTTTTATGTATTTTCAAAATATTGTTTTCTTTACAACAAAGCCACCAAACCAGTGACTTTAAGTCACTTAAAACATAACAACAGCTGACACAGCTGCCTTAAATCCCAGTCTGTTCTCTGTAGCTGATTCCTGTTATCTTCTCCTTTCTTCTCTGCCCATGCTCCCTGCACATCCATCTTTCTGTCTTTTTCCCCCACTCACCCCCCCACAGTATTCCCTCTGGGACCACCCCTCTTATCCTGCCGAGTGTCTCGTACGTGCATGCATGATTATGTGTGTGCATGTGTGCGATGGGAGGCTGCATCGTGACAAAAGAGAAGCACCTAGCCTTCACTAGACCACCACGTCTCAAATGTTTCTCTTTCCTCCTGTGTGTCAGCTCTCATTCCTCCTTTACTTTCCCTCTTACTAAGACCAATTTTATCCCTCTAAACTCATCCTTCCCTCCCTTTCTCTACCTTTTTCTTTGGTTCGCGAGACCGTTTCCTTGACTTCTTCCTCTCCTTCTCCTTCTCTTCCTCTGCAGCGAGGTTCTCGTCCGCCTTTTTCTTCAGCTGCGAAGCGGCATGCGCCATGGTTCTCCAGCCCAATTAATCCACACAGGTGGGAACTGAAAAAGGAGGGATGAATAAAGGAAGGGAGTCTGGACCCAAAGTGTCCCCTTTAGCCTTAATCTTCTTGGCTCCTAATTATCTTTTTGTTCCTCCTCTTCTCGGCTGTTCTTTTGTCAGAGAGTGAGCCCTCACAGGTGTGTGAGAGGGAGATTGTCTGAGGACTTTCCTGTCCTCGTTTTAAAGATTTGGCTCTCTCTTTTGTGCCTTATTTCCCTCAGCAGCTATCCACTAAGGTCCAGTTTGGGGCATGGCACAGACAGGACATACTCCTCTCTTTCACCTCTACAAAATCCACGGCTGACAAGACAGCTGCTTCCACTCAGAGCTCACAGTGTAAATGAGTGCCAATTATAACAAATACAAAAAGAAGAATTTCCTTTAAACATTTAGGATCCAAACACAGTTGAAATGGTCCTCTTGTTAATGAATACTGTATAAAAGAAAGCTTAGTTACAGGTAGATTAAGAGAGCTTCAGGGATGGAGGTCCAAAAAGGGGGCTCAATCTCCAGCCCTCAGCCCAGCAAAAAGCTCTGTCTGGGTGTAAAGTCTGGTCCTGTTGCCTGCTTGACTGGTTCCCCAAGTCTGCTGCCTGCACCTGAGCACTGAGCCATCCTCTATGTGCACACACACACGGTTGGTCCGCAACGCCTCGCCGGGACACATGAACAGCAGGGAAATGACAGAGGAAAGGAAGCTTAGATAGGAGAAGGAGAAGGAGGGGGAGGAAGAGGAGGGAGGGGTGCAAAAGGAGGGGGCAGAGAGAGAGAGGTAGAGAGAGCAGCTGGGACAGCACAAAAAAGGAGGGAGTAGGGATGGATGAATACCTCTGCTTAGTACCAGCTGGCTATGGCTGAGAGATAAAGAGAGAAAGGAAGATGAGACTCCATGCAGGGTACACACAGTACAAACACACAATGGGAGTCCAGCATATCACACCGTGCAGAAGTCTGCAGCCATGACGCTCTGGTTATGAAACTTCAGCATCTTTGCCATCTTGATCCTCATTTTATTTCCTTTACATATGAAAACAAGGGCAGTTGAATACGTTACCACGTTTTGTTTAATCAGAGTTTAACTGTCTGAATCACAAAGTATTACGCAGAGATCAATCTAATACAAAGCTACAATAATAATGTTTAACTTAGCTTTTGACTAACCATTCAGCATAAAGGTGCACTGTACATATAAACCCACACACTTAGTATTC
This sequence comes from Neolamprologus brichardi, assembly GCF_056152115.1. Taxonomy (NCBI): domain Eukaryota; kingdom Metazoa; phylum Chordata; class Actinopteri; order Cichliformes; family Cichlidae; genus Neolamprologus; species Neolamprologus brichardi. The sequence goes on along the minus strand of NC_142111.1, from coordinate 21,684,857 downwards.
TTTGGTAGGTCATAATAACAGCTAAGTATATTTTGTGACTTATGTTGCCATTGCTTTTTAATGCGAGCAAACAGTGCTAACCTGCAACTGAAGTAGTGAAGTGAAGCTTTTATTTTGAAAGTTGAGCTAAATCTTATTGTGTCATGTAAAGCCAGCCTGAGGCATAAGCCGACTAAGCAGCTGGCGGGAGCCCCCAAGAGCACCTGAAATGTCACGCCAGACATTTGATAAATGTATATTTATATAGTAATACAGTAATCATACACAAGACAGTGGAGTATTTTGATAAATATGTCTCAAAAAGGATTTATCGCTCTGGTCTGAAAAGAAAAAAAAACAGGATAAAGATGTTTTTCTAGGAATAATTACATATTATTTATTATTAGCATTAACTAACAATTACTTTAAACAGAAGCATCAAAGAAGCCTTTAGTTCTAAAGATGTGGTGAACTTGGTGCGGTCATGTTTTATGGAAACCACAGGCTGTAGCCTACTGCTTGCTTACCAGTCAGTTGGTTTCCATTTAATTTAATTAATATTCTCTGTTTTTACATTTGGATTCTTATGTAAAAAAATATTAAGACCCATGTCAAATTCTTTGTGACTCATTGCACAATCCAAAAATAATGAAAAATATATGGTCTCGTGGTTTTTTTTTCTTTGTTTGTTTTTCTTTCCAGGACACTCATAAGCCATGATAATGGCTATGTTCGATGCATAATGCACAAATGAGCGTCCACGGCAATATACAGATAATACTGGCAGTGCTGAGGTCAGTGGATAGTGATGGGATTAAACGTGGGCAGGGACCCCAAATGAAATTGTGCTTAAGACCCCATCAAAGCTTGGGCTGGCTCTGGTACCATGGATTTTAGATCAGAATATCCAGCTCTCTTCAATCTCAAATTGGTGAATTGATTTTCTCCTATCTGGGTGAGGACCTGTGCTAGATGATAAACTGGATTTTTGTTGTCATGATGATATGAAGATATCAAAACCCTACACAAACAAATCATGGAACAGAGTGATTCAAACACAGCATGCATTCACACTCACATTCAGCCTTGTTTAATAAATTTTTGAAGTATTTTGTGCCTATTAAAGCAGAACGCCATATTCCTGATATATATACATTCATAACAATAAATATTGGATAATGCACATCACAGATTGCCTTTAGATCATTTAGTTCTCGTGGGGATGTGTGTCTCGACTTTAAAGCATACTATGTTTTGGAACATTTAGTTTAGCTGATAGCAGTCATTTATTTCTACACTGTCTGACTTTTTTCTACATCGCCCCCTGTTGGCCGTGTTTTCCACTGGCTTCCGCTGTACTTTTTGTTCAGTGGTAACTAGGAAATGTTGGTATCCTGGTATACACTAAAACAGGATGGCTTATATGTTGATCTTTTTATGGAGGCTGCTCATTAATAAAATATGTGGGATGTCTTTAAAATGTGTCACATGCTACACTGCTGCGAGGAAATTCAGGTTAGTTAGCATTGCTTACGCAAAGGTAACTTGTATTACATTGCTGGCATTTTATTACTGGCAATGGTGCATGCATTGAGATTTCACACAAAATATTTCAGCATCATACTCAGAACACTGAGAAAATATTGAATATTGAAATAATGAAAGAAACTTACTGTAACATACTGTGTAATTTCATCCTGTTAAAAATGACAGCCTGGTAAATCTCAAACATTTTGACATCAAATGTAGAACTAAATGAAAAACGTATACGCAGACATGTTCGGACCAACAGATCAATTACTGGGATACTATTGAGATACATATTCATTTTAAATGAAAATAATCAGATATGGAATGACAAGACCTTAGAGGCAACTACTTTCAAGGAAGCATTGCCAACCAGCATAAAACTAATGAGAAGCAGAGATCCAGTTTGTTTCCTGAGGTGATAAGAGTAACGAACAACAAGCCACCACATCTCCTTAAATGACGATCATTCATATTTCCGTATATACCTCACAGTCAGCGTGTAAAGTCAGAAAGATCATGTCATAAATCTTTTCATTTCTTATTTGGGGTTTCCAGGATGTGTGTCATGAGTCCTGCTATGAGCTCATTTCTGGATACTGCAGCCTTTGAATATTAACAACATGGGCGGGGGGGATGGTCTATGGTAAGAACACGTGAGAGCAAAGGAGCCTGGCTATTGGTTGTCTGGGATATGAGAACGCTGTATTTTTTTTGCTGCTTTTGAAAGGGTGGTCCTACCTACAAACAGACAATAACAAAGAGGAGAGGAGAGAATGTTTCATATGAACAAGCAGAATCTTTTTTTCATATAACATCTATCTTCTGTTTTATATCCTTTTCTTTCTATATTTCTAAGCTATAATTAGGCCCAAGAATGTTTTTTATGATTTTGATTGGCAAGACATCATTTTATTAACTGTATGCAGTGTGACTGAAGATAACACAATGGGAAAGGTGTTAATATCATAATTGGGTGTTTAGTGTGGTATATCTATGCAGACACAACAGCTAAGCTGCACTACAGCTTGTGCCCCAGATATTGCCTCTGGCTACGAGCCAGTGAGTGAATGGACAAACATAATGACTGCATCTAGTGTGAATGACACCATCACTCAGTTGCAAATGGTGCCTATGTGCATAGCTACTGTAAAGAAAGATTGCTAATCTTCCAGTAATAACAACTGATTGATGAAGGAAACAGTTTTCCCAGTAAGAGCAGCTAAAATAGCTCTTCAATGCTGGGTACTGGAACTAATGTATATATTATTTTTTTAAGTATTGTAATAATGTAATTCTTTTGTTTCTTTGTAATATTTTACTTAACTTTAACACATGTATAGACATGTGCATGTGTGTGTGTGATATAACACAGTCAGCCAAAGCTTCAGGCTGCTCACAAAAACAGCCAAGCAAAGACACAATCAGCAACAGCCAGACTTTCAGTGTTTGCTATCATCACTGTCTGTAGATCTCTCAAAACTATGGCTGAAAAATGCAATTCTTTGTACAGTTTCTGATGTATAAACTGCAAATAAACAATGCACTATTTTTTATCCTTATACTTGTCCAACCCCCATCAGTGTATCCACACACACACAGAACATGACCTGGCCTGTCAACCAACAAAATTCTGGCAACTTTTCTTTTCCTTAGCCTGGGACGATAACACTGTATGAATACTGATCAGCGGTTTCCTGTAAATCTAGTTGCATTTTTATCTGAATTTGAATATTTCACAGACATGTTGCAAGTGAGTATTTTATTATTTGCACTGTTACTAAATGACAATATTTTAAAAGATAATGATAGCTAGATAATGAATGTCACAAAAGGTTATACTGTACAAATACTAGCTGTGAGACAGTAAATTACAATTGTGCAATAACTAGAGGGAATTGGACTCAGCCAGTTTGGCAATTGTCTCCTGCAGGGCTGTTTACTAAAGCTGTTCCAATACAACAGATCAGAGGTTATAGCATAGGACTGAACGCATATGCAATTTGGGAATGTATCAACAATGCTGACTCCCAGTCGATCCATTCATTTGCTGTACTGAGCGTCTTTTTCAACCTTAACATCAGAAGGAAAATGTTCCCCATTAAAAAAATTCCACTCAAGCTAATCACATCCTAAACTCTAGTTACTGCGCCATAATAAGTCATCAGTCAGCCAGTAACATCAGGATTTATTGGACTAATCCTTCATTATCTCCATCTGTAAAAGGAGCTTATGAATTAGAATTACTGGACCTTACAGTCCCTTTGTCTGTTGTGAAACTGGGATTAACAGCAGGTGATTTCTCTGTACACGGATCAGATGTTTAAAACTATTCTTTAAAAAAGACGAGGGTGTTTGTAAGTTGATTGCAGTCTCTGGCGGTGTCTTTGCAGTGAAATTACCCTTCTTTCAGACTTTCTTTCAGCCTACTCACAGAGGAAATAGCACACTCAGGAAAAATGTCATGATTTCAAATGTGGGTCAGCAGCAAACATGCCAGCCAACTGCATTTCCCCCCCTTTTTACTCTTTCATCATCTCCTTTCAGTCTATCTCTGATGTTTTTCTTTTATCAATCTTTCTGTCCCTACGCTGCTGATCTAACCATCGCCTGCAGCAAACTACTCAGTGCACATACCCATGAAACTGCAGTTAATGAAGTCTTGGAGGAGTGTGCATTACAGGGTAGCAACCAATATAGCAGATGATCACAGAATGGACCTGAGGGAAACCCAGAGAATTCCCCAAGATAAAATTGTCCCCAAACAACAACTATTATCCATATGAATATGTATGAATTATAACCCATTTCATCATCTAATAATGCATCAGAAAAATGGGGAAAAAAAACAAACAAAAAGAGTCCTTAAAATTCTACAACTCACATGAGCACATGCTACTTTGTTCCCTGGGTTGATCATTTACAAAGAAGCATTTGCAAAGAAAGGAAGAGCTCATCAAACTATCAAGGAGAAAACAAACACTCATGTTTCATCTGCACAAACATTCTAGACAGTATTTTATATGTTTGGGTCTAATTGTTCAGGGATCGGCAGTAAAAGCCAACAAAACAGCAGTCAGAGAGTGCCTTTGCATTCATGTACGTTTGTGCACAAAAGAAAAGGTTTACCTGCAATAATTTCATATCTGCTTTCACAAAAAACAGGGCACATCCATCCTGGTGCACAAAATGAACGAGAAAGCAAAATGAATATATTTAAAAGCGGATTACAAGCTGTTTAGTGTCGTTAACAATGACGCCCACAGATAATTCAACTGTGGTGTTTGGCTCCCTCTATTGGCAAATCAATTTCGTACAGCCAGGTCCCTGCACAGCTTTAGTTACGCAGCGGAAGCAAATTTGCAGACATTAAATTCACAGAGACTGTTTCCTGTCACCACGAGGGAATGTGCACATGTATGACTGTAATCCAAACATGAGAGCTGGGCTTTTGTGTGGGTGTCTATATGTGCTGGTGAAAGATTTGGCAATATAAAGGTTTTGCATACTATCAGTTGCACTTCTTCTGATCACTTGGGGGCAGCACAGCACAGATAAAAATATCTTCCTGTGGGCTTGTTCAAAATACAATATTTAGAAGTTTGAGTGGCATTCACGAACAACCTAATTCAGTCCCTGTATATGTAAAATGTGAAAATGACTTGAAAAGTCAAATTTAGTTTAATTCTCAGTTAATTTTAAATAAAATAAAGAGCTAGGACCTGTCGATAATGTCTCTTCACAGCACTCAAATTATCATTATGTCCGGTTTTATCGAGCTGATTCGCTTGTTTTTCCTGTTTTGTTGTTTTTTAATGCAACATTCCTTCATAGAGCTTACCATACGCGAGGACGTCAGAACAAAAAACATGCTCTTTTTCACCTGCTCACAAACCAGAGGAAACTGAGGAAAGTGTTTAGGCACTGAACATAGATTAAAGTCATTCTTAGAGTTTGTTTCAGCCCCCACCAGAGCACCAGGTGGGTGAGGATTACAAGAACAAGACAAAAGCATCAGATAATTTGATGTTCCATTAGTGTACATATACCTCATGGAGTTTCAGGGACTCGCTAAATGATCCCGAGTGGTATCCTTAATCCATTTGGAGCACAACTCTCCACCTTGTTCATGAAATTTAAGTGTCTCTATAATACAGCACTCATTTGCCCTGAGTTATGTCCTGATACAATATCCAGTTTGAAGAAAGGACATCAAACCTGATGCAGTAAATCTTTAACTTGATATGCAACCTCACTGTGATTCCGAATTCCACTTGCCAGAAATGGGAATCGTTACGACTCCAGTAACAATAATATTTCAAGTTTAATATCGCTGATTCATGCACTTCTTAACTCTTAATCCTAGTTTGCAGAAGAAAGCAAGCATAGAACACAAACAACACCATAAGCAGATTACTGAATTCCCCAAACCACAATACCACACCCACAAATATGAGCTGCCAATGTGAAAAATGTATGTTACCAGTGCAGGATAAAGCAAATATACCAATTTGAGCCTCAATAAAACAAAAATGCATATTTTCTTCACAGTTTTTTCTTTTTCTTTTTTTTATTAGTTCAGGTACTCCAGTCTTAGAATTATAGTGATTTATATCTTGTAAACAATACTGAACTCCACTTGTGTTAAAATCTAGGATATCTGCTGACTGATAAGCCTCATCGCTAACAACAGGAGAGTCGGATGTCCTATTGTTAATAAGTGGCACTCCTGCACTGGTCCAACCAGTATCTGCCTGCATCTGAGTTTGTCAAAGATGCAGAGAACACTGAAAATTCACACACCAAGGGACATGAAAAAAAGTATAAATGGAAACCTTGACCAATCAGAGAAGACTATAAGGCCTTGAGCTGCTGCTGCTGCTGAATCCTGATTTAAATACTGCATGGCATTTAATGAATTAAAAAAAAAATGCAGAGGTCAAAGGTAAGAGATCATTTTACTTGGCACATTATCGACATCTGAGTGGATTTAGACGTGAAGTCAGGGTTTTATAAAAAATAACATCATTTAGATGCACGTGACATCTCAGATAACTGCTCGGCTACACTTATTTTAAACAAAGTCTTCATACTGTAGCTATGTTCTTTATATTAAATAAAATACAAGAACTTTCTGTAGGAACTTTCTTTCTGTAACTTTTGTGGAGGGGATGTGGTCCTAATGCAAAGTCCTTCAGAATTGTTGTTTGCTGTAAACCATACTTTTTTCACTTTGTCCCTTTTCTTTGTTTGTCTATCTTGTTATTGTTTGAAATAAATGAATTAATTGGATGACCAACTTGTCAGGTAATTCATTAAGGCTTCAGTTACACAGTCCTAGACACAGGTTTGGGGCTCCCTAGCAACCACAGGTCACTAGTGGAAAGATGGATATTCCCTAAAGTCGTTAGGTGAAACTGATTGCAAAGAGGTACATGGTACTACATCAAAAGCGTTCTGGTTGCTTTGGTAACATATTGTCAAATTTGTCAATCCCCGAGGCATAGTGAAACACAAAGCATAAACAAGAACCAAAAGTTTACGCTTTTTCCAGGTTTGACTACGGCTTAGCAAGAAGTTGGCCAGCGTTTGCAGACAAGATGGCATTTTTCCTGCAAACTACAACAATCTGCTATTGACCAAAGCTACGATAAGAGGGTTTTGGTAAAGCACTCTCTTTGCGACAGCCAGCAACCCCCAGCAATCACTCTCAAACCAGTTGGAGAATACACATTTTTATCTAGCAACCTGTGGTTGCCAGGATGTTACTGAATGGTTTCTAAGGCTCTGTGACTGAGACCTGAAACATCTTTCAATGACACAGTTTCAGTACAAACACAAGAATAACATCAAACATCAGTCAAAGTTGGAGATAGTGAAGCTGGAGTCAGAAATCCCGTGGAGATTTTTCCCTGGCAGTCTTCAGGTGACTTTAAACAGCAAGTGCTGCCTTCATAATCTGTAAACTGCTGGGAATATTTAAGTCTGTGTGAGTAAATTTGCCGCCAAAAATCTGGTTTATTGTGCAGTAATTATTATACTCTGATCTACTTCATCATGCAATAATACATATTACTATATTACATTTAAAGACCAATAAATTTCTGGTTTGCACCGATATATACAAATCTGCAAATACGGCTGTTAATATTCCAAATCCAAGCAGTTGTTGGTCTCTACTAAATACACAAATAAATGACACATCATAGCCCTCGCAGGGACTCTCAACTGTCATGTCTAAGAAGTACACTTATTGTTTTGACATCACATGGCCTCTGTCTCCCCCGGCTGTTTCTTCACTCTGTCTGATACTCTCGGCAAATCTCTCTCTTCCTCACGCACACACACACACGCTTTATTCCTTCCACCCTCTCCACACTGACAACGCAGATATCCGACACAGTACACTGCAAATGGACCTAAACTAGATAAGGATACATATAACAACATAATACGCTCTGCAATGTTAAAGTAGCTGTTGGATGATGCTTGGAGTCTGCAGCAGCAGTCGGGCAGATTAGATCACATTTGGAGGCAAGGAAATTTTGGGTGTGGCTGGTCCAGACAGCCCATAAAAATAAAAAAAACATCCATTAGCAGCACAGTTGAGTTCATAAGGGAAGATGCGTGTAATAGTAGCTATCATACATCCACCTTTTCTCGGACCTCCATTACCACTGTAGCAAAACCTCTTTTTAAATGTCAAAGCAGAACCAAGAATTCACATTTGAACCCAGATCTCCTGCTTCTCGAATGACCTTTGGCGCAGATGCTTTGTTTGTTATGTGAGCCCTCATGTTTGAGGAGACAGTGCAACCAACTGACCAGTTGACTTGTTTTACATGTGGTGAGGCCAGCAACTGCATTGCATCAGTTTTGGTAAAGTTTTAGATAGAACTTAATTAAAAGGTATGTATTTACAAAGTGTTTGTTATCATAAGAAAGCCCTTATAATACAATTTATTGCTATATTAATATTCTTGAAAATCTATAAAAAACTAAAACTTAAAGACTTTAATAAAAGCCTTGAGTTTCTTATAAATGTTTGCAGTACTATAGCAAGTCATTGTTATTTTTTTATTGTTTATTAATAGTATTACATACTGTACTATGCACTTTATTTGTACTTAACCATAAATTTCTTCACAGTTAAATATACAATTTGCATGTAACAGATACTGAATGAGAACATAAATGACCCCACTAAGAGCTGTCACCTGAATCTCTGACTGCTGCTTTGTTTTTTAACTCAAAACCAGAAGGCAACTAAAAACATATTAAACATTTACAAGTTAAAGAGGCAGGACATGGAAGAGAGCTTCAAGAACGGGTAGACTGAGAATCGGTGAAGAATATTGCTCCGTAAATGTTGCATCAACCATAGACTGAATAGAATAGATGGACATAGCCACCACCCACTGGTTTGTTGAGTCTCATTTCAAAGCCTCAATTTTAACATTTTGGAAGCCACTATGTTGGCGTTAAGGAGCCAGAAGTGGTCGTATTTGAACAACAGATGATGACTTCAGTCAATGCAATCAAGTTTGATTAGAAAAGTGCATCCATAGACTGTAGAGTACTAATTGGTGCAATCAGAACAAATAAAATATTACAGACTTCTGAAGAGTTTGCTATGCCAAGACATGGTAAGTGGCATGCAACTGCGATAAAAATGCTCCCAGAGCCACCAACTTCAAAAGGGGTCTAATTGAGTAAATCCAAATAAAAATTTTAAATAAACAACAGGGCCAGCACAGTTAGCACTGTTGGCTCACAGCAAGAAGGTCCTGGATTTGATTTCTTTGTGGAGTTTGGATTTTCTATCCACATGTGGGTGGGTTATCTCGGCTTGCTTCCACAACCCAAAGACATGCATGGGGTTAGGTTAATTGCTGTAGGTGTGAATGTGAATTTAAATTGGTTTCTGTCTTTATATGCTACGCAGACAGACTGGTGACGTGCTGAGGGTGCACTTGCTTCTTGGCTTAAAACAATTGAGATAGGATCCAGCCCCCCCCCGTGAGGTTGAAGAGGTGAACCGTAAGAAAACATGGCAAACAGAAGCTGGGTGGACGGACTTCTGTGTGTTTTAGATGACCATGTTAGGGCATCATGCAGAGCCAAGGGTAGGAAAAAATGGGTCACAGTTTGATTTTGCTTCCTACATCCTATGAGTATCAGTCTAAGCAGTGAGCTATTTCAATGACCTGATTACAACCTGCCAACATCAGCAAACTCCCTCTCACACTGAGTCCAGAAAGTTGTTTCGAAATTATCAGGACCAATCAAGGAGGCACTATTAAGGATAGAAAAACGACAAGGGGCTTGAGAAGATTAGTGTGCTATCACTATGGAGACTGATGAGGCTAACCGCAGCTCTACAAATGAGCCTGAGAGAAATGTAATAAAAGGACGGAGGAGTTTAACTCGATATAATTTCAATACAGCCCTAAGTCGTGCATTTCACCTGTGCAACACATCCACCAAGTCTTCTGTTAATGAGAGCAGAGAGTTCTCACTACACAATGGAAAGGTCAGCCCCATCATAACAACGCTTTAGTCTGAATTAAAGTGACTAAACCCTGTGGTGATTTTCACAAAAGTGCCATCTAATCCCTGGCGTTAATGGTCAGCATGTGTCAAACTATATGTCAAATCTGCTTTTTACCTCCTGACTTCTCAAGCCGAAAGAAAGAAGGATAGAGCTCGCAGGACAAGTATGAAGGGTTCAAATGAGGGGCTGAGACCACAGTCACGATTACAGCCACTTACCTAGAAGAGACAGAGAGACACAAGTCAATCAGAGTTCACCTTCACTGTGAAACTAACTGTGATATATGACTGAATGTATACATCTGTGTATTCAGGTATAGTTTTTCTTTTTTATCCGGGACTTTCTGTCTGTCTGTCTGGGGTCAACTTCAGTCTCCTGCTGGCGCTCTGCCAGCTGTTTCCTAGGCAACCAGATACACGAGCCACAAATAGCACTGCGAGCAGAGTATTCATTCGCCGCGCCAGGGCCATATGAAACCTCATCACACTCCTTCACATTTCACATCCCTCCACAGCAACAGATAGATCTCATTAAAGAAAACGCGAAACTATGATTTGAGTTATTTCACATTATGTATGTATTTATATAAAATACTTAGTTTTAGACGTGTTATCTATAGGATGTGGAACAGAGGGGATATGCCTAATATGGGCATCTCAGCCACACAGCTCTGTGAGTGCAAAAGTCACACACACCTGCTGTTTAATTTTTGTGTTTAGTAGTGCCAATCAGAAGAAAGTAGGCCATAAAGTGAGAGGACATAAAGCAGCCTGTGTCAGACAGTGGATGATCTGATTGGCCCAGTATGAGATCAATGTGGTTTATTTTTAACTATTAGTCACACAAAATCCAAAATTAAATATCTGGAACTGAAAATTAGCTCAAAGGGTCACATTGAATGACCGATTAATCATTTCAGTTACTTATAAAACACCACAGAACACACCAAAGATTTTTTTAGATCTTTTTATTGGCATATTCAACTCAAATCTAAATGTAATCTAAGCAGTTTTAGGAGGCTGAAATGTAATTTTTGGTTATTGAGGAAAAAAAAAAATCTTACAAAGACCTAAGATTACCTGAGATGATAAAGTCATCAGGGAAATATTTACTGAGGTGATAAATCAAGTGAAACTTCTTGCAACCAGTGGAGTTGACCCTTTTGCCCATAATAATACAGGTTTAAGTTTTTTCCCACTTCATTTAAAGTTGTCTTGTTATTAGAGCTGGACTGGTAATCTAACATACCGCACATTTTCCCGCTGGGCTGGCGCACTTTTGGGTAGATGGCCGTACAAGCACTAACAGCAGCCGGTCACCCATTACAGCCATAGCTCCTCCACTAATAGGAGATGATGCAAGTTTTATTACTTCTTCTCATTTTCAGAGAGTGTTTCTGGGTCCCCTCACATCAAATTTAGAAGTTAGCATGCTTTCTTTTTTTTTAGCCTAGTTACAAGACTCAATAAATTTTGCACGCTCACTAATGCTTGTAGAAGTTGCTCGTCGCCTGTGTGATGACTAAACCGCCAAAAAACCTCCTTAAGGATCAACTGAAATTACGCTGGATTTGAATATTACATTACACTTTCATCTGGTCGTCTTTGGAGATCAAACGCTAATACTGTATATCCAACAAACTCTGGGAGCCTGTGTGTATTTACTCTAATCCATGTGGAATGATAACCCTGCCTGACATTATAAAGGTTAATTAGACATGAACTTTCCATTATGGATACTGATAGCTCATCCTAATCCATGTAGTCACACACTGCAAATGCAGTCTCTGAGGTCCCTAACACACACACACGCACACACACACGTACACACACAAAGACAGGCAAAATGCATACTTGAACGACGCAGTTACTTCAGGATGAGGATCCTGACCCCACTCTAGTAAGCATGCTCAGTAAAGATGTAGAAAAATGACCCAGGCAACAACACTTTGGCAGGCTGTCATGGCAACACATCAAGTAGCAGTCATGTGGCCACTGGCTGACGATGAGGGAAGAAGAGTACAGAATGGAGGAAAGAGGAACAGTAACGGGGTAAAGACAACCAAAAGCAATCGGTAATAGCGGTGTGAATAAAAAAAGGAAGAAGCAGAGATGAGAATAAAAGATTAAAGAACCTGGAAATTATCAGGTGAGTGAGGTGAAACGGTGAGCGAATGAAGAAATGGAAAAAGGGAAATGAACGGGTTTGGAGCCTCCATGTTTTAGATACCTAATCCTAGACATCCCTAAGTGGTATCAGATCAGATCAGAGTGCTTAATATTGTCTATCTGCCAATACTGAGTCTGATTCTATTATTGAATTTAACATATATTTAACAAAGAGTACATAGGTATGAGCCTTATAAATTTGAGACTAAATACGGAAGGTTCCCATTTAAAACTACAAATTTATTGATGTGATATGCAAGCAAGCAGAGAAATCTAACCACAGTTAGTAAAGCCAATATGGCTTTAAACATGCATTCTTTCTAATGGCCACCAGGGGGTAACAAGATTAGTTGAAAAATAAGGCAGTTTCCACAGTCTATAAGAAAATTAGCCTACTTCTCCCTCAATCTTTGATCCCCTTAAACGTCACAGGTGGATCTTAGTCACGGTCAGTCAGTTTCAAAGCATTTATATCTACAACACATTATTCAATTATGGATGTCAGAAAACAAGAAATCAGGGTAGGATGACACTAACAATTGAGTAGGAGCTGTGAGATCTACACCTTGTGTGCTACATTTTCAAAAAACAAAGACAGCAACATCGAAAAGGGTGAAAAAAGAAATCATTACTAAAGGGTGATGTCACAGGGTCTACATCCATCTTTTAAATACTAAGATATTTATCATTCTGTTGGAGCCCCTGGCCCTACAGAAGTACAGGACTAAAACAAGAGTGCAAATGCCAGTTAATGAGATAATATGACCTAATGAAACAATATTTTTCTCTGGAAATTGTATTAGAAAAAAATGTAGTTGTTACATTCAAGGACTACAGCTTTGCGTGTTCACATCCTCTTTGGATGGAAAGAGTTGGCTGTTTTTTTTTTCTTTTTCAGCTTTATCTTCACCTATATTTACTGCAAAACTTAAAACTTGAAAATATACTTTCACTTACAATAATTTTTCATGTGACTCTTGTTTGAGGAGACATATTTGTGGCACATAAAGATATATCCCGAGGTTGCCTGCAGAAATACACCAAAGTCCAAATCATCTGTAAGCTACAAGGAAGAAGAATGAAAAAAAGGCAATCTGTCAAGGAAAGTGTGAAGATGTGACTCATATACAAGCTGAGAAACAAAAAATCTGGAAATCAGGAGACCGTGTTTTCTTTTTCCTTTTTTTAAATTAAGTAATGAAAATCAAAAATCTCCCCGACAACATAAGGGATAAAAGTCATTGTAATTGCATGACAAGGACATATTTAGACTGTAGAAATGTGGTGTTTGCACCTATTTGTGCTAGAACCGCGCAATCTAATCAATTATTTTATTGTATATGAGTGCTGTTTTTATGCTGATATTACTGTGAACACTGGTGTGTGCATGCCTGAATGAAAGAGACAAATAGACTAAAACAGTAAGACAGACGCACAGAGCGTGTGCCTGCCTCTTTGATGATGTTCTGTAAGGGTTCTGTTTGTTAATAGGATGCTGTTCATATTGTACACAACACAATCAGATCATATTTCCTCCTAACTGCACAGTTAGCTGTGATGGTGAATCATGACATGATTGATGATGGCACCATTCGCTGTAAACATACATGGTTTTCACACACAAACAGTCACGCGCACACATGCAGACGATGATGACGTGTGTCTCAGTGTGTGAGGAACAGTCTGGGTATTTCCAGCAGGCGACCTGCCAGTACTCTCAAGTGTTCTCATCCAGAAACCCCTCTGCCTTCTGCCTTTCCTCATTCTACTCACATCATTACTGCAATTGATCCTTTTACCCTCGTATTTGTCATTTTATGTCAATTATACTCCTCCATCTATTGTCATCGTGTGGAAACAGGTAACCCTTTGAATGAGGTTTATTTTGGCACTTTCTGCTAAAAGTCAAACTATAGACTTTATATGAGATGGATGTAGTAACAGTGACAGGACCTACTTGCGAAACCTTGGCTTTTTAGCTGTTGCCAAATCTTTATGGGACTTAAAGATACCAATAGTCTCTCCTTAGTGATTTAAAATACAGATACAGACCCAGTGCATCGATTTCTGTAAAGTTTATGGTTCTTGGAGTTTTTTATTTGGGGGTTTTAGTCTTTAGTTGCAGTTACTTTTGTAATCAGTTTTCTGTTTACATCTTGAGTAGTGATCCGTATTTACTTCTTTGTGTTTCAGTGTGGTAGAGGTTCCCAAATTTTGTTTCTTGTTAAAGCTTTGTCTCAGTTTTCCATTGTTACTTCCTGTTTTATTTTGGTACCGTGACAGCCAGTGGGCTGGCCTTGTTTTCTTGTTTTCTGTCTCTTTCAGGTATCCAGTAGGTGCAGCTGACCCAATTATGGATGCAGCACACCTGAGAAGGCCAGACTCAGTGCATTATAAAGCTACTTTAACTGAACCTCCGGCTCATTATGCTCCCTTGGATATGTTCCGATTGGTACATTCAGTCATGGTTGTTGTACCGTTTAACTTTGTTTGGGTTTCTTTAATTTATTTCATTAAAATATCGTACAGCCTTTAAAAGCCTGTGTGTGGTCTCCCACTTAACCGTCACATCCTTTGAGCCGGGTTGTGACAAATGGGGGCTCGTCCGGGATAGTCGTACCCTGCTATTTCTCGTGCTTTATAATTAGTTTTACAACTTAATTCTTATTGTCTTTCTTATTTCATTTCAGCTGTGTGTAGTTCCCCAGGTGTCTCAACTCTGCCCTACATCTTGTGTAGTTAAAACCTCAGTTTCCTTGTGTTCTTCGTTGCGTCATGTTAACTGTTTGTACCATTTTGTATGCCGGTGAGTTTTCCCCTTTTTTCCTCTTGGATTTATGATCTTAGTTTTTCTGCCACTTGTTGGATTCAGCCACACAAAATAAACGTATGTTTTTGTTAATTAACTGTGTCCAATGTTCTGACTGCTTGTCAAAATTTAAACGACAAAGACAACCATTCACATCTACAGCCAATTCAAGAATCATTTATTAGACTGTCTTTGGACTGTGGGAGGAAGTACCCTGGGAGAACCACACAGAAGTAGGGACACCATGCACTCCACACAAAAAGTGGCGTAATACATGCACTGTACACATGCCACATGATATCATAACTGACTGAAAATACCCTCAAATAGCAAGCCTACCTAGGGCCCAAATCTTAAGGGTAAATCTAACCCTCAGCACTTTTCCCCTCTATACTTGTCTGTTAATGGCCCCCTGGTGGCCATTAACTTGTCTGTTATCACTGGATTCCATCTATGTGAATTTTGAGGTTGTTGAGAAGTTGATTACTGGATCTTTTTACCTTTATTTTAGTAGCAAGGGTACAGCAAGCAGAGCAAAAAACAAACAAAAAAAACAGAAGAGGCAGAGAAGCACTGAGGGTGAAAGTGGGAAGACAGAGTGAGACAAAGGAAGAGCATTTATAAATGAGAGACTAAGTGGGGATGAGTTGTCATTCATGGGAAGAAAGGGAGAAACGAAAGGAGAAAGTAAGGAAAAGACTGGATGATGTAAAGTGACAGACATGAAAGAAAAGAGATGTGCACGTTTCCTCTAAAACGATTACATCACCCTCTTATGCTCCTGTTGCCATGGCTACAGAGTCACATTAGACTAATCATAACACTGTAACACCTTCACTGTCTTTGCCTTGCTAGCTCCATCCATGAGCTCCAGGCTCTCTACGTTTGACTGTGTCTCATCTGCCACTTCCTGTTAGTTGGTTTGGATAAAAGGTGGCTACTTTGCTTTCTGACTACAGAAATAGACCACCACCCAAAGGGCTTTGTTAGACTGCTTCAAGCAGAAGATTTGATTGCACTCTGGAGGTGGAGTCAGTTAGTTCTGCTGGGCAAGCTTCAGTGCAAGCACATAATTTGGTTGGAGGCCAATGTGGTAATGCACAGATTGCCCACCTGCCAACAGGTCTCCTTTCTGTTTACATAAAATCAGCAGGGACTCTCATGAATGTGACAAATATTCTCAGTGGTTAGGCCTGCTCTATTATACCAAGAGCCATCATGATGATTATTCTTGTCAGTATTAAAAAAATGTTATTTAACATAACTATTCACAGTTTAACAATCAGCATGCATTTTCTGAACTACAGGAACATTGTGATCTTTATGGTTTTTAGACAGATTCTTATTGATCAGAGCCTCTTCTCTCTCTCTCTATCATCTTGACTAAAGCCAAGGTTTAGTCATATTTTGAGTTGTGATTATTTCCAGTATAACCTCAATTACGTGAACTTGGCAGGGATTAAATTTATATCTGAAACATGTTGATTTCAGGATGACAAAACCCTGAAAGAACAGCGATAAAAACAAATAAAACATCTAAATTAAGTGCTATTAAAAAAAAGGTTGAATGAGGAGATAATGCTCACATAAGGACAGCATGAATTATTTCAGCAATTCCCTGAAAACCGGCAATACTGTGCGCACAGTCAATTAAGAAAGTGCTCAATCGATCGAGGAACTATGACTCTTGTCCATCTCAAGTGAAGACAAAGGAAGTTGAATATAACAGAACCAGAGAGCTGGCAGAGGAACAGCACTGGGGGTGATGGATGAGTCAGCATGGTCAGCTTTTTAAATGTTGAGTTGTGTGTCTTGCTCTGTCTTTGGTTGGTCAAAAGATTAGTTTCACTTTTTTGATATTGCTGGGTTTTAGTCTCTGTCTTGGTTTAATTAGTTTAGCTTCCCAGTGCTTGCCTGTCTGTGTCTACGTTTTTGTGTCTATAGTGCATTTCCTTCCTGTGTTTGCAATTTCCTGCACCTTTTTAAGTTTAGCATTTTTGATATAGTACTTCCCCTCCTTCATGCACTGTATTGTTGACTTTTTAAATAAGATTGACTTTTGGTTTTCTCATCAAGTCTTTTGTGTCTGCATTTGGGTCAACACTACCAGTGAGTTTTGTCTTTTTTCATTTTTGGGATGGTCCTGTGGGAGCGTGTGGAGGTGCACTGTCGCAGAACAAACAAAACAAATGTGAAAATCGAGGCAATACAACAATCATTATGCTTTGATTATCGTGTTTTAGGAATCCAAAATCACATGCGATTTGATGAACTTCCAGCCCTAATGGTGGTAGAAGAAAGAGTATTTTATACCTTATTCTTTTAGGTTACTGCTAATTAAACTGTTTTTTAAAAACTGAAACTGCCCACATATACATTTGTATGTTAGTCCACACAGATTTGATGATGAACTTTTCTATCCTACTTAAACCTATTAAACACATCCATATGGACAACTTGTTGATGTGAGAAACAATTTACACTTTTTATTTTCTGCCTAAAGTGAGCACAAATATATTAAATAGAATATACATATAATGTACAGCAAAGTAAAAGCAAGCATGCACATAAAAAACCCTCAAAGGAACCTATTTATTAAACCAGCCTCACTTAATAGCAGTTTCGTCAACTGTTGGATGACAACATAAAAAGGTCTGATGAAAAATACAAAACATGCTTCAAGATTTTGTACTTTTTCTTTAAGGTTTGGCCCATAACCCCTGAGATCTGATCTTATCTTGTGCTCTGTGGGTTGGAAACTGTATAGCACAGCTGAAATCTGGATGTTTTCGAGTAGAGCTACTGCACTGCTGGTGTAGGTACTGAACAGTGATCTAGAGCTGACACGCTGCAAGCTTTTCTGCAAACTATGGCTCCTTCTGAGACTGCTGCTGCTTAGTCAGTCACTCCAACATTAAGCTAATTCACTAGCAATATGGTGTGTGTGCACATTTTACTTTTTTTTTTACAGTCTTTGGCATAAAGTGATACTAGAAGAAGTCCCCTCTCAGCAACAACGGTATTCACCAATGGGATTTATTACTTTTATACCTGCTACATCGGCTCCACACATCAAATAGACCAAAATTGAAGGTGTGTGTTTGTTTTAATATGATGAAAAATATCTTAGGGACAAGCTATGAAAATGACCACTAGCTTCTTATGTTAACCAAAGCTCACAAACAGAAGACTTTCTCTTCCCTTTCCATCATTAGCTGATAACTTGTCCACTCATAACTAAAAAGACTGACCACAAAATATTGCCTTTAAGCATTTACCTTCCTTTTTTCACTATTTGTTAAAAACTGATTAAAAGAGACCTCAAATATAGTAATTTGACAACAAAGGAAAAACAAGTTCTTTGTAGACTGTCCTCACAAGAAACATGAGCATCAGTTGTTTCAGCCAATACCCCAAATCAACATAATGTACTGCTCACGTAACTGAGAAAGTGCTCAATTGATCGAAGAATTATGCCTCTTGTCCATCACAGTGAAAGAGGAAGGAGAGTGAATATAGCAGGGCTAGAGAGCTGGCAGAGGAGCAACACTGTGGTTAATTAATGAGTCAACACAAAAGACCATTTGCTGGTTTTTAAAATGACCACAACTCTTCTATAACAACCCGGTCCCAAAGCAATTCATGAAACCTTTTCCAGAACTTTCAAGCCTGTGTATTTCAATTTGAAGTGTCTTTAAAGTGTCTGGTTTTCTCAGATAAATATCTCACCAATACTTGAAGAGCAGTTCCTGCAGGGCAACCTTTTCTAAAGATGCAACACAAATGAGCAGAAAACTGTTTTGCTAACCCTAAGCTCTTACTTCACTGCTTGAAAAATATTCCTTTATGCACATATACACATTTAATGTTTTAATGTGACTCGTTTTAGGAGCGTGCCACCGTGTACTGAGACCATGGCAGATAAAATCACCCTGTCAAAAAAGTGGGATTTTCCCTACACAGCCACCCCCAGAGTTTAAAGAGAATGGTCCGAAAAAACTGATCCAGTTCCAGTAAGCAGGAGTTCTCTGGGCAAAATACCAGAGCAGAATTGTTAGACTGCTTTGTGCTGAAAGGAAGGTGTTAAAAACCTGTAGAACCTTGAAGCAGATGGACTACAGCAGCAAAAGCCCACACTGGGTGACTCTCCTGTCAAGAAGAACAGGAAACTGAGGCCACAATTCTTACAAGTTCACCTAAATTGGACAAAAGCCGGGTCTGCTGAGTCTCGATTAACTACTGTGACATTCAGATGGTAGGTTCAGAATATGAAAGCATGGATCCATCCTGCCTTGAATCAGTAGTTAGGGCTGCTGGTGGTGTAATGATGTGAGGAATCATTTCTTGGCACGCTTTGCGTCCCTTAGCAGGAACTGAACATTGTTTAAATACCACCTGCTGACCATGTCACATAGTGTTGCTGACATGTCCCTCCCTTTATGACCACAGTGTATCCATCTTTCCATTGGCTACTTCTAACAGGATAACTCTCCATGTCACAAAGCTCAATAAGGGGTTCAGTTAAAATGTAAATAATTTACTGTTAATTAACCTTTCATTCAGCTGTTAATGAGTCTATAGGAATAAAAAACGGAAGATCTAAATAAAGACAAACGGATGCTGTACAGATATTCTTTTTTCTGATGATTAAGAGCTGATTAAAGCACAGATCTGGGAGAGAAAAAAAAGATCTGCAATCCTGGGTGCTAGTCAACTGCTGAGTACGGCAAACACAGCAATGTACTTTTGGAACAGATTCGTTGAGTGCAGGCCAAGAAGTGGAACCAACTTATTTTGCGTTTCTCGTTCACCGTATCACTTCCAAGTAACGTGTCTTTGTCTCTACATGCATGTGGGTGTGTGAGTAAGCAAGAGGGGGTAAAAAGTGAAAACCTTTCAAATGAAGCAGCCATGATAAAAGCACAGGGCTTCATTCTGTTCCTGTGAAGTGTGAAAAATGGAGCCAAGTGCAGCATTCTGCTCCACGGCTGCCTCAGCAAAAACACAATATGTTGGCTCTAAAGGACCCTGCTGGCAGGAACTCTCACCCCAAAGAATTACACCAGCTTCATTATAGCGTGTGCTGCTTATTTGGCTAGAATATCTATACAAACAATAACCAGGGGAGGGACTGCAAATCAGTGCATGATGAATAGCGCATCAATATACTATGTATTAACGCCAAGTATTAAAGTCTGCTCCTCTAAATGCACACATTTCTTATCATCACTTCATCAAAAGCATCTTGTCGCTAAATGCTTGATTTAATATCATTATCTTTTTCTGTATTCACCCTCAAATTCTTTTCATTATTTTTATAGCCGTGTGTGTGGGATTCAAGGACACTTGGTTGACTCAGCATGCTCGACTACATCATATACATTCACAATGCAGCATGCTTGAATGAGACTCTTGA
Organism: Neolamprologus brichardi; assembly: GCF_056152115.1. Lineage (NCBI taxonomy): Eukaryota > Metazoa > Chordata > Actinopteri > Cichliformes > Cichlidae > Neolamprologus > Neolamprologus brichardi. The sequence goes on along the minus strand of NC_142111.1, from coordinate 21,664,404 downwards.
CCTTTTAATCTGTATTATTGCAGCTACTTTAACCTTTCCAACAAGAAAGAGTCCTTCACCACGGAAGTAATCTGAAAACGTAGCTAGTGACTGAATGGCCATTTTGACAGCACTCCATTATTGTTTTCTTTTCATAGACTGAATGCCAAATAAAGATGTTGTAATATGCTTTTTTATTTAAAAAGGACAATTGTAATAATGAAGATTCATTATAAAATTAATGTGATGATTAACGAAAAAGTTCTTTGCAAATGCTTTCGCTTTCGTCCGTCTTGTGCTGATCCAAGAATTTCACCTCTAGTGGCACAATGCGAATGCCCCCGGTCGTCTCTTCGTCATGTCAAATACTTCCAACAGCTGTTCAGGAGGTCTTGCTCCTAAAGAAAAATAATTGAAGTCTTTACTATAAATCAGATTCTTATTTTTGTAATTGGAAGTGTAAGATTGTAATAAAAGATGCATAAACAATTTCTTGGGGCAAAATCAGCACCAGTCCACTTATAAGTTTCACGTCTTATCGTTTTTAAAGTGGAGTTTGTTATTATTAGCAACTTTTAAAAATCTCTTCACTTTACTGGTTCCCTCTAATGCCGTTTCCACCCCATTGGTACATGATGCCATGGGTGTGACTTGAGTATAACGTTGCAGACTTTCTGAGCAAGCCAGCAGAATTTCAGAATGGGCCATCTCGTCAGTTAATGTCACGCTGTGCAGCCAGCACTTCCTGCTCTCAGGGAATGGCTTGCAATATGGCACTCATAATACAACCTGGCCACACTCTACCAATGGCTCATAACACTGTCTGAAGACTTATCATATATCCCCGGCAATGTCCGTCTCAACAGGAATGGTGAACTGTACGGGAGGACAGCCAGCTCTGTGCTTGCAAAATGCTATGCCGGCATTCCAACTGGGATTAAACCCCGGTGTAGGGTAACCTGACTCCACCCAGCACCGCCCACTGGAAGAGAAGGAAACTCAGGCCGATGTGTAAATACTCTCATGTTGCTTAGAACCATCATAATTTATAAAAACACATACAGCTTAGCTGACAGCCTACTTGAAAAGTTGATTTTATTTTTCTAATACCGCATTTTTCCGAATTTCTGTACGGAGGTGTCGCACTGTGCATGTATTGCCAATAACCACGCCATTTAAAAATTAAATTAATACTAGGTCAATAATCCCCATATAATACCTATAATCTTACTTAAAAGACTTTGAACGTGGTTGTTTATGCCAGACGGGCTGGTTTGAATATTTCAGAAATTGTTGATGTACTGGGATTTTCCCATACGACCACCTCTAAGGTTTTATCAGAATAACTTCAAAAATAGAAATACAATGTGAAATGTTTCATTGACAGCATTGTGCTGAAAGAAAGGCAACAGTAAATGAAATGACCACTCCTTACAACCAAGGTATCCAGGCAAACGTCTCTGGAGGCAGATGGGCTACAGCAGCAGAAGACCAGCCTGGGTGCCATTCCTGTCAGCTTAGCACAGGAAGCTGAGGCTACAGTTCACTAAAACTGGACACCAGACGACTTGAAAAAAGCTTCCTGACCTGAAGAGTCTGAATTTTTGCTGCAAAATTTAGATGGTACCCAAACAACATAGGGTAAACAACACGAAAGCATGGATCCATTCTGCCTAGTATCAATAGTTCAGGCTGCTGGTGGTATAATGCTGTGGGGGTTATTTTCTTGGCACACTTTGCCCCCTCAGTACCAAGTGAGCATTATTCAAATGCCAATTGATTACTGGTTATGTCATGTCTATTCCTTTATGACCACAGTGTAGCCATCTGATGACTGCTTGCAGCAAAATAGTGTGTCATATCACAAAGCTCAAATCATCTCAAACTGGTTTATTCAACGTAACAATGAGTTCACTGTTCTCAAATGGTCTCTGCAATCCATATCCCAATCAAATGGAGCACCTTTAAGATGGTAAATGGTCTGTATTTGTATAGTGCTTTACTTGGTCCTAAGGACCCCAAAGCGCTTTACACTATACACAATCATTCACCCATTCACACACACATTCACACACTGGTGATGGTACAAGCACACAAGCTACAGTATAGCCACAGCCACCCTGGGGCGCACTGACAGAGGCGAGGCGGCCGGACACTGGCGCCACCGGGCCCTCTGACCACCACCAGTAGGCAACGGGTGAAGTGTCTTGCCCAAGGACACAACGAGCGAGACTGTCGGAGCCGGGGCTCGAACCGGCAACCTTCCGATTACAAGACAAACGCCCAACTCTTGAGCCACAACCGCCCGAAGATGTAGTGGAACGGGAGATTGGCGTCATGGATGTGCATCCAACAAATCTGCATCCAACAAATCTGCAATAACATCACACAGATGTTATTGCAGATTTGTCTCAGTCTCGGCATCAACTGGACAAAAATCTCTCAGGAAAGTTTCCAGCACCTTGTTGACTCTGTGACACAAAGTAATAAGACAGAGCTGAATACAAAAAGGGCTCCAACCCAGTACAAAGCACGGTGTACCTAATGAAGAGGCCAGTGAGTGTATATGAAAATAACCAAGTAATTATTCTTTTTGTATTTTTTTGTAGAGTTATAGTTACAAGCTATATTATAGCGTAATACACCTGAAAATGCAGCAGAAATCCAGTCGAGTTGCACTGCAGGCGACATAGGCACCAATGAAAAATAAAGAATTTATAATAAATAGAAATATCCTGTCTGTGTCAGTTTTGAACCTTTTAGATTTATATAAAACAATGTTATGGGAGTGTAATATTAATAAAGCTTCTGAGTAATTTGATTACATTTATTTTGATGTGAGGACTATTGCCATCCACTGTAATCTGCATGAACCTCTGACTAAAGCATCGTCACTATAAACCCTTCTGAGTGGGAAGGATACTCAAAAGATAAGACCTTATTATTTATTAATTAAACAAAGCAGTCATGTAAGCAGTAAAAGCTTTAGATCAACATTTATACATTTCTTGTAAATGACAAAGTAAAATTTCAGCAAACAACTCTATTTTCTTGCTCTTTACTGCATATAAAGCAGTTTGCCAGTGTGCTGAAACTACCAGTTCGTGCCTATTGAAAGCATTGACAGTATTGACACTGGAGAGGGTGTGGGCTGAAAATGACTGAACGTGGGCAGTCATGTTACATAAGCAATAGTCCACTTCTCTTACTAAAACAGCACAAAAACACTGATACACCGGGCATACATGTGCCGCTCACCTACCTCTGACAGATGGAAGGTTTTTTCCTGAAGTCAATCTGAACCTGCAGAGCTGAGCTGATACCTCACATGAATGTATTATCACACACTGTGATTGGATTTGGTCATATTTTATTAAGTATTTAGATAAACCAGCATCACTTCTGAGCAGACTGAAGAGATTTCTTAGAATTTGGCACCTCCACCTCCACACTCTGCTGAGGTATTCTTTTGGTACACGTGCACGTCCTCCTGTCTTCCCTACTTGCATGAGTCCATTCTGGACATACAAACCAAGTGTATATGTGTGTATAGTGGACCCACACAGGGTGTAACAGCTGATATATATGTGTTCATCCTCCAAACCTCGAGTTCATCCAGTTTATTCAGAGACACTTTTACTCTGGGCAAACTTACGTGCATTCTAGTGCCCAATTGAACAATTTCCACTTATGAAACAACTTCACACAGTGCGTGAGCCTTTATGCGTTCTCTGCACCTGATGACTAACTTCCACAGCTCCACTCTGATGCTCTCACTTCCTCCCTCTCCCAGCAGGTCTTTAGTTGTCATAGTTACATCCATTAACACACCTGCTAAGCTCTCTGGTCCCACAGGGTCTCCGCCTCTCACCTTTTCTTGCTTCCATTTCTGCAACATTCAGAGACTTTGCGTTAAAGAAAGCCACTGATATGTAATAACCTAGACCAAAACATGATGTAATAAAGACAAGAAAAAATAGGATCACTTTTTTGTTGACTACTCTAAAAATATTTTATCTGTAGGCAGTATAATGACAACATCACTTTGCCAGTTCACCCAGGTTAATTACCAGGTGCCGAGTTATAAAAATAAAACAGCATAACTGCACTCATTAGCACTTTTATAGATTTACTTGATTGTTGAAATTTTGATTAAGTACTTTTGTCCACTTTATGATGCTTTCAAAAGCTGCACAATGGAAGTAAAAAAAGGCTAAGGGTTTATGACATGTACAACAATGTTTGCTAACAACTCCCACTATACAATGCTTCACACAATGACGGTTGGATGACTCTACGGCTAATAATGACGCAGAGTGAAAGTAGCAGTTTCTGAGTGCAGTGAATGTGTGATGGTGATTACCAACACAGCTGAGAGGTTTAACAAAAGAAGTTTAGCAGGTTATTGAATTGCAGGATGGGAAATGTAGTATTTACCCTAGAATAGCCTGTGCAAGTTCATTAGCAGTCCATAGCATTGGTCAACATAAAAGATAGACAAAGCCACCATGATGTCAGCTATTGCTTCTGGACTATGCATTTTGAAGCTTTAACACTGGGGTTTTATTTACTTCAACGTTTGTTTTAAGAGCCAGAATATACTAACTTTGTTATCATACACAATAGGGCTGCCACAAACGATTATTTTGATAGTTGACTAGTCACCGATTATTTTTGCGATTAGTCGACTAATCAGATCATGCATCCATTGAACGTAAAACGTACAGCTTATTGCACCAGCTCTTATATAACTATCATTAGCTTACAGCTTTAAGTGTTTAAGGTATGTGCTAACTAAAAATAAAGACAAGATGATAGTTTGTTAAATTTTAATGAAATCTGCAGGTTGTTTCGGTGAAGTTTAATAAACTCCTTGCTATCTAAAATATAACAGGACACCGGAGTATATTCTCGAGCATCTCACACTTCTGATAATCAGCTGTCTGCTTGACGTTTATTCAGCTGTGTAAAAACTATAACTTTAATCTCAGCCAAACCGATTTACTCAGGAACAAATAAAATACTAAAAAAAAGCCAAACAATAACATTTTTAAGTTATCTAAGTGACTTATATATCATGTTTAACCTGAGTAGCGAAAGACGGCGGTGGGTTTGAAAACGATTTGCCGGGAGTCCGGTGTTCTCACGGGCTCTACTGAGCCTTGAACCCCGCTTAGCTATCGAGCTGGTGGGTAACAGACGTCTCCGAAAACGTTGGAGCGCTTTTGAAAATATGTGATGTCTTGATAAACTGAGCAGATATTTGAGGTTTACACAGCTACATTCTCGCCTGAAAATGTGTTAAACGTTTATTTTGTGACCCAGAAAGAATAATAAGAGTAACATTAAAACTAACTAGCTGCCGCCATTGTTGGAAACTGAGCTGGGCTGCGCTATGAATTCTGGGACACAGTTTCTTCTTCTTCGGGGTTTAACGGCAGCTGGCATCCTTGTACATGCAGTGCTGCCATCTTCTGTTTCAGTCCGTTATTACACTCTTAAATCCTACTACTTATTCCTGCGTCTTTGGGAATCTTACAAAGCTTCAAACGACCGTCGACTATTAAATTGGTCGTCGACGATTTTGATAGTCGACGTAATCGTGACTAGTCGACTAATCGTGGCAGCCCTAATACACAACTTTTCTTACTGCCAAGGAACACACAATTAAACACTATTAGTCCGCTCAGCAAAACTGAACCAAAAAACCTCATATATGATCAGTACCACACAACAATCCATATGTCTCGAGGCCAAATCCAGTGACCCAGGTCCAGCTGAGTCAAAATAACCCAACTCTGTTATAAAGGAGTAAACTATCCACAGAGGCCAAACACATATTTTTGTGGATATAAATATGCTTTTGGGTTTTGTAAAGATGAGGATTTTGAAATTAGAGTATAGGGACCGATTCACTTTAGGAGTCAGCCTCAAGTGGCTGTTAGGGGAAGTTGCAGTTTCTGCCCATTCTATATTGGCTTTATTTTTCAGTTCCAGGCCAAGGCCGCCTCTTGATCATGCAGACCCATTGCAGACAGCTATTGTCACCAGGAAGTAGTGTCAAAAAAGTTAAGGTTAAGAGCTAATCACATGGACACCAACGTGGGCCTGAAACTCTCCCCAAAACACAAATTCAGCAATTGTGTATGTAGAAGTAAGCATCATAAGCTTGAAAGTTTTTCCCAGGTGAGTGCTGGAGAACATACACGTTATCACAGCTAACTGTTGGGGGCAGAATTGGGCTGTCCAATTTATGACCAACAGAAAAATTAAAAGGAAATAAACTGGAATTAACCCAGCTGAGACAACAGTACGTTTATTGAGCTTCATCTGAGGTCCTCCCACTGAAATATAACACCAGGTTCACATAATTTTCACTTTAAACACACCCACATGCAAGCATTCAATTGTTCCTTTTAGAGGTGTGTGATGGTTCTTGGATCTTCCTGCGTTACTCATCCAGCATGTTGTCATCAACAACTGTGCTCCTGTTCCGCTCTGGTTTTTCCACCGAAGATAGCAACAGGCAAAAAGTGGAGGCAACATTCATCTCAAAGCGGAGACATGACCCCTCCTTTTTTCCAGATTATCCTCCTGATCTCTCTACTTATCCTGTCTTTGGATTCCTCTTTATATCCCTCCTCTTCACTCTCTGCCTACCCATCTCTTCATCTGCCTTCTTGCTTCTTTACTAAAATAGAGCCATCAAGCTCCTCTTCTTCCACTTCAGTCTGCACTCTTTCATCTGCTTTTGCTGCTACTTCTCCCCTTCCTTCACATTTCTCCCTGACTGTCTCATCCTCACAGGATCACAGCGACATAGCAGTCATCTCTCATCAGCTGAGACGCCGTCCCACAACCGAATCGTGAGGTTATCAGTCCAATCGCTCCTCTCTTTTCACTCTCTGCACTTTATTAATCACATTCCCTCTCTTTCTTTCTTCCTTTGGCTTTTTTGTTTAACTTAGTTGCCTTTTCCTCCTTTGTCTTTTTACCCACTACTTTTCTGGTCATTTCTCTCCAGCCTCATTTCCCTCTGCCCTCTCTTGACTGCCTACTTGCATTCCTGAAACACAATAGGAACCATTAATCTTAGCACCAGTATGATAGCCTAACATGTACTGATATAATGTTGCTTCCAAAGGACATCAATATTAGCAGACGCAGTAAATGCATGGGATGTTGCTTTCTGGGACGACAAGAACCACCTGTTACATAGAATTCACAAAGAAGACTATGGTGTATCTGTGCAGAGAGGCTATTAGGAATAGCTGACTAAACATAAAGCTGAATCTTACAGAATAATGATGCTTAGCTTGCAGTTTTTAGTCTGCGGCAGTAGGGCCACAAAAAACCCACAAATTGTATAGACAGTAAAACACATCCACCTCCACTTCAGCAAGAAGAGCAAAGTAATTTATGGTTTTTAAAATGGCTAGCAAGCTTTGGATATTGGATGGTAATCAACGGCAGATCTCCAAAGCTTCCGGTTAAAGATGTAGCAGTGTTAGTTGTACATAATTTCTGGGGTACAATTATCCAGAAGAATTAGAAGCAAACACAGCACACAAACAGTACAGAGGGAAGCATTCCTCACTCCACTCCAGAGCTCTCACCCTTTTTTCACTAGGTGCCTACTTGAATAAAAGTTGCTAAAGAGGTATGAAGAGTCACCAAATCTCGCTACAAAGTTGCTAATTAGCAACAATAAGATGAACTGAAGCATGAAAATCATTGCTGAGAGTCAGGGCAATGTCATGCATTCAAACCAAGATGGTAGGCAAGATCTTTTTAACATTTCTTAAAAACATTTATGCAAATAATAATATAAAGTAGTGCTGCACTGAAGTAAAGCCTTTTTTGCACACCGCAATGACATCAGTTGAACTTCACTGAGCTCTCATAGACACTTTGACAGGACTAACCTTTCTTAACCTTGTGTTTCAATCTGCTCTCATTCAGTTATTTACACATTAATTCGTGCCAGACAATGATAGAGTCACTCTATACTTAATGGCAGGTTAATGGCAGCCCCCGGCTAAAGACAGGGAAGGGTTTCTGTTGTCTAAACTATCCTCCTTAATAAAAACTAGAACTGGTTTGGATTCCCTTAATTGGGATGCCTTAATTTTTCATGGTATAGATTTAACGCAGTGCTGGAAACAACCCTCAGATATTTTGGTCCATATTTACATGAAACACCACAATCGCTGTAGATTTGTTGACTGCACATGCATGAAGTGAATATCCCATTCCATCATATCTCAAAGGGGCTCTACTGGATTGAGATCTGGTGACTGTGGGGGGGGGGGGGGGTCACCAGATCTCACTGGATATTTTATCTTTTTCCGATGATTCTCTGTAAACCCTAGAGATGGTTGTGCAGGAAAATCCCAGTAGATCAGCAGTTTCTAAAATACTCAGTCCAGCCCATCTGGTACCAATAACCATGCGAGTTCCAAGTCTTAAATCATTTCTATTCCCCATTGTGATACGTGGTTTGCAGCTTTCCTTGTCCATGTCTGCACCGAGCTGCTGCAATATGATTGGCTGATTAGATATTTCCATTAGTAAGTTATTGAACAGGTGTACCTAACAAAGTGGCTAATAAGTGTAAGCAAATGTGATTAGATTACATTTAATCAAAAATGGCTTAACTGTTACCATAGTTTCAGAGATTCTTCTTTAAAATGGTGTGCATTTTTTGTTACAACCAAGAGCTGCACACACACACACACACACACACGCACGCACGCACACACACAGAACTCCACCCACTCAGCCAGAGAGCCAGCTAATGTAGAACTATAAATCTTAATGGTTCTGCTAAGCAAAGGCAAATCCAATTTGATCACACAATAAGCAATGAGAAAGCATTTTCTGCGTTACCATCCAAACAAATCATTACCACATTTGCTCGGTCTTGATGAAATGATGCATGATGTGACCCTGGGTGGCTTCAATACAGTTGCTGGTCAAAGACACCCCATTTCCACCCCCCACCCATCTTGACCTCTCAGTTCACTTTTCACTTCCAGCCCTGTCCTACTTTTCTTCTTCACCTCTCAGGTTTTTTTTTGTTTTTTTTTTTACACCCATTCTCCCTCTTTGTCCTCCATAGCCTTTCCTTGCTTTGTCATCCTTTTGTCTCAGCTTTCCCTGGAGTACCCTCCCCTCCATTTCATTGTTGAGCTCTTCCACTTCTTATTCTAAGCTCTCGCTGAGCATCTTTACAGGTTAACAGGTGCTTAATGCCTACGATCACACTTTGTGGTTTACTGTATTCAGATTAAAAGGGAATAAAAAATATCAGATTTAAAATATTTTGTTGAAGAGACAGGATTCCTGTATATGCGGCTGATTATTGTGTGAGACAAACAAATATTCAAGTATCACAGGATTACTGCCACATCACGAATCCTTTCGCTCTGTATGAGTCACTTCAGTAAGTGAACTGTACACAGTGAACATCACATCAAATAATATTGCATCCATACTGAATTAATTACCATATTCATATGACCGATAAAGGTTATTAAAAATGTTAAGAGAGCTCGGCAATCCAAGATAGCGCTCTATCAACAAATCACCTAACAAAGGCTGATAGCAACCACAACAAAAGAGCTGCTCTCCAGCATCAAATCCACACACAAAGACAAAATAATGGAAATTAAAAAAAATCATTTTTGGAAAACTATGCTACAACTTCTGTTATAAAAATACAAGCGGCGCACATTTCTAATCTGAATTACTAACAATTAATTTGGCTTCACCTGAAGCAGCCACACCATGTTGTTTACAAAGCCAAGTAGAGCTCAGTGTTTCTTTTACCTTCTTTCCTTTCTTCTTGTGATGAGCCGACTTCCCCCCAGATTTGTCTTTAGCCTCCCCACTCATGGCAGCAGCTGTACGTGTCCCCAACAGCTGTTTGTATGACTCCAAAAAAGGTCTTTTTAATCCAGCATGGATGAGCGGTGAAGAGTGGAGCGGTGGCCACTCTCAGCACGCGCAGCGGCCAACTCGCTCAGCTGCTCACACCCACTTCCACAAAAACACACACGCACACAGAGTTACACACACACACTCTGTCCACGAGAAGAGAAGCCGAAAAGGCAGCTCAGCAGGAGTGATGGTGGGGGGGGAGAGACGCACATTCTCGCTCTTTCTCCGTCCCTGTGTGTGTTTTTGTCGCTCTTTCTTGCTCACATACTTCACTTGTACCTGTCTTCGGATGCCGTCGCCTCCCACACGCTCCACAAGTGAAAGCAGAGCAGCAACAAGCTACAGTACGGAGGCTTGAGTATTAATAGGGATCAATACCAGCTCATCAGCGGTTGCTTGAGTTTTTGTGTGTGGATGTGCTTGTCACAGTTTAAAGGGCAAGAGATAATTTCTTCTTTAAAAAAAAAGATGGAAAAAATAGAAACCAGATTTTGGTTCAGAGACGTATAAAATTACTCTTTCTGTTACTGCTGATAGACTTTTTAAGTCATTTGTTTTCTCCAGCTGTCGCAGCCGTCATCTACAAAATTAGCTGGCTGAGGCTAATTAATGTTAGCTTTGTGAGGTGGCCAAGGAACAAAATTTAAAGACTCAGCTGAACCAGTGGATTGGTTTCAGCTACGACAGTGCTAATCAACATAATTGATGCTTTCTTTGCTTTACTCTACTGCTCTTTGTCCCTGTCAGCTTGCTAAAGATATGATGACAACAACTTTGAACTAGGATGACTTCAGAGCACGCTGAATAAGGGGTTATTTGTGTATAAGGGGTTATTTGTGCCAAATGTACTTAGTTTACTGATTAATAAGATCCTGTGATGTATTTCTATATCTATGTACACGTATGAGTATGTACTGATTACTATGAGCATTTTTATTATGAACTGATTTCTGACAATAAAGTTATTCTAATTCTTGAATTCAGTCTTGACTTCACTTTTCAGAACAATCTTTTATATGCTGTATTTTATTTAGTGTATGGATTCATTGGAAAGCAACTTAGGATTTAGTATTTTGTCTAAGGATATCTTGGTATGTATACAGTTATAACCAAGAATGAAAACACCAACCTTCTTGATTAGAAGCTTCTACTTCTTGAGCCACACCCACTTACAACATATATATAAATATAGTTATAGATAAAAGAATAATCTATGTATATCTATTATTTTAGAATTGTATTCTTTTAGAATATTTATATATATATATATATATATATATTATATATATATATATATATATATATTTTTTTTTTTTTTTTTTTTTTTTTTTTTTTATTGGTGCAGGAATGTAAACAACACAAAGGCACAGGTTTTCGAGGACATTTCATACCAACTTATTAATCTTTACAATTAGATGCCTGTGTAACAGGTTCAAAAGAGAAAGAGGACAAAATAAAGAAGTGATGGATTGCTACTGGAAAAGCAGGACAAAAATTCTTCAACAACCACCCCCATTACACCCCTCACTGCCTCCTCCTTATCAATAATTAACAAAGACAGGAAGCCCCTGGTGGTGGATCACTGTGGATTATTGCCCTTTATGTGTGTGTGTGTTGTGAGTGGATTATACCAATGTGAGTCAGTTTGCCCAGTACAATTAAAACTGTATTGTCCATTGAGAAGCAGAGGCATTCAAGTATTTGTATTCAGGGCTATTCATTAAAGTTTTTTTCTCTTATGGAGACACACACTCTGCAGACTTACGCACACATGCAGTTTCTGACCCCATCTGTCTTTTGCCATCAGTGTATGTAGTTCTTGAATACAATGCACTGAAATAAGGTACAATACAAGGTTTAATAATCGGCCATATTTCACTTTGGCTCTGGGCGAGTCAAGGTTAATTATTGCTTTGTTGTTATCTATGTGGAGACCAACAAGCTTTGAAGTTTTACTGTAACACTTCCTGGTTTAACTCAAGAATCCTGCCTGACATCTGGTGGCCACAGTTTGTCATTACAACAACAACAACAATGTATCTCCTGTATCTGTAGTTCTTCATTAAGAAAGCCTCATAACAATAGCATGGATCCTCAAATCAAATTACATAAGAGATAACCCAAAAGTACACAATATTTACTTTATAGTGATTGGCATGCTTCCTACTTTTTCCCAATGATCTATAAAAGGAAATTTAGACCATGTCAGTAAAGCTTTACATTTTCCCAAGATTAATGCTGACATCAGAGTGCTTAAATTACTCGTGAGCTTGAAAAGGACATAAAAATTATCAGTACAGGAGGATCAGAGATAACGTCTTATATTCCAAACATATTTATTCTATACAAAAGATACATTATACAACCTACCAGCAGTTTGATCAGTTACTCAGATGCTAGTGGCAATTTTGGCCTCAAGCAGAAATGAGGATAAAGACGTCTGTGAGCTCACTTCTTTTCAACGCTACTTTTTCAACCCGAAGTCTCCATCCCAAAATTCCCAGACTATGTAGAACTCTCTGCTGCCAGGGAAGCCTTAATACAGCACGTATAATCAATTTATAAAATTATGATGGCATGTTTAAGGCAGTTAACCTTGGACTTCCTCCCTTCCTTCAGACCCAAAGCTTACCTCCATCTTTTACTTATAGTCTGTGGTGAAGATGTTGCAGAGTCTGTTTATTGAACTCTGGGACCAGTCGAAGCTTCAAGTTCCTGGAAATTAATCTTGAAAACAACGACTTCCTCCTCCACAATAGAAGTGAGCATAAAAATAAGGCAATAAAGCCCTTGCATATATAAAACAAATGTTGCCCTTATGCATGTTGTACTGAATGAAAAGGCTTTGTGTTATAAGTTTTTCCACTGGCATAAATTTAAATTCTACATCAATAGGAATTGCGATATCAAACACAACAACTGATATTTGTCATTGTGTTGTGACTTAAAATGATGACAGCTAAAAAAAAGATGTAATCCAGGTTTGTATGACTTTTATTTTAGCTTGTTACGTCACCAAACACCACCTTTTGCTTACGTCCACTTCTATTCCTTTCATTTTGCCTCCAGTCTCTGATGTGTCTCCTCATCTCATATCCTGAATTAAACATGGCAGCTCAAATGCACACACACACACACACGCACGCACGCACGCACGCACACACACACCAAATAATGTGTCTTCAAAGGCTTACATCCATGCACCCAGAGGTAAGATGATACGCTTACCGCTAATATTCTCTTTCAGTTAGCCACTAAAAGGTCTACTGGAAAAGGGAGTGGTTTTTATAACTGCACAATAAGTGCTCCATAACCCTGATTAATAACAGGCAAAGAGAACTCATGGTTACAGGAGACAGAGGCTGGCAAGCACCAGTAGATTGCTACTGGCACCAGAACAGTCAGACTTGAGACGAGAAGCACTCGCAGGTACGTATTTTAAAGAATATGAAAATCTCAGACATGGGACAGAAAACGAGTGCTTGAGAGGCTGAAACAGATTTTATTCTGAGCAAGAGAAGAGAGACATGGGAAGGATCAGAGAAGAGAAACACCACCTTTCTATATTTGTCTACTCTTTGAGGTTTGTATGTTACATTCCTCAATGCGGTGACAGCCATCATGTGGATTTCTGCAGCACAGAAGACGTTCTCAAGCGGTTTGTTTTTAATGAAAGCAGGCCCAAAACGTTAAAGAACTTCCAGTGAGCTGCTGCTCTCAAAGAAAAAATGTCATGTTGATGTCAGAGGTGAGAGGAGAAAGGCCAGTCTGCTCTGAGCTGACTGGAAAGGAACAGCAACTCAAGTAATCACTCGTTAAAACGAAGGTGAGGTGCAAGGTTTAGACACAACGCATCAAAGGTTGAAGCAGATTGGTGATGCATCTGCAGCTGTAGCCAATCTCAGCTAAGAACAGGAAAGCGAGACCACGCACGGCTCCATCCTGCCTTACTTAATTGTTCAGGCTGTTGCTGGTGTAACGGTGTGATGAGTACTATGACTAAGTTGAGTACTCAACTTTGAACGGCTGCTTCCAGCAGGATATCACACCATGTCAGAAAGCTCAAATCATCTCGAACTGGTTTCCTGAGCTTAAGAGTGAGTTCAGTGCACTCAAATGACCTCCGCAGGTGCCAGATCTCAATCTAATAGGCCAACTTTGGTATGTGGCGAAACAGGAGATGGATATCATGATTGTGCTCCTGATAAAGCTGCCTCAACTGTGTGACGCTATCATGTTAATATCTGCCAAAACCTTTAAGGAACATTTTCAGCACCTTGTTGAATATATACCTCAAAGAATTATGGCAGTTCTGAAGGCAAAAATAGATCCAATATGTTAGTAGCACTTAATAAAGTTATATTGTGGTTTACTGTGTTTTTCTCTGCACTCTGTAGTCTCTGCATTTGATTCATTCTGCTACCCAGCATTTACTTATGAGATATTATATCTATTCATTGAAATAAAATTAAAAAATAAGATTCAAACAACACAATTGCTTATTTAAGTTATATTGGTTTAAAAATCTCAGAAAACTTATCAGAACAATAAAAAAAAGTTTGTTACAAGTTCCTGGAATTGCATTTACTCCCTCTGCCTTATTGGATTTATTTTAAATATAATAATTAAACAAAAAAACAACTAGTTGCAAGACGTCCCTGTTTCATTGCAAAGACCATTCAAAGTGTATATGAAGCAGAAGATTCAAGTTTCCATTTAGTTGGAAATTCAGGCTGTTTGCAGGAATCTGGCAGCCAAGTGTTCAGGACGCATACCTCATGAGCAAAAACACCCTCAGCAGCTCAGTTCAACTCCCGGCCACCCAAAATTTTACTGCCTGTCATTTCTCTGAACTCATTTTTGCACAATGTCCAGTTAAGACAATTATCCAGTGAGAGCAAAGATTTTAGGTGCCAAGCTTGGCACCCATGCATTAATATGGAAACATCAAAATTAGGTAACAATAAGCAAAGGAAATGTTTAGGTGGAAGGGGAAACATTCCTGTTATACTGTCATACTGACAAGCTTACAATAAGACTTTTATTCATCATGCTGCAACTTGCGTTTATGGGATTCTCATGTTTGCAGCCCTGCATGGTGATAAAAAGTTTCCTCATAATCTAAAATGATTCACGCTGTGCCTAAAATACCTGACAGTACCAAATGATTCAAAAGCATATGGCGGGCTTGTGTTTGCTTGTCTGAGTGGGTGTTAACACATAACACTCCTTTATCACAACAAGTAAATCATAAATCTTGATAGAGGATAAAAGTCCTTTAGATAGGTATAAACTGTACCTGTGGCATTGGCAGCATCCGTGGGTTTGATTCTCAACTGTCATAAAAACTTAATGAGAAAATCCCCTTTTTCTGTTTCAAAAGTAGGCAACAATAAACAAAGTAAATGTTGACACATTCCTCAGAAACTTGAGATGCAACTTTCATCACAAAAACAACAAAAGACCTTGATACCACTAATCTGGCTACGTGTGTGCACTAGATTCAGGCAGGTGGAGGTGACAGCAGATAACAGTGACATGAAATACAAATATACAAATATAAGATTGCCCCACTGCATGTTCATCAGCATGGAAACTAAAGCTAACATCTATCCTAAACCACATGCAAAAGTGATGCTGTAAAGTTTGATGGTGGTTACTTTATTGGTTCTAAGCACTTTTCCTGCTTTGGATTTTCTGTATGGATAAGCTTTATTGTTGCAAGGAAATCTACTATCACACATGACACTAAGCTACATTCAAGCGCTCTATTTTCTGTGAACAATGGCTTTCATTTGATTTTCATTTGAATTTTATTTATATGGCAACAGGCAAAGAGAACCTCAACAAGTTTAGCTAAAGTGAATTATTGAGCAACCAAAGTCCTTCCAAGAGAGAGTCTCTTGACCCAAAGCATTGTCTACATTAACATAAAGTTCAGTTGTTATCTGTACATTTAAACTGCATGTCGAAGTCTCAGAAAGTGTAGTTTTAAAAAGTTTTTTTTGTTTGTTTAAATGGAAACTATACTTCTACCATCATGTTAGCTGCTGCAGAATTCTGGCTCCGCTTTAAATTCAGGCTGTTTCAGCTCCATGTCTCCTTCTAACGTTTAAGCAGCAATCCCCGGGCCTTTTAAAAATGAAGTCAACACAACTCCTAAGTTGCCCACAATACTCATACACTAGAATGTTCTGGTTTCCCAGTTCACTACATCATTGTTTTATCAATTTGTCTTCAATTATCCATTTTAGAGGCATGAACACTTTGAGTAACATGACATTTTGGTTTGCTTAGTGTTCAGCTGTACACAAATTCATGCAAAGGAGTCAACTGTGCAGTGTCTCCTGCAACTACGGCTTGTTTTTAAGTGTATTTACTACTAAATTTATCTATCACAGTGAATTATGAGTCAGACTTGCTAAACAAGTTGGAGTCTGGCTAGTGCTAGCTTTGTCTGTCAACTATCCAAGTCATTTTCACCTTATAATAAACAGTTTACTAATTAAAATGTAAAACTTCTAATTGCAATTTTTTCACTGATCACTGAGCTCAGCAAAGCATGTCCTCTTGTGGCTTAATACATTAAAATTATAATACAGTATTTCTAAAAATATTGTGGAATTGTGATAAAATTTATGCACACACTTTTCCCGCCACATGTACTTACTGTACACACTAGTACCTGATTCATATGCTGTTTCACCCTCAGCCCAAAGTTTAAAAAAAATTAATGCCAAAAGCACAGGTGGAAACTTGTTGCAACTGTGAATTGTAGATTGTGAAATCCATTTTTAAAAAACAGAGAGCTCAAGTAATTAAAAAAGAACAAAACTCAATTTGTAGTTAATGTCTTAGCTTACAAAGCACAACAATGTACAGCACATAGAGGTTTTGCTCCAGTTACTGTGGTCTCCATACACAGAAATTTGTCCAAGCAGAGATATTAAATGTAAGGAACAACCTAACACAGGCACAACTTGCCTTTGTGCTTTCACCGGTTTCGTTTGCTCGACAGTTAGGAATGTCAGCCCAACCACAGCAACCTGATAACGATCAATGTTTCATGTAAACAGTTCCAGTGAAAAGAAATCCTCCTCCATTCTTTATTTCTCTCATATCAAGTACCTGTCTTTCCTGTAAGCTTAACAGCTGTTCCTGTATCTGCTTTTCTTGTCTTTCATCTCCATTGTTCCATCACTCTTACCTCCTCTACCATCTATTTTTGCAACTATAATCTTTACATTTAACTTCTTCTCCTCACTTTTGTGTATCTACAAAGAAAACAGTAGCTTAACACTACTCGTTGGACCATACAGACCCCTTTAATGTTCAAATTAAGAACGGAATAAATAGGCTGACTTTATTTCAGCTGTCTCCCATACAAACTATCAGTGACACATGCTGCATATTAATTATATCTTTGAAGGGAATCTTGATGATGACCAGCAATGAGGAAATTAGTCCGGGTTCACACGTGGTTGCCAAGGCAATGCCACAGCAAAAGATAGATCCCCATGGCAACAACACCAATGTGTAAGGAGTTCTCAATGACAACACCATAAAACTCTGAGACTTTTATTAGGTGAACATCTCTGGGCTTTGAAAATACATTTTGGTACGACCATCATCGTATCTGTTGCTGTCTCAATTCACTTTTATCATACAAACACAAAAGATTTGAGCCCCTTTCTCTGAGTCATCAAGCCTTGTGGTTTGAACTGGAGATAGTAAACTAATTCAGCTTAAACATTAAACTAATATTCAGCTCATTATAAAACACAGTTCCTCATCTAGTAACTTTCACATTTTCTTTATTCTCCACCAGGTTACAGAATCTGCTCTAGCTCTAATCTTCTACTGAGTAGGGCTTTTCTGAAAAAACAAAACAAAAACAAACAACTTTCCAATTCAGTTCAATTCAATTTCATTTATATAGCATCAAATTGAAACCACAGTTGTCTCAAGGCACTTTATATTGTAAGGTAAAGACCCTACAATAATACAAAGAAAACAGAAAAACCCAACAATCATATGACCCTGCTAACAGAAAGCGCTTAGACGACAGTGGGAAGGAAAAACTCCCTTTAAACAGAAAGAAACCTTCAGCAGAACCAGGCTCACGGAGGGGAGGCCATCTTCCACGACCGGTTGGGGTGATTGGAGGAAGACAGGTAAAAAGACACAGGGTGGAAGAAAGCCAGGGATTAACAATAACTAATAATTAATGTGACTGAAGGGACACAGCTTGCAGGGCATCATTAACACTATAAGATGGCCAAAACAAGCCAGAGTCTTACATATTCTTTCTAGAAGAAATCGCTTTCCCTCAGTGTGCCTGGTTTATGATTTGCATGTTGATGCTTCTATTCTGAGGACCAATCAAAGTACTTGTTGTATACATTGCTATGTTAGGTAGTCTGGTAGCAACCAATCATCCTAGAAGCAACCCTGGCAGGGACCAATAAGGAGAAGTGTATTATTACTAAAACCTCACAGCATGAGCATAAAATGACTACATCAAAAATAAGGGGACTGAGTTGTGCAATTTTATAATTTTCCAAGAGTGATGGGAACTTTTTATAGAGGAGTCAGCAGTGGCTAAACTTCTCCCTCATGTTCAAATATTTACACAACTTCTTAGGCCAGTTTTTAACACCCTTACAAGCTGCCACATATTACAACACAAGGCTACAGAGAATATAGGAATTGTTTATTCAAGGTGTTATTCTTTCTGTTTTATCAACCAATCAGACGTGTGCTTTTCTGGAAGATGCATGAAAAAACTAAGTTAAGCATCACATAAAAAAAGGTCAATGAACAACTGTAAAGTAAAAGAGCCTCATTTACAGAAGAGAAGGAATCCTTCTCTCACACACACACAAACAGACACAACTATTGAGAAAGAGCAGACACACAAACACAAGCCACAAAGAGAGACTTTCCATCCTCCCCTGATTTACAATTCGTCTTTGTCTCGAGACTCGGCGCGCTCACACAATACCGATGGCAGAGAAAAGGACATGGTTCCACGCCTAAAATGGTCTCATCGCCAAGACCAGCGAGCGGCACGGGAGCAAGAGCAGAGCTGGATCCTGACCACTCAGCTGCTTTCCCCTGGCCCATACTTCAGTTTTTTATGTACATCCAATGACAAATATTATTTCATCATTATTCTTTCATCAAGCTGAAACTCTTCTGGATGGTACGGAGTATTTTGAAGCCTCTAATAGTTTATGAATTTGGATCTTTTAAGTCATGCTGAGACATACATAAGAGCCAGAAAATGGATGGATGTATAGATAAATAAGTGTAAATGTAAAATAAATTCTAATCATTTTAAATTTACATTGCTAAATCAGTTCAATCAAATGATTTTTTACGTGACTGTTATCCCAAATACTTCCATCCACCTATATTTGTACAAACGATTACATCATACCTCACATCACAATTCCTGGATGGAAATCACTGACATTCAGTGACCAAGCACCCACGTTCTCTTCAGACACATGTGACAGAGGGGCAGCTGTCACATGTTCGCCAATTCAGATACATATAACAGAAGCACTCAGTCTCTGCTGCATAAGACTCTGGTGTCAGTCAGTGCAATGAGCCTGCATGTAGTGTCTCTGAGTGAGTGAGTGTTTGAGAAATCTGTCTGTTAGTATTTACTGCTACTACACTGGTATGCATTCATTCCTTCACCCTTTCTTTCTATGTGCAGATGTTCAGACAGTAACCGATCTTTTCTCTGCCACTGCATGCATTCTGACGCTGTTAGTTACAAACCGATAATAGTTGTTTTGCTGTTTTATTGCGGGTTGTTTTTTAATCTTTAGCACCATAAAATCAAAACAGAGCGGAGAACTTTTGAAACTCTGCATTTTAAGCATGCACAACATGCTGCAGCATGTAAACACATCTGTTTAAAATGAGAACACTTTTTTCTTTTAATTTTGTCAATGTTTAACATTTAAAGTTCTTTGTGCTTTGGAGTGAACCGAACGGAATAAACCAGGTTAATGTGTATTGCACTTTTATAACCTCGTGTCCGCATTTTATAGGTGCCAGCAGAATACAAGCTTTGTTTGTGATGCTTAATGCTACAGATTAAGACTATGGATGGGAATTGATAAGAATTTAGTGATTTCAATTCCAGTTTTGATCTCTTTATCAGTTGATTCCTTATCAGTTCCCTTATCAGATTTCATTAGGTTGCAATTGGCTCTGCTTTGAGAGTCCCAACCATCGCAGCATATTAAAGGCATTACATTTGTGCAAATTCATTGCATGCTGAGTGGTCAAATGTTTCTGCACGTTGGAGGTATTTCCCCTCTAGTTGTGATCAAATCTAATACTGTCAGGAAGCGCTGTGTGGCAGGCAGGAGATGAGGACTCAAAAGGCAGGACTCAGACACAAGAGATGAACTCAAAACCACAGCTTTAATTGCTGGCACGGGAAAAACGAGTATACAAAGCAAACTAACCTAAACTGGGAAATAACAAACTAAACATACAGGGAGACACAGGGAGATCCACACAGCAAGAGGGACGACGCGACACTGACTCAGAGAAACACAGGGTTTAAATACACTGGGAAGTAACGAGGGGAAGGAGACACAGAAGGAGGGCACAGCTGGGAGAAATCAGAGACAAGGAAGCAAAGCAGGACACATTCACATAAGAGCCGGACCTTCAAAGTAAAACAGGAAGTATAACACAGAGAAGCGAACTTGACACGGTGGAGACAGCAACTAAGAAACACAGAGACATAAACCATAAAGCTGAGGACTCTAAGAACCAAAATACACAGAGGGAAATACTAAGCATGGAACACAAGAAACTAGACTCGAGGGAGCAACAAAAGACCAACCATGAGAATATAATTCACAATACAGAGTGACAGAAAACAAGAAACTCAAACATGCAAAGACACAGACGTACACAGAAGAGAGGGGGCACGAAGAAACATGAAGGGCAAAGGATCAAAACTAGAAACCATAGAATAAATCTCACGAGTACAAAATACAAGAATCACAAAGAACTAAAAACGCTGGGACCCAGGATCCTGACAAATACACATATTACACTGAACACTTTTCTTAAAAGTAATGCAGTAGGTTACTTAAATACATCCAGGAGAAATTCATTTGTTACACTGCTTGTTATGTTACTTTGATGTTTTTGTGCGTAACATGACTTGAAATGCACTGTGTCATAATTATGATTTAACAATACAAACCTAGAGGCTACACAAATTGTTATCTCTAATAATGACACACATAAAATCATAAAAACACAAAGCAAAGATGGAAACCAACGCACTGTCTGTGCAGATGCTTGCAAAGAGCCAAAGTTCTGTTAGAAGCAAAATGCAGTTTTTTCTGTCCTGGATGGAGTTTGCACTTGAAATAAGTGAATAATGTCCATATCCATGCTGTAGAAAATTAAACTTTCTGTTCTGCTATCGATTGTAATAGATTTTTAATTTTAGGCTCCAGGAAGGTCCAGTGATTTAATGTACAGCGTTATAACATTAATTTTACTGTATACCAGAGCCACGTGACAGTTTTTGTAAAACAGTATGAAAATGCTGCTGTAAAAATTGTCATACATGATATTGATAGAACAAAAAAGTATTCTTGGAAATCTTGAATGATTGTGATTCATGAGTCACTTTCCAAACAGGGAAAGTGACCCATGCATCTCTCACAGGATTCTGAATTAGAAAAATAACAGTGAGGACATCAACATACTTTCTTTCCTTAGAGAAGGATTTGTGTACATCAAAACAAATTAGAACTTTTTTTTTAAGAGATGAACTTAAATCAATTTTTCAATAGATCCTTTTCATCTACTACAATACCCAAATGTCTCCTGTGAGTAGTTTTCAGCTCTGGTTGGATGCTTTAGTGAATAGAGGAATTGAGAATTTGCTTCCCGCAAACAAATTAGACTGAAGAATTGCTTCAGTTTACTGCATTCCCAAGCCAGAAGTCTCAGAATACAAAAATAACAGTATATGAATAACACTCATCAGTACCGCCATGCCGCGTCTGACTGAAGTTGACAGAAGCCGAGTTACTGGCAAAACTGGTATGCTGTTAGCATGATGCTGACAGCATACCAGTTTTGAGCTGTTGACGCAGCCTTGCATGTCCATGACAGCAACATCTTTGATCTCATTGCTGGAAATGAGACTGTAGAGAGGCACCAACATGAGCTGCTCCAACTTGTACTTTTCACCCACACTGCCAAAGTTGGGCAGGACTTTGTGGATCAGGATCATACCCGTATCTATTTATTGCATTTAGTCATGCACATGTTACAGTGTTGGTACATAAAATAGACGAGTATATTTACATAGCTTTTTTTTTTATTTCCAGCACACTTTACATCACCAGAGGCCTCAGTCATTACTATTAATTCTCTTTTCAACAAACCAATCAGACGGGTGCTTTTCTGGAACACCTTTAGAAATAAACACAAAGCTAAGCAGCAGCCGAAAAGGTCAGTGAACAATCAAATATTGTAACCTTCAGGAGTGTCGCTATGGTGCCTGTTTAGTGTGGAAAAGCAGGTAAGAAGGAAGATTTGTTTAAGCATCTGTTTACATGCAGGAATGATTACATTTTAATCTGTCTCCTAGTGGATGAATAGCACAGGAGTATAATAGTACCTATAGCAAATTTGGGGATTTTTTTTACATAATTTTATTTTATCAGGTTGCTGTAAGAGAGAACTGCTGCAGTTTATCTGGTTTTGGTGTGCTGAGGGGAAAAAAGATTGGTAATAATAAAGGAAGAGCAAAAGTTAGACTTTTCTTCTTATATGAATATTTAATTTTTGGATTTTTTTTTTACACCTTTTTGCTCTTAATTGGTATTTTTAGGAAAGAGACACAGGTAAGAATAGTGAATTTTTGTTTCCTCTCCCCATGTTTTGTGTTTTTGGCAAGAACCACTTCAAAATTATTGTGCATTTACTTTCATTTTTCATACAACCCCTCAGTTCCTTCAAAGTTAGGGACAAATGCGGCTTGACAAACCCACCAGGATTCATACACTGGCATCTTTCCTTCCATCTGTGATTCTGAATGACTACTATTCAAGTTTCACAGTCTCTGGTTTGTTTCTTTGTGACCTGCTATGTATCTGGCTCAGCTAGTCACAGATTTGCACACAAACACACACATACATAAAAGCAAGCTCAGAATTCATATGTACGCACAAAGATTAGCCGTTAGTCATTCACATTGAAGTGTAAATAAAACTTGCCACTAAATCGACATAAATCCATCGATATGTTTGAGGCTTGTGTTTGAAGCAAGTATTTAAACATAACTGCAGTGTGGTAACACAAACTACTAATAGATAAACACACACTTATTCAATGACTTGACATTACCTCACCACAACTGAGGTCATGTTTACTTGTTTCATTACAATACCCAGCTCTGAAAGCCAGAGAAAGCGATTCGGTAAGCTCACTCCCTCCCCTGCAGCAAGCTGAGTCAGCTTAAGTTTCTCATTATAATCAGACATACGAAAGGACTCGTGCAGAATAAATTGAACAAAAATGTGTACAATGACTAAGTTAACCTTTACTGGTCTCATGACCTTTCACTGGTGCTATTAATCATTAAATACAAGACTGATTATGTGCATGTATGGAGTTTATTTAAAAGAAAAGACAGGAATCATTTTATAAAATTCAGAGTAATATTTTAAAATTTCCTGTTTTGTTTGACAACAATACAAAACTAACTTAATTATATCCTTTCACATACCGAGGTTGAGTCTGTTAATGTTTAGCAGTTTGCTCAGTGAAGAATTTGCGCTTTGCTGTTGATTAATTTCATATGAACGTGGGAACGCTGTTGAAAGACTGAAAGACTATGGAAAGCTGTGGTCTTGGGATGAGGAAACACTAATTCTTCCACAATAACTGCCTATTCAGTCAACAGATTAGTCGATTTAGGGAAATTATTTCAGAGGAATTTCATATATCCTCTGAGATTTCTTAGTTTAGGGGTGTGTTTTTTACCGTTTTTGGAGGCACCCAAAGGTGTGTTGGCCTGAGCCAATGTAAAAAGTAACAAGCATCATAATTAAATCATTTTTTGTATGACTTTGTATTATGGTTCTCAATATGTATCACTTAATGGATAGGAAGATGGATATGCAACTTGAATGTTGCATTGCGTATGTATTAATACAGGGGTTTCCAGGGGTGTCCTGATGGTTTTAGATATCACCCAGGGTCAACACACCTGAATCACATGATTATTTCATTACCAGGCCTCTGAAGAACTTCAAGAAACGTTGAGGAGGTTATTTAGCCATTTAAATCAGCTGTGATGGATCAAGGACACATCTAAAACCTGCAGGACACCAGATCTCGAAGCCTGGAGTTGGACACCCCTGCATTAATACATCTAAAATAAAGTTTTACATGATTGTTACATGGTTGCTTTAAGCTTAAAATGTACATTTACTAGCACTTGGATTCCTTAGTAAAAATATTTTTACATTAATAAAGAGACAATATTAATAATTTGATGTTAATAAGCTTCTAATAGAGACTAAAAATCCTTAATATTAGTGGAGTGGTAAAACATTAATGTGCTTTAATGTCTTACCACTTCACAAATTTTAAGCATTACCTTCTTCTAACTTCTTCTAACTTAGGCTTTCAGAGGACTGCTGAAAATCCGGTCAACAAACTAAATGCCTTTATTAAACAAGGACCTATTCAGATTCACAAAAGAACAGTGATGATGATTTAAGGCTTATTGTTTAAATGAAAAGTCCAGGAACCTCAAACCTCCACAGTGGCATGTGGCTCTTTTGCACATCTCTGTAGCTTTGACAAAAAATATATTAATTTTACAGGTTTATGTCTGAGGAAGTAATTGCTGTATGTAGCCAAAGAAACATTTTACACAAGTTTCTGTCACTTCGCTTCACTGTTGCTCCAATTTGTTGTCAATATTAACATTAAAATACCAAATAATTTTTATTATTTTAATTCCATCCATCCATTTTCTTGAGATTATTTGGGGGAGAGCAGCAGCCTAAGCAGAGAAGCCAAGACCGACCTCTTCCTAGCCACCTCCTCTAGCTTCTTCAATCAGATTTTTTTCCCTCCACAAGCTGCAGGAAATTATAACTACTATTTTTCAAACAGAAATAACTCAAACACAGCAATCAGAAATTTAATCAAGTCTCATTGGTGTCATTGGACTAAAAAATCTAGCATTAGCCGATAAAGCCGGTTGTGAGACAGACGACAGTAATATCACCACTGCCAGTCTTTTCATCTCATCAGACCGCCCAGTACACACACAGCTCTGCAGGCTGCAGCTGCAGGGTAATCACCACGTTGTCCATTTGCTATTGAGCACGACATAGGTGTAGTCTCACATTGTTTGTTCTGCCACAATAAACCTCCTGCCCCTTGGCAACAGGCAGTTATTACTAGCACCACTCACAAAACTGAACAGCCTTCTATTTCCCATCACAATCTGTGGTCCAACATTAATGGACAGATAGGTGGCACCGCAAAGACAAATGCACAAAGAAATCAATGGAAAGAAGAGAGCTGGTAGAGCTAAAAAAGGCTTTACTATTTCCAGTATTTCACAGAAATGTTGGCAAATATTTGAAAATGTACAAAGGACATGAGTAGAACTGAATAATATAATACATATGTAAATAAAAGGCCATGCACATATTTTCAGTAGGGGTTAAGGTCAAATCTCAGTGAATTCCTTTAAAATGCATTCATGAATTTACCACTCCATAATACTATGATCATTTAAAAACATGTAAGATTTTATTCATGTTTTAAGTTTGTAAAATCCTGTTTCTGAAAAGGTGTTTGAACCAAGGTTGATTTCTGTTTCTGTCAGCAGGTCAGATTTTATCAGTTTACATACATTTATTTAGTTATTTATTTTAAATAATGGTTTAACTATTATTAGACGATATCCTTTGGTTATGCCATCCCACAATGTTGACTGTTAGCCTCCATGCCACCAAAGACTGCTCAAACAAGACTGGTCGATAGCCTTCAGGTTACAAGACAACTAGAAGGGCAAGACGCAAATGGATGGACTACATTAAAAAACGCAGGCCAGTTTTTGCTTTTGCTTTAGATTTTGACTTTGTTAACTACTAGAAGACTAGAGGAAATATTAGTTACATTAATGGAAACAAAAACACACTCCCTACATTTATTTATTTATTTTTCTTTCCTTTTTCTTTTTCCTTATGTATTTTTTATTTATTTTGTTTGTTGTTTCCTGTTTTGCTTCTTTTTCTTTTCTTCTTTTTCTTTCATTCTTATTGTATGGATATTTTAGTTGTTTAAATATAGAAAAAAAAGACAAAAATATATGTACTGACAGATAGCTGAAGTTGATGGTATTGTATAGTGATTCTAAAATGTCAATTTAAAAAAAAAAAAGGGTAAGACGGAATAAAATCCAGAACCAAAATCATCATAGAGCAAGTATCAGGAGAGAGGCTGGTAGATGTGAAGTTGTGAAGGCAAAACGAGGTCGAACCCATTACTAGCAAGGTGCAACTAATGCAACTAGATTATTGAAGTGTTTTTATGTTGTTGTTCTTTAACAGTGTTCAAAATGTTATGAAAATCCAGTTTGAGGTCATGCTTTACAACAGTGTCAGCATTTAAACTTGCATATCTCACTTCCTTATAATGAAATATTCAAGTCTGATAAAAATAACATCTTTCTAAGGAGCCAGCATAATTTTCTTCAACAACAAAACAATGCAGTCCATTAAGGTTGTGTATGCCATCTGCCAAAATTGACCATAAACATCAGTATAGTGTTGATACTTTATGTAGCTCCTCAGTGGTCACCTTTCGAATGTGACACCTTAAGCCCTGAGATGGGAAAGACACCTAACATGTATATGAAGAGAGACTAAAAGAGTCTCAATCGAGCACACGCAAGTCAAAGTAAAGCTCAGACTCTTGCACTAACAGACATATTTATGATATTTGCAGATCAGTTGTGCCGGGTTAGTAACTATGTCCGTACTGATAAGAGGGACACGTAGAAGCCTGTTAATTACTCTGTCTGATGCAAAACACATTCCTCCACTGGGTCAGGGTTTGGAACCTCACACAGTCTGAGGCAGAACGCATTTGCAGACACGATCACCTCAAGTGTGCACTTATGCAACTTCATCAGCAGCTATGTTGTCCTCTACGATCTGACAATGAACCTGATACAGAAAACAATGTCTGGAGTAATTCAGAGATTATGTCATAACATAGGTTGTCTAGCAGAGAAGTTTGATGTCTGCTGTTTACAAAACTCTCAGCATTGTCTGCGGCACACGTTGCAAAGCACAAATTACCTACACCTTAGAAAGACACTATGTTGCTCTTTTCTTCAGCTTGTCATCTGTCTGTAATATGTGATGCACCAACAGTGAAATTCTGCAGCAGCAGTGGGGTTTAGAATAACAATGTGGCCTTTTTACTGTCACGTGACCACTAACCTCTTGACTTGGCTTCAACTTGTCTGCCATTTTGCCCATTTTGTCAATCATGGTGACAGTTTAGGGTCAAGTAGATAAGACTCCAGTAGCACAGGTGGTTGTTGACTGCCCCTCAAAAAGCAAGAAAAACTGTTTATTTTCCAGTGGACTGGCAAGTGGTTGACAGATGGGTCTAGCGACCTTGGCAACCACTGGTTGCAAAGAGTCTCCATTTCCAGTTTTCAAGTTTTGCCACTGCTCTACAGAACCCATCATTTCACTATCCCAACACACACATTTTCCCGCTCTAACAACATAGTTGTATCAAGCAACTCAAAATAATGTGTGTAAAACCCTTATTTTGAATAAATATCCAATGTTATTCAAAATATTTTTACACCTCAATTACACATTTTAATGTATATATTGAACTTGTGCAAAATTTACATTACATAACAGATAAATATTATTATATATGCCATAGGTCGATGTATCAGTGCATCTCTAGTAATTATAGATAAAGAATATGAGAATATTTTTACACCATAGTCTGCATGAACCACTAAAATGTGCAGTATCGCGATACTCTACATAAAAATGAAATAATAAAAAACATATACATTTAATATAGTTTTAATTCAGTCCTTATCGTTTCTTGGGGTGAAACACCAAGTGTATAAAGGCATGAAAAGGGTCACGGTATCTGTGCAAACTGTACTTCCCTGAGCTTTACAAGAAAATACTTTGCAAGTCACGTCATATTTTCGAAATAGGGATTAATTCACACTATCGTTTCAAGTAGTAACGGGTTTCCGGTCACCTTTTTTGCAATATTTGCAGCTCCTTTGCATATCTAACATGAAATGTGAGAGGATAGCAGGACAAAAGTGATGACTAAGCATTAGTAATAATTTCATGGAATCGTATCAGCACTGTCAACACAAGGAAGGCATGTGTTACCGATACGGATTAACTCTTAAACCAGGAGTTTAACCAACTATTTGGATATCAAAGGAATTCTTAGATACGTGATGCAACACCTCGCTTGATTTATGGCTGTTGTTGGTTTTTTTTCCACTTTCCTTTTGAGGAAAATAAAACTTTAAATCAACAGTGAAGGAGTTGTGCTTTGTGAGTAAACAACACGTTCTTTGCATTTGCAAATACAGTCTAAACAAACGACAACAGGTCCAACAAGGTGCTAAATCCCCCTCCATTGTGCTGTGAAGTTGTTTTAAGCAGCGGGGCAACTTAAAAAGTTCACTTACCTGATCTTCGTGATCACCTGTAGCGGAAGAAGCCATATTGAAGAAGGTGTGTAGCGCAGCTGATCCGGTTCACAGGTAAGTTTATTTACAACAAAATCACCCTGAATCCAAATAGTCGCTTAAAAAGAGGTGACATTTGCTTACAGATTCACTTTCTCACTAAACGTGCAGCCCCAAGGAGTCTCTAAAGTGGTCAGGGAGCAGGAAGGGGGCGGTGTAAGTTCTTCGGAAACGGTAAAAAGTCCAGGTGCGGCGGCGGAGCGGTATGCAGATGCAGCCTGCAGTTACGCTCAGACGACGCAGAAGGAGTCCCGACACAAGGGGGCAGCATTACCACCATAATCATTTGTAGTATCTTAGCTTGCTGTATTATGGCTGGTAAAAAATATGGCGCAGGCGATAATATCAGTGAATACACGTTTGGAAAACTCGCATATATATTATTTTAGGACTAATATTCAGTATATGTATTCAGAGATGCCAGAAATGTGGAAATAAATTAAGTTAAAGTGATTTTTTTTTTAAAATCAAATAAAGGATGATACTTATCAAATGTATTTGTATAAAATATAGGAAAGCCCATTCAAAGCCCATTGGGTTGTTCATTCAATCATTCTATTTTATTTTATTTTATTTATGTAGGTGCACATTGTTGTACATTATATTAATAAATTCTGGTGTTTTATGTTTAAAGTGTTCATTATTTTTCAATCAGCCAAATATTTTCTAGAATAAAGATCCATGAAGGAAATCACACAGCCACACGCACAAAATAAGGAGCTAAATTATAAATAACTAAAGTCAGTCTCCCTTTCTTATTGAAAAATAGAAATATGGAGCCAGTGATCAAGCTCTTTCATTGATAGGGAAAAAAAGAAATAGGTGAATATGATGGGCCATCTTCTAAATTAGTGACCATTTCAAAATTTGTGTTGCTATAATAGAATTTTTCAAATTAATGGTTTTAAAAGGACAAACAAGCAAACTGCTCAAACAATTAAACATATGACTACATAAAAATATAAAATATATTATAAAAACCTTAAAAGAACCAGACTCTTTGTCTCAACATGATTCCTTATGGGGAAGTTTCTTGCACCAGGAAGAGGAATTAGTGGAAATAAACTCCGGGCTTGAAAAGATAAGAGATCAGTATGATCCAAATTAATGCGATCATGTTTTTTCAGGAACTGAAACTTTCAGTCAGAATAGATTTGCTGGCATTTCTACCACCAAGGTTTGTAAAAGCACATCAGCACTCCTGACATACCAGTTTTATGTGAGGATTTCATAATGTGTTGAGACCCTGCTCATCAAAAAGTTTACATAAGATAATGCATGGAACAAAGATTTAGACACAGAAGGATTAATAGTCAGTGTGAATGCAAACATGTAACTGCTGCCAAGTCATTAGAATAAAAACAGAAGTTTTTACATAACGTGTGGAAGCTACATTAATAGTTTCACCCTGATGGTTCTGCACAGTGTAACAGTTTGCTTAAAGAACAACAAAAAACTATTCAAGCTTTTTTGGACCTACATTAGCACTGCAAAGGCTGTTTTGAAAACAATGTGTCAATCACTGATTGAGACGTACGATAAATACCTGCAGACACATGCTGCGCTTTGTTTTTATTCTTTTATAGTCGCCTGAGAAAGGATTAGTCTATTTCATTTCAGAATAAAATAAAAGCAAATGATTAAATTGACTTTGAACAAAAAGAAAAAAAAATATGCAAAGTAAATTCAATAATTCTTTATTTAAACATTGGTGCCCGTTACCTCAAACCTCTCGACTGATGTTTAACAAAATTGATTTTTCAAGCCTCTCATTCCCTCTGTATAATTTCCAGATTCCTGCAGGTAAATACTTCCTCACAGCATGACCTTTTCATATGGAGCAGACCAATAAAGGCATCTTGGGTCACAATTAGGTCAGTGTTTAACATTTGATCACATTAGAAATGTAATATTTCTGCTTTCAGGTTGAAACCCACCTACAACCTGAAAACATCTCTTTGGTGGTAGGTAGAGAGGGGTACATCCTCGCCCTTTGTCCTCAAGAGCGAAGAAACAGTCTGAAGTGAAAAAATGAAGGAAGACAAAGAAGAGGGAGATGGAGGTGAAAGAAAGTTAAAAAAAAAAAATAGTGAGTATGAAAGAGGTACAGAATAGAAGGGCGTAGAAGAGGAGGAAAACAAGAGAAGAGAAGGTAGGAGGGAGTCAATGAGGAAGAGAATTGTATACAAGAAAGGGGGGAGAGTTAAAAGAGTGGAGAGGATGATAGTTTGGGTAGGAGAGTGTGGAAAGTATTACTGGAGCAGGAAAATATACTGGTTTTTAATACTGAACATCTTAAAACGAGTAAAGGGTTCCAAGAGCCTTTTTACTTCCTGTTCTCCCCCTTTCTGTGCTAAGCTTATCTGGCAACCATGTTTACAAGTCAGTCAAAATATACACAAATTCAGATTTTATCTTGGCATACATCCACAGAGGGGTTCAATAAAAATTGAAATGCAAAAGCACAGCTTCCACTCTCGCAAGAAATTAGATCTAAGTTAGCTGTGAACTTAGTGTCAGTGTTCTGCCTACCTTACGTTTTAATGCTGAAATCAGTGTTTCTTAGTGCTGAACACTTGAAAGCTGTGATGTATAGACTGGAAATGATTCACTTGATTGCCCTTTAATACAGCTGTTTTAGCATGAAACATGCTTGTTCCTGCTATGTTTGAAAACAACACATGAGGGCGGTGTTGAGCCACAGCAGAAATGTTCATCTGTAATCAAACTTGATATGAAGTCCTGGGGACCAAAAACAAACAGGCCTCAGAGTCAGACAGCAGCTGCATCAAAATGTGCTGCTTGTTTTGCTTTTGTTTTCAGTTCACTTTCCATAATGCATCCCCCCCCCCCCAGTTTATTCTTATTAGATTGTACCAAGTTCATCAAACCCATTTCCTCTACTTAGGTGACCTTTCAACCTTTAACTGGAACTCGATAATTCACTTGAGCTATAACGTAAGTGAACTGGTGCCAACAAAACCGCATCATTTCAGTGCTCTTCAATGTTGTTTAAAAAAGGAAGAGAAAAAAAAAAACAAAAACAAACCATTAAAACCAATGTTTAAGTCACCATTCTATAAAGTTTGACAGATGATGGAAAAGAACTAGTCTTATTTGTCTTAAGTTGTTTATTCAGGTTACTGGATTTTAGCATACAGTTGGTCAATCTGACACTGGAAGAGGTTTTTGAGCTCAGCCCGCTTGGCTTTAAGGGTGGGGGTTAACAGGCCGTTCTCAATGGTGAATTGCTCAGGATGGAGGTGCACATCTTTAACCTGCATGAGTTAGTAAAATGGAAAATGTTAGCCATGATAGAAAGCAAATTAATGTTACATTTCTCAAGTTATGGCATATATTGTAAACCAAAGATTAACAGGCTAATAATAATAATAATAATAATAATAATAATGAAAAATGACATTTTGGGGCACATGAGAAGAATTAGCTGATTTTGCACATTTTAACTATTAGAGGGTGATAAAAGCCAGATTACTGAGAAGTGCAGAAAACCTCCAAAAAGGTGTTGATAATGTGGACAGCCCGAGACATTACACAGCCGTTTCATTTTCGCAATAAAAGGATGAGTCATCACCTGCTCAAAAGACTTGAGTCCTGCTTCTTTTCCTAGTTTGGTCAGGTCTGAAATAATGGCTCTCTTAACTTCCTGCAGACAAAGACAAATAAAAAATTTTCAGCAAGTCATTTCAAGTTTATACGATTGTGTTACAAAACTTGCAAGAGACAAAAACATTACAGGGATCTTGCAGAGTTCTTCAATGGAACCATGGAAGCCAAGATTTTTAGCAAAACCTGGCAGGACTTCAGGATCAGGGACCACAACAGCAACCAAGCAAGACTAGAGACAAAGAAGGCAGTGTAGTCTAGGTGAATTTTATCCACTGTGTATACATAGCAAAGGTGCCCAAAGATTTACCTGTAGACTGTCTCCATGCACAAACACTTGTGCCACTGGTGCACTGCGTACATACACATTCTCAATCTTCTCTGGTGCGATGTACTCTCCTTGAGCCAGCTTGAAGATGTTCTTCTTGCGGTCAATAATCTTGAGAACTCCACTCTACCACAAACCAAAAACAGGCCAGATCAGAGAATGGGAGCATGGTTTGAACTGTTGTGTGTCCCTACATCTCATTAAAATAATGGTCCACATCTGGGAAAGCATTGTTCCTGAGCTTCAAGTAAACATTTTTAAATGGAAGTCATGTTGGTTTTCTTGGTAAGAGTTCCTTGAAAACCAGTAACACTCCAAAAGCTACAGCCTGCAGGAAAAAAAACAAAAAACAAAAACACATTCTGTTCACCAGTACTTCTAAAGTGAAGGAGCTTGTATGTTGTTCGATTTAATTTTACCCAAAAACAATTTCCCCCCTCCCCATATTAAAACAGATCCAACTTTCCCCTTAAATCCCCAGGACTTTCAAAAGCCAGCCATCTCTTGCTGAAGATTTACATTTAGTTGACAGATAAATGAGTTGCTGGATGTCTTCACTAAACTTAACATGCAAGAGAACAAGCACCTCAAGGTCAGTCTGATCCTTTTAAATGGCAGAACCTCAAATCCCCTACATTCTTGTCAGGCAGTGTAACCGCCATGTCTTCCAGGGCAGGCAGTGAAAAGAATTTAGAATCTAGAAACTAATTTAGTAGCTCACTTATAAGAGCCTTTGAGCTCTTAAACTCTGATTCCACCTCATTAATTTCTACTAAACTTTACTTTGTGTTCTATATGATGGGTAAATGGAAGGAAAGCATGTGGTCGTACTTTCAGTCAGACTTAAAAATGGCCTGACTATTTACCGGAAGCCATTTCCCAACATCTCCAGTGTGGAGCCAACCCTCTTCATCCAAGGCCTCTGCAGTCCTCTCTGGATCTTTTAAGTACCCCTTGAACACATTGTTGCCCTTGATACAGACCTGGAAGAAAAAAAAAAAAAAAAATGAAATTACAGTACAACATTCATTTTTTTTATTTTCTATTAACCCATCCATGCATTTAATCACCTTTACCTTTAAAAGACAAACAACCAAACAAACCAGTTCAAAGTAAACTATTGCCCACCCACCTGTTTTAATTCATGGAGAAAACAGATGCAGAACTATACGGTTAACTATAGGCTACAACTTAGTCTATTTACTTTTGAGACAAGTGATGATGTTTAAAAACAAAACAAAAACAAAAAACTCTTATTTACTCTTTAAGAACATGCGTGGTTAAATAACTGAACTTACCTCAGTACTTCAGATTAAACTGCTCTTGCAGCAGGTTTAAATATCCCAAAGCCTCACTGTCTGAATTCCAACAAACCTACCTCTCCTTCACCATTTGAAGCAAAGTAGTTCATATCTTCAACATCCACCAACTTCACAAAATTGCAAGGCAACGGCACCCCAACATGACCTATAGGACGAGGAACAAAAAACAAAACCAAATGTTTAAGATGAAAATAACATTTAAACACAAAATGTCAGTGAGAAGTGGGAAGTGATGATAAACTCAGCATGCTTCTGTGCCATGTACCTGCAGTGGCATCACATGGCATGGTGAACGTGCAGCTGGCTGTGCACTCCGTCTGACCATACCCCTCAAAGATCTAAGGGGACCAATAAAAGTGAACATTGTAGTCACAATCTTAAATCTGTAAGATGCCATTGTGGAACCTCCTGTTCTTGGACCTAATTCAACTTTTAATGTTGTTATTTTAAAAAGATGTGCATGTTTACAGGAAAACATGTACCAAAGCCCTTGAAAGTCTACCATCTTATGGTACATTTCAATATCAAGAGACTACCTGAGTCATAGAAATCTGAATACAAACTACACACACACAGGATTAAAGTGCTTATTACCTGGCAACCCAGAGCAGCTCTGAGAAATTTGAGAACAGAGGGAGATATGGGTGCTGCGCCAGTCACCATGACCCTCACACGCCCCCCTAGAGACTCCTAAAAGAAAGGTTGAGCACATATACCTTTAGTGAATGCATTGCAGCTTTTGAATATTTAAGGGGAAGGTTACATTAACTAGAAGATGATCAGGGGGTCCTCCCCGTGAATGCAAAATCCCAAAATATCACCATTTCCTCATGAACCATGCACCCTTTTTGCACAGTCAATTACCCACTGACAATTCAACATGCAGTCAGTGACTTGACCTTGCTAGTACTGGGTTGGATCCCCTTCTGCTTAATTCTTTATGCCATACAGTCTAGTCAAGATTATGGTCAATATTGGCATAACTGTCACAGGCTCGCTGCAGATTAGTCGCACATCCATGATATCCTCTTCGACATCCCAAAGGTGTATGGATTGGGATATTTTTGACATCTGTGAATCCACCGTCATGTTCAGTTTGAGATGATTTGTGCTTTATGACATTGTGTGTTATTCTGCTGGAAAATGTGTACAATGGGGTGGCTGTAGCTCAGGTGGCAGAGCAGGTCAGCCACTAATCTGTGGGCAGGGCAGCTGTGGCTACAAGGTAGCTTGCCATCACCAGTGTGTGAATGACTGAATGTACTGTAAAGCGCTTTGGGGTCATTTACATCCCAAAGATGGCAGTGTGGGGGGGGGGGGAGGGGGAAAAAAAAGGATCCCAGCATTTCTGCAGTTTCTGAAATACTAAGAGCAGTCTTGTCTGACACTAAGAATTATGTCACGTTCATAGATTTTTTTAAAAAACGCCTTCCTTCCCCTTAAAGATCATCAGTTTGAACTTTGAACATAAATGCACGGCTGCTGCCATGTGACTGGCTCATCAGATGTTTGACTTAAATTAAGTACAGCTGTACTTAAGTGGCCATGAGTGCACACAAGTAATTTACTCTGCTGCTTGTGTTTTTATTAGGTGTGTGTCCCTTGAGAACTACAGCTATTCAAACAGAAGCAGTACCTGGACTTTGTTGAAGATGAGCTTGTCCCATACGCTGTTCTTCCTGATGATGCCATCCTTCACCTCGGCATATTTCCTCTCCACTGCAAAGTTCAATAACCATTTCTTGAAAGGTGTAGTGGCTCCGCTCTGAACCTAAGAGTCAAAAAGAAAATTTGTGCACTTTATATCAATGAAACTGGAGTTGTGTTGTGTTAACTCTTTGTAGTATATTTAAAAGGAATGTGAGCCGTTCAGCTTACACACACATACACCCACCTTGTCATAGATACGGTTGAGAAGTCGAGGCACAACTGGAAAGAGGGTGGGCTGCAGTGTCTTCATGTCATCTGGCAGCAGTCTGATGTCACCCTGGAAGAATCCCACCTTAGCTCCAGCACCAAACATCACCGTCTGCAAAATACAAAAAAGTTAGCACACCTAAAGAGAACTTTGAATGATGATCAAGTCTGGACTTTACCTGCACGATTCTCTCAAACATGTGTGCCAATGGCAGGAATGAAATGGCGACATCCTGGGTGTTTGGAATCATCGATGCCTGCATTTACACACAAGCTCTGTTAGCACTAATTTTCGCTCATTACACGAGTTTTTCACCCCAACATTTAGAATGGGGAAAGAAAAAAATATATATAAATCAAAAACCACTCCACTTTTCATGTACCTCAATGGTTTTGAGTACACCTGCAGCATCGGCGACCACGTTCTCATGGGTCAGCATTGCTCCCTTGGGATTTCCTGACAAATGAGTACAATGATTTACCCATAAAAGCCTAAATATCAAACGTAGTGCCATCCACTTCTCCCAAAATGTTTTCACACCGTTTCCTTCACAACTGCTTTGAATAATAGGCCAGGAAGAACATGTTTTCCTTACATGCTTCCATCATGATACCAAGACACATTTCCTAAAGACAGTTTGGCAAAACATTTCTAGGGATTTGATTCATTTTAATGGGTAATTCATTAGGTGCAGGTCCCCCCGAAAAACAAAACACCCCCCCCCAGCAAATATAATTATGTGTCAAATATACAGGCTGGCTGCAGGCTAAGGAGATATGTACATTTAGAAAACATTTGATGTTGCAAATTGTTGATTAGTCAGGATAATAAATGCCTCATTTCTTCCTGGTAGAGACATAATATTCATAAAAAGGGGTTAAAAAGGTTCCATCAAAGCTGTCAACGCATTTTGCTTCAAACCACAAGTGTTAACTTCGTGTTTGTACTCATGGGAAGTCCAGTGAGTCACCAAATTTGGTGCAAAATTATTTTATAGCAATCCTTCCAAAGTTTGCCATCCTTTCAATATTATGGTTAATTATTGCCTTCATCATTGCCACTTTGTCTTGTTATATTAAATTTGGATTTAACCTTCATCAAGTTTAAGTTTCCTAAATGATTTAATTCCTGCAGGAAATGACTTTGATATTCTTAAGTAAAACCATTACCTGTTGTGCCGCTGGTGAAACAAACAATGCTGAGGTCCTCTGGCTTTGGTGGCTGAACATGAAATCAGTTCATCAGAACAGTGTGCAACGTTTTTAAGACTCAAATGAATTTCATTACATGGCTGTATCAGAAACTTACGATTGGCTTTTGAGGATTGGTTTTCCCCAGTGCCTGGAGAATAAAAACAAAGCATGTTTTCAATAATGCTGAATGTCTTCTAGCAGTTTCAGTACAGATCTTAAATGTTCGTTCCCAAGCGAGGAGAAAACAAAAGCAATGACTCATCTGTAACCACTATTTGTGCTCAGCGTGCATTACCTCCATTTCCTCCAAGGATGCAATGTTCACACCACACTTTGTTCCTCGCTCGACCAACTCGGAGTTGAAAGAGTCCATAATGATGATGGTTTTGAGGACTGGAGTCTGGCCCTTCTCCCGATTCTGCAGGAGTGTTTCTGCTTTCTTTTGATTGTCACAAAGCACTGTGGAAAGCTCAGCTGAAACAGAGGACAACATCAGCTGGACTCGCATTAAATTAGAAGGCTATTGTTCAAATTGAAACCAGTACAATTTGAGACAATCAAATGCCTCAATCTAATGTCACTTAATAAATTTTCCAGAGCTAAATCAGAAAATCAAAAGCAAAATATGTTTGAAGGAGCACATTGGAAAAGAAAAGATTAATGGAAAGCCACAGATCCCTGTAGGGATCAGGGAGATACCGGACTTCCACCCAGCTCTAATTAGCAGAATTGGATTCAAAGAGAAACTCAATTACCTCGGTCGATAATAAACACAAGAGCCTCAGGACCCAGCGTGTCGTACAGGGGAACAACTACCATTGAATAGGTGTAACACGCCATTTCACCAATAATCCACTGCAAGTGACCAATGAAACAGTAAGACATTTGCAGCATGTTGATCACATTGAAAAGACAAAAAATAAAAAATAAAATAAAAAAAATCTAAACTTCACTGACCTCAGGTCTGTTCTGAGCAAAGATACCAACAAAAGTGTTGGAGTTTGGCTTCAAACCCCTATGAATAAGCCCAGATCCCAGGTGCTCTGCTCTGTCAGACACCTTTTGGAGAGGGGGGGAGGAAAAGGGGGAGGGGGGTGAGTATGAACTGAAATTCACAACCGGTGTTAATGTTTTCCCCCCAGATGTTGATAGATGCTGATCCTTTTACCTGTCGGTACTTCAGCCACTGGTATGGTCTTCCTGGTTTTCTGTAGCCCAAACATGGTCCATTAACTGGAACAACAAGAGATTTAACGTGAGCTTCACAACACTGTCAAGGTGCTTAAAGGAATGCAATCAATATAAGAGTTAACTAGTTTATGCATATACTCAAGAAGTTTTCCATTTTCACTTGTTTGCTTTAGGACCATTTCTCAGCTGGGAGAAGCAGCATCTAGTTTCTGAGTTTTCCTTTAGAAGCATTTTTCCTGCATGGAAAAACTGTCTTGTTAAACAGAGCGTAAATGCTTTATGCCATGTTCAGCACAAGAGTTATCCCACTTATGAGCCTGACTTGTAATTTGGTTTATTGCGATTTCCTCTTTAGCAAAGCCTCGCTCTACGTCACTCTTCCGCAATTAAGACGCCTGTCAGCGTTGTTGAGAAGAGGGCGTGGCCAAAAGCATTGGGCTGCCGACACAGTAGTCAGCCCCTTTTATTCCAGTGAACTTCACATGAACGCTTAAATTTACATGCACCTTTTTTGGTACCAATTTTTGACTTTTTAAAATTATTATTTTTTTAATTTATCTATACATCTATATATAGTTGTACACATTATTGTAAACAGTTATGCCTATTAATGTTTATAAAGGGTATCGGTGTTTGAAATTAACATGTTTGGATTTATACAGTTGAAGTATGAACAGCAAAGCCTATACAACTGTTTGTTGCTTTTATTCCTTACAAATGGTACATTTTCACCATCCACACACATCACACATACTCTGCATATTCATTGCTACCAGAAGAGTGTTTAGCTTAAACCTGCAGCATACATATGGAAGTTAAGTCAGATTGAGGTTTGATCATGTTATTTATTTATTTATTTAAAAGAACTTTGAGTTCTTTTTGGATTTTGACTAAGACCACACCCACAAAAGGGTCACACCCAAGTGGAATTACTGTTCCTATCTGAAGAACTTGTACAGAGGAGTTAAATTCAGAATAAATTAACCACCAAGTATAAGGGACAGGTAGATGCCAACTTTAAGACTGGAGAACTTTCTTAGGTCTTCGGTTAATTAAATCATTTTGTATGTTATCAGGTTTTAATCCATATCCAAAATAAGATAACCAGAACCGTGGATAACATGAACTGATAACATTGTAACCTTTGCCATTTCTACCACCCAGCTTTATCAAGGCAGACTGAAAACATGCTCATTAAACCTCAAATGAAAGCCAGGCAACATTGGGATTTGTTTTGTAAAAGATGCATGTAACAAATTCAGTGATATTACCTGAAACCTTCAGACCCCTCTGAAAAACCTCATAGAGTGTCTTTGCATCTTTGCAGTAATATGACATCAGGTTGTTGTTATCCTCCAACAAAGCAGACTTTCTTGCACCATCCTAAGGATTTCAAACAGACACTGTGACATTCTGTAGCAGATTATGCACCAATTTAACAGTCGTATTTGACAATATCTGACAGTTTTCTGACTTTTACCTTGATACCCATAGTTTGGCAGTTGAGGTCAGTGGGGGACCGGATGGGACTTGGTCGAGTGTTCAGGTAAAATAGGGTGGCAGCGGCCAAAGAGAACAAGGAGACAATTATAGGGGTTGGGAGTGGGGAGAACAGGAAGTGGAAGATGAAGTCCATGGTGGAGAGTCTGCAGGGATACAGAACAATGTTGTGGATTTATAAAGATTTAGACCTCCAGGTCTTTACTATTCGATCAAATGCAAGTCAAGTTTCTTTAAAAGCTAAGCTAAACTAAACATCATTGTGATGCATCTGGGCTCCTTCACACTGCTCTCGATATTGTCCCCATAAATCAAGTTCAAAGTCAACATGAATTGTGCAAGTTATTCTAGTCACTCAAGTTAGAGCCCAACCCATAAAAAGGTCAAGAGAGAATTACTGTCTTTACACTGTACGGGCTGTAAGTGCTGCAGAATATTTACAAACACCTAACATGAGAAGAACATAAATCCATGCTTTAATGGCCATTTTACTTTAAGCATAGGAAGGTTTCTTGACCGTCGTGACAAACTGCTGAACTGCACTTAGGTAAAGATGTTAATTAAGACAACTGAACAGTCAAGCAGGTGGATTTAAACATATTTTACCTTTTGTGCAACAAATCTATTGACACATTTATAATGAGATTTTTAAGAACAGGTCCTAAAATTAATGATAGTTTAGAAATTAACCAGCACAATTAGAAATAGCGACAGGTTCTCCTACCTGCTGCTGGTCCTTAGAGGTGCGTGGCATGTGCTCACAGCAGATCTTCTTCGTCTGCTCTGAAGGGCAACACAGAGAATAAGAACCCATAAAAATGAATGAGCATGACACTTCAAAACCTTTGAACCTTGACCACCATCACCTCTGCTGATAAAAAAAAAAAAAAGATCACAGAGATCAAAACCTGTCTTGTATTAAAGTGTACATTGTGCAATTTATTAAACTACCTTTCAACCACAAAATTTCTTTGATTTCTGTCCAAATAGATAAAACTTATGCGTGTACACTGGGAAGTCCGAGAGGTTGCACTTGATGAAAGGGCACTATTCTTATCTCCTGTTTATCAAGCTCAATTTTGATTCTTTCATGTGTTTAAATCCCATAAGTTAACCTTGAATATTGTCACACAGCACTTTTTCCCCTCAAAAGACAGTACAAGGTGTATTGCATAGTGTTGAAATCAGGAAAGATTAGATAAAAGGAAACACCACCTCACATTTGCTCATCTTATCATCAGGTTACAGCCAGTAATGGTGAAATGAAACATCAAACAGCATGAAGGATACCAATTAATTCACTGAAACTTTTATCTGTGTGTACAGAACACATGTCTGACAAACAATCGCCACACCTAGCTTTGCCAATTCACTTAAAACAAGGAACACAGTGCTGATCTTCTAACAGGTTTTCTTGTGCGAATGAGTTAATTTTGTCAGGCAGTGAGATGAAGGGAATAGGTTCATTAAAAGTTACCTGGTGGGATTAGCGGCAGTAGTTGGGGACCAGGCTGAGCTGGCTCATCCCCTGGAGAAAAAACAGCTGAAGCAAGCAACACCACTAATGTACAGCCTGCCCACCTGCAGTCATTAGCACCTTAAACTGCACACAGGTGTGAGAACTCCTCTGCACAGAGCAAGGCTCGACCTGCCTTATCTGGCTCTTGCAGCCCTGCATAAGCAGACAACACACCTGGGAGAGTTACAACAGTTTTCACTTTTCCTTTTCCCCCTAAAAAATCTTTATGAATTTAGCCCACATTCTTTAAATAAACCTGTCCTCTTTTCCTCTCCCTCTTTGCTATGTGTTTGTTTGAAGTGGAAGCATGACACTGTTAAAGGTAAAACAGATCGGGTTGAACTTTGACACTGGATTTATGATTGCAAGCAGAGACTACATGTGCACATAAATGTCACACCAGTTGGATTTATTGGTCTATTGCAGTTGAAACCTAATCAAGATCTTATTTTGTTAATCAATAAAATCAAAAGTGAATCTTTGGATAATTATGAATGTTTTCTGGATAGAAATATGAGCTACACAGAAGAAAAGTAAAGTAAAGAGCACAAATTCTACTATTTGATTTGTGTATCAGCTAAAAGTTATTTTGAACAGAGGATCAAACCACAAAAACAATAATAAACTTTCCCTCTCTATACCACCTCCCTCCTCCTACATTTTCCCCCTCCCTAACCAAATGTCCAGCATCACCAGTGAAGTTGCGTATTTAAGCTCCGTAACACGAAGCCACTAGCAGGATGAGAGTGATGCTGATGGGGGTATATTGCCGTGGCACGAGTCCCATGCTGGTGCTTCACTTCACACTTCTGTTAACTGCTGCTGCTAGCATCAGCAATGGCACCAATGGATCTCAGCCTCACAAGCTGCTCATTGCCTTCCAGGCTCCCTGGAACATAACCTTCCCTTTCAGCGCCCTGCGGCTGGGCTCGGCCATGCAGATAGCTGTGGAGAAGGTGAACGCCAACCCCGCCTTACTGGGAAACATTAATCTGGATTTTGTGTTCAAGGACACTGAGTGTAGTCCCAAAGAGTCTCTAGGAGCATTTATTCACCAGGTGTGGAAAGAAAAGGTGTCTGCGCTCTTCGGTCCAGCATGTCCTGAAGAAGCTGAGGTATAATTCATGTGAAATGAATGTTTTTGTTTATGTGAAATACATATTCTGCATAAGTTGCATACTTCCTGCATAAGCAGAAAGTATGGTTCTTTTTGATGTATTGTAAATCATCCTAAAAGTTTATAAAATTATGTAAATAAAGAGCATTTGATGGATTTTAAATGACTTTACCTGTATTTACTCTAACTTTTTGTTATTGTATGCTAGACTCATTCATTGCAGGAGCATCAAACATATGGCTTGTGGGCCAAATTGGCTCCTCAAGTGGTCCAGAATCGGCTATGGGAAGTCTCTGCAAAGACTGAAAATGACAATAGAGGAGAGGATACGATTCTGATTTATTTAGATTTATTTTGCAGCTTGAAGTTTGGATCAAACCATCAAAACAATTTGTTAAATTGATTGAAGTCCAAGGTCTAATTATAGTCCGTTTTAAAGCCTTCTTAATACAACAATAACCTGCCATATCACACAATAGTAAACTAATCAGGACAAATTTACATTACTGACAAGATATTGACTGAACATGGAAAACTGGAGAAATATTGCTTATATTATATTTCCTAAAACAAATCAGGCAATTCATCAGTTTAGTATAAGGATGGGTCATGAAATTTGACCATTTTTAGAAATTCATTGTGCATCCATACACCCAAAGAAGGTGGTTGATTTTACAGGTTATTAAGTTGTTGTTCCCCTCATCGGGGATGAGTTTATGTTATAAATCTCTCGTTGTTTCTAAAAAAAAGACATTTTAGTTAAATAAAAACAGTCTGTTGTTGTAAGGCTTTGATGTTTTCCTTTTAAAGTTAATATTAATTCAAAACTCGCTTTCCCATTTTCTGATAAACCAACCCTTTTTGTGTTTTAAAAGAGTGTAAAAAAACATAATCTTACCCTTTAAATTTTACTTCCTAAAACTGCTTTCCAGGTGACTGGTCTCATTGCGTCAAAATGGAACATCCCAATGTTTGGCTTTGTGGGACAATCATCCAAAATGGACGACAGTGACATCTACGATTCCTACATCACTGTAATGCCCCCTCTTAAAAGAAGCGCCGAGGTCCTGGTGAAGACCTTGGAGTTCTTCGGGTGGAGTCATGTAGCTTTGATCGGCGGGGGATTGGACTCGAATACTTGGGACAAGGTTGACGCTTTGTGGAAAACGATTGAGGATCCTCTGCGAGCCAAATTCAAGCTCACTGCAGGGGTTAAATTTGACACCAGCGATCCCCAGTTAGTTCAACAGAATGTTAGGTACATTTCCAAGGTTGCTAGAGGTAAGAGAAATGTCTATGAGCACTTTGTAGCAAACTATGAAACCACTTTTTTGTTTGTCATCTGTTCCTGTTTTAATTTTTCCCTTTTTTTAGTCTCTGCAATAGTTTGTCCTCTGTCTGCTTTTTGTTTGGCTGTTCTTTTCTGTTGTCTTGTTCTCTTCATCCCGTAATCTGAGATTGGTTTTGCTCGAGGTCTATTTCGCTTAAACGCTTAAAAGGGAGTTCTTCCTCCCCACTGTCGCCTTGAGGACCTCTGTGATTCTACCTCTATTATTGAAGGGGTTTTACCTTACAATAGAAGCACCTTGTTTTTATGAACTTCTTACATGTTGTATAAATAAATTTTAATTTCTTCATCCACCCTTCTTCAGTTATTGTGGTGCTATCGAACAAAGAGGATACTATGGCTCTGTTGTTGGAGGCTGAGAGTCAGGGTCTGATGAATGGCGACTACATTTTCTTACTGGTACAACATTTTGAGGTGAGTGGCACTGTGGTGAGTCAAACTTTCACAACACAGTAAGGCAAATATTCAGCTGTGTAAATCACCAACAAACGGGGACACCAAGACAACAAAGCCTGAAAAGACACAGGAGAGGTAAGCTTCAATTAAATTCGTTATATCCTGAGACTATTT
Source organism: Neolamprologus brichardi (assembly GCF_056152115.1). NCBI lineage: Eukaryota > Metazoa > Chordata > Actinopteri > Cichliformes > Cichlidae > Neolamprologus > Neolamprologus brichardi. The sequence goes on along the minus strand of NC_142111.1, from coordinate 21,620,003 downwards.
CTTATCAAACAAAATTCAACAACATTAATTACGTACGTATTAGTCCCAGAAAGTCCAATATTTTACTTTTCGAATGACTCTTGAGTTGGATATGTTGTCTTTTAGAATCATGCTCATCAGGAAACTAAATAAAACTTTAAGGCACACATTATCTAAAATTAAAGGCTCAAATACAGTTTTAGTGCCTACATGCTGGATATAACTTAATTCATGGATTTGAATATTTGCTCCTTTGTGTCAATAATCTGCATGTAAAGCATGTAGTGTTTCATGAGCTGTGCTATAAAAGCAAACTTTGTTACTGCTGTGTTATATCTGCAGAGTGGTACAGGGTTAGTGAGCTTATACATGATTTTATGTATGATTAGGAATATGACTATTTGTTTTTAAATAAAATAGCATCATAGCATCCGTCTTCCAGACTGAGTTAAATCTTTATGAGCCATCAAAATTGATCAAAGCTGTTTGTGGTAAATAGTAAATGGACTGATTTTTATATAGTGCTTTTCTACTCTCCTGGAGTACTCAAAGTGCTTATGCATCTACTGACTCATGTATTATTCATGTTAAACTTTTTTTTTCCCCGGAGCAGGATAACTTGTGGAAAAATGCCCTGAACAGCAGGATAGACGAGGTTGCCGTAAGAGCTTTTGACATGGTGTTCATTATTGCTCAGAAATCCTACGAAGGCTACGAGTATTATGATTTCTTTGAACAAGTTTTTGAAAGACTAAGTGGACATCCATTTCGGAGTAACTTAACATCTGAAAAACAGGCAAGTAGGCACAGGGAACAGAAAGCATGAATTTCAATCATGGAAAATACTGAACTTATTTATTTTACTGATTTAATGTATTTCAGGTTAGCCCATACTCTGCCTATCTGCATGACGCTGTGCTTTTGTACGCGATGGCACTGAAGGAAGTCCTGAAAGGTGGCAAAGACCCTCATGATGGTCGGGAGTTATTACAGATCCTGAAAAAAAGAAACAACTTTCAATTTTATGGTAGCTACACAATTCAATACCTGTATTTTAATTTTGACTCAGTGTAAAGTGCAAATATTGTTTTTTTTTACTTGGTTCTTGAACTTGGTTCTTCTATATTCTTTAGTGAAGGAAATAATCAGTTTAGTGCTAACAGTTTGTTTTGTTGATATAAATTTGGATAATGCTGATGTCAGCTGACCATCAGCTCTTAAAGCATGAGTAACTTTTATGTTATCATTTTTTTAACCATGCCAACTACCTCAACACGCCACATTCACTCTCTGTAACGCCGTCACGGCACAGCTGCATTAGGTAAACATGTAAACTGAACCAGTTCAGCCCATGAATGGGAAATCTAATAAACTGTCCCAGGTGCCAAGCCTGTCCAAACCGTTCATCAGTGTAGTCAAGACACCAAAACTTTGACAAGGAAGAGGAATGGCAGCAATAATAAAGAGGATATTTCTGGGCCTGTTACAGTAAATCAACATGTCTACAAAGCATAATCACAAAATAATAATCACAATAAAGTTTACTTTGACTTTAAAAACCTTTTAAAAAATCAATTAAATTTACCTTAATTGTATTTTTATCAGATATCTTGTGTTATAGAGTTTGGCATCCAAGTTCAAATTTTACATCTATTTTCAAATTTTACTCTACAAAAGTTAGACAATCTAGCTGTTGGTATTTTTTAACCTGCTGTAGTTAAAAGTAGTTTCATCTGTGGATGTAACACAATTTGATACTGAAATCAGATCCATGGGCAGAGGGTTGGTGATACTGTATGTTTTGGGTGAACTGACTTTTAATCGGTTGTAGTTACACCCACAAACACTTTGTTCTATGTTCTATGACACTTTGATTCACTAACAGATTGTCATTGCAGGAGCCTCTGGACTGGTCCATTTTGATGGAGAGGGAGAGCGAAATCTAGACTACTCAATTTATGACCTCCAGCACACAGGTGACGTCACCAAGTTTGTCCCAATCCTCCATTTTGACAGTCACACCAAAAATATCAGGTACCAAAGTATTTTGTATCACATCTGTATGACAACAATCTTCAGTCACATCTCAATGATAACACAAAAAACACAACAGAGACATGGTACTTATCAGAAAATGTTTTATTTCAGACAAACTTCAATGTTTGCGTCTGTGGTGTGGCCGAAAGGAAGACCTCCACTTGATGTGCCAATATGTGGCTTCAACAATGAAATCTGTGAATGGGTGACTAATGGTAAAACCTATTCCTTATGGATTTAGATTTCAGTTTTTGTTTTTCGTATGCCTATTGGGACTTCCACACCCATGTCTGGAAAGGCACAGGTAGAGAAAGCAGCAGAGCTGACACAAAATACAGAGTGGACTTACTAGGTTGCAAAGTGGCTTGCAGATGTGAAGCAGATGTGGACATTCAATTCAATTCAATTTTATTTATATAGCGCCAAATCACAACAACAGTTGCCTCGAGGCGCTTTATATTGCACAGTAGATTGTACAATAATAGATACAGAGAAAAACCCAACAATCATATGACCCCCTATGAGCAAGCGCTTTGGCGACAGTGGGAAGGATAAACTCCCTTTTAACAGGAAGAAACCTCCGGCAGAACCAGGCACAGCTTAAAAGCACAAATTGTTTAAGTCTGCCACAGTATCAATCAGTCTGCTAGATTGCAGCTCAGCTTGACTTCATGCCTTACCTACATTTTTTGTTTCAAAACACTAAGACTTTGTTTTGTGTGTATTCTTTTTGAAGAAACTTTGATGTCTAACTGTCATAATAACTTACTGCTCTCTCTGGACACAGACATTGCCCTGCTGGCTCTCCTTGCGACCTTCCCTGTTATTGGGGTACTGGCAGTTCTGAGCATTGGGGTGCTGGTGCTGCAGAAGTTACGACTCCAGACGAGGCTGGATGACTCCTACTGGTGGATGATCAACTACAACGACATCACCATCATCAGGGAACCTACAGTATGAGCATTCGACAGGTGTTGTGAAGTCGAACAATGATAAGTGTACAAGGTTTCACATGTGTTTTTTTTTTCCTTCAGGAAAATCAGGGTATGTCTCTAAGCAATTCAGGTACTCATACTGGGAGTGGTAGCTCTCAGGCCAGTTTATCCACCAACAGCACCAACAAAGCAGGCAAAGAACATATCTACACCACCATAGGTCTCTACCAGGTACTAGTTTTATTTTGAGTTTACAGTGAGCCTGTGTAACTTTTGGGACTATATTAAGGTTAAGGACAGAATACCTGATCCATTACATGTACACGTTAAACATAATGATAACATAGGGCATGTTTTAGACAAACACAGAATATATGTGTAATTCAAATTACATTCAATTCAATTCAAATTCAACATTCAATTCAAAATTGACTTGAATTAATGTGAATTGCAGTAACTCCAGTCAAAGTATGAGTATCATATAGGCTTTTATGAATTCAGTAAACAAGCTTATTGTCTGAATGGCTAGTTTTAAATATTATTTAATGTAAATGCAAAAGAAAATGTATCAACACGTATACAAATATGAATTATTGTTTATCTAAGAATTATAAAGAAAGCTTTTAATGCTTATTCACTTTTTCTTTTTTTTCGATAAAGAGGTGTTTTTTTCTTTACTTAGTACTTTACATACTCTTCTTTACTTAGTATTACATATTTTTTTATTTACATTTTTTATATAGGGAAATCAAGTGGCTATCAAGTACAATGAGAACCCTGTTAGCTGTAATTTCCAGAAGCCTTCGATCATTGCAGAGTTCAATATGGTAAAGTTCCTCATTTTTTTCAAGATAAAACATAATTTACTTTTTATTTACTCTGAAAACTCTAACAGCCAAAAATCCAGGTGGACTGTATCTAATTGAACTACAGCCTATTATTTTTTACTCCACTTTTTATTTATGTTGTACCTAACCTTCTTAAACTCTTCAAGACAGATGAAAGAGATGAAACATGAGAACTTGGTGCAAATTTTTGGCGCATGCATCGAACCACCAAACATTTGCTTGGTCTTCCAGTACTGCAAGAAAGGTAGTTTGAAGGTCAGTGAAGTCTGAAGGTTCTTTTTTCAAAATGGATTGCATTAACCATAAATAAACCTTTAACTTAAAAGTGAACCATGTCGGCATATTTCTGCAGGATGTTCTTAAAGCTTCAGACGTTGACTTAGATGGGATGTTCAAGCTGTCTTTTGCATATGACATTGTCAATGTAAGTCTATTTATTTATTGAGTAAATTTCTTATTCTAATAACAATTTAAAAAATGTAGGTCAGGTCCATAGCAGGAACTTTATTAACAATAAAGTGACTAAAAATTGTAAAAATAAATAAATAAAATAATTAAAACATATCTACAAAAAGAAACAGATGACTGAATGAATGAATTTATTAATTAATCTTTTTCATAAGTTCTGAATTAAATTAAAAAATCAATTGGAAATGTATTTTCACATTTTTAAAATAGACATCAAACTGTACGTATACCATTTTTTGGGTTTTTTTACTTTTATATGTTAAAATTCTGAATATGTATTTTGTAATCTGAAATGTTTTACTATTTAAATCTTAAAATAATTTAATTGTTGTACAGGGAATGGAGTTTATTCACAAAAGTAGCCTAAAATTTCACGGGAACCTGAAACCTAGCACATGTTTGGTGGATAGCCGACTACAAGTCAAACTCTCTGGCTTTGGATTGTGGGAGTTTAAATATGGAAACAAAGGCAAGATGAACTCACTGGAAAACCCAGATTATGAAGGTCAGTGAAATCAGAATTTGTTGTAATAATCACTGTTATCCTAAATAAACTCACATGATGGAGAAGTAACACACGAGAACATGTTGTAGAGATGTACTGGATTGCCCCTGAGCTTCTCAGACAGGTCGGTTTCCCGATCAATGGAACACCCAAAGGTGACATCTACAGCTTTGCCATCATAATGTGGGAACTAATGTACAACTCCAAAGCTGGTCCATATCAGGACATCAATCTGGACCCTAAAGGTTGGCATGATTTCTTAACTGTCTTAACCTACAATTTTTTTGTCAACTCCCAAAATCAGTTACTGTTTGTTAGCTACAGCTTTATTTACCTTCTGGCAATTTGGCACCATTAGAAGCATTTCTACTTCCATTTTCTTTTTGCGCGGTAATTATCAGTCTATCCCAGTTTTGTAATAACTTTAAAATGTGATGGTTTCAACCAAGTTCTTAAGTATCTTTGTGGATTACTGAGTATATGTGAAATAATGTAGCATTGGATTGAAGTACAAATTTTTATGGTAATTTTTCCAGTATTATATTTTAGTCTGAACCAAAGTTGAAAGATATAGCCCATTAAACTCTAATGCTAGATGTTCTTACAGAGATTATTATGCAGTTGAGTACACCTTTTCAAGGGGAACCCCTCCGACCAGTGCTGTCTGAACAGCTGGTTGAAGAGAACATCAATGCACTGCTAAAAGCCTGCTGGAGTGAAAACCCTGACTACCGACCGCCATTTGGTTCTATACAGAGGCGGCTGAAAGACATTAGTCCAGACAGGTAATATCATACCCCTAAATTTTTATTTTATAAAGTTTTCGTGTAAAAACATATTCCACATTTTTATTTAAGTGAGACACAAATTTACCATAATGCCCATAAATGTTAAAGTTCACAAGCTAAAACTTCCGTCTTACTCAAATCTAAGTAAGATTTAACCTAACTAAATCCTCATTGCAAAAGAGTTAATGATGAATTTCTATCTTGTAGCCATGCAAACATTCTAGATAATATGGTGGACAAGTTGGAAAAGTATGCAAATCACCTGGAGGACGTGGTGGAGGAGAGGACCAATCAGCTTACAGTGGAGAAAACTCGTGCAGACAAGCTCCTCGCCAGCATGTTGCCAGGGTACTTGATAAAAAAGGAACTATATAATTTTGTATTGCTATACTCAGTCAACCTTATCTTGTGTTGTTGTTTTTTGCAATGATTTTAGATATATTGCTGAACAGCTGATGTCAGGGAAGTCAGTGGAGCCACAAAGCTATGACTTGGTCACCATCTTCTTTTCTGACATTGTCGGCTTCACTTCCATGTGCTCAGTCAGCTCTGCGATGGAAGTGGTAACATTCCTCAACGACCTCTACAGTCTCTTTGATGACATCATCAAGATGTATGATGTCTACAAAGTAAGTGACAGTGAACATACTGTGATCATAAAAAGCAAAATATATATCATACGATAGATATTTTGATAAATATTGACTTTCTTACCAAGACATGAGAATAGCTTTACCATTCCCTTCCATATTTACTGACTCAGCATCCAGTTACATTATCTTATTAAGAAAAAAACAATTTAAAAATTTAGAAATTTAACCAGCAATGCAGAGAAATCATATCTGATTAAAAGCAAAATCTTAAAAGTTAAAACTTTAGAAAATGTATTTGCTATTACAAGAAAATAATAAAAAAAAATTTTACAATTGTTTAATGAAACTTTTAATTTCCTTGAAATTTCAGGGATCTTTTTTTCTGTTTGTGCTATGTTTTATTTTCTTCCAGCTTTATTTTATTTTAAAAGTGTCATTTACATCTCTACATAACAAGGTGGAAACAATTGGTGATGCATACATGGTGGCAAGTGGTCTACCTATCAGCAATGGAAACTTGCATGCTTTGGAGATATCCACAATGGCGCTACATTTCTTGAGAGGCATAAAGGTGTTCAGAATCCGTCACATGCCAAATGAGAGCCTTGCAATTCGCACCGGGATACACTCTGGTAAGATACAGTAGCAATGGAGACCATGGCATTACAGAATTTGAAGGTCTTGAAAAGTACCCCAACTGGTTGGTGAGTGATTGCTGGAGGTTGGTGGCTGTTGCTGGGTAAAATTAGTCACAAAGGGAATGCTGCACAAAGAAAAATCCTTCTGATTATTTTGGTCATTAGCAGATTGTCACGGTTACCCATAGTTTGCTTGGAAGATGCTGAATTGTTTGCAAAGACTAACCACAAAGAGGTAGTGCAACTTCAAAAAGTGCAAAGCAAAACTGGAAATTGACATTATTTGCCTTCAGTGTAAAAGTTGCATCTTTTAAAATGTGTTGGTTTCACCTATAAGACACAACTTTTACGCTGAAGGCAAAACTTCTCTTTTTGGCTTGTGTTGCACTTCTCAGTTATTTGCAAATATTTAAGTTGGTGTCTTCCATACTGACTACTGGCAACCATGGAAATCGTGACCAAAGCTATTGGACAGGGGCTTTTGGTCCAGGACTATATACTTTTTGGACCAATTTCACACTAGTCACTACCCTGCAATTTCCAGCAAACACTCGCCAATTGGTCCTGGAATACACATTTTTCCTTTGTCACCACTTGGCTAGCATATGGTGACTGACAAGCTCCTAGAGCTCTATTACTGAGACCTAAGTACAAGTGACAAGAAGTATGAACGACTTTGTAGTGGGAAAAATAGTTTGTGCATTGAACATTTGAGTAATTTAAACAAAATCCATTCTGACTTTTAAAAATTTTGTAGGTCCAGTGGTTGCTGGAGTGGTAGGGACCACCATGCCTCGATACTGCCTATTTGGTGACACAGTGAACACAGCTTCTCGCATGGAAAGCAACAGCTTACGTGAGTAAGCAGTTAAAATTTCAAAATTTAAACTCTGAATAACCCTAAAAAAATAAGATTTATGTAGTTGTGGTATGATTTGAAGTGACTATTGTCACTTTAGTTTTTTAATAGGGCAGAAATAACAGTGCATTTTTCAGATAAATCAAAACTATTCTGACTCTATTGATTTCTTGCTTCACTATAAGTTTGACAATTTTAGATTTCAGTCAGTTCGACTACTTTTTGAATGAATCATTGTGGCATTGTTTATAAATGATAGATGCACTCTCTGGGTCTGAAGGCCTGAAAGCAAAGTCAGTGTCCAAGTTCCACAAGACTGCATTCTTTCACATGACCAGTCAGGGCTGACCCCATTGGCAACAGAGAGACCAGTGGCTAGCATGCAGTGTCCTTGGTTTGTTAGATATATCCATCACTCATACGAGTTTATGTTGGGTACAGTGTATGAGAATGAAATGAAATTTTCTCTAGATGCTAATGGTGCCTTGAGGATGAATTCTAATTATGTTGACAATCCCTTAATTTTTCATATTTCATAATATTTCATCAGGTCAATATTTCATTTAGTCCAGTTCTTGGTTGGTTTATACCTACAAATATTTATGGCATTCTTCTTCTGTATTTTGTGCTAATCTGCAGGCTAACAGTCTACAGTAGTCGTATTTTGCCTTAAAAATTAGCTTGATGTGATGGTCTATATTAACATGTTTGCATGATTAAACATGCAGAGCTGTTGAACTCACATGCAAACCTAGGAGTTTGTCTTGGTAAATGTGCTTAAAATCTCTCTTTAGAAGTATATGTGTATGTCACATACAGCCTTGAAGATTCATGTATCTCAGTCCACGGCAGACATTCTTTTCCAGGCTGGATCATTTGAACTGGAAGAAAGAGGAGAAATTCAAATGAAGGTGAACAGTCTGTAATATTTTTTCCCTCGAAATGAAATAACAAAGATGTTAGGTTGAACAGAATGTCTTTCTCTTTGTGACAGGGTAAAGGGACTCAAAAGACGTACTGGCTGCTGAACAGAGTTGGATTTAATCCTGTCTTCACTGACCGTGGTTCTTCACCAGTAAAAACAGAGGTATAGTCACAAATATTTATTTATATGTATATATGTTGTATTGTATAATGACTTGTATTTTTATTGTTTTACTGTATTTTCTCCCATTGAAGAAACCAGGAGTGACCAGAGCCCCAAAAAACCTGACTGTACCTCCTATAACTGAACCCACGATGCCTCCAATACACATCTAAAGAGAAAAGGCGCATATTAATTAGCAGGGAATACTGCAGAAATTTATTTTAAGATATCAGTTTTTAACAGCTTTTATGAACAGAGACTGCAGTTTGGATTGCAATTAATTGCAGTTCTAATTCTTTATTCTTTGTGATTTAAGTATTTAGTGGATCCACTTTTGCACACAAGGCTGTAAATTATTTCACAATGCTTAGCGTTCCATTCAAACTGTTTGTTGTGGCACATGTAGCTCTGACGTGCCTAAAGTTATCTCATAAGAAAATATTTCGTAAGCTAATCAAGCATTTCTAATTTGTTCTTACAGCTGCAGAGCTGGTTGTTGTATCAACATCTGTCATTCAGCTGTGCACAGTTTGGCCACTGAGACCTGGAGAGAATAAATAAATCAGTAATTGAGTATTTTTCTATTATTGTCATATGACTATTTCACAAATAACTAAACTCAATCACTGTGGAGTTTGGTTAGATCATGTAAATCAGAAGTTTGATAATGCTTATTATAATAATAATCAAATACCTGTGATTGAGCTGTGATTGATCACTGAGAAAAACACCTCTTCCCATTATAAAACACTCCATAAAAACATGACAAGCAAACAACGAGATTTAAAATCTGTTTTCATTTTTCCTCTGAATAAATAAATCCCATATCAGAGTTTTTATTTTCAGTGTAACATGAAATGAAGAAGACATTTTATAGTTGCTCTAGATTGTGTCATGGGAATAGAAAAAATGTAATATTATGTTTAGTCATGTGCTCTGTTTGTTGTAGTGCTGTCAGACCGAAAATCTGGTTTTAATTTAAGGACTGAATGAAATTGTTTTTTGTTTTTTATGGTTTGGAACAAATGAAAAAAAAATCCTTTTTTTTCAAAATGTAATGAATCTTTATTGGAGGAAGGAGTGAAATATCACACAAGGTTCAAAGCATCAATAAACATGCGAAATAAAAATCATATTGTGAGATAATGATCGCGTGGGGAGGAATGTATTCATACGCTCCCTGAGTCCTGGGTGGCACTCCCCTCTGTGTTTGTGTGTTAATGGAAACTGATGATTTTGTTTTATAAAATTCTTGATCCATTGATGAAATCATAACATGTGTTTATCAGGACCACAAGCAGGATGAGCACTGAGACGCCTGTTAAAGGAGGGAGAAAAAAATTAACAGATCAAACCTCAGTGAATGAGAACCAAGTCTGAACACAATTAGCTGAGCTTAAGCCTTGAGAGGATGAGTTCATGTTAAACTTGAGTGGTTTTGCAGCTCGTGTACAAAGCAATACACAGATTTAAACATTTCAATTAAACTCTATTTACTCTATTTACTCTATTTATTTAAAGCATAAATGTTTCGATTATGATTTCAATCAAAATGATCATCGCATTGTTTCTTACCTGTTATGTGTCCATTATTAGAAGACTGATTACCTGTTAAAATAAAGACAGCACTGTTCATACTATACAATCGACTGCATGAGTTACTCTTTATTGATCTCAGTCATAAATATGCCACGGTTTACTCTACCTTTAATGTGAAATTCAGCAGTAAGGATCCCCCCATTTGGGTCTACGTCTGATGACAAACTCCTCACAGAGCAGGGGCTCTTCAGGAAAAAGCAACCATAGTCTCCTGTTTAGTTTGTTTGTTTGTTTTACACTGTACTCAACTGGATGTTAAAGGCCAGTATAAAAACTTGAAAAACAACCAGTCAGAATATGAAATTAGCTTTTTGTTAATAGAAGAAAATCACTAATTTGTAAATGTTATTGCAGAAAAATTACCTAACTTTATAAAGACACAGAATTCAATGTTATAGTGATCTGTTATTCAGTTTATAATTGCATGGTGTCAAAGGCCAAAACATGGACTAGCCAGTAAAGGCAACTTAGCAGCTATGTGGAAGCTAGACTTAAAATGTATTGGTTAATGCTGCTAGCCTTGCAGTCTGCATCAGTCCATTGATAGTGAGTTTAATGAGTTTAATCTAAAATGGTTTGGTCAGTCCAGATTAACCTGCAGGATTGTAAATGCATCTATTAAGTGATCTGCTGCCAGGGAAGAAATCAGGTAAGCCTGGAAGAAAATCAGCTCTCAGAGATGATGAGCTAAAGAAGATCAACTAAGAGACCTAAACTCTGAGAAAACTGTAATAGTTCCAGTTAGATGTTTCAGGTTTTGTATCTGGTGCGTGTCAAACTTTGGAAATTAACAACAGAGCCACAGTTAATATTATTAGTAACATCTGTGCTTTTTCTACTATGACATTTAAAAAGAGCAGTTGCAAAACAGCAACATGTAGATGGGAACGACTTCAGTGCTATAACGTTTTTGGTATCATTAAATAACAAAACACTCACTGGCTGACAGGTGATCATTTCTCCATCACAGACCTGGACCTCACAGTGAAGCCAAACAGTGGACACCTTCTCCTGCCGCTGGAAGCGGAAAGAGTTGAACTTGAACATGGAGCGGCTGTCTTTGGCGTTCTCAAAAATAGTCACAGTGTTGTCGGAGGAGCAGCTGTTGGAAAACAGCAATTAAACATCCTATAAAACATAAAGAAGTGGGAACAAAATGTTCCTTACGTTGAAATAGCCTTTTGTGTTTTAGTACCTGTTAATGATGAGGCTCCACCTTTTCCTGTCTGTGGAGTAAGGTGAAGGAGTGGCCCAGCAGTTGTTTATCACAACTTTGAATCTTTGAGATGTAAAGGACAAATGCGCTTTAGAAGTCTGGGAGAATCTTACCTTTAAAACTACAAAAATAAACATGCAAACATCTAAAGTCTACCTGTTACTTAGACCTTTTGCCTCGATGCCAATGAATACTTCAGAGCCGATCTCAGAGGTATCAATCACATAGGGAGCGTCCTTGGCATACAGGAACTTTGAATTCTATGAAATATGGGACATTTTGTGTTTTTCAAGATGTCTGCAGTTCTCGTTTGCATTCAGTGATCGTGGTGTGTACACGATAATACCTTCATTTATTAAAGACAGTATTTATAACAAAAACACACTGATAAAAAGCATTTATTACGTTAAACATGTCGATTCCACCGGGCGAATCTTTGAGCAGCTACTCACCGTGAACACATTCATAGACAACTGTGATCTAAAAGTGCCTATACTCCCATTGTTGACATAAACTGTAGCCACTCTGGAAAAAGCAGAGGGTTTAGTAAAAACGCTGCAAGTCATTGGGTCAGAAGGCACATATCATCCAGACAGCAGCTGTGGTCATCTCGTATCCTGAACTGGTGCTTACCTTTGGCTAAAGACCGCATTATTAACCAGATAGGCTGCTCGGTACGTGCAGCTGAAGGTGTAGTTCACAGGCTGGTTTCTGACTGTCAGTGAAGTATCGTTGGACACAATGGAGTTGTAGAAGATGTATTTGGGGTCTTTGCCGGAAATGTACTGTGGCATGAAAAGTATAAAATAATGGTATTAATACTTTTAAATAAACTGAGAGAAACATCTCTGTATTTAAATAGTACTAAACTCAAGGGACAGTAAGACCAAATTACAAAAAATAATGCAGTAGTTTTTATACCTACATAGATCATTTTAATTTTATATGCCAAGACCTTGGGATAACCTCAGCATGATTGCATTTTAGTGACCCTGTATTTTGTTGATTGTCTGTTATTCTCAATGCAATGCACTGCACTGCAATGCCTTCATTACATTTCCAGTCCCTGTCCTATGTCTGCAAAATAAAAAGTCAGTATTTCACCTTTCAATTCAGTTTTATTTATATGGTGCCAAATCACAACAACAGCTGCCTCAAGGTGCTTTGTATTGTAAGGTAAAGAGGCAACAATAATCTTAGGTATTGTCTCAAGAAAAACTGACAAAATTAATATCTAAGCATGGCGGCAAAGTACTGGTATTTATGGCCTACTTGGCTTCTCACCTCAGACTGAGTCCCACAGTATGAGTGATTTTTGGGTGTGAGATCTGGGATGGTGAAGCGGTAGTAACCTGGGCTGTGCATTCCATTGTAACAGACTCCACCGAGAGACAAGTGTTCAATCTCCCAGCCGTAAGGACACTCTGGGACGTTGGCAATTATGGCATTAGGGAAACATGACACCATAACGTAATCTGAAGTAAAAATGAAAATAAAAAAGGGAATATTATACACTGTACCTTACAGTTTATTTAATCATACTGTGACAGTAGTGGTTATCAATTCCTTCTTTGTTTTTCCTCTTGAGTTTTATTCACATTTAGCGATGATTTTCATATATGTATGAAAATAACTCATATAAGTCATAGTTTTAGGATGCATGGGGATTTTTGCATTAAAAAGCAATGACCAAAAAATCGACATATAAATGCTATACAGGTCATGAGGCACAAGCATGTTAAATACATACTCATCTTTGTGTCAAAGTGTTTTTACCTGCTTTTTGGGGAATGCATGCCCATGCAACAGGCAGCAGCATTAACAGTGCACTGACAAAAGCCATAGTGTGGTGCTGCAGAGAAATTCAAGAATTATCAATAACAGGATAATGTGTAAAATAAGTCTGAGAAAATATAACACATATGACACTTACCTGACAGAAGTAATGTCTTCAACCACCTTGAGGTCAGAGGTTCCTCATGGCTCTTTAGCAGTTTACCTGGAGTGGTGACTCAAGAGCTAACAACTCTTGATAACTTAGGGAGGGATTTTATACTATCACAGGTAAGGCTAATCGACTTTCACCCATTCTCCTATCTCCACTTTTTCCCTTGGCAGGATGGGTTTAAGAGCTCTATTGTCAGCTTCTCACAAAAGCTCTCTGTACTGCTCAGACATTGACTTTCAAATGACCAAAGTCTCTCAAAGGATTAGCTCTCAGGGTCGTAGAGTGTGTTCAAGACAGCTAACAGAGAATTCTTAAATTTATACAATTAAAACTATTATTTTTTTTGACTAGTACAAAATTTAAAGCGAGTCTCTCTATGTGTGATCTCTTTATGTGCGATCAGTGTTGCTATTGTTGCAAAACTAATATTAATATCATGCACATAGATCCGTGTTAGCAATAGAGCTAATGTTAGCCAAAACGATGCAAGTTTTATCAAATTAAGCCCATCTGACCAAAACAACATGATTTACATAACCAGTAGAGTCGTCATTGAGTTATTTGATTTTTGGGTTGACCTTCATGTGGTTTTGAGGGCTAAAACTATACACTGCTTGAAGACCACTGGTTGTAGACACTACTTTTTGGAGTTTATTGAGGTTTTCTTTAGCCAAAAGTTATCACTTGTAGGGGGGAGGGTAAATCTTAGCTAAGCTAGACTAGCAAGCTGCATTCTTAAAATGTTAGGACTCAAGAAACACATATCTACTAATTAGCACTAAGTAACTTATAAAATGCTCAAATTTCACTTGCTTGGTTGGTTGTTCTTTGCAGGAAGCGTTATCTTTGTCGCATAATTTGTTTTTAAATAAAGTTGTCCGAAAACACCTGGAGAATCTTGAGCCTGCAAATAGGACTTCACAAACCAATGGGTGACATCACAGTGGCTACATCCACCTTTTGTACGATCTATGATTGGTACCTCTGTTAATAATGGTGGCCACGCCCTTAACTCCATACCTGGTGACATAATATACTGCTGCGTACATGGGCAGGTAACTCTTGTAAAAAGGATTTTATATTTCACTGAAGCTTTTCATGGTTAAATAAAGGGTATAAAAATAAATAAATATGAAATAATAGAATAAAAAAAACAAAAAACAATCACTTTTTATAGTTATAGATAGATCGGTTTTGTATATATACATCAGGCGAATATTTACAGAAATCTGGAGTAAAAAGAGAAATAGGCAGCTTGTTAAAATGTCTTCAAATTCTACACTGGTTTTATTTCCTTTCATGCTAGAGGACAAAGCATTCAGGAATAGAAAACCGTTTAAGAAGCTAAATAGTGCAAACAGACATGTATAGATACCTCCAAAATGCGATTGTTGACTGTGATACGTGCTGCCTACAATGGTAACTTCTGTTCTTAAGTGGAGATGATAGGCCACTGTTTTGCAGCATTCGGCAATATAAGGTTTCTCAAAGTCTTGTGCTATTAGATATCGCTTTTGTCTCGTTTGCCTTTCTTATGTGTGTGAAACGTGTGTTCTCACTGGCAGGTTTAGAACAGTCACACTGGCTTCTCCTGAAGCCTTAATAACTCTAGTTGTGATTAGTTACTGTGCATTATTTCTGGCATAAATTCTTCTTTGCCTTTTACATCCTGTTTGTTCATAAAATCAAAAGGTTTGTCAGAAAAAACACATCTATACCTTAATAAAACATCCTAAGACTTTCCAATCTTTCTTGTCATGAGGCTCTATTCACAGCACCTTGCAAAGACTTAATGATAAGCTCTGTAACACGATAGCAAAGAGGTTAGACACTAATGTCCTTCACAGAACAATTCAAGTCACCGTGAAATTGAAGGGGCAAACTGGACGATTAGCATGTAAATGGCCCTCAGACTATGCCCGACGTAGTCCGAGGAAGATACTGATCTAAGAATGGGTCAGGGGACAGCTAGCATTACAGCATCTGGTGATGCTAACAATTAGGAGCTGCAAGATTCCTTCATATTATGTAACTCCTTCCTGTAGTCCAAGAAACGTGCTCAGAGGGAGACAGACTCTGTTTTCATAAGATTGCACAGTCGACTTGGTGCTTTAAAGGAATACAGCACCTAAAATCGTTTCAGTTTCATCAAATTTGAAACATACGTTTTCTGAGAATTCTACATAATCAAATCTAAACAAAATTGCACAATACATTTTTAAATCAAGGAATTGCAAAAAAAAATTTAAAAAATAAAAAAATTTAAACTCCTATATTTCCAATTAATATTTCATTTAGGGTTGTTATTTTTTTTAAAACTGCCAAGAATTTTTGGCAATTATTTCATAATTCAGTCTTTAAACAGTTAACCATATAAACATGTACTTTGAAATTTACTATAAGGTTAGCTTTGTGGTAAGGAAAACAGCAAAACATCCAAGAAGATGAACTTTTCTCAAAATGTCTCTACATTTTAATTGATTGTATGCTAAATGAATATATACAAATTATCTAAAAAACAAACAAACCCTAAAATCTAAAATAATTTTATTTTAAAGAATAATAGTGACTTTACTGTCATTACTTTTTAAAATGTATAATTCTGATGTTATCTTGATGTTATTTGGCAAAATTCTCCAAAAAACACATTTTGATTTCAAAACATTCTTTGTCTGTAAAATCTGGATTATATAAATGTTTTACATTTGTGTGTGTATATAATGTTTCTGTACTTTACTCATTACCCATATGTTTTGATTAGTGATTGGGAATGATCTTGGAAGCCTTAAAATGAAGAAACTGTAATACATTTTTTGTGAAACACAAATTATACTCATTAGTTTTGGAAAACCTTTTCTTTAATTTATGCTTAAAACTTGAAGCATTTCAGACATTTAGAGAAAGAAAGATCAGCAAATGATCCTGATGGAGATTTTGGATAAGACACTAGCTTTGTTGAGCCCAGCTACATACAGTAGAGCTTTTTGTTAAAATTTACAAAATGAAATATTAAAAACAACTTTTCTTTAAGCCTCTAATAAGAGCAAATAACAATACGGCATATTTAGAAATATATACATTAAAATATATACAGTATAGTTACACAGAAAATAGAACTACTATTGATAATGTATCAAAGGTTGGGCACTTGACAGGTCCAGCTTGTTCGTTCTGGCTGGTATATAAACTCCCTCCTGAAAGACAAACAAACCCAAGTTAGTCTTTGCAAGTAGCAATTATTTTAGATAAACTGAACCATGTTTGAAACATATTACTCGCTTGCAGTTATTGTCGTATTGAATGAAAGAAAAAGGCTTTTAAAGCTTGCTGTTACTAAGGTTGTAGATTAGTAGACAATCGTAGTACATAGTGCAAACATACAAATGTAGAGCAACTTTTCTGAGCTGTTTCTTTTACTGTCTTAGCTAAAGGCTTTTTCATTTTTCCATCTTGGAACACTGCTTAAATTTCATCTGTAAATTGTATTGTGGAACCTGTTTTATGCCAAAAGACATGTACATTTCCAGTATAAATTAAAAATGACTCTAAACCTACTTAGTTTTTAAAAGTCTTAAAAATACACAATACAACATAAAAATTAAAAAGTAACATAAAAAGATAAACTTTTCTACAGTTGTACAAACAGAGAGGCTTAAAAGCTTTAAAAGCTTTCTGGGAAGTTAGTCCTCGACCTGCCCTTTCACCAACTGAGCCTAAGGCCTAAAAGTCCAGAAAACCCAGTATGTCCATTCAATTGTGTAGAAGTCCAGGAAGAATTTGAATTAACACCCACAAAATGGTATAAATGTGATTGTCATTTGCCTAATTTTTTGCAATAAAATCTAGATAACAAAGACCCCAGAACTGATTTGTCAATGAAACTAAAAGCTTTGGAGTAAATATTGATATCAGTCACTTTAGCAAACCCTTTGTTTGTTGAGTAAAATATCTGATGATGAAAACCAGTGTTTGTAGTACTCACTCTTTCTGTAGCTTTCCACTGCTTTCACGACAAAGTAAACCCTCATCACACGGACAAATCTGGTTGATGCTGAATGCCAGGCCACCATCAGGCACATAACAGCTCTCATCTAACGTCAGTCTTCTTTTGCACACCTGCTCACCATGATGCCGGGCACAACACATGGATGCTCCACAATCTCTGTCAACTTTACACCTGGCACCTGGATTAAGGAAACAGTGGTCACTTCTGGTCTCGTATGAAGAAAAATTTGGAAATTTAAAAGATTTGGTTACATTTGTTGGTCCACCCTTACCCTCTTGTCCATCGGGGATACTGCGGTGGCACTTCCCGAACATGCAGCTAAGTCCACGAACACATTGTGCATCTCTCCGACAGTAATGACCCTCCCCTCTTACAGGCACACAAAGGCCAAAGTGGCGATCACATGAGAAACCCCTTCCACAAGCTCTGTCGTGGTCACATGCAGCCTGAAGAAAAGAAGGAAATCATTGCAAACTTTGCCTGAAATTCTAAGCCCAGTTTAAGACAGAAGTGCCATGTTGCTCTCATACCTTTTCTACAGATGTCAAATGATTTCGTTAATTCAAACAAAATAATCATGGCCACTTTCAAGCATCTTACCGTGACTGATTTGGCAACAGGAGCGCTCTGTCGAAGTGCTTTTGCTCCTTCTTTGGGAGGACTGTGGGGCATGTTCAGCATCCAGGCCCATATACGTGCTTCTGTGCCATAAAAGGACAGACACAAACAAACCAACCACAGATTTCCAAACATTTCCAAAATGCACAAAAAGGATTGATAAAAAATGATTAACTTAAAAAGAGGTGAGTCAAAGAAAAAGCCAGGAAACCTCAAAACAAAAATCCAGAGCTTAAAAGTGCAAGTCAAAGTGTAAACAGTCAGTACTGAAGGTATCCATGCAGTGACAGTGTCTCACTGCTCTTCTGGTTTGACTTTTATAGGTCAGAAGGACTTGACCTCCCCCCACCAGGCTGTTTGTCCAAACAACAGAGTAGGAGGAGACAATTAGTTGTTAATGGATTAACTAAATTGTTGGGGTCACCCCCTGCAGTCAGAAAATAGTGGCAAAATGGCCATTCATGGAGTGGGGAGAAAGGGAATGAGGAGAGATGGGGCACTGAGGGTGGTGATGGACTGACAACAGTTTCACACAATAGAGCCAAGACAAGCACCACCTTCACGTGATTATCTCTACCAGAAAAACAAACGAGCAGGACAAAAGCAGACAAATTAATGACGTTTCACTGCTCTCTGACAAGTAGAGCCACTGCAAGTCTTGACCCCAAACACTGGGTAAACACTCCTGGCCCCGACCTCGACTGTCCTGATACCCCCTACCCTATCCCACTTCAGACCCCACGCTGTGAGCAATTTGGAGAAGTGCACCCTGCGGATGAACCCTGAACTCATTAAATGTAATTACCATCAGGAGGAGAAGGGAGACAAGGTGCTGTAGGGGAACAAAAATAATATTTTTTTTTCACATTTTTGTCCTGGAATCTTTATACATGACAAGCAGGACAAGCAATTCTCTATAAATACAGTTATGATAATAACTGAAATGTCCAACAATCGGCTAGTTTTAAGTTTTTAATATACACAAAGTTTGTGTTTGAAATCATTTCGTTATGCTTTATTTATCTAGGTAAAAGTCTCCCATATGATTTAGTCACATAACAGATCATTACAAAAGTAGTCACACTGACCAAAAGAGCTTAAACTCCCCCACAATGACCAGTTATGACAATTTCAGCTCCTTCCGTACTGTTCTGACTCCAGGAATAAACATTTGTGAGACAGACTATACTGGTTGTGGTTTTTACACATATAGATATAGATAATTCTAGGTAGTTATTAAAATTCAGATGATATTGAGTCTCCTTTATGGCGTCAGCAATCATGCAGAAATGTGGTCATTCTTGCAGAAATGAGCAAGGCCTTCCCTTAAAAATATAGCAGTATCTTCAGTAGTGTCCTCACAGATGTAAAGGTTTCCCATGTACATAAATACAGGCCATACCATCAGCAATGGTGACTTCTGATTCAAATGGCCACATGTCCATGATTTCAAATGACACTCCACATCTACAGCATGGTTTACTGAAGTGTTTTTGAGTCCATACGGTGATGTCCAAGACAGTCTGTTTTTAATGAAGAGCTGACTGAGAGCTTCAAAGACTACTCAGTAATGATTGAGGGCTTTGTCCCATGCATCCAGAGTTTTCTCCAGTTCCTTTAAATCTTAATTATATTATGAACCATCCATGATGAAATGTAATTTTAGATTCAGAAACAGTCATCTTCTTCTTTCTGGGATTCTCTTTCATTTCCATTTGGATTCCACGAGATGTTTTATAGGCATTTTAAAACTTTTTCAGTCTTTGTTTCCCCTGTGCAGACCTTTGTAAAACATTTTTCTTGTATCAAAAACAAAATAAGCATGTATATATTTTCAAAAACATACAATTTCACATTTTTAACATTCGTTATAGAGGTTTCACGCTTTTTAAAATTTGCAATGTACACAGCATCCGATCTTTTTTTTTTTTTTTTGGAAATTGGATTTGGTTCTTTGTTTTGCTTGGATGAATGTAGTCATAGCTTACACCTTGATAAGCCCACACAGACCCTCTGTCTCACTCGCGAGCCTCCAGGCCACTATTAAACCCACCACTTAATGTCTCTCCAACTAAGACAACATCTTGTCTTGTCTATAATTGTAATTAATGCACCTTGTATGGAGAGCTTTATCTAACATTACCAGGTATTTCTTACTCAGACTGAGGTGCCTGAATAATTGTCACTAATTTACATTTTCTAAGTGGCAGACAGCCCAGATCAGATACACAGATATTGCAGTCTGGGACTGTCTTAGCTCCTTATCCTTATCAGAACAGAGTAACACAGACTAATGGCACAGTTAGTGGGCACAATAGTAGCAATTAGCAAAGTGTAAATAAGTACTGTGTCAGGGTTATGCAGCCTTTGGAGCAGTCTAATCATTTTGACTGGATTATTGAGTTATAAGAGGTAATGCAAGGGATGCATTAATGAGAGAAAGAAAATATAATCTATTCCAATCCATTCAAATAAATGACAGATAGTTTTATCGTACTCATCAGTTTTCTGTTCATTATTGGTAAAAATATTACAATGTTTCTAAATTGTAGGCTACATCAAAGCTAAAATTGGGTTATATTTGGTTAAGTTTAGTAGATGTCAAGGTGATGCCTACCTGTTACTTCACAAATGATAACGTGTTATGCATGTGGGTTTTTTTTTTTTTTTTAAACACATCCGACTCACTTATTATTTTGCTGTGACTTGATTGCAACCACAAAGCTACACAATGTCCATTCCATGTATGCATTTATGTTAAACAGCATTTGACCTTAAATTCTGTTTCTCATGGGGTTACGTCTCGATATGTATTTCATGGTAAGGATATTTATATAGACCTCTGGATAATGAAAACCTATTATTCCCACAGAGGCAGGGGAACTGGGAAGCAGTGTTGCCTCTTAGGATGAAGGTGCTGGGTCAGATGGTAAAGAAGGGGCAAGTATATTTTGGAACATTAAAATCATGTCAAGGGAAGCAGGGGTACAACTTCTTGCATCCATTATTTTTGTCACCACGGTGATTGTGTAGACTTGGGTGAAAAGATATACCAACTTGTTGCCGATAAAAACATGAGAAGGGTGATACTTAGAGGAGGGGCAATTCATTTCCTCCAAGGACTACATGAGAAACTAGGATTCTCGTGGTGGGCTGCACCAATAAGCTTACAAAGAGACACAATTAATATTGAGCAGAACTGAGGTAAGCGTAATGGTTATTATTAGTCTTTAAGCTGATTTGTTTCTCTGTTTGTTTTGGTTTTAAGCAGAAATGAAAATTGTTAATAATAAAAAAGGGCTAGATTTGAATGAGTTTGCAGAAGTAATGATGTCGTTTTGCCTTTCAAATAAAACCTGTGGTAAAAGGATACATTTTCACTAAATATACTATATCATATTAATGTAATATATTTTCTTGTTTCTTTTTTTTTACTTTTTAGCCAAATCTGAATATTAGGTACGTGTCTGGCACAGTGAAAAACACATCTTTTCAATGTGTTTTTGGTAGGAAAAGTTTTAGAGCTTGCAGACTCATCATTGCATCATCAATTTTTCTGTTCTGTAACTCATAAACAGAACTTTTAAAGTGAGTCACACATACACATATTCATCTTTCCTAATAAGATTTACAGCACTGGATTTTGCATCATAGGGATTACAGTTTAAACTACACCCACTCCCTCCCCCTTATCATTCTTTTACAAAAACGCTATTGTTATACATCTGTACTTACAGTAAGATATCACCCTGACTATTTACCCAAAGCAGTGACAGATAACTGTCTCTCTACGGTCCTCAACATGTTTTCCCTGTGTTAATGACTCTGCTAATGACGCTTGTAATGCATGTAAAGAATCAACATCGCTGATGGTCGTGCAATTAGGGATTAAGAGAGACAATAGACAAGCTGATGTCTGCCCATTGTAATGGACCTTGACCCCCCCGCACCCCCCAAGACCACCACCTCCACCACCACCATGGGGAGCTGTGAATGGTGGAGGTTATGACTAGTCCTCATTCCGACTTCCAAGAAAACACTTAGTGCAAGACGGATGGAAAATTTGGAAAAGTCCCTTAGAGTGTATGTTTATTCAGGTCAGTGGAAAACAATTCGTTTCAGCATTACTGAAATTACAGTGTGCAGTGTCAGATGATACCAGGCCTTCATGGTAATAAATATTTATAGTCCGGGAAAGGCAAAAGCAAGTTGTGCTACATCAGCTGTGTTGTTTGTTCTTCTGTTAGCTGCTTGAATGTTTCATGACAACTGGAGAGTGGAAACTTTATGGACAATAAAATCAGTTAGTGGTTGGTGTACGATTGAAAACTGTCAGCATTGATTTTGCGTTGTTCACCAGTAGTTATGATTTAAAGAAAAAGGGTTTAGATGTATTGGGAAAGATTTGTAAATCAAAAGTAATGTAGATGTGCTTTAGTAATGACACAATAACAAAAACAGGCACATGTTGCACATTCATAAATGATTAAACTTCTGATTAAATCCATTAGGTTTACAAGAAACTGTCAATCAAACACAATCCATGCAACATTATTGCCACAGGCTAAAGACAGAAAAGCCCAATTCAACTGGCTGAATGGCCAGTGAATGGCTATGCTAAGTGGCAGTTTCACCTGATAGCTCGGATGTTTGCTGCACAAGTGTCTGCAAAAAATAGCGCATTGTTTATTTGCAGTTTATGCATCAGAAAATATTCAATGACTACATTTTTCAGACCTAATTTTAAAAGATCTGCAGACGGTAAAGTTAAGGCAAAATTGGAAATATTGAAAAATTATTTTGTCATTGCATTTGCACGTTTGTCTTTGGGATTCTCTCTCTGTTTTTATGGTTAGCTTTTCATTTGCTATCACTTATGTGTAACACTTTGATCCGCTAGCATGGATCAAATCTTGTATCCATTCTAGAAGGAGGCAGTGGAAACAGTGAACCCAGTATTGGCAGACTTGTTTTCTTAAAGCTCATTTTGAATCAAATTAGTCATTAAAGAGACCAATGTTTTTCTTTTGGTGATTGTTGGAGACCATAGATTTAAATTGACTTCCATTTATCAAAATTAACACTTGAATGAATATCAGCATTACTCTGTTTGCTGTGGAAGTTTCAAGATGTTAGAAGCTCCCTAAAGCTGCAAGCCATGCAAATACCTAAAAACACAAGGCGTAACATTCATTGACTTTCTTCTGCAAAACTGATATCTGGATATCAAGTCCTTGAAACAGTGGTCCTTGCGATTTGGTTACTGACCTGCGTGTTGAGTGGCTGCTGATGTTTGTTATGTTTGTTTAAACCAGCATGCTGTTGCAGCTCTGTTTACCCCCCCCCACACACACACACGTTGTCTTTCTTACTCATTGTCAGAAGTGGTTTCTATAACTAGATTTGATGAGTTTAAGAACTTCGTAGGGGTTCGCTGCCATTCTTTTTTACTTACTTAATTTCCCTGTTTTGTGTAGAGTTACAAAGCTTAACATTGTTCTTTTTGTTGGACTGTTAGGGGGGAAAGGGGCATCCATGTTTTTCTTATCAGCTTCACTATTTTGTAATCTTAAAGCTACAGACATGTTTTTTCTGTATTTGGCCAACATCCTGTAACCCTTAAAGAATAAATTGACTTTTTGGACTTTGATTTCCAAATAATCAACTTCCATCCAAGTGTCTGAACACATTCATGCAATGATATTCATACAATTTGTCCTCCGAGAACAATTCAAGAAGTGTGAACAGAATGTGTACAGGTGTCACTCCCACGCTGTGAATCTGGCTGTATCCCTGTAGCACGATATGTTCCTATCATAGTGTTCTTCCAAATTGAGGTTACAATTTAAAATGAGGTGCTATAAATGCCTTAAAGCCTTTTCTCTGTGTTTGTGGGCAGGCAATTCACACCTTGAGCAAGCAGGGCAGAGGTTTTATGGTGCTTTGCATGAAGTGAAATGAGCAGTGAAAGAAGCCAGTAGATGTTAGCAGGTAGAAGACTGCTGCTGGGACTGAGATAGGATTAAAGCTGTACTCACATCAGTACACAAATACAAATACACGTACATGTTAAAAAATATCTAAAGTAAAGTTTGTATTACTAGTAAAGTTACAGTAATACTGTATTCTTTAAAATCGAGGGAACTTTATTATTGGTAAAACAGATGTTATTTCTAAGGGAATGGCTCCTATGTTTAGTGCCAGGTTTTCTGTAAATAAGATGACTTGTTCTTGAATTGAACTGAACTTCTATGCTTTAATTTAATACAGAAAAAAAGAACTTAAAAGGGTGACGTGAGAAAATATAAGTCTTGAATTTGACTCATCTTGAAATTGACCAACACAATATATGGCGAGCTGAAGGATTCACAAAAACACCATATGTTTGCCTCTGTAACTCAACCAGTTCCACATCTGTCCGTTATGATTACTAATATAGAGTGACAGTAATCCTGCAAAGACACATATTTGACAGGGACATGTTGTGCTAAACCTCATGATAGTATTATGTCGGCTGTGTTTTGTATCCATAAAACAAAATAAACCCCCATCTTAACACTAAAAATAACCTCAAATGAACCAAACGTGTGTTTATTTTGTCGTTAGATCTTTGAGTACACGTCCAGGTTTAAATAATGTTCTCTATAACCTGTTTTCAATTGGAACAAGACCTAAGAGTGTGATTCCTTCTATAATGGGAAACAGGCGTGCTTTCTTTGTGCCAGGTTTAGGGGTTTTTATCATTAAGATGGGAAAAGAAGCAAAGGACAAGAAGAGAATGTAGAACAAGGGTCATTGGTGCCCAATAGTTAAAACTGTTGTTAATATTAGTTTAAAGCATATAACTGGACCAGAAAACATCCTCTTTTTGAGGAAAGGGGATTTCCACCCCCAAAAAACAGTGTAAATTGTGTCAAAATAGGCACCTTTGGAACATCCTCAGTGTATTTTGGTATATATTTTTAAGTTTCTTAAACTTTACTGGTCTATCTTGTAAAAAACGTTCCCTGTGTAGAGCTGCCTAACACATCACTTTAAAAGAGTTAAGCTCTTAAAACTCTGTGTCATTGCTCTCCTTGTCTGCCAGGTGTGGCACCTGCCTTTTCTTCCAGAAGCACATTTGTGAGGTCAGACAGTGATTTTGTACGAGAAGGCCTCGCAGTCTCAGTTCTAATTAATCCCAAAGGTGTTCTCTCAGGTTGAGGTCGGGACTCTGTGCAGGTCAGTCAAGTTCTTCCACATCAAACTCTCTCATCTATCTCTTTATGGACCTTGTTTTTTGCACTGGTGTGCAGTCACGTTGGAACTGAAAGGCGACATCTCTAAACTGTTCCCATGAAGGTGGGAGCCTGAAATTGTTGTGACTGCACAATGAAGTCAGACAAATACTGTTCTCATGGCAATCACCAAAGCAAGACGGAGAAGCATGATTTGTTACTCCAGATAACACGTGGCCCAACCCTTTAGAGTCCAGTTAGGGTTAGAGGGGGTTAGGGTTAGGTTAGGGTTAGCTGCTTTACACCACGGCATCCAACACTTTGCATTGCACTTGGTGATGCAAGGCTTGCAGCTGCTTGGTCATGGAAACCCATTCTATGAAGCTCTCCATGTACTGTTCTTGAACTAATCTGAAGGCTGCATGAAGTTTGGAGATCTGTAATAACTGACTCTGCAGAAAGTTGATAAACTCTTCCCACTATACTGTACCTCAATATCTGCTGACCCTGCTTTACAGAACCTGAGTTGCTATCATCCCCACTTTGTTATAATACCACTACCAGCTGACTGGAATATTTATTAGTGAGGAAATTTAATGACTGGACTTATTGCACAGGTTGCATCCTATCACAGTACAAAGCTGGAATTCAATAAGCTCCTTAGACCTCACAGATGTTTGGAGAAGCAGTCTGCATGCCTAGGTGCCTAATTTTATACATCTCTGACCATCGAAATGATTTGAACACCTGAATCCAGTGATGTGAATGGACGGATAAATGCTTTTGGCAATCTCCAAAAGTTGATTCTGTTCATCTGGATGTAGCGTTTTGTGGGAGAAACGTTTCGTCACTCATCCAAGTGACTTCTTCAGTCTCAGCTGACTGCAGGTCAAACTGCAGGTCAAACTGCAGGTCAAACAGCAGGTCAGGTCAAACTGCAGGTCAAACTTCAGGTCAAACAGCAGGTCAGGTCAAACTGCAGGTCAAACTGCAGTCCGACCTGCAGTCAGCTGAGACTGAAGAAGTCACTTGGATGAGTGACGAAACGTTTCTCCCACAAAACGCTACGTCCAGATGAACAGAATCAACTTTTGGAGATTTACTTTCCTGGATGATTGAGAATGCATCAAGACGCTTTTGGTAATATAGTGTATGTCTTCCAGTGATGGGAAGAAACCCTGACCAGCCATACCTGTCATCCATCTGCAGTCAGCATAGTGTTTTAACTCAGCCTTCAATATGCATTGCCAGTTTATTAACATACCCATTTGGTAGTATTGCTCAGGCCTTTAGTTATTTATCAGCTTGCTTGAGTTAATTCTGCGTAATAGTTATTCACTTGTCTTTTCCACTGCTCAGGGATGCTTTGGGAAAGTCTACCCTTGACCCACCTGCCTACCTGACCTGTTCACTCTGATTATACTTGCTGGAAATGTAACCTGCTTTATGTTGCCAAGTACTGACACTGCTATCCTAGAAATCGAGAGACTGATATCGTTTAATCTCCTGATGTAGAGTCAAATCCACACACTCTGGAAACTGACCTCAGGCAGCAGTTTCCGTAGTGTAGTGGTTATCACGTTCGCCTCACACGCGAAAGGTCCCCGGTTCGAAACCGGGCGGAAACATGTTTTATAAAAGACCGCTCACACCTTTTCCACATATTCTGTGAACCACTACGATCAGGTAAACAGTTCCGTAGTATAAAAGACAGAACCTCCAGACTGATCAACAGCTTTCACCCATAAGTTGTTAAAGTGTTGATTGGGATGTGTACAGCAAAATATCTAGGACATTTGGTAGACTTTTTGCTTCAGTTTTAATTACAGTTAATTACAGCAACACGTATGGGATGTGTGTGTGTCTGAATATGGGGGGTAGGGTGTTTGCATGCTGTTTGTGTGTGGGTTATAATATTTTTAAGACCCTGAAGAATAGCCCTTTCATTTTGCCTGCGCTACGCCCCGTATGCACAGCAAACTGACAAAAAAGCTTGATTTGATTTGATTTGAACTTAGCACAGGTCAAACAAGGGTCTGGAATTTGCTAGATTTTCCATTTTGCTGGGAAATTCCCACACTCTCCCATAAATGTTTGATCAAAACAATTGTGTAATAAGTCTTGAGTTTACAGGCATCTTGCTTCTATTCCTTTTGTGTTTGTGATTGAGCTTAGAATACACACATGCCATTACTTTTTTTTTTTTTACTTGAAGATCCCCCATTCTGTGTCTGATTTGAAATAACTGTGCATCTATCAGTTTTATAAAATCTTCATATTTAGTTTGACATTGAGCTTTAAGTAATTAGTAGTGAAGAACCAGTTCTTTCTTCCTTGGTGCTCTTTGAGAACCAGGCGGCATTATGTTTGAGAACCCAAGCACATTGCTTATTGGGAGTTGGGAAAATTTCTGTGGTAGAAAATTCAAAACCGCCAGATTCTAATTACTGATGGATTTCTTGTGGCAGCCCTATCCATAGCAAGTCAAACATGCCAGTGGTCCCAAATTTAAACCCTGCAATTTTGTAGTGCTGTGCCAGTGTCAGCATTTTGGCACCAACACCAGTATTTGACAGTGAAAATGTGTGTTCTAGATTGGGCACCTGCATCAGGTTTGTAAAAATAGCTTTACGAAGCCCACAAATAATAAACTGCTCACAACAACCAAAAGAAACCAAAAAAAGAGGCCAAACCACACAAGTGCCCAAACTGCAGTTCCCGGATTGGCCACTTGAGGCTGACTCCATGGCAAGTCATTTCCACATCTCCGCTGTGCACCTGTACACTTTTATTAAATCTGGTTCTTGTCATTCTTTTACTGAATAGAGAGAGCACGACTCAGTTAGTCAAAATATTTATAATTGTTTTATTTAATCATCTTCCGGAAGAGAGAGACCTGCACAGCCCAAAGCCAGTTGCAAAAATCTCTAGCATTAGAAACCAAAAATGTGTATCATATAGGTGTTATTTTGGTCCTTTACATGTCACACATAGTTTCGATAAAAACAACTCCTTCTGTGTTACTAGTTCTGCTTTTTCTGTCTGGTTTCCTGTATTTTATTAATATGCCTCTGCAGCTTTGCACTACACTTCCTGTTTTTTAAACTTCCACTAACTTAAGCCTCTGTTGCCAAGGCGACCAGTCACCCTCTGACCTAATTCTATCTCACACCTGGCCCTGCTTTATAAATGCAGCTTACTAACCAATCAAAGAGTTACTGTATTACTTCATATTGTCATTCTCCAACTGAATAAAGTTAGTTTACACATTTTATTATCTAATACCTTTAACCACTTAACATCTAGTGTTTCAAGGATCAGTGTGAGTGAAGTTAAAAACTCAAATATGCAAATTAATATTTCTTTTTTTTTTTTAAAACACAATTTTCAATTAAGACACTACTTTCTGGTAAATATTTCATGGCTCAGGCTTTAAAGTTTTAAGCGGATTAAAGTGTACATATGGTATAAAACATTTCTCATTAATGCAGCAAACATTGTGTTGCTCACATTAGTTTTGTTGTTCTTCTTTCTTTTCTTTTTTAAACAGTTCACACAGTTCACAAACATTATGAGTCTGGAGGAAATTCTCATACTTGGCAAACATTTGTGTGTTGTAGCAATATCAGTGAATATACTTTTAATGAACTTCTCACATCATTCGGCAAAATAAACAGTCTCCTAAGTAATCATGTGGTACAAATTTGCCGGCTTACTGAACCTATAAAAACAGTAAAACCTTCTGCTCTTCAGTCACTGGGTTTGCGTATTAAAACAGGGGAAGATAAAACATTGTGTAAGTTTATGGGGAATCACAAGGCAGGTCATATTTTAAGCATAATTCTCCCCGCTAAAGGATCAGAGTGTGTTGGATCATTTTCAGCCAGATCTAGCAACTCATCTCAATCCAACATCTTGTTCCAATTGATGACAAATGCGCTCATTTAACATTTTGACAGGCGTGAAACACATTTTGAGTTGGCCTTTTTGGTTTAGTCAAGTTAAACCTCTTTCACGTTTCATCCAGAGTTTTGCCCTAATTATGGAACCTTGTGAACAAGCAAGAAGTCACATGAGGAGAAACCCAAGGTAGACACATAGAAAAGATAAAAGAAAAACCAAAAAATGAAAATATCCTATACAATACAAAAAGAAGAATATGCTTAAAGTAAGCCGACCACACTGCCTGTTTAATTTAGGACTAGTTTTGTGTACATCCGCTCTGTTTGGTTTATGCACCAAAATATAATGCGCATATTCTGGGAATTTGCACGTTTCAACATTTATAATATAAATGCAAGAATTTAACAAGGCCTACTCTACACAGAACCACATGATGTCCTCCTACCAGTTCATAAAAACACAGGAGGATATAGGAGAAAAATATTGGGGGGCGTTAATTGATCATTTCAGAAGAACTATGAATATCTTAATACACCTACTAACATTTTGTCATCCCACTACACTGGGACATTCATCGCTGAAAGTAGAGCAGCACCAATTGCAAATATATGCTGGTGGTTTCCTTATTGTTAACAAATCCTATGAAAAGACCAAAACAATAAAGAGATTCATATAAAAAAAAATATTGTTATGCAGCTACAACCTACACACAGTCACACACACACACACAAACATGTCACAAATTCAGTATGTGACATGTTCCCTTATTACAACAAGCACACACACCTTGACATCCAATCCTGTTAACAGAAATGCTCATTGGAGCACCAAATGTGTATTAATCTTACATAAATTTGCTGTGCGTTATAGAGAAGGTGAGGACGATGATTTTGTTTTTTTTAAATGAGATTTAAAATAAGGCCAGCCACAAAACCTGTTATTTGAGTTTAATTATTCTTTAGTTTTATACTTGTGTGATCTTTATATAAGACCAATAATAAAAACAAACTAAAAAGAAAAAGATGTAAGCTCTCTAAAAGCAAAAAACTTCAGTTTTAGAGATGTTTTCTTTATGTGGACAGCTGTCTGTAACATGCTATTGGGACAGATGGAGAAGCTTGTGAGGTGCTTTCAGATGATGTTTCTTGTGCCTAAACATAATTACTTGTGTGTGAGTGAGGGCAGGGGTGGGCAATTACCAATTTACCAATGGGCCAAAACTGGAGCTATTGTTCAGAGCCTCGTGAATAAGAGGTTATAATAAGAGGTGATAATAGATGAATATAGTTCAGTTTATAAAGAGATAATCTTAATTTTCACTTCACCCGTTGCCTACTGGTGGTGGTCAGAGGGCCCGGTGGCGCCAGTGTCCGGCAGCATCGCCTCTGTCAGTGCGCCCCAGGGTGGCTGTGGCTACAATGTAGCTGCCATCACCTGTGCATGAATGGGTGGATGACTGGATGTGTAAAGCGCTTTGGGGTCCTTAGGGACTAGTAAAGCGCTATATAAATACAGACCATTTACCATTTATAAACTGCTAGTGGTCAGAGTAGATGATTTAATTATTGTTTTTCTTATTTAATTAACCAGGAAAATTAAGACAAAAAAGATTAAAGTTCCTTTTATGAGACTGTTCGAGTAGCACAAAATTAGTAGCACATACAAACATACACATACAAATCCATGCACCAGTTAGATTCAAAATCCAAAATTTTAGGACAGCCCAGCCCTAGGTTTGAGTCATATCATCGATTCTCGGTGCCTGACTCTGTGCAGCACGTATCATAACAGCAATTCTTCTACAAATAAAGAAGTTACTAGAAGTTACTGGAGCTATTGTTCAGAGCCTTGTGAATAAGAGGTTATAATAAGAGGTGATAATAGATGAATATAGTTCAGTTTATAAAGAGATAATCTTAATTTTCACTTCACCCGTTGCCTACTGGTGGTGGTCAGAGGGCCAAATAAAGCTAACACCGAAGTTGTGTGCTTGTTAGTTTTTATTTGCAATATTTGCTTAATTAATTACTTACTTAAAGCACCGACACCAGTCTTTCCCTCCTGAAGTGGCCCATAGTTCTGAGAGGGTTATATGAGAGACATCAGGCATCTAGTGTGAACACAGGAAAAGCTCTGATAAAATCCAGCAATCCAATAGATAAGATGGGAGTTTTCATCATGTAGCCAAGAAGTCTACAGCAACTGTGTGATGCTATCATGGACCAAAATGTCTGAGGAATTTTTCCAGCTCCTTGTTTAATTCTTTCCACGAAAAATTCATATAGTCCTGAAAACCAAACTACCAATCTGTACCTAATGAAATGGTCAGAGACTTATATAGCACTCCTAGAGGGAAAAGAAACTGGTAAATAAAAATGGTCACCATAGCACCACTATCAACAGCACCTAAATAATTCCAGGTTCTTCTTTTTCAAGTGTTGGACACAAAACATATTTACCTCATCAAATAATCTTCTACTACCAAGAGTAAAAAAACAGTTATTTTCAAACCTTTCAATTAAAAATGTGCTTTATCTCTGTAACAGACTACAGAGGAAGTTCTTCTCAAAACGCCAACCATTTAACTACAACATTTGTTTTGGTTCAGCTTGCTTCCACATGGGGGAGACATGCTCCTCCCATCTTCAACACCCCCTTTTTTTTCTACTGTGGAAGGAAAGGAAAAAATGTAGAAATACATAAATATTCCTTCATTTTGGGAAGTCTTCTAAAAATCCAGAGCTCTGTTTTGGAGAAAACAGAAAAACACAAGAGAGACAGACAGACATCCAGAGGGGAGGAGGTGAGACAACCGAGTGAAGAGCTAATTCAAAGATAGAAATGTGACTGAAGCAAAGGAAGAGCATAGAGAAAACACATCTCTTCACTCTGCAACACTTCAGCTGTTTATCATCTCTCCTGCATTATGGACCGATCATCTGAGACAGTATTCTGAGGGCCAAACAAGGGCAAAAAAGGAGGAGGGGGAAAAGCAGTAAAACTTGGCTGAAGTGAGGAAACAGCAATTGTGTGGGTGAGCAGAGGCGAAGAGACAGAGACGAAAGGTGGGGGAGTGGTGGAGTGAGGCGCCCCATTCCTTTACACAAAGTGAGAGGGGAAACTGGGGAAAAGAAGAAGAAGAAGACGAGGAGTGATCAAGAGAAGGGGAAGGAGGGAGAAGAGTCAGCCGGACATGGGGCTTTATGCTGTTCTCCTCATCTGTCTCTCCCAGGCTGAGCTAGGCAGAGTCTGGGCTCAAGAGCATGAAGGTAAGCCCCCTTTCTTTAACGTCAACACCCAATGCAGATCTACAAACAACACCACCATTACGACTACCTTTCTGCACAACAGACTGTCAAGTGCCACACAAAACAGCTTCTAAAAATCTCAGTTAAAGTTAATGTCACACACACGCACACCTGAATTTGTTGTCACTAACTATGGAAGGCTTAAAATGCTTTTTTGGCACTTTTTATGGCATGTCTATGGATACGTGCATGCGTGAAGTTTACTGGTCTCGTGGTAGTTCTCACTGTCAGTCACAGGAAGCACATAAAAGATGGTGTGCGAGTCTGGATTTTTATTTTCTCTCTCTTTTCATGATGCTATTCCAAAACTTCTGCATTTCCAGTTTGGAGGAGGAAAAATAAATGTCATGGGGTTCATTTGCTTTAATAATACTGATCCTGTGAATGAGAATTCTGGATTTTAACAAATAAATATTTGAGGTTTTAAGATTCATTTCCAAAGTGAAAGATGAAAGTCAGTCAGTGAGAACAGCATCTGAGCTAGGATTTCTTAAATTTGGAAAGTTTCATCTCAGACTGTGTCTCATCACCTGCTCTGTGCATTTCCTGTATATGGATCCTCTGCCGTCCTATCTGTAGGTGTGTGTTGGTGCGTGTGTGCATGTATGTATTTTTGTTCTCCTTGGAGATATATTATTTTTAGCCAGCCCCCGTTCTTCCACTGTTCCTCCTCCTCCTCCGACAATCAGCAGTGCTCTAGTTTCTCTGGCCTCTCCTGTGGTCCCAGTTCCTCTGATCAGGGGCCTAGCTCTGCAGAGGACAACTAGACATACAGAGAGACAGATCTCCTCAAATATACGGTCACATGAAGTCCAGCACAATGTCCAGGCTCATCTTTCCCATTAACACTCTCAAACCAGTGATCCAGATCAATTTAGATTAGATTAGAGTCTCCCTTATAAAGCTTGATCCATATTTTGGGCCCTGTAAACTCAGACGTTTTTAGATTAGTGTTCTGTTTCAACAGAAAGTAGAACAGCTCTAAACTAAAAAGGAAGTGCTGGAAGCTTGGTAATTAAATGACTACACGCTCAATGACTTATCTAAAGGAACGCCTGACTGCAGATGATGCCAAATCTCTTTTACAGAGCAGATAATAATACAGCAGAGTTAGGTAAAAAGACTACATGGCTGTCCCCACTTTCTCAAAGGTCAGGACCATCAAGACTGTTTACACATCTGCAAATTTCAGTGTAAGTTTCACAGAAGTTAAACACCACATAAAAGATATGTGTGCATTTTATGAATGCTGATATATCCATGTATGTGTTGCTTTTATAAGCAAGATATCATCATATTATATCAAATCTGTCTGAAAAATACCAGGAAAATACCTGTGCTAATGAGTTTGTGCAAAAGCAGGCAACACTGTAACTATGAGTCTATAAAGGTGCTAGTTGCTAACTTGCAACAACAGTGCTAACAGTATTTAGCAGTCAGTATCCTTAGCATGTTAGCATGCTAACTTTTGCCATTTAATCTTAAACACAAACAACATGTGGCCCAGGTATCTGGGCTAAAAGCACTAGATGAGAAGCCCAAGTTTATTCACTAATCATCTTCATGTTAGCTGAACCAAATTTCCTCAACAACCAATCCAACTAGAACCTAATGGAAGAAGCACAGTATAGCACAACCACGTACGTTCAAGGTGGAGAGGAAAAGGTCTGACTTTATGGTCTTGATGGCTTTGATGATGCTGATAAAGGTCAAAAGCTTAAACACGTCAGTCAAACAATAATGCAGTTTTGGGCTTAAAAGTCTTAAGGCAACAGGGAGTTTTTTGCTTAAAAATGCCTTTGCTGCAAGACCTCTGTTGGTCAACAAATGACAGCAACCTATGTTTCGTATGCACAGTCGTGCACTTCTAAAGTGCGATAACCCCCTTGGCTTGAAATCTAAACTATAATCACAAGGATCTTTAATGACAAAGTAGCTTTAATATATATATATGTACAAGTAACCACTATAAGGGACAGGATCTGTGTTACCTCTATGGCAGGGGTCTCGAACTCCAGGCCTCGAGGGCCGCTGTCCTGCAGGTTTTAGATGTGTCCTTGATCCAAAACAGCAGATTTAAATGGCTAAGTTAACTCCTCAACATGTCTTAAGTTCTCCAGAGGCCTGGTAATGAACTAATCATTTGTTTCAGGTGTGTTGACCCAGGGGGAGATCTAAAACCTGCAGGACACCGGCCCTCGAGGCCTGGAGTTTGAGACCCCTGCTCTATGGTTTCCATTTGCAGTCCAAGTTCCTAATGACCAATCATGTTTTAGCAGATTCTGGTTGTGTACAGGCAAACAATCTGCACTAAGAGCCAAACAGACATTAGCCAAAGGGTAGTTTTTTTTAAACCTGACGAGAATTTAGCTTTTTCTTAGCTGAAAAAACTTTTCTGCATAACAAACAGTGAATAGAGGACGGAGGACAAAGTCTTGGCCCGGACATCGCCTGAACACTCCGGAAACCTCCAAAAATTGGCAATGGACTCCAGAAGCGAGGGTTACCAGATGTCCCACTTTATGTGGGAATGCACAGCATATTTGTCCCTTGTCCGTTCCACATACTGAGATGATGTCTCGCATTTTGATTGGAACTAGTTTACAAAAGTGAACACATGTGGGTCTCACAAGAAACACATGGTTCAAAAAGAGATTCACTGACCTACTGCAACCCAAAGATCAGTAGGCGGGAGAAGAGCAGCTGAAATAATATTTAAAGTTTTAACAGTATTTACAACAGAAAAAGGGAATGCACAGATGTATAAAGACTATAAGTATACATTGTGGCTTTCATTTATATTAATAATAAGTTGTGGAAAATTGCTTTCAAATACAAAACAGCATTTTCCAATAGATGGTCATTGCCAAATCATTAATTTAAACTTAGACTTTAAAACGTGAGACTACCTCTTAGCCCCATGTGGTTAACATTTGCCTCATGTAGATGGATTTGCACTACTAAGAGTTTTTTAAACAATGTGGCATCTATACAAGACTATTTTGATTTTAATCTGATCGGCTGCACTTATCATTTCAAGGGGCAGAACATTATTTTCCTCTGAAGTCATTTCTTGGTTGCTACTGCACATTTCTTGCTAAGGTAATCTCAGATTTATGACTATAAATATTAAAGCACTAAATAAACAGTTAACTACAACTGGCCAAGCACATCTGCAAACTCAAATCATATGTCATCTGGACTGAAAATGAAAGATCCGTTCAAAAACATAAACAACTGACCCTTGTCAATTTGTGCACATTAATCTAAACACCACATTTTTCTATTTATTTTCAGGCCTTTATCATTCCAGCTGCTAGTGTTTGCGATTGTGTGTTATGGTTACTGCTGTTCTGAGGATAAGGTGCCAAATAGGGTCCTCCCACGCTACTAGCTCCAGGCTGGTTTTAACACAGATCACCCTTTTAAAATCCAAACATAATAAAACCACTGCACTGAACTATACTGAGTCGACAAGCGATGACCTCGTCTTGTGATTATTGTTCCCTAATCCCTGTCCTGACAAAGCACGTAATAGTCTCATTTCCACCACTAAAAAAGAGTGATAGGGTCAAGACTTTGATTGTATCTTGAGATTTAATCTGCTCTCGTGTGCTGTGTTTGGACAGTGCACAATAGTTCACTCTCTTCAGTGTGTCGGTCTCTGGAGCAAAGATGTTGGCCTTTTGTTCTCTGTTGATGGGCCTGCAGATAATTCTCTTTCCCCTTCACTGACCAAGTACATGCCCTCGATGTATTCCCGCCTGTACTCAGACTTCAAAGTGTTGCACATTTACCCAGGAAAATATTGTTTTCAGAAGAAATGTATTTTTCGCCCATGGACTTGATCCATCTGAGCAGACTGAAAGGCCATTTAGCTTTTGTCTCAGTTTAGGAACGTGGCTCTGGTTTTTGTAGAGCCTTCAAAAAATACTTTCATACAGAAGAAAATATACCCTGTTGTGTTTCTTAGATATCTGTCTTTGACAACAGATAATGAGGTAAATTATAAGGATAAATAAAAGGTTTGTGTGTTTATATTGTTATTATATTACAGCTTTGCATTTTCATACTTATAAAGGAAGAAAATAGAGCAAAAAATGAGAGAAATGGAAATAGGAGTGTGTAACATGGTACTGGCATGAATGAATACAATCCATGTATCAACAGAGCGATGTATATGGTTCATCAGGCTGTGTCCTAGTTTGACAACACCCACTAGATTTGTGGCGGTTGCTGCAATGCAGACACATGTGAAGGTACAGTGGACACCGCTGCCACGCAGGTGCCATCTCCTCAAAATAGCGAGCATTTGTTAAGGGATTTAATGTTTCTTAATCAAGTCAACAGACTTGGCACAGAAATAAGGATTTTCTGCTGTTGGATGTTTGAGGTTGGCTAAAAAAGCAGAAAATCTGACATCCTGCAGATGCATAGATGTAAATTCAAAGGACTGTCAGAACGTGTTTCATGCCTTTGATTTTATTTAGCAGCAACATCGGAGGGCATTTTTGCAGTGAAGCCACTGACTATTCACCCGTACATCTGTCACACATCACATCTGTCGCGTCAACAATTAGACCATTTGGCCTTGTTCCAGATTCATCAGCATAGTTTTTTTTTTTTGCACCAGTTTGCACATTCCCAGTGCAGGGTCCACACGCACATGTGTCTGCCAGACATGATGCTACTGAGGCCTGTCTTAAGTCTAGGTCCTTATGCAAAGCCCAGCACACTTTTGATGTTGAAGTTCATCCAGCCCCACATGCAGACAGTTAGATAAGGTTAAAGATGTTTCAGGAAAGAAAATGTGAACACTTGGAAGATCTGTAAAGCAAATCTCAAAGTGACCTATTGTAAGGGTGGCAGGAAAAATCTAAGTATAGTCATGGTCTATTAGACTGTAGCCTAAACTTGTGTGCAGCCCCTGAACTCCCCTTTTCAGTTTTCCTGCTCCTCAAAGCTCCTCCTCGTTGTTTAACTCTGCTGTTTGAAGCCTCCTCCGCTGTTTAGCGATGATGATGATGATGAGTGCCAATCTGACCCAGTTAGAAGCTTTTTGCTCTGCAGCAGTGAAATTAGCTTCCACCGCACGATAATCAAACAAGATTCCTCATTAGCACAATCTCCCCCGAGTGTGTAATAACCTCTCTTTTTCACTTGTCCTATTTTGTCCCTTAAGACTTTTTAATTTAATATCATTCTTACTTTAGAAAAATTAACATTTTATATATATTTATTTTATGCACTCTCTGTTTGTGTGGTATCAGGTATAACTTTGTGGAGTGCGTGTTTTTTTGAATCAGCGAAACAATCAAAATACAGGCAGTTAATGTTGAGCTTTAAAACCGGACAGGAACCTTTTGATGTTGAAGCCACAAATTTCTATTTATTTTTTTTTATAACTAAGTTTAACTATATTAGGTGCACAAAAACTATAAGGTCATAGCCACCGTGACACATTGGCTTGTGAAGTCCCATTATGAAGCCTCAACCTGAGTCGACATTTCTTTGTTTTGAAAGTGCTTTGAAGTTGTACGCCAAGCCGCTAGATAATCCTTCTTTCTGACACATAGAAACCAAAGTTTACAAAATTGACTTCTATTTTATTTTATTTTATTTTATTCAGTATGACACAAAATGAGTGTTTCCAGAGGCCTGGGACGAGGGCCACTTTCTCTTCTTTTTGCAACCACATGTATTTCCCCCTGGTGATCGTTAAAAAGAATGCAGTTTTAAGATACATTAAGACCCAGGAACTACATCCATCTTTTTAAGTCTTTATGATTAGGTGTGAGTTAGTCATAAATATTCATTGTAGTTTTTGAAGGGTTCCTTCAATATATAGTCTATATGTCTATATAAAAGATGGAAAGCAATGTCAACGCAAAAGTGCTTTAAAGCAGCTCCCCTCTCCCCCAGCAGTGATTGACTCCACTGGTCACAACACGAACTCTGATTGTATAGATGACTGTGAAAAAATTACTAGTAAAACTACTAATAGTTAATTTACCGCCTGTGTTAAGAAACTGGAAGGTTACGAAGCTATGTCTATGCAGCAGCGATTTGCTTTCCTGCCAATCTCACTTTCAAGCACGTTAGCAAGTCCAGCCTTTGATCTTAGGTCATTTTAGGATCACAGTCAAAGTTTTCAGTTCATACCAGAGCTGCAGGATGGGGTCATGGTTGGGGGTTTGTGCAGTTCTTCAACAACAAATGGTGAAAACCATTTTTTTATGGGCCTATTTTTTTGTACAAAGGCCTTTCATGTTAGATGAGACAGGGGAGGAATACAAACTACAGCTAAACTAATAATCTGGCATTAACATTTTAATCAGAACAAACTGTCAATCCAATAAAACAGCTCCAGACTGAAGGGAGGGGGGGTTATCCAAATAATTTTGGCCATAACTTCGAGACGGGGTTTATCTTTCTCA
Source organism: Neolamprologus brichardi (assembly GCF_056152115.1). Classification (NCBI taxonomy): domain Eukaryota; kingdom Metazoa; phylum Chordata; class Actinopteri; order Cichliformes; family Cichlidae; genus Neolamprologus; species Neolamprologus brichardi. The sequence continues at coordinate 21,581,014 of NC_142111.1, read as the reverse complement.
CACTGAAGAGAGTGTTCATAACATGCTGTTAATTAATAGCTCAGTTCAGTGAACTAACAGCTCAGAACGAGACAGCAAAGGGAATTTAATCCCTCTGTTTCAGAGGGAATAATGAGCTCTTAACCCTGTTGAACTATCAGTGAGTTCTGCTGATTTTGCAACTGCCAACTAAAAATGTGGACAGTGAGTCATAGATCGGTTGAAAAAAACCATAAACAGCCATCTATGATCTGTTAAGCAGATGTCACGAAAGCCCACACAAATGTAGGTGGTCAGTAGAGATGTGAGTGCTCTAAAAAGATGCACACACAGACAAATCCCCACAATCCTTTTGTACATACATAGGGATTATTTGAACAAAGAACAATGTTGGCACCACATGGTTAAAAAGGAATCGTGCCCCTATTTCTGCATGACAGATGTATAGAAAATCTACAGTGTTGTTTGTGCTGATCTTATTTCTGTCTCTGCGTGAGTTATTGCTCCGTGACCTCTAAACATGGATTTCATTTTCTTTAGATATGTATGCCTGTTAATGATCCAGATTATGGTAACCAATAAAGAACAGATGTGACCACAGAGTTTAAAGTCAAAGTCATTATAATGTCTATAAAAAACTACATTTTACAAGACAGTTTTCACACATTTTGAGAGATAATTACATTATCTTGTTTTTCCTCAAAGTAATTGTGATTTAGTAAGCAAGTCTGTGACTTTTTCTTTGTTGAACTCTTATGTCTCAGATTGATGGTTAACAACAGGTGAGAGATTATGTGGTGAGAGTATTTATTCATGGATTAAATCCTCAAGAAATACATCATCGTGAATGAATCTGCATGTATGTGTGTGCTGCTTGTGTTGTTCTAGATCCATGGAGTGGAACTGCTCTGGAAGATCCGTCCAGTTTTCACAGAACCAGGAGAGACCAGCAGACCCCACACAAACACAGGGAAGCCCGCAGCTCACAGGCTGAAGGAGGAGGGGGAGTTGATATCAGTCCCCTGCCTGACAACATGACTCGCATAGTGGTGAGATGCAACGACTGATTCATGGCTAAGACCTTAGATTACAATAGTGGCAGTAGGAAAATCAACTATTTTAATATGGCCTAAATTCTGTTCATAGAAATGACGCTCCCATTGCTGTTTTACTAACAACACATACAGTAAATATCAAGTCTAATGTAAGCTCTAAAATAATGACATCATGCCTATGCTTGAAGCTAAAGCTACACAGCTGTTCCTTAAGCCTTCAATCTCTCTAATGGCCAGCAGGGGGCATCTGCTCTGGTTGTGGTCCAGCTGTATAGATGGCCATGAGAAAGTGAGCCTTATATCAGTCGATTTCATACCAAAGTAAACACTTTCCTAATGTCTTTACTGTCTTAATTGTTTAGCTCAGTATCTTATTCTTGTTGTATTCCAGTGTTCTCTCATTTTTGCTATATAACTTTGCACTGTCCACTTTCTGCTGTAACAAAACAAATTTCCCCCGTGTGGGACTAATAAAGGTTATCTTATCTTTTCTTAAATGGCCAACTCTTTTTCAATTGAGAATAATGTTCGTTTAGGAAATTATGGTCCTATTTAGAATAAAACAGATGCTTTTGGCTTGGCAAACCTTTTGTAAGACTGTGATGGCCAAAACCGCCAACAGTTTCTTATAGAGCCACTTTCAGCAGTCATAACTCTAAGTTAAAATTAGGTTTTCTGTTAAGCAGATATGCTGTGTTTGTTTTTTTTTGCAAACATGGCACTGTGCATAATAACCAAACATCTTCAATTTGGTTTTATGTTTCCAAGGGGCACTTAGGATTGCAACTGTGCAAACCTTAGCATGCTGTTATGTTCTTTCTAGAGAGAAGAGCAGTCCAAAAAACCCATATTATTCAGCCATTTTCTAACTGTACTGTCTTGAACTTTAAAAGTTCTACAGAGTCAGTTTTGTTGCTAAGTTTGTATGTTGAGACTGCGTCACTGCATGTGACTTCAGAATGTGCTGTTTGTATTGTATTATCTAACTCTACTAAAATTATGCTAAAATTAGCTTAAACTGCATATGGAGGGCTCATTGTTGTAGAAAACTGTACAGCCACAGAGCTGCAACCAGTAAGAGCATGAGAAAAACTGCCCCAAAAACTGTGACCAGTGAGAATGAGGTCAACACAGCTGTGCAAGTCATTGTCAGCTGAATTACAGAAATGAGAATTCTTATATTTATTGGTTCTGCAAGAAAAAGGGCATTAATAGCTGCCAACTTAAAATTACATTAGCTTGAGGGATAAATATCCCCTACTTATTTTAGGAAAACTAAACCATCCATTACACCAAAGCCAAAGAATCTTTAGTGTCAATCAATATAGTGATGTTTACATGGTTATTATAATCTTTAAACCAAGAAACGAGTTACTTTCACGAAAGCTGCAGAATTAACCTAACCATAGGGTGGGGTGGCGTATCACAGGTTGGTGTGCTGACCCCTAACAACATTTTAACTTTTAATATAGCTCATTGTTATCTGTGTATGACAATATGAAGAGTTAAATGTGAGGCAAACTGTAACTGTAAATGGCTTTGGTAATAATATTGTGCTGACAAGTCAAGTAGGTACTGCTAAGCCAGAAAAAATAAAGTTTAGTCGAAGGTAAAGCCTGTAGGACATCACTGTCCTGTGCCATTTTCCAGTCATTATTTTAGAAGTGTGTGTCTGCGTGTGTGCGTTGTTAGTGCATGGGATGAGTTTTTATGAGTGTCTTACCTCCTAGACTCATCTTTCACTTCAATCAGCCTCAGTAAAAATTAGCCCAAATAAATTGTGTTCTACGTTTTTTTCTTCCTCTCCCTACAATTCAAATTGAAAACAGACCACATGCTTGTGTTGCCAGCTTACAGTGTTTGTTTAAGCATGGCTGCGCACGAGTATGTGCATGTGTGTGTGACTCACTTGGATTGGATCACAAGTAACCCTGTTATAATGTTGCTGCTGCTGCTTTTTTAGGGGGAGGCCTGATCCCAATTTCCAAAACCCTCCATCTCCTGTCCAATCAGAGTCACTTCAATAAGTCAGTCAGCTGTGAGGGAAAATAAATGATTATTCTCCTCACCTAGAATCCCCCTAGAAAATACAGGCCGGTGTCAGGCAGTGGAGATGGAAGAAAAAAGTGGGTCACTTGCTGTAAGTGGAGCAGCCGGAGAGGTTGTGAGAGTGCTGCATTTAACTGCTCCACTTTCTGAGCCCATACTAAACCCCAGAACCATTGCTCTCTGTCACCTTCAACTATGCTATACATTAATAATGCCATCAAGACTGGAGATCTGTATGAAGACACAAGTCTTGTTGTCAAAGCCAATGTGTAAACAGCTCCATCAAGTGGCACTATGTGGGTAGGACTGAAGGGAAAAATCCCTGCATGACTCGCTGAAGTTTATCCCAGTTGTTTTTTTCAAAATAAGACATTTTTGATTTTTTCACATTATTTTTGAGCTGATAAACTTTTTTTTCACTTCACACTTACACTAACCTAAATATTTTTCACAAAAAAGAGGAAAAAAGGTAAGACTGGACTTTCATCTAATACCAGTAATAATACCTGTAATACCTGTACTACAAAAGCTTTATTTAACTAAGTAAGCCATTAAGAGCACAGGAAATAGAGTAGCTTAAAACGTATATATCAAAATGTAAACACTGGAAAATCTCAACAAACCAACTCATAAAATGCTGCCTCCTGTTGGTGAAGTTCTGAAGAAGGTAATTTAAAAAAAGTACCTTGTACAAACACAAATGTAAAAAGAAATCTGTTTAGAACGATGATAAATGTATTGATTAGCTATTAGAAGCTGGTACAATAGGATGCAAAAATCCCCCAAATGTTCATAAGGATGAGGTCTCTTTGATAAGATTTCTTCTCAGAGATATGTAAAAGGGTAAGATGTTCTATTTTTTTTTCATTTGTTATTATTATATGGAAATGCACGCAGCAATCCTTTAGACTACTAATTTAAAATGTACATAAAACAAGATTGAAAACTACACATCTTTATTTTGGAGTGGCTAGAGCTACCCAAAATGTATCCAGTCCTGTAGTAACTCATTGATTTCAATATAAATCAGTCTATTTCATACAGAGACCTACTCTAAACGACCTCACCATGATTAATGTATTCGGGAAACTTGTCTAATGAGTGACCTCTTTCTCTCAGGAGGACTCCCAGAGGTACTACAGATGGCAGAGTTTTGGTCCAACAGAGAGACAGACTGCAAGCTTGTGGGTGGATATGGACAACCTGCACAAAAACCAAGTCAGAATTCACGGCATACTGTCCAACGCGCATCGACAGGCAGCGGTGAGATGAGCGTTCGCACATTCGAGCACTAATGTCTGATTTACAGACAGATTTAACCACATCTGACATGTCTTCTTATTCACAGAGAGTGGCACTCTCCTTTGATTTCCCCTTCTATGGGCACCAGTTGAGACAAATTATTATAGCAACTGGAGGTAGGTCACATGCTTCAGTTTAAAGATGTGCTGTTCGACCACGGGGTAGAGGTGTTTTTAAAATCTTTAACTGTTCACTTCTCTTAATGTTTCTCTTCAGGTTTCATCTACATGGGTGAAATAACTCACAGAATGCTAACCGCCACCCAGTATGTCGCTCCCCTCATGGCCAATTTTGACCCTAGCTTTTCTAAAAATTCAACAGTGAGGTACTCGGATAATGGTAGGTAAAGGTTCCTCTATGAAGTCTAGAGTTTGGGAGCTCCTGGGTATCTCTGACTGGCCTTTCTATATTGCTTTGCCCAGGAAATTTATTTGTCGTGCAGTGGGACAAAGTGCGGATAAAGGACCGAGAGGCAGCGGGGCCTTTTACTTTCCAGGCAGCGCTCCACAAAAATGGAACAATTGTTTTCAACTACAAAGATGTAAGTTATGTATTTTTAATCAGATGTAGCAAAAAATATAATTCCACCACTTCAATAATTTGTAATAAACACAGCTCAGCTTGAATGTCAGGTTTACCAGTGTCAAAACTCTTCTGTCCTTTTTTGAGATCCCATTGCCAGTGGAGGAAATAAATTCTACTGAGCATCCGCTGAAAGTTGGACTGTCTGACGCTTTCATGGGATACCTCCCTACATCACAGCTGTCAGGTCAGTTCCTTTAAAATAAAAAAGAGATGCTTCCTCTACTGTTAATTTAAAGCAATTATTCATATTTTAGTAAATTATTAAGCCAGTTAAGGCAGAGGAGTAAAAGCAGAAACTAAATACTTTCCATCACAAGTAGTTCAATTTGAACAGGAGTTAGTCCCCTCTCAGAAACACGGAGCACAGACTTCTTTTTAAGTTTGCACATGAGACTTAATACAGAAGAAAGACTGACATTCAATTTTTGTCTTGATAGAAGCAAAGCGGCGTACTATCTATGAATATCATCGTGTTGCCATTGACACCACAAAGATTGTGAGCGGATCAGCTTTTGAGTTCACACCTCTGCCCAGTAAGTCCTGTTTCAAACTAGCTTTTGTTCGACAGCCTAGCCTCATTGCTCACCCTGTAACTGCGTAACGATGCGATTCCCGTTCCCCCAGCTTGTCTTCAACACACATCCTGTGATCTCTGCCTAACATCCAACTTGACAAGCGGCTGTGGCTGGTGCAACACACTTCAACGGTAAGACAAAGTTCAATTCGTGATGTTATGAGATTCTCGCCTTTTCTCACTTTGCTTTTCATTTCTAGATGTTCTGATGGTATAGACCGGCATAGACAAGAGTGGCTGGATTACAACTGCCCTGAAGAGGTGAGACTCATTACCATATCACACAAGAGAGAGATGAGCAGCTTTGTTACTGATTCCTGAGTCATTCTTTTCGGCATTCACTCAGGCTAAAGGCATGTGTGAGGACTACAACACAGTTCTACCTGAAGCAACTATGAGCTCCTTTAATCACTCCTCTCCAGGTCCAACCGTTTCAGTGCTTGAAGAACAGCCTGTTACTAGGGGTGAGTTGGAAAATACAGTGCTGGTATGTCAGCAAAAACTCCCGCAACTGGTGAAGGATTAATGAAGGAATATTTAATTGTTTATTTTTTGGGGGATCATGCAAAATGTGACCCTTTGTGAATAGATTAAGGAGAAGCAGAATTACTAGTAGCTCTCTGACTTCTGAGCATTACAGAATTAAAGCTGAATTTCCATAGAGGGCATAAGCATACAGGTACCAGCTGCATGACTCAATATAAACAGGAGATAGCCCTTAAATCTGAGTTAGATTTAAACTTGTACATCTTCGCAAACATTTTCAGAATGTAAAAAATAACAATAACAGAAAGCTTATCATAAAACTAATCTCACTATAAAATTATGACTAATAATTGCTGAACTTATCTGTATATTTATGAGATTTTGTGTAGATCTTTTCAAAGACATGTTTATGTAAAATCAAATCTACCTAGGCAAATAGGAGTGCCTTTTGTTGCATTGGCTTGGACACTTTTTATGAATGACTACATTTTCATTTTTGACAGTAATAATCAGAAGAAACCATTAGAAGTGTGTGAGCAGAAGCTATGATTTCCCAAGCTTGTAATCTAACCAGGGGTAGGCCCCAGGGATCAATCCTAGGACCACAATTTATTCATTCAATATGTTCAAAACTTTTAAGTTCATCAATATGTTTCTACTTATTTTGTATAAATTCTGCTAATTAAGAACCCACTGATTTTAAAGCTCATGTGTTCTATTATCCTAGTTAAAAAAATATTCTATAAGTCTCAAACTCAACTTTAATAAAGTCCAACAGTAAAGTAGTTAAATATTTGTTTTTCCATGTGGAAAGAAAGAGACTGATGATTGTTTTTTAATGTTTTCCTGTTGATTTTCTGTGTATACAGATTTTGGGGAGATTTACTGTAAATACAAACAAGTGAACATGAATATCTTTTTTTTCTTCTTGTTTTTTCAATCCACGCATCACTTTCTGCTTCTAGGAGTTATGTTAATTTAATGTCAGTTCATTTATAAACTTATAGTAATTAAAAGCTTCATATAAGAATCCAGAAGGTATTCAAAGGCTTAAATATAATGTGGTAAATAAAGGACAAATCATTTTTACTTTACTCATGTCAAGTCAAGTCAAGTAAAGCCATCTTTATTTATATAGCACATCAAAAAGACATTAAGTGTCAGCCAAAGTGCTGAACAGAGGGATAATATAATAAAAATAATTAAAATAGATAAGATGAAAACATTATAGAAAACATTGTAAGACATCCATATATGTTTGTAAAAAATATGTGTACATGCAAATATGCACATACATATGCAAAAATGTACACATTCACACATATGTGAACATAAAAATCCCTCTGCCTCTTAACAGACGGGCACTATGAATTAAAATATTCCAAATTTGAAAAAGAAAATCGTCCCCACTTAGTTTTAGGAAGTTGGCCACAGAGTTTTCCAAAGTAAAATCCATAGTTAGCTACCTAGACATTTCTATATTTAGAAATGCTTTAACAGGATCAACAATCTTCCTTCCTTTCAGATATACAGACGAGCCCTCCAAACAACGGGATGACAGAGAACACGGCCATCATCGCAGGCGTTGTGGCTGCTCTAGTTCTGCTTGTAGCTCTCACCTTACTGGCTGTTTACTACATCAACACACATCCCACGGTGGCTCCACCATTCTACCTCATGCAGGTCAGAAAAACAACATCCAGCTCTCATTCCCTCTGCAGTAGGGATGGTCACAGACTTTAATTTTCTTTTAAAATATAGACTTTGACCTAGTGGGCTGTAATATACTGCTATGGTCAGAAGGTGGTGGTAATGCACATTGAAGCTGTTTTAAGCCACTATTGAAATACATCATTGATGCTGGTATTAAAAGGAATGTAGACTTCTGCATTGCTTCACTTTTCAAACCTGGAACTTATGTCCATCTTTTATAATGTCTACATAACTACCAGACTTCAGACAGGTGAAACGTGTAAGCATGCATACTCTGTCACTGGGTGACCAGTTTATTTCACAGGTCAATGAAATGACAGATTCACCTGATGAATGAGAAGTGGGTGATGTTCATGTGTCTGCAAAAAGACTTGCAGAAGTCTGTGACAAAACAGCCCTGAACACTGGAAACACTCTCCTGATGATCTTTAAGCTCCAATGGGCCAATGAGTTTGTGGCTTCACAGTAAAACCCACTGTTGACTTGAAAACACTCACCTTTAAAATTCATAAAAGCACTTGCAGTAAAGTTTAGGGGATTTATGGATGTGCAATAGGCCCATCGCAGTGGCTACATTCATCTTTTATGCCGTCTATGGTTGAAGCCCGCATCTTCCCATTTGCCTGTGTCGGGTAAAAAGGGGTGTTTTACTTTTATTTTTTAGCAGTAGCATCATTATTATATCAGAATCATTTAATAAGCATTGCATTAAACATTGATTGAAGCTATTGACATTACATTTAACATTTGTATTACAGTGATTGCTATAACCTGGTGTTAATCTTCTACTTACAGGTGTCAGAATAATTATATGATCTCTCATTGCAGGTGTAAACATGATCACCATATACATATGGCAGTTTGTTGCCCATTATAGAGTTGTGCCCGAGTTAATAAAGGTCAAAAACTTCAGTCAGCGTTATGACTGGCTGATCCATGGTGTGGGATGACTTTGGGTTGCACGCGCTTACATAACACTGATATCATGTGATTCTTTGTGATTTTTATTTAGATATATCTTTTTATTAAGTTTTTAAGTAGTGGTAGTTCATTAAACCAACATTCATTTAATATTGTATCCCTGATTCAGCGTATTATATACAGGTCAACTTGATAATTTGCAAAACCTTGCAGCTGTAATGTTGTGTCTCCGTAGGGGACAGTTCGCTCTAAGGAGAGGCGTGGGAGCCAGTGTCTGTCCTCGAGACGAAGAGAATGTTTTTCTTGCTGTGTCTAAAGTTGTCAATATTGACTGTATTGTACCACCTGTACGCATGAGGGGGCGTTCGAATACCCTGATTTTCATAAAACAATGAGTGTGTGGAGTCTGTAATGAGATTTGATGCTGTCTGCTGTATGGTGTCCATCTCCCACGCGTGTGTTCATTAAATCATCGTTTGGCTTGACCCGGCCGGACCAGTGTGGTTATTTTTGGTTTTCCTCCTGTATCCATCCTCAATATTTGAATCCGTAACACCTGCTATGTGGTCTTTACCTACTACTGTTTCTCTGTCTGCAGCGACGCACCAATAACTACTGGCCCTCTATGAAGTTCCGCAATCAGGGCTGTCACTCCAGTTATGCTGAAGTCGAGCTCGGGGGCCATGAAAAGGAAGGTTTCATTGAAGCTGAGCACTGCTGCTAAGGGTCTAGGACTTGCAGGACTCAATCAGTGGAAGAGAGGACACCATCTTGAGGAAAACTGCGGTACTACAGGAGGATGAATATGGACATTCAGGCTGACCATCAACACAAGATGTCCTTACTCCAACCTTTGAGGCTGGACAGTGTTTACTGTAACTGCTCTTGTAGCTCTTGCCAGCTTTCTCTGTGTCTTTTGCTGTTTGCCATCACACAGGGGATTAGCCATATTATCTAAGGGTTGGAGGGTTTGAGAGGAAGACAGCAGTACAGAAATGATGAGATGCAAATGTCCAAAAGCCAACGATGCAAGGGCCTGTCAGGGAATGAATTAAACTAGCCTTCATACTGCAAATCAATGTACCACTCAACTTTACTCTGTGTTTTTTGTTTTTATCCATTTTATGGAGTCACTTTTGTTTCATGAAACTACGCGAGCAACGATGAGTTCATAAAATGTTATATCTATGTGGACTTCACTACGACAGATATTTAGCTTTATAGCTGATAGTGATTATAAGGACGTATGTTGTGGATGAATTTTAGAGACGTGAAGTTATGAGGGTTTTCTTTGAACCTTTCTGTTTAAATGTCTTCTAATAAAAGCTGGTGACGAGTCTGGATTTTGATCTCAAGGTCATAGTCTGGTGAGTGACTAACAAATCTATTTAGATGGTTTTCAATTTTTATAACTAAATGAATGAGCCTTAAAATAGAAGGAAACAGCATTAAAGATAGTATTAGAGAAATACCTTATGTGGGCATTAATACTTCATGTGCATCTAATTTTTAAAAATAAATTCACATTATATCTTAAGCACTGCTGTGATAACAACTGAAAATGACTGCATGTATGGAATTCATTTTTTATGCAAATTTATTTTACAGCAAACGCATCTCTCGCCTTGAGACAGCTGGGATGGATGGAAATGTATCTCCTTCCTTGCTGAAGTCCCATGATAGGTTAAAAATTGCAAAAATGTCAGGTATTTAGGGCTGTGCACAGCATTGCCACAGGATGGCGCCATAACACAACACGAAATTCCACATGACAAGCGCAGCCACGGTGATCATTTATTATATTGAGCTTAAAAATGAAGGTGTGTACCGAGCAGAGACAGATATTCCGATAGTTTTGCTAACATACAGGAATATTAACCGCTTGCAACGTCTATAAATACTTGTAAACTTGGCAGATTAATAAGAAAAGAGATTTTCCACACAACTAATGGTGACAAAATCAAAAAGTAAAGTAAGAGTACACATTGGGACATGTAATTAATTTAGTGGTAAAACCCTCTGAAGAATTTCTTTTAAATAAGGTGGAATATAGTATTTTAAGAAGCGGTGGGAAGCATAAAAGCGACAAAAAGACATACGGCTACTCGTAGAGATTATGTTCGTTAAGTAAGGAATAAACTTCATATATCGCTAAGCAATCGGTGAAGTTTTCTATTACATTTATTTATACGAACGCAACGACAAAAAGTCACCAAGGAAAGAAAAGAGGGGGCACCCGGATTTGAACCGGGGACCTCTTGATCTGCAGTCAAATGCTCTACCACTGAGCTATACCCCCGATGTACAAACTCACCAAGTTTTGGCTATATGAATATACCACATGTTCAGTACTGACACGCTGGATGTGCTATAGTAGTTGTTTCTTGCATTTACTCATAAATCCCAACTATATTATAATACACAGGTTTGTTTAGTCCGACGCTTTCCGCTAACGTTAACAATGTAAACAAAATGGCAGACCTGGTTGTAATCGAGCTTGTTTCCAGCAGAGGGCGTCAAATAAACAAAGTCGAACCGCAGTACAGGATATTATCATGTCCCCACGTAGCAGTTGGAGATATCTATTTATCATTCACGTCATCAATAGAAAGAAGAATTCTTTGTTTTCTTTACTGGTTAAACTTTTGTGTTAGTGCCGTTTATGTTTTTTTTAATAAAAAGTTGTAACCCCGTTGTTGTATAAATGTAGATATTTAGAGCTTACCGCGATAAATTTATGTTTAGAGTCGACCTTATTTATTTAAAAGCGTTATTACAGTACATTTGGATTAGTCTCTGTTGTTACTCCTTTTAAGGTCATCAACCTCACTTCTCCTCAACGCTGCTGATGCTGCCTTCATGGCATGCGAAAACCCTGTAATTTACGAAACATATTTGGACAAGCTAAAGAGGCCGCTGAATGATGCGCAATGTTGTTGTTAATTCGTTTTAAGTTACTAAAAATATCATTTGGAATCACATTTGACGACCATCTCGTATTAATTACTTAAACACCAGAAGTTAATTGCGATGTGTCCGACGACCCGTAAAGGCAACATGAGGTCTCCGCGCTGCACAGTTGACTCCTCCTCGCCTTGTGGTCATATTAACTGAAATGCCTGCGAGAAAGCGGGAGGACGGTTCGAGTACCAGCTGCCCGTTACAGGTCCTTTACTCCTGAACTTTTGGACTAGTAAACTTGTTTTTGTTTTTTCTGCAATCATGAATCCGCCCTGTGGGAGATGCAATAAACCAGTTTACCCAACAGAAAAAATAAACTGCCTTGATAAGGTAAGGTGAAACAAGTTTAAGCCCATCCACTGACCTTAATGTAATTTACTCTAATGTATGCAAAGATTTATCAGGTGAGTTTCAAGACTAACTTATACTGTCAATTTTATTATAGATATTTTTAAATTTAAATTAGTTTTGTCCACTTGCAAAAGTTCTTTTTTATTCTACAGTTTTAAAAATATTTTTATGCAGTCATATCTCATGTGATGCTTTAACTGGGTGCATATTTTGTACAGTCACAACCAAGCCAAAAAAAAACATGCAAAATGGAAGTCCAGATAATACACATAAAAATCAACTAGAAATCTCCAAATGTTAAAAAATTTATATCTTACATAATCAGTAATAATCTATGTATATGTGGTTTCTCAAATAGATGTAGCCTACTCTGATCATTTTAGTGGAATCAGATGAATATTATTTATAATCAAGATAATCTAATCAATTTAAGGACTTAATCAAAGCAAAGTGACATGAGTTACAGAGATGTTATCAATTCCTGATTTCTTTTTGGAAAAATGGCTTCCTGCAGAACTTTTATTTAATAATGCAAAAAATATATTTATGGGAAAGTTTATATGCATAGTGCATAGGTTTAAAAATGCACCTAGTTTAACAGCATTATTTCTCACAGTCATTTTCCATTGGAACCATTTCTTATTGGAAATCTTTTAGTGAAGCGATGGGAGAAGTAGAAACAGATTAGTAGGACAGCTGTGGCCTTATGTAGAGGAGTCAAGGGATTTCCCCGCTCAGAGAGAGAAAGAGAGAGAAAAAAGTTTTATTTTTTCAAATGAAAAACCATTTAATTCAATCAGCCAGTAAGAGTGAACAAGATTTCCACAGTGTTCTGTCAAAAAAGGTTAATACAGATCTAAATTTGCGTCGATGGAAATGCATTTTCTTCTAAGTCTAATACTTCAGACTTTATTTCTTCTTTTTTTTCCTAGTATTGGCACAAAGGTTGTTTCAGCTGTGAGGTCTGCAAGATGGCCTTGAGCATGACGAACTACAAAGGCTTTGAGAAGAAACCTTACTGCACTATGTGAGTGTTCACAGCATGCACCACCATGATGACTAAAACAAACACTTAAATTAGCTGGATAGCATCTGACTCTTTGTTAAGAGCTTGCAGTACATTTGAAAGAAACAAAACTGTATCTAAAATATAAAAGATGTGGTTACCTTTCCTCTGAAGCCTCAGCATTAGCATTTCAGACGTAGACGTGGTGGTTTTTTTGTTTGTTTGCTTGCTTATTTTTGAGCAAGCCTTATTTGGATGAAAGAGTCAAGTGCTAAGTTATGAGGAAACGCTAGCAAGCTTGTTCAGAAAGCTGCATCCTTACACTGTAGAGGTGAATCACACAGACACTGTGTGTGCTAACTAGTGTCAAGTAACTGACTAATAAATTATAGAATTTCATTCACTGAATTTGAAGCACAGATTTCTTGGACAGGCTGTGCTTTGCAGCATGCCATATTATAAGTCAGATATTATGAGTTTGCATTAACACACGAGGTCCAGAAGTACAGTTCAGTAATGCCGATTACTGGAGGTGAGGCCTACAATATCGGCTATGGGCTAGGGGTTGGCACACCTGTCAGTCAAAGGGCTCAGCTACTTTAGGCCTCAACAAAATCCAAATGAGTGATTTCTTGGGGAAAAAATCCACTGTAGAGTAATCATAAAAGGCAAATATTGTAAGTTTATTGCTGAATTTGGACATTTTAACATGGGAGTCACTTTTGGAGCCAGCCTAAAATGGCCTTTAGAGGCACTACAGTTTTTGACGTTTCACTTTTTCAGCTCCTTTAGGTTACTACTTGTTATTAAGTAACATTAGTGTCAATCAAAATCAGTTCATTACACAACTATAGCCACAAAATTATAATACGTAGCATTACAGGAATTATTTACTACGGCCTTTTTTTCTATTATCTGTGAACAGGTTTGGTTGTTTCATCATTAACAAATCTACCACATGAGCAGAAGTTAAATTCTGAAGCAGTTGAGCAGGAGAAGCTGCAGACAGCATGTGGAAGTGATGGAAAAGAGAAGTGTGAGCAGACAGATTGAATCATGTGATTCCAGTCATTCCTAAAGATTGACGCGAGATTAGAAATTTGCTGTCCGACTGTTATTAAACAGCAACCCGGGTTCATCTATTGTGCTCTTTACATAATATTATAAGGCACAAATTATTTGCAGAATGAACAAATTAATCAGTTTATTCAATTCAGTCTGACAACAGTTTGGTTCTCCTGAAAATCAAATATAGCAAAAAACAAAGCAGCCAAGCATAAAGAAGACATTCAGCAAAACCTGAACTAAAATGTATGGAAAAACTCTATCAGCCAATCATATTGTTGGGCTGGATTTCATAGAAGATTGCTGTTATGCTGTAGGACTTTGGTTAACACCAATCAATCTAATCATGGTCTTGCTGTTTAACTGGATAGATGGGTGGATGAATGCATGATGTGACTCTTCATTTATCTAATTTATTCCCTTCTGGTTTTTTTTTCAGGCATTACCCCAAAACCTCCTTCACCATAGTGACCGACACCCCCGAGAATCTGCGTCTCAAACAACAGAGCATGCTTAATAGTCAGGTGAGACTTTAGCAGTTCAGGCCTATCTCTGCTATCATTTACATCTTGGTCTCTTGGTCAGAGAAAGGAGATACTGTTTGCAAGCTCACTGCAGCATCGCTTGGTGTTACATATCTGTCAGTCCTGATTGCCTCTTTTCCGTCATCACAGTGTTGAAGCTGGTGCGAGAAATAACAGTTCTGCTTTGGTGTCTTTGATAACCAGATACGCCAGGGAACTGAATGTTACATTGTGAAAGCTGGACATTTTAACAGAAGTTGCTTTGGCTCATGTTTTATTAAAATTAGCCCTGAATTTTCCACCATGGCCCTCACACTGCCACTCAGAGCAGTGATTCCAACTTTGGTGGCAGCAATTGTTTGGAGCTGTGCTGATGTCAGCTTTTTTGGCACCAGCATCAGTCTTTTTAAAGGTGGAAATAAGTGGAGCTTTTTCTAGGTTAAGCACTGGCAACAGCAACCCATTGGTGGAAAAGTTCTATATATATATATCTCCTTCACTCAGCTCGGTATCAGAGCAGGAGATCAGGACGCAGATCTTGGCTCTGCTCTCATGACAATTGGATTCCTTTGATTAAATCAAAGGTACCCTTTGATGAGTTACTTAAACAAGGACATGGTAGCGTCATTTTGAGACTCTACTTTTAGAACATGAGCCAATCTGACATTCGTGAAGTTCAAATGCGTTTCGTCAGGAACTCTTGTAAATGATCAGAGGTTTGATTTTTAAAAATACTCTCAGATCCAGTCTCCTTTTAGCCTCTGATGTGGTTACCGGCCTCCTTTTCCCTGCCATCCCTGTTCTTAAGCTCTAATCTAATCACACTGTTCATGCCAACATGTTCTAACCTGATCAAAGAGATAAGTCCTGTAAGTCACGCAAAATTTAAGAGATTCCTTCACGGATTAAACTTTAAGGATCATCTTGCCACTCAGCATTTTGAGGTGAAGCTTCTCTTCCCTTTTAAAAGGATGAAAAAACTTAGGCAATCCACTCACGACTGCATTTCTGCAAGACCCGTGCAGACCTGTATTTGTTAGACAGAATATCGAAATTTGCAGAGAATAGTTAAATTCAGTTAACTGAACACTGCATAACCTTTTACCAGTTCACGTTTCCTGTTTATCAGGAAAGGATTTCTATAGCAAAGTATTCATGCACACTTGCACATTTGTTTTTGAAATTTTCAAGTGCTTTAAAAGAAACTGCATAAGCTGGTGAATGGTATTTTTTCAGTTCTTAAGAAAAGTGAGGGGTACTTGTCAAAGTCTGACTTGCATAGGCCCATATGCTCCAAAATCAGTGTCCTCCTTGGTCATACTAAAGTGTTTACTGCAGATGCACTAAGGTGCTATTCACAGAATCATTAACATGAGCTTAGTTGTTATTACAATAAATTAACAGCAATGTGGGTGTTTCACTTCTTAATTACCAAACTGTACGACTGGATTTTACATATAAATATGTAAAAGGAATATAGCTGAGGGGGCACAGTTAGCTTTTTGGATGGTCCTCGACCCCTACCCCCATTTATAATGCCAGCAGTTAAGCTAAACCAATTGCGTAGGTATGAACGCTAATCTGCATTGCCAAGAAAAATCATCCAAGTGAAAAATGTGAATTTTGTGACTTATTCAACACATAAACTGTTTCTGAAAAGAGAGGACACAGTTTTAAATGTAACTTTTAGAATTCAATAAACAATGCAAAGGTCTTATAACAGCTGAAAAAATCTTAAAGGTTGCAGTAAGACAGCAGAAGCCATTACACGTGTATTAAGGTGCATAAAACCATTTGATATTTTTGTAGCTTCATTGATGTCATCTATAAATGCATCAAACAGTATTGACTTTCAGTGCTGCTATTCTGTTTCCTTTGTTACCACGTTGCTATTTTCAAGTGTTTCTGTGTCAACATGTGGTAATAAATCAAAACCATTCATGGTAAATATTAGCATATTTGTTTGATGAGAGGCACTGTGACCTAGATCTGCCCAGTTCACTGAGGTTTGTGAGCATTCATTTATGCACAGCTCTTTTAAGGTCCCCATCACAACAATTCACCTGGGCTGAAGTGTAACCTTGACTGGGTCGTTCCCTTCTTTTGTAGATTTGCTGCTGTGCTTGCAATCATTGTCCTATTGCATGACCAAATGTTGACTAAGCTTTAGCTGTCAGCCACATGGCCTCACTTTTGACTCTAGAATACTCTGGTATACAGAGTTCATGGTCGACTCAGTGACTGCCCAGGTCCTGTGGTCGCAAAACCTCATGATGTGTAAGGTATATGTGGTGCTTGTTTGGTTTGCTGTTCTTTATGGCTCCATTTCCACTTTGTTCTCCTCTGTCAAAAGCACATTGTTACTAAAGTCTTGCAGTTCGTTCAGATGCAGCTTTGCAAACCTAAACCATACTGCCAAGTATGTGATAAAAGGGAATGTACCTGTTGGGAGGGGAGATTGATGATGCATTCGCAGCGTGTGGGAGAAAAAACTCTGAATAACGTGCAGACAGCTTAATATTGCCATGGCCGTTTATACTGGATAGAATAGAATAGAATAGAATAGAATTCAACTTTATTGTCATTGCACATGCACATGTACAGGGCAACGAAATGCAGTTTGCATCCATCCAGAAGTGCTTTAGTGATATAGATATATTACAATATATATTAGCAATAATATAGATATGTAAGTATGTTACAGAAATGGGTCTATTATGGTATGTTATAATGTACACGGTATGAAGTATGTTATGAATATTCTATAACTATAAGCATGTACAGGCTGTAGCGAGTACAAGCTATGTACAGGCTATGAACAGGATATAAATATGAAATAAAAAAAACTATACAGAAATCTGAGATATACAGTTATACAGAAATGTGAACTATGCAAGTTATAAACAGTTGTAGGATTAAAAATTATCGTATGTACAGAATGATTATTTACACAGAGCTATACAGTAGTGCAGTTAAGATAAGTGAGATATGTGGATAATTTCTAAAGAGGTATATAAAGTGCTAGTGGTTGTGACTGGTGGTTCAGTCCATGTTATTATTGTGTGTTTGGGGGTATGGATGGTTATGATAAAGCCATTTTAACCATCATAGTGGGAAAAATTTGCGATACATTAAGTTTATTTGATATATCGTCTACTGCCATGTAGAGGCTTTCTCTAACCAACTCTTCCAAACAAGCAAAACAATGTTTCACCTTTTTTTTTTAATTTTGCTGTTATGAATTTTATTATTAACATGTTTGTGTGTAGGGTCTGATATATAACTCTTGTTTTCTTTTTTGTTTCTCTGAGCACAGTCTAATTTGGGGGAATTTGCTGGGAAATCCACCCCCGGGAAGTGCTGAAACTTTTTGACGATCAGTTAATTAAGTGTATTTGATTAGCAGCACTTGGCTGCAACTTACACTCTTAATTCATATGGACACAGTAAGGCTGTACTGAGTTTTTCTGGTTTTCTATTTTTTCAAAGGATTGAGTCCTATAAGAAAAATGTGACCGTCTTTTATTGTTTATTCCACTAGATTCCTTTAAAGCTGTCTCTTTGAACAGTTAGTCTCTAAATAAACAAGCACCTGATGAAACAGGACAAACACGCCAAGAGCGGCTGTATTTTTGGCTAACAATTAAATCTGTCGTTTCATTTCAACACGGCTGTTATAACAGCATGATCAAATTTACACCACCACCCCCGTTCTGAGCTTTACTCATCAAACCAGCCCAGTTCATTGTTTATAACCATAAAAGTCTCTGCAGTCAAGCTCGCTTACCAAGGAGACATATTCCTCATAGCAACATCATGACTCACTTATGTTTGCATGTCTGCGTGAGTTCGCGGGGATCTCAGATTTACTTTCAAATAAACATGCAGGCATGGAATAAGTTTGCAAGTGTTTCCTTGAGGTTTTAAGCTTCAAAAACTCTCACCAAAAGGCCATTTAAAGCCCTGCATGAATCAGTTTTTGTATATTTTTGATTAAAATGCAGTAAAAATGTTTAACATGGTCATTTTAGCAAGTATAACCCTTTAGAATTGAGAATTTAAGCCAAAGCATTGCCCTAAGCTCCTTTGTCTAAGTTAAAAACATTAAAATGAACAATAAAGACTGATGAATGAAAATTTACAGGCGCTCTATAAGGAGGAGTTTGAAAAGAACAAGGGGAAAGGTTTCAGCGCCGTGGCTGACACTCCAGAGATGCAGAGAGTGAAGAAGACACAGGACCAGATCAGTAACGTATGCTCGGTCCACCTTAAAGACCACCAAGAATCAAATTCTCCGATAACATCTCCATTTATCCATTATCTCTCCAATTATAACAAAT
Organism: Neolamprologus brichardi; assembly: GCF_056152115.1. Classification (NCBI taxonomy): domain Eukaryota; kingdom Metazoa; phylum Chordata; class Actinopteri; order Cichliformes; family Cichlidae; genus Neolamprologus; species Neolamprologus brichardi. The sequence continues at coordinate 21,562,103 of NC_142111.1, read as the reverse complement.
GATCTTCCTTCTTTTTTTCCCTCCTTCTTTAAAACATTATTGAAGGTTGTGATGCGGCTTTGCTATCTGCATGTCTGCATGGGCTTCCATACCATCTTATTCTTTTTTACATGTAAAAGTCTTTGTTAATCATCCTTCGTTGTCTTTGATTCAGTGCTGCATTCAGGTTGTGCTACATTTGAGATGAAATTAAAAATAATCATAATAATCCCAGGATGTTACAATTGCAGATGTGCCTTGCAAAATAATAAAAGCATAGATGAAAAGTTCTAAAGAGATATCTGCTTAGTTTACAAGCTTCACTAAAATGTAAGCATTTGCAAAATGTCTTAGATTTTCCACTTCAGGCTGCAAAGAAGCCATGAAAAGAACTATTTTCTTTTAGCATGCATGGTAGACGGGCTGCAGGATTGGATTTTTTGTTGCTGTAATAACAGATTGTTGTAACAGTAAAACGATGTTTTAAAACTTGACTTCCGTGTTTTTAGCTGATGTCAAAGATAAAACGATGCATGCATTCGATATGTAACAAAGCTAACTGTTTCCTTCCACTTGTGTCATTTAACTTGTTTAATGTTTAAAGAAATATTGGATCATTGTTGGGAATATGACCATTCAACTTTCTTGGTCAGAGGCAGATAAAAAGATTGACAACACTCTCATGTCCGTATGCTAATAATGAACCACCAGCCAGTTGGCTTAGTTTAACCATTAGGCCTCTTAATATCAATAACATTACCCCCCAAGAGCTGCAGATTCGTTTTTCCACTGTTTTCACAGAGAAAATGTTCACTAGTCAACCTTATACATGCTTCAAGAGGAATTTGGGGGACAGACCCAACAGTTTACGACTGTTAGCGGCTTCATATTAACTGCTTTAAACCGTCCTCATGAAATCTAGTCAATAACAGCTCTAAGTCTGTAAGGCCAAAAGGAAAAATATAGACCGTTGCAGTTAAACCTTAAAGCAATAAGGAAAGTCAGTACACACAGATGTTATTGTACCTGGGCTACAATGCAACCAGGATTGATGCAAAAGAAAGGAAGCAGAGCATTGCTACATATTTTTTTAGTCATAGTAATTTCAAGTGGTATCTCCATCTTCTCAAAAAAAAAAAAAAAAAAAAGGCATGCGGTTGGATTTTAAGAACAGATACAGCTCAGTCCTGATCCACAAAGAGAGTGGAGTCAATTTTTTTAGAATAATTTTTTAACAAGAAAGCATGTATTTCTTTAAACTTCAAGTTATTCTTCTAAAATAACTCTGAAATTTGCAGGCCCTTTACAAGGAGGAGTTTGAGAAGAACAAGGGGAAAGGTTTCAGTGTGGTGGTCGATACTCCAGAGATGCAGAGAGTGAAGAAGACACAGGATCAGATCAGTAACGTAAGTGCAGTCATGTTGTCAGACTCCTTCAATATCTTCTAATAGAACTTTTGTATGTTCAGTTTGCTCTTCACTTGCAAAAATGAGGAAAACTGCTGGATGTTTGGCCTTGACTGTCAAACATCTGGCATGCATCTCACTATGGCAACATGTTTCAGTTCCAGAAGGATGTCATAGACAGATGCAAGCAGCAAGTCTGCAGATGTTAAAAAAGGCATTTTAGTTTTCAAAGAAGAAAATGAGAAAGTCCAGATCAGGATTGTAGATTTGCTGATGGCTTCAGCATACAAAGCAGAGAACATGTTGCTGCAAAGAGCAGCAAAAGATGTCAAGAGTACAACCCTGCAGAGACACACAGGCACATTTCAGGCATTTCTCTCCATCCACTGAGGAACAGCTGCCCTATATGGTCAAAGTCTCTCAGCTGTGGACACAAAGGGAACTGCTATCCACACACACATACACACAAACTTTCTCTTCTTCTCTCATGAGCACACTAGTTGTAGAAAGGAATCATGGGTGATAAGCTGTGTGTCAAAGGAGCAATATATTATTTTTTCCACTGGTATTCGTATCAGTCTTTCTCTCATTTCTCCACCCTCACTTCCCACTTTAAAAACAATCCCTTTCCTCCAGTTTTATTCCCACAAATTCCTGTTTCTGTTTACTCCTCTCGAGGTTTCTCGAGGTCACAGGAGGCTGCTCCTTCTCTTCCTTAAGCAACATCCAGTTTCCTCTAAGTACTAGACCCAGAGTTGTTTTTATTCTTGGGGGACATACTGTATGTTGCACAAGCAACATACCAAACTAACAACAAAATAAGTTCAACACATATAAAGTTCAAGAATCTTTGAGTTGCTTTGTGTCCCTGAATACCCCGTCACCAGCAGCTTCTGTTGGAAAACACTGAAAAAAGCAGTTTTTAAAAATAAGTTGCTTTCAGACAGTTAGACCAAAAAAGGCAAATACAATTTACTGCATATAAAAGCTCAGCCAGTGATGTCACTAGGTCATTAGTGAAATTCTGTTTTAAAGCTTCAACTTGAATATTTTTGGCATAGCTATGTTGGTTTATTTTCTTTTAATCAGTGAGGGGTAGATCTCCATGACATATCACAGTGATCTGTCATTAGTGTGAATGGCAACATAATTGACAGCATAAACACATTGTTTTATTAAATATTATGGCTCATAAGGCCATGACAAAAAAGTTGACACACTGCTTGCCAATATAAACATTATTTATTAAACCAAATTAAACAACTGAAATAGAAACTATTGACATTTGCAAATCAATGGCCTCAGTGACGTAGGGTGTAGATGAGCAGAGATAACGCGTTACTGTAATCTGATTACTTTTTTCAAGTAACGAGTAAAGTAAGGGATTACTATTGCAAAAACGGTAATTAGATTACCGTTACTTTCCCGTAGGAACGCTGCGTTACTGCGTTACTAAAACCGTGATTTTTTTTGCGAGAATGTCTCATGACAGTGACGTAAGCGAGTGCGACGTTCGTGACAACAGCTGTGTGCAGATCAACAATGGATAATATATCGAGTGCGGAGAGAGTATGAGCGTGCAGCGTTTAAAGCTTGGAAGTACTGACCTTACTTTGAGTTTGATTCCATAAAAAGTGACAAAAACATTAGCGTCCGTTGTGCGTAGGAAGAAAACTTCTTTTTACAGCGAAAAAACCCCCTAAACAAGCACCGAGTGCGCTACGACGTAATGGGAAACTCACAGAGAAACTCGCGGATTCTTCCACTGACCGCTGCGGCTCACCTGCACCAGGATAAACCTCCGCCTACGCCACTCCTGCTTTACAGGTGAAAATAGAGCAAAAGGACCACTGAGTCTTTGACTTTATTTATTTTCTGCTGTGTTTTACTTGCATCTATTTGAAAGAGTGAGTGTAAACACAAAAAATATTTTATTTTATGTGCTGGAATGTGCAGAAAATAGGTTTAAATGTTAAACTAATTTCTTCAAGTCAGAGAATGTTGCATATAATTACATTTTTGCTTGATGCATAAAGTTAAAAGATTAAAACTAATAAAACAAGTTTTAAAAAGAGACTTTTTCATTTGATTACATTTTGTATGATGATTATGCAGAAAAAGTAGAATTGGGCTGAAAGATCTATCGCTTTATCACCTATTCAGGTTGTAAATCGTGTTTTTAAAGAGTAACTAAGTAACTAAGTAATTAATTACTTTTGAAAATAAGTAATCAGTAAAGTAACGGGATTACTCTTTGGGGGAAGTAATCAGTAATTAGTTACTGATTACTTTTTTCAAGTAACTTGACCAACACTGTAGATGAGTGAGGACATGTAAGCAAGTGAATGTACATGTGCAATGTATGTGTGTGTGCAAAAACAAGTGCTATTCAGGGTGTGATGGTCACAAGGAGCAGGAGGGAAAAAGAGAGTGCCAGCTCTAGATTTATAGTCTGGGAACAGCTGGCACTGCCAAATCCTCCTCTGCCCACCAGCGACATCAAAACAAATAAGAAAACCTAAAAAAGTTGATTCTGTTCATCTAAAACGTTTCTCCCACTGAAAACGCTACATCCAGATGAACAGAATCAACGTTTTTTGAGATTTCCTTAACTAGATGATTGAACGCGCATCAAGACAAATGTGAAAAGGTTGAAAACAAGAGTCAGGGGTCGTCACACGTCTTTACTAACCACAAAGATAAACTGAAGTGTACGACTGCATTTGCAACTTCCTTTTGCAACCAGTGGAGAGAAACATAATTATTGATAAGACGCACCAAAAGGAGCTTCTAGGACATGCTGTTAGTACAGGTAACTGCGCAGCAAGTTTGATAATGCCATTAAAAAAGCTTCAAAATGCACAAACACGGCAAAGCGGTCCAGTTCAGAGGACCCTAACTATAACCCTAACCCTGTTATTGGAAGTGAAGCCTTGAAGACAGACCTGCACATCAAAGTGATTCCCTGTAATATCCAAATGAATGAATTAAAAAATAATTTCCTGTTTATTTAATGAAGGAAAAAACTGTTCTCTGTATTGGGTTATAAACATGGTATTTAATGATATAAAGGTCAGCATTTTTAACATGGGAGCCTGTGGGGGCTTTTTGAGCCACTCTCAAGTGAAACTAATGTGACAGTTGTTGACCTTCAAAAATGAGCAAGTGGGCCGCAACTACTGAAAATAGACAAATAAAAGCAGACACTAAATAGATGTGGGTCTTTCTATCTCTGCGTCTGTGGCTGCAATATCCACTCGTCATCTCTCAGCACCTCCTAAAATGGTCAGCTGCTTCTCACAGTGGGAGGGTTTGCTGAGGCTGAACCGTCAAACGTGAAAGCTTAGCACCCCCGTGTGGATTTAACACGTGTGCATGTGTGTGCAGATAAAGTACCATGAAGAATTTGAGAAGAGCAAGATTCGAAGTGACGCGCCTCCTCCGGAAAATAGGCAAGGTGAGACAGATCCTTACACAGGGACTTTATAACAAATTTCCCTTTAAATGTGTGTATGAACTGTGTGTGTGTTTAGACTACGAGGACCAGCCATCCAACCCTGTCAGTGACTTCGGTCAGTCTGCTGGACAAATGCGTACTGCTGCTGTAGCGCCACACAGTGGAGGGGTAAGAACAATACATAAGCAAACGTATGCCCAAAAGTATGTGGACACATACATTACACCTGTGTGAAATCAGAAAGGATTTTATTGCCAAATGTTGAGCAGGTTTACAACATTAGGAAATTGCTGCGGTACTTAGTGCAAACATACTGTCATATAACGCTTATATAGACATAAAAAAATAAAAATAAGAATTAAAAGTGCTAAGTAGATAGATAGCATGCTCTCTTTTAAGATGGGCCTCATTCTGTGGGTGCATCAATCATCTGGAGAGATTCCTCCAGAGGTTGAATCTGCAGGGATTCACTATGAATGTTGATTGATAAGGCCTGGCTTCCAGTTCAACCAAATCTATTTTATACCAGACTAGAAAACCAGGTTTTTATGGACGCGACTGTGTAGACTGGGTAATATGTTTACCAAAAAACCCACAAGAAGAAACACAAGCTGTTGCACAAAATTATATTTTCTATACACGTCATTTCAAGTGTGCTCCCACATTTTAATAGTAAAGAAAGGTGTCTACACACTTTGGCTCATACAGCATACCCTGTATTTGTGTGAAATGTTTTTCAAGCTTTTTTTATTTTCTCTTGTCTCCTGCAGCAATAACGCAGATCCCGGGTACTATCAATTCATAAAACACAGCTGTAGTTTTTAATCTTTCACCATAGGTGTGAATGCTCACAGTTTTAGACTTTAGATTTAATTAACTAGAAACACAGCAAGCTCTAGTGAATTAATAGTAAAACTTCTTGCCATGTGCACATTTGCTTCTGTTTATTTTTCCTGTAGGGAAATTCAATTCAAATGTATCCTGGTAGACTGTGTGCTCTTTATGTTCTTATCTGCTATATCAGTGTGTCTGCATGTCTGACTGGTTCTGTTCATTCATCTCTTCTCTGTGTGTGTTTCCACTCATTCAGAAGCGCTACCAGGCCATGTACAGCTACATGGCAGCTGAAGCGGATGAGCTTTCTCTGCAGGAAGGTGATCTGATCTTAGATGTGGAGCCGATAGACGAGGGATGGGTGTTCGGCTTTAACCAGCGCACTGGGCAGCGGGGCATGCTTCCTGCTAACTATGTACGACCTGTGTGAAACAAACAGTTCTGCCCAGCAGATATTAAGAGATCCACCTCCTGCGCTATGGATCTGCTGCTCGCACCTGCAATCAGGCTTTAAAATCACCTTTTTGCAAATGAAATATTGCATTTAAAAAGCATCCCTGCCTGGTTCTGCTTTGCATTTTTTCCATAAATGTAATTTTCAAATCGTATGATGGGGCGCCGCTTATGGTTTCTTTGACTTCCATGAAGAATAAATATTGATAATAAAGCTTTTATGTTTGTAATAAGGTCAAAGGAGAAAGGAGGAAAGGAAACAAATTCACAATAAAACCCATTCATCTTCAGATTTACTAATTATTTATATTTTTGGAGGGTAACATTTACTAGCACAGAACCCACTCTTAGAGTAGAATGTTATCCAGTGTATTTTTAAAGCTACAATTACTTATATTTTTACAATTGCTTATGCTTTTATTTTGCAACATTTTCCACTCTTAAAGTGATAAAAAAAAAAAAAAAGCTGCACTAATATGTTACATCAATACCTTTTATTACTATTTCACAGACAATTTTTAAACGTTAAACAGACAGCACAGCATGAAACTACAAAACGGAATAATTTTACCCAAAATTAAAAAGGCTTTATTTACAAATTAAGTTAAAAAGTATCTTTAGCACCATTTTTCAAAGTATAAATACATATTCCCAACTTATAAATGAAGACATTTCAGTGAAGACTTGCTCAGAATCTTGGTGTCTAGTCTAAACATAGTCCTCTCTAAGTTTTAAGAGCTAGCAGAAAAAAAGCTCATTCTCTTCTCAAGTGTCCTCTGTAGCTTCGATGGCAGCCGGCTGAGCTGCAACCTGAGCAGCTCTGAGTTTCGTCCAATGACATCCTCACATAACCTGAAGAAGAGCAGAACACAGGAAAATACCTCAGCGTGCAGTTTTATTTATTCAAGGGAACCATTACGTTTTCTGTCACCTACACTCTCACCACCACTTTATGAGGTAGACCTTGCTAGTACCAGCTTGGGGCCCTCTTTTGCCTTGAAAACTGCCTTAATTATTTATGATACAGACAAAGTGCTGAAAGCATCTCTATTCCTGCTGCTCACGGGATCTTTTGTATTTTTCAGAGAATTCTCTCTAAAAACTACAGATGGTTGTGCAGGAAAATCCTAGAAGATCAGCAGTTTCTAAAATACTCAGCTCAGTTTGAAGTTTAGCAGGTTGTCTTGGTCACGAGCTGAGTTTCTGCCATGTAACCAGACGACTAGATATTTGTGTTAATAAGCCGTTAAACATGTGTACCTAATAAAGTGACCTGTGTTCGTATAATACCAAGATAAAGCTTATTAATCTAACGCCTTGCTGCATGTGAGGCAGCACAACTACAAGGAGTTGCATAGCTGTGTTTACAGACTTTATTAAAACTGATTAATTCTGTGTAAATGGAGATTGTGAATGGAGGTTTCAGTGATGACAAGAAATACATGTGTTAAGTATGAAATCATTAACACAACAGAAAGTATGAAACCCACGCTGCATCTTTGTTAAACGAATCCTAAAATTTTAGTTAGTCATACCTGGAGAGGGAGTAAGGTTGAGTCTGAAAGATGAGTACGTCTCTGCAGTGATGTGGTGATGGAAGCCTCAAAATAACCATCTGATGACAGGATTCAAAATAATCCCATGAGGATGGATGATACATGAAAGAATCATTATACTTTTTTTCCCTACTTGAACGTTTTTGGGCACGAAAATTGAATCAGAGTTTATGGTTGCCACACTCACTGAACACTCTGTATGTCCTACTGTACGGTCATATCAACGTTTGCACGGACTTCTTGCAGATAATAAATCATAAAGGCTTTCTTCAAATCCCTGACATTTTCTAAAGTACTGCTACATTGAACATTACGAATGAAATGTCAAAATGCTTTTTTTCCCGTCTTTAAAGCTCATGATTTCTCTCCCACCAACGGTCCTAGGTTCATTTTTTCTGTGCAACATCAGCACCAGTGATCCCAGTCATCTTATTTGAGTTAGTTTTCTGTTTGTGAACGAAGCATAATGCTAAACGTTCTACATCTGAGTCTGAGATGTGGCTTTTAGAGTTGTTGTTTGGGGTTTTTTTTGCAGTTTCTTTGAGCATTGCATGATCTGAACTTGAGGGAAACACATTGGGAGACATCGTCAGCTTCCCTCTCGTAAATAAACTGTCTGACTGTAGAATGATGGACTTCAAATAAAATGGAAATGACCCAACAACCCTTCCCAGATCAATTAGCAGCAATAATGGCTTCTCTGAGATCATTGCTGGTGTCTCTCCTCCTTTACACTGTGCTAACACATAGCTGGAGGCTCCAGACCAGCAAACTGCCAAAATCTATGTTTTTAATAGAGCTCTCCACACTTGCTGATGATCTGATAAACAGATTTGGCTTAGTATTTGTTAAATAAATAATGGCAATTTGTAAAGTGCCATGTTGTTGTGGTTCATCTGAGGCTCATTTACCTCATTTTAAGACCCGTTAAGGAACAAATTACTGTTTCTGTTGCCTTGATATGTAAAACCTTAGAACTGAAAGAGGTTATTTTTCACATGACTCTGCAACACATTGCAGGTGCATTTAATACTTTGAGCCCTTAAACTACTTATGCTTCATTTATGTAACACTCCTGGTTAAAGACGACGCTGTAATTGGTTGACTCAACAAATTACCTTAAGAGTAATGGGGTTTAAAAGTATTTAAGGAAAGTTGCTGTTTAATGCAGCAGCCCTTTGATAATGTCTGCAACGGGAAAGGATTATACCACAATGGATTTATTCAGTAAAACCTTACAGTGTAACAAAACAATATGACCGATGTTAATCACATACCGAATCCATGACGATGCGGAGGTTCCTGCTTCCCCCAAACACCACAACGTCACTATCCCTCCCCGGGCACGCCGTATGGAAAACTCTGACAAGTAAATAAAGGTTTACTGCAGAAAGGCTTAAATGTTGTGCATTTTGAAGAGTTCTGGGGAATAAATAACAAGATTTTATGGATAAAATAGACATTTCTGTGAGAACAAATTATGATAAAACTATGAAGCTGAAACACTTAATTTTAACATTTACAAAATGATTTTAATTACCTGGGCTTGTCTTTGTGGGGGTGTATCATCTTGGTCCACTCTCTTGTTTGTGTGTTAAACTGCCAGGCGTCATCTAAAAGAAAGAGGCTCATGATAAAATAACGAAGCTTCACTTTCACAAACCATTCACTTCCTTGAACCAAAAGAATGATTATCATTATATGCAATCAGAATGGTTATCTGTTTTATAAATGGCATCAGGCAAAACAGGGGTTTTTTTTTGGAAATTGGACCACAAAGAATCACTTCATTTTCTGCCTCTTTATAATTACTTTCATTCTTGTAGTATTTTGTCTCATCCCATAACAGATCGGTGCTTATTCTGGGTTCTTAGACTTACTTAAAGTATCTCCATTTGTGCCAAAACCTCCGTACACGAACAGCGTGTGATCTGACGTGGGCGTCATGGTATGCCAAGAGCGACCAAGAGGTGCAAAAGCTGTGGAGATGTCACTGTTCAAAAAAGATAAATATAAAATAAAAATAAAAATAAAAATACAGAGCAGTAGTCAGTAAGCCACTAAGGACAAATCTTGTTAGGTCAGGGGTGGGCAATTCCAGGCCTCGAGGGCCGGTGTCCTGCAGGTTTTAGATCTCACCCTGGGTCAACACACCTGAATCACATGATTAGTTCGTTACCAGGCCTCTGGAGAACTTCAAGACATGTTGAGGAGTTAATTTAGCCATTTAAATCAGCTGTGTTGGTTCAAGGACACATCTAAAACCTGCAGGACACCGGCCCTCGAGGCCTGGAGTTGCCCACCGCTGTGTTAGGTCATTGCTTTTGTATGTGTGCAAGAGTGAAAGAAAATTTACAGTTTGGTCCAGGTCCAGGTGTCCAGGTCTAAGCAGAACATGTCCAACTCTGCTCCTTCCTGCAAATGTAAACTCAGATTTTAGGCAGTTCTTGCCTGAGGCACTACACTTGGCTGTAAATGACTGCAGCACTCAGCATTAAAAGAAAAATATGAAGTACAACAACTTTATAAATTTGTGCACATCTGAACCGGTTATTTTGTAGCTGCTATTTTTAGACTGTATGTAAAAGAGAGACCGACATAGTCACCCCGTGATGGCCATTTAAGGAAAGTTCAAAGCACTTCCATATTTGCTACACTTTCCAGACCTGGAAGCTATGTCCATCCTTTATGTACAGTCTGGAAGTCCTGTTTGACTACTTTCTGGCTCTTCCACCAGTCTGTCAAAACAACAACACCTTTTTATTTTGAGGAGGAGGAGGACAAAGTTACAGGAAGTTACAGTCTGCCAAGTAGGGCAGGTGGTGAGTTAGTAATATGCTCTTGTTTTCACAAAACTCTAAAACGCCTCAGCCTCCTAGTAGACACACCTATGGTATCAATTTCAAAATCACCCTGTTCTCAAGTTATTGCATTCACAAACTTAGGTGTCCACGCCGCCCGATCAGTGGGGTGACAACAACACCCCATCACCCTTTTGCAGTTGAGGGGTAAAAAGCAGCTAATTTCCGGTTCAGCTCCACACAATCTTGTGAATGCTGCAGTGTCGATCCTCAATATTAAAGTCGAATTAAAAGAAAGATTATGCAACAAAATCGGAAGCTTCACACAAAGATAAGGCATATTAAATGTATGCCTTTAAGGCCACCAGTTATGCTGGTCTCAATGCATACTTGGCTCTCTCATCTTTCTTACAGGACTAGTTACATGCAAAGTTATTTTTTCTTCTTCTTTGTCTACACCATTCTGGGCAAGAAAGGTGTTATCAGCCTTTTAGAGCGCCTTGAGGTTTATGTTCATTGTGTGATCCCATGGGTGCTCACGTTACACTTTCAATCACACCTGTGGTGAGTGAAAATATATTTGCCTCTTTGTGTCTCCAAATAGAGAAGCTGCAAGCTGATATGAGTTGGTGCATTTTTTCAGTGTGAGCTCAGAAATATAGGCCTTTTATTACGACCTTTAGCATCTGAACCTGGACTTTGTCATATTTTTTACTGTATGACAGTCGAGTCAGTCTGAGGTCAGAACAGAATTTCTGTGGAGCAAACTAATAATATTGGCATGCTGGGAGAGGACTGGAGGTGTGGAAGGAGATAAACCTAAAAGAGGCAGCTGGGAAATTTAACGTGATTCTTAAATCCTGGAACTTTTTGGCATTTAAAATCATATTTTTGGAGAAATAAAGTTTTAAGAGAGTGACTGTTAATCTGCCATACACTACATGGCCCACAGAATATATATTATTGTTGAGCATCTCAATATAAAGCTATGTCCATTAATCTGGTGTATTTCTGCTCCACTTTTCTGAGATTTTCCCACCAGACTGTAGCTGCATTTGTAAGGTGGAACACTGTTTTTAGGTGATAAGCATTGACTTCCACCTCATCCCAGAGAGGGTGGATGGGATTGAGGTCAAGACTCTGTGCAGGTCAGTCAAATTCTTTCACACCAAAAAAGAAAACCATTTTTATAAAGGATCTGGCTTTGTGCATGAGAGTGGCTTCACGTCACAACAGGAAAGGGATGTTGAAACAGGAAAGGGCCTTCCCCAAACTATTACCACAAAGTTGGAGGCGGAGTATTGTCTAAAATAGCATTAAAGTTTCCCTTTGAGGACGACAAAAATGCAGATAAATCGATACAAAATAGGTTGCGTGCAAGAGTGTCTGCATATTTTTGGCTGTTTATGGTGTCATTAAGCAGCTCAGAAAAGTGAACTCACCACACCACCATTGATGTAACCTTTGTTCCCCAGCAAGGCACTGGCATGGCAGCCTCTGGGGGACGGAGCAGAACCCTGAACAAAAGAAAACACACCATTTTATTATAAAAAATCAGCAAAACACAAATTATAGTTTTGTGACATCATCCTTCTCCATTTTTTTTTAATTTTTTTTTATTTATTATAGGCCCACCCAGAGCATCATCCTTGCTGGTCTGATAAGCTTGACAAGAACTGATGAGGCTGGTGATCTTTCCCCACAACCATCAAATGGATTCCCCACAAAATGTTCTTCAGATGATGAAGCTTAGACCAGCAGCTTTTCCTGTAGCACCACCAGCATTTCAATACAGTGACTTTACCAGTGAAACCTATCTCTTCACTTTTCTACATACATGAAAAACCTATTATATACCCACCATGCTGTCATATGGTATTCTACTATATGAGCATTGTAAACACAATGTAGGATGTAGCTAAAACCTTAATTCCTTCTAATGGCCAGCAGGGGGCGACTCCTCTAGTTGCAAAAAGGTGTCTAATTGTGTACAAGTCTGTGGAAAAACAGCCCTCAGCTCCCTTAATTATGATCTCAGTAAACACTTTATTTGTGAGTGTTTTGTCTCAGTTGCTATTTTAATGTTTTATTAATTATTTCAAGGTATTAATTTAGTAAATTACAGATTTTTTTTAAAAGTGTGGAATTTTTCAGCTGGGATCAACTTCTGCTCCAGTCATTTGGTTAAAGATAATAAAATATACCATTTTAGTGTGTAATGCTTCAAGGTCATAGGTCAAAGGTCAGACATCAGCGTGTTGTTAGAAAAGCAGGCTGATGTCAGCACGTTGTGATAAAACATCATAAAACATCAAAGGTTTAGTATAGCTTCTGGTACAGCTGTGTCTGAATACAGCCTCTGAGAACTGCTAGCATGGTTATAGCCTAATAGTTCAAAAGTAAGACATCTTATTGTTTTACTCACTTGAGTCTCTGGCATGCTCCATGTAGCTGTGAGTGTATCAAACACATTCACCTCACTGTTCCATCCCTTGCACAGAGTTACTTCATTTACAGCTCTTGACTAAAAAGAAAAACATATCGATCATCATTAGTAAAACAACGATTAACCAGTAAATTGGCAACCAAAGTTCTATATCAGAGTAATATCTACCCAGGACATCTCTTCTAAAGTGAAGTTTGATGACGATGTGTTTCGTAACTCCCTCAAGGTCTTGCATCCATATCCACCAAAGTAGATCAATCTGCACAGAGACAAAATATGAGACAATACTGCTCTTTTAACTTTCATTTACAAATGAAATTACTGAAAGCTGGAAGAATTTGTGAAAAAACAATACAAACAAACATCCTTCAATTAAACAAAACAATGAGGTGAAGGTGCAACATAAACCACTGCTATTTGTATTTGTAAAACTGGGGCTGCTATTCATTGACAGCTTGTGTATTGTAGTAACTGACCTGCCTCTGTGTACCCAGCAGGAGTGTTTGTTACGAGGCGAGGGGGTCGTTCCCTTCGTGTCAGTCACTCTCTTCCATGAGCAGCACGGCTCAGAGAGGTCAACGCTGAACATCTACAAACACCGTTCAATTTATTAGACAAAATAAGAAAAATACACTCGCTGGCTACTTTGGTAGGTACACCTGATCAGTTGCTCCGTAATGCAAATATCAAATTAGCCAATCATATGGTCAAATGCATTTAGGCATGTTAGACATGGCCAAGATCAAACTGTGGATCAGAATGAGGAGGAAAGGTGATTTAAGACGTTTAATGTGGCATGGTTATGGTGGCAGATGGGTTGATCCGAGTACTTCACAAATTGCTGATCTACTGATTTTTTCCCGCACAACCATGACTAAGGTTTAGAGAGAATGGTCAGAAAAAAGAGAAAATATCAAGCAAGTGTCAGTTCTCTGGGGGAAAATGCCTTGTTGACACATCAGAGGAGAAACCAAACTGGAACAAATTTGCCATAAACAGCATGAAAGCAAAGATCCATGCTACCTTGTATCCATGGTTCAGGTGGTAATGGTGCAGGGGATATTTTTTCAGCACACGGTCTAGCCATCTAGCCAATTTTTAATTCAAACCTTTTTTTTTTCTTTTTTTTTAAAGGAGCTCCTGGCTGCTTGTGTTTGTATTTTATTGTCAAAAACGAACCACAAATTCTTGACTCTTAATTTTGCATATTATATGGATGGTAAATCCACACTGCTTATGCACCTTTTCATTTTAAAAGCAATTCTTTGTGAACTTCTAGTCTGCCTCTACAGAGAGCTTTCACACGCTTCAAATAGCGATCAGAACAGATGATCGAGCTGGATAATCTCCAGTCTCTACAGAGTCTGGTATGAGCCTGGCAAAACAGCATTTGTGAATTGGACACATACACGCACACACACGGTGCTTGGAATAATACACAAGACAAACTGCATTTGGAGACTGTCTTCATACCCTGAATCAAAACACCACAGTCAAAACATGAAATACATGAATCTCCTTTATGCCTCTCTAAACACTGATGTGCAGACAAGCCCCTGCGACTCTGGGGCAATCTTTATGCACGTCCGATCACATTGTCCAATCTTTCATAGAAAAGGTCAGGCTCTGAGTGAGTTCTTCTTAAACATTATCACAACAATGACGTCACACAGCTGAGCCCGTTTTCAGAAGAGACAAATATTTGATGACCTTTGAAAAAGTCAAACAACTATCACAGCTTTCTTTTTAAAAAAAAAAAAAAGCTCAGAAGACTTACTCAAATAGTACATCTGAAACATAATGAACAATATTACACTTTTAAAAAAAATACATAACTTCTAATGTGTTGCTCCTGGGGAAGGAGGCATGCACACTGCTGCACATACATGTAAAGTGTCAAGTAGTTATGCAAGGAATTTTGTTTTGTCAGTTGTTTTTTTAGAAACCCCTAGAAAGTGAGCCTTATCTGCTTTCTTACTATCGTGCATCTTAGTAATATTGTGCTGAAACTGACTTTTAAAAAAAATGTTTGCTTTTTTGCAAGTTACCAAAAAATGTAAAGTCTAATATCAAAAGTTGCCGGGCGGGTAGCTGGGTGTAGTTAACTATCCTTCAAACAGTTCTGCTGAAGTATGTACTCCCACTGTGAGCAAGTCTAGCAAAGTTCAGAACGATAACTTGATCTTGAACTTGAACAAGAACAACAGTGCCAAGATGCTGATGCCTCTCAGGTCTAACATTTACACCAGTTCAAGTCACTAGCTAACTTTTTGACTTTGTGTATGCTAATATTTGCTCATTATATCAAAGACAAAGTACAGTCAGTGTATAAATGCAATGTTCCAATGTGAATGAGACGTTTTAATTTTGAATTGTAACTTATATATATGAAAAAGAGCTGCCATGGTGACAGTTTGGAGGTAAGGATGGGAGTAGGAGGGAAGGTACACTTTCATGTCCATTCTTCTAAACCAGGATTACATGTTTGTACAACTCATTTACCAAATTTCACAGTAAACTATCTGACAGGAGCAAACTGGTAGGCAAATTGTCACTGATACATTTACACCCAGTCAAATAGAAAGGCTAAAATAATTTTCCAACAGTTTCACATGTTACCATGAAGTTAGTTAAGTGAAATAGTGAACTTATACTGGTCATATATGTGAATGTGAGCGTGAATGATTGCCCTGCTGACTAACAACCCATTTTGGATATACCCCACCTCTTGTTCTATAACAGTTGGGATAGTCTCCACCCCCTTAACGACCCCAAATTGGATAAGCTGAAGAAAATGGATGGATGGAAGTAGCTGGAGCTCTGTTAACAGCATGCTCTGAGAAACTGCAAAAAACCCAAGAGCTCAAACTCTATAGGCCTCTGTTAACATGTTAAATGTAGAAGTTCATGGCAGTCCAGTTGTCAAGTACGGTGGTGGATGGTTAATGATTATAGGGCTTATTTTGCAGCCACAGGAGCATGAACTCCTCTAGATGTGGGGACATCTCTGCGACAACTTAAAACTTCCTTGAAACTGAGCCATACAAGAGGGGATTTACTTAAGTACTAATATCTGCATGGAAAAGTTCTTACCCTGCAGAAAATTGTTCAATTAGTGTCTTTCAATTAGTGAAACATGTACACTGGCCCATTTTTAACTTACCACCGTGCATTTGTTGGTAGAGCTGAATTATTCTGAACCAACAGGGCTATGCAATCTGCTGTCAGACACTCACTACAGCTTGAGTGAAAGCTCAATAAATAAAAAAAAAGACTACAAGAAAAGGAACCAAGCAAGTGAACGCCATGGAGCGCATGATTTGCCAGTCCAAGATAAGAAAATCACCCTAGGGAAGAAAATGAAAATCCAGATTCTCCAGCATCCATAGGATAGTGCCAAGATGTCTAAGTGTCGACATCTGGCAATACCAGAAGTATTTTAATGAAAGATATCATTTAAAATAAGATGAGTTGAGATAAAGAATACTGGAATATGTTTACACTAAAAAGTTTAGTGTTATGTTTTCAAGAGGAAGTAATGGCTGTATTCATGTTAAAGACTATTTAAATTGGCTGAACAAGACAAAAAAAGAAAATCAAGGTCCACACCTCAACCAAGCTGAAACGCTGTCACACAACCTTGTGCATAATTATTTCCTCCGCTGAAGTTTTTCAGACACTATCTTTGGATTTTGATGGATGAACGTGGTAAGTACCAGATGATTTATTTTATTATGTCCTGATACATAAAACCATAAAATTGAAAGAAGGTTTTTGTATGACTGTAGAAGTTTAAGCATTTATCTTTATCAAACGTGACACTCAGGTCTGAGTTGGAACAGAATGTGTGGCCCAGCATCTCACCTGGTTGGAGTACCCAGCTGCTTCATATCCTCCAAAGATGTAGAGTTTAGTGTTAATATTAGCACCGCAGAAGGCCGACAGGTTTGGTGGGATGTCTCCAGTCATCTCTCTCCGCTCCCTGCAAAGACAAAAACGTTAAAAAACGCCTGTAAAAGATAAGAAGGTAAAGCCTTAGAAATCTTAAACACACCTATAAGTAAACTCTAAGAAAGGTTGGCTTTGGTTTTAGTTGACCTGACTCAAATAACCATAAAATAAAAGGCTGTTTTTTGAATCTGTGTTCTTATACAGCCTGCTAAGTCACTTTTATCTAGTTTGTCCTATCCTCTGATACATGACACACCGTTTATCTCAGCTGATAAACAGCCCTCATTTGATCTTACCACATCCCACTGACTAAATCACAGAGCCATATCTCATCACTGGGCAACACGACATCCTGTCCGGCAACTACCTGTGAAGGAACAAAGACAAGATAAAGCTGTGAATGTCCTCTTTTGTTCACTAAAGCTGCACATTGCTGAAAAGCTGTGGTGACTTTAGATGGCTGATGGACATAGCAACAACCTGGATGCAGCAAGATGCAGTTTAAAAAAAATGTTTCTTGTTGAAACATGCTCCTGCAGCTAAGGATTCCTAGAAGGATATTTGAAATCTCCAGTTCATTTGCCAAGTTGGTTTCCGCAGTGTTTTTTTTTTAAAGCCTACATATACAGTCACAAACGCACTGAACCAAAACAACTGTTCACTTTGAATTAAAGTGAACAGTTAAAGTGAACAGTTACACAAAGGTGCTTTGTGTAACTCACTCAGTTCAGTAGCAGCTCAAGCTGTAATACATTTCAACGACACATGCTGGATGCATGTCATTTGTCGTCCTCATCATATAAATACGAACACTGATATACTCCGGTAATTTATTCCTTTAGGATTCAATTTCCTCAAAGTAAACACAGCGAGGACGCAGAGTTACCATAGAAGCAGTCTCCAGTGACTTTTTCTTTAAATTTATTGTCATGACGTGGCTCCGCGTAGAAACACCTGCACCTAATCATCCAGGTAAAGAGAGGAAATTCTAGAAAGTCCATTCTCTTCATCATCAGTGCGAGACTGAATAAGTCATTTGGATGAGTGACGAAACGTTTTCCCCATGACGTTCAGATGAACAGAATCAAATTTTGGGGACCTGCACAGGTAGCGAGGCTATAATTACACCTCGTCTCCTCTTACCTGGTAACCTCCCCACACATACAGCGTATTGTTGTGTATGAAGGCGGTGTGGCTGCTCCTCTCCAGCGGGCTGACCGGCGCGTCTCTCTGAGCAGCATCCATCCCAGCTCTGCGCTCTGACACTCCTGCCTGATGAGCAGCGTCACGTCGCCCAAATAAAAACCGCCGAAAAGTGCTTAACGAAGTTTAAGGTGAATGCTGTGGCGGCTCAGAGGACCTGATCATGTCGCTCTGGCTCAGAGAAAAGTGCCGTCTGGATTGGAGGCTTTGCGGAACGTGTTTTTCAGGCTTGCTGCCTTTGCTTACTCCTCCCATAAGCATGAGCCCTTCATGCAAGTTCGGCACACCAAAGTGCACTGAGGTATTGCGTGTTTAGAATACCTAAGTGATTAAGAATCATTTGTTTAGATGGGCCGCATGATTCTCTGTGATAGAGTGAAATATAATCATGCTAGTATACTTAACAATAAACAGGCAGGTTAGAAGCAGTGAAGTGGATATTTTAACACCCCAAACACAGATGAAATCAGAACATACAAGTGTCAAGTATGGCAGGTAGGTTTGGTATTAAGGAATCTGCTCCGAGTGTTACATCTGTTCCTTTTCTTGTCAACCTGTTATACAGCCAATACTTCTCCCTCCACTACATATTAATGGTCATCCACTTCCTTCTGCAGGAGCTCTTTGTCTCTAAAAGCACATTTCAAGGTTCATGTTAAACTTCGACTCAACTAGAGTAGCTTTGCATTATTCAGTTTAAAATAATCCTTGTTTTTCCTCATACTAGTGTTTGTTACAGCCCCATAGACTGTTTTAGGGCCTCTCGCTTTAAGCCATCCTTCTTCTGATTGGTAAACATAAGGTCTGTGGGACTGCCGTGTGCCACATGTGACCATATAAGGGATATCCAAGCTCAATGAACTAAAACAGAGTCCAGAGTGAGGATCAAACTATCTGTTTAGAGCACTTTGAAGCATCAGCTTTTGTCATTTATAAATATTGATTTCACTATTCGCAATTTTGGTATGTTTTTATCTTAATATAAGGATCCCCTGATGTATCTGTATAAATATGACAGAAAATGATGAAAAGCACAAAATGTCCATCTTAAAAGTTGTTGAAAACAGGAATTTCTCTTCTATCTTTTCTACATGTAAAGACACACCCAAATTCCTACAATGATTTCAGTGTGACAGATGGCGATGAAACTAACTTCCTGACTTCCTTATTGCACAGAGGAACTTGTTAAACACTGTGTTATTGTTTTTAACATGACTGCACAAAAACAAAGTTTCCACAGGACTTGATGGAGTCCCATTGCATAACCAAATTTGAACCAAGTTTTAGCGTTGGACAAATGGCCTCACATTTGACTGGAATACTTTCATATACAGCAGGGGTAGGCAACTCCAGGCCTCGAGTGCCGGTGTCCTGCAGGTTTTAGATCGCACCCTGGGTTAACACACCTGAATCAAATGATTAGTTCATTACCAGGCCTCTGGAGAACTTCAAGAAATGCTGAGGAGTCATTTAGCCCTTTAAATCAGCTGTGATGGATCATGGACACCGGCACTCAAGGCCTGGAGTTGCCTACCCCTGAATTATACAGGGTCATGGGACATCAGCCCAAGGCTGTTAAAAACATGTTCTGCAGAAATATGTGGTCCTCCAGCACACCTGCATTTGCAAAAGGTCCCAAGCCTGTGAAACACATCTTGCTTAGTCCCTGTTGCAAAGGAGAGTCATCACACCAAATACCAAGACTACAAGACCCATAGCGCTCACCACATGTCATTAAGACGCTTGACTGGTCCTCTCGTATATCAGAGCTATTGTGTCAAATCAAACCTTATTACAGCTTGCTTCCTTAGACCACAGTATGTGCATTAGCAAACATTATCTCTATATGGTAGGCACTGCACGGCCTGTTTTTTGTGTGTCCACAATGGAGACAAACATATCAAGAAGACTAGCTCTGTGTTGCAGTCTCAAAACAGAGGTAGTTCAGCAGGTGGTGGAAGAATAATCCTCTCGAAAGTGAAGTCAATTATGATCAACCCTGCACACCCACTCCATGCCCTGGAGGTTATCAACAGTAGCATCTTCAGCCAAAGACTCAGTGCACCACAGTGCAAGCTGCTATAAGACTGAAAATGCACAATAATACTATTCGATCCAGGTTTGCATGTTATTGGCAGTTGTATTTAATTGTTTAATTTATATATTATTGACTTTATTAGGAATTAATATTGTTTTACTGAGGAGATGACTCTGTGACTGAGGTGCCAGGGTGTGTGTACTGCAAAATAAGCATCTGGTCTTCATCAGCCTTCCAGGGACTGATGATGAAAATTAGCCGGTATGCCTGTGTGTGCCATGGCTACGGAAGAGGATTAGGGCCACTGGAAAAAAAAAATCTGAGAAAAAAAAAAATCAGAATTCTGACTTTTTTCTCAGAATTCAGGAAAAAAAGAAAAAAAAAAAAAAAAGACATGCCCACTTTTTTTTTCTCCAGTGGCCCTAATCCTCTTCCGTACATGGCTTTGTGAGTAAAATGAACATTATCTGGTGTGAAAGGCTTAAAATAAAAGACAACCGAATCAAATACACTGACATTTATTTCAATACAGTCATTCATACATAATGAGACGAAATAAATACAAATCAGGAAATAACAGTACTGCAGTATATGCAATTTTCCCTTTGCATATGATATGTTCTGCATATCGCAAAATGGAGTTCAGTACATCTTCAACTTATTTTTGTTCTTTGCAGACCCCAGAGAAGTCTGATGATTCCCAGTTCAAAGTCAAAAATGAAAGAAAAGGGGAAAAAAAAGATCATAAACACAGCTGGGTTTTTAGTTTAGGGATAATTTAATGTGGCCGAAAATATCAGAGCTCAAATAACTCAGCTGAAATATCCATTTAACAGTCATTTCCGAGTGCAAATATGCAAATTACGTTTTAAACTTTATAAACACTCATCTCAAATCTTCATTTTTAATGTTTTTGCCACAAACTTATTAAATTATTTCATTAAATGCATGAATAAGCAGCATAAACAAATCTCCTCTGTGAGCCTTAAGAATTGCCTGTTTAATCACACATATATATAGAAACATTCCACAAAGCGCTCATATTTACACTAAATCTAAATCTAATTTTTTTATTGCATGATTATGGGTTAAAAAAAAAAAGTTTTGGCCCCGTAATAGTGAGATATCATGGGAAAACTGTAAAGCTTAAATTAAAAAAAGAAGGCACAATCAAGTTCTGTTAATCAAAACATTTCTCATTATTCTACAAGTACAGTACTAAATATTAATGCTGGAAATCATGTCTGAATAATTTATGCATTGAGAGCAAACAAAACATACTGTGGATCACTTCTGTGTAAACATGATGGTTAAGAAGACATTGATGTGACAAGCAAAGTAAAGAGCGTGAATGGTCACTTTTCCACTGCACAAACTTGTAGCAGGAACCAAGTTTACAGGAAGTCCCCATGATCAGCTCTAACAATCTGTGGAGATCCTGAATGCACCAAAAAAAAAAAAAACCACAAAAAACACAAAAAAAACACAAAAAAACCCCTGTGAAGGGTAAGACAACGCTATGATTTCTGCTCATACCTTGGTTTTTCTCTACTGATCGGAGCATTACAGCTTTTACCAGACTAGTATGCTTTGGTTCAGGAAACTGAAATAAGTCTTTGACGCAGTCTCCGAGACTTTTCATCTCGATTTCGGTCTCATTTTCAAAATTATTAAACCACTAGTTAAACTATGTATCTGTGAAACCAGATGATGATGGTTGTCATTCGTTTTATCCACTTAAATTTTACAATTTGAAAGACTCCTAATCTTTGTTCGAATAGGTTTGGGGTTTTTTCAAAGATTTTCTTGTTCTGAAACTAAAAAAACAAAAGTAGTGTTTCATAGTAGTTAAGAACCTCTAAGTACAGGCTCTTATCCTGGAGTAGATACTGATCCAGAAGCAGTCCTAGAAGAGGTTCTACGGGAGTGGGTGTGGGGTTTCCTGAGTTTAGAATAGGTAATGGTGCAAGCTACTTATTAGTTCCTGCAGTGGAAAACGGCCAACTCTAAAAAATGTTTGGATACAATAGATTGGCAGCACCCTCGACGTCTGACCTGGCCTTTTTTGATGTCGTGGCTGAATCAGAAATCAGAGAGGTATTTAAATCACTGGTCAGTAACATTTGGCTGCATCATGTGAGCAGCACGAGGCTCTGAATGCCTCTACATTAGTGCAAGAGAGTCTAGCTACTGTAGCACTGTGACTTCAAATACCTTCATCTTCATGCTTGCTTTAAGTCAGTTAGGGCAGGCAAACTCATAATTGCACTTGAGGTTACATCATGTGAAAGCTAAATTTTGTTTTCTTCACTCTCCACCAGCTTACGTTTAACAGTCTGGCCCCTGTCGCTCACAGCTCAGCACTGTCCCTACTGACCGTGCTCAGTCCTGCAGATCCCTCTCCATGTATTTCCTCATCCGCTGACAGCGAGGACAAGACTGCTCATCAGCCTTGCAGCTTATGTGAAACAAAGCTTTGCAATCTTCACACCTGGACAAGAGAAAAAACAAACCAAATTAAAGGCACTGTGGACACAATTTCCACACCACTTCTAGTAAAAATACTAATGACCAAGCAAGTTAGCATATGTTAAAGGTTTTGTTTTGCTTTTCCACAAACTTAAAGTATGATTTTCACAAAAGAAGTCAGTTGACGGTGTCAGTCTTAAATCCTCCGATAGAGAAAATGTGTTTCTCCAATGTTTTATATTCTTGGAAACAAGTATACAAAACACCAATAATTTCCACACATATAGGTGTTATTTTTATAGCTTTGGAGACACAGATTTTAAGATGTTATCAATATTTTAAAATGAGGTACAGGACAAGACAGGACAGTTTGAATTCACGTTCTATAAAGCGCTTCTTTGGTAAAGCCGAGCGAGTGGTTGCAGTTGTCACACTATACCTTAGGCTCCTTCAGCCTCACACCCACTCTCTTCAGAGGCTCAAAGACTTGGACTTTCTCCACACTAATGAGTACACTGTAATTTTCAAAGCCACCAGACAGCAGTTGCTAATCTAAATCTAAAGTGTGTTCTCAGGTATAATTGCTATTTTTGTCAGTGGAATCTGGCTGGTTTGACAAGAATGCAAAGACTTCAATTCCACTTCAAAAAAAAGCACATGAAAACAGGGCATTGAGGGATTTGTAAATGAGAAGATGGATCTCGTACGTAATGCGTTACTTGACTGGGAGCCAGTGGAAATTTATGAGGGTGAGTGTGATATGTTCCCCGAGCTTAGTGCATGTTAGAAGCCTGGCAGATGAGTTCTGGACATACTGGATTCTGTCCAGGGCTTTGTGGGAAAAACCGGGTGGTGACAAAGACATGGATGATCGTCTGTTACAGATTTTGTGTGACTGATGTCAAG
Organism: Neolamprologus brichardi; assembly: GCF_056152115.1. Lineage (NCBI taxonomy): Eukaryota > Metazoa > Chordata > Actinopteri > Cichliformes > Cichlidae > Neolamprologus > Neolamprologus brichardi. The sequence goes on along the minus strand of NC_142111.1, from coordinate 21,538,604 downwards.
AGATGTTCATTAGGTTGGTGACAAATCCCATATGAGCCTGGAAGTAGTGATTGTAGTGAGACCTACTAAGACGGATGGTTTGGAGATGGTGGCACCGGCAGAGTTGCAGGTAGACCAGTTAAAATGCTAAGAGTTTCAGTGCGAGTGAGCAGGACAGACACGTTTATTGTAACAGAAGGACTGTTCAGGATGAGCTTTTTGAATACAAAGTTAAAGAGGCAAAGCCGAGATGGTTCGGACATGGAGCTGCCAGACAGGAGGAAAAGCGGAAGGCCACAGAGAAGAGAAGGAGGACATGCAGCGGGTTGGAGTGACAGAAGAGGGTGCTAGATATAGGGTGAGATGAAGGCAGGTGATCCACTGTGGCGACCCCTAAAAGTAGCAGCCAAAAGAAGATCATTTTGGTCTGTGTGCTTTATTAAAAGTGTTTTCTACGTCTCTCTGGTAGATTGTGTCTTGCTATTCATATTAACAAGAGGGCTTCAGTTTATTTTTGTCCTGTTTACACTTTATATAGCCCACGTTAAAATGCGACAGACAGTGGCGATTAAACAGAACACTGAAAACAAGGGAAAGGAAGTCACACAGAAGAACAGGATGTTTAAAAAGTTGGAGCTGGTGTTTAGCATTTAATTTAGAATATTTGGACAACAAGGCTGGCCTCATTGTGGAGACTTTTTCCTCTTTCTTTTTAAAACTATTTTGTTTTAGGGTTCAAACTAGGGCTGCCACGATTAGTCGACTAGTCACGATTACGTCGACTATCAAAATCGTCGACGACTGATTTAATAGTCGACGCGTCGTTTGAAGCTTTGTAAGATCACAAAAGACGCAGGAATAAGTAGTAGGATTTAAGAGTGTAATAATGGACTGAAACAGAAGATGGCAGCACTGCATGTACAAGGATGCCAGCTGCCGTTAAACCCCGAAGAAGAAGAAGCTGTGTCCCAGAATTCATAGCGCAGCCCAGCTCCGTTTACAACAATGGCGGCAGCTAGTTAGTTTTAATATTACTCTTATTATTCTTTCTGGGTCACAAAATAAACGTTTAACATATTTTCAGGCGAGAATGTAGCTGTGTAAACCTCAAATATCTGCTCAGTTTATCAAGACACCACATATTTTCAAAAGCGCTCCAACGTTTTCGGCGACGTCTGTTACCCACCAGCTCGATAGTTAGCCGGGGGCTAGGCTCACTAGAGCCCGTGAGAACACGGACTCTGGCAAATCGTTTTCAAACCCACCGCCGTCTTTCGCTACTCAGGTTAAATATATATATAAGTCACTTAGATAACTTAAAAATGTTATTGTTTGTCTTTTTTCAGTATTTTATTTGTTCCTGAGTAAATCGGTTTGGCTGAGATTAAAGTTATAGTTTTTAAACAGCTGAATAAACGTCAAGCAGACAACTGATTATCAGAAGTGTGAGATGCTCAAGAATATACTCTGGTGTCCCGTTATATTTTAGATAGCAAGGAGTTTATTAAACTTCACCAAAACAATCAGCAAATTTCATTAAAATTTAATAAACTATCATCTTGTCTTTATTTTTAGTTAGCACATACCTGAAACACTTAAAGCTGTAAGCTAATGATAGTTATATAAGAGCAGATGCATGCTGGTGCAATAAGCTGTACGTTGTACGTCCAATGGACGCATGATCTGATTAGTCGACTAATCGCAAAAATAATCGGTGACTAGTCGATTATCAAAATAATCGTTTGTGGCAGCCCTAGTTCAAACAAATAAAAAGAATTAGGAATGAAGAGAGATTCCTTTGGAAAACATACCTTGTGGTTGTCTCAAACTGGAAGGGGAAGATGGTGTCATCAGAGTGGCATATCTGACAAATGTAGCCACGCTGGGTGCAAAGGTCACAGCTGAACACGTGATTAGAGGCATGTTGCACCAGCCTGCGCAGAAAGTTTACATACTGGCCCTCTGCTACCTGACAAAAAAGAAATAAAAAAATACAGATGCCTATATGTAGGTATTTTAAGGTGGCGGATCCTGTATGCAATGAAAGTGGGCCAGAAGGTTACCTGTCGCAAGTCCTTGACACTGTACAGGTGGTTTGACTCCAACAGGTAAGTTCGCTGCCCCATTCTAGAGAAATGGAAGGAGAAGAAAAAAAGAAAAGAAAGATGTTTAACATGTTTAAATTGATTGTTCCTATTAAAAAGAAATTCAATAGGAACAATGTAGCCTAGAGTAATTTATTGTTATTGCCAAGGCATTCTGCCAAACACCTCGCTTGGAGTTTCTTGTAGGCTCCACTGCGGCAGGTACGCAGATATTCAACCAGAAGGCATAGCTTCTGCCTCTGCTCGTGGGCCTGACCCATGGACTCTGTGTGCGCAACCAACTCAGGGTTCAGCTGCTCCAGGTTGAGCAGAGGCTCTTGTTCTACCTGCTTCAGAAGCCACAGGGCTTTCTTAGACACCTGTGCAGACAAACAAGTGTAAGCAGTCTCATGAGGCTGACATGTTGCTTCAAAATGTTCAGCAATTAAAAAAAAAAAAAAAGACAAACTAGAATATTTAGTTATGAGTGGATTAGAATACATAAAACAAACCCGCACACAAAAACTGTAAAAGGACTGTACTGTCAGTTAGCCTGGAGGAAATGCAAATAGTCTGTACTGCCATTTAACTCTATTCCAGCAGATGGCGCTGTGTGAACAGTTTCTGTGACAAACAGCAACAACCAGACTTTTTGGTCTTAGAAAGAGGTGACCTCCTCAAAATATAAACACTGTGTTAGCACATTTAGTACATATTAGCCTAATCCATTCTTCAATTCCTGATTCAGGTTTGTAATAAATCAATGTTTGAATCAAACCTCAAAACTTGCAAGAAATAAAGAAAAAGGTTACTCATTCATATTCATGACAGTGATCACATTTATGCTCATAATTAGTGTATGTGAATATAAATATTTCCTTAATTAAATTTGAGATATTAAAAACTGAAATGGCATTTACTTTTTGACTTGATTGTTTTAGCAAAGCCATCATTTTATTTAACCTCAGAGGTCACAAAACAGTTAAGTTGCAAAAAAACAAACAACAAAAAACAAATATTAGAAAACATTTTTGTAGTTTCAAATGAGACTCAGACCTTTAAGATGCAAGTTCATAGAGTTTGGTGTAACACATTACACAGTGTGCTTCATGCTTCCAGTCTGCAGCACTCGTGTTAATACCCAAGGCCAGTTTCTTCAAATGACACTAAGCTTTCATCTAAATTAGCAGGTAGGAAGTCATATATGTTTGTTTTTTTCTAATTGCTGTAACAAATTTGTGACTATTTTTTTTATCGAAGTTTGTTTGCAGATAGTTATGTGTTGCACCTACCTCTCTTTGGGCGACATCCCAGTTGTGTACCATGCGTGAGGGGATGATGGAGGTGTCACCTTTGTGGCATGACTCACAGTAGTACAGCCCAGAGAACTCACATAACCTGGCTCTGCCCAGTGACAGTCCAATCTTCTGAGGACAGCCTGCAAGACACAGCAAAGCACAACTCAGTCTGAGTCACATCCACTCTCACAATGAGTCGGACTCCTCTTCCTGTAGACTCAACCAGTGATACATTATTATTTACAAGGCTATGCTTGATCTGCTCCGCGTATCGGAAGTTGCTGTCTTTCATCCCAAACAAACCCCAAAACAGATGGATGAGACTGTGGCTGGACAAAGTGGCCTACACAGGCTGTAAACTTCATATGAGAGGCTAAAGGTGAGAAAATGTAATCACTGCTTACTATTATAAACCAAACAGGCGCTAATCATTAACTCATGGCACATTCCACGTTTGCAAATAGCTCTTTGTTCTTCAATACTGCAGGTAAACAAGGCGTCGCGTTGGCTGAAGGGATGTTTGCATTGCCGTTTGTTTGTGGATCTGTCAACGGGATTACGCAAAGAAACACCTGACCGAGTTTTAAGATACTTGCTGGAAAAGTGGGACATAAGCAAAGGTATAATACTTTAAATTTCTTTTGGGAAAATAGGTGGATCTTAAAGATGAGTTTTATTGTTTTTTGGGTAAAAGGATCGTAAAAAATACAACTGAACGACAAGATCAGGTCTTAGACTCCTAGGCAACATGCTGATTTGTATCATCACACTCAAAACCAAACTAAACACAACAGGAAATGAACAGACTGAATAGACAAGTGCAAATCTTCCATAAAGTTCTTTTTTTTTAGTACATAACATTACATTATCTACTGGTTTATGGATCCTGGATTTTAAAGTTTCAGCATTATTGTTTTGGCTGTCAATATATTAGTTTTGCAGAGCCAGAAGTGAACAATATTTGAACAAGAGGTTGAAGTGCAAAGTTATTAGCTAACACAAGCAAGCTCAAGCCATAGGTTCACACACACAGACGCATCTGCAATGATCAGTACCACACAGGAAGTCAGGTCCATTAAAATGTTCCAAAAGGCACATTATAAACATTAGGCCATACCCTTAACTTTAAGCTTTAGTCAAATGCCAACAAATGCGTTATTAAAGCATTCATTTACAGTAAAGGTTATTAATGAAGGACGAAACTATCCAAAAGTCCAAAACTGTGTTAGTTCGAGGATGTAAACATGCTTTTTAATGCTGTTAAGTTGAGAATTTTAAAACAAGATTGATTTTGTCCGTGTCAGACTGCTGAAGTCTTAAATTTAAAAAAAAAAAAATTTAAAAAAAGGGCGTGCTCAAACCCAGTAAAGGGTTTTGACCCAATCACTTACACTAGAAGTGCAATGAAAAGCTTCAACTTTTGCTACTGCAGACAGGATGGATTACCACAACAAGCAAAATCTGCTCGATTTTACATCAAACAGGCTTAAAAAGGTTTAAAAATATTTTTTAAAATTCTAACATTACCTGCACATTTGAAGCCCTGAGTGTCCAGGCCCTTCTCTAAGGGAACTTTGAAAAGGTGAACAAGAAGTGCTCCATCTTCTTTAAGCCTATGCTGCACCAGTCTGTACAGATTTCCAGTCGCTTCCAAAGGTACCTCAGAGCCTTCACACTCCCCGTTCTCCAGGTATGAGTCAAGAGCATCTCGGATAAACTTCCTCCAAAAGCGAGCCTCCTTGTCATTCTCCGCTCTAAATCTAAGTGTTTCTCGGATTGTCAGGAGCTTGAAAAAGGCTGGTCCCCCCTGAGAAACATCGGGAACCACATCCCGGATTTCCTCAACAGGGTAGTTTAGCCGCTGTAGCTTCCTTCCTTCTTTTACGAGAAATCCTTTCAAGGTCTCCAAGGAGAGAGAGAAAACCATACGTTCCCACGTCCGGGCCTCAGGATCTGTGGAGAAGTACAAAACAGCTTCTTTGATGGAATCTGTTTCTAAATTTGTAGTCGATGTCCAGTCAAATTCCTGCTGAGGAGGAGATGGAGAATCCTGCCCTCCACAAGCATCAGAACCAGACGGGCCTTGCTCAGGGCTGGAAGGGGACAAGGGTGGCGAAGAAACTGCACGTTCATCCACACCATTCTCACACCCGGTGTGCAGCACCTCCCACTGCTCATCATGCGGTACTGGTCGGCTTTTGTTGACAGCCTCAATAATCCGGTCCACCCAGTCCTCAGCTTCGTCAAGATTGGCCGCCCGGAGGTAAAGTCGTTTTCCGGGAAAGATCAAGTCAAAGCGGCCCTCAGATGAGGTGATGCGAACGTCTTCACATCGCACCAGGGAGCAGTTTTCGCAGCATACCCGTTCATCTGCATTCACATACAGGCGGAACTCAAAGGGTGACAGCTCGCAGTAGTAGTCGCGCCATAATCCCACAGCGCTGCGTCGTTCTAGGTGACCGAGCTTCAGCAACCCTCGAAAGGGGTTTGACAGCCCTGGGAAAAACACATACATAGATGACATTGTTGTGTTTTCACACTGAGAATGCCTCTTTTATATCCATGTTTACTAGCTGAGCTATACATACAGGAAATTAAGCCACAATTGAACCTTTTGCATTATTTTGAGCAAAGTTGGAGGGTTGTCATAAATAAAATAAATAAATAAATAAAAACTGGACTGATTTTCAATGTAGCTGTCAACTGTGTGTTAAAACCTAAAGACTAAAAGAAAAATCCTCATTAGGACAGGGATTTGTGTCTATGTAAGAAACTATATTATTTGTTAATGTGTTATTACATTAACGTCTGGTAGTTCTATGACATTTAGTCCACGTTATATGGTAATGCAAATGTAACATAAGTAATCTAACAAATTACTTTCCCCAGAAAGTAATTCTTCCCTGGCAAGTCCTCTCAATTTGCTACAACACAGTGATGCAATGTAGAGAAAAAAAATGGAGAAGGAAACGGGGTTACAAGAAAAAGAACAGGCCGATACGTGAGCTGTCAATGGATTTCCAATCAACTCATGACTCAACTCAACTCATCAACTCATTTCCAATCAAATCATGACTTCAGAGTTCCTGTTAGCAGCGCGAAAACAAAGTAAAAAGAAGGCTTGGAATTCAAGTTGACATCCCCAGTGGGATAATTTCACCCGCCAACATTCCCCATTATTTGCTTCAATAGTTAAGTTAACATTGACTCACAACACAGTTAAATAATCTAATCTGTTGATGTGAATGACTGAGATTAGCTACTCGTGAACAGTCCCATTATTGACAAAACGATTTAAAAAAATAAATAATAAGCATAGTCCATATGCTTTGTCACAAAATGTCCCATGACATGCTTCACTATCTGCGCTGTTGACGTTACTGTGTAACACTCTTTCACATTATTTCTATTTTTAAAACAGGCCGTGGGACTCATCCAGGTGACGTCCTGCAAATGTAGTAAGATCACATTCCACAGTGATGTGGCCACACGCCAAGCATTATGTAACAGCAGGCGTTTTCTCTTTTGAGACCTGAAGGAAATTACCTGCTGGGAAAATCTGGGGGCGTGGCTTTAATCTCATTCCACGCTTTCTAGTGCTCCCGGACTTTAGTGCAGTATGTTACTTCATTTGTAATCCCTCAGTGGCTACCTGTATTGACCAGGTGTGCGCACACTGCAGGTACCACTAGAAGTGCTGTGGAGCAACGATTTTACATGTTTGTTCTTTAACAGCTCTGTCTCTTTCACTTGAATGCAATGATCTATTTGTGATAGAAACACAGTCTGTTCAGAGAAACTCAGTTAACAGGATTCTGAAACTCAGACTTCTTTCCTCGGGCAGTGAGATTGCTGAGATTCTCCATAATTACTTATTCCTTCATTTATACATTTTTCTGATATCGCATAAAAGTCTTACATCTTTCCTTGTCATACACAAGCTTGTAGTGCACAATTACAAAAAGAAAAAGAAAGAATCTTTATTATGTTCTCACATTGAGCAGTGACTGCTGTGAATTATGCCCAGCGCCCAAAACTCTTTTCATACAACCGTTTATCATAAGTTTTACACTCAAAGCTTGGGGGACAGGGGATGGTACCTATTTGTCTGCGATGGACTACACTTGGACGTGACGGCGAGATGCTGGGCTCAGGTGCGGGAGGAGAGACAGGTGCGTCATCGCTGTCCGGCAAATTCTCCAGATGGGGCTTATAAATGTCATCGTCTGAGATCCAAGAATAAGAATGCTGCAAAAAGCAGGAGATGTTTTATTTAGCATTGGGAACCAAAGGGTTTCATTTGCATGTTAATGGCAAGTAGCAGAGTGCAGTTTGCAAAAAATGGTTCCCCTTTTATCATGTGTCGTTGGTGTTAGTGGTGTAGAAGCTATAAACAGTGCTCTCTAAACTGTCACGTAAATGTAAGCACAAATGTGTCTGTCTTGACTAATGTTAAGAGAGTTTCCTATATTTATGTAAAACACTAAGAAATATCTTTAGCTTTTCCCATTCAGAGATCACAATTAAGAGTTATTTTCACTCTAGGCATTTGCTGGTATAGTATGGCTACTTTCTGTACTCTATTTTATTAACATTTCGCCACAGGACTGGTTTCATATCACTACCAGTTTGCCTTCCGGCAGTATTCTCACAGTCTATTAACACTGAACACTAGAACAGCAGGTTGGTGTGTTTTTGCTGTGCCCATGTGGGTTTCTGCTGCATGCTTAAGCTACTTCCCACAGATCAGAGAGGTGTTTTTCAGGTAAAACGTCGCTGTGGATGTGAGTACTATAGTAAGACTCAGTACTCAGTCAATAAAAGTTAGCCCTAATTAGACAAGGAGTTAGATGATGGACGGACGATGGATGGACAGACTAAGTTAGTAAAACTAATGCGACTACTCACCATTTTTGTGAGGGGTTTTAAAATGGGAAAAAATAAACACAAAATAACATTTTCCCATTATTTATTACAGAGATTGTGTTGTTTTTTTTCCTCCATGCATTATTCAAGATTCAAGATTAAGAGTTGAACATCCTACTTGACATTTCATGCAACAAATATCAGGTTTTTTGTGTTATATGTAATCAGCAACCACAGCATTTATGAACTGATATGAGTGCATTTGACAAATTTGCATTAAGGCCAGATAAAGTTTGTGGTTTTGCTCAAATAACGGTTACCCTCTATAGAGATGTTACACTTACTGATAGTGAATCTGAAGATGACTTTCTGCACAAGATGCTTGTAGAGCGACGTGGGCACTGATGAACTGCAGAGTCTGTGTTGGTTTTTTCAGAGCTTTCTGTTGGCTTCTCTTCCTGGACAGGCTCAACAGTGACACTTACTTCCTCCACAGGTTCTGCAGGTTCACTGACTGCTGAGACGAGACATATGTCCGAGTGCAACTCTGAAGAGGCACTTTTGCAGACTTCAGCGGGACACTTATCATCATCAGATGATGGCAGCTCAGTGGTTGTTTCTGGTTGCTCTAAATCAAGCTGTCCAAAGTTTGGAGGCTGGTACTCAGAAGCCTGGGGCTCACTGTCACTGATAATACCCTTCTCAGAGAACTGAGAAGGACCCATGCTGGAGACAAATGAGTCTTCCTGTGTCGAGTCCTGACTGCAGTGTCCGCTCTCCCGGAAATCAGTCAGCGAGCTGCAGAGATACAGACAACTCAAAACATGTATCCTACTTCACGTTAAATAAAAGAAAAGCTTTTGTTGACAAAAGACCAAAAAAAAACAAACAAAAAAAAACCTCTGCATCCAAGCTGCTAATTTTATATACTGGTTATTGGCTGCTTTTCAGTCCTGTGCCAGAGCCCATATTGGGGTGGATGTGCACATATCTTTCAGTTTTATTGGAGGCTATTTCCTGCCAATGATTAACACATATCTGGTGCTCTGGTGATTATCAGAACAACAGGATGGTGTATGAGGGACTGACTAAAAATATACTACAAGGTGGGGCTCATTCAGGTGCTAAGAACAAAGTTATTTAACTCCTATTTGCTCCAGAATGATTAAAAACTGATTAAAATGTATACATACTTTTTCTGTGGCCTCTTGGTGCAGATGTTGGGATTAATGGCTGCTTCCAAGTCACATGAAGACCAATGCTCTCCTGTCGGGCTGCGGGGGTCCTGTCCATGCAGAAGGCTGTCAGAGCTCAAGCTGGAGGACAGCTGAGAGGAGCCTGTGGTATCCAGGCTTAAATTAGAAGAACGAAGAGCAGTCTCACTCCCTTGTAAAAGATCTGATCCCCTCCCCACTAAAACTGGGCAGCCTCTCTGTACATCCAGTGCGTCCGAAGAACCCGATGACTGAGACACTGTATCCCAAATTTCCTTCCATATGGGCTTGGAGGTGGGTGGGTCTCCACCATTGAGGGGCAGGTCGAGTAAGTCTGCCTGGGACAAAGGGCAGAGTCCGGCAAGAGCCAGAGGCGTGGTGGTCCACTCATTGAGGACAGATGACTTGTAAGACAGGCTGAATGTGAGGGAGGCCAGACCCTGGAGGTAGCTGAGCAGAACCTCTCGCTCCTCCGGGTTCAGGAGCAAGGCACTGGGCTGATAATGGGCCTGCAGCTTGGAGTCTTCGCGGAACAACGATACGAGGTAGCACTCCAGGAGGCCGTGGTTGAGCGCCAGCCGCAGCCACGCTCGGCAGCGACCCACATCAGTGCCCACAAAGCGTATCTTCTCCAGCTCTGTGATCACATCACTAGGTAAAGAAAGAATGTGATAAACATATTGCATTTTCACAGAATAATACCTTAAATCAGTCATACTTAAACTTAAGAACGGCATCACTCAATATGAACTCTGAAAATCTTCAGGGACACTTCTAACCCTTTACTAAAAACTCTGATTTAAACACAAGACTCGGATTAATGACCTCCTGACGTTTCTGTTCTTCATTTTATTTGATCAATCATCTCTCTTATTCTGTGTAATTCTCTATTAACAGCCTTTTTTTGCCATCTGATAATGATCAGTCAATTTTTAAAATCTTTTGTCTTGTACTTGTTTTGTAAATGGAAATATTAAAACTTGAAAATTACTCAGGGAACTCAGAAGATTTTAACTTCAAGCTCAACAACTGTAAATTTTTCACTGACCACACAGACAACCTGCATACCTTCAATACCCAAAAGGAAGCTGAGGGCCACACTTTGGGAATCACTGATTTGAATTTCTCAATAACATTGTTATTGAGAAGATTGAACATTGTATGTTCACTTTTCTTCTTTGCAGCCACCACATGCTGCTTTAAAGAGACACACACATACACATGAACACACACCAAAACCCCCTCATCCAGGAGACACAATACTGTCAGAATTATTTTTGCCTCCTGGAAGATAGTCTTCCAAGAAGGAGATTAATGTATACCTTATTTTATTGGCAACCTGTGCAGGGTGGACCCTGGCTCTCACCCTGTGATAGCAAGGACAGGCCTTAGCCCAAAAAAGTAGTTGTCATCAGTAGGGATGGGTACCGGTATCGGTTCTGACATAAACGGTAGTAACCAGACCGAAAAGCAGCGCACATTTCGGTGCTTTATTTCGGTGATTTTTTTTTTTTTCCTGAGCTGTGATGACTTTAGATTCTAGCCAATCATTTTACGTTTCCGAGGATAGTAGGCGGGCCCAGGTACGTACGTTCTTTTAGAGCAGAGCTACAGATTAAAAATGCCCAAGGTCAAGCGGTCAAAAGTCTGGCTGTACTTCACAGCAAAATATGCAAACTCAGCAGCCTGCAACAAGTGCTTTAAGCTGATACTGTGACACTGTCAAAGGAGATAACACCTCGAATCCGATGAAACACCTGGTGACGCATAGCATTTTTTTTAAAAGCCGAGAAATGCGCCGTATTTGATAGCTTGCTGCGAGACCTCACACCGTGCACATCTACTGCGGCTGTGGTGCCTGTTATTGGACCCAGAGTTAGCAACATTCCCGAAGAGTAGAGTCCTGGCCCCTAGCCCTGCCAGTGTAGCAGAAATGATGACGGATGATGATGGCGGCAGCAGCCGTTCTTCTCTGCGTGAGTAGCTTAATGTTGTTCGTGTGTAATTTACGTTGAGTAGGCTAACCACGTTATTACATTAATGCATGTAAGGTGAACTAGCAAACATCATCATAGCTACATGCGGCTGTCTTCTTGTTTGATGGCAGATACTCCCTTCACCCTGGCCAAAAAGGCTAAAATGACCAAAGAAAAAGTGGAAAACAGTTAAACATGAGAGGTTTTTGGACAAAGTTTGTGTTTTTTCCATTGTTTAAGCACTGCTTCCAGCCAAGAGTGATACCATATATGCCCCATAGCTGCAGAAAAGGCTAACATTGTTATCTTTTTACAAAAAAAACCAGCTGAACATGAGAGGTTTTTGGACAAAGTTTGTGTTTTCCATTCTTTAAGCACCGGTTTGAGCACCGTTTAAGCACCGGCACCGTTTCAAAAGTACCGGTTTCGTACCGGTATCGGATAAAACCTAAACGATACCCATCCCTAGTCATCAGATTACTCGATTAATCAGTGGAATAATTGTTAGAATACTTGATTATTCAAGTTGCCTCAAGGCACTTTGCATAAGGTAAAGACACTACAATAAAATGAACCTGAAGTCTAAGATAAAATCTCCAAATGTATTTTTTCCAAAGGGAAAAAGTCCAAAACCCCCGAAGTTTAGGAATAATTGTGCCTTGGTTCTGACTTACCGGTGGGTGACACTCTTGAGGAGGCTCCAGAAAAAAGGCTGAGGAAGGGATCCACGGTCCCCTTTCCTACTGCTGCTTCGAGACTCTGAGCGGACGTACTTGCTCTTGATACCGTGGATGAAGATGGCCTCCAGGGCAGAGCAGAGGAGGTTAGCATCGGAATCATCACTGGTGACTACAGAGTCTGACGCTACATATCGTTTCTGCAGGGCCTTGAGCGACTGCGCCAACTTCTCCTTGATCTAAGAAACAATACGTGGAAGAGGAAAAAGATTTTAATAAAACACATTCCTCAACTGGTTCTGATGGGAAGCAGCTGTCAAACAAGAAAGAAATTCCTGTTCAACCACATACATAGAAAACATCTTCAAGCATCGACTGGCACTTTTTTCTGCATTTCATTCCACAGTGTGATGACAAACAAGCAGTCTGAGATCAGCTGTGATGTTATGACACTCAACCTGTATATAACCTCCTGTCACATGTCACCCACTGTCAGCTGATAGGGAAAAAATAACAAACACATTAGACCTACATTATGTTAAAGGTTAGAGGACAAAGGCAGCTTCTTTCGCAACACACAAGAAACTTAGTGCTCTTGAGCACTGAAGAACTCTTCCTTTGCGGTGCTTGACTTGTTAGAAGAAAAACATCTACAGGTCCAGTTCCAAGCACCTGGACATATACAGTACATTAATGCAGCGGGGTTATTTTCTGCAAAACTAGAATTACAGGGTTTTTCCACGGTCCACGATGGGCCAGACAAGCACAGTTTGTCCAACTATACTCAAAGCAATGACTTTGTTTCACCTTACCTAATGATCTGAGGTCTCAAAGCCTTGTTAACAAAACATAAAAATTATTTACATTTTTTTAACTCATTTTTTTTCCTTTCATTGAAACATCTGAAAAACACATTTGAAAAAAAGCCATAACCCTGGGGTTTTCCTGGCGTCTGGAGGATGACTACACACGACTGGTCCATAGTTACGGAAAATACGATTTGTTATCTAAGCTAACAGAAGTTTCTCCCTGTTATTTTTAGCTATTTTATAAACAAATTGTAAAAAAAAACTTATTTTAAACTTGGGTAAAATAAGCCTCACTTTGAAAAAAAAAATACTGGTTACAAATATTTGTAATCATAGTTCTGGATACTTTTCTTCGGTGAAAGGTCAAAAACTTCTTTAGTGGGTAGCCCCACCTATGACTCAGGCTTCTTACTGTTAAAGGATCATTTACGTCTTCATTTTTATGATCCTAGGAAAGCCTAGTTGGAACACTTCTTCTTTAATTGAACCCTCTGGACATTGTGGAGGAATATAAATACCTTGGAGTACACAAAGACAATAAACGGAACTGGGTTAAGAACACCACTGCACTTTACAGTAAGGGCCAGAGTTGTCTCTATTTTCTGAGGCGGCTGAGGTCTTTCAACATCTGTCTGACAATGCTCAGGATTTTCTGTTAGTCTGTTGTGGTCAGTGCTATCCTCTATGCTGTTGCATGCTGTCGCAGCAGGTTGAGGGTTGCAGATGCCAACAGACTCAAACTGATCCGCAAGGCCAGTAATGTTGCAGGAAGGGTCATGTCTGAGAGGTGGATGATGTCCAAGATAAGGACAATGCTGAATAATACCATTCCATTACATGCAGGCTAGTCACAGGAGCACGTTCAATGAGAGACGGATTACCAAAAAGCACACTGCACCACACAGGAAACCATTCCTGCCTGTGGCCATCTCCCTGTACAACTCCTCCATCTAATATACTGTAAACACTGCAATAGTTACACCCTTTTGCACACTCTCTACAGTAAAATATCAAATGACAAAGTTCACAGGTTAGAGTTAAATGTCAATCATATATATTTACCTCTGTAATATTCTTGATATTTATAATTGAGCAATTTGTATATGTTAGCGCTGTTTCTTAAATTTGTAACCTTTGTAGCATATTGCATTATTTATTTAGTTTGGTCTGTTACTGTCTTGGAGCAACTTTAACACACATAATTTACTTAGGGATTATAAAAGTATTCTGATTCTGAAGTCTACCATTCAGGTTAGAGTTAGACTCTCAAAGAGTAGCCCACAGACTAGTGGCAGCCCTTGGCAGTTAAGAATACAGTTTAAGTTATACAATCATATACAGTGCACAACAAATCTCTGCAAGCCATGATAACAGATTGAATATGAATGATGTTGAGGAGTTTAATTGTGGTTAGTGGTTAAAAAAACCCAAACACATTTGGAGCAATAACATGTTTAACATAACAGCTTTGATGGTAAGAGGTGACCGTCTCACTTGTTGTCATTATTTAGATTCAAGAAACACGGGATGATTCATTAAAATCTCAGAGTTATAATTCAATAGTCACACTGAAAATATACTTGATACATGCGGCATTAGTATAAGAAAGCCAATGTGTGAGTTAAAATATTAAAAGTAAACAGCAAATATTAGCCAGATCTATTCTTTGTTAAGTAATTCAGCTTTGTACTGCAGAGGTTTTATGTTACAGTTCACCGTAGACACACAAGCACAAAAAGTACTAACAGCAAGTTCCTGATTCCTGACACGATCACCCAGGCCTGATGCGTCAGTTATGTCTATGAAAAAATCTTGAAATACTTCTGAAATATGTGAAACTATTTCACATTAATTGTTCAATATTTGACTCTTGGGTTAATTTATCAAAGTAAGTAAGACCCTCTGAGACAAAACATGTCCACCACTGATCCAAAAGAATAGAACTTGTTACAAGTTTCTTAGGTTAACCTTCATTCAGTCTTTCAATGCAGGTCCCCTAAAGTGTGCACAACAGCAGCAGAGAGGTCCATCTGGGCCTTTGTTTCCCTTCCTGTCTGTACCAGAAGACCTCCTGTAGTCCTGGGTGGGACTACACCTATGCAAGACCAGCTTCACCATTAAACATAATGAAAATCCTCTGTTGATGAGCTTAGCACCGGGATTATGATGCATTTCCTCTGCTGCATCCGCTATTAGTGGCGTATTGAAAACAGGCTGTGCTGTTGTTGTTTTGTTTTTCTTTTGGAGCACCCCATGTTCCCCACAACCTAAACATCAAGGGGGTACTTTGCATTACAATACTACTTAAATATCACAAGCCAACTCTCACGCTGTCTCACCAGCAGAGGAAGGAGCCAGAGAGAAGTGAAATCCGCAACGTGAAACGAGCTGATTCTTACCTTTTTAACATCCTTAGTCTCGTGTGGAGCTTCAGTCTGCGTGGCGAGCATGGCACCTCCTGTAATAAGTTACTCCAACATGGCACACTGAAACACACAAAAAAAGACTTGCGCTTTTTGCACTTGCAGGCTTGACTAACAGCGACCAAACGAGTCATGCGAGTTTGTATCCTGAATATGGCCACGCCTCCGAGCCAGACATGTGACGAGAAGGAAACGAGTTTCCCTCCTCACATCGAGTTTCCAGAATTTCCTATCACGAGGCTGTGCTCTGTGACATTATCTGCCATTTCATGCTTTCTGTGAGTGACCCTCTAAGTCATGTGAAGCACAGATTAAAGAAGACGTCTGCAGGGAAGTAGCTTCTTACTTCCCCAATAAAAACTGAGAGACAATCTGAGAATTAATTAGCATGTAATCCAACCACCCTGACATCATCACATCCAAATAAGATGCGTTAAATACATCAAGTGTTGGGCTATCCGCAAACAAAGTACTGTTTACCAAACAGTGGCTGGTTAATAGTTTCGTTTTAAACACCCAAAGTGACATTTAGAAGCATTTGTTTTCTCTGCAGACGCTTTGCAGTGACGAGCACTGGGCGTGTGCATTAATGACAGAAATGCACGACCGAAACACTGTAAATTAAACAAATAAAATAAAAAAGCAATTTAAAAAAGCTGTGTAAATAACGAAATGTCTATCAGCTATGTAATAATAGTAAAATCAGACGTTGTCGGCGGCTTTTACTAGCTAACTTTTGCTTACCGAAACAAACAGCCTGGCTAACAGGTCGAAAAACAAGCGCGTGGCCTCCTTAAATTAACGTAAACACATGAGCTGCACGTTAGAGGCACAAAAATCCGTGCAGTCACTCTCCATCGCTCCCAAAACACCTAAAAATAGAGCAGAAGTCAGCTCGACTTTAGACGCTCGACTGTCGCCATCCAACTGAAGACGAAGTGCATCATGGGAACTCAGACCAGTGATGCGTTCAGGCTCCATCACAAATGCTGTGAAACTGGGCTTGTTCTCATGGATTCTCTTCTTGTCGATCTCTTCATAATTTATTGACATTATTTGTGTCACTTGCATGCCTACCCTGCCACTGACATTAAAATTATTCTTCATGAATTGTAAAAGTGACCTCCTATGTTATTTAATCTGACTTAGAAGTAACAAATTATAGCTATTAGCTTTATGACTTTCACATTAAAACAAAAGACAAAAGACAAAAATGGCTATTTTGCCCTTCTGGATGATAAAATGGTTTATCACCCAGAAGATAAACCATTCTATCATGGTATTTGTACAGGGTTAAACCCAAATAGCTTAATAACATGAAAATAACAAAAATACACGAAAGTAAAAAGCTCAATTAAATAGAAAAAGGTAAATAGAATAAAATTGTTTTATCTGTTATGTATGCTTTTAGCTTATTTATATAAGGATTTAATGTGGCAGGAGTTACATAGAGCGTGATTTCCAATCCTCTGGCGAGATTTCATTTTTACTGTCGACATATTTTTTGTGTCTTATGGTTTCCGGGTTATTTTTTATTTAAGACAACACATTAAAAACGAACAAAATCAACATGCAGACAATAGGTTAACTACTAACCTTAACTAAAGGTAAACAGAAGCGGTAATAAAAACAACAAAAACAAAAAACAAAAACAAAAAAAACCCCCAAAGTAGAAGCTGTAGTTTACGAGTAACACTTAAAGGCGACATAGTGGTTCTATTGTTGACGCAAGAGAACTTTCTGTTCTCCGTTCTCAGCTCCTGCTCTGCTAAAGACTTTTCATAACACACTCTGCAACTACTCCACCGCATAGCCTCAAACAATATATTGCCAGTATATTTGGCTTTTTATTGGTTTCAGAAACTCAAAAAACATAAACTTCAATCACTCTATACTCCTTTCTTATCCTCTGTAATCGTACTTGAAAATGAAAGCAAACGCGCGTAAGGAAGTTTCGCACTTTCATTTTCCTTTGTGTCTACAGCCAAGACACAGCACTGATGTGTGTGTCTACGGACACAGCACTGATGTGTGTGTGTCCAAACTGGATTTTAACTGGCTGTTTGATCTTTTTTTTTTTTTTTTTACTTTTTTTTTTTTTAATTACCTACCTTAATGTATTGCAAACTGCCAAGAAGGTAAAGACTTCCTGAAAAACATTGCTGTAAATCTTCTATCCTCAATTTTCCAAGATTAAAATCAAGAAGTAAAAACAGATTTCGGATAAATAAACTTTTTCTTGACGGTAATTAAATTACATTTAAATTAACTGAACTAATTAAACGACTATTGTTCTACGTTTACAAAAATCGCCTAAAGGTTTCATATTAATCTCAACCATTAAGAGGTGGACATAATTAAAGGAGGAGATTTTTGTTTTTATGCTTTTATATGGTAACTTGACGTCATCTTATGGTGCTGCTGCCTCAGTCTTTTTTTTATATCATAGCAAATTTTTATACACAATTATCCCAAAGAACAGATATTAAAACTGAAAACGATGACATACATCTGCAATGTTTTTACTTTTGAGACGTGTGCCAGCCTGAAAGGATTTTCCAGCTGATTA
This sequence comes from Neolamprologus brichardi, assembly GCF_056152115.1. Taxonomy (NCBI): domain Eukaryota; kingdom Metazoa; phylum Chordata; class Actinopteri; order Cichliformes; family Cichlidae; genus Neolamprologus; species Neolamprologus brichardi. Next base: position 21,520,709 of record NC_142111.1, on the reverse strand, counting down.
GAAAGTGAAATAGGTGTGTCCTTGGGCTCTGCTATAAATGAAGCGCTGGAGGTTTGCTCCATCAGAACACAAGGACACATGAGAGTTTGCTCCACATAAAGGAAATTTCTACATTTTTCAAAAATGATCAGCAGGATTTTCTTCGCTTGCCTGTTTCTCGGGATGTACAGTACGGGCTCCTCGTTAAGTTGCAAATGGATTGTAAAACATCCAGGCGACAGAATGAGTCAATTCAGTCTGCACAACAAACAAGCTTTAGGTCTACTTGATATGATGGTGAGTGCACTTCTTTGCATAATGTTTAATGTGGTATTGATTTATATAGTTTGATTAGTTCCGTGCATGTGATGTCTGTGCGTTTTGTGTGTGATGCAGATTACTAACACCACTAAGGATGCTGAAATTGAGCACAACGTGGCTTTCCCTAATCGACTGTATCGCAAGACGTCCAAAGCAACAGTAAGTCAACCCCAACTTTTTACATAAAGTTGTTTATTTTTTTAATGGAAGAACTGAAAGTGTCAGGATGGCAAATCCACAAAAGTTTGTCTTTACCTATATATAGACTGTTCAGCTATTAAAGGGTCGTAGGGATTCTCTCCCACAGAGCCAAGGGAGTTGTTTCTTATCACGACTCTGTCATAACTCCTGTGCATAATTCAAGGACGAAATACAAAGAACTCATTTTCAACCATTTATTCCTGTGCAATCTAAGATATATCTGGGAAAATTTTCATTGCTGTGTGGATTCTTGTTCTTTGACTTTCTAAGCCATCCATCTTCAAGTGTCACAGAAGTATTCCTATAGTAATCTCTTCTTCTTCTTCTTCTTCTTCTTCTTCTTCTTCTTCTTCTTCTTCTTCTTCTTCCAGGCTGAGGATAAACTGGCTTTCACAGTTCAGATTCTGGAGGAGCTGTTTGCCCTGTTTGAGGAGGATCGCAGCTCTGCCTCATGGGAGGAGAACACAGTGGAGAACTTTCTCAATATTGTGAACAAACAGGCTGAAGAGCTTCGCTCCTGTGTAAGTTCACTTTCATTTGTTTTTGTAATTTTACAATGAATTCAATCTCTCTTGTGTAAAAGACCTGACAATTAGGGGTGGCTGTAGCTCAGGTGGTAGAGCAGGTCATCTACTGATCGGAAGGTTGGTGGTTCGATTCCTGGCTTCCCCTAGTCTGCATGCCAAATATCCTTAGGCAAGATACTAACCCCAAATTGCTCTCCGATGCATCCATCGGAGTATGAATGTGTGTGAATGTTATCTAGAAAGCACTTAGAACGATGTGTTTGTGCGAATGGGTCTGAATGGGTGAATGCACAAGTTGTGTAAAGCGCTTTGAGTGCTCAGATGAGTAGAAAAGCGCTATATAAGAACCAGTCCATTTACAACTGTGAATAAGTTAAAGTGGTGAATGATTTATTTAAATATATTTTGTTTTATTTCTCTTGATTTATTTAGATTGGAAGCCACAGTTACACGACACAGAAGAGGCAACAGCGGACAAAAATGTATTTCAAGAGACTTTTAAATAAAATCCTAAAGAAAAATGTAAGCCTGCATTATTTTTTTTACTGAGCCTGTATTTAGTATTTAGCTATGACAGATATTACACCGCTGGTATTTTAATAATGATAATATTGTTGTCTCTGTAGGGTTACAGTGCTGAAGCCTGGGAGAAGATCAGGGACATAACAGAAGATCATCTGAGTCAATGCGCATTCCTGGTTACACCGCTGGGAAATGCCCACTGAAATTTATCTCTCGGATACATTTTTTAAAAATATATTTGTTAATTTATTTTTTAAATTATATCTTAGTTGGTTTCATTTATTTATTGTATTTATGATATTTACACTATTATTTATTTTTAATATTTGTGTATTATTTATTTATGTATTTATTTATTTATTTGTTTTGTACATTTTTATTAAAATAAACTATTTCATATTATTCTACATGTCAAAGTCAATAAATATTTTCTTATCTCACAAATTGAAATATGTTGACTTTTCTGTTCCTGAAATATCAAGAATAAGGGTTATGCACTTATTTTTAATGAGTGCAATCAAACATTAGAAACATTGTCCAGATTTATATAGAAAGATTGTTTTGATTCTTCACAAAAGCTCTTATAACATAGAAAGTAGAAGTACTGATACCTCATATGGAGTGAGCATGAGCACCAAGACCACTTTAGAGACTTTCTTTGGTTTGGTTTCTTTTGGTTTATAAAGTATGACGAGTAAATTGAGAGCTTTGCCTTTACACTCAGCTCTCTCTTCACCCTGATGGACCAGTACAGCAGCCGCAGCACTGATCTGTCTGTCAATCTCCTTCCCCCTTCTCCCATCACTCGTGAACAGGACCCCAAGATACTTAAACTCCTCCACTCGGGGCAGGAACTCATCCCTGATCACGAGTGGACAGTCCACCCTTTTCTGGCTGAGCACCATGGCCTTAGATTTGGAGGTGCTGATTTCATTCACTTCGTTACATTTGGCTGTGCAGCATTCCAGTGCGAGCTGGAGGTCATCAAGCCAATAGAACAACATCATATACGAAATGCAGAGCTGAGATTCAGAGAATACCTAAGTAAAAGCTTTCTGCCACAGATACAAGAGGACTTGTTTTGCAGCCATGAGACGTGAACAACTTGTAGTCCCTGAGTAGACCATGAACTCCTCTCTATGTCAAAATATTCCAAACGTGAGGCCATCAGTTAGAATTTGTCCCAAACTGGATCAATGTACAACAGAAAGGCTGAAAAACATTATCCACGTTTTTGATTATTTCATTATGAAATAACTGTCTTAATCGTGTCAATTTATTGATTAAGTGACAGAAGAGTTACATCTTATATTATGGGCTTTCCTTTTAACCCATTAGAGAACACTTTCATTCCACTTTCGTGAACTTCCAAGCACTGTGAAGTTTTGTTTTTCATTTTTTAGTTTAATTGCAATCGAAATCTGGTTAAAGGAACTTACAAGTTTACCATTTTGATATTAAAAAGTAATATAAACAATAAATTCACTTTGTAAGAAGATAGACTCTTTTATTTAGTAAAATATATTTTACAAAATGTTCATTTTGCTCATTATAAAGATAAAAAATATTCCAAAATCTTGATCAGCATAGAAAAACAATCAAAACAAAAATATACAAATAACCAAGTAAATAAATAAATAAATAAAATAAATAAATAGACAAGCAATTAAATTAACACAGTCGTCATCACAGACATGACAACAGACAGGTTTTAGTGGGCCGTGTGCAGAGATGAAGCCAGCTGTTCTGCTCTCATTAGATGGGCTTTGGCTTCTTTCCTGATCACCTCCCAGGCTTCAGCACTGTGACCCTACAGAAATAACAATATTAGTATTCTTATTAGTAATATTAATATTTAAAGACGTTATTATATCTATTTATCTTTAGGATGACCTAAACCCCAAATTAATGAGAATGATGTGATCTTACCATTTCCTTTAGGATATGATGTGAGAGTCTCTTAAAGTACATGTGCAGCTTTGTGGTTTTCTTCTTGTGACTGTGGCTCCCAATCTAATTTAATTACAAGCAAAATGACAATTAAGAATATGTCATGTCATGTAAACTATTCGAATGTAATAAAAACCTAACTGAAAGTGAACTTACACAGGAGTGAAGCTCTTCAGCCTGTTTGTTGACAATATTGAGAAAGTTCCTCACTGTGCTGTCCTCCCATGATGCAGAGCTGTGATCCTCCTCAAACAGGACAGCCACCTCCTCCAGAATCTGAACTGTGAAAGCCAGTTTATCCTCAGCCTGGAAGAAGAAGATCAAACACAGACCACGTTAGAAATGCTTTAATAATAATAAGAGTGGATTTAAATTAATCTGTCCTAAGGGAAAATTATGTTTTTTTCTATAAATAGGCAAAAGCTGAGGTTCACTTACTGATGATTTGGAAACCTGGCGGTACAGGTGATTAGGGAAGGCCACGGTGACCTCCACTTCAGTGGTGTTAGTGGCGTTTTTAGCCTGAAACACATTGAATGTTTTAGTCATCAGATGCTAAATTGAAATAATTCTTTCACGAAAAATAACAAATTAACTAATATTAAAACATTTAAACACTCACCATTGTATCAAGTAGATTCAGAGTTTCTTCGTTGTGCTGTCTGAATTTATGATCCATCCATCTGCAGCTTAGCGAGGAGCCTTCAGTGGACAGAGCGAGAAACAGGCAAGCAAAGAGAATCCTGTTCATCATTTTTAAAAGGTATAAACTTCCTTTGTATGAAGCAAACTCGGATGTCTCTCAGTGTTCTGATGGAGCAGACCTGCAGCGCCGCATTTATAGCAGAGCGAACATATTTCATTTTCTATATACCTGGGAAACCCGCAGGTTTTCACCTCAGCGTACAATAAGCTGTAATGTCGGACACGTGGGATTTAAATTTCCGTCTATAAAAAAGAAAATATCCCACACTTAACAATATATCTTAAAGAAGATAAGATATCATAATGTGAGGGTTTGACATCATTATGAGGATTCCTGGAGATACACATCCATCTGAACACCTAAGAAACATGACGACAAACTCAACTCACGACTGATGATTTCATTTGTAACCACAACGTGTATAGGCTTACGTTTTGATACTAAACAGTTAACGTGATACAGGGATATTAATGCTGCTTTGAGGACATTTACATCTATTATTGTCAAGAAACGGGCATGTGGCAGGCAGACGGTGGACCCACATGCATGAACAGGTGACGAAACAAACCTGAGCAGATCAAAGGTCAGATATATGTTAACGATAACGTCATTGCAAGTACTACAGGTGCTGGATTGCTTTTCTTGTTTGTTTGTTTTGTTTTGCTGAGGGGACTTTTTTCAATTATTATTATTTCAGACTCATTCAGAATCGGAGCTGATGAAGACTCCTGGTTTCCTCTCCACTACTGGTTACATGAGGCTAACACAAATACATCACAACTGATTTACAAGTACAGCAGAAGTGCAAGCTGTTTAATAATGAAGAAACTGCAAAAAAGCTAAATGCAGGCCACATGAAATGATGAAATGATGCAATGATGCAATGAACCAATGTAAATACACCTGCTCATTCATACCTGCGCTCATTCTTCACCCACGTGGCAGCCGCTTTCATTTTCCTCGGTAAAGAGAAAAAAAATACCCAAGGTGGAAGCTGTAGTTTACGAGTATCACCTATAGGCGGCGTAGAGTTTCTATTTGTAACAAGTGTCACCTGGCAGTTTGCTGCCTTCTGCCGTGTGATTGGCAGAGGAACTTTGAAAAGGTAGTAGGTGTGTGAGTTGAGGTCAGCGCTCCTCGGTGAGGAAGTTCCAGAGACAATTAACTCACTCTGGTTCGAGTGGGTATGTTGTTCGTGTGACGACAAGTTTTAATGGTGTTCAAGCTGTAGATCGACAGCGCACGTGGAAATCGATCGATATTCTGTTGTTGTGATGCCTCTGCAGTTAATTTTTAGTTGTTCTTTTGGTTGATTTGTAATTTTGCTTTGGTTAGTCCGTCCAGCCGTAAAAACTGTTATGAATGATGCGCTGACTAACCTCTCTTTCTGTTGTTTTTTTTTTTTTTCGTTTATTTGTTTGTGCCACTTCCCTTTTATAAATCCAGACTGCAGGTCACCGCTGATTCCCAGCTGTGCTGAGACCCGAATTGTTTGCAGTGTGTGCCCAGTGGCAAATTGATTGCAGTGTCTCTAAACTGGGTGTGACGTTTGCAGTGTAGTGTTATTTGCTCGCACCTTTGGTTTGATAGGTCTCATGGGAATATTAGTAGAATGTGTTGTAAGTCCTGTCTGGGAATGAATGGGAAATGTATGTTTAATTGATGTAATAAATAAATTATAAATCTACTTCTTTGACATTTTATTTGACACCTTAGTGCTCTGTTACATATTGTTGTAGACGCCAAAGACTTTCTGTTCTCTGTTCACAGCTCCTGCCCTGCTAAAGACTTTTCATAACACACTCTGCAACTTAAAAACTTGAAAGAATATTTGACCAGTATATTTGGCTTTTTATTTATTTCACAACCTGAAAAAACATGAACTTCAATCACGCTATACTCTTTTCTTCTCTCCTGTAATCAACCCTACTTGAAAATGAAAGCAAACGTGCGTAAGGAGCGTAACTGACGTTTGGCACACATCCGCTTTCATTTTATTTCATCATGAGTGACGAAATGTGTTCGATGATATAAATACTGTAAGAAAGAATTTAGATAAATATACTTTCACATGACGTAATTAAATTACATTTTTATTAAACGACCATTGATCTACGTTTGCTTAAAATCACCTGAAGGTTAATCTCGAACATTTCCCTATTTTTATGGAATACTATCTTAATATTACACAATCATCCCCTAAAAACTCAAATACAAACAGAAATGATGGCATAAATCTTTTTTGTTTTAACTTTCTAGTTGATATGAAAATGAAATTCTCGCTCTGATATAAATGAAGTGCTGGAGGTTTGCTCCATCAGAACACAAGGAGACCTGAGAATTTGCTTCACACTAAGAAAATTTCTACATTTTTCAAAAATGATCAGCAGGATTTTCATCGCTTGCCTGTTTCTCGGGATGTACAGTACGGGCTCTTTGCTAGGTTGCAAATGGATTGTAAAAGATCGAGACTCCATAAAACATCAATTCAATGTGTACAAAAACAGAGCTTTGGGTTTCCTTGATATGATGGTGAGTGCACTTCTTTGCATAATGTTTAATATGGTATTGAATTAAATAGTTTGATTAGTTCCATGGATATGATGTGTGTGTGTGTTTTGTGTGTGATGCAGATTACTAACACCACTAAGGATGCTGAAATCGAGCACACAGTGGCTTTCCCTAATCAACTGTATCACCAGAAGTCCAACGCAACAGTAAGTCATCACCAGCTTTTTACATAAAGTCTTTTCTTTTTTTAATGAAAGAATGGAAAGTGTCGTGATGGCAAATCCACAAAAGTTTGTCTTTACCTATATATATATATATATATATATATATATTTCTCTACTGAGCTCTTCTTCTTCTTCTTCTTCATCTTCTTCTTCTTCTAGGATGAGGATAAACTGGTTTTCATAGTTCAGATTCTGAAGGAGCTGTTTGCCCTGTTTGAGAAGAATCGCAGCTCTGCACCATGGGAGGAGAACACAGTGGAGAACTTTCTCAGTATTGTCGACAAAATGGCTGAAGAGCTTCAGTCCTGTGTAAGTTCACTTTCATTACAATGAACAATGATATTGCATTTTTTTTTTTTTAATTTTACAATGAATTCAGTCTCTATTATATATATTTTATCAGTCTCTGACAAATGTGAATAAGTTAAAGTGGTGAATGATGTATTCAAATATATTTTGTTCTTTCCTTGTGGGTTATTTAGGTTGGAAGCCACAGCAACACGACACAGCTGACGCATTTCCAGAGCCTCTCAAATGAAACCCTAAAGGCCAATGTAAGTCTGCATTATTTTTACTAAACCTGTATTTCAATATGACAGATATTACACCACTGGTATTTTAATAATGATAATATTGTTGCCTCTGTAGGGTTACAGTGCTGAAGCCTGGGAGAAGATCAGGAACATAACAAAAGATCATCTGAATCGATGCGCAGTCCTGGTTATATCTCTGGGAAATGCCCACTAAAACTCGTCTTTTGGATAAATTTTTAAAATGTATTTGTATTTCTAAATTGGTTTAATTTATTTATTGTATTCATAATATTTACACTATTATTTATTTTTTAGTATTTGTGTATTATTTATTTATTTATTTATTTATTCGATTTCTGAAAAATGTCCATAAAATAAACTAGACACATTTCATATTATTTTATATGTTAAAGTCAATAAATATTTTCTTATCTCACAAATTGAAATATGTTGACTTTTCTGTTCCTGAAATATCAAGAATAAGGGTTATGCACTTATTTTTAATGAGTGCAATCAAACATTAGAAACATTGTCCAGACTTATATAGAAAGATTGTTTTGATTCTTCACAAAAGCTCTTATAACATAGAAAGTAGAAGCACTGATACCTCATATGGAGTGAGTATGAGCACCAAGACCACTTTAGAGACTTTCTTTGGTTTGGTTTCTTTTGGTTTATAAAGTATGATGAGTAAATTGAGAGCTTTGCCTTTACACTCAGCTCTCTCTTCACCCCGATGGACCAGTACAGCAGCCGCAGCACTGATCTGTCTGTGAATCTCCTTCCCCCTTCTCCCATCACTCGTGAACAGGACCCCAAGATACTTAAACTCCTCCACTCGGGGCAGGAACTCATCCCTGATCACGAGTGGACAGTCCACCCTTTTCTGGCTGAGCACCATGGCCTTAGATTTGGAGGTGCTGATTCTCATTCACTTCTTTACATTTGGCTGTGCAGCATTCCAGTGCGAGCTGGAGGTCATCAAGCCAATAGAACAACATCATATACGAAATGCAGAGCTGAGATTCAGAGAATACCTAAGTAAAAGCCTTCTGCCACTTGGCTACACCTAGAAATTCTCTAAATAAAAATTATGAACAGAATCGGTGACAAGGGTGGCCCTGGTGGAATCCATCACCCACCGGAAACCAGTCCGACTTATTGCCGGCTATGCGGACCAAGCTCCTGAAATGGTTGTATGAGAATTGAGTGGTCCATAGCAATGGGCCAAACAGCCCATACTCCTGAAGCACCTTCCACAAGACACTGTGAGGGACATGGTCGAGTGCCTTCTGCAGGTCCACAAAGCCCATGTAGACTGGTTAGACAAACACCCATGCACCCTCAAGTATCCTCAAGAGGATAAAGAGCTGGTCCAGTGTTCCACGATCAGGATGAAAACTGCATTGTCCAAGGTTCGACTAACTGCCACCTCAGAGGTACCACCCCTGATCTGGTAAATGGTCTGATTCTATACTCTCCCGGAGTACACAACATGCCTCATTCACCCACAGCATGAAGAAGTGCTTCATACAAGCACTTCTAAACTCAAGTGCAACCTAAACTACATTCATATACATTCGATGAACGCATCGGAGGGCAACTCAGGGTTAGTATCTTGCCCAAGGATATTTGGCATGCAGACTGGGGAAGCCAAGGATCGAACCACCAACCTTCCGATCAGTAACTGATCTGCTCTACCACCTGAGCCCCACACAAAGTAAAAGTTGAACAAAGCCCATGTAGACTGGTTGGACAAACTCCCATGCACCCTCAAGTATGCTCAAGAGGATAAAGAGCTGGTCCAGTGTTCCACGATCAGGATGAAAACTGCATTGTCCAAGGTTTGACTAACTGCCACCTCAGAGGTACCACCCCTGATCTGGTAAATGGACTCTATACAAAATGCCTCATTCACCCCCACTCATACAAGCATTTCTAAACTCAAGTGCAACCTAAGCTACATTCACACACATTCTCCGATGAACGCATCGGAGGGCAACTCAGGTTTAGTATCTTGTCCAAGGCACGCAGACTGGGGAAGCCAAGGATCGAACCACCAACCTTCCGATCAGTAGCTGAGCTGCTGTACCACCTGAGCCACAGCCACCCCATACAAAGTAAAAGTTAGACTGATGCAGTACATGAGCACAATGCCTATACAAATACACAGTCATGCATAAAAGAACTGAAAAATGGTACATACTTCTTCAATTCTAAGTTTTTCCATATTCAAGCATTTAAAATAAATAAAAAATAAATAAATAATTTGGTCATTTTCAGGTTGTAAAATAATTTAAGTGGAAGCTTAGACGACAGTATTTATAATTATTTAACAAAAACTAAACTTCACAGCACCACATCTGAAATTAAGTATATTAGCACTGATACAAGAGGACTTGTTTTGCAGCCATAAGACATGAACAACTTGTAGTCCCTGAGTAGACCATGAACTCCTCTCTATGCCAAAATATTCCAAACGTGAGGCCATCAGTTAAAATTTGTCCCAAACTGGATCAATGTACAACAGAAAGGCTGAAAAACATTATCCATGTTTTTGTTTATTTCATCATGAAATAAATGTCTTAATTGTGTCAATTTATTAATTAAGTGACAGAAGAGTTACATATTATGGGCTTTCCTTTTAACCCATTAAAGAACACTTTCATTCCACTTTCGTGAACTTAAGATAAGAGATAAGATAAAACTTTATTAATCCCTCGGGTGGGTTCCTCTGGGAAATTTGGTTTCCAAAAAAGCACAGCACCGACAGAAGTTACAGAGTTACAGAATATTATATATATATATATATATACACATATATAAATACAAAGACATATATAGATAAAATATACAAAGGGGATAAATAGAATAAATAGGAATAAAAAAAATAAATAAAAATACAAGTGAATTGCACATTTCAAGTATGGAGTCTATTGCACCGCTGTTTATTAACAAAAAGTATTGCACAGTGAAGTGAAGAGGCACTACAGCTTAGTTGTTCCCCCCTCCTTTGTCCTCCTGTTTCCCCTCCCTCTCCCCTCCAGAGAGGAGTTAAACAGTCTGATGGCGTGTGGGACAAAGGAGTTTTTAAGTCTGTTGGTTCTTGTCTTTGGGAGAACTTCCAAGCACTTCCAAGCACTGTGGAGTTTTGTTTTTAATCTTTTAGTTTAATTGCAATCAAAATCTGGTTAAAGGAACTTACAAGTTCACCATTTTGATATTAAAAAGTAATATAAACAATAAATTCACTTTGTAAGAAGATAGACTCTTTTATTTAGTAAAATATATTTTACAAAATGTTCATTTTGCTCATTATAAAGATAAAAAATATTCCAAAATCTTGATCAGCATAGAAAAACAATCAAAACAAAAATATACAAATAACCAAGTAAATAAATAAATAAATGAATAATTTAAATAAATAGACAAGCAATTAAATTAACACAGTCATCATCTCAGACATGACAACAGACAGGTTTTAGTGGGCCGTGTGCAGAGATGAAGCCAGCTGTTCTGCTCTCATTAGATGAGCTTTGGCTTCTTTCCTGATCACCTCCCAGGCTTCAGCACTGTGACAGTACAGAAATACCAATATTAATATTCGTATTGTTATTGAAACAAGTTATTATATCTATTTATCTTAAGGATGACCTAAACCCCAAATTAATGAGAATGATGATCTTACCATCTCTTTTAGGATATGATGTGAGAGTCTCTTAAAGTACATGTGCAGCTTTGTGGTTTTCTTCTTGTGACTGTGGCTCCCAACCTAATTTAATTACAAGCAAAATGACAATTAAGAATATGTCATGTCATGTAAAGTATTCGAATGTAATAAAAACCTAACTGAAAGTGAACTTACACAGGAGTGAAGCTCTTCAGCCTGTTTGTTGACAATGTTGAGAAAGTTCCTCACTGTGCTGTCCTCCCATGATGCAGAGCTGTGATCCTCCTCAAACAGGGCAGCCACCTCCTCCAGAATCTGAACTGTGAAAGCCAGTTTATCCTCATCCTGGAAGAAGAAGAAGATCAAACACAGACCACGTTAGAAATGCTTTAATAATAATAAGAGTGGAATAAAAAGACTAAATTAATCTGTCCTAAGGGAAAATTGTGTTTTTCTCTTTAAATAGGCAAAAGCTGAGGTTCACTTACTGATGATTTGGACACCCGGTGGTACAGGTGATTAGGGAAGGCCACGGTGACCTCCACTTCAGTGGTGTTAGTGGAGTTTTTAGCCTGAAACACATTGAGTGTTTTAGTCATCAGATGCTGAAGTGAAATAATTCTAAAACTATTTAAATAACGAATCAACTAATATTAAAACATTAAAACACTCACCATGGTATCAAGTAGTTTCAGAGTTTCTTCGTTGTGCTGTCTGAATTTATGATCCATCCATCTGCAGCTTAGCGAGGAGCCTTCAGTGGACAGAGCGAGAAACAGACAAGCAAAGAGAATCCTGTTCATCATTTTTTTAAAGGTATAAACTTCCTTTGTATGAAACAAATGTCTCTCGGTGTTCTGATGGAGCAGACCTGCAGCACCGCATTTATAGCAGAGCAACAGATTTCATTTTCTATATACCTGGGAAACCCGCAGGTGAGCGGACACGTGAGATTTAAATTTCCATCTAAATAAAAGAAAATATCCCACATTTGACAATATATCTTAAAGAAGATAAGATATCATAATTTATAAGTGTTAAAAGTTACTTGATATAATTATGAGGATTCCTGGAGATACACATCCATTTGAACACCTAAGAAACATGACGACAAACACAACTCACGAATGACGATTTTATTTGTAACCACAACGTGTACCTTTTGATACTAAACAGTTAACGTGTTACTGGGATATTAATGCTGCTTTTAGGACATTTACGTCTATTATTGTCAAGAAACGGTGTGTTGGCAGGCAGAACACGACTCGTGGGACAGAAGTTTAATCCGTCTTTATTCGCTGTAACAGGTGACGCAACAAAACAGGAACAAAACTGATCAGATCAGAGGTCACATATTTGTTAACAATAACGTCCCTGCAACTACTACAGGTGCTGGATTTCTTTTCTTTTATTGTTTTGGTTAGGGGGTCTGTTTTTATTATCGTTATATCAGACTCAGAATCGGAGCTGAGTTATCATCGCTGATGAAGACTCCTGGTTTGCCCTCCACTATTGGTTACATGAGGCTAACACAAATACATCACAACTGATTTACAAGTACAGAGGCGCAAGCTTTTAATAATGAACAAACTGCAAAAAAAGCTAAATGCAGGCCACATGAAATGACGCAATGATGCAATGAACCAATGTAAATACACCTGCTCATTCTTACCTGCGCTCATTCTTCACCCACGTGGCAGCCGCTTTCATTTTCCTCGGTAAAGAGAAAAAAAAAAAACCCAAGGTGGAAGCTGTAGTTTACGAGTATCACCTATAGGCGGCGTAGAGTTTCTATTTGGAACAAGTGTCACCTGGCTGTTTGCTGCCTTCTGCCGTGTGATTAGCAGAGGAACTTTGAAAAGGTAGTAGGTGTGTGAGGTGAGGTCAGCGCTCCTCGGTGAGGAAGTTCCAGAGACTATTAACTCACTCTGGTGCGAGTGGGTATGTTGTTCGTGTGAAGTTTTAATGGTGTTCAAGCTGTAGACCGACTGCGAGCGATCAATATTCTGTTGTTGTGATGCCTCTGCAGTTAATGTTTCTTTTTGGTTGATTTGTAATTTCCTTTGGTTAGTCCGTCCAGCCGTAAAGACTGTTATGAATAAAGGGCGGACTAACCTCTGTCGTTTTTATTTTTTATCTTTTCGTTCATTAATTTGCGCCACTTCCCTTTCATAAATCCAGACTGCAGGTTACGCATATCGCTGATTCCCAGCTGTGCTGCGACCAGAACTGTTTGCAGTGCGTGCCCAGTAGTAAATTGATTGCAGTGTCTCTAAACTGGGTGTGACGGTTTGCAGTGTAGTGTTATTTGCTCGCACCTTTGGTTTGATAGGTCTCATGTGCAGCTGGAATATTAGTAAAATATGGTTTGAGTCCTGTTTGGGAATGAATGGGAAATGTACGTTTAATTGATGGAATAAATAAATTATACATTTATCTCTTTGACATTTTATTTGACACTTTAGTGCTCTGTTACATATTGTTGTAGACGCCACAGACTTTCTGTTCTCCGTTCACAGCTCCTGCCCTGCTAAAGACTTTTCATAACACACTCTGCAACTTATATGACCAGTATATTTGGCTTTTTATTTATTTCACAACCTGAAAAAACATAAACTTAAATCACTCTATACTCTTTTCTTCTCTCTTGTAATCAACCCTACTTGAAAATGAAAGCAAACGTGCGTAAGGAGCGCCACATCCGCTTTCATTTTATTTCATCATAAGTGACGAAATGTGTTCGACGTTGACTGTTTTCATTTTTTAACAATCTTTTTATAAACTGCCATTAATGTCTTGCAACCAGTGGCGGTCCTAGCCTGTTTGGCGCCCTGGGCGAACACTCCCTCTGGCGACCCCCCCCCCCCCCCCCCCCCCCCCCCCCACACACACACACAGCCAGAACATATTAAGGATTGTACATTAACATAAAACTGTTGGACGGAACCATACTGAATTTCACCAGAGAAACACACATACACACATATGAAGAGAGAGAGAGTATGCATTGTATGCAAAAGGCTACCAAACAGCCATCATAATAATAATATGCGCTGGCTGATGTCGGGGCAGCAAGAGTACGAGCAATTTATTTATTTATTTATTTATTTTTGCCGATGCCCGTGAATCCGCCCCCCACCACAATGCTGATATCAAAAACAGCTACTGCTTGCAACCCGCAAAGAAGGTGAATACTACTGCCTGAAAATAATTACTGTAAATCTCCAACCTTCAATTTTCCAAGATAAAATAATGTAAGAAAGAATAGAAAGAATTGAGATAAATATACTTTTACATGACGGTAATTAAAATACACATATATTAAACGACCATTATCCCACATTTACTTGAAATCAGCTGAAGGGTAAAAAAATAAAACTAATATTTTTAAATTTTAGCTACCTTAATGTCTTGCAAACTAACCAAGAAAGTAAAGACTCCCTGAAAAACATTGCTGCTCCTATCTTCAATTTTCCAAGATTAAAATCAAGAAGTAAAAACAGATTTTGGATAAATAAACTTTTACTTGACGGTAATTAAGTTACATTTAAACTAATTAAACTAATTAAACGACTATACGTTTACTTTAAAATCGCCTAAAGGTTTCATGTCAATCGCAACTATTAAGAGATTGACATAGAGGTGGAGATTTGTGTTTTTATGCTTTTATGTGGTAACTTGACGTCATCTCATGGTGCTGCTGCCTCAGTTTTTGTTATATCATAGCCAATTTTTGTACAATACTGTCTTTATATGACACAATTATCATAAAAAAACAACAACAACAACAAAAAACACAAACACAAACTGAAAATGATGACATAAATCTTTTTTCTGGTTCACAATTTTCTAGTTTCTACTTGATAGAATTAGAAAACGAAATCTTGCACTCTCTATGAATGAAAGAACATATATTAAAACTTAAAAAGATGACATAAATCTGCTATGTTTTTACTTTTGATACGATTTTCCAGCTGATTAGAAAATGAAATAGGTGGGTCCTTGGGCTCTGCTATAAATGAAGCGCTGGAGGTTTGCTCCATCAGAACACAAGGAGACCTGAGAATTTGCTTCACACTAAGGAAATTTCTACATTTTTCAAAAATGATCAGCAGGATTTTCATCGCTTGCCTGTTTCTCGGGATGTACAGTACGGGCTCTTTGCTAGGTTGCAAATGGATTGTAAAAGATCGAGACTCCATAAAACATCAATTCAATGTGTACAAAAACAGAGCTTTGGGTTTCCTTGATATGATGGTGAGTGCACTTCTTTGCATAATGTTTGATATGGTATTGAATTAAATAGTTTGATTAGTTCCATGGATATGATGTGTGTGTGTTTTGTGTGTGATGCAGATTACTAACACCACTAAGGATGCTGAAATCGAACACACAGTGGCTTTCCCTAATCAACTGTATCACCAGAAGTCCAACGCAACAGTAAGTCATCACCAGCTTTTTACATAAAGTTGTTTCTTTTTTTAATGAAAGAATGGAAAGTGTCGTGATGGCAAATCCACAAAAGTTTGTCTTTACCTATATATATATATATATATATATATATATATATATATTTCTATACTGAGCTCTTCTTCTTCTTCTTCTTCTTCATCTTCTTCTTCTTCTAGGATGAGGATAAACTGGTTTTCATAGTTCAGATTCTGAAGGAGCTGTTTGCCCTGTTTGAGAAGAATCGCAGCTCTGCACCATGGGAGGAGAACACAGTGGAGAACTTTCTCAGTATTGTCGACAAAATGGCTGAAGAGCTTCAGTCCTGTGTAAGTTCACTTTCATTACAATGAACAATGATATTGCATTTTTTTTTTTAAATTTTACAATGAATTCAGTCTCTATTATATATATTTTATCAGTCTCTGACAAATGTGAATAAGTTAAAGTGGTGAATGATGTATTCAAATATATTTTGTTCTTTCCTTGTGGGTTATTTAGGTTGGAAGCCACAGCAACACGACACAGCTGACGCATTTCCAGAGCCTCTCAAATGAAACCCTAAAGGCCAATGTAAGTCTGCATTATTTTTACTAAACCTGTATTTCAATATGACAGATATTACACCACTGGTATTTTAATAATGATAATATTGTTGCCTCTGTAGGGTTACAGTGCTGAAGCCTGGGAGAAAATCAGGAACATAACAAAAGATCATCTGAATCGATGCGCAGTCCTGGTTATATCTCTGGGAAATGCCCACTAAAACTCATCTTTTGGATAAATTTTTAAAATGTATTTGTATTTCTAAATTGGTTTAATTTATTTATTGTATTCATAATATTTACACTATTATTTATTTTTTAGTATTTGTGTATTATTTATTTATTTATTTTTTTCTAAATAAAAATTATGAACAGAATCGGTGACAAGGGTGGCCCTGGTGGAATCCATCACCCACCGGAAACCAGTCCGACTTATTGCCGGCTATGCGGACCAAGCTCCTGAAATGGTTGTATGAGAATTGAGTGGTCCATAGCAATGGGCCAAACAGCCCATACTCCTGAAGCACCTTCCACAAGACACTGTGAGGGACATGGTCGAGTGCCTTCTGCAGGTCCACAAAGCCCATGTAGACTGGTTAGACAAACACCCATGCACCCTCAAGTATCCTCAAGAGGATAAAGAGCTGGTCCAGTGTTCCACGATCAGGATGAAAACTGCATTGTCCAAGGTTCGACTAACTGCCACCTCAGAGGTACCACCCCTGATCTGGTAAATGGTCTGATTCTATACTCTCCCGGAGTACACAACATGCCTCATTCACCCACAGCATGAAGAAGTGCTTCATACAAGCACTTCTAAACTCAAGTGCAACCTAAACTACATTCATATACATTCGATGAACGCATCGGAGGGCAACTCAGGGTTAGTATCTTGCCCAAGGATATTTGGCATGCAGACTGGGGAAGCCAAGGATCAAACCACCAACCTTCCGATCAGTAACTGATCTGCTCTACCACCTGAGCCCCACACAAAGTAAAAGTTGAACAAAGCCCATGTAGACTGGTTGGACAAACTCCCATGCACCCTCAAGTATGCTCAAGAGGATAAAGAGCTGGTCCAGTGTTCCACGATCAGGATGAAAACTGCATTGTCCAAGGTTTGACTAACTGCCACCTCAGAGGTACCACCCCTGATCTGGTAAATGGACTCTATACAACATGCCTCATTCACCCCCACTCATACAAGCATTTCTAAACTCAAGTGCAACCTAAGCTACATTCACACACATTCTCCGATGAACGCATCGGAGGGCAACTCAGGTTTAGTATCTTGTCCAAGGCATGCAGACTGGGGAAGCCAAGGATCGAACCACCAACCTTCCGATCAGTAGCTGAGCTGCTCTACCACCTGAGCCACAGCCACCCCATACAAAGTAAAAGTTAGACTGATGCAGTACATGAGCACAATGCCTATACAAATACACAGTCATGCATAAAAGAACTGAAAAATGGTACATACTTCTTCAATTCTAAGTTTTTCCATATTCAAGCATTTAAAATAAATAAAAAAAAAAATAATAATTTGGTCATTTTCAGGTTGTAAAATAATTTAAGTGGAAGCTTAGACGACAGTATTTATAATTATTTAACAAAAACTAAACTTCACAGCACCACATCTGAAATTAAGTATATTAGCACTGATACAAGAGGACTTGTTTTGCAGCCATAAGACATGAACAACTTGTAGTCCCTGAGTAGACCATGAACTCCTCTCTATGCCAAAATATTCCAAACGTGAGGCCATCAGTTAAAATTTGTCCCAAACTGGATCAATGTACAACAGAAAGGCTGAAAAACATTATCCATGTTTTTGTTTATTTCATCATGAAATAAATGTCTTAATTGTGTCAATTTATTAATTAAGTGACAGAAGAGTTACATATTATGGGCTTTCCTTTTAACCCATTAAAGAACACTTTCATTCCACTTTCGTGAACTTAAGATAAGAGATAAGATAAAACTTTATTAATCCCTCGGGTGGGTTCCTCTGGGAAATTTGGTTTCCAAAAAAGCACAGCACCGACAGAAGTTACAGAGTTACAGAATATTATATATATATATATATACACATATATAAATACAAAGACATATATAGATAAAATATACAAAGGGGATAAATAGAATAAATAGGAATAAAAAAATAAATAAAAATACAAGTGAATTGCACATTTCAAGTATGGAGTCTATTGCACCGCTGTTTATTAACAAAAAGTATTGCACAGTGAAGTGAAGAGGCACTACAGCTTAGTTGTTCCCCCCTCCTTTGTCCTCCTGTTTCCCCTCCCTCTCCCCTCCAGAGAGGAGTTAAACAGTCTGATGGCGTGTGGGACAAAGGAGTTTTTAAGTCTGTTGGTTCTTGTCTTTGGGAGAACTTCCAAGCACTTCCAAGCACTGTGGAGTTTTGTTTTTAATTTTTTAGTTTAATTGCAATCAAAATCTGGTTAAAGGAACTTACAAGTTCACCATTTTGATATTAAAAAGTAATATAAACAATAAATTCACTTTGTAAGAAGATAGACTCTTTTATTTAGTAAAACATATTTTAAAAAAATGTTCATTTTGCTCATTATAAAGATAAAAAATATTCCAAAATCTTGATCAGCATAGGAAAACAATCAAAACAAAAAAATACAAATAACCACGTAAATAAATAAATAAATAAATAAAATAAATAGACAAGCAATTAAATTAACACAGTCGTCATCACAGACATGACAACAGACAGGATTTAGTGGGCCGTGTGCAGAGATGAAGCCAGCTGTTCTGCTCTCATTAGATGGGCTTTGGCTTCTTTCCTGATCACCTCCCAGGCTTCAGCACTGTGACCCTACAGAAATACCAATATTAATATTCGTATTGTTATTGAAACAAGTTATTATATCTATTTATCTTAAGGATGACCTAAACCCCAAATTAATGAGAATGATGTGATCTTACCATCTCTTTTAGGATATGATGTGAGAGTCTCTTAAAGTACATGTGCAGCTTTGTGGTTTTCTTCTTGTGACTGTGGCTCCCAACCTAATTTAATTACAAGCAAAAGGACAATTAAGAATATGTCATGTCATGTAAAGTATTCGAATGTAATAAAAACCTAACTGAAAGTGAACTTACACAGGAGTGAAGCTCTTCAGCCTGTTTGTTGACAATATTGAGAAAGTTCCTCACTGTGCTGTCCTCCCATGATGCAGAGCTGTGATCCTCCTCAAACAGGGCAGCCACCTCCTCCAGAATCTGAACTGTGAAAGCCAGTTTATCCTCAGCCTGGAAGAAGAAGATCAAACACAGACCACGTTAGAAATGCTTTAATAATAATAAGAGTGGATTAAAAGGACTAAATTAATCTGTCCTAAGGGAAAATTGTGTTTTTCTCTTTAAATAGGCAAAAGCTGAGGTTCACTTACTGATGATTTGGACACCTGGTGGTACAGGTGATTAGGGAAGGCCACGGTGACCTCCACTTCAGTGGTGTTAGTGGCGTTTTTAGCCTGAAACACATTGAATGTTTTAGTCATCAGATGCTAAAGTGAAATTATTCTAAAACTATTTAAATAACGAATCAACTAATATTAAAACACTCACCATTGTATCAAGTAGATTCAGAGTTTCTTCGTTGTGCTGTCTGAATTTATGATCCATCCATCTGCAGCTCAATGAGGAGCCTTCAGTGGACAGAGCGAGAAACAGGCAAGCAAAGAGAATCCTGTTCATCATTTTTTTAAAGGTATAAACTTCCTTTGTATGAAGCAAATGTCTCCCGGTGTTCTGATGGAGCAGACCTGCAGCGCCACATTTATAGCAGAGCAACACATTTCATTTTCTATATACCTGGGAAACCCGCAGGTGAGCGGACACGTGAGATTTAAATTTCCATCTAAATAAAAGAAAATATCCCACATTTGATAATATATCTTAAAGACGATAAGATATCATAATTTATAAGTGTTAAAAGTTACTTGATATAATTATGAGGATTCCTGGAGATACACATCCATTTGAACACCTAAGAAACATGACGACAAACACAACTCACGAATGACGATTTTATTTGTAACCACAACGTGTACCTTTTGATACTAAACAGTTAACGTGTTACTGGGATATTAATGCTGCTTTTAGGACATTTACGTCTATTATTGTCAAGAAACGGTGTGTGGCAGGCAGAACACGACTCGTGGGACAGAAGTTTAATCCGTCTTTATTCGCTGTAACAGGTGACGCAACAAAACAGGAACAAAACTGATCAGATCAGAGGTCACATATTTGTTAACAATAACGTCCCTGCAACTACTACAGGTGCTGGATTTCTTTTCTTTTATTGTTTTGGTTAGGGGGTATGTTTTTATTATCGTTATATCAGACTCATTCAGAATCGGAGCTGAGTTATTATCGCTGATGAAGACTCCTGGTTTGCCCTCCACTATTGGTTACATGAGGCTAACACAAATACATCACAACTGATTTACAAGTACAGAAGCGCAAGCTTTTTAATAACGAACAAACGGCAAAAAAAGCTAAAAGCAGGCCACATGAAATGATTCAGTGATGCAATGCACCAAGACAAATACACCTGCTCATTCATACCTGCGCTCATTCTTCATCCACGTGGCAGCCGCTTTCATTTTCCTCGGTCTGACGACACAGCACCGGTGTGTTTTTGTACACACCGTTCATGCATTTGAAATTTTACATATTTGACCCGTAATTGTACATTTTTGCCTCCAATGTTTTTTTTAATAAAAGACAAACGAAGTAAAAGTGATGTCGATAAATAAACGTTTACCTAACTGTTGTTAAATTCTTAAAATAATAATAATAATAATAATAATAATAATAATAATAATAATAATAATAATAATAATAATAATAATAATAATAATGGAGCAATATAATATACTCCCTTTAAAATAGCCCCAGCGTTTCATTATTAATGTCAAACATCACAGTTTATTGGACATATAACGAACTTCTAACACGCCAACCCTCTATATGTCCTTCTTCGCTACATCCATATGATACATGTGATACCAAAGGATATTTTACGACATGGATTGTGTCACTTGCATGCCTGGCCCGTTACTTAAATTTAAATAATTGTGAACCTGAGCCGTATCTCTCCATTTGGTATTTTGTGTGTGTGTGTGTGTGTGTGTGTGTCTTTTGATTTCTGGGTTATTAAAATGAGCAAAATCAACGTGCAAACAGTATCTATACCTTAACTAACACTAAACAGAAGAGGTAGAAAAACAAAACAAAACAAAAAAACAAGGTGGAAGCTGTAGTTTACGAGTAACACCTATAGGCGGCGTAGAGTTTCTATTTGGAACAAGTGTCACCTGGCTGTTTGCTGCCTTCTGCCGTGTGATTGGCAGAGGAACGTTGAAAAGTTAGTAGGTGTGTGAGTTGAGGTCAGCGCTCCTCGGTGAGGAAGTTCCAGAGACAATTAACTCACTCTGGTGCGAGTGGGTATGTTGTTCATGTGAAGTTTTAATGGTGTTCAAGCTGTAGACCGACTGCGAACGATCAATATTCTGTTGTTGTGATGCATCTGCAGTTAATGTTTCTTTTTGGTTGATTTGTAATTTCCTTTGGTTAGTCCGTCCAGCCGTAAAGACCGTTATGAATAAAGGGCGGACTAACCTCTCTCGTTTTTATTTTTATCTTTTCGTTCATTAATTTGTGCCACTTCCCTTTCATAAATCCAGACTGCAGGTTACGCATATCGCTGATTCCCAGCTGTGCTGCGACCAGAACTGTTTGCAGTGCGTGCCCAGTAGTAAATTGATTGCAGTATCTCTAAACTGGGTGTGACGGTTTGCAGTGTAGTGTTATTTGCTCGCACCTTTGGTTTGATAGGTCTCATATGCAGCTGGAATATTAGTAAAATATGGTTTGAGTCCTGTTTGGGAATGAATGGGAAATGTATGTTTAATTGATGGAATAAATAAATTATACATTTTTCTCTTTGACATTTTATTTGACACCTTAGTGCTCTGTTACATATTGTTGTAGACGCCACAGACTTTCTGTTCACCGTTCACAGCTCCTGCCCTGCTAAAGACTTTTCATAACACACTCTGCAACTTATATGACCAGTATATTTGGCTTTTTATTTATTTCACAACCTGAAAAAACATAAACTTAAATCACTCTATACTCTTTTCTTCTCTCTTGTAATCAACCCTACTTGAAAATGAAAGCAAACGTGCGTAAGGAGCGCCACATCCGCTTTCATTTTATTTCATCATAAGTGACGAAATGTGTTCGACGTTGACTGTTTTCATTTTTTAACAATCTTTTTATAAACTGCCATTAATGTCTTGCAACCAGTGGCGGTCCTAGCCTGTTTGGCGCCCTGGGCGAACACTCCCTCTGGCGCCCCCCCACACACACACACACAAAACATATTAAGGATTGTAC
Organism: Neolamprologus brichardi; assembly: GCF_056152115.1. Lineage (NCBI taxonomy): Eukaryota > Metazoa > Chordata > Actinopteri > Cichliformes > Cichlidae > Neolamprologus > Neolamprologus brichardi. The sequence goes on along the minus strand of NC_142111.1, from coordinate 21,498,130 downwards.
ATTAACATAAAACTGTTGGACGGAACCACACTGAGTTTCACCAGAGAAACACACACACACACATATGAAGAGAGAGAGTATGCATTGTATGCAAAAGGCTACCAAACAGCCATCATAATAATAATATGCGCTGGCTGATGTCGGGGCAGCATGAGTACGAGCTATTTATTTATTTATTTATTTGTTTTTGCCGATGCCCGTGAATCCGCCCCCCCCACCACAATGCTGATATCAAAAACAGCTACTGCTTGCAACCCGCAAAGAAGGTGAATACTACTGCCTGAAAATAATTACTGTAACTCTCCAACCTTCAATTTTCCAAGATAAAATAATGTAAGAAAGAATTGAGATGAATATACTTTTACATGACGGTAATTAAAATACACATATATTAAACAACCATTATCCGACGTTTACTTGATATCAGCTGAAGGTTAAAAAACTAAAACTAATATTTTTTTAATTTTAGCTACCTTAATGTCTTGCAAACTGCCAAGAAAGTAAAGACTCCCTGAAAAACATTGCTGTAAATCTCCTATCTTCAATTTTCCAAGATTAAACTCGAGAAGTAAAAACAGATTTTGGATAAATAAACTTTTACTTGACGGTAATTAAATTACATTTAAACTAATTAAACTAATTAAACGACTATACGTTTACTTTAAAATCGCCTAAAGGTTTCATGTTAATCGCAACTATTAAGAGATTGACATAGAGGTGGAGATTTGTGCTTTTATGCTTTTATGTGGTAACTTGACGTCATCTCATGGTGCTGCTGCCTCAGTTTTTGTTATATCACAGCCAATTTTTGTACAATACTGTCTTTATATGACACAATTATCATAAAAAAACAACAACAACAACAAAAAACACAAACACAAACTGAAAATGATGACATAAATCTTTTTTCTGGTTCACGTTTTTCTACTTTCTACTTGATAGAATTAGAAAACGAAATCTTGCACTCTCTATGAATGAAAGAAGAGATATTAAAACTTAAAAAGATGACATAAATCTGCTATGTTTTTACTTTTGATACGATTTTCCAGCTGATTAGAAAATGAAATAGGTGGGTCCTTGGGCTCTGCTATAAATGAAGCGCTGGAGGTTTGCTCCATCAGAACACAAGGAGACCTGAGAATTTGCTTCACACTAAGGAAATTTCTACATTTTTCAAAAATGATCAACAGGATTTTCATCGCTTGCCTGTTTCTCGGGATGTACAGTACGGGCTCTTTGCTAGGTTGCAAATGGATTGTAAAAGATCGAGACTCCATAAAACATCAATTCAATGTGTACAAAAACAGAGCTTTGGGTTTCCTTGATATGATGGTGAGTGCACTTCTTTGCATAATGTTTAATATGGTATTGAATTAAATAGTTTGATTAGTTCCATGGATATGATGTGTGTGTGTGTTTTGTGTGTGATGCAGATTACTAACACCACTAAGGATGCTGAAATTGAGCACACAGTGGCTTTCCCTAATCAACTGTATCACCAGAAGTCCAACGCAACAGTAAGTCATCCCCAGCTTTTTACATAAAGTTGTTTCTTTTTTTAATGAAAGAATGGAAAGTGTCGTGATGGCAAATCCACAAAAGTTTGTCTTTACCTATATATATATATATTTCTATACTGAGCTCTTCTTCTTCTTCTTCTTCTTCTTCTAGGATGAGGATAAACTGGTTTTCATAGTTCAGATTCTGAAGGAGCTGTTTGCCCTGTTTGAGAAGAATCGCAGCTCTGCACCATGGGAGGAGAACACAGTGGAGAACTTTCTCAGTATTGTCGACAAAATGGCTGAAGAGCTTCAGTCCTGTGTAAGTTCACTTTCATTACAATGAACAATGATATTGCTTTTTTTTTTTTAAATTTTTACAATGAATTCAGTCTCTATTATATATATTTTATCAGTCTCTGACAAATGTGAATAAGTTAAAGTGGTGAATGATGTATTCAAATATATTTTGTTCTTTCCTTGTGGGTTATTTAGGTTGGAAGCCACAGCAACACGACACAGCTGACGCATTTCCAGAGCCTCTCAAATGAAACCCTAAAGGCCAATGTAAGTCTGCATTATTTTTACTAAACCTGTATTTCAATATGACAGATATTACACCTCTGGTATTTTAATAATGATAATATTGTTGCCTCTGTAGGGTTACAGTGCTGAAGCCTGGGAGAAGATCAGGAACATAACAAAAGATCATCTGAATCGATGCGCAGTCCTGGTTAAATCTCTGGGAAATGCCCACTAAAACTCGTCTTTCGGATAAATTTTTAAAATGTATTTGTATTTCTTAATTGGTTTACTTTATTTATTGTATTTATATTATTTACACTATTATTTATTTTTAGTATTTGTGTATTATTTATTCATTTATTTATTAGATTTCTGAAAATTGTCCATAAAATAAACTAGACACATTTCATATTATTTTATATGGTAAAGTCAATAAATATTTTTTTATCTCACAAATTGAAATATGTTGACTTTTCTGTTCCTGAAATATCAAGAATAAGGGTTATGCACTTATTTTTAATGAGTGCAATCAAACATTAGAAACATTGTCCAGACTTATATAGAAAGATTGTTTTGATTCTTCACAAAAGCTCTTATAACATAGAAAGTAGAAGTACTGATACCTCATGTGGAGTGAGTATGAGCACCAAGACCACTTTAGAGACTTTCTTTGGTTTGGTTTCTTTTGGTTTATAAAGTATGACAAGTAAATTGAGAGCTTTGCCTTTACACTCAGCTCTCTCTTCACCCTGATGGACAGGTACAGCAGCCGCAGCACTGATCTGTCTGTCAATCTCCTTCCCCCTTCTCCCATCACTCGTGAACAGGACCCCAAGATACTTAAACTCCTCCACTCAGGACAGGAACTCATCCCTGATCCCGAGTGGACAGTCCACCCTTTTCTGGCTGAGCACCATGGCCTTAGATTTGGAGGTGCTGATTCTCATTCACTTCATTACCTTTGGCTGTGCAGCATTCCAGTGCGAGCTGGAGGTCATCAAGCCAATAGAACAACATCATATACGAAATGCAGAGCTGAGATCGAGAGAATATCTAAGTAAAAGCCTTCTGCTACTTGGCTACACCTAGAAATTCTCTAAATAAAAATTATGAACAGAATCGGTGACAAGGGCGGCCCTGGTGGAATCCATCACCCACTGGAAACCAGTCCTACTTATTGCCGGCTATGCGGACCAAGCTCCTGAAATGGTTGTATGAGAATTGAGTGGTCCATAGCAATGGGCCAAACAGCCCATACTCCTGACGCACCTTCCACAAGACACTCTGAGGGACATGGTCGAGTGCCTTCTCCAGGTCCACAAAGCCCATGTAGACTGGTTGGACAAACTCCCATCCACCCTCAAGTATCCTCAAGAGGATAAAGAGCTGGTCCAGTGTTCCACGATCAGGATGAAAACTGCATTGTCCAAGGTTCGACTAACTGCCACCTCAGAGGTACCGCCCCTGATCTGGTAAATGGTCTGATTCTATACTCTCCCGGAGTACACAACATGCCTCATTCACCCACAGCATGAAGAAGTGCTTCATACAAGCACTTCTAAACTCAAGTGCAACCTAAACTACATTCATATAGATTCGATGAACGCATTGGAGGGCAACTCAGGGTTAGTATCTTGCCCAAGGATATTTGGCATGCAGTCTGGGGAAGCCAAGGATCGAACCACCAACCTTCCGATCAGTAACTGATCTGCTCTACCACCTGAGCCACACACAAAGTAAAAGCTGAACAGGGACATGGTCGAGTGCCTTCTCCAGGTCCACAAAGCCCATGTAGACTGGTTGGACAAACTCCCATGCACCCTTAAGTATCCTCAAGAGGATAAAGAGCTGGTCCAGTGTTCCACGATCAGAACAAAAAATGCATTGTCCAAGGTTTGACTAACTGCCACCTCAGAGGTACCACCCCTGATCTCCAGGCAACATTGTAGATACATGTCAAGCAAAAAAGCACTAAAACATCCAGAGCCTTCAGGAACTCAGGGTGAACCTCATCCACCCCAGGGGCCCTGCCTGGCAGCACGGTGGCACGGTGGTTAGCACTGTTGCCGCACAGCAAAAAGGTCCTGAGTTCAATTCCAACATCAGGCCGGGGTCTTTCTGTGTGGAGTTTGCATGTTCTCCCCGTGTTTGCGTGGGTTCTCTCCGGGTACTCCGGCTTCCTCCCACCGTCCAAAGACATGCAGCTTGTGGGGATAGGTTAATTGGAAAATCCAAATTGCCATTAGGTGTGAATGTGCGAGTGAATGTGAGTGCGAATGGTTGTCTGTCCCTGTGTGTTGGCCCTGCGACAGACTGGCGACCTGTCCAGGGTGTACCCCGCCTCTTGCCCTATGACAGCTGGGATAGGCTCCGGCACCCCCCGCGACCCTGAAAAGGATAAGCGGAAGCAAATGGATGGATGGAGGTCTGTCCCTTTGTACACTGTGTGCTTTTTTTATCCCAGTTCTTGAAAAAATATTTTTTTTGTTTTGTTTCTTAAGCCACTTAACTCTGACCTTTAAGACATTCAGCATTAAAAAGTAAATAACTCAAGGAATGAACCAGGGTTGTGTCTACACACAAGATTCAAAGAACCCATTTTAAATGGTATATTTTGGCACTTTGTTACTAGCACCTGTCACAACAAAGAAAGAAAGAAAAAATTATTTGTTTGCAGGTTCTTTTGTCATATCTACAAAAAAATACCAATGATAACAGTATTTTTCCATCAAAAAGATGATTTCCAATGAGCTATCATCATCAGAAAACAAACAAACTACTAAACAAAAACCAAGCAAACAATAAGAAACATAAAAAATACAATACAACCAATGAGAAATGGCGAAAGGAGTTTAAAGTCAATAACTGCTTATGCTGAATTACAAAGGAAATAACAGATAAAGTTAATCATAAAAAACAGACACACTGTTAAACTTTTTTTTCTAATTTACAAACTGTGCTTTATGAAAAACTGACTTAAATGATACAATTACTCCTCCCGTATAGACATATTTGAGACTGTGTTTAAAACGCCCTCTGTCTCAGTACATATGAAGAATAATGCATGGTGCAATGAACACAAAGTTAGACTGATGCAGTACATGAGCACGATGCCTACACAAATACACAGTCATGTGTAAAAGAACTGAAAAATGGTACTTCTGCAAAAATATTCCAAAATCTTGATCAGCATAGAAAAACAATCAAAACAAAAATAAATATACAAACAACCAAGTACATAAATAAATAAAGTAAATAAATAGACAAGCAATTAAATTAACACAGCCGTCATCACAGACATGACAACAGACAGGTTTTAGTGGGCAGTGTGCAGAGATGAAGCCAGCTGTTCTGCTCTCATTAGATGGGCTTTGGCTTCTTTCCTGATCACCTCCCAGGCTTCAGCACTGTGACCCTACAGAAATAACAATATTAGTATTCTTATTGTTATTGAAACAAGTTATTATATCTATTTATCTTAAGGATGACCTAAACCCCAAATTAATGAGAATGATGTGATCTTACCATTTCCTTTAGGATATGATGTGAGAGTCTCTTAAAGTACATGTGCAGCTTTGTGGTTTTCTTCTTGTGACTGTGGCTCCCAACCTAATTTAATTACAAGCAAAACGACAATTAAGAATATGTCATGTCATGTAAACTATTTGAATGTAATAAAAACCTAACTGAAAGTGAACTTACACAGGAGTGAAGCTCTTCAGCCTGTTTGCTGACAATATTGAGAAAGTTCCTCACTGTGCTGTCCTCCCATGATGCAGAGCTGTGATCCTCCTCAAACAGGGCAGCCACCTCCTCCAGAATCTGAACTGTGAAAGCCAGTTTATCCTCAGCCTGGAAGAAGAAGATCAAACACAGACCACGTTAGAAATGCTTTAAAAATAGTAAGAGTGGATTTAAAAGACAAAATGAATCTACCCTAAACAAAAATTATGGGGTTTTCTTTCAGTAAGTCAAAGCTGAGGTTCACTTACTGATGATTTGGACACCTGGTGGTACAGGTGATTAGGGAAGGCCACGGTGACCTCCACTTCAGTGGTGTTAGTGGAGTTTTTAGCCTGAAACACATTGAATGTTTTAGTCATCAGATGCTAAAGTGAAATAATTCTTTCACGAAAAATAACAAATTAACTAATATACTAATATTAAAACACTCACCATGGTATCAAGCAGATTCAGAGTTTCTTCGTTGTGCTGTCTGAATTTATGATCCATCCATCTGCAGCTTAGCGAGGAGCCTTCAGTGGACAGAGCGAGAAACAGGCAAGCAAAGAGAATCCTGAACATCATTTTTAAAAGGTATAAACTTCCTTTGTATGAAGCAAACTCTCGGATGTCTCTCGGTGTTCTGATGGAGCAGACCTGCAGTGCTGCATTTATAGCAGAGCAAACATATTTCATTTTCTATACCTGGGAAACCCGCAGGTGAGCGGGTTGAGGCCTCAACGTGCAACAGGCTGTAATGTCGGAAATCTCAGATTAGAATTTGCATCCAAATCAAAGAAAATATTCCACACTGGAGGATAGGCAGCATTTTTAAACAAGCTAAGGTATCACCCTCGTTAATTTAGTAATTTACGTCACTACGAGTTACCTGGCAAACATAAATACATGAACTTAAATACGTGAAACACAAAACAAGAAACACATCTCACGGCTGGTTATTTTTTCTTTTTTAATTACCTCTACATGTTTCTGAAATAGTTAAGTTATGATATGAAAACATAACGTCTTCCTTGAATATTTATCGCGATTTTAGCGCCAATTTACATCCAGAAAATAAAAATAATTAAATACAATGAAATTTCATTAACGGCCACCTTACTTAAATCTGTGTAATTTATAATAAAAGCTGGTATTGAACATTTCATCACTTTGCATTGCTTTTTTGTGTTTTTTCCCCCCTCTTTTCGGCATCTTTTTTCACACAGCACACAGAGTTTTCGGTTTGAACAACGAACAATGTATTTTTTTCATAGTTGGAATTACTCAGTTGCTTCTTTTACCTAAAGCTCCAGGTCTATTGCACAGTGTCCATATGTGCTATAAAAGGGAAGTTCTTACTTTCAGAAACTGAAAGTGGCTTGATGACTGTGCGGAATGTGCCGTAACGCGAACCAATGAGTGACATTTCGCCTTGTTTTATCTTGAACCTGTGGCTTCACCGTGTGAACCAGGTAACCTACGGAAAACTAGACTGTGCTTCACATCTTAATCGGAAGATTAGCGCATGTTTTTCATCTCAATTGAGAAATAATGAATAAAGACACTACTATTGTATAGGCAGACATGAGATCAGTAACCCTGACTGAAACCCACAATTTCAATTTTCAAAATTTTCTGGACCGGTACAGGACAAATACGGACTATCTTGAATTGTGACCACTATAAAAAGCATAAAAACTCTCATTTTGAAGACGCTGAGTAATTTATCGCCTGTATTTGATTAAGCGATTCACTGTATATTGGAATGAACAACACTAATACACCAATGCAGGTGGTTCTGATGTCATGCAAATGTGAGCATATATTTACTGGTACATATATTAACGAATTAATAAAATATTAGAATTTGTGAATTTTATAGCTCATATTTAAACACTTAAGTAACCCTTAAGAAGAGTAACCCTTCTTTATCTGACGGACGTATTGCACCAATATGCCAGATCACACTCGTTTAGATCACTGGAGCAGATCTCGAAATTTCAGGTTAGGTCTATTTACCATTTCCACTAAATTATGATCCTATATTACTTAAAGCGTCATTTTTAGTTCCTTTAATTAACTCCTTTTTTATTCCTTTTATTATATACTGATTTAAAGCAAAGTCGATCTAAACTTCTACTTGTTTGGTCACGTTAACCTGTGTCAGTTTGTGCGCTAAGCAATGATGAGAAATTAGTTTGTGAGTTCGAGAATTGCATTCGAAATCCAGTTAATCCTGCAGCCTGGAAGAACAACCACAGACTACCTAACAGATACTTTTACACCACTGCTCAGGAAATTTTTAAAAGGAAAGGTCAATGTATTATTACATCCAGTGATTTTGTTAAAAGAAGAAGAAGAAGAAGAAGAGAAGTAGGTTTAGAAGTAAAAGCTGGGGACGCCTGACGGTACAGATAATTGGGGACGGGTATATTTTCCTCCACTTCAGTGGTGTTGGTTCAGTTATCCTGCATTAAACACATCAAGTGTTTAAAGCATCAAACACAATATTGAAATATTTAAACTAAACAAAAATCCAACTTATTAGATGGCATTGAGTAGCTTTAGTAACTTTTTATTATAAATTCAAAGTTTCAGATTTTATCACTGGAATAGCTTGTGTTTTGGTATAAGAAATATAATGTGTTACAAGAATATCGTTCCAACTTTATTACATTTAGACTATTATACAATTAAAATGATTTGTTAGCTGCTGAATTTTTTGTGTAAATGCACAAATGGTATTGTGAATGAATTATTTCCACAGATTGTTAACGGTTTGGTTTGGTTAATTGTTTTCTTATTCCTGGGTACTTTTCCACTCGGGCATAAACTTTTACTGTATGCTGACCTATGTGATTTTTTTCTGATTACTCAGTTGCTTGTGTGGAAAACTAATACTTCATAAATAAATGGAACTGCACAGTATCCACACGAGACATAAAAAGGAAGCGATAAAAAGTGGCTTTGTGGTTCTGCAACTGTTGCCATTCAGCATTCATTCAAAGGAACTGGCCAGTGATATTTCACCTTCTTTTACCTAGAATATGTGAAACTTGTGGGAACGTGGGAAGACTGAAGAAATTAAAGTTACAAATTTAGCATCCCTTGAGACTTTAATTCCCCACTTTAAAGAGTAAACAATTTAAATAAATATAAACAACATACCTTTAGATATACCTGCGTAATATGTAGTGCTGCTTCTGTTGTATTACCGGGAGACCTGTTGAGCCTCATGATACCTAAGACCTAGTTTGGGATGCATTTTTAATTCTTCCATAGCTATTTCGGATTATTTATCCTAATACAACAATAAGCATCATCTTTGAAAGTAAAGGTGTTCTTGAATGGCACAACACAATAAAAAATACAAGATAATTTATCAAGCAGAATGGAGTGTAATTGTGAACAAAAGCCAAAATTTCTGACAGGTTAATTACATAAATCACTGAACCATATTTTAGCTTTTTATTTGCCAATACGATTCTTTTACTCTCAAATTAAAACTAAAATGCTTCATTATACCTAAATGCTGCAGTAAAAATCACATTTTCTTCCCAGAGGTAGTTAGAAAATGAAGTTTGTTCCGTCAGAACACCAGGAGACATCTGAGTTTTTGTAAAACGGATGATTGATTTTTGGCTACCTCGAGATAACGATGCCTAGGTTTAATTTCACTGTCGACCAGTACATATGTATATATATATATATATATATATATATATATATATATATATATATATATATATATATATATATGTGTGTGTGTGTGTGTGTGTGTGTGTCTTTTGATTTCTGGGTTATTTCTTTTATTTAAAAGTAAACATTAAAATGACCAAAATCAACATGCAAACAGTATCTATACCTTAACTAACACTAAACAGAAGAGGTAGAAAAACAAAACAAAACAAAAAAACAAGGTGGAAGCTGTAGTTTACGAGTAACACCTATAGGCGGCGTAGAGTTTCTATTTGGAACAAGTGTCACCTGGCTGTTTGCTGCCTTCTGCCGTGTGATTAGCAGAGGACCGTTGAAAAGTTAGTAGGTGTGTGAGTTGAGGTCAGCGCTCCTCGGTGAGGAAGTTCCAGAGACAATTAACTCACTCTGGTGCGAGTGGGTATGTTGTTCGTGTGAAGTTTTAATGGTGTTCAAGCTGTAGACCGACTGCGAGCGATCAATATTCTGTTGTTGTGATGCCTCTGCAGTTAATGTTTCTTTTTGGTTGATTTGTAATTTCCTTTGGTTAGTCCGTTCAGCCGTAAAGACCGTTATGAATAAAGGGCGGACTAACCTCTGTCGTTTTTATTTTTTATCTTTTCGTTCATTAATTTGCGCCACTTCCCTTTCATAAATCCAGACTGCAGGTTACGCATATCGCTGATTCCCAGCTGTGCTGCGACCAGAACTGTTTGCAGTGTGTGCCCAGTAGTAAATTGATTGCAGTGTCTCTAAACTGGGTGTGAAGGTTTGCAGTGTAGTGTTATTTGCTCCCACCTTTGGTTTGATAGGTCTCATGTGCAGCTGGAATATTAGTAAAATATGGTTTGAGTCCTGTTTGGGAATGAATGGGAAATGTACGTTTAATTGATGGAATAAATAAATTATACATTTATCTCTTTGACATTTTATTTGACACCTTAGTGCTCTGTTACATATTGTTGTAGACGCCACAGACTTTCTGTTCACCGTTCACAGCTCCTGCCCTGCTAAAGACTTTTCATAACACACTCTGCAACTTATATGACCAGTATATTTGGCTTTTTATTTATTTCACAACCTGAAAAAACATAAACTTAAATCACTCTATACTCTTTTCTTCTCTCCTGTAATCAACCCTACTTGAAAATGAAAGGAGGAGCGTCACTGACGTTTGGCACACATCCGCTTTCATTTTATTTCATCATAAGTGACGAAAACTGTGTTCGATGTTGACTGTTTTCATTTTTTAACATTCTTTTTTTAAACTGCCATTAATGTCTTGCAACCAGTGGCGGTCCTAGCCTGTTTGGTGCCCTGGGCGAACACTCCCTCTGGCGCCCCCCCCACACACACACACAAAACATATTAAGGATTGTACATTAACATAAAACTGTTAGACGGAACCATACTGAATTTCACCAGAGACACACACACACACACATATGAAGAGAGAGAGTATGCATTGTATGCAAACGGCTACCAAACAACCATCATAATAATAATATGCGCTGGCTGATGTCGGGGCAGCATGAGTACGAGCAATTTATTTATTTATTTATTTATTTTTGCCGATGCCCGTGAATTCGCCCCCCACCACGATGCTGATATCAAAAACCACTACTGCTTGCAACCCGCAAAGAAGGTGAATACTACTGCCTGAAAATAATTACTGTAAATCTCCAACCTTCAATTTTCCAAGATAAAATAATGTAAGAAAGAATTGAGATAAATATACTTTTACATGACGGTAATTAAAATACACATATATTAAACGACAATTATCCGACGTTTACTTGAAATCAGCTGAAGGTTAAAAAACTAAAACTTAATTTTAGCTACCTTAATGTCTTGCAAACTGCCAAGAAAGTAAAGACTTCCTGAAAAACATTGCTGTAAATCTCCTATCTTCAATTTTCCAAGATTAAAATCAAGAAGTAAAAACAGATTTTGGATAAATAAACTTTTACTTGACGGTAATTAAATTACATTTAAACTAATTAAACTAATTAAACGACTATACGTTTACTTTAAAAGCGCCTAAAGGTTTCATGTTAATCGCAACTATTAAGAGATTGACATAGAGGTGGAGATTTGTGCTTTTATGCTTTTATGTGGTAACTTGACGTCATCTCATGGTGCTGCTGCCTCAGTTTTTGTTATATCACAGCCAATTTTTGTACAATACTGTCTTTATATGACACAATTATCATAAAACAACAACAACAACAACAAAAAACACAAACACAAACTGAAAATGATGACATAAATCTTTTTTCTGGTTCACGTTTTTCTAGTTTCTACTTGATAGAATTAGAAAACTAAATCTTGCACTCTCTATGAATGAAAGAACAGATATTAAAACTTAAAAAGATGACATAAATCTGCTATGTTTTTACTTTTGATACGATTTTCCAGCTGATTAGAAAATGAAATAGGTGGGTCCTTGGGCTCTGCTATAAATGAAGCGCTGGAGGTTTGCTCCATCAGAACACAAGGAGACCTGAGAATTTGCTTCACACTAAGGAAATTTCTACATTTTTCAAAAATGATCAACAGGATTTTCATCGCTTGCCTGTTTCTCGGGATGTACAGTACGGGCTCTTTGCTAGGTTGCAAATGGATTGTAAAAGATCGAGACTCCATAAAACATCAATTCAATGTGTACAAAAACAGAGCTTTGGGTTTCCTTGATATGATGGTGAGTGCACTTCTTTGCATAATGTTTGATATGGTATTGAATTAAATAGTTTGATTAGTTCCATGGATATGATGTGTGTGTGTTTTGTGTGTGATGCAGATTACTAACACCACTAAGGATGCTGAAATCGAACACACAGTGGCTTTCCCTAATCAACTGTATCACCAGAAGTCCAACGCAACAGTAAGTCATCCCCAGCTTTTTACATAAAGTTGTTTCTTTTTTTAATGAAAGAATGGAAAGTGTCGTGATGGCAAATCCACAAAAGTTTGTCTTTACCTATATATAGATATATTTCTATACTGAGCTCTTCTTCTTCTTCTTCTTCTTCTAGGATGAGGATAAACTGGTTTTCATAGTTCAGATTCTGAAGGAGCTGTTTGCCCTGTTTGAGAAGAATCGCAGCTCTGCACCATGGGAGGAGAACACAGGGGAGAACTTTCTCAGTATTGTCGACAAAATGGCTGAAGAGCTTCAGTCCTGTGTAAGTTCACTTTCATTACAATGAACAATGATATTGCTTTTTTTTTTTTAATTTTTACAATGAATTCAGTCTCTATTATATATATTTTATCAGTCTCTGACAAATGTGAATAAGTTAAAGTGGTGAATGATGTATTCAAATATATTTTGTTCTTTCCTTGTGGGTTATTTAGGTTGGAAGCCACAGCAACACGACACAGCTGACGCATTTCCAGAGCCTCTCAAATGAAACCCTAAAGGCCAATGTAAGTCTGCATTATTTTTACTAAACCTGTATTTCAATATGACAGATATTACACCTCTGGTATTTTAATAATGATAATATTGTTGTCTCTGTAGGGTTACAGTGCTGAAGCCTGGGAGAAGATCAGGAACATAACAAAAGATCATCTGAATCGATGCGCAGTCCTGGTTAAATCTCTGGGAAATGCCCACTAAAACTCGTCTTTCGGATAAATTTTTAAAATGTATTTGTATTTCTTAATTGGTTTACTTTATTTATTGTATTTATATTATTTACACTATTATTTATTTTTAGTATTTGTGTATTATTTATTCATTTATTTATTAGATTTCTGAAAATTGTCCATAAAATAAACTAGACACATTTCATATTATTTTATATGGTAAAGTCAATAAATATTTTTTTATCTCACAAATTGAAATATGTTGACTTTTCTGTTCCTGAAATATCAAGAATAAGGGTTATGCACTTATTTTTAATGAGTGCAATCAAACATTAGAAACATTGTCCAGATTTATATAGAAAGATTGTTTTGATTCTTCACAAAAGCTCTTATAACATAGAAAGTAGAAGTACTGATACTTCATATGGAGTGAGTATGAGCACCAAGACCACTTTAGAGACTTTCTTTGGTTTGGTTTCTTTTGGTTTATAAAGTATGACGAGTAAATTGAGAGCTTTGCCTTTACACTCAGCTCTCTCTTCATCCTGATGGACAGGTACAGCAGCCGCAGCACTGATCTGTCTGTCAATCTCCTTCCCCCTTCTCCCATCACTCGTGAACAGGACCCCAAGATACTTAAACTCCTCCACTCGGGGCAGGAACTCATCCCTGATCACGAGTGGACAGTCCACCCTTTTCTGGCTGAGCACCATGGCCTTAGATTTGGAGGTGCTGATTCTCATTCACTTCATTACCTTTGGCTGTGCAGCATTCCAGTGCGAGCTGGAGGTCATCAAGCCAATAGAACAACATCACATACGAAATGCAGAGCTGAGATCGAGAGAATATCTAAGTAAAAGCCTTCTGCTACTTGGCTACACCTAGAAATTCTCTAAATAAAAATTATGAACAGAATCGGTGACAAGGGCGGCCCTGGTGGAATCCATCACCCACCGGAAACCAGTCCTACTTATTGCCGGCTATGCGGACCAAGCTCCTGAAATGGTTGTATGAGAATTGAGTGCTCCATAGCAATGGGCCAAACAGCCCATACTCCTGACGTACCTTCCACAAGACACTCTGAGGGACATGGTCGAGTGCCTTCTCCAGGTCCACAAAGCCCATGTAGACTGGTTGGACAAACTCCCATCCACCCTCAAGTATCCTCAAGAGGATAAAGAGCTGGTCCAGTGTTCCACGATCAGGATGAAAACTGCATTGTCCAAGGTTCGACTAACTGCCACCTCAGAGGTACCGCCCCTGATCTGGTAAATGGTCTGATTCTATACTCTCCCGGAGTACACAACATGCCTCATTCACCCACAGCATGAAGAAGTGCTTCATACAAGCACTTCTAAACTCAAGTGCAACCTAAACTACATTCATATAGATTCGATGAACGCATTGGAGGGCAACTCAGGGTTAGTATCTTGCCCAAGGATATTTGGCATGCAGTCTGGGGAAGCCAAGGATCGAACCACCAACCTTCCGATCAGTAACTGATCTGCTCTACCACCTGAGCCACACACAAAGTAAAAGCTGAACAGGGACATGGTCGAGTGCCTTCTCCAGGTCCACAAAGCCCATGTAGACTGGTTGGACAAACTCCCATGCACCCTTAAGTATCCTCAAGAGGATAAAGAGCTGGTCCAGTGTTCCACGATCAGAACGAAAACTGCATTGTCCAAGGTTTGACTAACTGCCACCTCAGAGGTACCACCCCTGATCTCCAGGCAACATTGTAGATACATGTCAAGCAAAAAAGCACTAAAACATCCAGAGCCTTCAGGAACTCAGGGTGAACCTCATCCACCCCAGGGGCCCTGCCTGGCAGCACGGTGGCACGGTGGTTAGCACTGTTGCCGCACAGCAAAAAGGTCCTGAGTTCAATTCCAACATCAGGCCGGGGTCTTTCTGTGTGGAGTTTGCATGTTCTCCCCGTGTTTGCGTGGGTTCTCTCCGGGTACTCCGGCTTCCTCCCACCGTCCAAAGACATGCAGCTTGTGGGGATAGGTTAATTGGAAAATCCAAATTGCCATTAGGTGTGAATGTGCGAGTGAATGTGAGTGCGAATGGTTGTCTGTCCCTGTGTGTTGGCCCTGTGACAGACTGGCGACCTGTCCAGGGTGTACCCCGCCTCTTGCCCTATGACAGCTGGGATAGGCTCCGGCACCCCCCGCGACCCTGAAAAGGATAAGCGGAAGCGAATGGATGGATGGAGGTCTGTCCCTTTGTACACTGTGTGCTTTTTTTTATCCCAGTTCTTGAAAAAATATTTTTTTTGTTTTGTTTCTTAAGCCACTTAACTCTGACCTTTAAGACATTCAGCATTAAAAAGTAAATAACTCAAGGAATGAACCAGGGTTGTGTCTACACACAAGATTCAAAGAACCCATTTTAAATGGTATATTTTGGCACTTTGTTACTAGCACCTGTCACAACAAAGAAAGAAAGAAAAAATTATTTGTTTGCAGGTTCTTTTGTCATATCTACAAAAAAATACCAATGATAACAGTATTTTTCCATCAAAAAGATGATTTCCAATGAGCTATCATCATCAGAAAACAAACAAACTACTAAACAAAAACCAAGCAAACAATAAGAAACATAAAAAATACAATACAACCAATGAGAAATGGCGAAAGGAGTTTAAAGTCAATAACTGCTTATGCTGAATTACAAAGGAAATAACAGATAAAGTTAATCATAAAAAACAGACACACTGTTAAACTTTTTTTTCTAATTTACAAACTGTGCTTTATGAAAAACTGACTTAAATGATACAATTACTCCTCCCGTATAGACATATTTGAGACTGTGTTTAAAACGCCCTCTGTCTCAGTACATATGAAGAATAATGCATGGTGCAATGAACACAAAGTTAGACTGATGCAGTACATGAGCACGATGCCTACACAAATACACAGTCATGTGTAAAAGAACTGAAAAATGGTACTTCTGCAATTCTATAGTAGGGCATTAAAAATAAATAAATACATTAATGAATATAATATAATATAATATAATATAATATAATATAATATAATATAATATAATATAATATAATATAATATAATATAATATAATATAATATAATATATGGGGCGACCATATATTAGGGAGTTGGGAAGCTCATCTTGTAACCGGAAGGTTGCTGGTTTGATCCCCAGCTCTGTCTGTCCTGGTCGTTGTGTCCTTGGGCAAGACAGTTCACCTACCGCCTACTGGTGTTTACCAGATGGGCCGATGGCGCGATATGGCAGCCTCTCCTCTGTCAGTCTACCCCAGGGCAGCTGTGGCTACAACTGTAGTTTGCCTCCACCAGTGTGAGAATGTGAGAGTGAATGAATAGTGGAATTGTAAAGCACTTTGAGGGTCTCGAAAAGCGCTATATAAATGCAATCCATTATTAATAATAATATAATAGTTGTTTTAATAGTGTCAATGTATTGATTGATTGACAGAAGAGTTACATCTTATAATACGGGTTTTCTTTTTAGCCCATTGAAGAACACTTTTATTCCACTTTGTGAACTTCCAAGCATTGTGGAATTATTTTATTTTATTTTATTTTTTTTTTGGGGGGGGGGGGGGGGGGGGTAATTGCAATCGAAATCTGGTTAAAGGAACTCACAAGTTCACCATTTTGATAATAGAAAAATAATATAAACAATAAATTCACTTTGTTTGTAAGAAGATAAACTTTTATATTTAGTAAAAACATATTTTTAAAAATGTTCATTTTGCTCATTATGAAGATAAAAATATTCCAAAATCTTGATCAGCATAGAAAAACAATCAAAACAAAAATAAATATACAAACAACCAAGTACATAAATAAATAAAGTAAATAAATAGACAAGCAATTAAATTAACACAGCCGTCATCACAGACATGACAACAGACAGGCTTTAGTTGGCAGTGTGCAGAGATGAAGCCAGCTGTTCTGCTCTCATTAGATGGGCTTTGGCTTCTTTCCTGATCACCTCCCAGGCTTCAGCACTGTGACCCTACAGAAATAACAATATTAGTATTCTTATTGTTATTGAAACAAGTTATTATATCTATTTATCTTAAGGATGACCTAAACCCCAAATTAATGAGAATGATGTGATCTTACCATTTCCTTTAGGATATGATGTGAGAGTCTCTTAAAGTACATGTGCAGCTTTGTGGTTTTCTTCTTGTGACTGTGGCTCCCAACCTAATTTAATTACAAGCAAAACGACAATTAAGAATATGTCATGTCATGTAAACTATTCGAATGTAATAAAAACCTAACTGAAAGTGAACTTACACAGGAGTGAAGCTCTTCGGCCTGTTTGTTGACAATATTGAGAAAGTTCCTCACTGTGCTGTCCTCCCATGATGCAGAGCTGTGATCCTCCTCAAACAGGGCAGCCACCTCCTCCAGAATCTGAACTGTGAAAGCCAGTTTATCCTCATCCTTGAAGAAGAAGATCAAACACAGACCGCGTTAGAAATGCTTTAAAAATAGTAAGAGTGGATTTAAAAGACAAAATGAATCTACCCTAAACGAAAATTATGGGGTTTTCTTTCAGTAAGTCAAAGCTGAGGTTCACTTACTGATGATTTGGACACCTGGTGGTACAGGTGATTAGGGAAGGCCACGGTGACCTCCACTTCAGTGGTGTTAGTGGAGTTTTTAGCCTGAAACACATTGAATGTTTTAGTCATCAGATGCTAAAGTGAAATAATTCTTTCACGAAAAATAACAAATTAACTAATATACTAATATTAAAACACTCACCATGGTATCAAGCAGATTCAGAGTTTCTTCGTTGTGCTGTCTGAATTTATGATCCATCCATCTGCAGCTTAGCGAGGAGCTTTCAGTGGACAGAGCGAGAAACAGGCAAGCAAAGAGAATCCTGAACATCATTTTTAAAAGGTATAAACTTCCTTTGTATGAAGCAAACTCTCGGATGTCTCTCGGTGTTCTGATGGAGCAGACCTGCAGTGCTGCATTTATAGCAGAGCAAACATATTTCATTTTCTATACCTGGGAAACCCGCAGGTGAGCGGGTTGAGGCCTCAACGTGCAACAGGCTGTAATGTCGGAAATCTCAGATTAGAATTTGCATCCAAATCAAAGAAAATATTCCACACTGGAGGATAGGCAGCATTTTTAAACAAGCTAAGGTATCACCCTCGTTAATTTAGTAATTTACGTCACTACGAGTTACCTGGCAAACATAAATACATGAACTTAAATACGTGAAACACAAAACAAGAAACACATCTCACGGCTGGTTATTTTTTCTTTTTTAATTACCTCTACATGTTTCTGAAATAGTTAAGTTATGATATGAAAACATAACGTCTTCCTTGAATATTTATCGCGATTTTAGCGCCAATTTACATCCAGAAAATAAAAATAATTAAATACAATGAAATTTCATTAACGGCCACCTTACTTAAATCTGTGTAATTTATAATAAAAGCTGGTATTGAACATTTCATCACTTTGCATTGCTTTTTTGTGTTTTTTCCCCCCTCTTTTCGGCATCTTTTTTCACACAGCACACAGAGTTTTCGGTTTGAACAACGAACAATGTATTTTTTTCATAGTTGGAATTACTCAGTTGCTTCTTTTACCTAAAGCTCCAGGTCTATTGCACAGTGTCCATATGTGCTATAAAAGGGAAGTTCTTACTTTCAGAAACTGAAAGTGGCTTGATGACTGTGCGGAATGTGTCGTAACGCGAACCAATGAGTGACATTTCGCCTTGTTTTATCTTGAACCTGTGGCTTCCCCGTGTGAACCAGGTAACCTACGGAAAACTAGACTCTGCTTCACTTCTTAATCGGAAGATTAGCGCATGTTTTCATCTCAATTGAGAAATGATGAATAAAGACACTACTATTGTATAGGCAGACATGAGATTAGTAACCCTGGCTGAAACCCACAATTTCAATTTTCAAAATTTTCTGGACCGGTACTGGACAAATACGGACTATCTTGAATTGTGACCACTATAAAAAGCATAAAAACTCTCATTTTGAAGACGCTGAGTAATTTATCGCCTGTAGATTTGATTAAGCAATTCACTGTATATTGGAATGAACAACACTAATACACCAATGCAGGTGGTTCTGATGTCATGCAAATGTGAGCATATATTTACTGGTACATATATTAACGAATTAATAAAATATTAGAATTTGTGAATTTTATAGCTCATATTTAAACACTTAAGTAACCCTTAAGAAGAGTAACCCTTCTTTATCTGACGGACTTATTGCACCAATATGCCAGATCACACTCGTTTAGATCACTGGAGCAGATCTCGAAATTTCAGGTTAGGTCTATTTACCATTTCCACTACATTATGATCCTATATTACTTAAAGCGTCATTTTTAGTTTCTTTAATTAACTCCTTTTTTATTCCTTTTATTATATACTGATTTAAAACAAAGTCGATCTAAACTTCTACTTGTGTGGTCACGTTAACCTATGTCAGTTTTTGCGCTAAGCAATGATGAGAAATTCGTTTGTGAGTTCGAGAATTGCATTCGAAATTCAGTTAATCCTGCAGCCTGGAAGAACAACCACAGACTACCTAACAGATACTTTTACACCACTGCTCAGGAAATTTTTAAAAGGAAAGGTAAATGTATTTATTACATCCAGGGATTTTGTTAGAAGAAGAAGAAGAAGAAGGAGGAGAAGAAGAAGAAGAAGAAGAAGGAGGAAAAGAAGAAGAAGAAGAAGAAGAAGTAGGTTTAGAAGTAAAAGCTGGGGACGCCTGACGGATTGGGGAAGGGTAGCCTATATTTTCCTCCACTTCAGTGGTGTTGGTTCAGTTATCCTGCATTAAACTCATCAAGTGTTTCAAGCATCAAACACAATATTGAAATATTTAAACTAAACAAAAATCCAACTTATTAGATGGCATTGAGTAGCTTTAGTAACTTTTTATTATAAATTCAAAGTTTCAGATTTTATCACTGGAATAGCTTGTGTTTTGGTATAAAAAATATAATGTGTTACAAGAATATCATTCCAACTTTATTACATTTAGACTATTATACAATTAAAATGATTTGTTAGCTGCTGAATTTGGGTATTGTGGATTTACACATGAATTATTTCCACAGATTGTTAATGGTTTGGTTTGGTTAATTGTTTTCTTATTCCTGGGTACTTTTCCACTCGGGCACAACCTTTTACTGTATGCTGACCTATGTGATTTTTTTTCTGATTACTCAGTTGCTTGTGTGGAAAACTAATACTTCATAAATAAATGGAACTGCACAGTATCCACACGAGACATAAAAAGGAAGCGATAAAAAGTGGCTTTGTGGTTCTGCAACTGTTGCCATTCAGCATTCATTCAAAGGAACTGGCCAGTGATATTTCATCTTCTTTTACCTAGAATATGTGAAACTTGTGGCAACATGGGAAGACTGAGGAAATTGAAATTGAGACTTTACAAAATTAAAAAATAAAAGGCATGGTGAGGAAGAGAGCAAGAGAATAATAACACAGCTGTGTTTGAAGAAAGAAATGCATTTCAAGAAACTCACAGATGATGATCTGAAGAAAAAAAAGTCTACATTATTCTAATTCTTACAAGAAGGCTTTTTTCATTTAGCTTATAATTTTGTAATATATTCTTCTTTTTTTTCATTTACAAGCTGCTTGGATAAGTGATTCTTTTTCCTCTGTGTGGGCTAACAGATATACATAATTATAAATATGTATTAAAGTCAACATTTGATATAATTATTTAATACTTAATATTTAAGCTTTCTGAAGGGTTATTAAATATTAAACTTTGCTTCTACTTTGTGTTTTTGTTTCTAAAGTACGTTGTGTGTAATTTTTTATTTATTATAATTATTCATTAAATTATGTCTGGTCGAGACTGTAATAATCCAACAGCAAACATGCTGGAAAACGTGAAAAACTTGAGAACTAAGTGACTTCAAGAACCAGTAAATGCCATCAGACATTTGCTGTAGGCTCTTATCAAATCTGCACAATAAGGGGGAAATTTTGACCTGCTTTGACCTTTTAATCAATAGAACCTTTTCTTTCTGTTTGCCCTTTGGTTGCTTTTAACTTTTTTCATGATTTCCCACTGTGATGTTTCAACGACCGTTTCCAGCTTTTTGTTTTTGTAGTATTGCACATTTATATATTTATTATTATATTTCTTTTATTTCAGTATTATTATTTTTTTTTTGGCATGGCTTTATTTTTTATAGGAATTCTTTCCATACTCTGTGGGGGTACAGGTGATTTGATATGTACAATTAGCAATGTGGTATTTTCCTATTGTTCAAATTACCAACTTAATTACCAGGCGTGTAAAATAGAGAACTATGTAATAGAAAAACCTGGAGGTCTAAAAGCATAGTATCCATAGAGCCATAAACAGGAAGTTTCTGTATGAAGAAACTGAAAGTGAGTTAGTGACTGAGCAACTGCACTGTCACAATCATTCATGGGAATCGATCAGTGATATTTGCCTCTCTAGGATGTAGTTTTAGAAGTAGGTAAGCCAAAGAAGGGGATTCTCCTTCACATTTTAATGGGAAGATTTGGGAAGATTGCTGCAAAAGGAAGCAAAAAGGTGTTGCCGTTATTTATAATGAGTAGGAAAAAATGCCTAAAACATGGTGAGTGTTTAGTGTAGAAATATCTATTTGATCATTCACCAAGACAGATCTGCTCTTTTAATACAGAAACTACAAAAATAGTTGGACCCGGACCCGACTACATAGTTTGCTCTTTTAACAGTTTTATTTGGTTGCTGGTTATTACGACACTCAGTTGCAACTTTTCAGCTACAAGCCCACACACACCACAACAACCTCAGGTCCCAGCACGTTTTTTCCAGGGCAGGCGTGATGAGCTCCAATGTGTGTCAGCCTCCCCTGCAGCCGCGCCACAAACCACACCCAGCCACACCCAGCCACACCTATTTTAATACAGATTTTATGAATGCTGTGCAACATTTAACCAAAAAAATTGTATTTATGTTGAAGGTTTAATGCCTTTGAAGATCCTCTGCAATCATGTGATAAGACAAACTGTTGAAATGCAATAGTTTAGATATTTCAAGCTGTTTGTCATCACTTTCATAAATTGAAGGCTTATTAAATGTTAACCATAACTTTGACTTTTTTACATGAAAAAAGTACATTTTTATGTTGTTGTTTTTCTGATATATATTGTGTAACCTTATATTGAATTATGTCTGGTTGAAAATCTAATAATTCAGTGACAAACGGGATTGAAAAAGTGAATAATTGCATGAATGAAGTAACTCCAAGAACCAACTTTAGTGTAGCAAACTCCATCAGACATTCGGTGTAGCTTCTTAATAGAAATGCAGAATAATGAGTCTTTCATGACTTCCTTCTGTGATGTTTGCAAGGACAGCAGCAACAGTACACTTGGGCCTTTAGAAATGCCTTTATGCTAAAGACATGGCTCTGAATATTGTCTGCATAACTGGAAAATCTCACTCCAAGATGTTTTTGGAAAGGTCATTAGCAACCTGTGATTGAGCCACATTTTCTCATATTGCAAGTAGTTCAAGGCTTTTCTTTTTTACACTTGTTTTCCAGCAACCAATAGCAATAATTCCATGTACTGTCTGAATTTATGATCCATCCATCTGCAGCTCAACGAGGAGCCTGCAGTGAACAGAGCAAGAAACAGGCAAGCAAAGAAAATCCTCATCATCATTTTTTCAAAAGGTATTAATTGCTTTTGCATGAAGCAAGAGCTTCCTCTTGTTCTGATGGAGAATACCTGAAATGCCGCATTTATAGCTTTCCATTTTCTAACCTGCTGTGTGAATCCCGAAGGTGAATGACAGCTTTCACTATGGAGAGAACATCACGGATTTTAATTTGTATCATAAGGAAATAAAATATCCCAAATGTTAGGACAAACCAAAATTTAAACACTGCGGATTAATTGCCATCATTATAATGGTTACAGGCAATCAACATGTGTAACTGAATACCTAAAAAATAAAAAAAAAATAAAAAAAAATCACAATTAAAACTCACAACTGATGGTGTAATTTGAGTTATTTGATGTTTGATATTAAAAAAGGTGTATTACTAGGCTTAGTTTCCAGCACAAAGCTCAGAAGATAATTTCTGACAAATCAGATACTTTAAATGAGTGCTAAATTACAAACACCAAGCAATGCACACACATAGGTTTTTTTCTTGGAAGACGAAGAATAAGACTAAACAAAGACGCATTCCTTTATAATGTAAACTTTGAACAATGCGCAAGTTTTATTTCCATTTCAGGGTTAAAATCTGCTCAGATCTTCCCATTATAATGTAAAGGTGAACTCTCTACTACAGATTACCTACTCATCACTCTAAATCCTCCGAAGGCGAAATATCAAAGGTCGATTCTTAAGAATGATAGCCACAGTGCACGCGCACATTCACTAACTTTCAGTTTCTTTATATTTGAACTTCCCATTTCTGGCACAACAGATACCTATTGTGCAATTAGACCTGCAGCTTTACGTATTGCGTGATTTTCCGTTTAAGTAATTAAATTGCTCATTTGGACAGCAGAAAAATGCCGCGTTGGTGAGTGTGCAGATCGAAAACGTTGCTTGTATTTCTTGAATTCCTGGGAAAACAAGACCATCACTGAAAATCACAGAAATAAATTAGTATGAAAGAAATTAAGTAAATATATAAATGGGCAATAGCACAAATATTCTGCCTTAGATAGAATTAAATCAAGTAGCCGAAAATTCCAAAAATTCCATGGCTGGTCCCCTTGGTAAGACTGTCCTATGTAGCTATGTAGGTAATAATTTTAATAAACGTGAGCACAAGACAGGACGACACTCGACAATAAACATTAACTTGTTTATTCTTTGATATGCATTTTTTGTCAACCATATTGTGTCACTTTGTATGTCTCTCACAATTTCCCGGCGTCACCCCCTCCCCTCTGCTGTTCCCCTACGCTGTTCTGTTTTTGGTGTACCACTCATATATTGTTCGTGGCCCCCTCTAAAAAAAAAAAATTCTGGCCGTGCACCTGCTTCAGTTATACTTTATGTGAACACTGGCATCCTCGAAAGAGTGACCTTTGTCCTGTGGAGGTTGCCAATGTTCACATTTTGGACAGAGAAGACAGATGGTTGGAAAGAGGAGTAAAAGAAACCATCTATGTCCACTGTGAGCGACCATCTTTGAACAGAGGCGGTGGCTTACGACACCAACTGTCTGCCATCTATAATCCAGTTTTGAGATCTCTTCCCAGACGCCTTAACGCCCACTCACATCCTGGGCCATTTGACCTTAGGAAATCACATGATAGGGTGGGGCTAGGTTTTACAATGAGCTCCCCTGAAACCTTGGCTGATTGTGACCTACACCCGTTTTCACACCTTGGCTCATGTGATTAGGTAGAGGATCATTAGGGGGCCATTTTTCCCTCTCGGTGGGTCACTCCCACAGGGTTTAAATCTGGGACTCTCCACCATTTGACCCAAGAACTGAAGAAGCTTCTTGGATGAGAGATGAAACGTCTTCAAGCAACTTAAAGAAGTCCAGACGCTTTTCTTTCCAAGTTTTTTAGACCTTATGATTTATGTTTACTTAGAATTAATATTTAGGTATTAAGTATTCCAGAATATGTTAATAATAACTACGATCATATTGTTGTGTCTGTAGGGTCACAGTGCTGAAACCTTGGAGGTGATCAGGAAGGAAACCAAAGCCCATCTAATAAGAACAGAAAAGCTGGTTTCATCTCTGCACAGTGCCAACTAAAATCTGTCTGTTATCATGTCTGTGACATGAACGCTGTTTTAATTTATTCGATTCTCTATTTATATCTATAGTTATTATTATTTTTTATTAAATTGTGTATGTATGTATTATTGCTATGTGGATTTTTGATTTATTAATGCTGATCAACATATTCATTTTTCTTTTAATTTATACTGAGCAAATATTTTTATGATATTCTTTCTATATTCTAAACACACGCTGCCAGCAGCGTCTTGGGATATCAGTGTTTCTCATTCCAATATACTATGTCAATACATAGTCAAGTCTACACGTAATAAATGATTTACTCAAGGTCTTTAAATAGGAGATTTTATGCTCGTTTGCAGTTCAGTTTCAACATTTTTACTCTTAATGCCAACTGCTGTAAACCCAAAAAAGCTGATGAACTTAAAAGTCGAAGCTTATCATCTTATCAGAACTTTAATATTTTGATTACACATGTACCTGTTCGTTACAGTAAAACTAACATGTTTAATATTTAAACACTGAATTGCTTCACACTGCTTCCAAGCACTTTGCTCTCCAATGTTGTCTTTCTATTGTTTTGTATATAATCCTCTAGTTTGTATAATGTAATAAGTTCATCCACTGTTATTTGTGCATGCAACTGCATTTTAGACTTTTGACTGTGAGTCCCTCAAATGGTAAAAGGAAGTGACTCCAGCCTGGCAACTATAATTAAAGTTAAGATTTAATTCTGTCATCTTAGCTCATCTGTGCAGGTTTATCAAAAATGCAGACAGTGTTGAAGCTGACAGTATTCTGCATCTTGATGTGATGGCAGGTAGCCAGGATGGATCGGAGCTGGTAAAAATGGCATAGAAATTGTTTTTATATCAGGACAGATGACAGAAAGAGGCAGTTTGACTTAAAAGAGACATCTGTATAATTTCATTTTTGTATTTAAAGTTTGCAAGGTGATACAAGACGCTTCAGTGCCTTGTTTTTGGAGAATTTTCCGAGGTCCATTTGATGCACTTAAGTGTGCACCTGTTTATAAAAGCTCCAAAATGGAAGTCTTTAAACCGGCATCCCTCTGCAGCAGGGGGCTTTTCTTGTCACACACCTACCATTCTGTATCCAGGTGTATTGAAAACGACAACTGATTTTATCTGACAGAAATTTGCATTTAAATATGAAAGAAGAGAAGCAAATTAAAAAGGGCAGCGTGGTGGTGTTGTGGTTATTGTTACTGAGTCACAGCAAAAAGGCTGGGGGCTTTCTGTGTTGGGTTTTTCTGTTCTTCCAATGCTTGAGGTTTCCTTCCACAAAGAAATGCATTCTTTAGGCTGACTGCCAATTATTGGCTATAGTTGTGAATGTGTGTGTTAATGGTTGTCTGCCCTGTGATAGATTTGCTACCTATACCCTGTCTGTGGCCCTATGAGAGCTCATGTAGGCCCCAGTAAAGAGACTGAGAAACAAACAAGCAAAGAAAACAAAAAATGTTTGGGATTTTTCGAAAATGTATAAATTGCCTTTATATAAGTAAACTCGAACGTCTCCTAGTGATTTAATGGAGTGTACTTGCAGCATTTCATTTATAGCAGAGCACACTTTTCATTTTTGGCAGCTTTCATCACAATATGCAGATGGACTGTAACCTCATTATTTTAATCTGTCTTTTGTAATGTTAATTATCAGTACATTTTTAGATTCAAATTTGTGTTTTAATTAAAGAAACAATCCCACATTTAGTGCAAACTAAATATTTAGAATTTGCTAAGAAAAAAAAATCACCATAGTTAAAGATTATTTTACATCATTATAATGGCTTCAAGCAGGAACACAGGTAACCAAATACCTTAAAAAAGAATGACGACAAACACAACTCATGACTGATGGCATAATTTGAATTGTTTAAACTCTCATATGTATTATTGGGAAATTAGCTGCCAATACAAAGCTAAGAAGATTATTTCTGGAAAATTAGATACAGTCAATTACGCCAAGCAGTGATGACGTATAGGGTTTTGGCTTGGCAGAGGAAGAATAAAAATCTAAATAAAGTCGCATTCCTTCATAGTTTAAACAGTGATTTAAAATAAAATCAGGATTAAAGTCTGCTCAGGTTGCCACATTAAAATGTAAGGGTGAATCCCCTTCTCCAGGTTACCTGCTTCTCACTCTAAATTCCCAGAAGGTTAAATATTACTCAGAATGCGCGACATAGCGCAGGCGCTGGGTCACGAAATCACTTTCAGTTTCTTTATACAGGAACTTTGCGGCACTGTGGATACGGTGCAATTAGATCTGCAGCTTCACGTACTGCGTAATTAACAGTTTTACGTGTTTAGGTAGTTAATTAGATAATTCGAAAATGAAGAAAATCCGCATTACTACCGAAAACGTCGTGTCTGTGTGGAAAGAATTCCTTGGGGGGGAAAAATCATGACATAAAAGTCAATGAAATAATTTATTATTAAATAAATAGAGTAAAATATAAATGAGCTTAAATGCCTAATATATTTTGTGTTAAAGATATGTAAGTCAAGTATCCAACAATAAGTTTAAAATTTTGATTTGTTAGATGTTAGGTCTCGATATAAACAGAGAGAAGGTAAAGCATTTCAGTGATTATAAATTACATGCATTTCTTAACCGTAGGCGTTATAACTAAATTAATAGTAATTATTAGTAAATTAATCTTTATTAATAGTTTAGGATGTTTGAAATGTATAAATTACAATATAAATACAAATTCTGAAATGTGTCACTTACCTGCATGATGTAATGAAAGCCACAGGTGTTTCCCGTTTTTCTGCTATAAATCCGGCGTTACAGGTCTACATCAGAACACCAGGAGACATTTGAGTTTGCGTCATACAAGAGCAGTTAATACCTTTTGGAAAATGATCAGCAGGGTTATCTTTGCTTGCCTGTTTCTCGGTCTGTTCACTGCAGGCTCCTCGTTGAGCTGCAGATGGATGGATCATAAATTCAGACAGCACAACGAAGAGACTCTGAATCTACTTGATACCATGGTGAGTGCACCGCTTTTAATATTTATGCTAAAAAAAAAAATTAAACGTGCGTAAATTTAGTGCCTGTTTACTGAAACACTCCATGTGCTTCTGTGTGTGATGCAGGCTAATAACTCCACTAACATCACTGAAGTGGAGGTCACCGTGCCCTTTCCTAATAACCTGTACCACCAGGTGTCCAAATCATCAGTAAGTAAATCTCGGTTTTTCTGATTTAATCCCGTAATATCCCAGACTACTCTTTAAAGTAAGCCAACTTCAGTTTTAACTTAGAAACGTAATTTTCTTTTCAGAGACAGTCCTGTGAGTAAATTACATTTGATTGCTCTCCTGCTAGGCTGAGGATAAACTGGCTTTCACAGTTCAGGTTCTGGAGGAGGTGGCTGCCCTGTTTGAGGAGGATCACAGCTCTGCATCATGGGAGGACAGCACAGTGAGGAACTTTCTCAATATTGTCAGCAAACAGGCTGAAGAGCTTCACTCCTGTGTAAGTTCACTTTCAGTTAGGTTTTTATTACATTCGAATATGATACTTTACATGACATGACATATTCTTAATGGTCGTTTTGCTTGTAATTAAATTAGGTTGGGAGCCATGGTCACAAGAAGAAAACCACAAAGCTGCACATGTACTTTAAGAGACTCTCACATCATATCCTAAAGGAAATGGTAAGATCACATCATTCTCATTAATTTGGGGTTTAGATCATCCTTAAGATAAATAGATATAGTAACTTGTTTCAATAACAATAAGAATAATAATATTGGTATTTCTGTAGGATCACAGTGCTGAAGCCTGGGAGGTGATCAGGAAAGAAGCCAAAGCCCATCTAATGAGAGCAGAACAGCTGGCTTCATCTCTGCACACTGCCAACTAAAATCTGTCTGTTACAGGAAGGATGTATTAATTTAGTCATTTTTTAACTTATTTATCTACTAATTTATTTACTGATTTTTACATTGCTTGTATAAGTGAATATTTCTAAGTGTTAAACAGCATGTCTTTATTTATTTGTGAATTTACTTTAAATTAAACAGAACATTTTCTGTATCATTTTATATGTTGAAATCAATAAATATTTCCCATTTAAAAAAGAAAGTGGACATGTTTTTTTTCCTGCAAAGTGAAGTAAACAGATGTTGCATTCCTTTTTAACAGGTAGAATCAAATATCAGAAACCTGCCGAGCCAAAGAAAAATCTCTTTGATTGTTCACAAAGATAGATCTGCACGTATAACATAGAAACTACAAAAACAGATTAGTCTATTTTTTTCCTCTCACTTTATCATAAGATTGATATCATAAGATATCACAACATTTAACTAAAGGGACGGGAAAAAAAACCTGATTCAAATTTCTTCAAACACTATGCTGCTGACATTGTGCAGTTGGACTGTGACGGATTACTAAAAAAAATACAAATGAAAACATTAATAAAAATCATTAAACAAGATAAGCAAGTTTCAAAGCACAGCATGTAATCCAAGATTCTTTTGGAGAAGTCATTATAACTACTACTACTTATAATGTTTTGTTTCATTTTAAAAAATATCAGCTGTTGGAGTCTTTCTAAAGAACCAGAGTTTATGTTCTCAGTAGACCTGGAGTATAGTAAACTATGCTTTGTTTACATTTCTTGATTCTTAAGAAGAAAAGAAAATGTTATTTGCACCAAATCATTTTTGCCCCTTCAACTTTTTGAAGCCAGCTTTCCTCTGATTGGATACTCAGCCTTCTACATAAATCTCCTATCTGTCTTGCTGAAATGACCATATTAAATATATCCCATCTCAGTGACATCATATATAGCCAAGACAGGTGAAAAACCTAAGATGCATGTTTGTTTCAAAGTAAATACTCTGACAATACCTGAAACTTTGGACATATTTAATAAGCCATCGACCATTGCAATAGTAAATTTATATATAAATGCAGAACTAAGAAAAGCACGATAGTTCAATTTAAACGAGGGCATAATGGGAAGGATAGAACTTTAAGAACAAATTTGAAATGTCTAATTAAACAGAAGACTCAAATAAAACAGAACAGTGCTGTGATGTGTTTAGTTTTGTTGACTGCAGTGACACGGTCACAGGTTTTAATCCACAGTCACAGGGGTCCTTTATTGTTGTGGGGTTTGGATGCTCTTTCTGTTCTTGTGGCATCTTCCCACAGAACAGACAAGTATACATGGGTTAAGTCAACAGGCGATTCAAAGTTGGTCGTATTGTGAGTGTCGTTGTGTTAATGGCTGTATGCGACCTGTTCAGAATACGTCCCCCCTTTTGCCTTATGAGAGCTGATGGATTGATGAATGTTGTACAAGGATGAGCCTATTACATAAGGGAGGCATTGAAGCAAGGTCTGTGACACCTCTGGCAGGAGAGAAGGACTAATCAATAAACTTTGATTTAAAATGGCAAAGTGTAGAGAGACAGAGAGACCTGAGATTTAACATGAGATTAACTTTGTAAAGAAATGACAGACAAGTCATTTCATTATCTAGTAATCACCATCATAAAATTCATTAAAAATATACCCAAGAGGCAAATCTGAACACTACAGGTGTGAGGGGCTAACAATGCAAAATGACCATCAGTGTTAATAGAAACAGATCAGTCAGTCAGAGAAGACTTAAACCAGTGTGAAGCAGTTACAGCTACAAATAAACTGCTCCAGACTAAAGGTAAGACTTTCATGCTCCTGTTTACTGAACCTTACTGAACTGACCAAACCGCTTATTTGTATTAATTACAAACAAGTTTAAATATCTTATTTTTCCTGTTTCTTATTTTGTTTTCTATGAATCAAAAGATTGACAATATCCATTTGCAATAAGTGTTCTTTTTATTACGTCAAGACAAAAAAAGTTATAGAAAATATTAGATTTAGTTTGTAAGCACTGAAAATACTGATGCAGTCAACCGATAAATAGAAGTCAATAGATAGATAAATAAATAAATACAAAAAGTAACAGGCAAGCAGATAAATGAATACATTTTCATGTAACAGACAGATTTTAGTTGGCAGTGTGCAGAGATGAAGTCAGCTGTTCTGCTCTCATGAGATGGGCTACGGTTTCCTTCCTGATCACCTCCCAGGCTTCAGCACTGTGACCCTACAGACACAACAATGTTATCATTAGTAAAATATGCCAGACATGTTTAATTAAATAATTGGTTTTTAAAAAATAATAAAGACCTACCTTCTTCTTTAGGACATCATCTGAAAGCCTTTTGAAATACATTTCTGTCCTGAAATACAGCTGTGAGTTCTTCTTCTTGTGACTGTGGCTCCCAATCTAATTTAATTACAAGCAAAACGACAATTAAGAATATGTCATGTCATGTAAAGTATCATATTCGAATGTAATAAAAACCTAACTGAAAGTGAACTTACACAGGAGTGAAGCTCTTCGGCCTGTTTGTTGACAATATTGAGAAAGTTCCTCACTGTGCTGTCCTCCCATGATGCAGAGCTGTGATCCTCCTCAAACAGGGCAGCCACCTCCTCCAGAATCTGAACAGTGAAAGCCAGTTTATCCTCAGCCTGGAAGAAGAACAGATTACCATAATTCCCTCCTCTATTAGAGAGACATTCAGTAGCCAGAAATATATTGTTTGGCTCACATAAATTACCAATATAATATTTACATAACATTGTAGATTACTGATACTATGATTAACTTACTGATGCTTTGGACGCTTGGCGGTACAGATGATTAGGGAAAGCCACAGTGACCTCCACTTCAGCATCTTCAGTGGTGTTGGTGGAGTTATAAACCTGTACAACAACCAGAAACACACAGCTTGTGTGTTAAAATAATCAAACATCGAGTTCAAACCACTAAATGTTGTTACAGTTTTCTTAAAAAGAGCGCACTCACCATGGTATCAAGTAGATTCAGAGTCTCTTCGTTGTGTTGTCTGAATTTTTGATCCATCCATTTGCAGCTCAGCGAGGAGCCTGCAGTGACCAGACTGAGAAACAGGCAAGCAAAGAGAATCCTGCTCATCATCATTTTCAAAAGGTATTAGCTGCTCTTCTATGAAGCAAACTCGGATGTCTCCTGGTGTTCTGATGGAGCAGACCTGTAACGCCGCATTTATGGTAGAGCAACATATTTCGTTTTCTACCTGCGGCTTTTACCGCAGCATTTAGGTAGAATCAAACATATTTCAGATTTAATTAGATCCTAAATCGTGGGAAACAATCACTGGCGTACAAAAAGGAAGAACATCGGCTCAAGTAGGAATAAGTTATATAATAAAATAAAAGGGCTCCTGGTAAAACAGCAGCCTACAAACACCGGCCATAACACGGAGCAAGTGAAAACAAACACAGCTCACGACCGATGCTGCAATTTGAAATGTTTAATCTTTGATATTTGATATTGAAAAATATAAATGGTAATAATGACTATTGGGATTTTAGCTGCTAATACAAGTAGGTTGCAAACAGCAAGCCATGATCACCTATCATTGCCTATAAGATTTATTTTTTTATTTATTTAAATATTATTTTGCAGAGAAACAATAAAAGTCTAAGCAAAGACACCCTCTTATCAGTCTTAGGCTGAATATAAAATTGCATGACTTTCGTTTTTCTACTAGGATGAAAGTCTACTCTAATCTTCCTAATAAAAATGTGAAGGACAATCCCCTTCTCCAGGTTATCTGGTTCACACGCTGATAAAACAAGGCGAAATATCACTGACCGATTCGTAAGAATGAGCGTCACAGCTCAGGCGCCCAGTCACCAGGACGCTTTCACTTTCTCAACACAGTTTCTTCCCCTTTACGGCACACTGGATACTGAACAAGCAGATCTGCAGTTTTACGTATTGCATAAAGGGTTATTATTCAAACAGGCGCAATTAGGTAATTTAAACAACAGAAAAAAACAAACACTGTGCCTACATGGTAAGAACGACTGGGGAAACAAAACCATGACAAATGTGGAAATGAAATAAATTAAGTAACTATATAATTGTGAAATACCAGAGATACATAAATGGATATTATTTTTAAAATAACAATATATATATATATATATATATATATATATATATATATATATATATATATATATATATATGAAAATAAAATGTTATGTCTGTTCTGTATTCTTTAAAATGTTCATTGAGCAAAATTAGATATTTTTGCATTATTTTATAGCATAAAAGGATCACCTCCTTTGGAATCAGAAAGGTATTTATTGCTGTTATTATTATTTCAAAAATTAAAATTGAGGAAGAATGTAGTTATCTATTTTTAATTTGAGTCAGTTTATGTATTAAGTACAGTTATACCTCACAGACACAAAGTAAAGTATAGCATGATAAATAAGTGAAATTTAGCCTTGATTTTAAATTAAGCAACAAACAATAAACACGATCAATCATTTTAATGCGGTATAATACTGTGTGAGGCTCGTTCTTCCTTTTCAGCAGGGGGCGCAAGAGTGCTTGATCTATCTATCTAACTATCTTACTGTCTATCTATCCATGGTCACGTACATAAATACATTCTTAAACTGAAAAATGTGACAAAAGAAACAGTTAGACCTTTTCCTTAACAAAACAGCATAATCATACCTTAGTAATAGTTTAAAATTCAATCCAATTTTTTGCAACAAAGCACTTTAAAATACCCAGCACAGGACCAAAGTGCTGTACTGTAATTCAGTTAAGAACAATACAATAAAACAAAACAGAGAAAATAAAACACATAATACATAAAAATTAAAACAGCCTTATATTTAAAAAACAAGATAAAACAGCACAGAATCAACTAAAACAAAAAACCAAGGTGTCAAAGGCCAGGGTGAAGAGATGGGTTTTCAGAAGTGATTTAAAAACAGGCGGAGAATAGGCCTGTCTAATCCCTAAAGGCAGATCGTTTCACAGTTTTGGAGCTGCTACAGCAAAAGCACGATCTCATAATGCGTGCTTCATTCACCTGTTCACTGTTGTTGCTGGAGATTTTTTAGTTGGATATCAATATTTCTAGAGTATGATATGAATACTAGTAAACAGTAAATAAAGCCTTAACACGAATAGAGCAAAATATTATCATCCAATAGGTAAAATAAGGTAAGGTAAGTCGATTTATAGTGGAGAAGAAGTAAAAATAATAAAGAGGTACTTAAAGTACAAGTACATTAAAACAGTACTCCAGTAAAGTATTTGAGTTCAACTTCTTCTTTTGGCTGCTGACTTTAAGCGGGCCAAGTTCATCACCTACTTCCATCCGAGTAACCAATATAGTATGAAATTGTTCTGATTCGCACAAAGATTTAGCAGCAAATCATGTTACATTCCCTTCATGAAGCAACTCTCCCCATTTATACCCACGTATTGAGTTCGCTGGCGTGTACACCTCTGGATTATTTTCCTTGATGCCACTAATTTACCCAGTGGCATTCGTGGAGGGCCAGTCATATTTCAGCGGGGGTCAGTACCGCCTCATACCCCTTCTTCTGGACTCACCTCTCACCACACATTCAAACGATGTGAATCAACGTGATGATAAATCAGCACCAAACACTTGTATCAGTGCCAGCATATGAGGAGGGTCGTAATGTGATTGATACTGATGTTAATGCCAGAGGAGGTTTATGTATCTGTAGTTACTGAGACAGCGAAGCATTGGAGACTTGTGCGCACTTTGCGCCTGAGGATTTGGCAACCCCGTGACTTTACGCGCTCTTCACCTTCACTCCAAGTTACAATAATACCACTTACAGATGATTGTGGAATATCTAGGAGGGAGTACATATTACAAATACACTTGTTGCATCGGGGATATCATATTATAATTCAGTACTGCGCTGGGATTCAGCGAGGTCTTTGGAACAATCCACTGTGTCAGGAAACGCAGACTGCATGTGCTTGATTTTATACAGCTGTGGCACAGGGACTGAAAACACCTCAATTCAAATAACAAATGGTGTACTCCAATACTTTTGTCCTTGTATATTTAAAGATTCACACTAAACAGAGAAGTGTGAGCATAACTAGAGGTGACAGTTTGTACTTACAAAATAACAATTTATGCCTACCCAATTGAATGTATGAGTTATGGTTTAAACTGCTTGCTTGAAGTGTTTGCTGCGTTGGAATTTTTAGTGATTAGACATGCACTAATAATTAGTTTCACATGTCTTGTCCTTTGACAAAACAGACAAATGCAATAAAACAAAAAGTTGTAAAACAAGTTAGACCAAAATAAGGGAAGAAGAATATAACAAAAGCATTAGCAAAAGCACATATTGGCACGTTTTTGATTTATATAAGCCTGAAAATATGCTCTAATTTCCCCACTGATCGTGAAGGACAATCCCCTTCACCTGGTTCCCACGGTGAAGCAGATATTCTCGATAAAACAAGGTGAAATTTCGCTGACTGGTTCGTATGAATGAGCGTCACTGTAGGCCAAAGAGTCACGAAGCCACTTTTTTTTTTCTCCGTGTAAGAACTTCCCTTTTATGGCACAATCACAACTAGAAGTAACTGTGAAATGTGACTCCATTCAAAAGCTTTAATGTACACTTACAACCACCACGCTGGAGAGAGTGCGTAAATGTAAACATTTTTATTTGTTTGTTTGTTTTTTAATCATCATGAATTGCGGAAATTTCATCCATGCAACGTGCATTTAAGTAAGGACATATAAGTAAAATGTTTAGGCTTTAAAAACATTTATATGTATACTCACAGTAAAATACCTATAACACTAACGTTTCTATACTTTTTTTAATGTTTTTTTTTTTACACTTTACTATTCTATAATTGTGCTTTATGGGGATATTTTGCACATTATGGATTATACTGTTAGTATTTCATTATCCATATTGTTATGGATATTATGCTTGAACAGACGGAGGTGAAGGCCAAACTGGAGAAAGATAGAAGAAAACGGAGGAATATAAGAAGAAAACGACAGAAAAAGAGAGAAAAGAAGGGGTTAGGAGGAAAAGTCGAGGATAAAGCAAACAGACATGCTGGATCACAAACAAATATACGATTTTGCAGTGTGTGTGCTTGTACGTTTAGATATCTTTGTAAGGACAGAAAATTGGCATGCTGCTATACTTGTGGGGACCAACAGACACTTGTAGAGACAAAGTGCCCGTCCCCATGAGTTTGAAGGCATTTTTGAGGTTTAAAATGTGGTTTTAGTGTCAGGGTTGCAATTAGGTTATGGCTAAGTTTAGGCTAAGGGTTGCAGTTAAGCATTCATTTTTGTTTGTTAGGGTTAGGGTAAGCAGTTGAGGATGTCCTCACTAAAATATGAAAACCAGTGTGTGTGTGTGTGTGAGAGAGAGTGTCTGTGTATGCACTTTTGTCATGAAAGACACTTGAAAATGACCTGGTCAAGTGCTCCTCTTTAGAAAGCAAATATATGTGGCACAACAAAGCAGACCATTATTCTGCTGTATACAACAGCTGAACAGGACAAAAAACTTAATGTGGGATTTTTTTTTGCTTCCCATAGAAACCGTCTGAAAGTCTGAAATGTGTGACATCAGAACCCACCTTTGTTGAGGTGAAAGCCACAGAGGTGAATATGGAAAATGAAACAGGTGTACTCTGCTATAAGTGCTGCTGGGCATGTCAGCTCCATCAGAACAGGAGATATCTGAGTCTGCTTCATACAAAGACAATTGACATCCTTAAAAAATGATCAGCAGGATTCTCTTTGCTTGCCTGTTTCTTGGTCTGTTCACTGCAGGCTCCTCGCTGAGCTGCAAATGGATGGATCATAAATTCAAACAGCACAACGAAGAGACTCTGAATCTACTTGAAACCATGGTGAGTGTGTTTCTTTTAATAGGCTTAAATTTTTGTTGAATTTTTCTTAAATTAAATTATTCAGACTTAGTGTCTGCACTTCAACTCTAAGTCTGTTTCTGTGTGTGATCCAGGGTAACAACTCAACTAACACCACTGAGGTGGAGGACACCGTGGCCTTCCCTAATCATCTGTACCACCAGGCATCAAAAGCATCAGTAAGTCAACCTCAGCTTTTCTCATTTTATCGCATAAAATCCCAGAGTAATTTCTCCTTAAAGTAAAATAATGTAAAGGTTTTTAAATTTTACCATGGGTATGAAATACAATCAAAAACTAAAATTCATAACCGTCATAACTTTAAGTTCTTATTATGCAAACCTGAGTGTTCTAATATTTGTTCTTATTTTTCAAGTTTTTTGAATTATAAAAACCTATGATTCTTCTTCTTCTTCCAGGCTGAGGATAAACTGGCTTTCACAGTTCAGGTTCTGGAGGAGGTGGCTGCCCTGTTTGAGGAGGATCACAGCTCTGCATCATGGGAGGACAGCACAGTGAGGAACTTTCTCAATATTGTCAACAAACAGGCTGAAGAGCTCCACTCCTGTGTAAGTTCACTTTCATTAACACCTCTACTGAGATAACTGAGATCAATTATAGTGCTAAAACATATATTTAAATGACTATTTTTTCCTGATTTAGATTGGGAGCCACAGTCACAAGAAGAAGAACTCACAGCTGTATTTCAAGACAAAAATGTATTTCAAAAGACTTTCAGATGATGTCCTAAAGAAAAAGGTAGGTCTTTATTTATTTTTTAACCAGTTCTTTT
Organism: Neolamprologus brichardi; assembly: GCF_056152115.1. Taxonomy (NCBI): domain Eukaryota; kingdom Metazoa; phylum Chordata; class Actinopteri; order Cichliformes; family Cichlidae; genus Neolamprologus; species Neolamprologus brichardi. The sequence goes on along the minus strand of NC_142111.1, from coordinate 21,460,664 downwards.
ATTAAGCACCTCTGGAATACTTTACTAATGATAATATTGTTGTGTCTGTAGGGTCACAGTGCTGAAGCCTGGGAGGTGATCAGGAAGGAAACCGTAGCCCATCTCATGAGAGCAGAACAGCTGGCTTCATCTCTGCACACTGCCAACTAAAACATGTCTGTTACAGGAAGGATGTGTTAATTTATTTGCTTCTTTTTATTTATTTATTTATTTACTTATTAATTTACCGTATTTCTATTTACCATTGTCTTTTTAATCAAACATGTTGGTGATTTAAAAAAAAAGAAAAATGTTTTCCTTAGTTATGGGAAAAAATAAATTTCTTCAGCAAAGAAAGATGTATTTATTGTTTTTATTCATGTCAAACAAACCAAATACATATGTATACACTTAATCTTAACAAACAACTGAAAAATAAAAAAAACAAGTAGATGTTGTTTTTGTTCTTTGACACAAGTTAGTCTTTGTTTTTGCACCACCCTCAGGCTTCAAAATTTCATGTTAGCACAGTCAGTATGACATTATCCATCTACTTACTTAAGACTTATTTTATTAAGAGTCATAAGGGGCGTGAATTCTGTCCCAGCTCACACTGATCAAGAGCAGGGGTACAACCCAGAGCCTGTGAGACTGATAGACTGGGCTTTTACAGGACCAACTACACAATACAGTTTAAATAAACATCACCAGAAGCACCAAAAAGGTCCGCTGAAATATCAGCTTTTGGGTCTAAATTGCAGAAGGGCTTATTTACACTTTATGACAACAGATTAATTCAAAACAGTGTTACTAAACATCATATTAAAAAAAAAAGGGGGGGGGGCAAGCATGCTGCTGCACATCTACAAACAAACCATGTATTGTGTTGTGAGAAAAATACACATCTCCATTCTCAGTAAACTATTTAAGGACTTACTTTACAACTTGCAATTAAGAACATATAATCTGTCCTCATTCAGAGGCTTTAGCAGGTGAAAAGTAGTTGTGTGAGTCTCACTCCCACGGGGCCTCAGCTCCCTCAGCCTGAGCATACACGGAGAGTTCCTCATACAGACCTCCACCACATGTCTCGATTGCCAAGCCCTAAAAGACGGAAATAAGTCAGTTTTACTAACTTAATTAGTTTTACTTATACATGTGTCTAAGTTTGAGGGCCCCTTCTCTCACTATACGATTAAAAAGATGATTAAAAAAAATCTGAAAATCCATTACATAGTTACTGTATATGTCTGGGCATACTGGCAGCTACAGTTTTTATTTGCATGGTTGGTGTTTCAGACATGACTCAGAGTTAAAAATGGGCTCCCGCTTAATGTCACTGCAGAATGACATTAACTGAAAAAGTAACAAAACATAACAATGTTTGCATGAACCTCAAACGCTACTGTTCTTCATTCATAATGCAAATTGGAGCTCAGTCCAACATCCTTACTTCATTTGAGTTCATGGATTTTACTTTGTTTGTATTTATTTTTGAATTTTACTTAATTATATTAATGTATCTGTAATTGCTGTCTACATACTAAGAAGTGTAATTGGGTGTTCTTTTATTTTTTTAGTAGTTTTACTTAATAATTTGTACCAATAGTTGTTCATATTTAACTTCAAATCCTTAGTTTGGCAGTGTTTAGGTTATTATTTTAGTTAAACTATGTAAAGCTGTAAGTGTGGTTTCCAGTAGTTATATAACCTGGAACAGTGTACAGGTTTAGCCATTGCGACTGACAATCCTATAGTGCAGTGTTCATATTCAGGGTTGTTCAAATCTTAATAAAATATATTGTAACTAAGTGATGTATGGGTCACAGGACTGCAAGAAAAAGTGAGCTCACTGACTTTTAAAACAGGTGCAGTCTTACCTTCCTAGTAGTTCCTAATAAGGTGATTCAAAGTGTTGATATTAGTAAAACTTCGAAATTCTGAATTACAGCCATGTTCATTTGGTTAATTTGTGGGTTTGACTGATTTACATGAGATGTGCATGCTCAAAATAAAAGTTATAATTTGTCCCACTTAACCCTGTAAAGCCTGAAATATGAAATAATGAAATAACCTTTCTTTTTTAAATGGACCTCAAATATTATTTTGCATATATGAGCTTTAATTTGTATCACATATCCTGCATCCAGCATTTTATGTTATTTTCTTTCTCTTGTTTGGCAGTTTTTGTGTAAAAATATATTTATTTTTTTTAAAAGGATTTTCAGGGGAAAACTCACACTGATGATGAAAAAGTCTCAAGAAAAAACACAAAGACTCATGCACTGAGTACGATAATTGAAGTTGATCTTGCTTATTTATTTATTTATTATTATTATTTATTAACTTACACTTACACTATTCTGGAGCCTTAGTAAGATTATAATTTATGACTATGTTTTTGCTATGTTGCTTTAAATAACTCTTCACTATATGAAAAGTCAAGCAATCACAGTAAAACTACCTTCTACACTTTTGGTATAATTGATTTAGAAACAGTTCTGTTTCTTGTGCAAGAGAACAGCAGCAACAAGATCTATAAAAATCCTTCAAATGTGTTATTATTAATGCAATAAACAAATGAAATACAAATTCAGCCAGCTAGATGTACTTTATTTATTAACTCAAATATAGGACGTGTATTCATACATTCAACAATAAACCTGACGGTAAATTTGTGGTTAGGAGCTCAGTGGTGCACGGAGATTGCGATTCCTGTTTTTTCGCTGTCTATTGTGCGCCTGCATTTTTATGTAAAGTCACACAGCTGTGGTGTGTATTCACTGTGACATGTTTACACAAATGAGACCACACAGTGAAGCATCGCTGTAATATATTTTTTTTCTTAAAGAAAGCCAGTGTCTTTCTTTTTTTCACTTTTTATTGTAAAACAAAGAGCTGACAAACCTCATAGATGTGATCTGTTTCCGGCTCCTCGTATTCGCTGTCCTTTTGTTCCCACTGTTAAAAAAGGAAATGGGGGTGTGGGTGGGGAGAATGAATGCAGTTAAAGAGCTGGTACCATCTTATTTAGAGACACGTCGCACATAACACACAATAAAATAAATTAAAATGATATTTAAAGTTTTGTTTTGTTTTTGTTTTTTTCCAAATTTGTCTGTTTGCAGTAATGTGGAAGTAGGTGTTGTAAGCACCGGTCAACTCAAATAACTGTAGTGAAAATGACTAAAGCGTGTTTTGTTGTAGGTTATATTTAAAAAAATATAGTTGCATTTGCTGTGTTATAAAGACAAAAGCTAAATAAATGTTTGTAGAAAATGATTAACCTATTAAATGGCAACATAATTGTAGCTAACACTGTGATAAGTCAAAAACTAGATCTAACTTCATATATAGAATTAAACTGAGTAAGTACTATTTTAATAAAATGTATGGATTTTCTTTTTTAACTATCTGTGGAAATCACTGTCAGTTATTAATATCAACACATCTTTGGTAATTTTTGGTATGTTAGAGAACCTCTTATCTAATACATCCATTTGAAACCTCCTATTATCTCCACTTTCAGTTTCGTAGGTGCTGGTTACAACATAGAATGAATGAAGGCCTACGGAGCTGTAGCCCAAAAAAGTTTATTTCTTGGGGTGCACATGTTCCCTCTGGCAATACTGATCATCTTTTTTTAGATTTATTACAGGTTTTATTTAAAGTAAAATGGATTCATGTGTGCATTAAGGATGTCGAAACTTTCTAAGACACTTTATGGCATTGACAACTTTGATTTCAGGCATAGCCATAATAACAGATTCTGAAAAAGTGTTGTATAGGTAAAACTGGCTTACCTTTCAGAAAAATTTAAGGACTTAGGTATTGTTTTAATTTAATTTCAGACATATATGAAGCAGGTGTGAATAGTTATTTTAGCTGTGTAGCTCAATAGCTATCTCATGAGCACCTGGATGAAATGCAGCCATTTACAGTATAGTGGGAATGCCTAACCTAGATTGGCACTGATTGGTATCTGGCTGGCGCCTTAGTAATCAGGTACTTATCATTTCAACATATCAGAAATCTTAACAGCTAGCTTCTTTTTAAGTATAAACTAAGCTAGCGTCTTGGCTTCTGTTTTGCAACAGCAACATTTATATGTGCATTTTATTGAGCAAATCACAAGATGAGATAACAAAGCATGTACTATATATATGATACAATTTAGAAAATGATCAGGCAGCAGCTATGATATTTAAGCTACTGTTGATCTACTGTCTTCTTAATTAAATGATTTGCTGCCTTTCTTTTGCTTTACTTTGGACTGTTAGTATGTTTACAGAAAAGTCAATGTAAAGCTGTTGCCTTCGCCACTGGGATACAAAGCATTTTACTCAGTGCACCACGTTGCATACACATTAAGCAAAGCGAAATGATCAGTTAGAAAGCCTTTCTGTTGTGAGTTTAATCATAGTAAATGCATATATTTTTCTCTACAGCCTTGTCATTTCTTTTCCCTGCTTCTAAAGAAAAACCTCTAAGTTTTCCTGAAATAAACCATATTTTAAAAAAATTCTTGATCCAAAGAACCCTGCTTTCTGCTGAAGATTTGTTATGCAAGTTCTGCACAAAATCGTTTTTTGGAGCACACATTTGCCTCGAGTTTTGTTCATCGCGTGCCTCACCAGTTTTTGTTTACGTAGCAACAGAGCAGCAATGAACACAGCTAACAGTAAACCCTGGAACACAATAAGGCCGTCCTTCACATTGCTCCTGTAGAGTGCCTTTTCCATCACAACGGGTCCTGCACAGTAAAAAAAATGTATGTCAGCTGCGCATTTTCATGAGCGAATTGGTACATACTTAAAAAATAAAAAATATGGTAAAAGTTCACTGTATTTTTAAAGATCTGCTGATGACACGCTGTTCCAGCTACTTACTGAAAACGTTTACTTCGGTTCCGGGTCCCTGTGTTTTATTTATCTTGCAGTAGTACACGCCACTGTGCCTCATTTGTATGTTCTTGATGTGAAGATAGTCATTTTGGAAACTAATGTTGTCATCTATCAATGTCGATAGCGGTGTTTGCTCGTCTCCGATCTTGTTGGCCTTGAACCACTTCACAGTAGAAATGTCTTGTCGTGAGGATAAACAGTAAATGAGCACCCTGCTTTTAACTGCCACACCATAGAAGCGGGGCTTCTGTCTGATCTGCAGTGTCTTGTTATCAGCAACTAAGCAGACAAAGAAAGGTTGAAAGACACTGTGACACAGTTATACCAGCAATTATCACACATTTCAAATGGACAAAATATACATTAAAAGGATTTTGTCATTGTGGTTGAGGATAAATAATGTGTATGGCACTTATGAGATGCTTGCTTTACAGAGAACAGTGATGCACGTAACCTCCTGGGACCCCGTGTCCTCATACAGGGACATTGCATTTAGCCTTTTCTTCACCTTATATGTCATTCTAATGAATTATGTTTCGTAGTTTTTTGTTTGTTTGTTTGGTTGGGTTTTTTTGTGCCTGTCCCGTTCGGCACTGTAGCAATCAGAATTATTGTCTGAAGGCCAAAAAAAAGGCCCAACAGATTTTTTTTTAAATCAAGTAGATCATTATTGGCGCACTAGATTGATTGGTATTATTTTTTTCATTTATTTTTAACTTTTAAGTTATTACAAACAGAACAGACATGCCTGGGGGATGGGAAAGGGGAAGACAAAGACAAGAGTAGTTCAAGAAAAGGAGAGGGGAAAGAAAAACAGGCAGAGGGACAGTGAGAAAAGACATTAAAAAGTCCACTGGATCACCAGCTGGAAGAAAAAAAATATAGAGAACAACACAGTAGGGAGACCACAGCAACAACCTTGGTAACTATAAATAACAGTAAATAATAAATATTGAATGTTACCGAGCAGAACACAAGACCGACAATGCACAGTATGCTTTGAGGCAGCAGCAAAGGAAGATATAGAGTGTGTCTATGAGCACCCATGTGTACACCTGTGTGCAGACTTGTCTGTGTGAGTGCGCTTGTATGTAAAAGGTTTCTCCATTTAACTATCTGATGGAGGGTGTGGGGAGCCATAGCCCTGTCCCCCAGGACATGAAGCAGACATGGAGGAGATCCAGGTCCCAAACATCTAGAGGCCCTCCAGAGCGCGAGAGCCCAAGCAGGAATACCGGAGGGGCAGCTGCGCCATCCTCCTGGAAAGAGCTGAGGAGAGCCCCAGACTGGGGGTCACCCAGCAGCCACGGTGAAGAACCTACAGGAGACTGCGGTGACATGCCTGCAGGCCCTGTCGGCAGCCAGCCGCGGGACGAGCCCCAGGCCCAGAGGACCGAGGTCCCCCTACCCCCCCAGAAGGGGCCCAACTGAGCCACAGGTGCCAGGCCCCACCAAGAGTGAGTCAGTGCATACCTGAGTGCCCAGCCCCGGACACGAGAACACCAATGCACTGACGTCTGGGGGCATCAGCCACCGGCAGGGTAACCCCTAACCCTAACCCACACCTGGGGGGGGGCTGAGATTTTGTACTTTTTCAAGTAATGTTAACTTTCTTGTTTTATCCTGTGAAATAAACCCATTGTCCCCAGATGAGGACATGTTTTTCTGTGAAATCATAAGGGCTTCCTGTTGAAAGAGGAAGCTTAGTTTGTATCATGAAGGAGCTAGCTAGAAGAAGTTAAAAAATGCGTACTAAACAAGAGCTCAGGTCTCAAGAGGCCAATGCATGTGGAAACAAAAGATAAATGCCCTGTAACACTAATTATGAAAAATTACTACATAAAAAGAGACAAACTTCAAGATGATGATGGAACCAAATGGTCCACATGGTGGAGAAAAGTGCCACTGTTGTAAGAGACATTATTCTTTGTCTCCATTATTTAGTTTATTCAGTCTAAAAACATAATAAAAAGATGTTGCCAGATTTCCAGGTTTCATCTAACCCACAGTATAAATTACACAAACCACAATCATGAAAAATAGGAAGATTTTATAAATGTTGCTACAAAAACAATCATTGCAGATAAGCTAAAATTAAATTGATAACCATTTCTATAGTAACCCACAAAGTTTAGAAAACAAAGTGAATAATGAATTTCCTTTTTGAAATGGTAATGCCAATGAAATTATAAATTGCACTATTTTCTCGAATAATATGGAGTAACGATAAACCAATTAATGTAAATAAAAGCCTTATTATCCACTGATATTGAAAATAATTCTTATTTGTGGCCCAAGACATGTATACATGCATGCATGAGGATATCATATTTGTTTGTTTTTAATGTTTACAACACATAAATATCAGATGCTTTTTTCTTTTATTTGCTATTTCTATATTAATTCTTTAAATTAGATTACAAGTTATATGTAAAATAAAGCAATGGAAACTAAGAACTGAATAACTTGGAGGTGCAGGTGTGATATTTATTTACTATAAAATTATAAAGGACTTCAATTCATCAACATGACAATAATCTTATAGTCTTTGTTTCAGAAGAAAACTTCCTCTTTTCCCCAGATGGGCAGGAAGTAATGGTGCTGCAGAGTCAAAAATAACATGCAAAACACTAGTACGCAGTGTAGTTGTGGTTTAACAGTTATAAAAAATACAATTAAAAAGACTGTGTGAGATGTTATAAATTACCAGTACTGTACTTTACCGAATTATTTTGGTGTACTGGCACTGTGAGTTAATATATGTAGCACTCAAACTGGTATTTTTCCTGTATTGGTTTCATTTTTCAGTCACAAAATCGTGTTGATTATATTCCAAAAATTTCCATTTACCTGACAGACTGATTAAAACAAGCCCCCAGCATCCAGCTAGCATCCAGCGCATGATGTCCTCAAAAAGAAGAGAAATACGCTTCAGATGCTGACTCCACGGCTGTATCTGAGTTTCTCTGCAGGTATAAAAGTGTTGTGAACGAAGATGAAGTGTCTGCATCAGTGGGTGTGCAGTCTGTCTTCTGTCACCATGCAGGCAGGCAAATAAGAGGAAGAGGGCTCTATCGTTGAACCAAAATAACAGCCCACACTTTTACTGTCGGTAACCCGTGTGATTAAATGTTCCATTTTTAGGGATAGATGAAACAGCATTATTAAGCTAAACATTAAGGTTATGATTAGTGATACTACAGCCAATATAATATCCTAGTTTCAATATTGATGCCAAGATGATTTTTTAGATAACTTAGATTTCTAAAGAAAGCCGTCAAGAAACCAAAACAGATCGTTTTTAAACATGTAATTCCTTTTTAAAAAGACCATTTACAAGACACAGTATGCAAAAGAAGATACTGTACTGTGCAAAAGTCATTGGGACTTTTCAACCCTTTTTGTTTGTTTGTTTGTTTTGCTTCCAATGAGTCAAATATGTCTTTAGCAGTGGTCTTTAGCAAGAATTCTCCAGGCTTGGACTAAAGTTTCTACAGTTTTTAAACCACTCAACACTCAATTATGAGTCATTCCAGTATAAAAATGGTCCTATTAAAATTGATGAACTAGTTCACAAGCAAATTGGCAAAGAACCAATTTTAAATGGTCTCTTCATACCGAAAACCCCAATTTATAGAGAGCTTTTTTACCAGAAAACTAGCATATTTTGGCATGGTGTGCAGTGTATCCTTAAAAAAATGAGGTAACTGGAAAAGTGGAGGACAGAAGAAGAAGTGGTGATATATAACAATATATATCTGTGGTAAATTAGCAGTAACTGAAAGTTATGTATGAAAAATAACAAAAAAAATACCCCTACCAATTACCTGAAACAGGGCCAGAGAGATACACCTAGCTCTTAAGTTGATCCATATATATATAGTTTGCCAAAGCTTCCTCAGAAATGCTCTCAAAATCAGTGGCAAGAGGTGACAAATCAAGTGACAAATCCAAATTTGTCCAAAAGGGAAATGATAGCTATTAAAGTAGCTATCATTGCCTTTTGGTAGTTATTTTGTATAATAAATTAGCACCAGAGAAATAAAAGTATATATGACCAGAGAAATTAGTGACACATTACAAAAGCATGGTAGCTATGATATGCTCATTTAACCTTCATTACATTTATTTGAAATAGCTGCCATAAGATAGTAGTTCATATATTTGTATAGCAGAAAAGTGTGAATAAATGACTATCAGGTATCAGTAACTAACTACCTGTAATCATTTATATTTAACTGATTACAGGGAACTTTTATATACTCATCATTTTAACCAGGCTTGTAGTATTATAGCATACTCCTCATGTTTAATCTGTTTCTGCTGTCTGTCTTGCAAAAATCAGGTATTTTATAAGTAGTTTGTCTAATGTCTGAATTTTTGATTATGAATGAACATTGACTCACATCTAACTTGCCAAATTTTGTGAGTTCAAGTGAAAATAGCAGGCTTTTTTAGACTTTAGTTAGCCTAAAGCAGGGGTAGGCAACTCCAGGCCTCGAGTGCCGGTGTCCTGGAGGTTTTAGATGTGTCCATGATCCATCACAGCTGATTTAAAGGGCTAAATGACTCCTCAGCATTTCTTGAAGTTCTCCAGAGGCCTGGTAATGAACTAATCATTTGATTCAGGTGTGTTAACCCAGGGTGCGATCTAAAACCTGCAGGACACCGGCACTCGAGGCCTGGAGTTGCTTACCCCTGGCCTAAAGTCTAATTGTAAACCAAAGCCTCCTTTTGGGCATAAATACCCAGTGGTGTTAGACAGAAAACCGTCTGTGTGACTGTCATTTGTTACAGGATGGTTTGGTTAGTTGCACTAATACTTACAGTGGTGGTTCTTAAAATTAGATGGAGATTTTAAAAAACACAATGTTATTGTTTTGGGGGGATTGAATTGCAAAGACACACAAACTTCTTTAGTCTTCTGCCAATGAAGGCCATGCCAGTCCCCTCTCTGTGCCTCGAGTCACACAAGCTCAACTAATGGGTAAGAGTTGGAGGATTGTTTATGCTTTTATAAGTTATGAACTTATGAAAAAGAACAAAAAAATAAAGGTACTGTTGAATTAAACTCAGCTCAAAACACCTGATCATCTCAGTCTTTGTTAATTTTAGTCCTTCTTACTACACACAAATTTGTCAACCCGACAAGCATCAGGAAGCTTTAACACAGGCGTGTTTTGGGAGTGGTTGGCTAAATGATATTAAAATGATGTGCATAGTAATAAATGTTCTGAACTTCTGAATGCCACCCATGTTATAATGATATAAAACTAAAACTAAGACTGAAACTAATAAAAAACTAAACTGAAACGACCAAATCAACTCTGGAAACTAACTGAAACTAGAGTGAACTGAAAATAAAAAATGGAATATACAGTAAAATAAATAAACAAACTAAGAAAAATATAAACCTATAAACAATATATATATTTGAGAATGAGAATTGTACGAACACAACATACAATGCCATTATGTGGCTCGGTACATCCCCCAAAGAGCTTTTAGCTTTGCTGTGGACTCTCGATCTTATTATGCAACATAAAGCTGCAGTCAAGAGTGAAGTTTTCAGGTCAGTCAAGCTGATCTCATTTCCCTAATTTTCAAAGCTGATAAACTCCGCACAGCAGAGTCCTCGATATTTGCGTACAGTGTGGATTTTTATCGCCTATCACAGTCTGTAAGGAAGAGATAAAAAGCTTCTTTCAAGAAGTATGTAATAACTAGAAATGCTGTACCTCTCTTAAAAGAAAATAAATATTTCCAAAAAGATTTGCAATGCTTAGGGTGTCTAACCTTTGCATTTTTATAAGAAATGGTGGCTGCAATTGTTTGCAAAGCTGATTTATTTAATCAATCAAAAGTAAAATGCAAGCACAAAATCTACAAAATTAAATGTCATTTGGTGTTTGGCTCTTAATTGTGACAGATCGATTTACAGTTTTCTAATTATTTGACGTAAAAATTCTGGATTAATCCTACTTGTTAAAAAAATGTTGCCAACCTTAACCAATTTGGTTTACTAGACATTAGGGCCTGAAGAAAAAAACAACCAAAAAAAGAGTAGCATTGAAAACCAGGTGGCAAGAAAACAGGCACTAGAAACATGCATTTGCAGAGGTGATCTCCAGCTAGGTGAGGCAGAATGAAACGACATAAAATGCAAATAAATCAAAAATCCCATCGTCCCACTCCATGTCGGAAACAGGGTGCTTTTTAATCTACTGACACTCATGCTTGAAAAAGTCACTGAATGCATATTTTTCAACATAGAACCTGCTATTAAGGTCTCAATTAATCCCCTGCTAATAAAAATGGTTTGACTGTAAAAAACAAACAAACAAACACACTTCACATGTTTAACAGTTGTAAGTTGTTTTTGTGGAGGTTAAAGTAGAGCTCTCCAAGTGTTGCTCCTTAGTGATGAGGCTTTTTTTATTTGCTTTTTCTTACTCATTAACCTACAGTTCTTATAATTATGCAAAAAGATGGGCACTCATAGACATAGAGATTAATGTAAAGCATAGTTCATTAAAAAGTCTGACTATAGTGGCTTTTTTAAAGAGTAAAAAGTCACTACATTGTGTTCTCTTGGTTGTTTTCCATCTTCAGTTTTTAGTGTGGCCTGTCAACCTCTCCACCAGCAGAGGGCTACAGTGCATCAATGCAATTTCACAGACAAGACAAAGTAGTAACTGACAACGTGATCGCACAGCCTACTTTTCCTTACAATAACTGTTTTATTCTAACAACATAGTTTTAAAATAACAAAATGATATAAATGTACATTTCAGAAGGAAAAAAGAAAAACGTATGTACAAGAAACATTGTAGGTGATTGTAGGTTGTACCAGCAAAGCTCCCCATGTGTCTTTTCCTCCAGTAGAAATGTAAACAAAAAGAGGACACTGTCTTGTGAATATGACTGTCCCATCAGAGGACACTATAGCTGAGTGGTGCAGCGGTGTCTCAGTCTCACATAGGAGTTCGGATGGTCATGTTACAGTCTCCTGACAGGAAAAACTGCCATGCTGTAGCAGCAGGATATGACAAGAGAGACCCCTTGTGGATAAAACATTCATAATTTATGTACCTTCTCCAAAGATGACATTGGAACAGTGTCAAACTCAAATGAAAATAGACATTTTATTGCCTATTGTTAAAAAAAAACACAAGCTAGAAAACTGTAAAAGTGCATATGTTATTCATGTATATACAGTACTGTGCAGAATGTAAAGGGGCATCTGATCAGATGTCGAGAACTGCATGAAGAGAAAAAAACGAGAAAGCCTAAATCCACAAAACAGTCAAGGAAAGTCTTTAGGATGCTTGGGACAACCTACCTGTGCAAATTAAAATGAAAAAATAAAATAATAATAATAATAATAATACTGCATGACGAAGTACCAAAGAGGAGTGGTACCTTTCTCGAAATAAATTATATTCACAAAGAGTGATTTTATTTGATTTTTTTCTGTGTTTACTGCACTTTAAATGAAGTTTATTGCTAAATTTAAAAAAATATGTTTATATGAAATTACTTTTAAAACTGCCTGCAAGTTTTACACAGTACCATATATTTAAAGTAAGACATCATAATTTCTATTAAGACTTAGACAAAAGCAAGAGAATTAACATCTTTATATGACGAGATCCGCTGCAGGTTTTCTTGTAAATTTGTAAAAAGATCTGATTAACTACATTTTGGAAAGTGGCACATGTTTTTGTTTTTCAACCATTCAATGTGTGTGCCTTGCATCTTGTGATCTAACCTGAGACGAAACTTCCTTTTAATGCACAGCAAGTAAGTATGTGCTTAGCAGTTCTCTAATACAGCCACATTAACATAAAAACATCACATTGTAAGTTTACAGACAGCGTTCAAACCTGAATGCTGAAAGGGAAATACAGCAATGAAATGGCCAAACATGGCTGATGTAGGTTTTTAGAACATCGGATATCTGAAGGGACCAAAAAATATAAATATAAACATGCATACAGTATGTAAGTGGGAAATAACCTTTGAAATCATTCAGTGGAGTGCAGTTAACTGCTCTTATTTGACTTGGAGGGACATAAATAGTGCAATATGAACTGGGCCTGCCTGAATGAGCCTGTTAGGAACAGATGCTAACTATATTAGCCATGTGGGTTTAGTTAACCCCATTCTTAACTAATAAGTAGTTTCACAGAAAGAGAGGGACAATGAGATCCAGAGACTCTATTTTATAGCAATTTATTTACCTGTGTACAAAACAGATTCCCCATAGAAAGTCATCCGGTATCTAATTAATAATAAAACACTAATATTAGTCTTTTATACTCTTTACCTTCTGATAACATGAATTATGATTAATTACCACTTTTAAAATCCAAGCTCAAAATCCATCTGTTTTAAACTGATGGATTTAAACTAGTTTATGTTTCGTCTATGTCTCCTGATATGAGTCTTTTCCTTTCCCCTGTGAAGTCTGTTATTTGTAATGTCTTGTTGTCAAGCTTGTGTTGTCTTGTCTACGTTCTGCTGTTTCCTGTTTTACTTTGAAGGGTCTGGTGTTCCATGTTCAGTGTGTTTAGTTGTACTTCCCCTGTTGCATTCAGATTCAATTGTGTGAGCTCGTTATCCCCAGGTGTTTTCACTTCCCTCATTATTGTTATTATCGTGTGTATTTAGGTCCTCTGTCGTTCTCTGTCCAGTGTCGGGTTATCTGTTTGTCTAGCATCATGGACTTCAAGTCACAGGATTATTTTCAAGCTTTGGTTCATGTTTTTCATCATAGTTTTTGCAATCCATCTGTTCTGATTCACGTTCACATCCCCTGTCATGTGAACGTGAATCAGTTATTGTTAGCTTATCTCAATTTAGGTTTTGCCTCTGTTTCTGTTTTTTTGTTTGTTTGTTTGTTTTTTTCCCGCTAGAAATTTACCATAAAACAGATTCTAGTCCACAATAATGTTTCAGCCTACAGTAAAGTCTAGCACATTTTCATTGGATAAAAAAGGTTAAAATAAATATTAGATCTTGTATTTCTGTTAAACTGAAAGAAATCATATCTTACTGTTTCATTATTTTTGAATTGTGCATTAAATCACAATTTTCCTTGACCAATTTTGTTAATTTTTATGTTTCTATGAGGGAAAGTCAATATATATTGAGGGGTGTACGACAAGGTATGTTCGGACTTAAACCAGAGATTTTAGTGTCACTAATCTGGCCCTCTTTTAACCCGGATAGGTTAGGTATAATTAGCTGTAAGTGTTGTGTTTTCAAAAGTTCTTTTAATGAAATATGATTCAGAGCTGAGAGAATATTATTTTAATACCAGCTGAGCCATAGACTATTATTAGCCTAATACCCCAGTCTAATTGCAACAGCGCAAACTCCAAGCGTCGCATTGCCACGAGAATTAGCACATGTTAATTTGATGATGCATGAAATGTATATATACGATTTCATGTTTATTTCTTCATTATCGTTCATCAATATCATGATGAAATATAGTTCGAAGTTTCAGACCTCCTATGCGTAACTGACGAGAATGGTAAAACACATATATTAACATGTGGATTTAAAATATTATCAGTTTTCTGGTGTGTTCTTCTCATCACATTTTTTATTTTTGTTTGATTTTGCCTCCTTTTCCTCCCTACTGATGCAAGGCAATTTGTTTATTTTGTGCAGAAGAAGGCATCAAATTCCCCTGAGCCTGAAACAAAAAACTGGGGTTAACAGAGAAAGTTGGTAACCACCACTTGTGAACCACCACCACCAACTGAACTCCCTAAAACTGAACCTGTAGGTTTTGTCAAGGCAGTTAACGCACACTTTTGCACACAAAAACCCTGTTATTTTGAACCTTATCCCCAGGTGTTTTCACTTCCCTCATTATTGTTATTATTGTGTGTATTTAGGTCCTCTGTCGTTCTCTGTTCAGTGTCGGGTTATCTGTTTGTCTAGCATCATGGACTTCAAGTCACAGGATTATTTTCAAGCTTTGGTTCATGTTCATGTTTTTCATCATAGTTTTTGCAATACATCTGTTCTGATTCACATTCACATCCCCTGTGATGTGAACGTGAATCAGTTATTGTTAGCTTATCTCAATTTAGGTTTTGCCTTTGTTTTTGTTTCTGTTTTTTTGTTTGTTTGTTTTCTTCCCGCTAGAAATTTACCATAAAACAGATTCTAGTCCACAATAATGTGTCAGCCTACAGTAAAGTCTAGCATATTTTCATTGGATAAAAAAGGTTAAAATAAATATTAGATCTTGTATTTCTGTTAAACTGAAAGAAATCATATCTTACTGTTTCATTATTTTTGAATTGTGCATTAAATCATAATTTTCCTTGACCAATTTTGTTAATTTTTATGTTTCTATGAAGGAAAGTCAATATATATTGAGGGGTGTACGACAAGGTATGTTCAGACTTAAACCAGAGATTTTAGTGTCACTAAAACCTCTTTTAACCCAGATAGGTTAGGTATAATTAGCTGTAAGTGTTGTGTTTTCAAAAGTTCTTTTAATGAAATATGATTCAGAGCTGAGAGAATATTATTTTAATACCAGCTGAGCCATAGACTATTATTAGCCTAATACCCCAGTCTAATTGCAACAACGCAAACTCACGAGAATTAGCACACGTTAATTTGATGATGCATGAAATGTATATATACGATTTCATGTTTATTTCTTCATTATCGTTCATCAATATCATGATGAAATATAGTTTGAAGTTTCAGACCTCCTATGTGTAACTGACGAGAATGGTAAAACACATATATTAACATGTGGATTTACAACATTAGCAGTTTTCTGGTGTGTTCTTCTCATCACATTTTTTATTTTTGTTTGATTTTGCTGTAAGAATTGTTAGGTGATATATAACCCTCCTTTTCCTCCCTACTGATGCAAGGCAATTTGTTTTTTTTTTGTGCAGAAGAAGGCATCAAATTTCCCTGAGCCTGAAACAGAAAACTGGGGTTAACAGAGAAAGTTGGTAACCACCACTTGTGAACCACCACCACCAACTGAACTCCCTAAAACTGAACCTGTAGGTTTTGTCAAGGCAGTTAACGCACACTTTTGCACACAAAAACCCTGTTATTTTGAACCTGCTTGGCAGTACACACTTCAGTTTCACTTTCAATACCCAAAAAAATTAAATATATATGAAAAGAAAAGAGGAATAGATTCTTAAGTTTAGGGATAAAAACTGCATTCGAAACATTAGTTAGACTCTTCTTTCTCTAGAGTTAAAAAGCATATCAGCGACACTTATACATTAACAAGAGCAGTTTCCATCACTGTTAAAAAAAAAAGAATAGAGGGAAGAGACAAATAATTATACTGTGCAGTTTACTATACAACTGACTCTCTCGGGTTTGCTTGTAGAGTCAAGAGGTGTTGGTTGGGGGCAGAATGCAATAAAACCTCATTAGTGACTTCTACAGGAACAACAACAATATTTTGCACGGGGGGTTCTGGACAGCACCGTGCCTCTCTGTAATGTGACAGTGCCTCAGGATTAGAGGGCTGTTGTCTTGCCAAAGTTTCTAAAGCTGCTTGCTCCATTTCCTCAGCAAGCTCTGCATTACTCCCATAGAGAACCCCTAACCTTCGTGCAAGCAACCCATTTTTTTCTGGTGGATCGTCACCTTCTTTCTTTCTCCCCATCTTCTTAGATCGATGCATAAAAGCTGCATGGCATAAGCAGCGCCTCAGAAGATGGCTGCGGTAAGCCCTCTGAATAACCACAGCGGCCCTCTGCTCTTCTTTGTGGCGCACCGTTGTGACAACTGGCGCAAAGCTGTCTTTGCTATCCTTAAATTTTTCCTCAGTGCTATTCCGTATTGCTTCCATCTCCACTGTGTCTCCCAAGATCAACTGAGTGACAGCCATCAACACATCCAAGTAGTGGATCTTATCTCCAGCAACCAAGGGGAGATCCATTTCAATCAGCTGGAACAGGTTGGGTTTGGCAACCTTCAGTGGCTCCTGCAAGGTATCACAAAAATCTGAGAGCTGGCTATACTCAATAAACTGAGCTCCATCAATGTCAAATTTCTCCCATGTCTCATTGAACATCTCAAAGTCTTCCTCACTGAGTGGATCGCTGCTTTCCTCCTGTGCCACATTGAAGTTCTCTAAGATGATCGCAATATACATGTTGACCACCACCAAGAATGAGATGATGATGTAACTGCAGAAGAACACCATGCCCATGCCAGGGCTTCCACAGTTGCCCTTTACATTCGTGCCAGGATGCTCAAAGTCTGGATCACAGTCTGGAGGCTCCCGGTTCAGCATTGGAAGTAGAAGTCCATCCCAGCCTGCAGATGTTGTAATCTGGAACAAGCAGATAATGCTTCCTCCAAATGTTTCAAAATTAAATATATCATCAATCCCAGCCTCCTTTTTGACATAGGCAAAATTTGACATCCCAAATATAGAGAAGATGAACATATTGAGGAAGAGCAGGAGACCAATATTGAATAGAGCAGGTAGGGACATCATCAGGGCAAATAGAAGCGTCCGAATGCCCTTAGCTCCTTTAATAAGACGTAGAATCCTGCCTATCCTGGCCAGTCTGATCACCCTGAAAAGAGTTGGTGACACAAAGTACTTCTCAATTAGGTCTGAGAGCATTGTACCTGGAAGAAAACACACAGAAAAGCAACAATGTATCAATATATCTGCTGGACCAAATTAGCAATTCACAGCTGTACTTTTAATTCATTAATTACCCACCAGCTATTGACAAGATGACCACAACAAAATCAAAAACGTTCCATCCATTGGTGAAGTAGTACTGCCGCAGGGCAAAGACCTTCAACACACACTCTCCAGTGAAGACCACAATGAAAGCCACGTTTAACTTAAAGAGGAAATCCTCCTTCTCTGCACTTTGGTTATCTGTTTCCACCATCATGGACACCATATTGAGGCAAATGAGGACCATAATGAAGATGTCAAAGAATTGTTGACTGATGAAGTCAAACACTATGCCCTGGATTAGGTTCTGTAAAGGAGAGGAAGGAAATCGAGAGCAGTGAGGAACAGAAATACAAATCCAGGAAAGTCATTTGGCCTGTTAACACAAGTAGTGTGCAGAAAAGGTGAACATAGCCACGTTATGCATGCCGACATGAAGCATCATTACTTCTGATGATGTCATTCATACATGCAAGTTTTCCAGTCTTGGACTGATCAATGTAACGCATACAGAAAACTAAAATAATCATCATGTCTTACCGTTGGACGAGGAATTGGCTTCTGTGGCTTCTTGGAACCAAGTTTCTTCATGGCTTCATAGTACTTTTTCTGTTCATCAGTCATAAAGATGTCTTCATCTCCAAAGTGCGGAAAAAGCAGAATTCAAACGTAATTATAGGAATTTAAATAATGTCACAAGTCTATGTGGTTTAAAGTTATAAAATTGTACACTTGAAAATAGGAAAGAAGACACTCAATGCTTTTGCACAGGCACTATTTCAGATGAACAAAGTCTTATACTTATCTTTTTCTTTTGCCGACTAAAGTTATCAATAATGACCCCAATGAAGAGGTTAAGTGTGAAGAAAGAGCCAAAGATAATGAATATGACAAAGTACATGTACATGTAGAGGTTGATTTCGTAGGATGGTTGCTCTTCCACCTAAGTAGAAAAAATACAAGTGAATAAATGCCTAATCATCATCGTTTGCTCAGTTACAGGTTGGAAGATTTTCTTCATTTGATTCATCGGATATTTTATAATGTCGGGTTGCAATGCATACATGCTCTTCTAAGGAAATAATTGTAATTGTACTCATAGTTACAATTTATTGCCCTAGATGAGGATTCCTTTATGCAGCTCACCAGAACTTCAAAGACACAAAATCATTACCTCTCTTGAGTCGACAGCAGCATACATGATGTCCATCCAACCTTTAAAAGTTGCCTGCAGTCAGTGAAAACATTTATTTAAAATATGTATCAGTAAATATGACTACTAATTTTCTTTAACTCAAACAAAACACCTCACCACTTGAAGTAGGGACAGGTAGCCTTGTCCAACATTGTCATAGTTGACTTTCATGTTGACCCAGCGGGCCTCCTGTGTCGCTTCTTTGATGGCCATGCAGTCGCTCCGGTTATTGACTTCAGTGATGGGGAAAAGCTCCTCCGATGTGGTGTTGATACAGCGGTAGAACTTCCCAGCAAACAAATTAACTCCCATGATGCTGAAGATGAGCCAAAAAATCAGACACACCAGTAGCACGTTGAAGATGGAGGGAATTGCTCCAACGAGAGCGTTTACCACCACCTGCCCCACAAGACAAGACTCTGTTTAGAATTTTGCAATAGATATTCAGATTTATTCAATAATTTATTCAGCTGTAAGACCTGAAGTACTGTGCAAAGGCACCCCACAATTCTCTATAATTTGTTAGCAAGATGGGAAACAGGTGGAGCAATTTATTGAAAGGTGCAAATATTCATGAGAGCACAGTATGTAAGTCACAAACAGAGTTTTTAGAACCCTAACAAGATTTCAAGTCAATATTTGGCATTGCCACCTATTTTCTATATTGTAGTCTGAGCTTTCTTAGGCAAGTTTTATTCTGTTTCCTAAAAGGAGTCCTCTGGTGTAGTTCTCCAGGCTTCTTGACATCCAAATCTCTTCTTTCAGTTCTGGGTGCCTTTTGTTTCGTTCTCTACCAAAATGATCCCAGACTGCATGTCATTTTTTATAGACTCTTTATAGACTTTTTATATTTTATAGACTATAGATTTTTTATAGCTTTTGCAACAGGCTGCTAGAAACAAAGTGCTCAAAGATACAATTAAAATTGGTTCTTGGCTAAACTGTTATTTGCTGACACACAATACTGATCCTTTGAGTTGGATACCTCTTTTATACTTGAATGATTCATAGGTCAATCTTAGGTGACTTAACAAACAAATAAACAAAAATAAAAGGAAAGATAAGGTCGGGTACAAGAACCTGACCGAAAATGAGTGAAAAAGCAGCTAATGTCCAAAGAAAAGCTTTGAAAGATCTTCAGAAACAAAGGAAAACTTGCTCAAAAACACTTTAAAATAACAAGAATGTCTGACTCCTTGGAAAGGAAAAAAGAAAAGAAAGAAATGAGTGGTGGTTCAAGACTTTTGCACAGGGCTACAACAATAATCTTACTCAAGTGAATGCATTGATTAGTTAGTCAACTGACTCGGGAAAACTCACCTCAGTCACCTCTGTTACAGCAGCTGTGGTTTAAGCATGCATTCAACAAACACAGTTGGACAAAGCCAGGCAAATTAGTACAAGAGTGCATCAAACAAGACAGGTTTGCATCTTCTAAATCAGTGTTAACCATTCAAAATATTAAAATGTTAACATTAAGTATTACAAATTCCATATGAAACAAGCATTAGCAGCCAATAACTTACCCTCATCCCTTCGAATCTTGATAGCGCGCGAAGAGGCCTTAGTGCTCTGAGGGTTCTGAGGGATTTGATTGGCCCAAGGTCAGAGTAGCCCAACCAGTTGGCAGCTAAACTAATCAGGGAAATCTGTAGCAGAATCAAAACATTTCCCATTCAAGTGCTATCACAAAACCTTTCTGGCATAGGAGATGTATTATCACATACAGGCAAGCAGGGGAACTTACATCTACAATGAAAAAGTCTAGCCAACACCAGGCATTGGTGAAATAGGTCTTGAAGCCATATGCAACCCATTTAAGGAGCATCTCAATGACAAAGATGTAGGTGAAAATCTTGTCAGCATACTCCAGAATTATTTTGATCGTTCGGCGCTTTTCTATGTATATATCTTCAAAAGCCTGCCAAAAGAAAACATTATCTACCTAGATATGTGTCATGACAGGATCAGTGTCTTAACGCTATCATAAAAAGGTCATCGTTTCTAAATTTGTTGCTGTTATGACAACACTCACAAGAGCTCCACTGCTGAGGAGGATCATAAAGATTATGAAGGTTTCAAACCAATCATGCTCCACAATAGTGAAGCAGGTCTTGCGGAGGTTCCACCATTTTTTGCCTTTGTCTTGGGTGATGTCCACCATCAGACATGGCCAGCGCCTCACACAGTCTGAGAAAAGTGGAAAGGTTTGCGATTACCTCATAATGTCAGATTACAGAATGGGTACTGAAAAAGACTTCTGTGTCTTTTTTGTTTTGTTTATTTAATAAATTTGTTGTTCATACTGTCAGTGAAGCACGCCTCTGGCTCCAGTGGCTCTGGCTCTTCTATTTCCGGTTCAGGCTCAGGCGGTCGATAGTCCGCTGAGCTGCATACGGAAGAATCCTCATCATTCCGAACACCCATCAGCTGGACAAGAATCACAGTTAAAGTTCAGATGCAAATGCATTATGCAATCACACAGATGAAAATACTGTTAACTCACTTTGATATTTCCTGGGATACTAATTTGATCTTTCACATTTTCCTGAAACAGCAGACGAACAGAAAACAAACTTTATTAAGTGTTCATAGGAGTTTGAGAAACATCCAGCACACGAGTTTATTGTCCCCAAAATACATTATGGGGATCCTGGGAGCACACACAAATCCCTTTGAGGTTACGTCAGGAACAACATCCGGTATTATTTATTTTGAGAATAATTATTTTCTTTGCTGCCTTATTTCCAACAGTTACAAAAAATTATATATTCTGATGATAGTTAGGATTTATTTTAATGTTTGGCAAATTTCCAAATACAAAGTTCCAATACATGTTTAAGCCATGTTGCCAGTTTGTTAACCAAAGTCGAATTTTACTTATGCTGGATATATATTTCCTGATGAATTGAATTTTAGCTGCAAATTTGACCACAAAAAAGTCAAGTTGGACACGTGAATGAATGAATTAACCAATACAATTTATCATTGGTGGTCAAGAGCTGTTAAAATCTTATTTTGAGATGAATAATAGATCAAAAGATGGCAATTATTTGAAATAAACTGTATAAGACTTTGGATTAGGACAGAAGTTTTCTTACGGTATTCTGCTGGCTATGTCCCTCATCTAAACTCTCAGAGTGATTATCATAATTGGAATCGCTGGTTTCATCTTCATCATCCTCATCGTCCTCTCCCAGATTTTCAAAGTCTGACTCTCCCTGGGCAATTGGCACACTAAGACTAAACTCTCCATCCACAATAAATCCAGAAGGCCGGCCTTCAACTAGGCAATCTGATATCCCATCTGCCAGTTTGAAAGTCTGACTGGTGTCCAAATGGTTCATTTCAATTCCTTCCGTTTTAGGGTCGACGTCATCAGCAGGGCCCTCGTCGGGCTCCTTGGGCTTTCTGCCAAGAGTCCGCAAGATAGTTTGAATGATGAACGCTTTAAACCAGTCGATGAACCGTGTGATCCTGCCGATGGCAATCTGGAGATTGTTCATCTCTCCGTCCTCTTCTCCTGCAGAAAGGTTGTCTCCACTGAACGAGCTGAGCAGTAAGGCCAAAAAGAGATTCAGCACCTGAGTTCAAAGAGTAATGAAGGTAATTATGAATACGCATCATACGTACAGCCCATATTTCACACATAGAATTAACAGTTTCTTATTGTTCATTTTGTTTAGTGAAAAAAAAAATTGACAGTCAAAGTGATGCCTAAAGAAGTGAGAATTAGGAATCATTACTCGACTGCAAAACAGTGATCAAGCTTATATCCAGTGATCAGTGAGTAAAAATGTGCTAACTTTGCTGAACCAAACACAAAAGTTTGGAATAGCTCAAGCAGACATCATATTGTTCCTGTGACGTCACATCAGTAAATATTATGTTGTCTGCCTCCTGTCTCAGATGCAGCTATCTTTAGATACTCAAACATGTTATTCAATTTCGTGGCTTCTATTTCCCAGGTTTAGCAGGAGATCATGGTTACATGGACTAGTGGGAATGCTCATCTCGCTTATTCCAGTGTCCGAGATGTCAATAAGAAAATAAAGCTGATGGACAGGATGAGCTGTACAAAAACCAAACGCGACAATGAAAGATCGGATATGGATTTGATGATCTTTGATGAGTGGAAAAAATAACTGTGGTAGAGGTTATAGTGTTTTTTCAGGGTCATGTTCCTAGTCTCCTGGAATATAATTCAGGTGATTTGTCAGCTAATTCCATTAGCTTTGTACAGTTCCGGTAACCTGATGAAGTGAGACATTTCTTCCTTGTCTTAGAGGAACAGTGTGGCCTATAGGAAATGTACCTAGTCAATTTCTTGCTGCAAAATAGATTAAATTTTTTTTTAAAAAATCGAAAAATTTAAAACTCATTACTTTTGGTTTTATCTGAAGGCACAGCCAGCAGCTTGAGCTGATGTTATATTATTATTTGTTTAATAAAAACTGTGCATAAAAGCTAGTGGTGATTTCATGCTCATTCAACCAGAGAAAATACTCTGCGTGATTCTCAGTTCAAAAATAAGCCCCTCCCTCTGAGCCAAGTTTATTCTAATTGGCTGCCCATCTCACACAGAATGATCATCCACCATTCTAACAGTAATGTATGACATAAAATAAATAAAAACATACTAAGTCCCCTTTAAATCTTCTCTGCTCTATATGCTGTGGTGTTGATGGCTCAATATGATTACCTCTACATCAATTAGAGTTCAATCTGCTATCAAATGACTTCTCCTTTACACCCAGACGCACTGCCACCTGAGCTGTGCTCGCTCAGCTGTCCACGTTTGTTCCATCAGTGGCAGCATGCTTACTTGAGCCGGATCTTAGCGCATACTCAAGGTCAAAACCACTGTTTGGTAGCTTAAGTCATTAGATTTAAATAGAAACCCCCTCCCATGAACCTTGTAAGTATATTATTTGCCTCATTATTAGTGAAAAAAAGTGTACATTCATGTGTTAAGTAAGCATGCTCAGGTTTAAGAGTGGGTAAGTAAGAGTTTAAGATCCAAGAAGCCTCAACAATTTTGGCACAGCGTGCCTAACACAATACTTCAAACCTTGATGATGAGCCATTTCCTTTTCATTTCTATGAATAACCTGACAGGAAATGGATTTGGCTCTAGTCATTAAATATGATGCTGAAATGATGTCTGACAGTGATCGTCTGTATGGCCTTGTTTCGTGAGGCCAAGATAAAAAGGTCAGGGGGCAGCGTTTTCATGCTACAGACACAGAATTCTTCAGAAAGCATTACAAACCCTGAAGCCTCATCACGAAAATTGAGCCAGACTCTCAATCAGTTCAAAGGCTGTTCTGTTAAATTGTATATGTTGGACTGAAACAAGCTCCTAGGATATAAATGTCACTCTGACACATGTCATTCATCTAGATCCCCAGTTGGGCAATGAGTCCAATCAAACAACAAAAACTGCTCAGGAGCAGCTTGAGGAACATGAAAAATCTCAAAACACCCGTGAGAGGTGCCGTAACAAGCCTGATCCATGGATACTATGCAACAACCCACAGAACACAGAGGATCTGAAGTCTCGAACCACAGGGGTGAGGAGGTCAGGTGATTCTGCACTGATGGGTCAAAATTTTCTTGGCTGCACGACTGGGGCATGCACAGTATAAGAGAGGCTGTTTTAATCTTTTGGCTGATCAGCGTAAACAGTTTTTTCCTCCAGCTCCAACAAAAAAAAGTTTCACAAGTTTTTCCTTAACATACTCAAATATTTACTTCACAATCTCCTAGATGGATCACTGAAATAACTAAGACTTTCTTTCTTCAATCTTCAGTCTGAAGATAGCATGCAGTTGTTGGACTCACCACTAGATTTCCAATGACCATGACCAACATGAAGACAACTAAACACATCCCAGTTCCGGCAACCTCCATGCAGTCCCACATAGTCTCGATCCACTCCCCACACAGGATGCGAAACACGATAAGAAATGAGTGGAAGAAGTCGTTCATGTGCCAGCGCGGCAATTCACAGTCCAAGGAGATCTTGCACACGCAGTCGTTGTAGTTCTTGCCAAAGAGCTGCATGCCCACGACGGCAAAAATGAAGACGATGATGGCCAGCACCAAAGTCAGGTTTCCTAAAGCCCCTACTGAGTTACCGATGATCTTGATGAGCATGTTGAGAGTGGGCCAGGACTTTGCCAGTTTGAAAACTCGAAGCTGTCACCAAACATGGGACAAAAATAAATAAAGACATTTAGTAGAAGAGCAGGTAATTCCACAGTGTTAAACTGATGCAAAGAAATTCAATCAGTGTGTCTCACCAGACGGAATGACCTGAGGACTGACAGACCCTGAACATTTGCCAGCCCCAACTCCACCAGACTGAGTGTAACAATGATGCTGTCGAATATGTTCCAGCCAACTTGAAAGTAGTAGTAGGGATCCATAGCAATAAGCTTGAAGACCATTTCTGCTGTGAAAATACCTGTAAAAACCTTTTTAAAAAAAGATAAATGTTTTTTTCACCCCTAAAATCTGAGCAATGTCTTTAAAGTATTTTAAAATGTTAGGCGGCACATACCAGATTCCCCACTGACAGCATATAGTCAAACTCCGGGGTCATGGGGTAGTGCTCCATGGCCATGAAGAGGGTGTTGAGCACAATGCAGATAGTGATAGCCAGGTCAACAAAAGGGTCCATCACAACAAAGTATACCCGCTTTTTAAAGACCACCCAGGGGGTACAGCAGTCCCACTTCAGGAAAAGGTCAGCAAATTTGTACCAGCCAGGTGGACATGGCCTCTGAGCCTCCTCCAACTCTAGAGAAAGAGGCAGAAAACAAAAGGTAATATTAAACCTCACTTAAGCCTAAACCTTCAACCTAAAGTCCAAGTCTTGTTGCTTCAAGTTATAGCTGTGCTGAAATAGATCTAGCTTAACACCATGTTTGACAGGAATCTCTGCTACACACAATATATTTAGCCTCGTTATGATAAGCTCAAGACAACTCCACCGTATCGGCCTTGGATAAATTAATGAACAATGTTAACAACTGCTTGATAATCTTAGGAATTATTGCTCACACCAGAGCACCTAATGCTAAGCCTTGTGTATTTCTTCTTCACCCCCAGTGGCACCCGACACTTCCAGATGCCAGATTTCTCCACGCAGTATAAAAAAAAAAACATTACCCCGAAATAGAGGTTATGTTGTTGTGTCCTCAGCTTACATTAATCAAAGCTAAACAACATATCCTAATTTTGTTAGTGTGATATCAATATTGTGTGTGTTTGGTGCTGTACCTTCCATGGCAGCTGCAGTGAGCACAGTCAGAGCACTAGCAGTTCTCTCTGGCATGCATGGTTCATCCAGTTGAAGCATGCTGTGAACGGAGCCCAGTGACTTCTCTCTGCATTCATAATCCATGGCAGACTGTAAAATAGCATAGCATAGCAGAGCATCTTTATTTAAACGCACTTTACATCCAACAATGTTGACCAAAGTGCTACAAATATAGTTTGAGAATTTCTCAAAACACATAAGTCAAGGTATGTAATTGCAGATGGACAAGGCAAAGGTTTTTAAAAGGATTCATACAGGCACCACTAACTATAACTTACCTCGTTCATGGTAGGCGCTCTGATCATCAGACGTGGAATAATTCTCCCATTGCAATCTTTGACAATTTCATCACGGTCAAGGCTCTGTTCATCATCTGCCAAATCAGACCCAGTGTGATGGCTGAGCGAGTTCTTGCTGGTTAGAGTGCCTTGGCTACCGAGCATCTTAGCCTGATTGGCAGAAGATAAGTCATTCAGTAAAATGTCTTTGTTATTGCATTGGACAGTTTATAAAACCCTTTAAAAGATGGCTCGGCTGTAATTTTACAGTATAAAATATTACTTTATTATAATTTAGTACTGAATAGGTGACATTCAATGTCCCATCTGCTAGTCTTGGTAGCCAGGGATCGGTCCATCAGGGACTCCGCTCCTGGCCACCACCCGGCTCACAATGCACTCGACCCCCACGGTGCTTCCTGCAGGATGGGTCAGGAAGATGGCCACCAGACGCTTGCCCTCGGGCAAACTCTCCGGACCTGGCTCCAGAGTGGGGCCCTGGTAACCCTATCCCGGGCATGGTGAACTGTTCCCTACACCATGATAAGGTAGCGATTCCCTACCCTCACCTATGGTCACGAGCTGTGGGTAGTAACCGAAAGAACGAGATCGCGGATACAAGTGGCAGAAATGGGCTTCCTCCGAAGGGTGGATGGCCTCTCCCTTTGAGATAGGGTGAGAAGTTCAGCCATCGGGGAGGAGGTCAGAGTAGAGTCGCTGCTCCTCCACATCAAAAGGAGCCAGCTGAGGTGGTTCGGGCATCTGACAAGGATGCCTACTGGGCCCTCCTGGTTGAGGAGTTCCAGGCATGTCCCACAGGGTGGAGGCCCTGGGGTAGACCCAGGAAACACTGGAGAGATTATATCTCTCGGCTGGCCTGGGAACGCCGTGGTGTTCCCCCGGACAAGCTGGAGGAGGTGGCTGGGGAGAGGGAGGTCTGAGCTTCTCTGCTTAGGCTGCTGCCCCCGCAACCCAGCCCCAGTTAAGCAGAAGAAGGTGGAAGGATGGATGGATAGTACTGAATAAAAAAAAGAAAACAAAGTTTTTACTATGAGCCATAGGATGGCAAAAACCAGTACTGGGATTTTGCCTAAAAGGCTTGAAGGTGAGACTAGTTTTGACCTGTAATAATACTCTAAACAGTTGAACACATGGACAGCATGAGAAGTTATTGTAAAGTAATATAAATTTGGCAATGAGTCAGGGATTGCTGGGACACTAAATCCAAATAGTTGTGGTTAAAAGTGGTTGTTGTGGCACATATTGGTGTCTTATACACTTTGCATCTTCAGTTTTATTTTGAATTTGATCCAGGCAAAGACCAACCTCTTCCAGTCATCCAGGAGGAATTTGGTGTTAATCAGTGCATTTTTCAGGAAGGAAAAAGCACCATGTCACAAGGCAAAGTAAATAATAGTTTGAATCTATGACCAAGAGTCTCCCTAGATCACATCCCTTGAAGAGCATCCGGTGCCAGAAAGAACTGCGTATAAAGAAGGAGGTTCAACACTGTAAATACTGTCTCTGTGTATAAGTTTGATTTATTTGCCAATAATAGTCGTTGAAGCTTGCATCAAAAATGCTTTTGATTATTTTTGGAAAAAATAATAAATCAAGCAAATTTGTTTGCCATTTGTTTTAATCAGTTTTTGAACTAATTCTGATTCAGTGTAATAGGCCGGTGTAAGTTACCTGCTCTTGATTCTTGACTTGCTCTAGTAGCCGCTGGAACTCCTCCTCTTTTTCGATGGCCTCTTGCCGAGTTGCCTGATTCTGTTCGTCATAAGCCATGGCTACCACAGCCAGGATAAGATTGATGAGGTAGAAGGAGCCCAGAAAGATAACGACTACAAAGAACATCATGTATGTCCTACCAGCTGCCCTCAAGATCTGTTTTAAGAACAGAAAAGAAGCTACGAGGACTAAGGACAAATTTCTTCACAATACATTTTTAAAATGAAAGCATAAACTGTAATGAAGCAAATGAAAGAAGAGCCAACCAGCTGGAAAAGGTTCTCCCAGTAGTCCTGGGTCATGAGCCTGAAAAGGGCAAGGAAGGCCCAGCCAAAAGAATCAAAGCTGGTGTAGCCAAAGTTTGGGTTCCTCCCAGCCTTCATGCATGTGTATCCTTCAGGGCACTTCCTGTCAGCAGAGAAGAAAAGTTATCCAACTACATCTGGACTCCCAGCCTCCAAATCACACTTGTAACCTTTCTAAAACTTCAATTAAGGCTCATGTCTGCACTGAAACTCCAGTACCCCAAATAAAAGACAAAATTAGCACTGTAGCATCTTTGTGGTGATACGCACCCAGCATCGGAGCTGTTTCCACAAATCAGAGCATCTTGGCTGCCTTCCAGAAAGTACTGATTCTCTATAATCAACCAAAAAAAGAAATTGGAAAAGCTACACCTTTACACCACTGTGGACGATATTGATTTAAAATTACAGATGAAAAACTTAGAGATTAGATGAAAAATACCTGAGTTTTCAATATATTCAGTGAAATTGAAGGTGCTGTTGGTATATGTATCATTTAAGCCAATGGTGTCGTTGAAGTCCACTGTGTTATTGAATGAAGAGGTGCCGTTAAAGATTTCAAACATGGTGTCATTGGTTTGGATGGGCCATCGCACACATTTCTGTCGCAGGTTTCCCATAAAAAGCTGTAGACCAACGAGTGCAAAAACCGCAAGGGCGAAGACTGTCAGAATCATCACGTCCACCATTTTCTTCACTGACTGGATCAAAGCAGCCACAATTGTTTTCAAACCTGACAAAACACAATTGATACATGAGTGGTCTATATTTGGAAGTCGAATATCTCAAAAACCAGTAAAAATAATGTGTACTGACTGCAGTTAAACTATTAGTGTTATATTAAAACAGAAAGCATACCAGGAATCACAGTAATTGTTTTAAGGGCTCGAAGCACACGAAATGTCCTCAGAGCAGACACATTGCCGAGGTCAACGAATTCAGTGATGTAACTGGGAAAAGGCACAAACATATCAAGGAAATGGTTTCCGTGCCACCCGATGTAAGCAGAGGTCTCATCATAAACCATAAAAATAAAACAAAAACATTGGCAGCGATACTCTGTGTTTGTGTGTTTCCGATTTTTAATAGATACACCTGTGGTAATTTGAAAATCCTAGGTGACTTCCTTCTTGAATTATCACATTCACAAACTTGGGTGTCTATGTTGCCCACCCTCCCGGCAAGGTGACGACAATACCCCATCAGAATTTTACAGCTGAGGTGTAAAAAGGGAACCAAACTAGCAGCTAATAATAATGGATTGGATTTATATAGCGCTTTTCAAGGCACCCAAAGTGCTTAACAATGCCACTATTCATTCACTCTCGCATTCACACACTGGTGGAGGCAGCTACGGTTGTAGCCACAGCTGCCTTGGGGCGCACTGACAGAAGCGAGGCTGCCATATCGCGCCAGCGGCCCCTCACCAGTAGGCGGTAGGGTAAAGTGTCTTGCCCAAGGACACAACGACCAGGACAGAGAGCCCAGGGATCGAACCGGCGACCTTCCGGTTACAGATACACGTCCCAACCCCCTGAGCCACGATCGCCCCAATAAGACAGGTACACTGTTCTGATGTAATGAAGCAAATGGAAAAACACTTGGTTTTAGTCAATCTTTTACTAAAACCAAATGTCTCTGTTGGATAACCTTCAGTGGTTATATTGCACCAGCAAAAAGGGTGGAGTTCCTACTGTCATTTAAGTACTAACAACTATTTACCAAATGCATCTACATAGTTTAAATAAACACACAAGCAGATACTTACGCCATGCTGATCACCATGAAATCCAGCCAATTCCATGGATCTCGAAGGAATGTAAAAGATCCAACACAGAAACCTCGAGACAACACTTTAACTGTTGCCTCAAAGGTATAAATACCAGTAAAGACATACCTAGAAAGAAATTAATCAGAATTAATTATCCAAACTACTGTGTGAGGTGTGACGTGTGAATAATCAGTGATGAGCTACTTACTCAACAGTTTTACTCCATGCTGGTGGGTTGCTCATTGTCATGAACACGCAATTCGATAGAATTGTAATCATGATGAACATGCTAAATAATTTAAGTCAGGATTAAGGAAGCGTACAAGAATACTGTCATACCATTCAAACTAAAATACACTCAATAAATCAAAAGGATATGAATGTATGAGAATTTTGATGGCTCCTCTCCTAACCAGACTAAAGGGGCTCAGAATGTAGCACGCCGGTTCTGCATTGAACCTGAAGATCGTGTTTCCTTTGGTGATCACAATGAATGTCTGAAAAACACAAAATTATCCATGAAGTTTGTAATTTTTTGCACAAAAAACAACATTTCAATGAATTCTCTAAGAGGCCCTGCATGGAGCTGCAATGACACATTTTAAGATACAGTCAAGTTTATTAGAGCCTGAGTGTGCAATGTGTTTGTGTGCTTCAGCAGAGCTTTTTCTTCCATGTGTGCTCATACTGACTTTCTGTGTTTCATAGAAGGGGTCTATGTCCTCCAGGGGTGTGTTGAGCAGCTCTGGTGGAGGGTCCCCAAAGATCATGGGCAGACCCTTGCCTGCCTCCAGATCAGCATTCGGGGTTGCTGGTTCTTCCTCGTCATCAGCCTTTACTTCTGCTGCCTTTTTCCTTTCCTCCTCGAGCCTCTTGATCTTCGCCAGTGATTCCCGAGTAAAGGGGCGAAACGCATCGGTGCCTGGGGGAGGAAGCAGCAGCACCATCTTTGCATTGCGAAGGGATACCGCCTTGCCGGGGTTTCCCTAGAAGGAGCTGGAGGGAGGACAGTGAATGAACAGAGAGAATATAAAACAACCATAGTTTTTTAAATAGGTCCAGGTGTCACATGCAGATAGGACATACAAAAACCTTCAAGACAAAGCGAATCAAAACATGAGCTTTACAAATTTACATAACCCGTATAACATTGCCTTTTCTAACTAACAATATGCATCAGGTGCCCAGGTGAACTCTTGTTTGCCTTGACTGTTGTGCATCTTTTTTGTGGAAAATTGCCCAGTTTTTCTATGACATGTATAGCAAACAGCAGTTTTTAAACATTATACATGTTATAAATGTAATAACCTTAAAAAAAAAGATTTATGAACACTTGTTGCAACTTTACGATAACCTTCAAAATGATGGTTTACAAACCAATTATGGACCAAATACACCAGTAAACATTATGAGTTGTTGTTTAATTGACTGGTTGACTTTTACTGTTAACTTAAAATGTACCATTTATTGTGTTACCCGTTTTGGATATTTACCAAATACCACTGTTCTCATAGGGGGGAAAAAATCACTGTTTTGTTCTCTGATAAGCTTTTCATGGACTAATTTTTGCAGAGAATTTCTTTACTCATGCTTGAATAAAGGGGAGAGAGGATGAGATTTTATAATGGGATAAATAACTAAATAACAAATGTTTGCACTTTTCACAACATTTGCTGATACACTCAGTGCCAAATGTAACTCAAATAACTCATTATAACCAAGGTATGCAGAACACCACCTCCAAACACACAGCATATCAAACCTTCAAGCAGATGGGCTACAGTGGTGGCACTCCTGTCAGCTAAGAACAGAAAACTTAAGGTTATAATTCACACAAAAAAACTGCATAATAAAAGACTAGAAATATGCTGCCTGGTCATTCTTGATTTGTGCTGCAATGGACATGAAAGCATGGATCCATCCTGGCTTGTATCAAAGATTCAGGCTGGTGGTGGTGGTGTAATAGTGTGGGGGATATTTTCTTGGTCCACTTTGGGCCCTTCAATGGCAGGAAAGCATTGTTTAAAATTTTACAGCAACAGTAAATGGATGGACTGGTACTTATATAGCAGCTTTCTACTCAGAATAAGACCTCAAGGAGTTTTGTATTACATGCCTCATTCACCCATTAGCACACTGTGCTTTTATCTATACCTAAGCACTTTTACTCACTCACAAGCCAATGGATGCAACTCAGGGATCAGAGGGGATCAATCCACGATCCTTCTAATTGGTAGATAAACCACTCTTCTACCTGAGCCCTAGCCACAGTTGCCCCAGCTGTTTGCCCACACTCTGGCTACTTACAGCAGGAGACTGTGCCATGTCACAGAGCTCAAATCATTTCAAACTAGTTTCTTGAACATGACAATGAGTTCTAAATAGCGTCCTCAGTCACTAAATCTCAATCCAACAGAGCACCTTTGGGATATGATGAAACAGGAGATTCATTCATGCATGAGCAGCC
This sequence comes from Neolamprologus brichardi, assembly GCF_056152115.1. Classification (NCBI taxonomy): domain Eukaryota; kingdom Metazoa; phylum Chordata; class Actinopteri; order Cichliformes; family Cichlidae; genus Neolamprologus; species Neolamprologus brichardi. The sequence continues at coordinate 21,427,992 of NC_142111.1, read as the reverse complement.
AACAAATCTGCAACAACTGTGTGATGTGATTGCCTCAATTTGGACCACAATCACTGAGAAAGGGTTTCAGCATGCCTTTGGATCCATGGCATAAAGAACTGAGGTGGTTCTGAAGGCAAAAAGGGGGTTCAACCCAGAACTAGCAAAGTATATCTAGGCTGTGTACATTTCTGTACTGACAAAGATAGGAAATGGCTGGACCTTTGCTAAAGCACATAAACCTATGATGATCTGAAGCCAAATGTAAACACACCCTGCATTTCTCTACATATGTCCTAAATACAAAGAATTAATTATAGGTCTTAGTTGCTCTAATGTGTGTCCAAACACCTCACCATCTCTCATTTCTGCCCTCTACCTTCTGCTTTACATCTTCAGCCCAGCACTGCCCCCTCACCTCACCCTCCTCGCCCACCACTGCACCACAAGCAGTTAAAAGTGACCATATGGTAACAAAATGATTAGACAGACTTAGGACAGGGTCCTGGACTTTCCCACCGCTCTAAAGACACCGTGACATTAGTTCTCTACATCGGATTACTTATTACCTTAGCAGGCGCTTCACAAGCAGCATTTGCTTACATCCTTTGATGTGTTTAGCAGCCAGAGGAGATCACTTTTGTCTGGAGGAGCTAAAGTTAGCTCCCACTGTGCTGGACATGAACATTTATTAAATGAAATATATGTCTCTATGTGACTAATGAATAAAACGAATAACATCAGCATCCTACAGAATAAATAAACATTTCCCCTTAGGAATTTGCCCAAGAATTTGCCCAAGAACAACAATATTAATATACAGTTATATGCTAATTTCAAGGAGGAAAACAAAGCATAACTGGAGCCTTAAACTGAAAAGAATAACTAATACAATCTAAGAAACACAGTGTCTACAAGTCAAGTACCAAAAGTTTGGATTTTCTTAAATAAAGACTGCACAAGAAGGAATTACATAACACCAAATCACCAAAACAGGCAAAGAAGACTGTACAAGGAAAAAGGTTCTTGAGTTCACATGCATAAGTCAACATGATGGCATAAACAGACTGATGCACTGATCAAAGACGTGAACGTGCAGTTATACTTGCTCGAACCACTTCACTCGAACATAAAATTCTGCATTCACACACATGTGAAGACACGCACACGCTCGCACAGATACGGTGGCTGCCCAGCTGCTACAGGCAATCAAGACGGAGCGTCGTGTTACAGAAGCCCGATGACTCTGCTCATTCCTTCCTGGCTGAGTCTTTGCCCTGCGCCTTACATCCCTCCGATAAACAGGACAGCATGCCAACTTATCTTACCAGGCTTCTTCTCTCTACCTTCTATTAAACCCAAGGCCCCCAAATATACAGTAAGCTTCCACGTCTGTACCCTTACCAAACCCACCCACTATCCCGCCGCATGGCATTTGAGACGCTCGTTCTTTCATTCAGTCATTACCATCTTTACCCTATCACCATCTTTGCTCCTAATCACAACAAAACACAAACCAGACTCTAACTCTGTGGTCCCCTGAAATAATACCAATAAATTGGTCTGCATGTCCTTTATTTATGACCATTCACCTATAAAACCAGGCTATTTCAGTTGGGCAGATCTGCACCTACCCAGTAATCCCTTCACACCCCCTTCTTAGCGCCAGTTTCCTCTCTCATCATCCCGTTTCAAAACCCCCATTTTGGACCCCGAGGGCCTCGCTGCTCGCGACCCTAAAATACACATCGTGAGATTGGATGTGTTTCTACGTGGCTTATGGGGAACATTTTCTGATTGCGTTACATCACTCTATAACTGCTGAAGCCAGCAAATGTCCTTTATAAAAAAAAAGAGCTAGGTCCTTCAGTATCAAAAAGAAGTCTTCATGACTTGGTTGTTCCCTCATAAATTAGGTAAGTAATATGTTTCGTCCCCATTTTTTTAAACTGCAAATATCAGTGTGTGTTTCCCCACAGGAAAGAGCCAGCACTGAAAGAGCCTGCGATATTCTGTATCAGCCAAAGGAGATTCTTGATATCTTACTCCTCAATAAACCATCTTCGTAAATAAAATCCTGTCTAATTTTGAGTTTAAGCACCAAGAAAGCATGTTTTAAATAATCAGATCCTGTACTTAAGTAAAAGTAATAATCTAAAATCACTTAGTTTTCAGTAGGTCTTTAACATCAAAGTTGGTGCAGTAAAATAAGCCCCAGAACGAAGAGCCATCTTGATGACTGTCCAAATGTTTTGATTAGTGGTTACTAATAGAAGGTTTGGTTACCTTCTGAGGGCAACCTGATAAGTAGGTCTTGAGATGATTAATTAGAGACAGAAGCCATACAGACATTTGAAACACTTTTTTTCTTTTACTTTTTTGAAAAATACTGGAGACATTTTGAGTGCTTGGGCCTAAAAATAATTATTCAGTGGAACTGTTATCCAACTACTAAAACAAAAGGACTTTTTGAATGGTTAGCACTTGGTCTCAACCAAACACTGATATTTTTGTAAGGGATAAATGTAGCATATGTGAAAATACACAGAATCCTCTGGCAAGGGTCAACATTTTAGCACCAGAAGGTTTCAGCGTCAAACAAATATTGAAATGGTTGGGACAGTGTGTAAAATGTAATTTTTTCACGTTATTCAGTGTAGCAAATTGAAAACAAGACATCTTAAAAAAAAATACACATGTAGTTGGACTTTTCTACAAGGAAGCTGTTCTGTTTGAATAGATACAGTACAGAGTTTAACGTTATTTTGCTGAAATATGCAAGGCCTTCTCTGAAGAAGACTGCGTATGTTGCTCTAAAATATCTTTCAGAATTGATGGTGCCTTTCCAGATGTGCAAGCTGCCAGTTCCACAAACACCCCCATACTGTCAGAGATGCAGGCTTTAGGATACAGAGCTGATAAGAAGCCGAATGTTTCCTCTCCTCTTTAGTCCAGAGGACTAAAAAGGAATTTCAAGTTTTGATTTGTTAAGACCCTTGTCTATTTTCACTTCTGAAAAACAGTCTCTCTATATTTTATACTCAGTCATGTTACTGACCCATTGCCAGCTGACCTAATTAGTTGCCAAATGTTCCTCCAGCAGCTTCTTTTTACCACCACTTATTTTTCCTGTCTTTTGTTGCCCCCATTGCAACTTTTTTTGAGATGTGTTGCCGTCATTAAATTTGTTTTCATGAAACAGAAAAATGTCTCAATATAAACATTTGAGACATTTATCCTATGTTCTATTGTGAATATTGGTTCCTGAGATTTGCAAATCATTACATTTTACAAAGGCTCCTCACATGGACTCATAATTCAGAAGCCCTCTACAGAAAAGGGCAGAGCAGGCTGTACCTGCTGCGGAGACTCAGGTCGTTTGGAGTGGAGGGCCCACTCCTGAAGACCTTCTATGACTCTGTGGTGGCCTCAGCTATCTTCTATGGTGTGGTCTGCTGGGGTGGCAGCATCTCTGCCGGGGACAGGAAGAGACTGAACAGGCTGATCAGAAGGACCAGCTCTGTTCTAGGATGCCCTCTGGACCCAGTGGAGGTGACAGGAGAATGGTGGCTAAGCTGTCATCCCTGTTGGACAACATTTCCCACCTCATGCAGGAGACTCTGACAGCACTGAACAGCTCCTTCAGTGGCAGGCTGCGGCACCCACGGTGTGGGATGGAGAGATTTCGCAGGTCTTTCCTCCCCACTGCTGTCAGACTCCACAACAAAGACTCCAACTGATCAAACACACACATCCACACAGGTGCAATAACACTAAGTGCAATACTCTTTTCTAACATGGTTGTATTTTTACTCAGTTGTATATAGAATTTGTATTCTATTTTTATCCTATTGCTTATTTTATTCTATGTTATTCTACTGTATATAGTATTTTATTTTATTCTATTCTGTACAGTTGTGTACTGTATTTATTCTTATTATACTCTAACTTTTGCTACATAACTTTTGCACTGTCCACTTCCTGCTGTGACAAAACAAATTTCCCACGTGTGGGACTAATAAAGGTTATCTTATCTTATCTTATCTTATCTTATCTTATCTTACATTTTGGGAACTGGAGTTGTTGGACTATTGACATGTTTTGTGAGGTTTTGGTTTAATTGAAAAAAAAAAAGCGTGGAGAGTAAAAAGGGGATTCATTGAAATGCATTCTTGAAAGTATTAGCTATTAAAATTGACCAGAGTAAAAACCTAGTATGGTATTTGTAAAAAAAAAAAAAAAAAAAAAAAAAGAAGAAGAAGAAGAAGAAGAAGAAGAAGAAGAAGAAGAAGAAGAAGAAGAAGAAATAAATAAATAAAATTAATCCAATAGAATATAAAGTACAATCTCGCCTTTAAAATATAGCTGCATTAATATTTATCATACTTTATAAGTTCTTTATCCTTTCATTAAGTATAGTTCTTGAAAGGTCCTTTCCTCCACTGGTTTTATCTTGAGAGTAAAACTTAAGACACATCATCACGACCATGCCTCCATGCTGTCAGACACAGTTGGAAACAGAGGAAGAGGGAGGGAATGTTGGATTTCAGAAGCCTTCCCCGACAGTAATATATATATCACCTTGCATGTCAGTGGACACCATGTGACCTGAGACATTCCAGCTGAGGATATAGACGGGGTAATGTAGAGACCTCTTCGTTACATTATATGGCTGGGGAATGCAATTGCCAATATTCGCCTCTGGAAACCAACTCAGCTGGCTTTTGGCTTTTATCACAAGGGCAGGTTGAGTTCAGATGGTGATAGAGAGTGTGCTGTATACTCAGAGACAGTAAATACATTTAATTTAACCACCATTAATCAAACACCAAATATTCAAGTTGCTAACATAATCACAGGAGCAATGAGATCTTGAGGGGGAAAATGTCACATCAAACAAGCATGACAGCAGCTTGGAGTTCAAAGACAAATCTTGTGGTCACACAGCAGACATCTCAGTCCCTTCAATGCACATAATTGAGTGCTGTGTAATTATAAATGACAGCACCACAGAGCAAACAAGGACCTTTATTCACACATCCTTTGGCATTTGCCATCCTCCTGTTCCCTTTTTTTCTCACGAGGTCATCTTACAACACCGTAGTTTGCTCTCACACTGTCATCCACCAATTACCCATATATTTCATACTCTCACAGGAAGCCATACTAACAGAAACTGCACCTGTTGCTTCTCCCTGTGGTGTTACTGTATGCTGCTACCATAGGCATAGATTTCAGGGGGGATGCAAGGTATAGAAATGTTTAAGAAGCACTATAAAGGGGGTGAAGTGCAACAGCATTACTCAGAGATAAATGCCTCCTATATAGTTCAGTCTTTATTCTTCAGTAATGGGTCTAAGCATGCTACACCCTCAACCTCTAGGTGACTTCTTTCAATCACAGGTTGCTTGCTGGAAGCCAGCCTGTTTCCAAACAATCAAAGACAATGTTCCCTCTAAGCTGCGCGCGTGCGTAATTGCGCAATGCTGGCACGGTCTCTGCGCACAGAAAATCTGTGATGCGCACAAAAAAAAAACAAAAAAAACTAACCTGAATTGAAATGAAAATTAAAACTATACACAATTCTGTTTTGCAGTGTTAGTCAGTAAGTGACTGGCTGCTCCCGTATGGGATTAGAACGATGCCACCACACAGTCCAGCCAATAATGCGATTCACATTCGTATATACGCAGCTAATCAACGTCGTTGACAATCTATGACATCGTCCTTATGTGGCGACACCGGTGTTTTAGCTAGCAAAGCGGCGTGGCTGATGTGGAGTGAAGCCACGTTAATGACAACGTGTAGTGTCATGATCCTGGGTCCTTTTGACCCAGCGTTTTGTGTTTTCTATTAGTGATTTTGGTTCTGTTGTTCCTTCTGTTTAGTGTATTCTGTTCTGCCCATCTATTCCTGTGTTAAGTCCGCGTTTCCTAGTCTGTGTCTTTGCGTGTATGTGTTTCCTGTTTTATTGTGAAGGTCTGCGTCTTATGTGAGTGTTTTCAGTTTGCCTCCCTAGTCTCGTCACGTTAATCACTCCCAGCTGTGTCCCCCACCTGTGTGTAATCTCCCTGTGTTCTCTGAGTGTTTTTAAGTCGTGTCTTCTGTCTTAGTCGTGGCTGGTTCGTCTGTGTTGTTTCCCCTCGGTCTCCCTGCGTCTCTCGGTGTATATTTCCCCGGACCTCCCTGCATCTTTTTTCTGGTTTGTTTTGTTAGTTTGCCCAGTTTAGGTTTTCTGTTACAGCTTCACCCGCGCCATTTCTGTTGTATTTTCTTTTGTAAATAAATACTCACCTGCACCAGAGCTGCCGCTTCCGGGTCCTAAATAATTACCACACGGCTTGCCCCGGCAGACCGTGACAGTGTAGAACCATTGGAGATGTGAGCAGGACAGACAGAACAATTGACGGAAAAGTGTGGACTTTATACCAGTTTTTAAATTGTGTTGATAGGCCACGTAAACGGTAAAAAACAGAGTTATGATAAAAAATTATATGCAATGTTTGTTTTTCTTCCTGAATACTATCGTTGTTTATATTTAGTGCTGGAAGAAACGGTAAAAACGTCGTTTTATAAGGAAAACGCTCAAAAGCGCTCTCCGCCTGTGAGCAAAAACAAAACCAAAAAAAACCCCACCCTTTCCTATTGGTCAAAAAATTTACCATGTTGGCCAATCAAAAAACGATATGGCAACGTGGCATTTAGTTGTTTAGGAAGGGAGGAGGTTTTAGGAGTGACGGCGGTGTTTTGGGATGTGAGAGATTTGCCACGTTTAACGCAAATCTTGTGTAGTTAGTGTGTAGTGTAGTCAATAGTTTTGTCAGAACAATGAGGCGACTGCTGAATGTTACAGGTGTTACAGGAGTGATGCATCTCCTGTTGTCAGACCTGCAGGTATCAGGCTGTTGTTCTCCTTTATCTCATAGTGGACAGAAATTATTTTTTGGAGCGGCACAAATAATTTGTGTGGCATCAAAGTTGATGCAAAACAGCTGATTGTTCTGTAAATAGTGGAAAATGTTTATTTTTTTTTAAAAACACCTTGGCTGCATTTTTAGGTAAACAGCTGCAAAAAACTTTGTTGTTTGCATAACTCAGTTACTTTTTTGAAGAAGTAACTATATAAGTAATTGCCCAACATTGGTCATTATTTACTGTATTTTGCAGACAGAGAGTTACAGACTCTCTCCCAGACCACAGACTCATAATACAAGTCAGTGCTTTATTAAAAAAAAAAAAAAGAAAGAAAGAAAAGAAAGAAAGTTGTGTTTTCAAAATTGGAGTTCAAGTTATTTTTACTTCCAATTGTGTTAACATACTACACAGGTCATGAACAAGATTTTTTTTTTTACATTTTCCTTGCAAGTGGGCTAAAGCAGTTAATTAAAAGTAGTCGAACATAAATGTAAATGCTGTAATTTGATTATTTTAATAAACCATGTAACTTGGATGGATTTGATGCTGGCGTGACCACAGTGTACACGTCTGATGTTGCTCACAGTGGTCCAAGGGACCGCTCAGGGAGTTTGTGTGTTTGCTCAGACACATGGAAAATTAGAGGGAACATTGCTCTGGGACAGATTGGTGAAGATGTGCAAATAACTGCTATCTAATTTGTAAAGACAGCTTGCCAACATATAGCTCAATGAATCTTAGTCTGTCTGTGCCAATGAGCACAACTTGTCTGCACTGCATCTCTTTGCAATAGTAGACTTGACTCAACTGATTGCCACCTGGTTAATGCACTGGCTACATAGACGAGAGTGGTATCGAATCTGGTCCCTGTCTACATAACTCTTTCAGATCAAATTTGATCACAAGTTCAATGCACATGGTCACAGTACTTTTAGCCATGCTAAGGTCTAGTCTATTTTCCCTTGTGTGACTGTAGCATTAAATAAGTTTCGATTTGTAATCATCAACCGGTACCAAGATTTTAACTTTTTCTTTACAAGAAGTTATTTCCAATACAAGTTGATGTAGTAAAGGCAGAAACAAGTGCAAATTAGCCCAAATACCACATCTAAAGTGGCTCTTGAAATGCTCAAACAAAACCAAAGTGCATGGATACCAACAGACAAATCATAGCAGGGGCGTAATTTCCAGGGGGTTTAAGGGGGTTATGACCCCCCCCACACACACACACACACACACACACACACACACACACACACACACACACAATAATCAGACCCAACCAATATAACCCCCCAATAAAATTATGAATTATCTTGCATAAATAGGCTGTTGATTTTCTTCACTCATTTCAGTTATTACCAGCAAAATAGTTGCATATTTAATCATCTGGGAATTTACCCAGATTTATTTATTTATTTAGACAGAGATCTTGAATAGCTATCCAGACTTTCATTAGAGAAAACTGCCTAATAATGTGATTCTGGCTGACTACAGCGACTGCTTACATAAATGTTTGAGCTCCTGGATGGTGACGACTTCAAAACATCATGATACTAATAGAATATGAGATTTCAAGTTGGGAAAGTCAGTCTTAGAGCTAACGCAGATGTCACGGTCTGCAGTCTGTGGACTCTGTGTTTAATAATAATAATAATAATAATAATAATAATAATAATAATGGATTGGATTTATATAGCGCTTTTCAAATCACCCAAAGCGCTTTACAATGTGTTTTAAGTTTATTAATATTCTGTGGTTTTTTGTTTATTTTGGGTTGTTTGTGATTATTCCCAGTGTTTAGTGTTCTCTGTGCTCTCCTGTCCCACGTTTCAGGTTCCGATGTTCTGTCTCCCCAGTCCGTGTTAGGTTTACGTGTCCAGAGTTCAGTCGGTGTGTTTTCCTATTTACTTTGAAGGTCCTTGTCTCTTGTCAGTGTTTCTAGTTTCGCTTCCCTTGTCTTGTCTTGTCTAATTACCCCAGCTGTTTCTCCCTCCTTTTTCTCATTCCCTGATTGTTTCTGTGTGTATATAAGCCCTGTGTTTTTACCTGCTTGTTGCTGGTTTGTTTGTGTTTTGCCCAGTCTCCCTGTGTTGCCATTTAACGGTTTCAAGTTTGCTTTTGTTAGTTTTTTCCAGTTTAGGTTCTGCACTTGCCATCATCACTGCTATTTGTACCGTCACTGTCAAAATAATGCTCACTCACATCAGAGGCTGTGCCTGCATCTTGGGTCCTAATTGCCACACTCCACACAGCCTGCCATCGCAGCTGTGACAGCAGGAGATCACTACTGAAGCAAGCTTGTTTTAAAAGAGTTACAGTTATTTCCATCATTACGGATGATTCGTTTGTGTATTTTATTTTTGTATGTATTAATTTATTTATTTTTGTCAGGCAGGATTACTCAAAATCTTATTGATGGCACTGCATGATTCTGATTGTGGATTTAGAAACTTTTTGATGGATTTTTTTTTTATCATAATGTGATAAGGCAAATTTAGACATTTCATATCACCTCATCTTACAACAACACATGAAAATGAAATAAGAAAAACTGTGAGACATCATTTTGATGCCACCAAGGAAATATCACAAACAAATCCAGAGATAGAGGCGCAATTCATGCATTGTGAAGAGGGAATTCTCAGCATTGGTGGTGGTATGAAAGCTCTCTTCCTGTAAGATTGTCCTCTGGTCTGACACAACTTTCTAAACAGATTTCTGTGGTCTCAAACTGACCCATTTGGCCTTTGCACTCACTGAGCGGAAATCTGAGTAGATTACATGTGGAAGTGATATGGAGAATATTCCATCCAGCTTGTGTGGGACCAGGGGGAGCTATAATCATAACCATAACACCAACAGAGATCTTAAAAAACAGACATCTATATGAGGGGCTGCCTATGTTTGAACCATCTCACTAAATAATATTTCAAAGACACATACACTGCATCAGGTAGCTGAATAAATTAGATCATGTTTTTTAGAAAAAATATTTACTTATCTTTAACCTTATTTCACCTTTTGAATACTGTGGAAAATACAGAGCCCCGGCCAGGCAGTCACATGGTCTTACTTGGTGAAAGTAACTCAAAACCGACACCTTCTGCGTCCAAGAACATCTGATACAAGACACACAAACACACTCGTGGAGAAGAAGCCAACAGATCTCTCCATAAAATTTCCATTTTGTGCATATGAAAAAACACACATATGTATTTACACCAGATATGTCAGGTCACAAGTAAGAAGGTTAGGGAAGAATGCAGAGCAGAAACTACAACTTTGTATTTTTAAATTTAAATATTAACTAAAATTGTGAAAATAAAATTTAAAAATGTTTAAAAATGCCCCTTGAGGTCCCAACCCATGTTGGAATTTGCACTGATCCTACTGCTTGTGTAAGTCCAGCTGTTACATAAGATCTGCAGGTGCATTGTTGGCAGCCTCTAACAGGAACACCAGCCTCTGGGTTTTTGACGCTGCTTTGCCTGCATGGAGCCAAGCTGTGTGCATAGTCCTGCACCTCTGATTTGGGCAGCATGGCTTATTGGAAACGGCTGGGTAGGAGCATCCACAGCATCACAGGATCTTGCCCATCTGCTATGAAGACATGAGCTAAAAATACAACCCTGTCTCTGCAAGAGGAAGCGTAGTGGGGGTTTTGAGAAGGTTGCAGTGTCCACACTGGACATTACAGCTACGTGCCACATGGGAGATATTCACCTCGCAGGTGTAGAAACGGCCCTGTTGTGATGTTTACATACGCTTTCCCTGCGTTACTATTGCATAACATTGCAGTGAAATAATTTGTCACAGCTTATGTATGCACACAAACAACCACATGCTTCCACATACACATATTTAATAAGCTTTTGTGAAGCCATAAATCTGTCTAGCTCAATTACAGTGTATTTCTGGAACAAATCCAAAGCCTCTCTTATCAAAAAGCTTTTCATTTATTTCTTTTGATTGGCGTGGAAGTACGCAGTACCCAGCCACAGAAAACTGTGAAGGTTTCACCCCAGTCCAAATAAGAAGAGCATAAAATCAAGTGATTCTAAAGAATAGCTTAACTGCTCTCATCTTAAAATCTGGAAGATACCAAACTTGTCCGTTTAATTTCAAGTAAGGGAGCAAATATAGCAAACTCACGACCAATGAAGACACCAAACACCGCCAAATAATCATCAAACCCCTCAGACAGGCAACTTTTTCCGAGTCTGAACTTAATGCAGGAGCCACCTCCAGGCTCATGGAAGGCAACAGAATACAGGTGGTGCGTTACCTTGCACGGGAACAGAAATATTTCCACAGAATCCAAGAAAATAGAAAAATAAAACAGTGTCTTCTTTCAAGTCTTACACTGAGTACGCAATTCTTCTCCTTCCAGCGCGGGGCTGCAGGGCAGCTGTTGCTGGCGCAGTGTGGCGTCCTGCAGTGAAACCGGAGGAGTCGCTGCAGGTAAAATCAGACCTTTGACACTTCGGTACCGGAATCGCGTCCCGTTCCCACACCGCTGGTCGCTCCTGAGCGCATTTCCGAGAGTGAGACTCGATTACTATTATTTTGTGGCAGAGAGAAGAAAAGAACCGCGGCAGCGCAGATGAACGGAGCGCACGACGGTCTCTTTTCCCTAGCACGGACTCATGAGCGCATGATTCCCCTCACCTAAAAGTTTTGGAGCATAATCTGTTGAGCATTATAAAAATAAGGAACTGAGAGCTGAAGTTTTAGGTTTTGTCAGAATGTGAAAAATCTGCACATTAAGACTTTCTGGTGACATAATACGTTTGCATCAGCACTTGGGAGAGTGCTGATATAAACACGGAGGAGTTAAACATAGCCTGAAAACAGGACTGCAGGTGTTTGGTTGAATTTAAAGAAAAGAAAAGAAAAGAAAAAAAAAAACCTTAAAATCTCAGCTCTGTTCACCAATAAAATATTTAAATCAGAGGTGTTAAACTTATTGTATTTGAGTATTCTTGTATGTTTGTAATCCATTTATCTGATTTTAGAAATAAACTTGAGCATATTTTGCAGGTTAGTACACGAAATAAACAAATGTACAGTTTTAAAATCTGGATTAATTTTTTTTCTTGATGTTTATGAGCCTAAACAATAATAAACATCTATATTCAAACGTTCTCTTACAATAACTGTTTCCACTGTAAGCTATTATGTCAGCTGGCTGATACCATCCTTACAGACTGGAGCCAATAGAAATATATTGCATCAATAAGTGGGATGTGAGGATAATGGATGAAACTCCGGTGTGAACTCACTTATAGTGAAACACCTTCCCCTTGTTATCAGGCCATTCTGATGTCAACAGTTCGGTATTTAACAATGTGCATCAGTTTTGACCACTTTTGATAATTTACTGCCATTAAAAAGAAGCACGAGGGTTATAAATCAAACTGCTGCTCTGAGTAAATTGGCAGTTTGGTTTACCATTGTGTATGTCCAGCTTCTCTCCAAAACACACTTTTTAAAGACATTCAGTTGAATGGACCCAAATTAATCTTTGAAAGAATATTTGAATGAATAAAACATACTTATAGATTTAAGGTTCTCACCTAAGTATCTAAAGCATGTCTTTGCACCCCAATAAAACACATGAAAGAAGTAAAGGACTTACTACGGACTACCACCGATTTTAGTGTTTTTCTTTTCTTTTCTTTTTTTTTTAAATCAAAACATGTTTTATGCTGATGTTAAAAATCTATGTATGAAAAGTATGAAATGTTTAGTAAATGTGCTTCCCCCACGTCTATGACTCAAATTAAACCTGCATCTGCAGTTTAATGACAATAATATTAATATGAGGATGTCACCTCTTCTCAAATTTATGGAGGGTCACATTATACAAACAACACACTTGCTTTAAAAATCATCCGCGTATGCAGTCAGAGGGCCTGATTGTGAAAGTCCCTCGTATCAATGTGAAGACTATATTTGGCTGAAAGGTGTGTAGTATGATTATACAAGGAAAATGATACCTGTGATTACAAATGTTAACTGGGTGTCATTGGTTTCTTGGAAATGGAGCCTGCTACAAATTTCCCACCTTCTCCTCTCCCTCAGGCCAGCTTACTGTCTCAGTTTCAGAACACAGTGAGCAGCATATAAAATAAAATAATCCTAAATGATTAAAAATATCTGGCTTAAAAGTTTGATCAGTGATTCAGGTTATATTTTGTTTGTCAATTATACAACTTAAGGCCTTGAATCCTTGACTACTAATAAATGAAAAAATGAAGAAGTACATATTTTAAAAAAGAATAATTACCATGAATATTTCACAGTATTATTTTTGGTTTGTGGTGAAATGAGCAGGATACTTTATGACCCAGATAACAACACCTCATATTCCAAATGTGACAAAACATCTCATATCTCATGTCTGGCCAGCATGAGTTGGACTTGAGGTTGAATGGAGAAAGTCCAGCAATTTTATGGCATGTTCATTAAAACTGAGTCTAAAGGGGACACTTTCCAGAGTGAACAGCCAGGTGGCCCTGCGTCATGTCCTGTTGGGAGTTTTATGTTTTGTACTCATTTTTTCCCCTTTCCATTTAAGTTTTACTTCCACTCACTAGTAAAGTTTAGTCTATAACAACTAGCTGGCTAAGTTTAGATGATAAAACGGTTTTGTCTGGGTTACATACTAAACATAACTTAGTATTAATTGACACCTTGGGTATGAGATTGGTAGATCCAGTTAATGATGGAGTCATCTTCAGGCAGCATTGCCCTCCTGTGTGTGCTGCAAAATTACCATCTATTTCCCACCATGCAATAAAAGATCCTAAAAATTAGAGTGAACTGAACTTTCTCAAACACTGAGCAACAGTTAACTGCAAAGTGTGGTGGTTTGGATTTATAATATCTCCTTTGATTTTCTTAATACTTTCCTCCTGACAACCACTGCGTGGTACCAAAAACCCACTAGGAAAAGCTAACATTTTTAACAATGAAACTGAAATACACAAACCCATTTTGCAAAATAAAACCAAAAAAACAGAAGGGAAATATAAAGGACAAAAATCCTTTATATTCTATACAAATTAAAAACCATGGTCGTTTGACTGAGAAGCATAACTGAACATGATTTCTATCCCTGCAACCATTCAGTTCACATACAGATCCAACCTTTCAGCTGTGAGGTAACACTGCCCCCGTGTGTTACTTTACAAACACTTTACTTAGAACACTGAAATTTAGTATTTTAATTGTGTTTAGTTTGGAAGTGACCAAATCAGCAATATCAGGAGCAATAAGAAAACTAATGCAGAAACAAAAAAATCACAAAAACACAACCATTATTCCTTTAGGATAAACCTAAACTATAAACTATAAGGAAGCAAAAAAAAAAAAAAAAAGCGAAGCCCACATACCACAACAGCTATAGTTTCATTTCTCTGCAGATTTCATTTCTCAAAACTCACAAAGTGGCTTTGCTGCCTTGCACAGCTGTGCGTTGCAGACAAAAGCGTTTTATTATGGTTGCAAAATGGGAAGTGTCTTTATTTAAATAATAATTATTAAAGGCAAAGCTGTTTGTACCAAAATAGGAACCAGCAGGGTTATTCCATGAAACATTATGATCAGAGTCACTAAAACAAGAATGCTTTTAAATAAAGCATTCACTAAATTAAACCCCTGGAAACCTTTACATATATAGCATTATATGTTAAAAAAAAAAAAAAAAAAGCCTCAGTCCTCTTCAGTCAGTCCTCTGCACTGGGTCTGGTGTTCAGAGGGAGCTCTTCAGCCAAGAGAGAGAGGTCTGACTTCTCTCTTCTTGCAATGTTACTGGTCTGAGAAGCCATTTGAATTATCATAAAGGTACCTGAGTCACATTCTTACCGGATGATTAGATCACCATACAGAATTCAAAATGTTTGTCTGTATTTTGTCTGAGTGAAACACATAGATAAATGCAACTGAACTCAAATTTAAATGTCTGAAATGTGCAGATATGCATCTAAGTAGCTAAGTTTTAGGTTGCTGCACATTATCAGAAATATAATGTACTTATTAAACGCTTGTTAATGTCACAGTTATATATAATGTTTTCAGGACATTTCATGTTTCTTGATGTATATGGCTTCATCTTGATATTTACATTTTTTCTGTTGAATAATGTTTTTATTATGTTTTCTATTATTTTGTAGAATTGTTATTTATGAATAATTGAGTTTAGACCATTTTTTCTAATTGCAAATTACAGGATTACAGTAAACAGTGACAGGAAAGTCATAACTCTTCAATATATTTTAGTTTAATCATTTAATGACCTGAAACATGTAAATGTGGCAAATGTACAAGAAAATAAAATAAAATAAGGCAGGCAAATACTTTTTCAAACAACTCTATGTTTATTTTTAGAGTTTCTCTATATTTTGTACCTATCCTTATGTATTATACATTTTCCTTATGAAGTAAAACTGTAGCTGCAGATATATACTTAATTATTTTACAGCAAATAAAAGAAACAATGAAAGAAACAGAGTATTGATATCGATTGTATTGATGCCAGTTCTGGTATTGTTATCAGATCCATACTCGTGTAGGATCGATACTCAGTTTCTATCCTCTAAGGTCAGCCCACTGAACTGTATTAAATAAATTATTTTTGGGAAATTTAAAAGAAAGAAAAAACACCTCAAACAAGCACTATGAAAAATGTCTGAACCATTTTGTGTTGACTGTCACATACATATTTTTATTTATAGCCTATAACACATTTAAACTACAGAAGTTGGCTCGTGGTACCTTAGAGACAGGTACATTTACAGATTTTCTACAATTCCAGATACACGTTTCGTGACGTGGTTAAAATGTGTTAAATTTGCAAATGTACGAAGATTAACTCATAAATCATAACACACTGTTCTCCACGGCATAAGCTGCAGTCATAGGTTAAAAATATCAGTATAGGTACTGGGAGAATACACTTGCGGTATGTAGAGCAGTAGCAGTCAGAAGTTGGCTAATTCAAAACACTGAGGGGAAGATTAATAATGTGACACCGTTACCATGGAGCTAACCACTACACACGGACTTTCAGGAAGAAATAGGTTTGTTTGTCTTGTCTTTTAGTTACTGTGTGAAACTAACATTTATAAAACAGAAGTGAAAAACGCTTAGTCTAACCGCTAACAGAAAAAAAACAAAACAAAAACGACCGAAATGTTTTATTTGCTGGGAAACTTCCTGTGCCGACGCTTGCTGTTTATTAAAAGTGATACATGCGTTTATCACTTTAGTTGTTAATATAATGATGTTTTTCACTATTCAGACAGGAAAACATACGCATGGACTCGGAGTATTTAAAAAGAAACCTGGGTCACTGCCTGGCGGACGGCCTGGCTGAAGTGGTCGAGCAGCGACCTGTGAACCCGATCCTGTATCTGGCTCACTGGCTTTACAAGTACAGCTCAAACCGTAAATACCAAACAGAGGTGAGCTCTTCTTTTATTCATTACTGCACCTGTTACAGTTTACAAGTCATGCTATCTTATGACAAAGTCAGAAAAAATACCTGAATCAAAAGATGAGTAAATCGGGGCATTAATAGGGGGGAAAGCCAGACAGATCTAATTTTTGCATATATTTCTGGTTATTTGTTATAAGTGTTGGAGATTCAAGAGTATGATCAATGCCACTAAGAAACAATTTTAAAAAAAAATTGAGAATCGGCATCGTGGAAGAAAAAAAATCCCTGATAATAGTCGCTGTTTTGTTGTCCTGTCAGTAGGGGGTAGCATGCACAACTTATTGTCTAATATGAGGCGCAGCCTTTGTCACAGTGCAGCGAATGTGAATGACAGCCTTGTAAGTTTGGGAATTAAATTGTGGTTTTAGTGCTGTTAACGCCAAAGGTCTAGCGTAGACCTCTGCAGTTACTAACCCATAGTGTTGGTGACTCTTGCTCTGTGGCTGAGCTGCTGTGGTTCTGTCCATATTGTGTCTCCGTGTTTAGGAGACCAGCCCTGTGCTGTATAATAACAGGTGCAACACCATTAACTTACAAAATATAATGCTTGGTGTGATCATCAGAAGCAATACTATTTTGAAATAAAAGTACCGAGTTAATGCAGATCTGCTGTCTGTTTTGATATGGATGTTTGGCTTGGTGACATCTTCACAATTTTTAAAACTGGAAATTAATTATTCGTCTTTTTAGACAAAAGACACTGAAGATTCCGTTAACATTTATAACTCATTGTTTTGTATTTGTCCTACCACTGTTAGTTGTATTGTTCTCAGCCTCGGTTGATAAACTTGGAAAATTTGGAAAAATTAATTTCCTTACATTGGGACATCTGGGGGGGTTCTTTTCTCTTTCTTTGTACTTTGTAACTTAAATTTGACCTTTATAATCTGAAAACTATCCAACTTAGAAGCCCTCAAAGTATTTTGAGTCAATTTTATTCCCACTCCAAGTGTCACAATTTAAAGCCAAATATGTCTTTGTGTTCTGTAACTAACAATAAGCATTAGTGTCATTTGTTTAAGAAGCTACAAGTGCTCAAATCTAAATTATTTTCAGTGGAGTAAACACTTGGAGTATTTTACAGTGTCGCACTATTAGCATTCATCAGCCTTATGTGGCAGCATACGGTATTAAACAGAATCCAAATAGTTAAATTAGCACCATAATAACTACAAAAGTGTTGTAGTAAACAACAGTCAATGACAATGAAACAGATGATTTGCTCTTGGAAGCTTCCACTGGCTGTTAAAGTGTGAGCAGTGAAACTATTTCTGCTCACACTACTAGAGCCTTAAAACCTCTGTCCTTACATAGGCTTTAAGGGCTGATATAAAGGATAAAAGAGGCTTAGACAGTCTAAGCTTATCAGGCTGAAAAATTAAAAGCCAAGGTAACAAAAACCCAGTCACCTTTTTACCTTGACTCAGAAAGTACCAACAGATCCCTGCATGCCTATAGAGATCTACAGCCACTTCAGGATTACAAGGATTAAAAGGTCTAGGTGAAAGCTTTTCTAAGCTATGTAGGCATAGTTAGAAGCGTCTTTGTTGTAACCACAATTTTATTTGTAGAAAAAGGCCAAACTGGCACTCCTGGAGAAAGAGCAGGCAAAAGCCAGAGAGGAGGAGTTACACCAGGCGAAGCTAAGGGAGGAGGAGCAAAAGGTCAGTGAGACCTGGGAGGAGTCGCAAACTACTTGTAAAACACAAAACTTAAATCTAACCAAACATTTGCTTGTGTTTCTTACATCAAATTTTAAAAAATTAGTATGTATTGAGATGTTTTCTTATTTCTCCTGTTATCCTTTAAAATGACCAGTTGCTTATTTTCATTTCAATCCTCTCCACTTGCTTCCAATTACTCCAAAATACTTTTAAGCAAATCGTTTAAAAGCATATAACATAAACACATCGATAGCTCTCTGAGAACAAGCCCACAGATTCTGAAGCACCCACCGCAGCCACAACAGGAGAAGTGGAGGACAGCAAACCCGTACAAGATGAGAAATCAAACACACCCAATCTGGAAAACCAGCAAGGCGCAGAAGATCGCCAAACTGAAGTGCAGGAAAATGTCACTGAAAAGGAGGTGATAAGAATTAAAAAATATGAGTGCCTCTGGAGGTGATGGCAATCTCTGTGATATTTTCTGATTGTCTGTTACGGTCGCTTTCATTTCTGTGGTTTTTGGTTTTGAGCCATGAGTGCTTCTGGGGTTTTTTTTCTTTGGTGATGGGTCAGTCTACCAAGCTCACTCTAAAACTGCATGACTTGCATCGTATGGTTTTTGAAAGAAACTACAAATCACTGACTATATGTGGTTTGAGATCTGCCAGGTGGACATCACAGATAAAGCAGCAACCAGTCCAGAGCCACCTGAAGGAAAACCTGCAGAGGCCAGTCATTCTTACCTATCTGAGGGGCAGGGCACAGAGGTCAAAGAGGAGTTTGAAGAGAAGCCTGATGAAAAAACTGAAGTGGAGACAAGGATGGAGCAAATAGAAGAAAAAACAGAAATAGAGCCAAGTACGAATAGTGTTGAGGAAAAAACTGAAGAGGAGGAGAAGGAAGGAATTACCAGCCAAAAGGAAGAGAAGGAAGGTGACCAAGATGAGGATAAGGTCAGGAGAAATTTTGTCATATTTGCCTGGATAATGTAAGAAATATCATTAAACAGGGGTCAAACACTGCCAAGAAAGAAATGGCACAACTTGATTTTGTTTGTGGTGCTAAAATAGTTTAGTTAGTAATTGTGGCTCTTATCTGCTTTGCAGGAGGTTGATCAATCTGAAAGTGCTGAACCTGAGAAGACTGGCCCACTACTGTCAACTCTCACACAAGATGGCAGTGATTCAAAATCAAATGAAACAGAAGATCAATACAGCAAGCAAAGTCCTCCTGACCTTGACTCTCACAACACAGAAAAGGTGAAGCGGGTGAAATGCAGACTGTGCGTTGAGGATTCAGTTTGGCACATATTCAGATCGAAGAGGCAAGAGGTGCAGGCTCAAGTACAAGAAAAGATGAAGGACAGATCAGCAGAGTGGTGAGGTAGATTTGAAGATGAGTTAAAGTTCAGGCCAGAGGAGGACAAAGGAGACAAGGAACACAAATAAAGATGAGAAGAGCAAGAGTTTTCTGAGACAACACAGTCAGACTGAGCACAGGTAGAAACACAGAATTATTATGTTCTCCATCTAATCTGCTTTACTTTTCCTTTACCATAAGGCCCATGAAGAAGAAACTGGCAAACCTGAAGATGCCATCCAAGTGGAGCCAGCTTCAGCTCCACAGAGTGAGAACATCGAACCTGAGAAGACATCTGAATCTGAACAGGAGGCACAGGAATCAGGAATTCTCCTGGACCAAGAAAAGGTGGCATGTCCTTCTTTTGAATCCACAATGTTTCCCTTTAATATTTTGCTCATTTTTTAAACATTGAAGTAGAAAATTTGCCCAGGGGAAGCAGCACTTTTGGGTTTCAGAATCAAAGGTCTGTTCAAAAGCTGGAAATAATAAAACAAGGCTTAACCAGAACTTTTCTGGCCTCAGGCAGGTGATGAAGAACCGAAGAGCAAAAGCACTGATTCCTCACCTCCAGCTGAGGTTGAGGTAACAGCAGAGGAAATGATGCAGCACGGGGAACCTGAGAGTTCACAAGAGGAACCTGAAAAGTCTTCGTCTAACGAGGAAGACTCCCAGGAGGAGGTTGACCTGAGTGAATGCGTTACTGATCTATTGGTTCTCAGACTTTTTCTTGCGAGGACCCAGCAAATATGTTTGTTTTCAGTTTCAATTTTAGTGAAATAAAATATAGCATGATCATATAATTTTTTTCTAAATCATTGGAATATCATTCCCACTCTCTGGTCATTTAGGGACCATTTCCATTGTCTCTGTGTTTGAGAACCAGTGTCTACATCTATATTCTGACAAATGTGATTTTTTTTTTTTTTTTTTACTTAAAACTGATTAATTTGTAACTCAGCTTTGTTTGCTTTTCAGGACCAAGATGAGGAAGAAGACCAAGCTTGATCACATCACATGTCCGAGCTTTTACCGAAGCTGAAATCATAAATGGTTACTAATAAGAAAATACTCAATAAATAGTGAGCCAACATAATTTATTATTGTTTATTCATTTGTCCTTTTTGTTTTTGCATAGCGTTAAAGATCCCCTCATTTTTAAAAGTTATGAAAACAACCCAGTCCACGTGCTTGTTTCCACATCACACTTGTGTAAGTAGCACAGTTGGCTTCCAGTCACGTTGCAGTGTCAGAAATCCCAATGGCACATCCACATGTTAAACTGAGATTAAGTGATTCCACATAAACTGCCCCCCCCCCCCCCTTTTTTTTTTAGCAGGTGAATTTAAAATCAGCCTTAACTCAAACTTTGTGCAGAGCTAACGGAATGTGGAGTGACATACAAGCGAATAAAGAAAACCTTTAATGTGATAGTCTGCTTCTTCAACCCACATTAGAGCAGACAATAGCTGAAACTGTAACTAGCTTTTTAGTAGTAATGATAATATGAGTTTGCATGAGCTTTTATTGATCCTGTTATAGAAATGCTTGATTGTGTAAGCGTGCAAAGTAATTCTCGTCATGGCTGGCATATCGACTGGATGACGCTGCAGTTTCCAGGCTGTTGAATGACCTTTAGCCTGGAGGAGGAGGAGGGCAAAGTTTGGTGCGTGTGGCTGTGTCCCAATTCAGGGTCTGCACGCTTGAAGTACGCCGTACGTGCATACTATAAGTACGAGAAGTGCGGAAGTGAGAGGCTTGTGAAATGGGACGGTCTAGCCTTCGTCGCGCTGTTCAGGTTGCATAGCAACCATGATACTAACCGCGAGAAACGTTACATACAGCTTTGTTTGACAGAAATAAAGGAGAAAAAATGTTTTGTTGGTCATTCATTTTTGTCATGACATCACTTTGATTAGTTGAGTATCTGAGGCTGAGACCACAGGACTGTAAAACATGATTGTTGGGCTTCATTTCTGTACCGAACAGTTATTTCAAGAATAGTTAGTAAATAACAATTAGCTCATGTTGTTCATGAGACTAAAATCATCTCACTGTGTAAATATAATATGGCCAATATTATATATATATGTATATATATATATATATATATATATATATATATATATATATATATATATATATATATATGTGTATGTATGTATGTATGTATGTATGTATGTATGTATGTATGTGTGTGTGTGTATATATATATATGTGTGTATATATATATATATATATATATATATATATATATATATATATGTATATATATATATATATATATAAGGCTTTACAACTAAGTTAATGCTGATAGTACAAACATCACTAATGTCACACAACTTTGCCGGCATGTGGCCAACAGCAATGTTTTAATGTTCTTCGTTATTAAACATTCGCACATAAATAAGTGACGTCATATTCAGTACTTACTTTTGACAGTTCACTCTTGCCGCTCCCTTCTGCCGTATTTTGCGGCAAAATTATCCACACCCACCGCCGCGCTATGGATTGTGGGATATATGGGACCACAAAGCGTGCACCGGACCACGCTTGATATTTGGGGAAATCGACGGCGCATTTGGAGTATGCATTTGAAGTACACTTCGAATTGGGACAGCCGTCGTCGCGTGGCGGTGACGTAATCACACTTAAAATGCGTACTTCAAGCGTGCAGACCCTGAATTGGGACACAGCTTATGACTGGTTTGTATTGAATGTTTCCGCATCTGCGTTCCCCTTCTCGTCGCTGATGAAATACAGCTGTATTCAATCAGATCAGTATCTGCACCCAAGAGAGGCTGGGTTTGGCGAACGCTGGCAGATCAGCTGCAGTTGGAATTTAAATGCGCGTTTGAACGCGGCGCGGTCGAGAGTGCGCAACAACAGCGGAGCTGAGATGCTTTAATCAAGAACGGGCTGCAAAAAAGAGGCTGTAATGGAACTCGTAACCAATGTTTTGGCCGCTGTCGGTGGCCTCGTTACCGGTGTAATGAATTTCGTCACTGACAGATTTCTCACACCGCCGCTGGTAGCAACTCTCAAATATTTAGAGGAGGCTGAACTCAAGACCACGAAGGGAGGTGAGTCATATCTGCGTTTACCCAAAGAAACCATGTAATTATAAAAAATAGTTTGTTTTAAAATTGTTTTTACCTCCCAGCTGGGATTTGTTAGGCATTTAGCCTGTTGCTAAACTTTTACCCTTTCACCTAATCTCTTTCCTTAGAAATAAAGACGTTCAAAGCCAAGTCTCTGTGGGAGAAGTCTGGAGCAGTTATCATGGCAGTCCGGCGTCCTGGATGATTTTTGTGCAGAGAGGTATTGTTCCAGTGACAGTTGGCTATCATAAACTATTGGCTTATTACTTTAAGCCCTTTGGTTTTGCCTGCTACACAAAAGAGAAAGTTTGCCATACACATATTTTCCATTTCTTGTCAATTGTAACCAAAAGGCAACATAGGGGAATGAATAAGGGAATGGATAACTTATACAACATCAAACATTTGGTGTCAGTTCAGGTATGGTGATTAAAATGATACAAACTATGAAAATGTCCGCACTGGAGGTGCAAAGTGGCTCTCAAATGCTGTTAAGTTCAGTCTTCATATAAAGTACCTACATACTCTACAACTATGTCTGCCTCTTATAACTTGAACTCTTGAGTGTGGATTTGCATAGCATAAATCTGAGGTAGTTCTGGAGTATTTTAACCTGGTGTGGTTATAATCCTCTAAATCTAAGCTATGAAAGGCACGAGGATGTATATGTAAATGAGTAGCTCTCCTCACCACCAGAAGTGTCTCAGTATATTTTATTTTTCCCCGTCAGAGAGGGCACATAATTGCAGTGCATCCACCTGACTTGGCTCTATTACATGAAATTGGCCTGAAAATTAAGTGTGGTCAAATAAGTATTTAGATTGTTGAATTAACAGAAAGTCATAATCCTCTTGTAATAATACAATAAAGTACTGTTCCACAATCCCTGCTTACCACACAAAATATGGGCCGTGTGCATATAATGAATACAACATGACCCCTCAATTGTACCTTTCCGTTTGTAACCGCAGTTGCTAGCTGTTAAGATTCTTAATGCCCTTTGGCTGCAGGAAGCTGCAGAGCTGTCCTCTCTGAAACCTCAGCTGGATGAACTCGGGATTCCTCTGTACGCTGTTGTAAAGGAAGATGTCGGCACAGAGGTCAAGAACTTCAGGCCATACTTTGATGGGGAAGTCTTCTTGGATGAAAAGGTAAACTTTATTATTTTCCTCTAATGAACTGTTCTACCATGGTCAAAAGTTATCTGCAAACTACATTTGGCCTGTTTTTAAGCATAACTGCTTCCAAATACACTTGGACCCATTTAGGGTGTGTGAAAAATCCCTTTAGCTCTGCATGAATTAACCAAGCATTCTGATATGCTTGCAGAGACGTTTTTATGGGCCTCGTGAGCGGAAGCTGGGTCTCCTGGCATTCCTGCGTGTTGGAGTGTGGAGGAATGGCGTAAGGGCTTTCAGGAATGGCTTCGTGGGAAATGTTCTCGGAGAGGGTTTTGTTCTTGGTGGGGTCTTTGTCATCGGGCAAGAACAGCAGGTAAAAATTTCACATTAATCCAATGTCATTGGAATGGTTCTAATATATTGCAATACAAATTTCTTAAGAAGACTGAAGCCATCATACTAGAAAATGTTTAGTATCTCTTGGTCAAAGGAGCTTGCAAAGAAAAGCGTCTGGACTTCTTTAAGTTACTTGAAGACGTTTCACCTCTCATCCGAGAAGCTTCTTCAGTCTCTTCTTCATCTATGATGACCTGGATGACTGAGAACCTTCACAGACATATTTAGTATCTCTTGTCTGTTTGTCCTGCAGGGAATACTTTTGGAACACAGAGAGATTGAGTTTGGAGATAAAGTCAACACTGAAGATGTCCTCCAAGCTGTCAGAAAAATACCACGGGAACTGCAGTCTTTGGAGAAGAAATAATTCTTTGTATTACTCGTGTTTTTGAACATCTCATAAAATTAACAAACACCTTTCAGATAACATAAAATCTACAGCTTTGTCTAAATATATGGTATAGACAAAATTTCTTTCAAATGAGGAAATTTGTACATTTGATAGTTTGCCTGTCTCTTTAGGATAAGGATGCATTTTGCAGTATGACTGTTTTTAAGAGTCTGAGTGTGTTAATGATGGCCTGTCTTTAAACTCTATAGAAGAAGCAGACCTGATGCTTAATGCTCGTTTTCTTAAAACTCTGATACCACTATGCTGTCCTGGAAGTAATGAGGCTAATCTTTTGAACAATAAAATACATTTCGGTGCTCAGCAGATTTGTATTCTTTTTGTTTTTTTCTCTATGCATTGAAGTTATTCAGTAGCTGGACTGATACCAGGGTGGGTGGAGGGTGGAACCATTTTCAGAGCCAAGATCATCATCTAGGATAAGTCTTATTTCCTGTTGAGTGCTCTCTTATTAAGTTATGAGAACTATCAAAGTCACTTTGTACTAAGCACAGTTCAGAAAGCATCTTTGAGTCTTGTGTTCAGAAAGACTTAAATTTCTTCTGGATGTTGCTCTATTTTTTTTTTTTTTTTCCCTTAACATTTTTATTAAGACTATAAAATATGAGCATTCTAGTTTACTGCAGATATTCATCTGCCTAGAGGGACATGAGCTTGACTTGACATGAAGGCTGTGGTCCTTTAAAACATGTTTTGTAATCTACTTGTGTTGGTTTTAGAAACCAATTACAAAGCAGGTTACACAACCTGATCTGCTGGATAAGCTTGGGAGATTTGGGGGGGAAAAATCAAACTTATGAACCTCAAACATTAAAAAGCACTGGTTAGATACAGCCTTGCTACACAGTGTTATAGTCTTACAAATTTAGTTTTGGGTGTAGGCATCTGTACCTTTTGGAAAAACACCATTGAGTGGTACATTGCCAGAATAAAATGCAAAAATATTGTCTTCAGACATGAAATGTTAAATTTGCTCTTTGGAAACTGGAGTTTTACTTAGGTCTGTTTTAATTATGCAGGGATTTAATTAGTATTTTGAT